>NC_064580.1:19030714-20330357 GCF_937001465.1 Orcinus orca
ATGTTAAAATTTAAATTATTTTGAAGTGTGACCCTGGTAAGTGTAATCCTTAAAAATTCACTTATAAGTGCACATAATAAAAGAGTTAGCTTCTGTGAGACTTTTGTAGTGTCTGGCAGTTGTATAAAATTGATTTCATTATGGACAAAGAGGTCTTTTGTGTTAAAAGGGGAATATTTTTATGTTATTTGGTAACCCATGATTTAGGTAGATGAGTTCGAGGTTTTTCATGCCCCTAAAATAATCTCTGCCCCTTTTTCTTAAGCTAATGCCAACCAACAATTATCATTTATGAGATGATCATAAAAAATGAACAGAGAAAAGCATTCTGACAGCTTCTCTACCTATGTTTGGGTGGGAGTTTTCCAGAAGAATGGGAAATATCAGCTCTTATTGTCTTTTCAATGTGTCAGACAGACTCAGTTAATCCCATGCTTGACCGGCTATGGGGCTGAGGAACTGCAAAGTCGAGTGTCACACAATTCGTGTGAAAACATGAGGGTTATGGGATCCACAGACCATGACTTAGTTAACTTGAATTTTATTTTTTAATGAGAATGACAATGAGCTTTGCAAGCTGATTTAGAGTCTCCACATCTAACTGCATTAGAACTTAATACCCATGAAGTGTAAGTTAGAAAAATGAAATTTTTCAGTACGGTAAATAAACTGAGGAGGCTGGAAACCAGATTGAAGTCTGTAGCCTGGAAAATCAACAGAGACTAAAAATAGTAAGATTAGAGGCGACATTCAACCATGGACCAGCCAAAGGTGGTTTTTAAGTACCACCAAAGGAGAAACCAGGCCATCATATGATAGGTTTAAAAAAATATGTGTCTAGAGAACATTCTGTTTCTTATGTAGGTGTGGAAGGGCACACCTTCCCTTAAAATGTAGATTTGGTTTTCCAAAGTTTGATTTCTCATGTTCTCTCTCTCTCTCTCTCTCTCTCTCTCTCTCTCTCTCTCTCTCGCTCGCTCGCTCGCTAGAATTAAGAGGACACTCCCACTGATTTCTAAAGGAAATGCTGGCATAATCTACATGAAATTGAGAATTCACCTTGATGACATTTGACTGAAGGCTTTAGAATGCAGTTGCTGTTTCTAAATATTAAGCAAATCAGGCACACAGCTCCAGCGAGCTCTTAGCAAGTAGCCAGAGGATCCCCTTTAGAACAGGCACATAAAAGGATTACAGGGTCCGGAGAAAGAACACAGAGGAGCGTGTTTTGAAATAATCCTTATGCTCTGGGACCATCTTGTTTAAATGGCGTCACCTTAACACCGAGGTTCTTGGTAGGTGTTTGCTCACAGGCCTAAAACTTTGTGCGTGTGGAGTTTTTGAAAACAGTATTAGTTGGCAAAGTCCTAAATATTGCAAAGTCTCCAGATGACTGGCCTGAGCTGTATGTGACTGTCGTGAGCTCTTGACTTACCAGGGGACTGCCAAGTCCTTAGGAGTATCGTTTTTCTTTGTTTGGAATTCCCTCTTCTTATTCCAGAGCTCTCAATAAAGGCCCTGTCTGAGCAGGAGAATGTGGACGGAGTAGAGTTGATAGTCCTGTCTGGCTTCTGCGGTTAAAGGAGGTTGAATGCCAGTAAGTACCCCCCCCCACCCCCGCCATAGAAGAGCAGGGAAGTGGAAGGTCAACCTGAGACCACTGGTGAAACGAGACTTACGTAGCTTAAAAACCGGTATTCACAAAAACAGATGAAATCTTGGATCTCATTGTATGATATGCAGACTGCAATGTGAGAAAAGGAGATAATGGATGTTAGTATAATTAGGACATTGCTGATTATAAAAAGAAATAACAAAATAAGTCCAGTTTCTCACATTTCCTTTTCATTTGGGCGAAAAACTCTCTCAGACTTTCCTTGACAGAAATTCAACTCGGCAAACATTGAATACCAACCATGCTAAGCGCTAAGCCCTGGGTGTTCAAAGGTGAATGTGACTCAGTCCCTGACCCAGAGAGCACTTAATCTAATGGAGAATAGCCATTGTTAATGCCTATTTTATGCACTAAAAGTAATTTTTTGTGATAATATTTGAGGCCCAATGACCAAAAATACCTTCTTTATTAAAATTCTCACATGATTCGTCCCCTGTGAGGCCAAGCCTGTGTTACAAAGGCATGGGCAAAACCCAATATCTATGTGGACCGTAGACCCAAATGTGAAACAGTAAAGATTCTAGAGGAGAACATTAGGCACTATCTTCATGACCTCAGGGTAGGCAAAGGTTTCTTAAATAGCACACAAAATATGCTTACCAAAGATGGAAAAAGTGATCACGTTAGACTACATTAAAATAATTTCAGTTCATTACATGATACCATTAAGGAAATGAAGTCTGGGGAATGGAAGAAGACTTTGCAATACAAATATTCAACAAAGGATTTGTGTGTAGAATATATAAAGAGCTTCTATAAATTAATAAGAAAAAAGATTACCAATAGAAATGTGGGAAATAGAGTTGAGTAAGCACTTCACAAAAGAGGATGCTGGTTGTCTTGATTGGAGATAGTGACTGGAAGGGAGCACAAGGGGCTCCAGGGGTTCTGGTCATAATGTTGGTTATGTGGGTGTGTTTACTCTGTGAAAATCCTTCAACTTATAATTGGTGCACTTTTCTGTAGGTATGTTATAATTTCATTGAGAAAGTGTACATAAAGAAAAGGCCTTGTTGTCTAGGATGAGGAATGTGGCAAAGTATTTTCAGACGTTATCTCTTGTTGGAGCGTTGCCTCTACTATGGAAACAGAGGAAATGTTGAGAGCATGGGCTTTTGTTTGGTTGTTAGGGCAGGTCCAGTTTGTGCAAGAGTCCTGCACAAGGAGTGCCAATGTCTTGGGTTAGCAGAAGGCCTTTTGGCTACCAATATCCTGAGAAGGGAGGAGGAAAAAACATTTATGGAGAAAGCACTAGAAACAAGCTTGATTACTTTACAATTTCATGTAGAGCTAACTCAGCCTGGAAGCCAGTTTAAGCCACCATTGATCGATCACTTACCACGTATTGCGGCACTGAGATAGGGACTTTCTGTGCATTAAAATATTTGATCCTCACCACAACCCTGGAAGGTAGGTGCTATTATTTGTCCAGATTTACAAATGAAGAAACTGGGGCTTAGGGAGAGTAAGTAACTTGCTTAAGTTCCAGCTAGAAAGTAGCAGCAAGCTGCAACTGGAACCCACGTCTTTGTGATTGAAAGCTCACCCCCTTGACCCTGTCTATTATTTTGCCTTTTTGGGGGGCAAAACCAATTTTATCTGAGCATAGTGAGAAGAAGAAATAATTACCCTGTATGCACACACACACATATATCAAATTTTGATGATCATAGGCACTTTGAAACTGATTTTAAAGTCTGAGGTTTGTTGTACTATAGGTTATGAACTGGAGTTTTCCTTCTCTGTTGTAACATGGTTAGGAACACCTGGATGGGGGTGAGAGGAGACTGAGAAATCTTCCAAGAAACAATGCAGATTATCATGGGAATACACTTATATGGGTGACCCATGAGCCCTTCTCAGTGCTTTAGGGACAGTGTAATAACCTGAGTAATTGCCTTTGATAGGCTTTGTTTTCTGCTCATTAATGACTCTCCAGGTTAGATTTTATACTTCTTACCACTAGTTGAAATACAGAGATACATAAAATGGATGCAGCCAACTGATTGTCACAACATTGTCTGCATATCAACGTTCTCCTGCCTGCTTGGGTTTGAAGAGAAGGAGAGGAGAAGGGAAAGGGTATGATAAGGAACCTGTGTTAGCTGAATTTGTTTCAAAAGTCAAATTCTGGTACAGAAGCCAGAATTTTGACACATAAGAATTATTCATATTTGTGCACCGTTAGGGTTTGGAGATTGCCCTACTTAGCATATACATGTCCTCTTTTCCCCTTCTTGTGATACATAGAGCGCCTTGAGTACACACTCAGGTACATATTTAATATTTTGAGTTCTTTTGTTCCATAGCTTATTTTTGTTCCCCAGGGTGTTCATGTTTGCAGCCTGTGGAGTGTTTATAGCATCACAATAACAGTGCATCCCCAAATGAAATTTGGATTACTTACTTTCAAATGTGTCTCCCCAGCAGTCCAATGACTGTGGAAGCAATATGGTGGAAAGGCACATTATCTGATTTGAATAGAAATATATGTGGGTATGATTTTAGAGATTCTGTTTATTAAAAAAAGAAATCATCTTTTATCCTTGGGGCTAGTTATCCCACTTTTATTGCTGTGGCAATGCACAAGAAAGAAACAAGTTGAAATAATTGAAAATGTCCACATCGAGCTCAACTTATTTAGTTTATCTTAGTTATATGTACTTGTTTGATGTACAGATGCTTATAGAAAACTGGACAGAAGCTCTGGGTTCCTTTTTTTTGAAATGTGGAACTTGTAGTTTAGAAGTAGATTCCGCTTTAGGGAATATGTAGTTATTTACTAATTTGATTAGCACTGTACATTGTATCTTGAAGCTATTCAAAGTACTATAGGAGCATCTGTTGTACCATCATTTGGAGGCTGCTAGGTTGTTTCAGAAATAAATACCAAATTCCTTGACAACTGCAGTTTGACATAGCTCGTTGTAGGCAGTGCCATGGTGCTGTGTGGGAATTCTTTGTCTTGGCTTCATGTTGGTAAATTGATATTCTCAGGTACATCCAAGGTGTTATTTTGTGGGGAGGGTAGTTTTTATTGAGTCTTGGCTTTCCTAGTTCCTTATTTAATGAAATAGTGACAGCTGTCGTTTTCTACCTTCAAACAATAGCATCAGTGATTTTATAAACAGAAAATCATTTTCCAGGTGGGCTTGTGTCCATGCTGGCAGCCATTTTATATACATGGCCTCATTTTAAATGGCCAGGACTTTGAATGTGTAAATGGGCAAGTTTTCAGGCAATTTGGGTAGGCTTTACATTCTTGCTTCTCCATTTCCTGTCTAAACAACGTCTTCCGAGTCCACGGCATGTTTATGCAACATTGAATAAAACTCCTAATGGGAAATTTCTTACAGATGACCTCCCTGAGCGGCTGGACTGTGAAGAAATCTTAAGAAACCCGACCCTGATGAAATTGCCTCCGTTGAGAATATTACTCAGTGCAGAAACGAGGAATAGAATTCACTTATTTTTGGTTCTTGAAAAAATGAATTCTGGGTTTTTTTGTGTGTAGGTGGCAGAAAACATTAACCCTGGCAGAAGGTCCAGTCTTAGTTGGAAATTGAACTTTTGGTTTCTTTGAATTAGGAGAACCTTGGAGAAGAGGATGTTAAAAATATTTGTTATTTGAACCTCAAGCAACTTGGAATCGGTTCTGCTATCTTTTATAGACATATCTTTTCCAGGGTTGTCTGTCTCTACATTTAATTTTCTGGAGGCTGGGACTGATTATCAAATGACCTCCAACTCAGCATCACCTGTGGCTGGATACTAATGAATCCTTTTTTAACCTTCCTAGCACTTTTGGAGAAATCAATCAGTAGAAGGCGGGACATCGAAGCCATACAGAAAGCCAAAATCCTTTATTCATCTTGCATGAATGAGAGTGAGTAATAAAGAAAATAAATAAAATAATTTACCACCCTTATTTTTCAGAGTTCTATTAATGCTTAAAGATATTGTTTAAGGAAAAGGAGAGCTACTAAGAATTCTACTAATATTTAAAGGTGTTGCTTAGAGAAAGGAGCTATTTTCCAAGACTGGATTTTGACTACCCCTGCCTTTAAAAAAAAATTTAATTAATTAAATTTTAGCTGCGTTGGGTCTTCGTTGCTGCGCCGGCTTTCTCTAGTTGCGGTGAGCGGGGGCTACTCTTCGTTGCCGTGCATGGGCTTCTCATTGCAGTGGCTTCGCTTGTTGCGGAGCACGGGCTCTAGGCACACAGGCTTCAGCAGTTGTGGCTCGTGGGCTCTAGAGCACAGGCTCAGTAGTTGTGGCGCATGGACTTAGTTGCTCTCCGGCATGTGGGATCTTCCCGGACCAGGGCTGGAACCCGTGTCCCCTGCATTGGCAGGCAGATTCTTTTTTTTTTTGCAGTACACGGGCCTCTCACTTTGCAGAGCACAGGCTCCAGACGCGCAGGCTCAGCGGCCATGGCTCACGGGCCTAGCTGCTCCGCGGCATGTGGGATCTTCCTGGACCGGGGCACGAACCTGTGTCCCCTGCATCGGCAGGTGGACTCTCAACCACTGCGCCACCAGGGAAGCCTGGCAGGCAGATTCTTAACCACTGCACCACCAGAGAAGTCCCTGGCTACTCCTGTCTTTTTTTTTTTTTGGAATTTTATTTTATTTTTAATACAGCAGGTTCTTATTAGTTATCTATTTTATACATATTAGTATAATATGGGATGGTGGGATGAATTGGGAGATTGGGATTGACATATATATGTATAAAATAGATAACTACTTCACTCTGTATGATAGTCTCTAGGTCCATCCATGTCTCTACAAATGACCCAATTTCGTTCCTTTTTATGGCTGAGTAATGTTCCATTGTATATATGTACCACATCTTCTTTATCCATTCGTCTGTCAACGGGCATTTAGGTTGCTTCCATGACCTGGCTATTGTAAATAGTGCTGCAACGAACATTGGGGTTCGTTGAATTATGGTTTTCTCTGGGTATATGCCCAGTAGTGGGATTGCTGGGTCATATGGTAATTCTGTTTTTAGTTTTTTAAGGAACCTCCATACTGTTCTCCATAATGGCTCTATCAATTTACATTCCTACCAACAGTGCAAGAGGGTTCTGTTTTCTCCACACCCTCTCCAGCATTTGTTGTTTGTAGATTTTCTGATGATGCCCATTCTAACTAGTGTGAGGTGATACCTCATTGTAGTTTTCATTTGCATTTCTCTAATAATTAGTGATGTTGAGCAGCTTTTCATGTGCTTCTTGGCCATCTGTATGTCTTCTTTGGAGAGATGTCTATTTAGGTCTTCTGCCCAGTTTTTGATTGTGTTGTTTGTTTTTTTAATATTGAGCTGCATGAGCTGTTGATATATTTTGGAGATTAATCCTTTGTCCATTGATTCATTTGCAAATATTTTCTCCCATTCTGAGGGTTGTCTTTTTGTCTTGTTTATAGTTTCTTTTGCTGTGCAAAAGTTTTTAAGTTTCATTAGGTCCCATTTGTTTATTTTTGGTTTTATTTCCATTATTCTAGGAGGTGGGTCAAAAAAGATCTTGCTGGGGCTTCCCTGGTGGCGCAGTGGTTGAGAGTCCACCTGCCGATGCAGGGGACACGGGTTCATGCCCCGGTCCGGGAGGATCCCACATGCCGTGGAGTGGCTAGGCCTGTGAGCCATGGCTGCTGGGCCTGCGCGTCTGGAGCCTGTGCTCCACAACAGGAGAGGCCACAACGGTGAGAGGACCGTGTACTGCAAAAAAAAAAAAAAAAAAAAAAAAAAAAAGATCGTGCTGTGATTTATGTCAAAGAGTGTTCTTCCTATGTTTTCCTCTAAGAGTTTTATAGTGTCCGGTCTTACATTTAGGTCTGAAATCCATTTTGAGTTTATTTTTGTGTATGGTGTTAGGGAGTGTTCTAATTTCATTCTTTTACATGTAGCTCTCCAGTTTTCCCAGCACCACTTATTGAAGAGACTCTCTTTTCTCCATTGTATATCCTCGCCTCCTTTGTCATAGATTAGTTGACTATAGGTGTGTGGGTTTATCTCTGGGCTTTCTATCCTCTTCCATTGATCTATATTTCTCTTTTTGTGCCAGTACCATATTTTCTTGATTGACCTCCGTCTTAATGTTTTGTTGCTAGCTTGATGGAGAAACTAAGAAAATTCTATTTCAGTGGTTGGCTTGGATTCTTCAGGTATCAGTTACTCCATGGGAAACTTGGGTAGGGTCAGAAGGGCAAACCATATTGCATGTGGTACAGAAACCAGAATCTGGAGGCTAGGTCTGGTTTGAGAAGGACATAGTAACACTCCTTCTCAAACCAGACCTATGTCCTTTGGAACCTCCTGGGGCCTAGAGTAATCCAGATTCCCAGCCGGGCCAGGCTCCTTCTGCTTCTCCATCAGCCTAACAGCCATCTTTGTTGAGCACTTTAGGCCCCTCTCAGCATCTTGGGTCTGATTGGAGTTAAAATAGTCACCTGAGGGCTTCCCTGGTGGCACAGTGGTTGAGAATCTGCCTGCTGATGCAGGGGACACGGGTACGAGCCCTGGTCTGGGAAGATCCCACACGCCGCGGAGCAGTTAGGCCCGTGAGCCACAACTACTGAGCCTGCGTGTCTGCAGCCTGTGCTCCTCAACAAGAGAGGCTGCGACAGTGAGAGGCCCCTGCATCGCGATGAAGAGTGGCCCCCACTCGCTGCAACTAGAGAAAGCCCACGCACAGGAACGAAGACCCAACACAACCAAAAATAAATAAATAAATAAAATTAAAAAAAAAAAGGACACCTGACATTTTACCTGGTACACTTTCTCAAGGCTATTGCAGGAAGAAGCCAGTGCCTCTGAGAAGTGTGTTAACTTGTTTAGGTTTTGAGGTATTATTTGGTGAGCTAGAAGAGGGCGCCAAAAGATGATGAAAGAGTCTGAAGCAGTAATTCATTTTTGTTGGGGAGTGATTAGTTTTATTGAGCAGTTTCCTTTAGTTAGGGTTGTTCCTTAGTTTTGCAGAGTGTTCTCAGCTTAACATTGCTCCTTGGCTTGGGTCAGTATAGTGAGCCCATCTTTTATTGTTGGGAATATTGGGCAGGTTCCCTAGTCAGCTCTCCTGGCAAGAACATCAGGTTTAAACAGTCACACTGAAGTATGAATCATAGGTAGTTCTGTTTCTGTGATTATGCTCAGTCCACTGCACCTCTCCCGAAAAAGTTAGGTTGGGACCTTACTGGAATTTTCTCTTGAGAAGATACACTTGCTTTCTAGTTCGGTGATCCAGTTTGCATTTCTAACTCTCTTCATATTTGCTCCCTTTCAGAAGCGATCGAAAAAGCAGATGCCAAGCCATTGTTACATATCCTGCGGCACTCACCTTTCCGCTGGCCTGTGCTTGAATCTAATATCGGTCCTGAAGGGGTTTGGTCAGAGAGAAAGTTCAGCCTTCTTCAGACACTTGCGACGTTTCGTGGCCAATACAGCAATTCTGTGTTCATTCGTTTGTATGTGTCCTCTGATGACAAGGTGTCCAACGAACACATCTTGAAGGTATAGTGAGGACTCCTTCATCATGCTTGTTTAGTCCAAGGTTAGCCTTTTTGGGTTGCCTTCTCAAGGAAAGAGACTCATACCACCTTAGTGAAATGATAAGGTTACAAATTCTGTTAAACGTTAGGATCTAGACTATTCCCTACCCACCTCCCACCTCCCCCCCCCCCAGATTTGCAGATTGTAAATTATTAACACACTGTTTTTGTCAGCCTTGCAAGAAGCTGGTGAGTGAGTTTCAAGTGATCTGTGATCTGGCTCTCGAATATCTACCCTGAGCATGTGTAGGGCCCCTTAATTCTGGTGGAGAGATGAGCAAAGACTTTCTGAACTCTGCTCTTCCTCTCCCCTCATTCCCCTGACCAAGGAGTGAACATGTGCTATGGTTCACTGTTTTCCTTCACTAACATCTTGTGTACATGCCTAAAATTTCATTGTCAAGTTGTCTTGAATCTCTTGTCCTTCCTTTCAAAAGATAAGGCAAAACTTGTTCTAAGTGCTTGGTTGCATTTTCTGTTGGGAGAGTAAACATCTCTTCCATAAAGGAATGGGCCATGAGGACATACCCTGAGGTGGAGTATTACATTGGTAAAATCAGGAGACTGTCAGAAAACTGCCAATAGTGGAAGATTGATCAGTCAAAGAACTTGGCAAGAATGCAAATAGCACTTTTTAAATTGTTTTGTCTTTTGATTCTTTTTTTTTTTTTTTTTTGCTTCTGTGGTTACTTTAGTAATGAAAATTTTGTTGAACCGCTGATCTTTTCCCCCAATTCTGTTCTTTGTTAAACCAGAAAATATTAATGATATATTGATATTTAAATCATAGAAATATAAATCCTTTAGAGTGTATTATCCTCTCCTGATATAAGTCAACTTTTAAAAATCTATACCCTGGAGTTTATTTTTTGATTTATACCAAGGGGCTGGCAAATTTTTTTCTGTAAAGGACCAGATAGGAAATATTTTATGCTGTGCGGGCAATATTATCTCTGTCTCAACTACTCAACTCTGCTGTTATACCTGGTAACGCAGCTGTAGACAATATGTACATAAATGGGTGTGGCTGTATGGTGGGCTGGACTGCAGGCTGTAGTTTGTCCCTCTCTACTTTAGACAATGGCAGTCTCAATAAAAATATCTTTAGTCACTGAAAGAATTCCCATCTCCTCAAGAGGAAATTCTTAGTTACAGAGACAGCTGTATATCTGTGCTGGGTGATGGAACAACAACATGACACAGACATATTCTAATGCTCTCAGGTTAAGACATGCTCTTCAATGCTCTACAACCATGGTGATGGTCCAATTGACCTCTGTCCCATGTTGATAGATTACTCACTTAAAAAAACCAAACAAACCAGGTTTTAAAACTCTCATTCTTAATTTCAGAACTATTATGGTATCCCTTCCAAACACCTTAAATGGTGTTTTGAAGTAAGTTGGAGACTGTCTTTCAAACTTCAGTTTATGTACTCTATTGCATGATAGATCTTGATTTCCACACAGGTTAATTAATTGCAAATGGTAACCACTTCAGTTTTCACCAATTTCTGGATCTAGTATAAGAACTGAATTCATTTAAACATTTTATTATGGAAAATAATACAAATAAAAGTAAAAAGAATAGTACTACAAACTCCCGTGTACTCATCAACCCACCTTCAACAGCCAGCAACTTTTGGCTGTTCTTGTTTCATCTGATACACCTCCTTTTGGAGAGCAGGCTGGAACATTGTGTAGAATCCAAGGTATAATATCATTGCACTGATAAATGCATCAGTGTTTATCTAATGGAAAGGACTATTACAACAACCAAAAAAGTAATTGTAATTCCATAGTTAACATCTAATACCTGGCGAATTTTCAGTTTTCCTGATTGTCTCAAGCATGTCCTTTAAAAAAATTAAACAGTTGGTCTTTGATTCAGGTTCCAAATAAGAATCACAAGTGCATTGGGTTGACACATCTATTTTAATTTATAGCATACTAGATTTGACTGATTTCAGGGTAACCTAATAGCTAATGAGAGAAAATTCTTGTTTATAGGAGAATCACAGCTTTAAAAGTACAGGAGAAATAATAGAATTTAAAAGTTAGCATTTTTTAAAATCCCTAATGAAAAAAAGAATTAAGGTAACTATCACCAATAGCTGCTAAAGCTATTAGATGAATGGTTGATGGAGAAATTCAGGATAGAGAGACCAGACTGACATCAAATGAACCCAGATATTAATGGTAGCATTGCTAACAGTTGGAAAACCAGATTTTGTGTGCCTCCTGATACCATGCAGTGGGAAGCATATGCTATCAATGATGCCAAAAGAAAAGGAAAAAGGGCCCGTGAGCCATGGCCACTGAGCCTGCACGTCCGGAGCCTGTGCTCTGCAACGGGAGAGGCCACAACAGTGAGAGGCCCGCGTACCACACACAAAAAAAACCAACCAAAAACAACCATCTGTGTGTATGTACATAGTTGTAAATAAGCACTTGGGCTTCCCTGGTGGCGCAGTGGTTGAGAGTCTGCCTGCTAATGCCGGGGACACGGGTTCGAGCCCTGGTCTGGGAGGACCCCACATGCCACAGAGCAACTAGGCCCGTGAACCACAACTACTGAGCCTGCGCGTCTGGAGCCTGTGCTCCACAGCAAGAGAGTCCGCGCACCACGATGAAGAGGGGCCCCTGCTTTGCCACAACTAGAGAAAGCCCTTGCACAGAAACGAAGACCCAACACAGCAAAAATAAATAATTAATAAACTCCTACCCCCAACATCTTAAAAAAAAAAAGAAAAGGAAAAAAAAATGAACTTGGATCTAATCAAGCCCGTAGTTTTAACACCAGCTTACAGGAAACACGGGGAATAGAGGATCACGGCAATCAATTTTTAACAGCTTGCCTTGCACACTTAATATTCGATTAAACTGATCCTAGAAACACTGAACTGTCAATAACAGAACACTTTCCAAATGTAAGGAGGCACTCATGTGCTTACTACCGGTCTCTTCTGCCAAGATGGCAGCTTCCTCCAAACTGATGTGTTTGAGCATGGCCTGGCATTTGAGTGCAGTGTGCATTTGCTTCAGTTATGTCCCTGTTTGTACCATTTTATATGAGTGGATATTCACACACCTGAATTAACAAAATAGAGCTATAGTCTTTCTAATCATGACAGAGCTGCTAGAAGTTCAGGCATGTGTCTAGATATTGGTAGGAAAAGCTCTCTTCTGAGATCTGCATAAAACCCAGTGAACCTGATGATAAAAACTAGCGTATCTGTGGCTGCCAATGTTGTAGAATTTGTGGGTGTTGCTTTTGTTAGAAATAGTTAAAACTATAAAAAATCTAACTGAATATTTGAAGCCCCTGAAGTACCTTTTAAGTTTTGTGGAACATAGTTTGGAAACCACTGCCATAGTGGAGAAAAGAGTATGCTTTGGTGTTAAAGAGATTGAGGTTTGTGGTTTGGCTTTGTGACTTACTCACTGAATGTGTGTGCAGATTGTTTCACTTCTCCCAGTTTCATTGTCCCCATGTGGAATGAAGGGTGAATTAGAATTTACTTTTCACTGTTGCTGTGAGATTTAAATAGGATGAATTTGGTGACATTTTACAGGATAGATGCTGGTACACAGTAGCACGTGACAAAAGGTACCTTTCTCTTAAAGCATGACTAGGCAACTGGTCAGAACCATTTGGGGAATGTTTGTCTTCAATTTCTGTGCCAAACGTGTCTCAGATCTCAAGTTCAGATGTGCGAGAAATAGCCATTTTCTTTAGTCAGTCAGTCTCATGTCTGACTCTGAGGTCCCACCCCCACCTTTTAGTTGGAAACTGAACCAGTCTAGGCCCTTTCCCACTTCCCGGCTACTCCATTTCTCAGCCTTCTCCTAGGGTATTGGGAGACCCTCTGATCATCTGTTATGTGTTTCTGAAAAGAAACCTGCCATCCCAGCCCATGTAGCCACTTCAAGTGTTCCTCTCCGCTGCTGGGGCCCTGGGCCTCCCAACTCCCTCTCAAATCCTGCCATTTCTAGGGGCATTGATGAGTCCTTCTGCTCGTGAGAAACTTTGACTTCTTTGGCTGCCTAGATCCTGTTTTTGCTCTGGGAGAACTCTCTCTTACCCCCAAACTCTTCTCCCTCAGTGTATTTAGACTTCCTTTTCCATCACATTCTATTTTCCTCAATGTTCTTGGGTTTTGTAATCCCACAAACCCATGGGGATAAGAAAAATGACTCCTTTGGGAAGGCACAGCTCTGTAGGCATACTGCTAGGTGAGCAGGCGGTGCCTTTGGGTGCCTTTCCAATGGGCACATGTATTCCCATGCCAAGAAATGCAGTTTGGCAAGCAGGGGTTGCTCAAACCCACACAGTGGTCCTCTGTAAAGTTCCCCTGTGGCAAGATGGCACAGGATTTGCCACAGACTTAAATGGGAGAAAGGAAATACACAAATACAGGAAATGACAGATTAATGCCTCCCATCATATCTCACTACATGTGTTTCGTTTTTTTTGTGTAAGGAGATACCAAGAATGAGGATTTAAAGGACAATAAAAGACTTTTGAATATACGTGGTCCTGAAAGAGTGTTCGGAATGCCAGGGTTGTCTCAGTATATGTTACCAGAACAGTGACTTGAAGTGATCGTCACCCAGTGCCTGCATTTGTGTGACTCTTAGCAAAATCCGTAAGGATGATAAGGACAGACTGTCTTGGAAATGAAGTTGTTTCTAACTTTTTTGTCCTTTTCCTGCATCATACTGTGTGAGATGTTTCTTTTTGTATTACTGTTTTGTTTCCTAACCTGTGGTGTATTGCAGTCAGAGAAAAAATTCGTATTTCTGTTCAATGTGTTAGAGTTCCTAAATATATATTATACTTTCTACTTGCAATATTAAGATCAGTTATAAATGCAAGGATTGAAAAACCTCAGACAACATAGTGTCCTAATATTGGCCTCTTGAGAAAGTCTTTTGCCTCAAGAGTTTATCTGGTTCTAATGAGATTTAGTTGACTGACCTTATTCAATCTGTTTGCTGTATTTAAGATGTTCCCTAGAAACTGTAGCAATCTGAAAGTTTAAAACAGGTCTGGTAACTTCACTTGAATCATCTAAACTTTTACAATAAGTGGATTTAACTTCATTTCATCAGAGGGAAGCTTTGGCTTTCTTGATATTGTCTACACAGTTTCCTTTCCTTTGAGACTGAAGCTCAAAAAATTCTCCAAGTGGTCTAAATCTAGTTGAAACCCAAATCATCTTAATCATAATATTATGTTTCATGTTCCTGGCTTACTTAATTTTTGGAAGAAATGGTGGTATATTGGGAATTGGAATAGGATGAAGCCAGGCTGGCTTGTGATTTGGTTGTTTAGGGCCAATTAGCGAAGAAGATTGAACACAGTAATTTGAGGTTTTTAGCAATACACCCAGGCAAGATGGATGTTATGAAAACATCTTTTTCCCCCAACTTACTTAACTTTTTAAATGTGTGAATAAGATTTAAGGTAGAAAATCTGCTGTTGCATTCAGTTTTATTCAGTTTTTGGGCAGTTGCTGATACTCAAGAAAACAGAAAGAACAACCATAGATTTAGAGAAGGCTCTGGAACGTAAACATTTTTTATTTAAAAATTTATATACAGTTAAATTCACTTTTTGTGAAGCACAAGTCTGTAAGTTTTTACAAATGCATGGAGTCATGTAATCACCACCATAGGAAAGAGAATAGTCCCATCGCTCCCTCAAAATTTACCTCGTGTTGCCCCTTTGTAGTCATCCACTCTCCCCATCCCCAAACCCTGTTCTCCATCCCTACAGTTTTGCCTCTTTTGGAATGTGATTAAAATTTGCCCATGCTGTTGCATGTATCAGTAGTTCATTCCTTTTTATGAGTGAGTAGTAGTCCATTGTGTATCACAGTTTATCCATTTGCCAGTTGAAGAACATTTGGGTTGTTTCTAGTTTGGGGCAATAATGAATAAAGTTACATGCAGGTTTTTGCATGAGCGTAAGTTTCATTTCTCTTGGGTAAATAGCTAGGAAGTGAGATTGCTCGGTCACATGTAGGTGTATGTTCAATTTTACAAGAAACCGTCAAACCAATTTCCAAAGTGGCTCTGGCATGTTGCATTCCCAACAACAGTGTGTGAATGATCTAGTTTTTCTACAGCCTCACCAGCACTTGGCATTATAAGTTTTTTTTGTTTTTGTTTTTTTTGCCATCCTAGTACATGTATAGTGGTGTTCCATTGTGGGTTTAGTTTACATTTTGCTAATGACTAGTGATGTTCAGCATCTTTTCATTAATTTATTTTCCGTTTGAATTTTTTTTTTGGTGAAGTGTTTGTTCAGATCTTTTGTCCAGTTTTAAATTGGGTTGTTTGTTTTCTTATTGAGTTGTGAGGACTCTTTATATATGCTGGATACAAGTCCTTTGTCATATATGTGATTTTCAAATTTTTCTCCCTGTCTGTAGCTTGTCTTTTTCATTCTCTTAACAATGTCTTTCACAGAGCAAAAATATTTAATGATGATGAAGTCCAATTTATTTTTTCTTTTATGGATCTGCTTTTGGTGTCTAAGAACTCTTTGTCTAACCCCAGGTCAAAGATTTTCCCCTGTTTTCTCCTAGAAGTTTTATAGTGTTAGTTTTTACATGTAGGTCTATGATCCATTTTGAATTAATTTTTGTACAAGTTGTGAGGTGTGGGTTGAGATTCATTTTTTTTGGCAGATGGATGTCTGATTGTTGTAGCTCATTTTCTGAAAAGACTGTATTCTTCCCTTTGATCGCCTTTAAGGTGCTGAAAGTTTTTTTTAATTTTTAAAAATATTTATTTTCTTTAATTTTTTGGCTGTATCAGGTCTTAGTTGTGGCATGCAGGATCTTTGTTGCGGCATGCGGGATCTTTTGTTGCGGCATGCGGGATCTTTTGTTGTGGTGAGGGCTTCTCTTGTTGTGGCATGCGGGTTTTCTCTCTCTAGTTGTGGCGCTCAGGCTCCAGGGCACTTGGGCTCTGTAGTTTGCAGCACACGGGCTCTCTCGTTGAGGCGTGCGAGCTCAGTAGTTGTGGTGCATGGGCTTAGCTGCCCCGCAGCATGTGGGATCTTAGTCCCCTGACCAGGGATCGAACCCACGTCCCCTGCATTGGAAGGTGAATTCTTTACCACTGGACCACCAGCAAAGTCCCAGTGCTGCAAGTTTTAATTCAAGAAATTATGCTATACTTTTCTATAATAATAATTCTAGATATATAGTTGTCTGATTATTGTTTGTATTTTTATTACCTATCTTAAACTTTCCAGAGAGGGTTCTAAAGTTTGCAAAGATTTCTCAAAACAAAATTATTATTGATTCCTTTCCCCCCCAAAATGGTGCAATACAGTATTTTAGGGAGAGGGAGGTGCACAGTCTGGTTAATCAGCTTGATGTGGATTGGCATTTTGCAAAATACTGCAGTGAGAAGAATAGTGGATCTGGTGATGGAAGACAATGATTCTTCTCTGAGCTCTGCCCAACTGTGTTACCTTGGGGAAGTCACATGACTTCTTTGGATTTCGTTTCTCCACCCACCAAATAAGGGGGAAAGTCAGATAATCTCTAAGACCTTTTCCAACTCAAATATTATAGCTTTGATGCTATTCAGTATTGTTAGAAACTCAAAAGGATTAGAAACCATGAATCAGGGGAGGAGGGGCAGGTCTCTGATACTGTATAACAGTCATTGCTGAAGTGCCTACTTGCATGTAGCTCTGATTGCATTGAATTGTTTTTGTAACGGTAACACATGCTCTAAATATGGCTGGTATGCAGATCTCATGACTCTTGTTAATAACATGGTACCTAAGAATTTACAGTGCAAGCAAATGCTTTGTTTTTTGTTTCAACAGCTGGACCAAGCAGCGCTCTCCCTAGCCGTGAGGGAAGACTACCTTGATAATAGCACAGAAGCCAAGTCTGTAAGTTTTACTCATTCAACTCTGTATCTTGTCAGGCATTTTTGGGTTCATAAATTGTTCTCACATTCCCAACTCTTTACTAGAATTGAGCAGTGTGGGTGTTTGATGACCATATTCCCAATGTAGGAAGCAAAGGCCTTTCATTTCGGCAGATAAATGACACTCCCTGTTTTCTGGAAGTCTGAAAATGAAGGCTGTATGAGTCCCTGTGCTCAGTGCCCTCATGATCAAGCTGGGAAGACAGCACACCCAAATTGAGTAACCAAAGAATGAGCTTGCAGCCATTCCTCAGAAGTGCAGAGAGCTCACAGTATATTGCAGCAGCATGGGCGTGGACACCCAGTCGACCAGTGGTTCCCAAATTGTACTGCTAAGAACCACCTGGGAAGCTTCTAGTAAATGTCCATTCTTGGGCCTCAGCAATGGAAAGTCCGATTTAGTAGACTTGAAGTGAGGCCCAGGAATCTTTTTTTAACTGGTGCCCCAGGTTAATTTAAGGTTAATGAGAACCAGATGGGATAAATCTGGTCCGACTTCTTGGGTTGGCTTGGAGACCTAGGAGTTTCCTGGAGGTTGGATTAGAGCTGGTTCATTCCTAACACTTTCAATTCATTTTGGAACCTCTGTTGAGCTTCCAGAGGAGCCTCAGACCCAGGGGAACCTTGACCAGGGAGTGCTCGGGTTTCTGGCCTAGCCTGAGAATGCAGGAACTTCGACAGGGAAGTGCTGGCTCACAGTGGAAGTGCCTGCTCCTTTGCTGATAGGAAAGCCTATATCTAGGAGGCTCTGGAGGGCAGGAAGCTAGCCGAGATCCTAGGCACCTTTCTGGCTGAGGACACTCATGGAAGAAGGTTGGCGAGTTTTCCTTCTTGAAAGTGGACAGAATGAACTTTTGCCAATCTGGGGAACCTCTGTTTCTGCTGGGGTCACCACCCTACAAGCAGCCATGCTTGAAATCTTATCCCTGTCCTGTAACCAGTCAGTCCTGTAGACTCTGCCTTCAAAGTATCTCTTCCACCTAGTCCCTCCTTTCTGTCCTTACTGCCCTAGGGCAGACCCCTGTTAAGTCTCCTTTTAGCTGTTCCCTCCTCCCCTCATTCCATTGCCTCCTTAGCACCACCACTTGACAAGTTCTCTTCTCAAAGTACAGCTCCCAGAGTGCTTTTGCTCACAAGCTAGACTCTAAATTCTGTAGAGGGAGGGAGTTCAAGGCCTCTTCATGACCTGGTCCCAAACCACCTTTGCTGTCTCACCTATTTTTTTTTTTTTTTTTGGTATGCGGGCCTCTCACTGTTGTGGCCTCTCCCGTTGCGGAGCACAGGCTCCGGAAGCGCAGGCTCAGTGGCCATGGCTCACGGGCCCAGCCGCTCCGTGGCATGTGGGATCTTCCCAGACCGGGGCACAAACCCGTGTCCCCTGCATCGGCAGGCGGACTCTCAACCACTGCGCCACCAGGGAAGCCCTGTCTCACCTATTTTTATTCTTCCCCCAACAAAGCAGCTTGCACACCTCACAGGAGGACTCCTCAGCGCTTCTGAACCAGTCTCCTTTAACTGCTATGTCCCCGGTTTCTTGAGGCTGGAATTTTCCAGTTCTTGAGTTTCTAAGCACTTAGCAGCTTTATTAAGGACCTCATTTTGGTCTTGCTAGTATTACAGTTAGTAATGATGTGTTTATCTCCCTCACAGGGTCACACTGAGAACCAGACTCAAGTATTATTTAATTTTTCATCTGTACCTCCCATGTGCACAGAAGGCCTAGCAAGATATCGTACATATGTATTGATTGAATAAATATTTTTGGAATTGAACTGAGATTTGCAAAACATTTCTAAGACTATTTGTGAATCTTGCTTACTGATTCAACAAATAATTATTAAGGGCCTGCTATATGCTAAGCACCATGCAGGTCTCGAGATCATAAACATCATTTGCTATGCAAAATCAAGGTTACATTAGGAAATCTTATTCCCATAGCATAACTGTGAAACAGTTTAATACCCAGTGTATTGAGTTCTCACAAATATATCTGGAAGGAGAGGTGACCCCCCAACAAAATTCCTTAGTTCCCACAAAGTAAGGTCCCCCTCTCCAATAGTATGTGAATAGCCTGAAAATGGGTTTATGAACATGCAGGGAGGAAATTCTATATTTGCTAGGTTTCTCTTCATCATTCTTCTCTTCTTTCCCTTCTTTCTTCCCTGGGCTAGTGAGGAGAACTCTGTAAAAACCATACAAAACTGAAAAGACATAGGGCTTCGATCACTGGTCTTTTGTTTTTAGTGTGGAGGTGGGTAAATTGAGCTGGAAGAGAATAAATCACAGTTCCCATTAGTCTTCATGGATCATGCCTCCTGCTTTTAGCGACAGTTCTTTCCCATTATTTTATTAAAGTGTCACTTGCCTGAAAAGAGGAGTCTGACCTTTAACTTTCTGTTCTGGGCTCATTTGTAGATGTTTCATGTATCCATAATATCGCTAGTTGCCAGCAAACTAATTCTCTTGATCCTTGGTGGCCAGACATTTCTGTCTCATGGAAACAGTACCCAAGTAGCCATCATTCTTCTTTGTCCCAAGGTGGAAGGTGGGTGGTTGGTATTGCATGATGCCTGTACCATACTTCGAGTACAGAGTGAAAATGAAGGGCATTTATTTCCACTTGCTGTTTCTGCTCTTCCGTGTCCCTGAAACATACTTCCTAATAGGCTGATGTCATGGTCACTTGCTTCTTTATCTCTTACAGTATCGGGACGCCCTTTACAAGTTCATGGTGGATACTGCCGTGCTTTTGGGAGCTAATAGCTCCCGAGCAGAGCATGACATGAAGTCGGTGCTTAGGTTGGAAATTAAGATAGCTGAGGTAAATCTTAATCTAAAATCTGTTTTTTTTTTCTTCTCTTTATTTTAAAGGCAATATATCTTGAATGAAAATATATTTTAAAAAATCATTCTGTGGCATTGTTCTTTGGGTTCAAGGTAGAACCTATAGCATCCCCCTCTGGGAAGTAACAGGAAGAAAAACCGTGACAGAAAGAAGAGCTCTTCATTCCTTCTACCTCTCTGCTTGAAGCCCATTCAGTGTCCACATGCTGCTCAGCTGTGGCCAAAGAATAGCAGCAGGGAGAGGCTCTATGTTTTCCTAGAGGAACTCCTGTTTGGCCTCAACTGAAGAATATATATTTGATAAATCGTTATTGATTTGGCTTGAGTGGAACGTTATTTTTAGTCTAGTCTACTCTTTACACCATTCCTACTCAGAAGTCAATCTGATCTAAGATAGGGGCTTTGGGAAGTCTATCCACCCATACTGGACACATAATTTGATATAGAAAGTGTATAGGGCAGGCTGGTAAGCATTTATTAGCTTCCTTTCTAGTGCTACTTTGTACCTACCCCTGGTTTTCATTCTTTTCTTGCCCCACTCTAATGAATGTCATTGTGTCATATACTGTGTTCTGTGTAAGTCACCTTTTAAATTTTTTCAGGCTCATGGTGGAGGCAAAAAGGTACAAGAACAAACTTGAGGGAGAATAATCAGAAATCCTAAATGGTTAGCTTTGTTCAAAGAATAACTTTTCTAGAAGAACAAAGAATAAAATCTCTATACATTCCCAGGACCGGAGGGAACAAATATGGTGAAATTTGCTTGTGGAGATACACTGTAGTGAAAAAAATGATACTTTTGTCAAGAAGTGGTTGCATATAGGTTGGTAGTCTTCTATAACAGAAGTTGGTAAAAATCCTGAAGTGCATGGGAGTCCAAGTGTTGCTTGGTTTTGTGTTTGGCGAGGTGCGGTGGGGTGTTGAAGTGAGGAGTAGGCTGATAGGGTCAGGAGGAATTGGCCTCTTGGCTGCCGTGGTGTACTTGTGTATCTTTCTGTAGACCCCTAGTTGCAGAGCAAAAAGTTCATCCCTGCATGTCACCTTTGAAGAGCGCAAAGACTGCTGCAGATGTTCTGGAGTCAAAGACTGTGCCTCTGAACCAGTCTAGAGGCCATCTGGATTCCCTTCCCAGGCAAATAGGAGACCCAGCAATCTAATTTGGACCGAAGCTCTGATACAGCGGGAAAGGCCTTGCCTTGAGCCAGCGATCTGGACCAAAAAGGGAACTAAAAACAGCTGGGCTGAGGCAAGACTGGGAATTATCAAGAGGTTAAATGAAGTGACAAATCCATGGGGTGGGAGAGTAGCTGGCAGAGAGCTGAAAACAGCTCTGAAGTCAAAGGGCTGCAGCCTGGAGCTGCAAGACTGAGTAGAGGGAGGAGGAGTGTGAACATTCTCTGAGGCAATGATTTATTAATCAATAGAGCCAGGAGAGTGCTTGTGAGTTATAGGAAGTCTCTCCTGTGGAGTGTGAGGAGAGAGAAGCTGAGGACACCGAAGCATTTAGAAAAGAGGGGTAGATGTCTGCCACTCAGCCTTCTGTGATTTTGTCTTGACAAATCCATGGTGTGTGGGTTTTTGGCCAGCCGGCAATGCTTATATATGTCTCTTACATCTCAGGTCACTAGGGACCTTCAAAAATTAGTGGGGCATGTCATCCTAGGGAAACTTCTAAAGCTGGGGAGACAGGACAACGTAGTCAAGCCCCCCCGCCAAAAAAAAAAGTTCTTGTAAACACAGCCATGGAAGTGTGCATTCAGCCATTCCCAGCTAGGGATGTGTGCATAAGGGGAGGTCTTGTTGATGGCGTGGCCCTTGGGATTAGAGCCAAGTGGAGTTTTTTTTGCTTTTTTTAAAAAAAAAAATTTATTTATTTATTTATTTTTGGCGGTGTTGGGTCTTCATTGCTGCACGCAGGCTTTCTCTAGTTGAGGCGAGCGGGGACTACTCTTCGTTGTGCGTGGGCTTCTCATTGCAGTGGCTTCTCTTGTTGCAGAGGATGCAACATGTGGGCTTCAGTAGTTGTGGCTCGTGGGCTCAGTAGTTGTGGCTCACGGGCTCTAGAGTGCAGGCTCAGTAGTTGTGGCTCGTGGGCTCTAGAGCGCTGGCTAAGTAGTTGTGGCACACAGGCTTAGTTGCTCCGTGGCATGTGGGATCTTCCCGGACCAGGGCTCGAACCCGTGTCCCCTGCATTGGCATTCTTAACCAGTGCGCCACTAGGGAAGCCCCCAAGTGGAGTTTAATTGGAAAGACTTGAAAAAGAAAACGAATCATAGGCAAAGTGTTGAATTACGGTTCAGACCATGAGGGTGGTGTTGATGGATACGGGTGCAAGGGTAGGAGAGTCCTGTGTGAGT
Source organism: Orcinus orca (assembly GCF_937001465.1). Classification (NCBI taxonomy): domain Eukaryota; kingdom Metazoa; phylum Chordata; class Mammalia; order Artiodactyla; family Delphinidae; genus Orcinus; species Orcinus orca. The sequence continues at coordinate 19,053,105 of NC_064580.1, forward strand.
TGGAAGGTGGCAAGTTTAATGCAAGGGAATCAGATGATGGATGGTCTTAAGGCAAAATCATGATGTGCTCAGGGGCATGGGGAGCTACTGCCTGTCCACGGGAGTGATTAAGATGGCCCTTGAGGAAGATGATTGTTGTTGCTCTTCTCAGACTAAACATGGCAGAAGCTAGAAGCTTAGATTTGGTGTTGCCAAAATGGCCAAGAACATAAGTATTGGGAATGAAGGAGTGTGAAGAGTCAGGGCTGTAGATGCAGACTTGGCAATATGTCTGGGTGATAACTGAACCCCTACCCCTAGCACTGGGGCCAGGGGAATCTCAAGGCCAGAGAAACCAGAGGGAAGAGGGGAAGTGAGGGAATGAGCTGTTGACAGAATGGTCACAGGTGGCAGTGGTGTCCAGATAGTCTAGTGCTCTTCAGTGAGAATGTTCCCCTAGGGATGAAGGGGTGGCCTGTAGTCCATGAACTATGGAGGTCATTACCTGGACACCACAGGTGAAGGTGGGATGTTTGTCTCAATTGCTCAACCTTAGTTTGGCTGTCAAGCCCGAGCCAGTAACAGGTTTTGTCCATCCGCGTTATAGGGATGGGAGGGATTCGAGTAGTTATTTTTGTACCGAGGACAGTGTTTCATACTGAGCAGGACAGCAAAGTTTCTTTTTATTTTCTTAATCTTGCCTGAAGTGATATCTTTTTTTCTTCTCTCCCAGGTTCGGCACCACACCAAAATCTTGAAAAAGTTTATGATACTATGCAGATGTTTTGGCACATGTAGAAAGTAGTCATGCAGTAAGAAATGGTTCATTTGAAAAAAATAACCAAAGTCTCTTTCCAACAGATAATGATTCCACATGAAAACCGAACCAGTGAGGCCATGTACAACAAAATGAACATTTCCCAACTGAGTGCTATGATTCCCCAGGTTGGTGAAAATGATCCAGGAAATTGTATCTTAACTGGTCATTTGACAAGCGATTCTGTTTCACCTGTGTGTAAAATTTTGCCTCGTGAAACCTGCCATTGGTCTTCTTGCTCATCATCATCTTTGTCAGTCATCACATAAAATATCCCTTGTCTGTGCATCAGGATGCTTTCTGCCATAGGGAATAGAAAACTTTTCCAAGAGTGGCTTAAAAACTTCAAGCCCGTTTTCTTACATGACAGAAGTCTAGACATAGGCGGCTGTTGGTGTTGGTTTAGCTGTTGCACAATGTTATCAAAGATCCAAGTTCTTTCTTTCCGCTCCACTCTTCTTAGTGTGTTGGCTTTTTGACTTCATGTTTGATGACTCAAGGTTGTAAGGTGGCTGCCACAGCTGCATATGTCACATCTGCCTTCAGAGCAGGAAGAAGGTGGAAGCACCAGTATGGGCCATGTGTAACTCTTCTACCAGGAAAAACCAAAGCCTTTCCAGGTGTCTTCCCTTTATTTCTTATCAAGTAGGATTGGGGCACATGGCCATCCCCACCTACAGGCTAGGCTGGTGGGGTGACTGGTGAGTGACTGGTTTTCCTTTTCAATAGTGGAGGCAGGCAAGGGAGGAAAAGAAGGGAAGACTGGGGGTGACTTTTGGGGTAGCCAGGTAAGAACGCCAAGATAGTGATGCTGTGAAGAGGGGACACATGTTACTTTTTGTTGCTGCTTGTTTCCCTCTGTGTAAGAAAGGCTATGCCAGAGGGAAGAGCAGAAATGTAATGGGGCATCTCTCTCTGTGTGGACAGGAGAGTGAATGAGTAGGGAGTGGGGGAGAGTGCAGGGAGAAGGGAGGTGAGGGCTAGCGCAGGAGGGAGGGAGAGCCTAGGAGAGAAGGGAGCGGAAGGAAGAGAGGGAGGGGGAGAGTGGAGGCGGCAGGGAGAGTGCTGGAGAGGCCAGGGGAGCGAGTGTGCGCATTACTGGGGGCGTGTGTGCGCGCACATGTGGTGCATATGCAGACGGTACAGAGCACACATTGCATTTACCATTCAGGCAGTAGGTCTGGTCTGGGTGGCAGTGATCAGGAATTTATTTTCTAGATTTGAGCAGTTGAATGTTTAATTATTTGGTCTGAAGTCACAAGCAATGGATTACATTCAACTGACTCTATTTGCCTTTCTCCTTGATTCTTGCCCCCCAGGGGTTCTCTCACTATGTTGTTTTTCTCTCTCTCCTCAGTTTGACTGGCTGGGCTTCATCAAGAAGGTCATTGATGTCAGACTCTACCCCGAACTGAAAGACATCGGCCCCTCAGAGAATGTGGTGGTCCGTGTCCCTCAGTACTTTAAGGATTTGTTTAGGATATTAGGCTCTGAGAGGAAGAAGTAAGAGCTTTTTTGTGCATTTTACTGTGACTTTTATTTTTCCTTTTAAATTATAAGGTCTTCCCTCTCATGTCCTTTGAAAACTGTTTTTAAAGAAAGTTACATCAAAAGAGTCTTAGGGAAAGTCATGGTGCCCTTTGTGACAAATGGGCCGAAACCATCATCTGGTGTAATTTATTTGCTATGATGACAACAAATACGCAGTGTTTTTGCCCCTTATTTCTGGTCTTTCTCCATATTTTCTCTCTGAAAGCCTAAATTGTTTATTAGTTTTGGGAACTAGTCATATAATGATGTTATTTTCTGAGCTTTCTATATGAACATCTTTGTTTTTCCCCAGTTCATTCTCGGTCTTTTGCTGTTTTTTTCTGGTTTCTTTTAAGTCAATAAGTCACTCTGTGGCAATAAACCAAAGTACCAGTATTGAAAAGGCGTAAGATCACTCTGAGAACTGTAGAAAAATTGGACTGATGAAACAACTTCAGGAACTGTCAGGTTTTTCTTAAAGAATGTTTTAGAATTTGTTGCTTTGTTCCTTTAGCACTACAAAACAAGGAAATGCTAAAAATGTCCAGGAAAGAGAATTTTTTTTATTGAAGTATAGTTGATTTACAATGTTGTGTTAATTACTACTGTACAGCAAAGTGGTTCAGTTATACATATATATATATATATATATATATATATACATTTTTAATATTCTTTCCCATTATGGTTTATCACAGGATATTGAATATAGTTCTCTGTGCTGTACGGTAGGCCCTTGTTTATGCATTCCATATATAAAAGCTCACATCTGCTGACCCCAACCTCCCCCTCCAGCCCTCCCCCAACCTCCTTCCCCTTGGCAACCACCAGTCGTGAGTCTGTTTCATAGATGGGTTCACTTGTGTCATATTTTAGATCAGGAAAGAGAATTTTACATCCTCATGAAGCCATTCACATTTGACTACAGAAAATGAAGCGCAAGAAGGTCAAATAGTTGACAAAGACAGCTTAATAGGCTAATTGCCGGGCCATAATTAAAAATCATACTTTCTTATTTGGACTTAGACAAGGCTATGTTACCAGGAGTTGTGTTGGAAAAAAGGCACCTGCAAAAGTCCTAGGAATAAAATTTAGCATCCATCCCCACCTACGAAAACACTTAGACACTTTTGAAGAGCTGTTCATTTTAAGATGCTGTTTCCTTATGATAAAAACAATATGTGTTCATTGAAGAAGGCATACAAAAAAGTAAACATGCAGAAAAGGGAGAGTAAAAATAATAAATTCACTTCAGATTCTTTGTGAGGTAGAGCCTTGCTATTCCAAGTGTGGTCTGTGGACCAGTAATGCCAGCAGCATCACCTTGGGCCCTTGGTAAAAATACAGATTCCAAGGGCCCTCCTCCTTAGAGGCTGATGCAGTAGATCTGGGGTGAGGCCCAGAAGTCTGTATTTTAACAAGCATCCCAGGAATCTTACGATTAGTTTTTTGGGAGACTCACTGCTTTAGAAAACTTTTTCATATGTACTTCCTAGCTCCGTAATACTATAAGATATGACCCAAATGATTTTGTACTCCTATGCCATTGAGTTACTCAGCACATTTTCAATGGTGGAGGTAATTTCTGTTGAAAGATGGAGTTTGCCATGCTGTATGTGCATCCTTCAGCACCTAGTGAGTTGGTTTCTTTTAGTGTCTGTTATCTTCAGTTGTAAATTAGTAGGTACTTTTGGAAATTGTATTAATTTTACTTCCACAAAAGCATAATTTACAACCAGGGGATAGATTGGGCCTTGGTTTACTGTATTAGATAATCTCTTTGGTGGTGATTACACTTTAGAATTGCAGGACCTGTCATGACAAAGGGCCCAAGAAAGACCATGATTGGAGGAAGACATTAATCTGGTTCTTGACAAAATGATAACTTAGATGTAAACATAGTGAACTATAGTGTAAGAAAATATAGATAGAAAAATGAACTGCAGACATTATGTACATAACATAAATGACCTGCAGATATTATGAAACTTCAGTTTTAAATAGACAAAAAACAAATCTCTGTCACATAGTTTACTCTTCAGCAACCAGTTCCTCAAAAACAACTTGTATTCTGTGTTTGTTTATGAGATTTCAAAACACTATATGCTTCTTGAGAATTTTGATAACACTTTATTTGCATGGCACAGTAAGGTTTCTGGACTGCTAATCATCTTTGATCCTCACTTGTGTTGTGGCACAAGAGTGGTCAAGGAAACGTGCCCTTGGGTTCCCTAGTTACTATATTAGGACATACCAATCACTGTAATAAGCACCTCTAAACTCTTACTGGCTTGTACAATGAAAATGTGCTCTGTGCTCCTGGAATGTCCAACATGGGTGTCCCTGTAAGGCAGCTTTCCTCCAAGTAGGGACTTGGGAACCCAGCCTCCTTCCATCTTGTGGTTCTGCCTTCCTCTGGCTTTTTGGAATCCTCTCCATTCAGCCAGTGGATGGGGAAAGAGAGTGGAGGATTGCACAAGAGGTTTTGTGGGAAGGCCTAGAAGTGGAATGCGTCACTTCAAGCCATAGTCCATTGACCAGAACTCAGCCACATGACCCATTTAACTGCAAGAGAAGCTGGGAAATATAGTCTAGCTTCGTGCCTAGGAGCAAAATATCAAAGAACTTACCTAATTTTCTGGTTTGCTCCTCTCCCTCACCTCCATGACTCAGTGAGCATCTGATGGTGGGCACTCCTGTAATTGCTTTTGTAACTTCAAGGCCTAGCATGGTACTTCTCACATAGAAGATACTTCCTAAAAATTTCTAAAAGTTAACCAGATGGCCCAATGCCCACTGTGCAGGAGGTGACATAGGAGCAGAACCCCAAAGGATAAGGAGGAATTTTCCAGGTAGGGAAGAGTAGAAAAGGGGGATGTTGAGCATGTTGGGTGATGGGACTAGCATTAACTTGGATGTTGCCTTCGAGGCAACAGTTTCTGGACTTCCCTGGTGGTCCAGTGGTTAAAACTCCACACGTCCACTGCAGCGGGCATGGGTTCGATCCCTGGTCGGGGAACTAAGATCCCACATGCTGTGCAGTGCATCCCAAAAAAAAAAAAAAAGAGGCAACAGTTTCTGATTCAGTAGATCTTGGGGGAGGTCCAGGAATTTTCTAACAAGTTCTCAGGTGATGGTGAAGCTGCATACCTCTGGGCTGCCTCTAGGATTTAGGAAGGTCTCTTTGGCTTTGAGAACCTTCAAGAGGTACCTGTTTGGCTTACCTCAGGTGGTTTGACTCAGGAGCAAATGCAAGCTGTGGAATCTGAAGACCCAAATGTTAGTCCTGGAATTGACCCATACTTAGAAGTCCTTTGACCTCTGACCTTTGTTTTATTTATCTGAAAATTGGAACAATAATAATAACCACCCCAAAGCATCGTCATGAGGATCAAAAAAGGTCTTTATGATCTCTTAAATGCAATACAAATGTAAGCTGTCACTAATTGCAAACAAGGGGCAGGAAAATGTTAAAAAAAAATCTTCCTAGTCAGAGGCTTTGGGAAATGATTTCATGCTGCTCTCTTAGTGGTGGATTCTCTCCTGAGATGCTTTGCTTTCCTCTACTTTATTTATTGCCATTTGGGGAAATTACCATACTGCTAAAAATGCTTTTTGAAAAAAAAGGTATTATGTGTTATTTTTCAAGGACTGTTGCTGAGTCTTACTTTTGTTTTGTTTTTTGATGCATCTGAGCATTAAGTGTCAGTAATTCAGTCATTATGGTCAGATCTGTTCCTGGCGTGGTAATATTAGCACTCCAAGGCTGTGCTCCCCAGCATTCTGTCAGTGTATTTATAGCACGCTGGAGCAGCTCATCAGCGCCATTGCCTCACTGTGCGAGCTTCCCCAACTCCGTCTTCTAGCTCTCAGAGGTCTTTGTGTGCTATTGTCTCGGTCATGCCTTGCCTATGAAGGCCTCACACACTGTTCTTTCTTCATACCCACAGATTTCTTTGAAGTGTGGTTGTTGGAGTGTTTTGGGGTCTCTGTGACTGGCCAGGAAATCTTTGTGGAACTAGAGGTGTTAATCCCTCACTGTGTGGCATGGGGAAAAGCGCAGAGGCTTTAAGAGTCAGATACACCTTGGTCTGGTCTAGCCTCCACTGCTTATTACACCCATTCTCCAACTTGGTTGCACATTGGACTTAGCTGGGGGGGATTTAAAAACAATAGTTATGGTGGGTCTCACCCTAGAGATACTGATTTATAATTGGTCTGGTGTGGCCTGGGCATCTGGACTTTTAAAACTCCCCAGGTGATTCTACTGAGTTGGAGACCGACTGATTATGGGATCATGAGGCATTACTTAATGGTTCTAGGCGTCAAGTTTCCTTTTATGTAAAATGCGTACAATAACATCTCTCCTATAGCAATGCTGTGGGAGTTATAGATAATACGGGATGCCTTAAGCGGTGTGATTTTGAGGGAGCAGGAAACGCCGAAAAATCTAAAACCCCAACATACTTGCATCATGCTGCCTCTTTTACCGCCAGCATTAGGCCACATCCTAACAACTTCCCCAATTGATCTGGCTCATCACAGACCCCTTGAGGGAATAGCTTTTGAATTCACGTAAGCATATCTGCTGGCCATGGACCTCCTTTGAATCTCTACCTATGGAGCCAGCACAGCTCTCATACCACAAAAGCAGTATTTTAAGGTTGAAGAACATACAGACCTTGTGTTAGGGTTGGGCTCTGCCCCTTTAACAATCTAGATTTCGGACCCTAATTGCAGCCTGTGTGTTCCCTGCTGTAGCTGGCCTTTCTGCCTATAGCTCTGTGAGTGATGGCCCTGCTCAGCATCCCCTCCAACACAGAAGCTATTCCTGCATTATTCAGCCTGTCCAGAGTTCATGTTCCTGCTTCACACCCTGAAGCCTTCATAGCCCAAGCCCTGTCCCTCTCCCGAGGCCTACTCGCATCCCTCAGGTTGAGGTGTGCACTCTCCCCAGCCCAGTGTCTGGCATGCACTTTTGGGTGCTGGGGTCTGACAGATCATTATTTCTGTGCTTGCCTGGTTCCCTGCTTGGCTAAAAGACCCAGGAGATCAGGGGTACAGCCTTCTCAGCTGTCCATCTCCCCAGCACCTAGAACTATTAGTACATATCGGGTGCTCAGGATGTGCTGAATGAGTGAATGAAAGAAGGGTTCCTTATGTACTTACCGTGTATCCCATTCAATTAAAAAACCCATTTTTCGTGAACAAGCTGAAATCTGAAGTTCCCTGTCCCCCACCTACACTCTTAAGTTCTCTTGAATGTAGGTGATGAGTTCCTATTTCTTTACATTCCTCATGGCATCTGGGACGATACTTGGACAACAGTAGGTGCTCAGTGAGCACTTCTTGTCTTGCTCAGGATTAGGGATATGAACTCAAAACGTCCAAAGGAATGACCTAAAACTACATGTTTATTATAGTGCCTCAAAAGAGCATGGACAAGGGCTAGATTTTGCTAATGAGAGTGGTGGTCTCCGAGGGGAAGTGTGCACACCTCAACAAGATCCACTGGGTCTGAGAAGAAAATTTTAGAACTTCTATATATCTTTATTCTTTCCATTGAAAAAATAACTAGGCTATATTGAGTTTTGCTATATAGATGGCCACGGACCCTTCATTTGATCTGCATGGCACATATGAGGCAAGACAGTGTTACCTTCACTGGTTAGTCTTTATTCCATATATTAAAAATAATCTCAGGTCATTTACATATACCTGTAGATTTATGAATTTTATTATTGGTTTAATCCTCACAAAATGGACAAGTGATTTAAAAAATTCTTGTAGAGAAACAGGAATTGAAGCTATTACTAATAGTATAAGCACAAAGCGAATGGGAAAAAAATGGCAGAAGTGGCCCTTCTCCCACTCTAGTTACGCCATCTTGGTTGGCCAGCTGACAAGGTAAAAAACAATGCTGTGCTAACCAGATCTGGGAAGGATATGGTCAAAATATTTTGAAATAGTCAAGACAACCATATGAGATGTTGATTTACATTGACTGTCATTGTATTAACCTAATCCTGTATGGATAATGTGTCTTGAAGAATTAACTAAAAGTGTTTGACGGATTAACTAAGGACTTTGGAAAATATCTTTATTTCATTTTATCTTTCAAAATGTCTATTTCTATATTTGTGGAAAACATTCCTGATATGTTAGTCCATTAGTATATCTCTATATAAATTAAAATGACTATACATATATTTGGGTGTGTATGCTGAAATAAATTTAATTGCTAAGAGTGCATGTCCACTGGGTTAGGATGCCATGCAAATGAGAGTGTGGGTTGTTCTTGACGGGCCAGTTGCCTTCATCATGTCACACTGCTCTCACATGGCTGGCTGACCGAGAGCCATCTCAGGAATGTGTGTTATTGGTCACCATGGTAATGGCACAGCTGGGAGGGGATGGGTCATTAAAAATTCATCATCACTATTGAGTTAGAAATTAACTCAGATCACACATCCTTCTAAGGTCAGGGCATGTTTTGCTTATAGAAAAACAGCAACACTTAAGAAAATGTAACAGATTTAAAAAAATATGTATTATGGACATTACATGAGTGTATGGGGTTGTTCATATGTTTGGAAGTGAACAGCAATGGAAACTAGAATTTACTCTGTCAAACATTTTGTTACTTATTTTAACTTCACAGTAGCCCTATAAGGTAGGGATCATTCTCATTGTATGGCAAAGATAAAATCAGCAAGCTTAAGTGAGTTGCCCAAACTCCCACATCTAGTAGGTTTGCAACCAGGGTGCATATCTAGATAATTGGTATTAGCCAATATATTGCATTTTGTTTCCAAAAGGTAAGAATTCATCTTCATTTTATCAAGTCACTTAATAATTGGAAGTTCTTGACAATTTCTAGACATGAAAGGCTGGGTAACAGTGGACTCCATGTCCAGAGTGGGAAAGCAAAATGTTCACGCTGAGGCCTGGGGCTGGAATTTTCATATCATCTATCTGTATTAGGTGGTGAAAAGCAAGCCAATTTTGGTTGAGCTTATTGACACTGTATCATCTTATGTCATTTCTCAAGTGAAAGTTCTGCAGTTTTGTATGAGCAAGAGGTCCCTCCATGGAGCTTTGCCAACAGATTTTCCCAGGGTGTTCTGCAGAGCATCACATATCAAATTCAACACAACAAATGTGCTTCTCTTTCTGTTAACAGGACTGTTGCCAACTATTTGGTGTGGAGGATGGTTTATTCCAGAATTCCAAACCTAAGCAGGCGCTTTCAGTATAGGTGGCTGGAATTCTCACGGGTACGTTTTAAGAAGATTGCAATGTTACATCACTGGATAACTTCACTTGCTGGAACAGTCTGTATATTAACCAATCCAATAAAAATCATCTTCAGGGATTGGATGAAACAATTCAATTGTTTAAACAGAGGGAGTTTTGCATCTCAAACTCTATTTTTTTTGGCTTTATTTCTTTTTATTGAGGTAAACCTTACATACAGTAAGGTACACTCAAGCTCTTCTTTGATGAGGCTATATATTGAGGGCAATACTTGGGACCATCATGTTGTTTTCGTTCTCCCCTTCTTATCAGTTTATTCCCCTTTCCCCCAGTGTTTTTAAGTGGGTCATTGTAATTATAATTTTAATATTTCTTAGTGATATATTTGTAACTGTCTTTCATTTTCAGTATTCTGAATATTCAAAATATGCATGATATAAGTATTAGATGGTAAAGTTTCATCTTTAATTTAGGGGTAGAGTTTTGTCTTTAACTCTACCTTGATCTTCAGTCTTTTAATTTACCCGAATTCTACTAGGCCAAAGAGGCCTAAGTTTAGTCTCCTCTGAGAAGTGGCTCACCTGCCTGAAACACTTTTCTTCTCCCCCTCCTCACCCAGCTCTGTGATCTTTGCTCCTCTCCCACTCTTGTTCTCCTCTTAACTTACATAGGTGTTACTCTTTGTTTCAGAGGCTTTTGTCTGAGTAATTCTCTTACTAATACAGGGCTTAAGGATTTTGTGGCTTTTTTTTGTTTTAACATTTTAAGAATTTTGTGACTTTAAAAAATGTTTTAAGTTAATTTTATTTCAATTTGGAGTTAAGTAATGGCTAATTTTGTAAGCTATAATTTCATTTAACAGACATTTTAGTTACTAGAGAAAGTGATACGTAGAGTTCTTAGTGGGTCATTACTCTTGAGTAGTAGCACAATTATTTTGGATACATTTTGGCCCTTAAAGTCACTAGAGTATTGAGCTTTATAGAGAACATCATAAAACAACTATATATGTTGAGGTCATATCAAAGGGTTAAGTTACAAAAAAGGTAGATTATATATATGTATCTCTGTGTATTTTTAACTCCCATGGATCACATAAAAGATGGTACCCAGCTGCTTTCTACCCCCACTGTGAAGAGAATAGAGAGGTGTAAGAAGTAGTTTGTGAAAATTTGAGGTTAGGTATGAAGGGATGTTTCTTGAGCATAAAGTGCTAAATGTAATACTGAATTGCCAAAGAAGATTGTAGGATTTCGTTCTCTAGAAGTTTTAAAAATAGATTCATTCATTCCTTACCTCTGAGAGTGGTTGTGTTATCAGAAAGTAGAGGAAGAATAGATGAACTTCATTGTTAATCCCATTTGCTCTGAACCAACAACCTGGATCTAACATCGTTCAAGGGATGCCTCCAGCCACCATTCTCAGAGCCTCCGTCCCTTGCTGTCTGCCTTCACTTTGCATTTTGAGTGCTCCAGACTCCCAACCTGCAAGGGCAATTTAAACGATATTTATTTCTTTGCTTTCATCCCCCAAGAGTAAACCTTTGAGCCCTCCAAGTCCTGCTTTGGAGCTTCCTTACTTGTTTGTAAGTGTTTTCTTGAAATGGTTTAATTGGGACAGATGAGAAAAACATTTACATCTATTTTTTACTTGGTCACCAGTGTGTTCTGTTATGGCACAATGTAAATATGCTTCCTGGGTTGTTCATGGTGGGCATATTTTCCTGGTCTGTCTTGTGAATGTACTTCCCAGAGCAAGGAAACCCTCACTGGGCAGGAGCTTTGATCACCTACTGATGTTAGACCTTTCTTGGTAGAACTTTAGTTCTCAGTAGATGTTAACTACCATCTGGACACTTGGACAGCATCCCCTCTCATCCCTGTTAACTGCAGAAAAGCTATGCTATTGTCCAAATCCTTTGTTTAATGGGGAGAATTGGAAGGAAAGGAGGAATACATTATTATCCACTCTTAAAATATTTTCACTTAGTTTTAAATATAATGGGACAAGCAGAATACTTTTCTTCATCCGATTTTACCTTTGGTGTACTATCTGACACATGTATTTGCGTTGGGGCCTGCAGTGTTTTGTAGACAGTTTCCTTCAGGTTGTTTGAACTTTTTTTCAGTCGTTGGTTTTATCCAAGTGAAGCTCAATCTGGATCAATTATCTCCCACAGGTAATCCAGGGTACCACAACTTTGTTGCCTCAGTGGGACAAGTGTGTCAACTTTATTGAAAGTACGCTCCCTTATGTTGTTGGAAAAATGTTTGTGGATGTACACTTCCAGGAAGACAAGAAGGAGGTGGTAAGCGCTGCTCCCCAGCTGATAAAAACAAGGGCGGTTAACCAGATCTGACATGGATATGGTCAGCAGGCCAATATCAGCCTTCTAGCTCTTCCAGTGACGAATCTAGAGAACAGCTTTGCTTCAAAGAGGAATTCCTGCAGTACCGTATTAATTGAAAACTCAAACTCAAATGTAGAGTGTTATCATGAAAATTAAGAAAATTTAGAAATGAGAAAACAGCATGAAATCATGCCTTTAAGAGTCAGAATTTCTCCTGTAGAGATTAAATGTGTTAGGTCAATGCTTAGGAAAAAAGAGGACCTAAATAATTTTAGGATTGGATGTTTGAACTATTGTAATTACAAAAGGTAGAGATTTCTAGTCAGATTTCTTTGTTTTACAGATGAGGAAGCTGGAGACCCAGTGATGAAGTGATTTGTAATATATTTAACAACTTCTTTTTTTGCCAATTTTATTTATTTATTTTTTGTTCTTCAAAATAAGCAACTTTTTTAAAAATTGAAGTATAGTTGGGCTTCCCTGGTGGCGCAGTGGTTGAGAGTCCGCCTGCCGATGCAGGGGATGCGGGTTCGTGCCCCGGTCCGGGAAGGTCCCACGTGCCGCGGAGTGGCTGGGCCCGTGAGCCATGGCCGCTGAGCCTGCGCGTCCGGAGCCTGTGCTCCGCAACGGGAGAGGCCACAACAGTGAGAGGCCCGTGTACCGCAAAAAAAAAAAAAAAAAATTGAAGTATAGTTGATTTACAATGTTGTGTTAGTTTCTGGTGTACAGCAAAGTGATACAGTTATGTGTATAATAGTTATATATATAATATATATAGTATAATGTAATAATTAGTGATGTTGAGCATCTTTTCATGTGCCTATCGGCCATCTGTGGAGAAATGTCGATTTAGGTCTTCTGCCCATTTTTTGATTGGGTTGAAAACAATTTTTTTATTGAAGTATAGTTGATTTACAGTGTATTAGTTTTGGGTATACAGCAGAGTGATTCAGTTATGCATACATATATATCTATTCTTTTTCAGATTCTTTTCCATCATAGGTTATTACGAGATATTGAGTATAATTCCCTGTGCTATACAGTAGGACCTTGTTGTTTATCTATTTTATATATATATTTGTGTGTATCTAATATATACACACTCCTAATTTATCCCTCTAATTTATCCCTAATTTATCCCTAAACTCCTAATTTATCCCTCTCCCCTTTTCCCTTTGGTAAACATAAGTTTGTTTTCTATGTCTGTGAGTCTATTTCTGTTTTGTAAATAAGTTGATTTGTATAATTTTTTTTGGATTCCACATATAAGTGATATCATATGGTATTTGTCTTTCTCTGTCTGACTTAGTTCACTTAGTATGATAATCTCTAGGTCCATCCATGTTGCTGCAAATGGCATTATTTCATTCTTTTTTATGTCTGAGTAGTATTCCATCATGTGTATATGTGTGTGTGTGTGTGTGTACACCCCACATCTTCTTTATTCATTCATCCGTTGATGGACACTAGGGTTGCTTCCATGTCTCGACTGTTGTAAATAGTGCTATTATGAACATTGGGTTGCATGTATCTTTTTGAATTAGAGTTTTCTCTGGATATATGCCCAGGAGTGGGATTGCTGGATCATATGGTAGTTCTATTTTTAGTCTTTTAAGGAACCTCCATACTGTTCTCCATAGTGGCTGCACTAATTTACATTCCCACCAACAGTGTAGGAGGGTTCCCTTTTCTCCACACCCTCTCATATTTAACAACTATTAAGTGGCTTAGAAGCAAACAAAATGCAGGGATTTTTTTCCCCCTTTCCTTATGCTGTCTTCTAAAAACTAGAGATGTGACATTTATTTCACAGAAAACACTGTCAATTTTTTTCATAAGCTTAAAAAGAAATCCTTTTATTTTGTAAATTTCTAAATATATATAGAAAGAGCATTGTAATCAACTTCCATGTACCCACAATCTGTGGCTATTTGTAATTGTCGTAGTGGTGTTAATGGCCCAACCAGATAAATCCACTAATAAAAGCTGAGGTTTAATTTCATTCATTTACTCAACAAATATTTGTTGAACATCTGTTATATACTAGACACTGTTCTAGGCACTTGGGATACAACAGAGAACAAAGATCCCTGGCCTCATTGAGATGACATTCTATTGGTGAGGGTAGACAAAAAAATCAATACAGTGCATACATTAACAAGTGTATTAGAAGATGATAAAGACTCTGGAAGACAGAAGAATGAGATCAGGGTAAAGACGACAAATCGGGATTGCTGGAAGGTATGAATATGTGGGGGTGGATTGTAGGATTAAATAGGATGATCAAGGAAAGCCTCATTGTGAAGATGACATTTGGCAAAGATTTGAAGGAGGTGAGAGAATTAGATATGGCATCTATCTGGGGGAAGAGTGTTCTTAGCAGATGGAACAGTTAGTGCAAAATCCCTGAGGCAGGGATGTGCCTGGAGTGGTCAGGGAAGAGCAGGGAGGTCCACGTGGCTGGAGCAGGGTGAATGAGGGTGAGAGAAGTAGGCACTGAGGTCAGAGCAATAACAGGGATGGTGTGGCATTTTATAATCCTTGTAGAACATTGTAAGAATGTTGGCTTTTACTCTGAGTCAAGTGGGGAGCTAATGCAGGCTTTTTAGCAGAGGCCTGATGTGACTTATGTTGAGAGGATCGCCCTGGCTGCTGTGTTGAGAAGAGATTGTATCAGGTCAAGAATGGAAGCAGGGAGGCCAATTAGGAGACTATCAGAGGGACCAGGCCAGAGATGATGGTGGCTTGGACCAGGTGGTAGCTGTGGAAGCTGTGAGAAGGGGTTGCATTCTGAATACATTCTGAAAGATAGAACCAGCGCAGTTTGCTGACAGATCTGTTGAGGGATCTGAGAGTAAGAGCTCTGAGTCTGATTAAATGGAAATACGGAGGTGCTATTAACTGAGAAGAGGAATACTGTGGGGAGGATCAGGTTTGGAAGGCAGGATCAGGAGTTCAGTTTCAGCCATGTTGAATTTGAGATGTTATCAGACTTCCAGGTGGAGATGTCATGGAGGTAGTAGGGTATGAGTCTTGAGTTTAGGACAGAGGTTGGGGCTGAAGGTTGGAGGAGAGAGGAGGAGTGAAATGGTTGTCCAGGGGAGTGGGAGACTGAGTAAACTGAGGAAATGTAGTATGGCTGCTCTAGGTGAAGTTGGAGGTCATGAATTTTAAAAAGTCTCCTCATTTTGGCTGTGTTCTTCTCCATGTGTTTCAGCTACACTGGAGGAGAGGGTCTATTTTAAAATAGAAATTTCAATTTAGCTAGGTTTTTTTTTTCTGATGTACATTTTCTTTGTGAAGAATTATATTTTACAAATGGCATGAAGCACAATATCTAGGTATGATTAACTAATGTAGGGGAGGAAAAAGAATTTTTTTCTCTACTATTCTAGGTTCCTGGCTGAGACCCTCCTGTAATAAAAGATTAATAGGAGAAAACCAAATAAGTTTAATAACATGTGTACCTCTTCTACTCAGGAAAACTGAGTAACTCCCAGAAATGGCCCAAGCTACCACCTTAAATTCCAAGTCCAGCTAAAGACGAAAGAAGATGTTGAGCACTGGGAGAAGCCAGTTGTGGGCACCAGACAAAATGCAGTAAATAAGGGCATGGCTGTGATGCAGACTTAAGTCCTTGCCGTCTCCATTGCTAAGAGTTTCTAGAGATTTAGTCATGCTCCTCCTCTTGGTACAGAGAGGGAGACACCCTTACAATGGAGTTTACCCTTATAAACATTCATTTCTCTCACAAAAGGGTGATTTCTACTGTTTTCAGGACAATTCCTATGTCTGCAGCCTCTCAAAAATAATCAGCCCCAAATAATCAATATGCCAAAGGGGCATATTTGGGGATGGTATATTTTGCTTCCCTTCGCTAATAACAATCCATCGTAGTCAGTCAGATATGAATATGTAAGCACCTTGGGTGCAGGTGGTCATTAAACATTGAATTTAAAGGCAAAGAAATAAAAAAGTCTGTTAAGCCATGATAATTCCACTGGTTGGTATTATGTGTTGATATGTATTACAACTATGTATTATGTGCTGAGGTTTGCTTCGGAATGCCGTACATCTAAGCACATTTACTTGGATTTTTTTCTGTCTTTTGATACTTTGGAGAATTTTATGCCAAGTTCGAGACTTTATATTTGAACCTGTAAGTACTCTTCTTGTAAATAATTCCACTGAAGAATTAATGTCTTATTTCAAAATACTGAGTATTCCCATTGTGTTTTCTTTCACTCCTTGGTTGGAGTAAATGGATTGAGAATTTATCAGATAATCACAGTGGTAACATTGTAAGCCCTGGGAAGGATATAAAAACAATTAAGGGGTAATGGAGGTGTTTTTATATAGCAGGATTTTTTTTTTGGCAGTAGAAGAATTTTAAGTAATACGAAAGGTGTGTGGATTAATTTGTTTGTCTCAGTTTTGGTGTGAAAGTCCCTTTTTCATGTGTCAGGATGTGACAAGTAAAGTTGATTTTGGCACTTCCCCCCTTATTTTGATGTACGTGGGACGTGAAGGTAGTGTGATAGTTACACAGATACTCATTTATTTTACATAAAATTATTTGCCTCCCTTAAGCAGAAGCTATTTGCCTCAGGGAATACTTAAGTTGGAAACTTATAAGAGTAATATGTGGCTTTTTATAGCCGTGTTACAAGGCTCTCATCCAAGAACCAGCTGGAACCACTGATTTACTTGAAAAACATTCTCTATTATTAGCTACAATCCAAAGAGAAAAACAAAAATATCCCCAATGGCACAAATTCCAGAGACACTAACTCAGAGGGGTGGGTGCCATTGTTTTATTTTCAAAAACAGTTGTTAAGCAAATGAATACAGTCAGAAGGTTAAACTTCAGGTATTTCTCAAACTTTAATGTGTACAGGAATCACTGAACGATCTGGTGGTTAAAATGCAAAATCTCACTGCATTTTAACTGGGTCTGGGGTAGGACCCAAGAATTTGCATAACAAGCTCCCAAGCAGTGCTGACACTGCTGGTCTAGGGACCACACTTGGAGTAGCAAAGGCCTTTGCATCATTCATGTGTTTGCAGTCACCACCAAAAAACAGCTCTGGCAATTCATGTGAGCAGGGCAGGCATTTGACTCAGGGCAGCAGTACATCGTTTGCTAAAGCCTGTTGCATTAGTGCAAGTAATCGCTTCAATTTTCAGATCATAGAAAATTTCCCCGATTCAAATTGCTTTAAGTGGACTGTGCCAAACCCCGGGTGTGAGGGCCTTCAGGCTGCTTTTTAGTTCTGCTTTTTTTGTTGTTGTTTTTTTCCTCTGAGCTATTTAGTTTTCCTTTGAAAACTGATACCTGGGTTCCTCTAAGAGACTTTGTGCTTCTCCTCAGTATTTCTGTTTTTAACAGCCTCTTTTTTTTAATAAATTTATTTTGGGGGGCTGCGTCGGGTCTTCGTTGCTGTGTGCAGGCTTTCTCTAGTTGCAGCGAGCGGGCGCTACTCTTCGATGCAATGTGTGGGCTTCTCCTTGGGGTGGCTTCTCTTGTGGAGCACGGGCTCTAGGTGTGCAGGCTTCAGTAGTTGTAGCACGCGGGCTCAGTAGTTGTGGCTCGCAGGCTCAGTAGTTGTGGCTCGTGGGCTCTAGAGTGCAGGCTCAGTAGTTGTGGCACATGGGCTTCATTGCTGCACGGCATGTGGGATCTTCCCAAACCAGGGCTCAGACCCATGTCCCCTGCATTGGCAGGTGGATTGTTAACCACTGAGCCACCAGGGAAGCCCTCTGCAGCCTCTTAATGGCAAGTTGGCCCAACTGCCTCTGGTTGGCACCCTTTGTTATAGAGAGGGTGGGAGGAGCAGTTCACTTTGGGGTTTCCTTCGTAGCGGTGAAGGCATCCTCCCTCACTCCCCCAAAATACCTCTCTTCCTTTTTCATTGGGGAAAACACACAATTTTACATTACTATTTCCTTGTGACTTCCCACATGCGAGTCTGCACGTGCACACAGCCACATTCATGTACAGTCATATTTATTCACTCACACATAACAATGGGAGTTTTACAAATTTAATTAGAAACGGGAAGAATAGCATGTAGAAAAAGGAGAATCCTTCCACAGAAAGCCACCTAAAGAGGCCACATGGAACAATCTCGTGCCTATCAGATAGTGAGCCAGGGCCTTAATCCATGTGGGACTGGCTGCAGACTTTACTTGAATCAGAGGGACAGGCCAGTGGAGTGAGAGTAGGGAGTTGCAGAACTCTTTGGACGGTGGTTGTCTTTGTTACCTAAAGTAGCACTATCCAGTAGAACTCGGTATGAGCCATGTATGTAATTTTACATTTTCTACTAGCCTTATTTAAAAAGTAAAAGGAAACAGGTGAAATTAATTCTAATAATATATTTTGCTTAACCAAATATATCCAAAATATTGTCATTTCAACAAGTAATTAATGTAAAATTATTAATGCAATAGTTTGTATGCCTTATTTAACACTCAGTCTTTGAAACCCCATGCATATTTTTATAGCACATCTCAGTTCGGACTAACCCCATTTCAAGTGTTCAGTTGCCATGTGTGGCTATTGGACAGTGCCTGTCTAAAGAACTGAAGAGTTCAAGCCCTGCCTGGAGTTCAGCATGGCAGGGCTCAGTCCCTGGGTGAGTGGGTGCTAGTAGCCAGGAAGGTCCCTGAGAAGGTGGAGTTGTTGGTGTCTGACCAACTGGGTTTCTCAGAGTGCTCTAATGTTGAGAGGGGAAGGACTCAAGCAACCCCACACGAGATTCATGGCCTGGGAACAGGGGTGGGAGTTGGAGTCAAGCTAGTACTTGGTGAGGATGTTTCAGATTCTCTGGGATACCAGCTTAGAGGAGGAAACAAATTCTAGACTGTACTCTGAGGTAAGCACCTTGGAGGCTTGGTTCTCATTGGCTCAGGGACCAGCTGGTGTGGAGTCTGCAAGTCAAGGATGTTCAGTGCCTGAAAGGTGCAAAGGACTGAGTCAAGGCGAAAGTCAGGGGTTCCGAGCTCAAATACCCTCACAGCCAGTGAGGAACATTAAATAACGTACAGGAGTAAAGCTGGCTGGGTGTCAGCAAAAGCCAGGGCAGGTGCAGTGATGAGTGACAGCTGACCCTGGGCCTCGGTGTCTGGGACCCAGTAGTGATGAATAGGAATGGATGTGATATTCAGGATTCAGCTCAGGCTCTTTTCATGCCGGATGCCTGCCGAGGGTTGCTCGGTTTCTGTTTTTTTGTTTTTTGAGAGAAGTCAGAAATACGGACTTGTATGTGAAATATCCTACATTTTAAATCTTGGCCAATACTTTGGAGGCCAAACTGAATATGTCCCTGGGATACCATTTTGTGGCTTTTACACTAACATTTTCTCTCCAGTTTTCAGACCCAAAGTCATGACCGTGTCTGTCAGAGAACTTTTTAAGTTTTGCAATCTTATTTAGAAGATCATGCATAGTTTAAAAATACAGCATATTAGCTAATCATTTAACAGGTTGCTTTTGTGGAAAGTTATATGAAGGGTATGAAAGTAGAACTCTCTCAGAGAATCCATGGTGTATTGTCACTGTAAATAGAGATGATGGCTCTCATCCTACTGTGACAAACCCTGATCTGTAGGCTCATGACCTAAATGACAGGTGAGAGATTTAGGGGTATGTGTGTACGTGGGGAGGGATGTCTAAAGTTGGTACTTGTTTTTCTCTTCCATTTTTAAATTATTAATGATAATTTATATCTGTAACGTATGAGTAAATGCCCCAGATAGATATCAGTGTCCACGGTAGGCACACGAAGATCCCAACGATGGCTATATAATGTTTTAAAAATCTGATGATGATAATAAGGTAGCTAACTTTTACTGATATTTAGTTGGATGTCTGGTACGCATTCTATAAGAGCTTTCGATGCGTTAACTCGTTTAGTCCTCGCGGTGGCCCTGTAATTGCTATTATTGCCCTCATGTTTCCAGATGAGGGCACTGAGGCTCCAAGAGTTTAAGTAAATTCCCCGAGGTCACACGGCCTGAACATGCTTTAGGTGGGGTTCAAGTCCGAACACTCTAGCTTTAAGTCAGTGTTCTGTTCCCTTGCTTCTCTCTGAAAAACACTTGAATCTTCACCATTTTTGTGACTGGCATGAGGAGACCAGTCATAATGAAGAGACTTCTTAGTGGCTTGTCCTATAATTGATTCACCCTTATCAGGAAGTTACTTATTCATGTATTAAGATCTTATACAAATAAAAGGCACATATTTCCTATTTCTTAGCATTTTAGAGGTAGGGAACAGTTGGAATAGGTTTTGCTTCTAGTAGCATTCTAATATTTTAAAGACAAATAGAGTGAAAGCTTAATCAGTTTGAGTCTAACCAGGTGACATTGCATTTTTTTGTGTTCATAGAATTTTCAGAAGAAACAGGGAAACAGTAAGAAACAAGCTGATTATCAGAGATTTCATCTAAGAGCAGCATTTGAGGTTCATCTTTGGCTCAGTCCACACACTGAGCTCAGTTTCCAGTATTTCCTACATATATCATTCTGAGGAGTGATCCCTGATGTTTGGAATGATGACCTAAGGCTCTGTAAGGTTTCTTCATCAAAACAGTCTTTAAAATGTTCACCATTTTTTTGGGTTACTAAGGCAGAAATGTAAACATACACGTCAAAGAAAAATTTTCTATCGTGTTGATGCAAAGGAGAAAAGGATCTTTCCGTTTTATGCTTTGAATTGTAGTTTCTAGAAAATTCAAGGAAATTGGAGTTCCCATTTGAACATTTTGTCTGAGCTAAGTTATTAAACCACATAATTTTATTTCATTATAGATACTCTCCCCAAATTACTTATCTTTATTCATATATCTCAGCTCTGCCAATAGGCATTTTATTGCTGTTCTCTCAAATTATCTGTTTTTGTTGTAGGGTGAACCCTATTAAAGAAAAAAATATTCTGATACTTGTTAAAATGATAAGGAAGACTTTATTCAGGAGTATTGCAAAGGATGTCAAGACTTTCCAAGTAGGTGAGAGAGATCGGGCTCAACTGTGAACATGGCAGAGACAGCTGGGGGTTGGCCAAGGAGCAGGGTGAAGGAGGCAGTGGATGGAAAATGACTAAGAGGAAACGTTCAAAGGTCAGGGGACTTTTTCTGAAGGCAGGCCAGGATGCACAGATATCAAGGGTGGGGGATGAGGAATCTGACAGATATGGAGGGTGCTCAGATATCAAGTGTGGAGGGGGTTCTCTCTAAACTGACTTACCGGGATTCTTGGTAAAACTGGGCTGTGCGGGCCTGGCACAGGGCTTAGATGAACCTGGCTAAAGGTTGGTCAACGAGAGAGTTTTTGTCAACACTCAAATCAAAGATAAAGTCACTGGTCTCTTATTATACATGAAAACATTCTGTACGCAGAAGGTTAATTTAGTTAAAGAGGAACGAATCTTTTATTATACTTTAGATTGAGATTTTGTTAAGTGAAGAATTAAAGCTTTATTTACTGTGTAAAACAATTCACTGATTTCTCCTGTACTCTAGTAGCTGATTCCTTTTTCTCTTTATGGTAAGGACATCGTTCATGTCCCCAAGTAATGCCATGGATGACCTAGAGTATCGTCCAGTTTTCTGAGTGCTCTGGATGAGCAATTCTGGTAGTAATTCTTATCCCAAGAACGGGTTTCTCCTCCCATCCCATACTGCTGCAGCTGGTGCCGAAGACTTAAGTACCCACATGGGTCCAATTGCAGTGGTGGAGTTTGAACTTGCAACCTCCATGCACTAGGAGTTCACCTCATTAGTTAGCCAAGATAATTGAATTGATGTACTTCCATTAATATTCAAGTTCTCCAATTCCCTTGCTCACCGTTTTTCTCAGTGGTTGAATAAATGAGATGTAACTCTAACGTTAGTGGCAGAAGTCACTTGAAAGTCAGTGTCATGCATCATAGCAATGCCTTTATACCGAGGGGTTCTTGGTTCCTTACAGATGCTGTTACAAGAGTTGCTCTCAGTATAGCCATTGTACTGATAAAGATAAAGCTCCCTTCAACACAAGTCATGCAAAGTAAAGGATATTCTATCTGGCTATCAAGTGTCCCTGTTTCCGTTTGCCTAGGCAATGGTGTCAGCTATTATATCAATCAGTTTCTCTGGGTCTTTGCAGAAGATCCGTCTGAATTAAGGCAAAACAAACTGATGTGAGTTTTAAAGGGCTTTTAAAATACAGTTATAAAATATTGACCTTATTAAGAAATTACATCTGATTTTCTGAAAACTTGCATTAGCATCTCATAGCCCAGTTGTGTTCTTATCATTTGGGGCAAATTAACCTCTTTGTTTCTCTGTCTTCCTGTTTATGAATGGTACACAAGGTTTTGCTGCTATAGTAATGCTGTGTAACACTCAGCCACAAAACTTCAGTGGCCTTCACCAATTAGCAGTTGATGTTGATGCACCTGGAGTGGGTTGGTGGTTCCCCTGGGCAGCTCTGCTTATTTTCGCGTGGTTTGTCTAATGTCTGGGGGTTGGCTGGTCTAGGCTGGCTTCAGCAGAGGTGGCCAGGATGACTTGGCTCTACTCCGAGTATTGTACTTCCTTCAGCCTCTAGCCTGGGCATGTTCTCATAGCGATGGCAGAGGTGCAAGTGAGCAGGCGGAGACACGTGAGGCTTCCTGAGGCCCAGGCTCAGGACTGGCATAGTGTCATGTCTGCATTCTGTTCACCAAAGCAAGCCACAAGGCCAGTCCAGAATGACAGAGCAGGGAAATAGACGCTGCCTTTTTAGTGAAAGGTCCCACAGCAAAGAGCATGGATACAGGAATGGGGGTATAGAGTTAAAAGCCATCGTTGCAGTGAATCATAGATAGGGATACAAACAGTACCTACTTCGCTGTTTTGTGACGAGGACTGAGTGAGATAATCCACGTAGAAGGCTTAGCACATGCCTGGTGCATAGTGAGTGCCCAGTGAATGTCAGCTACTGTTACTACTGTGTGCCATGCCTAAGATTAATCATGAAGAGAGAATGCATACTATCTATCAAAGAACTGTGGCAACTCTCCTGCATTGAGATCTCTTCTTTCTAATTTCTCTTCAAAAGAGTGAGTGTGAGGCAGGCACCTGGGGGATTGCTGTTCCTAGTCCTGCATATATGCCCAGTGTAGTAGCTTTCAGTTGGGATAAAGATGCTTTTATGGCTGGTGCCCTAGCCACATTCCAGAACCAGCCCTATCGTTTAATGCTTAAATCTGGCTCATAAGAGAGTCTCATGCAACTACTCAAGGAGCCAAATATAATTTCTATAACAGATCCAGGTTTCACAACTCTCTACGGGCTAAATCTTATTACAGCAAATGTCATAAGACCCCAATCCTGACAGCTGTTTTTAAGCAACCTTTGGTAAAATGACATCCAGCAAAACAAGTAATTCAGAAAGGTCATTGGGAATTCTTTTGAAATAAGTGTGGACACTACTCTTGCCCTTGTCCTTGAGTGTGCTGCCACGATGGTGACACATTTGGGCCGCCTTTCTTGTTTGTGGTCTCTATCTTTGGATAACATTGGACACTGTTGCCTTTGCCACTTATTATTGGCCACAGTCTTGTCAAGCAGATCTGATCAGGCCTGTGGGCTGCGGAGACCCTGTCCTGGAAATTCATTGGCTGAAAGAAAGCACTTAGGCCCTCCAACAGAGCCGAGTTTTGGATGTGACCAGGGAGAATTCCTTGCTGGAGGGAGTTTACCCACAGCCAAAAGCTAGACCATTATGAGACTGGTTGACTTCTAAATATTATTCTGGTTTCTGATCCGTTCCCTCGAAGAGTAGGAAAGTGGGAAACAGAAAAAGATGAGTTAGAAAATCAGAGCACAGTCTCTCTGTTCATATCCAGTAAATAGGATTTTACTCTTATTACCTCCACCCCAGCCTTATGCTTTTTGATAAGAGGACATGGTAAACTGCCCCACCAGACTGACATGCTTTATAGCATGTCTGGGGCCCAAATAGCTTGACATTTTTTTCTTTCGCCAACATTTTAAATAGCTACGCAAGTTTGTTAATCCTGACAAACTGGTATGATTTGTTTTATCATACCAGCTTGCTTGGCTGCCAGAAACTGAGGGTTTCCTAACTATCCTTAGTTTTTCTGGCTTTACCACTTCTCCCACCTTAACATGGGTCTCTTCTTTACTTCTTATTTCAATGCCATTATTATATTTTTATCAGGAGCCAATTCAAAGTTGTTCTCATAAATACAGTATAAATAATGAGTCAGTGGATAGTTAACATTTATTAGTGCATTGATTTATTTAATGTCTGTGTTTCTAGTGAAGTGACAGTTGCCAGAAAGAAAAGTTTTAGGAACTTCCCTTAAATTGCAGCCCATTTCTTCCAGGTTAACCGCATGAATTATTGATAATAATTTTTGTTTTTCACATTCACTCGTCACGTGGTTATAATTTAAGGAACCATGTCTTGCTCTAGACCAGTGAGGAGACTGGAGACGTTTTAATGTTATGTTTTATTAAGATATTACATATAATTTCTGAATATATTAGAGAGGAAAATCTCTTCAACATTATGCTTTTATTTAAGAATTTCATTAAAATTACTTTAAGATTAATGCATATAATCACCTTGAAGATTGTTTTTCTTCTTCAAGAACTCTATCAGCCTATAGCTATTTCTATCATATATAATATATATGTATATACATATATTAATATTTTTAAACCATTCTTAGGCATCTGTTCTGTACCACGTTGGCATCATCAACCTCAGAATGGACTGGGCTAACTTACTGAGTCATTTGAGTTCCACTGAAGTTTATATTTGGAATAACTGCTGGAATAACTGTTATACATTAGCATGTATAAAAGATATTTGATTAAATTTCATTTCTTTGCTAGATACCCCCTGGAGGTTTTGAAAAACATAAATCAACTTCTATTTATTGAACATCTGCTACATGTATCGTATGAAATCATACCATGTGAAAAATCATATCATGTAAGATGTGAAATCATAAAACTAACAGTGGTGAGATATGAAATCATAAAACTAACAACTTTAAATTTGCAGAACACCATAGGGGAAGAAAAATTATTTTTCCCTTTTACCTCCTAGGTTCTTGGCTAAGATCCCTCTGTAATGAAAAGACAGATTAACAGGAGAAAGAGAGAGGTTTAATAACATGTATACCTCCTGTATACATGAGAGAGACCCAGGAAAACTGAGTAACTCGCCAAAATGGCCCAAGTCATCACCCTAAATACCATCTCCAGCTAAAGTCAAAAGATGTTGTTGTCGGGGGAGGGAAGCCAGTTATGGGAGGTTACCAGGCAAAGCACGATAAACAAGGGTAATGTTGTTATACAGATGTAAGTTTTGACTTCTCCACTGATAAGAGTTTCTAGAGATTTAGTCATGACATCTTCCTGGTACAGAGAGGGAGACACCCTCTCAAATGGAGGTTTCTCCTGTAAATGTAAATGTCTCTTACAAAAGAGTAACTTCTCTGTTTTCTGAGCTTTTTCTAATCTGCTGTTCCTTAAAAATAACCTAAAATCTAAAATAATCCTCATGCCAAAGAGGTATGTTTTGGGGTGGCAAATTCTGCTCCCCTTCAACACTTCTTAGTTGCCTTACATATTCATGATCTCATTTGATCTAAATCATGATTCCTGTCTTCGAAGCTTATGGATTTCTTGGGGAGATCAAATAAACATAAATGGCAATTAAATACACACCTATATTGTTCTGAATATAAGCCTAATAGGAACTCAGAGAAGGGACTGAAAGTGTGGGTTTAAGTGTTTGGGATTCATTGGTATGAGGTACGATCTGAGTTGGCCATGTAGGATTTCTTTGTCACCAGAGACAAAGCTTTGAAGGAAACTACAACTGACAGTGGGGTGAACTGACCCCTTTTGTTATCGAGCCAAACTCGATGTGTGGTAAAGTCAATCTACAGACACTGGGTTGTGGTGAAGGGAAGTACAGCATTTATTTGCAGGGAGAATGGGCAGCTAAAGCTCAAAAGACCCATACTCCTTGATGGCTTTTGGGCAAGCGTTTTTATTTTACTTACTTACTTACTTATTTATTTATTTATTTTTTACATTTATTGTGCACTTTATTTATGTTATTATTACATTGTCATATATAATGAATTAGTTATACAACTCACCCTAATGCAGAATCAGTGGGAGCCCTGAGCTTGTTTTCCTGCAACTAGATGGTCCCATCTGGGAGTGATGGGAGACAGTGACACCCGAAGTGTGTTGCTTCTGTCCAGTCTCCTCCGTAAGATGCAGCTTAACTGTCACTTGCCACTCACTGGTAGGGTTTTGATACGAGTCTGCAAGCAGTTGATTTATTATGGTCTCTGTGCAGTCAAACCTCTCTGCTAATGATAATCTGTATTTGCAGCCACTCCCCAGCACTAGCATCACTGCCTCAGCCCCACTTCAGATCATCAGGCATTAGATTCTCACAAGGAGCGCGTAACCTAGATCCCTCACGTACGCAGTTCACAGTAGGGTTGGGCAAGGGTTTTTAAATGCAACATTAGGGGTGAGGGTTGCAAGGTGTGTGATCAGCTTGTGGACATTCTTCTGATTGGTTGTTGGTGAGGTAACAGGGTGATGTTTTGAGAATCTTAAGCATCAGTCTTCTGGTTCCAACCAATCTGAGGTCTGCATGCTTATGGTCAGCAGTTTCCATCTGGTGGGGCTCTGGTTTCTGTAAACCAACTCAAAGATATGTGTCAGATTGTTATCTGTATCCCTTGAGGAGGAACTAGGAGTCCTTTGACTCTGTTTTATGGCTGAAGTATTGTGTAAGCTATCGTAACTTTTTGCTTGATTGCTTTGACTTTGTTTCTGCGTTCTGTCACTTCTCTAATTATTAACTGCTTAAATTTGCTCTTTGGAACTCAGGGGAAGGCCGGCGAGACTAAAGCTTTTTTTCCAAACAAGAAGTGGGGGACACGGAGGGGGGGTCTGTCACCAGGAAGGCCATGCAGGGTCCTGCTTGGTTTCACGTCTTCTCAAAGCGGTATTAGCATATGTCCCTTTAAATGCATTAATAGAACCATCTTGACCCATATATATAGAACACAAAGTTCCTATGTCCATGTGAGGGGAGGGAGGATAAGGAGAGGTCAAAAGAAGAGCAGGTGAGACAATTTTAATGCACTAAGATAGGAGAATCTCATTAAAAAAAACCTTTCCTGAAGGGTACCAGGTGTATGTATATGTGTATGTGACTCACCAGTGTCTGATGTAGAATGCTGTGGGCAAAACCCTGGAGTGCAAAGAATGAAAAGGGGAACCCACTTTTAAATAGCATTGGTTGAGGGAAAGAACTAAAAACTGCCCATATACTGACCAAATAAACTGTATTTTCTCAGTGTGGGTCCATAAAATCTGAGATAAGTAGATGCTTAACAAAATGCTGCTTTACATGGAGGGCTCTTACTCTGAATGTGGCAGATTTTACCATAATAATATTTGAGTTAATTTTTGTATGTCATATTTTGATTTTTAACTCTAAATAAATATTTTCTATGGATAACTTCACCTTATGACTTCTACTTTAAGTGATTTCTATTAATGTTATATGCTGGCTGGTTGGGGCATTAGGTCAAGGTTTGGTGAAGAAATAATATTTCTGTCTTCTTATTTAAAAATCACGTCAGGCTTTTGCTGCCTCAGGGAACATGACTTGACTGAAGGCATTGTTATTATGTGATGCTGTAGAGTAGTCTAAAGATAAAAATCAGAAGTGTTCAGTGATTTATCTTCCTAGTTCCAGCATACTAAAATCATTATTTCTCTTATTTGCATTGACATGCCAACCAATGACATTAATCACCTTCAGAGATTTCCCTTGTTCTTAAAGTCTGCTGGGGTAGTTCAGCACCATTTCACAAAAACTGTTATATATTAAATCTGTAGAGTGGTCAAAAAGAAAGAATTGAGAACCTGTGATGAGACCTGGGAGGGGAGTGGTGGTCTCAGAGGACTAGGGCAGAGACCAGCTGAGGCTCACAGGGAAAGAAAAGAGGAAAATGATTACAGTCATCTCTCAGTATCTGTGGGCGATTGGTTCCAGGACTCCCTGCAGATAACCACAATCTGCGGATGCTCGATTGCCTTATATAAAATGGTGTAGTATTTGCATATAACCTACACACAGTAAGTCCTTTAAAAAGGACTTAATTTTTTTTTTTTTTTACAGCAGTTTTAAGTTTATAGCATGGGGAAGAAAAAAAATCTTTCCTCTATCCTTCTAGGTTCTTGGCTGAGACCTCCCTATCATAAAAGGACAGAGTAGCAGGAGAAAAACAGAAGTTTAATAACATGTATATCTCCTGCATACATGAGAGCAAGCCAGGGAAACTGAGTAACTTTCCAAAATGGCCCAAACCATCGCCTTAAATACCATCTCCAGCTGAAGACAGAAGAAGATGTTGGAGAGTGGGGTGAGGGCTGGGGGGACAGTTGAGGGAGGTTATTGAGAAAAGCACAGTAAACAAAGGTCTGCTTGTTATGCAGACTTAAGTTCATGCCTTGCCTTCTCCATCGATAAAAGTTTCTAGAGATTTAGTCAACTTGCTCTTCCTGATACAGAGAGGGAGACGCAGAGGTTTCTCTTATAAATGCAAATGTTTCTTCCAAGAGGGTAACCTCTTGGTTTTTAGCACTTATTTTGTGTGCTCTTTCTTAAAAATAATCAGTTCGAGATAATCCTTAAGCCAAAGAGACGTGTTTTGAGATGGCATAGTCTCTTCTTCAACAACAAAATTGAGAGGAGGGTATAGAGATTTCGTGGAATGGCGATTTCCTCGGTTCTTGCCCTTCTCAAGGGAAAGAATTCAGTCAGGAGGCATAGAGCAGTTTTAAGTAGCAAGAGTTTTATTAAGCAGAGCGAAAGTACACTCCCAAGAAAGGATGAGAGTGGGCTACCTGGAAACCAGAGCAGCCCTGCAATGGGACAGGGTTGGGTGTGTCCTATGTCATTTGATTGTCAAGTTGATTGACAGCTTTAGGTTATATAACTTTCCTGCTAGTATGCAGGCACTTACCCATAAGCACCCAAGCAGAACCCATGGGGTGGGGCGGGGAAGCAAAAGCCGCAATGCTAAGTTATTACAAGTGAGGCGTAATGAACCCTGGGTTACCTCGAGTCACCTTGTAGGTCTTGGTGCGCCTGCGTCAACCTGTGCTGGCGGTTTTGTCTTGCTTGGTCCTGGTACGGCTGGAAACCTAGCAGTGGTCCTTGACCACGAGAGGGAGGATCTCTGGGCATGCTGCAACCACCAGTGTCCAGGTAGGGGAGGGAAAGGCGAACCGTCCAGGATGGGGCAGGACCCTCTCATGTCTGACTAGCTACCTAACACTCCTGCCCCTGACACATGCATAGTTTCTCTCATTAACATCACTCACTTTTTTTTTTTTAAACTGAAGGTGAACCTACATTGACACATCATTATCACCCAAGGTATATAGTTTACCTTAGAGTTCACTCTTGTACATTCTGTGCATTTGAACAAGTGTATGATGACATGAATGTATCATTATAATCTCATACAGAGTATTTTCGCTGCCCTGAAAATTCTCTGTGCTCTGCCTGCTTATCTCTCCCCACCCCCACCCCACAACCGCCGATCTTTTTATTGCCTCCATAGTTTTGCCTTTTCTGGATGTGGTATCATTGGAATCATACAGCATGTAGCCTTTTCAGATTGGTTTCTTTCAGTTAGTAATATGCACTTAAGGTTTCTCCATGTCTCCTCATGGCTTGCTAGCTCATTTCTTTTTAGCACTGAGTAATATTCCATTGTCTGGATGTATCACAGCTTGTTTAGCCGGTCACCTACTGAAGGACACCATAGTTGCTTCCAAGATTTGGTAAGTATAAATAAAGTCGCTATAAACATCTGGGTGCAGACTTTTGGGTGGACATAAGTTTCTATCTCCTTTGGGTAAATACCAGGGAATGTGATTGCTGGATTGTATGGTGAAAGTATGTTTAGTTTTGTAAAAAAGCTACCAAACTGTCTTCCAAAATGGCTCTCCGATTTTGCATTCCCACCAGCGGTGAGTGAGAGTTCCTGTTGCTCCACAGCCTCTCCAGTGCTTGGTATTGTCAGTGTTGTGGATTTGGGCAATTCTAATAGGTGTGTAGTGCTATCTCATTGTTTTAGTTTGCATTTCCCTCATGACATGTGATGTGAAACATCTTTTCTTATGTTTGTTTGCCATCTGTATGTCTTCTTTAGTGAGATGTCTGTCAAGGTCTTTGGCTCATTTTTTAATCAGGTTTTTCGTTTCCTTCTTGTTGAATGTCCGTCAGTACATAAACACAGGTAAACCTCTCACATGGGCAACTACCAGAACAGCAGCAGCAACAAACAAATGCACACAACCCAAACTCAGAACCCTCTCTTAACCCTATATCCACTTGTACCCTGTCTTTGCTTTCTCTCTTTCATAGACAGACTCCTCGACTGTGTTGTGCAGACTTGATATCTCCACTTCCCAGTGAGGTCTGGCCTTTGTCTTCACCTGTCTTTGTCTTCCAACATTCTATGTCTTAGAAAATGGTGACTATAATTTGTAATACTGTATTGTATATTTGAAAGTTGCTAAGAGAGTAGATCTTAAAAGTTCTCATCTCAAGGGAAAAAAAAATACTCTCTGTTTGGTTGAAACGGAGCAAGACTCTGCGGGGCCCTCCCTGGTACAAGTCTTTTCCGTGTCCCGCGTTTCTTATTCGCAGGAAAAAGGCTTCAGCCTCCTTGACCTTCTCTGAGTTCCCAAGGGCAGCTTCAAACAGTTGCTAAGCAGGGAAGGGAGGGAATGCAGAAACAAAGGAGGAGGAATAAGGAGACAACAGTGCAGCAGAGTCCTGGTTCCTCCTCAAGGGATACACATAGCCGTAAATCTCTGAGTTCTTCTGCAAGAACTAAGGCCCCCACCCAGGGGGAGGATGGTAACTCCAGGCTGAGCATAGGATTCCTGGAGCACCGCCCTGTTACCTCACCACCAACCAATCAGAAGAAAGTTACACACCCTGCAGCCATCACCCCAAATTTTGCCTATAAATACTTCTCCCTGAAAACTGCTGGGGAGTTCAGGGTGTCTGAGCATGAACCACTCGTTCTCCTTGCTTGGCCCTGCAATAAACCTTTCTCTGCTCTAGACTCCGATGTTTCAGATTGTTTGGCCTCACTGTGCGTTGGGCATATGAACTTGTGTTTGGTAACATGGTGATGGGTGTTAACTAGACTTATTATTGTGATCATTTCATAATATATACAAATATCAAATCATTATGTTGTATACCTGAAACTAATATATGTCAATTATAACTCAATTTTTAAAATTGCAAAAAAAAAAGAAAATGGTGGCAGTATCCATCTGGTTGCCTGTGCCTGAAGCCTGGGAATTAATCTGACTGTTCCCACCCTTTCCTCACCTCCCCACAAAATTAATCACCTGGTTCCATTGATTCAGTCGCTGAATCTCTGGCAAATTAATGCACCCATTTCTTTCCATCCCTGTTGCCCCTCCCTAGTTTGGGAAGTTACTGTTTCTCTTTTTAAGTGAAGGTGACAGGCTGGCTGATGTGTGTTGTGTGTTGCTGCGTGATGATGTTGGAGAGGAAGAAGTATTCCTCTCCCCTTCTAAATTCTTCTGGCTGATATAAGAATTAAATTGATGTGATAGAGAATGACAGCAGAAAATCAAACAAAGTTAAGTAGCATATATGCATGGGAGAGACCAGGAAAAACTAAGCAGCTTGCCAAAACGGCCAAAGCCCTCACCTTATATACCATCTTCAGCTAAAGACAAAAGAAGATGTCAGTTATGGGGCAATACTAGGAAAAGTGCGGTAAAGGACGGTGATTGTGATGAAGATTTAAGTCGATGACTTCTCCATTGATAGAAGTTTCTGGAGATTTAGTCATCCTCCTCTTCCAGGTACAGAGAGGGAGACACCCTTCAAATGGAAATTTCCCTTACAAATGGAGATATTTCTTACAAAAGGGCAACTGCTATTTCGTTCTCAGATCCCTTCCTATGTCTGCTGTTCCTCAGAAAATGACCAGCTTAAAACAATTGATATGCCAAAGAGACACATTTTAGGGTGGCAAATTTTGCTCCCCTACAGTGATGTCATAAAGACTTAGGGGTGCTGGTGACTGCAGAGGCAAATGATCTAGGCCCTGAAGATTTCCTTGTTGTTTTAGCACCCTCCTGTGGGTTTTCTGTTTGAAATGGTCACTGCTGCATCTCTCTCTGTTTTCTTCTACTTTCCTGGCATTTTCCTCTGATTTCTGAGGGATACCTCTGTTGCTCCTGGACATTCTGACCTCACAACTGTCATTTACCTCTGAGGTCAGGTCCTGGCTCTGACCCTTCCCAGCTGTAAGAGCTGGAAGAGATCATGGACTCTCTTTCTCTCTCTCTGTCTTTTCAAAAATATTTATTTATTTATTTGGCTGCGCCAGGTCTTAGTTGTGGCATGTGGGATCTTCGTTGTGGCGTGTGGGATCTTCGTTGCGGTATGCAGGATCTTTAGTTGCGGCATTTGGGATCTTTTAGTTGCAGCATGAGGAATCTTTAGTTGCGGCATGCAAACTCTTAGTTGCTGCATGCGAAGTCTTAGATGCGGCATGTGGGATCTAGTTCCCTGACCAGGGGTCGAACCCAGGCCCCCTGCATTGGGAGTGCAGAGTCTTAGCCACTGGATCGCCAGGAAAGTCCTGGTCATGGACTCTCTTGACTCCTAATTTCCTTATCTGTAAAATAAGTGGCTTCCCTACACCAGTGAGTCGTCATCCTGGCTGCACATTGGAATCACCTGGAGGGGCTTTGCAACCTCCCAGTGCTCAGGCCTCACTCTGCAACAATGACATCAGCATTGTTTAAAGCTCCTCCCGCCACCCCCCAACCAGAGACCCCAGTGTACAGACAAGGTTCAGAACCAGTGAACTGGGACCTTTGCTCTTCTGTCATTTCATGTCTTTATCACGCCCCAATCTCAAGTTGAGGTTTCTTTTCTCTTAATGTTTTTACTAAGTTGGGAAGAAATAGCTGTGAAGTACCCCCGCCTCCATCTGCTGTTTGTTCTTATTTACATACAATGGAACCCAGCCCACTGATTTCCAGCTCTTATTCCCTTACAACTGTTATTGAACTGAAAACATAGCTGAAAACTTATTAAACAGAAAAGAACTATTTTGAGCTTTGTGCTGACAATTCATTATAGAACCAAGGAAACATCTAAATTTCTTTCTTTCTAGAATTAATGCTAAAAATGGATTTACACCTCCATAATTTCAAATGAAAATTTTCATTCTGGTGCCAAACCTAGTATTATATGCTTTCTTGAGTGTCCTATTAGGAAAAATGAAGCATCTGTATAGGAGAATGGAATTTCGATTGGTTTTCACCCATAGACAAGCAGGACCTCCCCAGACTGCTCCATGCGGGCTGCTGAAGTTAAGTGTTAGCATCTCTCTCCCCCAGTCCTCTCTGCTGACCCACAGATGCTGGAAGAAAAGCCAGGGCAAACACATCATCACTGTAGGTGTGGTCTCACTCTTGGAACACTTTGAAACAGGGCTTTCAGAAGACCGTGTTTCTGTAGCAGCCCCCTTGAGACCTAACCATTTTAGACTTGAAATAGCATACGACTTTTCTGAGCTGTCAGAGAGGAGAGAGGAGAGTACGAAGATGACAGAGAACAGCCATGCATTTGGTTTAACCACTGGCATTAATTTGGAGAGAACTGGGGTCTTGACATAAGTGATTCATATTGAGAAGTGTCTAGGGTGCTGGCTCTCCCTGCCTGTTTCTCTGTTAACAGTATCTCTTTCAACTGTTCACTCACTTTCTTCTGCAATGTCTTTCTGAAGTACACAGCACATGCCTTTGCTTTTTTCTCTCAAGCCCTTATTAACCTATTGAAATTAGTTGCAACCTTGATATGGGTGCACTAATACAGTAGCTACAGGTAAGTTATTAGTCATAGCCTATGGCGAATTCCTTTCCTCATGTAATCCTTTTACAAGTGGGCCATCACATTGTTCTCAAGGAAAGAAATGGTTAGTTTTCTTCTAGTAATGGGGGGAAAAGGCATTTTCCTGGGCAAAGAAATGCTGCCAGAGCATGGAGTCAAGCTTAAAGGAGCCTCTTTGACACTGTGTTTAGCATTGGACTATTTATTGTGGCCCAGAAAAGCTTGTCTGAAGCTTCTTGGTTTTGACCTGCTTCTTTGGGTATTTCCTTATAGATGGAGGAATTGATTGAGGGTGTTCGATGGGCCTTTATTGACATGCTGGAGAAAGAAAATGAGTGGATGGATGCAGGGACGAAAAGGAAAGCCAAAGAAAAGGTAAGGATTCCTTTTGCTGAAAAAAAAATGACTTCTGGTTTTAATGGATTTTCATGCTCCCCATTGACTGTGTAGTGGATTTTTATATTGACTGAGCTGTTGACTCCAAATGACCCCAGAGTTAGCTGTCTGTTTTGGGATGAATACAGAGATTTTATTACCAGGAAGTAAGAGAAAATAAGATCTGACTTTTTCAAACTGCGTTTTCAAACACCTTGTAATTCAGCCTTTCCTTCTTTCCTAATTGCCGTCTGTAAGAGCCACATGGCTTGCTGCCCAGCGAATTTTGCCATTAAACCATCAGTGGCTATGGCAGAATGCAGAGCAGTGGGGAGCCAGGGGGAGCAGCTGGCAGAAGAGCCCTCAAGGCACAAAGAAGAAAAACCGATATTAGCTGTGTGTCCTGCTCCGTGCACGATGTGTGCTAATGTCCTCAGGCAAATCCTCTACTGTAACCAAGCAGACCTACTTCCTAACTCATCATTTTGTGCAAATGATCCAAATAGCATGTTTATAAACTGTAGACCAATAGTAGACCATTGCGTAGGAATACAAAAACATTTCCTAATAGAAGCGGACACTTGCTAGGCCTTGTAAACCTTTCTGGCAACAACATAAGGGGATAAGTGAGAAAAGTATTAGCAGCCTTGCTGTTTAGAAGTAAAGAATGGGACCCATCTTGAGTTCTAGGTATTCTCATGGAGCTGGAGCTTGCATGGGTGGGAAACGCCTGCTACATTCTTTTTTTTTTTCTTTTAACATCTTTATTGGTGTATAATTGCTTTACAGTGGTGTGTTAGTTTCAGCTGTATAACAAAGTGAATCAGCTATACATAAACATATATCCCCATATCTCCTCCCTCTTGCGTCTCCCTCCCACCCTCCCTATCCCACCCCTCTAGGTGGTCACAAAGCACCGAGCTGATCTCCTTGTGCTATGTGGCTGCTTCCCACTAGCTCTCTGTTTTACATTTGGTAGTGTATATATGTCCATGCCACTCTCTCACTTCGTCCCAGCTTACCCTTCCCCCTCCTCTTGTCAAGTCCATTCTCTACGTCTGCGTCTTTATTCCTGTCCTGCCCCTAGGTTCTTCAGAACCTTTTTTTTTTTTTAGATTCCATATATATGTGTTAGTATATGGTATTTGTTTTTCTCTTTCTGACTTACTTCACTCTGTATGACAGTCTCTAGATCCATCCACCTGACTACAAATAACTCAATTTTGTTTCTTTTTATGGCTGAGTAGTATTCCATTGTATATATGTGCCACATCTTCTTTCTCCATTTGTCTGTCGATGGACACTTAGGTTGCTTGCATGTCCTGGCTATTGTAAATAGAGCTGCAATGAACATTGTGGTACATGAGTCTTTTTGAATTATTGTTTTCTCAGGGTATATGCCCAGTAGTGGGATTGCTGGGTCGTATGGTAGTTCTATTTTTAGTTTTTTAAGGAACCTCCATTCTGTTCTCCATAGCGGCTGTATCAATTTATATTCCCACCAACGGTGCAAGAGAGGGTTCCCTTTTCTCCACACCCTCTCCAGCATTTATTGTTTGTAGATTTTTTGATGTTGGCCATTCTGACTGGTGTGAGGTGATACCTCATTGTAGTTTTGATTTGCATTTCTCTAACGATTAGTGATGTTGAGCATCCTTTCATATGTTTGTTGGCAATCTGTATATCTTCTTTGGAGAAATGTCTGTTTAGTTGTTCTGCCCATTTTTGGATTGGGTTGTTTGTTTTTTTTGATATTGAGTTGCATGAGCTGCCTGTATATTTTGGAGATTAATCCTTTGTCAGTTGCTTCATTTGCAAATATTTTCTCCCATTCTGAGGGTTGTCTTTTGGTCTTGTTTATCGTTTCCTTTGCTTTGCAAAAGCTTTTAAGTTTCATTAGGTCCCATTTGTTGATTTTTGTTTTTATTTCCATTACTCTAGGAGGTGGATCAAAAAAGATCTTTGTGATTTATGTCAAAGAGTGTTCTTCCTATGTTTTCCTCTAAGAGTTTGATAGTGTCTGGCCTTACATTTAGGTCTTTAACGCATTTTGAGTTTATTTTTGTGTATGGCACTAGGGAGTGTTCTAATTTCATTCTTTTACATGTAGCTGTCCAGTTTTCCCAGAACCGCTTATTGAAGAGGCTGTGTTTTCTGCATTGTATATTCTTGCCTCCTTTATCAAAGATAAGGTGACCATATGTGTGTGGCGTTATTTCGGGGCTTTCTATCCTGTTCCATTGATCTGTATTTCTGTTATTGTGCCAGTACCTTACTGTCTTGATTACTGTCGCTTTGTAGTATAGTCTGAAGTCAGGGAGCCT
Organism: Orcinus orca; assembly: GCF_937001465.1. Classification (NCBI taxonomy): domain Eukaryota; kingdom Metazoa; phylum Chordata; class Mammalia; order Artiodactyla; family Delphinidae; genus Orcinus; species Orcinus orca. Next base: position 19,089,760 of record NC_064580.1, read on the forward strand.
GATTCTTCCAGCTCCCTTTTTCTTTCTCGAGATTGCTTTGGCCATTCAGGGTCTTTTGTGTTTCAATACAAATCGTGAAATTTTTTGTTCTAGTTCTGTGAAAAATGCCGTTGGTACTTTGATAGAGATTGCATTGAATCTGTAGATTGCTTTGGGTAGTATAATCATTTTCACAATGTTGATTCTTCCAATCCAAGAACATGGTATATCTCTCCATCTGTTTGTATCCTCTTTAATTTCTTTCATCAGTGTCTTATGATTTTCTGCATACAGGTCTTTTGTCTCCCTAGGAAGGTTTATTCCTAGGCATTTTATTCTTTTTGTTGCAATGGTAAATGGGAGTGTTTCTTTAATTTCTCTTTCAGATTTTTCATCATTAGTGTATAGGAATGCAGGAGATTTATGTGCATTAATTTTATATCCTGCTACTTTACCAAATTCATTGATTAGCCCTAGTAGTTTTCTGGTAGCATCTTTAGGATTCTCTATGTATAGTATCATGTCGTCTGCAAACAGTGACAGTTTTACTTCTTCTTTTCCGATTTGGATTCCTTTTATTTCTTTTCCTTCTCTGATTGCTGTGGCCTTCTACATTCTTAATGGATGCTGCTCTTCAGGTGGGAGACTGAACTTAGGAGCATTTCTTCTTTAGAGAGGAATTTTTGAAACTTACTGATGATAGCAATCACCTGGGGTGCCTGGACTGTGTCTAGCTTTCTGGGCTCCTCCCTAGCAAGGTCTGATTTAGTGGATTGAGGGTGCAGTCTGAACATCTGTGATTTTAACAAGTCTCCTTGGTGGTGCTTATCCTTAGGCAGGCTTCGAGTCCTCTGCTTAGAGTCATACTGAGTCATGCTGAGCACAACATTTTTTGCATTATGGTCAAGGAACAAAGAGGGAGAGGGTTTTCAGAGCAGGGAAAATACTCTGTATGATACCATAATGGTGGATACATATCATTATACATTTGTCCAAACCTATAGAATGTGCAGCACCGAGAGTGAACCATAATGTAAACTATGGACTCTGGGTGATAATGGTGTGTCAATGCAGGTTCATAGATTGTAACAAATGTCCCACTCTGGTGGGAGATGTTGATAATGGGGGAGGTTGTGCATGCGTGGGGGCCGGGATTATATAGGAACTCTGTACTTTCTGCTCAATTTTGCTGTGACCCTAAAACTGCTCTAAAAAAGTCTATTAAAGAAGAAAAGAGGTCAACATTCTGGGAATGCTTAGCCTTGTTTAATGGAGAATGTGCAGAGGTTTAGCACAGATATTTTGTAGAGCTTTAATACTCCCGAGGTGGATAAATATGGCCATAGATATTTTTGTCAATAGACACGGAAAGACTGTTCAGTGTTTCATAGTGAGGAAAGAACTTGGGTGGCAGTGTTGGGGGTGGGGGCGTGGTGTTGGAGGAAGACAGGGTAAGTTTGATTTTTTTCCCCTTTGAGAACCTGTCAGAGCTGTCTTAAGTCATGTAAGACACAAGCTGTTGAAGGCAGGAGCATGCGGGCTGTGATGATAGATGGTAGATGAAACTTGGTGCACCAACATACAGTTGTTGTTGTTTGAACGCTTCATTTATTTGCTGGGCTAGCTTATGATATCTGGAACAGAGCAAGTCTTGCACTGGGCAGTTGAGAGCCCAGCAAACTGGGGACTCTTGATCCTAGCCTGACCCCTTGTGGACTGAGGGCCACCGGCGTGGAGGGTGGGGTGGAGTGGTGAGTAGTGTGCATGTTATGAATGGATGGATACCAGGGGAATGCTCTGAGGACCCTAGTCAGTTTTTTGAAAAGTATGGCTGGTGATTGCCTTAGGGGGATCTTCTGGGTTGCATAAGGGAGTGGTTGCTTTTCAGTTGGGCCTTCTAGGCAAGTAGCCATGGGTCCTTCCTGAAGGAGGATTATTCCCAGTCCTTCTAATATTAGACACATTCTTCTTTGCTCCCTGAGTTACTCTCGAGTCTTATATTTTTTTTCAAGGAGAGCCCTCACTTTTTCTTCTAAAAGTACTCTTTGAACGCTCCACTGTCTTTGAGCTGAGTTCAACCTGCCAGGAACTCAAACTAGTTCCTCGACAGGTGCAAATATCAAAGGTAGTTGTCCTGCTGGAAGTCACCAGGTTCCCTGAGTATATCTTGAATTTCAGACTTCAGAGCAGTTCCTTTGTTTTTTTTAAATTTAATATTCTTTAACATCTTTATTGGAGTATAATTGCTTTACATTGTTGTGTTAGTTTCTGCTGTATAGCAAAGTGAATGAGCTATATGTATACAGATATCCCCATATCCCCTCCCTCTTGCGTCTCCCTCCCACCCTCCCTATCCCACCCCTCTAGGTGATCACAGAGCACCGAGCTGATCTCCCTGTGCTGTGCGGCTGCTTCCCACTAGCTATCTGTTTGACGTTTGGTAGTGCATATATGTCCATGCCACTCTCTCACTTCGTCCCAGCTTACCCTTCCCCCTCCCCATGTCCTCAAGTCCATTCTCTATGTCTCCATCTTTATTCCTGTCCTGCCTCTACGTTCTTCAGAACCATTTTTTTTTAAGATTCCATATATATGTGTTAGCATACGGTATTTGTTTTTCTCTTTCTGACTTACTTCACTCTGTATGACAGACTCTAGGTCCATCCACCTCACTACAAATAACTCAATTTCGTTGCTTTTTATGGCTGAGTAATATTCCATTGTATATGCCACATCTTCTTTATCCATTCATCTGTTGATGGACACTTAGATTGCTTCCATGTCCTGGCTATTGTAAATAGAACTGCCATGAACATTGTGGTACATGACTCTTTTTGAATTATGGTTTTCTCAGAGTATATGCCCAGTAGTGGGATTGCTGGGTCGTATGGTAGTTCTATTTTTAGTTTTCTAAGGAACCTCCGTACTGTTCTCCATAGTGGCTGTATCAATTTACATTCCCACCAACAGTGTAGGAGGGTTCCCTTTTCTCCACACCCTCTCCAGCATTTGTTGTTTGTAGATTTTTTGGTGATGGCCATTCTGACTGGTGTGAGGTGATACATCATTGTAGCTTTTTTTTCTTTTTTAAAATTAATTAATTTATTTTTGGCTGTGTTGGGTCTTTGTTGCTGTGCGTGGGCTTTCTCTGGTTGCGACGAGCGGGGGCTACTCTTCATTGCGGTGCACGGGCCTCTCATTGCGGTGGCTTCTCTCGTTCCAGAGCACGGGCTCTAGGCACGTGGGCTTCAGTAGTTGTGGCACGTGGGCTCTAGGGCTCAGGTTCAATAGTTGTGGCGCACGGGCGTTGTTGTTCCGCGGCATGTGGGATCTTCCTGGACCGGGACTCAAACCTGTGTCCCCTGCATTGGGAGGCGGATTCTTAACCACTGCGCCACCAGGGAAGTCCCCCATTGTAGGTTTGATTTGCATTTCTCTGATGATTAGTGATGTTGAGCATCCTTTCATGTGTTTGTTGGCAATCTGTATATCCTCTTTGGAGAAATGTCTGTTTAGGTCTTCTGCCCAGTTTTGGATTGGGTTGTTTGTTTTTTTGATATTGAGCTGCATGAGCAACTCGTATATTTTGGAGATTAATCCTTTGTCAGTGGCTTCGTTTAGAGCAGTTCCTTTAATGAAAGGTGAGAAAGAGGGAATGTTGTCTATGAATTTCCGGCAGTTCTCCAAAGCAAGTCGGGCTCTGGACCCCAGAAGATGTGGGTTTTCTTTTTCCAAATTAAATGAACATGGAGATCTGGAAATGACCTCTGGGTGGAGCTCATAGCACTCACAAAGACGGCTAGAGAGCTGAAGGCTCTTATGCAGCTTTCTGCTATGGGGTTGTTTTCGAAAAATTATTTTTTTCTTGCCCTTTTTCTAGGCTGTCCTTGATTTGATTGCCTTTTAATGGTCAACATGAAAGGAGAGGCTCTACCTAATAATTTCTTGAATCTTAGATGGAAATCTCTGACTATCTTAGGGCTTTGTCTTTCTGATACTGAGTAGCCCCTGCATTAGGACAGGATTTGCCTGCATTTGAAGTGGAGGTGAATAATTCGCCTGCTCTTCTGGTATGACTTGGCACTGTTCTTAGGGCATGTGTTGTATCCAGTATATCACCCAGGCGGAAGATTTCTCATCAGTAATAGTGCCCACAGTGGGCCAGCGCTGAGTCACTTGGCAACCCATTGGGAAAGCTGGAAGAATGTTGCAATTTGTGAGAGGAAGAAGCTTTCCTTTCTCTCACAGTCAGGCTCTGGTCTGCAGCTAATTACAGTGCCTCCTGAAGGGTATTGACCTCAGCATCCCCTAGTGACCTGCCTCCTGAACAGGGAGGGTCCAGATGCCTGCAGTGGGCTGAGGCCTAACACCCTGGCTTTTGTGGTGGTTACTCCAGTCTCAGAATGGAAGCGTGGGCATGTGGCCTTGTCGTTCTCTTTGCTAAGGGTGATTACTGTAAAAGATAAACAAGGATGCCTCTGCTTCCGTGAATGAAGGGTAGATGTGTTATCTCTATCTCCCTGCCTTTCCCCTCTCATTTCTCAGGAGGTCATGAGTAGTTTTGTGTTGTGAAACCAACAGTGTAGGTTTCGAACTGGAAATTTAGTCTGGTCAAATAAGCACGAATTTTTGTTTAGGATTCTATGTTCCCTGCAAGCATATGCTCTTATTATAAACAAGCAGCAAAGGACAGGAGGCCTGTTAATTTTTCCTGGCTGTTGTAGCTGTTGAATGAGTGTAAGGTGATACAAACTATTTTGGGGGGTATCTTCTAGAAGGTTTGCCTTTTCCAGAACAGAGTAGGAGGGTCTCAAGGTCACTACACTACGTAATGATTGTGAGGCCTGGCAGGAAGGGATGCAGCACTGCCTTTGGCTGCCCTGGTGGTGGGCACCAGGCTTGTGCTGATGAGCTCTGTGTCAGATCAGGAGGAACTCGGCTGGTGCCCAGCTGGATTCGATTCTGTAGCCAAAAGCTGGATTCTTTCTAAAATATTTGTTTGTGCTCTTTGCCCCTGTGACCTTTGTTTGCCAGGCCACCCCTAGAGAAAAAGACCCTGATGGAACTCCTAGGAAGGCAGCATCCTCAGGATGCTGTGAGTGGCCTTAACCTTAGCCATAGCAGGTACAGAGGGTTCCCAAGAAGGCTGTCTCATGGTCCCATCCACCTGAGTATGTGACTCCAGGCACATGCTTTGGGTGAGGTGGGAAGAGTTTTCCTACAGAGGGCCAAGCAGAAATTTAGCTCACCTCTTCGGCTTTGTCTCTGTTGGGCAGGGAAAATAACCTTTCCTTCCATCCTTCTAAGTTCTTAACTTGGGTCCATGTAACAAAAGATAGATTAACAAGAGAAAAGCAAACAAGTTCACTAACAGGTATATCTCATACACATGTGAGAGAAACTCAGAGAAATGAGTAACTCAGAGAAGTGGCTTAGAACTCCGGCTTATATGTCATCTAAACCAAATGGCAATAAATTTGTAGAGAAAGAAGAAGAAAAAGGGAAAGTAGTTTTAGACTTCCAAAAGTGGCAGATGGTGGGAATGTAAATATATGGGAAACTGGTGGTAGATACAGGCTAGTTAGTTGTTATGTAGATTCCTCTGCTGCCGTCTCCAGACCTATAAGGTCTAAAGTTGTCTCAGTGATTCACTTTTGTCCTCCCTCATAGAGAGGGGAGGAGGGACAGCTTTGAAAATTTATGTCCTTTTAGGCAAATTGGGAGAGAGCAGGAGCTTTCCTTGTATCCACTGCTTCTCAGTTGTCTTCAGCTCAAAATAATTTTTATGTCAAAGAGGCATATTTTGGGGTGTAATTCTGGTTTCCTTTATCTTTAAGCTCTGCCCAGCCCTAGGTGTTGGATTTGCCCCAGGTATCCAGCATGGACCAACCATGTTGGTGTCCTGCCCACATCTGAGCCCAGTGGTTCTCGGGCTGTGCTTCTAGACCACCAGCAGCAGCCGCCTCCCTGGGGACTCATTAGAGATGCAGATTTTCAGGACCACCCTGACCCGGTGCGCTTGAGGGGGCACTGACTGCCCTTGCCATCACCATTTCACTACACACCTGTCTGACTTCAGCTGCCAGCACCCGCATTTTCCCCAACAGCTTTCTCTTCCCGCTGGCGCGTGCTAGGCCACTCACCCAGAGGGCCCAAAGGTCCGGGAAGTGAGCACAACCCAGTGATTGATGGGAGTTGCCCTAGCCCCCTCCTCCCTCGAGTGTGTTCTGTCCAGGCTCCCGGAGTTTCCCCAGTGGGGTAAGCGCTAGTTGCTCACACTGACAGCTGGCTCCATAAGATCCCCTTTGATGACTGCCTGTCTTTCTCTGCTCACCTCCCCAGTCCCCTACCAGTGTTTGGTGTCTCTTTCACGTCCCAGATGAAGTGCTTGCACTCCAGTCCTTGTCTCGGATCTGTACCTGGGGGCTCCCCAACTAGGACACAGCCTCTGGGGTGTGACTTTTCCCGTCCTTCCTCTCCTTAAGGTGACAACGCATTTCACTGCATCTGGATGCTAGCAGCGCTTCAGCAAATTCAATTCCACAGACTTTTCCAGAAGCAACAGCGTGCCAGGTACTGGACTAGGAGCTGCGTGTTCAGGGGTGATCAGTTGCAGTCCCGTTTCTGCAGGGGTTTCCACACTGCTAGGAGAGCACAGCAGTGACACGGGTTCTGAGAAGATGAGGAGAAGTCTTAATGTGATGGAGACACGGACTGGTCCTGGGGTTCTAGAGGAGCCCAAGCACCCTGTGTGAGGGCACCTGGCTTGCGGGGCCCACTCTGCCACCTCGCTCTTCCTTGTCACAGCCCTTGTCCCTGCAGCCTGTGAGCATGGCTTCTGCTGGCTCTTCCTTACTTATTAATCCCAACAACTTTGCATCCAGCTGTCACTTTCCCTTGGTACCTTCACTTCTGCTTCGTCTCATGTATTCCTTTTAAATTGCTTTGTAGAAGAAAAGAAAGGGAAGGGCTTGTGTCAAACTGTGTCCTGCCCTTGCCTGTGACAGATTCAAGGCTGTTTGTGTAGGTGCTTAAGAATGCAGTCACCCCAGTTCCTGCATCCACGCCAGCGCTCACCTAGAAACACACAGGGACTGACAACATGTGAACCATCTTTCAGGCTCCCCCCCCACTCCCTCTGCATCTCTTGCTTACACTTCCCGCCATCTTGAGCTTGCCGGCACTCTCTGGCTCTGTGTCTCTCCGTCTCTCTCACATGCACAGACAGGCCAAGGTAGTGGCCTTCACACTTGTATCTCCTCTCCCTCACTGACCCCAACAGGAAGTACAGTTACAGAAGCTTACAGACTCTGGAGAAAGACTGCCTAGACTCAGAGCCAATGTCTACCACTTATTAGCTGTATGATCCTTTGGAAATTACTTAACCTTTCTGACCCTCAGTTTTCACATCTGTAAAATGATGAGATTAGTACCTACCTCAGAGATTTGTTATGAGGAGTTATATACTTCAAGTATTTAGAAGAGCGCCTGGAGCGTGAGAAAGGCTCTCCAAGTGTGTTCAACTGTTTCTTCCAAACTCTTGTCCTGTGCAGGAGGGGAGACTTTGTCCGCACTGACTGGTGAGAGATGCTAAGTGAGGTTCTGTGTGTCTGGGTCATTGTGTTTTCCTCTGGGCTAGGAAGGTAGATGACGTAAGACCACAGTCTCTGAGGTCCCCCTTAGCCTTTAGGTGCTTTGATGCTTTTTGTCAGAACACGGTCCTCCTTATATATCATCCCCGCCCCACCCCTGCAGGGCAGCCCCTCCTGAGAGGGTGATGGGAGGGGGGGTACCTTGCTTTTCTCTGTGGAGTTTGGATTTTCTTGTTTTAAACAAATTCAGTGTTGTCTTTGTGATATACCTTTTAAATACCAAAGCAAATATTTGGTGTAAGTAGCAGTTTGCTGCACATAGTTATCAGAGGCATATTATACCTGATACCTTGTTGGAGTGAGGTTACTTTAATCAAGTTTCGGTGTTCTAGATAGAGCCTCAAGGAAATGTTGTTTTGGGCAGTGTTGTAGGTCATTGGTTCTCATACTCGAGGTGCATTGGCACCATCTGGAGGGCTTGTTAAAACATAGATTGCCAGGCCTCACCCCCCAGAGTTTCTGAGTCCGTGGCTCTGAGTTGGGGCCTGGGAATTTACATATCTGACAAGTTCTTGGCGATGCTCTTGGTCTGAGGCCAACACTTTGAGAGCTCCGGGTTATTAGAGGTGAAAGCTCCCTTACACCAAGGTTGTATTGCTTGAACTAGCTGATGTTTATTAAGTGACTACTTCCCTCACCCCTTACAGGAATTCCTTACAGGAATCCCTGTTCACCATCTCTCACGGAGGAGTGCCCTGAGTGAGTACTGGGACACTCCGAACCCAACCAGGCCACCCACCAGTGTTGCTCCAGCTGATAAAAAGCCCTTCTTGTTACCGATCCAAAGGCTCCTTCTTGGTCACTTCCACCCGTTGACTCCATGTCTGTCCCCAGGAACTATGCAGAATATATCTTCCACATAAAAGTCCTTCCAGTATTTGAAGATGTTTAAATGTTTTTCTATTTCAGACAAAACGTCTCTAATGTTCCTCATTAAATTAACAAGCATTATATGCCAGGCTAGATGTTCTAAATGCTTTACAAATATTAACTACATCAATGCCATGATATCTGTGTGAGGTTGGTCAAATCGTTTCATTTTACAGATGAGAAAACTGTAGCACAGAGAGGGCAAGTAGGCTTGCTCAAGGTCACACAGTCAGTAGGTGGAAGAGCTGGGACTTAATCCCTAGCAGTGTGGTTTCAGAGTCTGTGCTTTTATCCACAGTGCCAGTGGGTCTCTAAGTGTGATCCTCAGACCAGCAGCATCGGCATCACCTAGGAACTAGCTAAAAGTGCAGCTTCTTGGCCCCATCCCAGATCTATAGAATTAGAAACTCTGGGAGGAGACCCAAGAATCTGCATTTTAATAAGCCCTCTGAGTGATTCTCATGCCGCCAAAGTGTGGGAATCACTGCTTTCCTGCTGTGGTTCTGATGCCTCATCCTGCTGGCTGCTCTCCAGGTTTTCAACATCTTTTTTTAAAGCTCAAGTTCAAAGCTGAACACAGTATTCTAGATATAGTTCAACTCACACAGCACAATGGGAATATTATTACTGCCTTTGTTTTGCATACAAATTATTTTAGAAATCCGAAGTTTATATTATGGCTATCTTTTCTCCTCAGCCATGTCACTGTTGGCTCATAACGAATTTACAGTCAGTTAATTTCTAGGTCTTTTTTTTAATCCCACAGGAACTGTCAGTAAGCCCTGTTGCTCCAGTCGTAAACTTGGCGTTTCGTTTAAACCCTCATCCCAGAACTTCACATTAATTCTTATTAAAAATCCATTTAGCTTTGGTCATGGCTCTGATTTTAAAAAAGTATATGTTTCTGGGTCTCCTGTGTGTTTATTAGTTTTGCTACAAAAATCTATGCTCATTAAAGAAAATCTCCAAGGTAGAGTATAAAAGTAGAAAGAAAAAAAATCAATACTAGTCCCATCACCCAAACGTAACCACTGGTAACATTTTGATGTATTACTTTGTTTTTTTCCCTATACGTAGGCTTGATAATCCTGTATATATAAATTTGATTCCTTCTTTTTTCTCTTTTATATTTTAAACATTTCTCCTCTTACTACATAATCTTTTTTTTAAAATAAATTTATTTATTTGTTTACTTTTGGCTGCATTAGATCTTTGTTGCTGTGCGCGGGCTTTCTCTAGTTGTGGTGAGCGGGGGCTACTCTTCATTGTGGTGTGCAGGCTTCTCATTGTGGTGGCTTCTCGTTGTGGAGCACCAGCTCTAGGCATGCGGGCTCAGTAATTGTGGCACTCGGGCTCAGTAGTTGTGGCTTGCGGGCTCTAGAGCTCAGGCTCAGTAGTTGTGGCTCACAGGCTTAGTTGCTCCGCGGCATGTGGGATCTTCCCGGACCAGGGCTCAAACCCGTGTCCCCTGCATTGGCAGGCAGATTCTTAACCACTGTGCCACAAGGGAAGTCCCTATTACATAGTCTTTATAAAAGAATTTTCACTGTTATTGCGTAGTCTTCCAGTGGTTATACAGGAGATTACTTAATCATTTCTCCATAGTTGGGTATTTAGGTTGTGCTATTATTGATATTACTATGATAAACATCTTGTGCATACTGCTTTCCTCCAAAATTTAGGACTAATTCCATAGAATGGCATCTCAAAAGACCTTTAAAAATCTCAAGTCTGTCATTCAGTATCTCCACCTTTATATCATTCATAATTTGATAAGTCCACTTTTTTTTTTGTCCATGCTGCACAGCTTGCAGGATCTTAGTTCCCCAACCACGGAATGAACCTGGGGCCATGGCAGTGAAAGCATCGAGTCCTAATCACTGGACTTCCAGGGAAGTCCCAGATAAATCCACTTTTTGGTTTAATTATTTTTCTGGGTTATTAATGAGCACGCTCACACAGTAGAACTGGAATCTCCCTAGTGGCTCATCCTTTGGAGATTCCTTCCAGAGTTATCTATTGAGGACATTCATGGAGAACCTGCCCTGTGACAGGTCTTTTGTTAGATGCCTAGCAATTCACTAACCAGTGGATTTTTAGTCCAGTTATTCTACTTTGAACAACTTCATGGAACTGTCATCCGATTTATCCATTTTGCCTGCAAGGAGATCATGAGACATTTAGCAGTGCCTTGATATGATACAGTTACACTATATTTAGAGTATTCCTTGATTTTCTAATTTATTGTTCTATTTAAAAAGTGGGAACTTGAGGGAATTGAACATTCATTGGGTTCCCATTCTTTCTAAGGTCCTGTGTTATCCTCAGTGGAGATTACATTATTCCATGGGTTATAGCCAGCTATTCAGACTCCCAAACCAGAAATCTCAATTTTACTTCCCAGCCAACTGGAAGCACTCGAATCCTGTTGAGTCTTTCTTCCAAAAAGCTTTCAAATCTTTACCATTTCTGTTTCATAGTTCTTTCCTCCCCTAGCTTCTCCTCCTTTTTTCCATTTTATATTGAGGTAGAATTCACATAACATAAAATGAAGCATTTTAAAATGTACAATTCAGTGGCACTGACTACTTTTACAGTGTTGTGCAAACACCCCCTTTGTCTAGTTCCAGAGCATTGTCATCATCCTACAAGGAAACTTCATACCCAGTAAGCAGTCACTCCTCATTTGTCTTCCCCCAGCTTCAGGCAACCACCAATCTGCCTTCTGTCCAAGAATTCACCCATTCTGGCTATTTCATATAAATGCAATCATAGGCTGTGTGACCTTTTGTGTCTGGCTTCTTTCACTTGGCATGACGTCTTCTAGATTCATCCATGTTGTAACATACATCCTCTCATCCTTTTTAGTCCATTTCCCCACTTGTAGTCTTGGAAAGAGAAAAACAAACCATTTTAGAATTTCTGATAGTGAGGTCTTTCCTGTCTTCTCTGAACTTTTGAAATGGCATCATAGTGTTTATTTATAACTAAAAAACTGTTCGCCCAAAATACAGATTACTGCATTGAACTGACCCCTGTAAGGGAAGAGCTGTGGTCTCTGGTTCACTCTTGTGTGCTCAGAATCCAACATGGCTTCCCTTCTTTGGCCACTGGGCAGACCTTAGTAAGAATCACGGCTCCACCAAGCACATAGGCAAGATGCACATTTTGGGGGGCCTCAGTTTCCTTACCCATGAAATGAGTACAAATATACTACTGTTTTCACAGAGTGGGAGGATTTAAACAAGTAATGTATGTCCAGTGACTAGCAAAGAGCAAATGCTCAGTATTAGTAAGATGACATGTTCATTTTCCCCAAGTTTCCTCTTATTTATCCTCACCAAATGACGTAATGCTGCATGAAAGTCTCCTAAAATTGGGAGAGAAAAGCTGATGCCAATTACATTAGTTTCTTTGGGGTGGAGGTACAAAATGGACTTTTGTTAACGTTCACTCTGTTCAGTTTTTTTTAACGTCTTTGTTGGAGTATAATTGCTTTACAATGGTGTGTTAGTTTCTGCTTTATAACAAAGTGAATCAGCTATACATATACATATATCCCCATATCTCTTCCCTTTTGTGTCTCCCTCCCTCCCACCTTCCCTACCCCACCCCTCTAGGTGGTCACACAGCACTGAGCTGATCTCCCTGTGCTATGCGGCTGCTTCCCACTAGCTATCTATTTTACATTTGGTAGTGTATATATGTCCATGCCACTCTCTCACTTTGTCCCAGCTTACCCTTCCCCCTCCCCGTGTCCTCAAGTCCATTCTCTAGTAGGTCTGTGTCTTTATTCCCATCCTGTCCCTAGGTTCTTCATGACCATTTTTTATTTTTAGATTCCATATATATGTGTTAGCATACGGCATTTGTTTTTCTCTCTCTGTCTTACTTCACTCTGTATGAGAGACTCTACGCCCATCCACCTCACTACAAATAACTCAATTTCATTTCTTTTTATGGCTGAGTAATATTCCATTGTATATATGTGCCACATCTTCTTTATCCATTCATCCGATGATGGACACTTAGGTTGTTTCCATCTCCGGGCTATTGTAAATAGAGCTGCCGTGAACATTGTGGTACATGACTCTTTTTGAATTATGGTTTTCTCAGGGTATATGCCCAGTAGTGGGATTGCTGGGTCATATGATAGTTCTATTTTCAGTTTTTTAAGGAACCTCCATACTGTTCTCCATAGCGGCTGTATCAATGTACATTCCCACCAGCAGTGCAAGAGGGTTCCCTTTTCTCCACACCCTCTCCAGCATTTATTGTTTGTAGATTTTTTGATGATGGCCACTCTGTTCAATATTTTAAAACATGTTGTTATGGAAAATTTTAAATGTACACAAAAGTGTACGTAACAAACCCACAAGTTCTTATTACCCAGCCTCACCAGTGAGCAATCTTTGCTGTTTTGATTTCATCTTTTCCCCACCCCACCTGTTTTTATGCTTGAGAATTCTCAAGCTCATGTCAGATATCATTTTTTTAATAAATTTATTTTATTTTGTTTATTTTGGGCTGCATTGGGTTTTCGTTGCTGCACGTGGGCTTTCTATAGTTGCAGCGAGCGGGGGCTACTGTTCGTTGCGGTGCGCAGGCTTCTTCTTGTGGTGGCTTCTCTTTTGTGGAGCACGGGCTCTAGGTGTGCAGGCTCAGTAGTTGTGGCTCGCGGGCTCAGTAGTTGTGGCGCACAGGCTTCGTTGCTCCGCGGCATGTAGGATCTTCCCAGACCAGGGCTCGAACCCGTGTCCCCCGCATTGGCAGGTGGATTCTTAACCACTGCACCACCAGGGAAGTCCCGTCAGATATCATTTTACTATAAACATTTCATTATGTATCTTCAACAGTTAAGGATAAAAAAAAAAAAACAACTAACCACAGTACCCGTAACTTACCCATCAATATTAACAGCAATACCTGTATTCTGTCTGCTTTCTGTAATTATCTCAGAAATGTTTGTTTATTTTTTTTAAACAGTTGGTTCAAGTTGGTATCCAAACAAGGTGTACATATTGCAGTTAATGGGTCTGTCTGTTAAGGCTTTAAAAGTTTTAAGAGTGCCCCTCCCCTTTTATCCATGAAATTTATTTGTTGAAGAAATTCTGCCATTTGTCTGGTAGAGTTTTCAGCACTGCTGAGTTGGCTGATGATATACTATTGTTGTCTTTTAACATGTTCTTCTGTCCCTCACATTTTCCGTATATTGGTAGTTCAGCCTAGAGGTTTGATTAGATTCAGGTTCAATTTTCTTTTGGCATAAAGACGTCATGGGCAGTGCTGTGTGCTTCCTGTGCAGCCCTCCAAGAGGCACATGGTGCTGTGTTGTCCCACTTCCACTGAAAATGTTGATTAGTGGGTTCAGGTATTCTCAGATTGATCCTTCCTTTTTAACTTACCCATCAACCTTTCACCATAGGCCGTGGTCCTCTTTCTTGACTGTGCCTTCATATCACCCCCAGGGAGCTTAAAACATCCAAATGCTCAGGCCACACCCCAGACCAATGACATCAGACTTTCTGGGGGTGAGACCCAGGCATCAGTATTTAAAGTTCCCCAGGAGATAGAAATATGCAGCCAGGGTTGAAAACTACTGTTTTAATCGTTTAAGCGGTCATTGATAATATATTGCATAGATACATGTGTTCATTAGGGATTGCAACGGGTGATTTTCTAGTTCTATCATTCTTTCTGCATATATTAGCTGGAATATTTCTATAAAAAAGGATCTTCTCTCATAAACCACTTGATTACGCTGACATACAGCTTATACTGATATAAACTGCTGAAAGGCAGCATAAATGTCTTTTTATTTATTGATTTTCACAATGAGTTGGTGCCCTAGTGCTTCCAAAGGTACCAAAGCAGTTTGGCTTTTAAATATCATGATAAACTCAGGGAATTTTATGTATTTGATTTGTTTAGATTCATTACAATCATCATTATTTTTTAGCTCAAATTGTCCCATATTGGCCAACCTGAGGCTCTTCCGTTAGGGAATTTTGACATGACTGTAGTTGTTTCTGACAGTATCTTTGCTCCCTGGCACAACAAGTTATCCTCTTTAATGTTTGACTTCAATTTAATCACAGACTCTTTTGAACAGTTTATAAATCATTGCCTTAATTAGTTCTTCTCCCAATGAGCAATATATTGATTTTTGTTGTTGTTGTTGTTGTGGGAGGGGGAGAGGAGAGAGACTCATTACCAACTTGAAATACAGAGTTTTAGTAATAAGCAAATTTGCAGAAGTTTGAGTGAGAGGTTTATGTGAATTGTCATTTGTAAGGGGCACTAGCTCATGTCAGTGGACATACATGTAATATATTCTATGGTTTTTGAAAATTTTTGCAGTGTTGTATTCTCAAGAATATAAAGAAGTATATAACTAGTGTATGACCATGCCATACATTAAAAAAATTAATGCTAGTATCAAGAAGTAGGACTAATTTGAACAATGTGGAACAATGGAACTATGTTAACAGATGAAACTTGCAATAGTAAATATTCAAAAAATTTAACAACATCAACAAGCAGTAATAGTTTAAATGTGGTACTGTGTAAGTGTTGAATGTTTAAGTGCATATTAAGTATTATTTTGGCTTGTGGGATTTGTTGGTTGTAGGACTTTGAAAGAAATTGGGAAATGCTATGTTAGCCTCAGAGTGAAATTCCAGAGGCCCAGGGGAGAGAGCTGCTTTTGAAACATTATGGAGACTATTTATTACTTTTATTCATGGGATTGGGGGGAGAGGTTTAATGCCTGTCTTTATTCTTTTTTGGTCCAAATCCAAATTGAGTATGTTAGGAATTCACTTACAAATACATGTTTAGTTTGGTTTGATAAGAAGGATCAGTTTTGATATGTTGATTTTTAATTTCATGGGAAAAGAGTCCATTAGGGATGTTTGAGTTCTCTGTGTATATTTTGTGATGCTTCTTCTCTTTGGCCCAAGATGAAACTAATAGCCACGACGTGTCTGCTTATCTGCTCTCTCTGAGGTTGTGTCTGCTGCTGTCAGCGGCTCCCTTCTTATCTGGCTGCTGGGCCTGCTCAGTCAGTTATATGGGAATGTCAGTTCCATTAATAACCCAAGGGCCGGACAGGCAGATAGTGGAAAATGGGTGAAGAGAGAGAAATTGTATTTAACCTGGTGTTCTGAGTTGTCATTTCCTAGACCCTAGCATAGCTGGGTAAAGACAGGCTTGAGGGCGTGATAGCAAATCCAGTTCTGACAGAATCTCACTTATGAGCTGGAGAAACAACCTGATACCAAGAGAAGAAAGAGTGAAAGAAGCTGGGAAAGAGGTAAAGGTAATTGGAAAAGTTGGAGGAAGCAGTGCTAGGAAGAAATGGCACGACCGAAGTATTCTGATAGAGGTGCTGACAGCTTTGCAAAATAAATTTCATTTTGATTTTTTAAAACATTTTAATTTACTAATTTATTATTTAAATTTTTTTTTTTTTTTTTGGCTGTGCCACACAGTTTGCAGGATCTTAGTTCCCCGACCAGGGATTGAAACTCAGCCCTCTGCAGTGAAAGCACGGAGTCCTAACCACTGGACCGCCAGGGAATTCCCTAATTTTGATTTTAAATAGTATCATTCTTGGCATTTCAAATGAACAAAATTCCTTAAAAAAAAAAAAACGGATTTTATGGAAGGATTGATTCCTCATAGAGGATTTTGGGGTTTTGTGTTGTTTTGGTTCTGGATCTGTCAATTGCCAGAGGGAAGAGAGCAGGTTTTAATTTTCTTCGTGCAGGGAGAATGACTCAACTACTGCAGTGGTCTGTATTTGTGTTATCTATTGCTGTGTAACAAACCACCCCAAAACCTGCTGCCTTAAAGCAGCAAGTATTTTATTATTTCTCATGATTCTCTGGGTTGGTTGGGGCTCAGATGGGTGACTCTTCTGCTGGTCTCGTCTGGAGTGTCTCAGGCATTTGCAGTCAGATGGCAGCTATGGCTGAACATCTGAGGTGGCTTCTTTGCTTGTGTCTGACACCTCAGTGTTCCTTACGTGGCTTCTTTCTCCAGAAGAGTAATGTGGTACTCTTACAGGGGAGCTGAGGGCTCCAAGAGGGAGGCAGCAGAAGCCGCCAGCCTTCTTAAGGTCTGGGCTTAGAAGCCCCAGAATGTTTCATGTGTTACATTCTTTTGGTCAAAGCCAGGGACAAGGCCAGTCCATATTTGAGGACAAGAGAAAGACTCCATCTCTTTTTTTTTTTTTTTTTTTTGCGGTACGCGGGCCTCTCACTGTTGTGGCCTCTCCCGTTGTGGAGCATACGCTCTGGACGCGCAGGCTCAGCGGCCATGGCTCACGGGCCCAGCCACTCCACGGCATGTGGGATCTTCCCGGACCGGGGCACGAACCCGTGTCCCCTGCATTGGCAGGCGGACTCCCAACCGCTGCGCCACCAGGGAAGCCCCAAGACAACATCTCTTGATGTGAAGAAGCGTGTGAGCGCACAGGGAGGGAAGGCATTGCTGGCAGCCATCTTTGGAAACTACCTACCTACAGTGTGTATCCTTTGCCTCTCTCACCTGTGTTCAGTTTTTCATTATTTACAATTGAGAATTTTGAACTATTTTTACCCCCTCTTTAACACCTGACCACTGAGTATCATTAAATTTTCCCCATTTTCCTGTTAGATTGGTTAAGTTGTTTTATATTATTGACTTATTTTTTTTCTTAGCTCAAAACCAGTATATACATTGACTTAGAGAACTATTTGAGTAAACCTAATTATTGTTGAACTGTGATGGGGAAAGGACTCAGCCTCAGTCTGTGAGATCTTCCTGCATAGGTATAAGAAATACCTACTACATGTTAGGGCCCAGAACTGGACTAAGTCAAAAGGGGCCCAACCCCATCCTAGTAGGCATATCATTTTTTCCCCAGTTTTACATACATTTGAGTGCCTTAGTAAATAAACTTAATTTTCAGTATAGACACCCCTGACACTGACTCCCTGTACTTTTTTAAAAAATTGAAGTGTAGCCGATTTACAATATTGTGTTAGTTTCAGGTGTACAGCAGAGTGATTCAGTTATACATATTTTTTTTCTTTCCAGATTCTTTTCCATTATAGGTTTTTATAAGATACTGATTATCATTCCCTGTGCTATGCAGTAAATACTTGTTGTTTATCTATTTTATATATAGTAGTGTGTATCTGTTAATCTCATACTCCTAATTTATCCCTCCCCCTTCCCCTTTGCCTTTTGGTAACCATAAGTTTGTTTTCTATGGCTGTGAGTCTATTTCTGTTTTGTAAATAAATTCATTTGTATTAATTTTTAGATTCCACATGTAAGTGATATCATATATTTGTCCTTCTCTGTCTTACTTCACTTAGTATGATATTCTCTAGGTCCATCTATATTGCTGCACATGGCAATGTTTCATTCTTTTTTATGGCTGAGTAATGTTCCATTGTATATGTATACCACATCTTTTTTTATCTGAATTTTTTATTGAGATAATTTTAGATTCACAAGCAGTTGTAAGAAATAACACAGATCCCATGTACATTTTACCCAGTTTCCTCCAATGGTAACATTTTGAAAAACTACCATGTAAGTCCTAACTGGGAAATTGACATTAATATAATCCACAGATCTTCACATTTCCCCAGTTTTACTCTGTGTACATTTTACAGTTTTATCACGTGTAGGTTTATGTACCCAC
The DNA here is from genome assembly GCF_937001465.1 of Orcinus orca. Lineage (NCBI taxonomy): Eukaryota > Metazoa > Chordata > Mammalia > Artiodactyla > Delphinidae > Orcinus > Orcinus orca. Next base: position 19,107,961 of record NC_064580.1, read on the forward strand.
CACCATAGTCAAGACACTAAACAGTTCCAGCACCTTATGCTACCCTTTTATACCCACCTCCCATCCCCACCCCTGAATCACTAAGCTGTTCTCCATTTCTGAAGTTTATTATTTCAAAATATTACATAAAGGAATCACACTGTCTTTATCCTTTTGGGATTAGCTTTTTTTTCTTGGTAGAGTTTTCAGGAGATCCATCCCCAGGTTGTGGCGTGTATTAGTAATTTGTTCCTTTTTATTGTTGAGTGGTATCCCATGAAGTGGATGCATGCCAGTTTGTTTAAACCATTCAGCTGTTGAAGGACATCTGAGCAGTTTCCAGTTTGGGACTGTTATAAGTAAAGCTGTTAGAACATTCATGTACGTAGAGGTTTTTGTATGAATATAAAATTTCATTTCTTTAGAATAAATGCCCAAGAGTGTAATTGCTGGGTCGGATGGTACTTGCATGTTTTGTTTTATAAAAAAACTACCAAACTGCTTACCAGTGTGGCTGTGCCATTTTACATTCCCACCAGCAATGTCTGATGAAGCACTTTTTCTGCATCCTCACCAGTATTTGGTATTATCACTGTTTTTTATTTCAGCCATTCGGATAGTGTGTAGTAATATCTCATTTTTTTAATTGTGTAAGTAAATTTATTTTGTTTTTTAAATTTATTTTAATTTTTATTAGAGTATAGTTGCTTTACAATGTTGTGTTAGTTTCTACTGTACAGCAAAATGTATCAGCTATACATATACATATATCATTGTGGGTTTTTTTAATTGAAGTATAGTTGATTTACAGTGTTATGTTTCTGGTATACAGCAAAGTGATTCAGATATATATATAGTATACAGTATATATATACATATATATATATTCCTTTTCAGGTTCTTTTCCATTATAGGTTATTACAAGATGTTGAATATAGTTCCCTGTGCTACACAGTAGATCCTTGTTGTTTATGTATTTTATATATAATAGTGTGTATCTGTTAACCCCAAACTCCTAATTTATCCCCCTTCCCCTTCCCCCTTTATAACCGTAAGTTTTTTTTTTGCTGTCTATGAGTTTATTTCTGTTTTGTAAGTAAGTTCATTTGTATCATTTTTTTAGATGCCACATATAAGTAATATCATATGGTATTTGTCTTTCTCTGACTGACTTCACTTTGTATGATAATCTCTAAGTTTATCCATGTAGCTGCAAATGGCATTATTTCATTTTTTATGGCTGAGTAATATTCCATTGTATATATGTACCACATCTTCTTTATACATTCATCTGTTGATGGACATTTAGGTTGCTTCCATGTCTTGGCTATTGTAAATAGTGCTGCTATGAACGTTGGGGTACTTGTTTTTTTTGATATTGAGTTGTATGAATTGTTTGTATATTTTGGATATTAGCCCCATGTCAGTTGCATTGTTTGCAGATATTTTCCCCCATTCATAGATTGTCCTTTTGTTGATAGTTTCCTGTGCAAAAGCTTTTAAGTTTGATTAGGTCCCAACTGTGTATTTTTGCTTTTATTTCTTTTGCCTTGGGAGACTGACCTAGGAAAACACTTGCGTGATTTATATTAGAGAATGTTTTGCCTATGTTCTCTTCTACGAGTTTTATGGTGTCATGTCTTGTATTTAGGTCTTTAAACCATTTTGAGTTTATTTTTATATAAGGTGTGAGGGAGTGTTTTAACTTCATTGATGTACATGAGGTTCTGATTTCCTGTACTTTATAGCCAAAGACTCTCGGCATTGGAAAGGGCTATGCTTGCTGACCTAAGGTAAAGGGGACAAATCTGCTGCCTTTGGTATATTCTGGTGTTGCCAGTGCTGAAGTCACTGTGCAGGCTAATAAGAGCCTCCTTGCAGGGGTTTGTAAGCATTAAACTAATGAGCTGAATGGACCTGTCCCAAAGTGGAGCAGAGTCAAGGACAGCACTGAGGTTGTGTCCTTTAGGGCTGCAGAAGAGAGCCTTTGTTTAATTCTCATATTAAGTTATAAAATGAATTTACACGTGTATGGAATAATTTGGCTTGTTCTTCCAGGCTTTTGAAAATGAAAGTTAAGGTTTGGCAAAGTGATTTGTATAGATCTGTATAAAGTCGTGTTCTAAAGAGGCCCCATGAATTGTCCTAAGTAATTTCTGATTTCCATTAACAATTATTCACAAAAAAGGAGCTTGTCGGAGAGAGCAACTTGAGAAAACTTGACAGAGTAGAAGAGGAGCAAATCCTTTCCTTCTGCTCTTCTCTTCCCACTCCCCAAACGCTCCCTAATTGTTGGATGCTTGTTTGAGTGTCTTCTGTCAACATCTAGTGAGAATGAGAGCTATGTGAGGAGGAGCTGGAAGCTCTTGCAAACTTTTCAGACTGGAGTTACCTCAGACTCAGGCTATCAGTGTTCAAAACAAAACAAAACAAAATGAAATAAAACTCCTCAGGCAATTCCAGTAAGCAGCCACGTTTGAGAAGCAGAGCCCTATTAGAGCACTGCTGCTCAGACTTGAATGTGAACACCACTCTCCCAGGGACCTTGTGAAAATGCAGATTCTTATTAAGTTTGAAGTAGAGCCTGAGATTCTGCATTTCTAGCAAGCCCCCAGGTGAGATGGATGCACCTGGACCATGGACCGCACATTGAGTAGTGAGAGTGTAGAGCAGGAGTTGGCAAATTTCTCACTCAAAGGACAAGATAGTAAGTATTTTGGGCTTTGCAGGCCATGTGGTCTCTGCCACAGCTATTCAGACCTACTCTTGTCCCATGTATGCAGCCATAGACATTATGTGAACAGATGTGCATGACTGTGTGTCAGTAAAACTTTATTTACAAAATCAGGCAGCAGCTGGAATTTGGCTTGCAGGCCATGGCTTGCCAACATGGTCTAGCACTTTACTAGTCTCAAGTTTTTGACCAGCACCTTGCTGCTTTCCTCTCTTGTTGGGCTGAAGTTTGAGTAAGAATTAAGTGGTTTTATATAGAGGTTACTCATTGGCTTTGTTGAATGATGAATAATTGATGATGACATTTTGGCTGCTGTTTACCAACAGCCCACGTTGTCCCTGGGCTATGGCTCATTGCTTTGTCTTGAGTATAGGTGGCCTTTCTGATTTCCTTCCCTAGATTGCCTTTTCAGAAGTAGAGCAAAAAAAAAAAAAAAAAAAAAAAAAGCTAAGATTTGTTCCAAAATGTAGCCCATGGGCATCCCGGAATAAATAACCAGGTCTGAACTGTGAGGGCAGAAGGTGGCTTTGGGCTGCATTTCCTTTATTTGTCTCTCACCACTCACCCTCTGGAGTTTAGTCTGAACGGGTGGAGGCTGGTACTCTGGCAGAGAGGTAGAGAGCAGCAAGGTACCTGGACCCATGAACGTTGGCATATGCCATACCATATGTATGGCTGTTATGGTAGCAGAAAGTTACATGTTACTGATGATATATGCTTACAAGCAGATAATGCACGACCAAGTTGCCAGAATTTTGGGGAACCCAAAGTTGGAACCAAAAACTCATCATTCATAAGGCCCATATTCCATCTCATGGGCTTCTGGGGTAAGGTACAAGGTTCCTGGTCTGCTGCTTTTGGTATGTTCCTGCATTTGCAACCTCAAAACCAGTCTGATTAAGCTTAATTGATTCAAACTGGCTCTCATTTGTCTTTATGACTGTGCTAAGATCCCTGAGGGAGAGACCTTATTCCTCTTTCAAAGTGGGTGGATGCGGGCCAGAAATCCTTGGGCCAGGGGTGCTCAGGCTAGACACATTTCTCAGGATAGTTGCCAGTGGATCTTCTCTATGAGGTTGCTAACCGTCTCTTCATGGAGCCCCATTCCCTGGAACTTTCCTCCTATCGGTGAGGTCTCATTTACTTCATTACCTTGACTGGTCTGAAAAATAGATGTTCTCATATTTCCAGAATAGAAATACTTTCTTGTCTCTCCTTTTCCATTTTGATCTCCTCTCTTGGCTAAGCCTTGGTCTGCTATGGGCTCTCAAAGTTTAGTCCCACTGGTGTCCAGAACTAAAAGCTCGATGGAATGATTTTTAGGGAAGGATGGAGAACTTCTTAAAAGTATTCTTACAGCTAAAAATATTATTTTTCTTAGCATGTTGAACATGGTTACTGATGCAGAGGTGGTCTTTACACATTAATCAGTTCATTTGGATTTATAATTTATATAATAGGATATTACTTTTCATCTCTCAAAAGATGGTGTATGTTGGAAAAACATGGGCGTTTTGAAGTCAGATTAGGGCTAAATTAATCTGGGTTAAAAAGCTGGTTTTGGCCCTTATTGCCTGTAGGACTTGGGGAGAGTTATTTCCCCTTTCTGAGGCTCAGATCCATCAGCTGTGAAATGGGGATAATCTGTACTCACCTGATAGCGTTGAGGTAAAATAAATTTGGATCTGATGAGGAAGTGAAGCACTTAGCCCAGTACCTGATCCATAGTTAAAGTTCAACAAACAACATTACATTTGTTATTATTAAAAATGTTATTTCTATTGTTGCTGATTGTGTTTAGCACTGAGATCTCCTCTTTTTTATACAGCAGGTTTTTATTAGTTATCTATTTTATACATATTAGCGTATATATGTCAATCCCCGTCTCCTAGTTCATTCCCCCTCCCCCCGCTTTCCCCCTTGGTGTCCTCACATTTCTTGTCTACGTCTTGTTTTTGCCTCCCATTCTCCACGTGTCTGACCGTGAACTCCTTGAGGACAGGAGTGCAGTGTATTAAACTATGTATCTCAACTCTTGCTACACACAAAACACAGATGAATTTCTCAGATGTAATGTTGAGATGAAAGAAGCCAGACACACAAGAGTACACACTTTTTTTTGAAGTTCAAGAGCAGGCAAAACTAAGCTATGGAGATAGAGGTCAGAATACTGGTTATCTTGAGGGTGGACAGCTTATTAACTGGAAAGGCACCCAAGGGAGCCTTCTGTGTACTAGAAATATTTTAAATCTTGTCTCAGAGTTGCTAGCACAGGTTTGTGTGTATGTGTGTTTAAAAACAAATCTTTGATTTGTACACTTATTATTTGTGTACTTTGTGTATGTTACAACTCAAAGAACTTTAAGAAGATATTTTCAAGTCTGTGGTGCTTGTTTGGCAGTTAGTAATCATTCAGTGAAAGATTGAATATTGAACAGATATTGTGATGAAGAAAGTGGTCAACTTAATCACCACGTGACTAAAGCCACATTTTAAGGAAGATGTAATATACCTTTGAAAAACATGGTGGACATAGTTCATAATCAGAGTTCACACTATTATACACAACACTGCTTAAATCTTCACCTGGCTGTTTTGGAAAATACTGTAACTGGGGATGACAGGACTTGTTATTTAGGACTGTTTGTGCAGGTGGCATGGTAGGGAACAAAGTAGAGAGAGGAATACAGTTCCATCAGATTGGTGGAAAACCTCATTTGTGTTTTATTTTTTTTTCATTTTATTTTTTTTAAGTCTTTATTGGAGTGTAATTGCTTTACAATGGTGTGTTAGTTTCTGCTGTATAACATAGTGAATCAGCTATACATATACATATATCCCCATATCTCCTCCCTCTTGCATCTCCCTTCCAGCCCCCCTACCCCACCCCTCTAGGTGGTCACACAGCACCGAGCTGATCTCCCTGTGCTATGCGGCTGCTTCCCACTAGCTAGCTATTTTAGATTTGGTAGTGTATATATGTCCATGCCACTCTCTCACTTCGTCCTAGCTTCCCCTTCCACTTCCCCGTGTCCTCAAGTCCCTTCTCTACGTCTGCATCTTTATTCCTGTCCTGCCCCTAGGTTCTTCAGAACCTTTTTTTTTTTTTTTAGATTCCATATATATGTGTTAGTATACGGCATTTGTTTTTCTCTTTCTGACTTACTTCACTCTGTATGACAGTCTCTAGGTCCATCTACCTCACTACAAATAATTTTGTTTCTTTTTATGGCTGAGTAATATTCCATTGTATAAATGTGCCACATCTTCTTTATCCATTCATTTGTTGATGTCGGACACTTAGGTTGCTTCCATGTCCTGGCTATTGTAAATAGAGCTGCAGTGAACATTGTGGTACATGACTCTTTTTGAATTATGGTTTTCTCAGGGTATATGCCCAGTAGTGGGATTGCTGGGTCGTATGGTAGTTCTATTTTTAGTTTTTTACGGAACCTCCATACTATTCTCCATAGTGGCTGTATCAATTTACATTCCCAGCAACAGTGCAAGAGGGTTCCCTTTTCTCCACACCCTGTCCAGAATTTATTGTTTGTAGATTTTTTGAGGATGACCATTCTGACTGGTGTGGGGTGATACCTCATTGTAGTTTTGTTGTTGTTGTTGTTGTTTATTTTTTGCGGTACGCGGGCCTCTCACTGTTGTGGCCTCTCCCGTTGCAGAGCACAGGCTCCGGATGCGCAGGCTCAGCGCTTGGCTCACGGGCCCAGCCGCTCCACGGCATGTGGGATCTTCCCGGACCGGGGCATGAACCCGTGTCCCCTGCATCGGCAGGCGGACTCTCAACTACTGCGCCACCAGGGAAGCCCCTCATTGTAGTATTGATTTGCATTTCTCTAATGATTAGTGATGTTGAGCATCCTTTCATGTGTTTGTTGGCAATCTGTATATCTTCTTTGGAGAAATGCCTACTTAGGTCTTCTGCCCATTTTTGGATTGGGTTGTTTGTTTTTTTGATATTGAGCTGCATGAGCTGCCTATATATTTTGGAGATTAAATTGAGTCTCTACTGCTTCTACCTCCGTTTTTCCCCCTCTCCCCTTGTTCTTTTATCAATTACACTTTGAGATGAAATCTGCAACTCTAATAGATGCTACTGAAACTTGTTTGGCAATTCTACCAGATGGTATTTGAATCTCGGGTGTTGTGTGAAAAATGAAAAGACCAAACACATGCACAAATAAATGAAGGTTGAATTAATCTTTATAATTAAATAGAATATTACCCTGCTATGACTGATTTTAGCTTTCAAAGTGGATTGCACTTTGAAATTGCTAATTTTTCAGTGAACTGTAATTGTATTAACGTGGCTTTTTAGATGCCTCAAAGTACTTAAAAATATATTTTACCGAGCTACTCAGAGAAAAGTTATTAGAACTTTTAATGTAAATATCTCTGAGATCTTGGGGTATATTTCTATCATGACTTATAGTTGAAAAGCACTTTCTTTCCAGTTGTTAATTCTTTGCCTCTATCATCCTGGGATTTAGGTGGCATTGACCAGAAATTAGGTTGAACTGCAGTTGCCTGAGGCACATTAAAAAATTGATGGGAGAGAAGATCATAGTGTTTTCTCCATAAAATACTCCTAATGGCATAATAGTGGTGACCATTAATGAAATGCCTAAGGAATACTGAAGGACTGGATGAGCCCCCTTCTTAGGAATGGGTAATATGGATACAATGATGCCTTGACAAGTACCACAGTCTAGGTCAGATTGTGTCTCACACCTGAGCATGCATGAGAATCCCCTGCAGCAGTGGTTCTTAACCCAGGGTGATATTGTACCCCCAGGGGACATTTGGCAAGGTCTGGAGACATTTTTGGTCACAGCTGGGAACGGGGGAGAGTTGACTGGCATGTAGTGGGTAGAGGTCAAGGATGCTGCTAAACATCCCACAGTGCACAGGACAGACCCCCACAAATGAGAATAATTTGGCCTAAATGTCAGTAGGACCAAGGTTGAGAAACTCTGCCTTAAGGTAAGGTTTGTTGCAATGCAGATTCCTAGGTTGCAACCCGGACACATTTGACTTAGTAGGTCCAAGATGGATCCACAAATCTGCATTTTAACGAGCTCCCAAGTGATGCTGATGCTGTTGGTTCAAGGATAGAGGTTTGAGAATCCCTGAACTAGAAGAGTCCAGTGTCAAAGGAACAAGCATTATATATGGGCATTGGCCCCATGGCATCCTTCTTTTAGGAAAACTGTGTGACAGTTTACATTTACCTAATTTAATAATTCAGCAGATATCTTATTTGATCTTTCCCCTGTGTTATGAGGGAGGTAGTTTGAAGTTTTTTCAGGCTGGTAAAGAATCGTTCACGTCAGAGGTAAACCTCAATGGAATAAATGAGGACAATTCCGGTTCAGGTGGACTGTTGATGAGAGAACAGGATGTGTTATTGAAGTTAATCTCCAGCTTGCCTCCTGTTTAAGTAAGTAATTTAACAATTGGGAGGAGGATTAAGTGGCTGATAAAGTTTATCTGAGAACATGTTAGGTGTTAGGGACTAGGTGCTCAATGTGCATTTCTAAACCATTTGAATCTTGACATTTGAAAATGGTTTTTAGTAATTTGTATATATTTTTTCTTTTCCTCAAAAAGTGCATTGATTTTTCCATGGTATTCCCATTTCTGGTTAATATTTGTATGCTCGCTCTGTTTTAAAATTCAGGTATTTACCTCAACAAAACATGAAGCATTATTGTAAGTTTAATCACATGTTTATATCTGATGAACCTGTCCAAAAAGATTAACCTTTGTCCCTATTTTTCCCTTGCTATCTTTACTATTAGTTTTGAAAAATTTGGGACCTTCTTATGTAGAAGAGGTGTTGGCATAATTTTTCTGCAAAGAGCCAGATAGTAAACAGATAGTAAATATTTTAGGCTTTGGGGGCCCTATGGTCTCTCTTGCAACTACTCAACTCTGCAGCTGTAGCGTGAAAGTGGCCATGGACAATCCATAAACAAATGAACATGGCTATTGTTGGAGAGGAAAAACTTCTACTACCCTTTGAGGTTCAGTGTTTGGGGGTCTGCAAATTAAACTGACAGAAGGTGGATTAGCAGGAGAAAAGATAAAGTTTATTCCATTAGGTAGTTGGGAGCTCACAGAAAATGTAGCTCAAAGAAGCAGTGAGAATTTGGGCCTCATATGACATGTTTTTTTAAAAAACACTTTATTATTTTTTTATTGAGGTACAGTTGATTCACAGTATTATATAACTTTCAGGTGTACAACATAGTGGTTCACCAATTTTAAAGAGTATACTCCATTTATAGTTATTATAAAATATTAGCTATATTCCTTGTGCTGTGCAGTATATCCTTGTTGGTTATTTTAAACACAGATTTCAAGGAACAATAAATGGTGGGATATGACTGAGAAATACGTGGGGGAAACTAATGGAGGTAAGGTTTGATTTAGTAAGGTCTGTGTATGCAATTTCTCATCCTGGCGCTGACTTGTCATCTCTGGTGATAAGAGTCACTCTTTCCCCCTGGTATGAGAAGCCTCCCTTAACAGGGATTTATGACAGTGGAATTCTTTTGGAAGGCCTGCTTTTAGGCAGATAAGGGGAGTGCAGAGAAGGCCTCTTCCTGTATCTGTTGATTCTCAAATGCCTTCAGCTCAAAATAATTCTTATGCTGCAGTGACATATTTTGGACCCCTTCACCATGTCCCAAAACACAGTGTTTTTTACAAAAATATGTGGTAGGCTTGTTTTGGCCTGTTGGCTTTTGTTTGCTGACCCATGACGTAGAGCCCTGCGTGTGGGGCAGAGAAAAATACCACTTACTTTGGCTCATCTGAAAGCCTAACTATAATATAGGATTGTTCTGGCTCTTGGGTTTTTATCATCTTGGCTATGTCTGGACAAATGGATTTGGTTAATTGGAAGCTTAGGATATTCATTTAATCAGGTCTAGCAGCTGTTCTATTTGCGAAAACTTTGTGAGCAGTTTACCTCATGTAATTGAAGGTAATAAAAAGACATTGACACTCTCCTGTTCAGCTTCAAAGGGGATACGTGAGAGTTGCCACTATTTTTAAGGTAATGTTGCCCCTACCATCAGGGAGACGTGTTGTTTTATGGATTAATCATAGGACGGTTTTGGGTTCTTAAGTCTGTTGTTACTCCCTGCTCCATCTATGTTCAAAGAAAACCCAAATGTTCTTTTTTTAAAAAACTGTTGGGTACAGGGCTCACCCAAGTGAGAGGACTATCACAGTGATACCAGGAAACTGTTTAGTGCCGGTGTGGCTAAATTATGATTTACTTGTACCAGAGTACTTTCCTTTTTTGGACTGGAAAAACTGCCCACCTTCAAGATAGATGGAGTAGGTATTTTATTTTTTTTAATTAATTAATTAATTTTTTGACTGCATTGGGTCTTCGTTGCTGCGCGTGGGCTTTCTCTAGTTGTGGCGAGCAGGGGCTACTCTTCATTGCGGTGCGTGGGCTTCTCATTGTGGTGGCTTCTCTTGTTGCGGAGCACGGGCTCTAGGCATGCGGGCGTCAGTAGCTGTGGCTCGCGGGCTCTAGAGTTCAGGCTCAGTAGTTGTAACTTACAGGCTTAGTTGCTCCGCGGCATGTGGGATCCTCCCGGACCAGGGCTCGAACCTGTGTCCCCTGCATTGGCAGGCAGATTCCCAACCACTGCACCACCAGGGAAGTCCTGGCGTAGGTATTTTCAAGGGAGACGATGGATGGATGGAGCTGCTTTATAATTTGGAACATACCTTCTTAGAATGTTGTCCATATCGGAGAGAAATGGGGATTGTCTGCTACACTGGGACATTATTCAGGCAGGGTTAAGGGTGGAAGACTTGAAATGTGAGCATTCCTGTCTTCCACCTTTTGCAAAATCAGAACTATGACCTGCACTTAAAAAGCTCTGTGATTCATGGGGGGCGTTCTCCCCGCAGCATGATGCATGAGCCTGTGAACTACACCCGAAAGCAATTTGCAGAATTAAAGTTTTTGAAGACTCATGATAAATCATTGCCATTCTTGTCAAGAAGGTGAAATTTGATTTGTCAGATAACTGCATTGTTATTATTTGTGGAATTCAGAAAGCCCCAAAGGATATTAAAGCCTGTTCTCCAGCCTAATTTTCATTAATACCATTAGCTCTGCTTAGGATAATATCTTCAGCCAGGACATCTACACTAGTCAATCATTTGTTTGGCATTATGGAAATTGCTACTGTTTTGAAGGATAGTGTAATTCATGTACAGTCTCCTGAACTTCCGACGCTTAAAGCTCAGAATTTTGATTGATGTTTAATAGTTATTGTAGAACTCATGAGAGAAAACGAGACCTTGGCGTGGTGAAACCTGACTGACGCTTTCACAGCTGTTGCAAGCGTTAAGAAAGTTGTGCTATAAATTGTTTGTAAAAGGGCAGTTGATCATCAATTGTTCCATTTTTTTTCTTAAGTTAGTTAAATTAATAAAAGAGAAAAAATATGCTAAGCGACTTAACTATGTAGAGGGAACACAAAGCTGTTTAATTAAGTGTTTAAAGTGATGCCTTTGATGTAGTACATGCAAGACATTTGAGAATTTTCCTGACTCTCCTAAATAGCCAGGTCAGTGGGGATTAAAACAAATGAGCTTTCTGTCTTGATTTCTGCCGATCAGCTTAATATTAAGCGGCTTTGAAAATTTAGGATAAAGCAGTCAAGCTAACCAATCTTTAAATCAGTTTGGTCATCTGTGTAAAAATTCCATGTTGTTTCAGTGCTCACAGCCAAATAAAGCAGAATTCTGTTTGGTTCTTTTCTTCCCATGAGCGCTATCAAGTTGTAGTGTACGTTGTGGAAAATTCTGGGAAGGAGGGGTGACTTGAGAGTTTAAATCATGTTGTGTTTTTTTTTTTTTTTTTTCCATGTTGTGTTTTAAGTTTTCAGTGTTCCTTGTTTTTCTAGTTCATTTGTGATAGTTTTTCTCTCTCTCTCAAAGAAATAATCTTTACTTCATGAACTGTCTGTTGTCTCCACAGAAATTAATTGTGATTTTTAAAGTTCTAGCCCTAAGACTTTAGGGCAAGGAATAAACCCCCAAGTGACTAAGATTTGTTGCATGTATATGTTAGTAATAGCAAAGAGCAAAATAAAAACAAATATAAAACTTAATAGCTAAGCCATGCACACACACGCAGACACCCCACCCTGTTCAGCGTGGATCACTTTAGCAAGCACTGTTGAGCACTTACTGTGTACTAGACCCTGTGCCATTAATTGAGGCAACTCAATGAACGACCTACCCTCAGTGAATTATGTGTCAGCCCAGGAAACTGTGGCTCTTGAGCCATATTTAGCATGCTGCCTGTTTTTGTATGGCCCCCAAGCTAAGCAAGGATTTTACCTCTTAAAATTGTTTTGAAAAGTCAAAAGAAGAGGAATATATCATGTTACATAAAAGTGATATGAGATTCAAATCTCAGTAGTGTCTGTAAATAAAGTTTTATTGGCATACAGCCACAGCCATTCATTTACGTGGTGTCCATGGCTGCTCTCCCAGGTACAATGCAGAGTTGAATAGTTGTGACAGAGGCCATATGGCCTGCAAAGCTGAAAATATTTACCATCTGGCCCTTTACAGAAAAAGGTTATTAACCCCTGATCTAGGTAATCCAAGTTATCCTTTCCCAATTCCTTTGTTATCCAAATACTTCTTTCAACTCTCTATTTCACTGCATTGGTATTAGAAGTAATTTTATCCACATTTTACAGATGAGGAAACTGAGGAACAGAGAGGTTCAGATAATTAAGATACTGCTCATACTTTGTAGTAGTGATTATGGCAAGTTGTCATAGAATGTTTTTCTTCAGTCTTTTAATATAAATACAGTGAGGCCATGGATCGTCTTATATATTTTTATATTTCTTTAGCACTGAGGAGAGTCCTGAGCCTCAACAGCATTCTCAATAAGTATTTGTTGTTTGATTGAAATAGCTTATATTAAAAGATACAGTTTTGGTTGCTGTCAAGAGTCAGTCCCAGGACTTCCCTGGCGGTGCAGTGGTTAAGGATCTGCCTGCCAATGCAGGGGACATGGGTTTGCTACCTGGTCTGGGAAGATCCCACGTGCTGTGGAGCAACGAAGCCTGTGTGTCACAACTACTGAGCCTGCACTCTAGAGCCCGTGAGCCACGACTACTGAACTTGTGCGCCACAACTGCTGAAAACCATGCACTCTAGGGCCCACGTGCCACAACTACTGAGCCCGTGTGCTGCAACTACTGAAGCCCGGGCGCCTAGAGCCTGTGCTCTATGGCAAGAGAAGCCACCGCAATGAGAAGCCCGCACACCGCAACGAAGAGTAGCCCCCGCTTGCCGCAACTCGAGAAAGCCCGTGCGCAGCAGTGAAGACCTAACACAGCAAAGAAAAGAAAAAGTCAGTCCCAATGGATTTTTTAAACAAATTTTATTTATTTATTATTTATTTATTTATTATTTTTGGCTGGGTCGAATCTTAGTTGTGGCATGTGGGATCTTTTTGTTGCGGTGCGTGGGCTTCTCTCTAGTTGTGGCCTGCGGGCTCCAGAGTGCTTTGCCTCTGTAGTTGAGGCCCGTCGGCTCTCTGGTTGTAGTGCACAGGCTCGGTAGGTGCGGCTGTCAGGCTTAGTTGCCTTGTAGCATGTGGGATCTTAGTTCCCTGACCAGGGATCGAACCCGTGTCCCCTGCATTGGAACGTGGATTCTTAATCACTGGACCACCGGGGAAGCCCCAGTCCCAATGGATTTTAAACATTGCTCCATTTTCCAGAAAGTTCCCTAGGTTCTCAGAAAGTCTCTCTCTTTTTTCCCTCATTTTATCTCTTTTGGTAAGATCAGTTTATATGGAAATGTGCCTTGACGGGAGCAGCATTGAATGATGTTCTTGGTCATGTGTTAGACTATAACCTTTTATATTTTCTCATACTATTCTTGACATTGATCAGAATGGGTTTATCAACTAAATTACTCATTACATGAATCAATATTTATTGAGCATTGATCACTTGCTATATGCCCGGCACTGTATTCCATGTGGGGAACACAATGGGGATTAAGTGGAATAGGCCATTAGCTTGATTTGAGTAGTATCAGAAAGAAGGTTCTGACAGCTACAGAAACCTCCCTTATAATTTGATTTATCCGTTTGGTTAATGAACTACTCTTTTAAATACAGATATTTCTCCTGAGTTAATACATTAGATTGCTATTAGTCACTCACATCTTATAAATTAGTTTGAGGCCCCAATGACAGCTAATAGATTAGCTGCCGTGAGGGAATAACAGTTTTGATGGATGAGGAGCGAAGGGGGAGATGACTTTGGGGCACAGTGTATTGCCAAGGAAAGGCCAGTTTTGGGTATGATCAGAGAGCAAGTGGTATGAACGCACAGGGCCTGCTAGGTACTGGGAGGAATGGATACAGGCAAGAGAAAGGAAGGGAAAACAGAAACCAAGATGGTGAATGCTAAAGGCAACCTTTGCTCTGATCTTGGCTAAGATCAGCTTTCATAGTGTTTCTTGTGTCCATTTTCTGAGGTGTGCAAATAGTGGCCCTCAGAAGAGTCCTCAGACTTTCGGGGGGATTTGAATAGCCTGGATTCTCCTGGCTCATACTTAGAGTCTGGCTTTGCTCAGGAAATCTTCCTCCGTGCTCCAAGCATCTCATGGACACATCTGTCTCCCCATTGATCACAGGGTTGCTTCAACAGCCTTCCTCTCTCACTACTTGACCTGTGACTAAAAAGAGTGACATTATTCCCCAGGGGAGTTCAGGTATTTGGTTAAGGATGTAATCTGGCCTGGGTTCCCCTAAAAGACCCTCCAAATAGGTACAGAACAGTGTTACTCCAGATCCTTGGAAGAAGTCATATTTCTACTTTCTCTGTATAATCTACAGCCAACATTTATTCATCATGTACTCTGGACCAAGGCATAAAAAAGTGCTTTGTGTGCAATGTCTTTGTGAATCCTTGCAGACAAACCAATGAAGTATAGGTACTATTTTTTCCCCCTCAGGCTGTATCTGATGAAAAGATCATGTTAGGATTACATTCAGCTACAGCTAGTAGAAAACATTATATATAATGCCTCAGACAAATAGGGGTTTATTTTCCTCATGTCATAGAGGGGGAAGGGAGGCAGTTCATGCCTGATATGGTGGGCTCCAGATGGCACCCAGCTCTTCATTCCACCCTTTTTAGCATGTCAATTTCTTCCTCTTGTTTGTTACCCTGTGGTTACAAGATGGCTGCCCTATCTGTGCCATTGCATCAGTACTGCAGGAAGGAGGAAGAGGAAAGGCTAAAGCAGTGGTTCTTGCCCAGCAGGCAATTTTGCCCCTAGGGGACATTTGGCAATGTCTGAAGACATTTTTGGTTGTCACGAGTTGTGAGGTGGTGTTGCTAGTGGCATCTAGTATGTAGAAACCAAAGATGCTTCTAAACAGTCTACAGGACAGCTCCCACAGTAAGAATTACCTGGCCCCAAATGTCAATATTGCTAAGGTTGAGAAACCGTGGACTGCAGGCAGAGGACACATGCCAGCTGAAAACAGCCTCGTCTTTTAAAACATATTCCTGGGAGTGCAACAAGGACTTTTGGTTATATGTCATTGGCCAAAATCTCATCCCGTAGCCAACTGTAACTGCAAAGGAAGTTGGGTGATGCAGCTGTTTTTCATTGGGTCCATTGTCATCCTGAGAAGAACTGGGGTCTGATAGTAAGCAAGGGAAAGGAATGTGGATATTGGATATATAATAGGCAGTATTTGCTTCAGAAAAGTTAAGTACTTTGCTCAGGGTCACACAGGTAGTGAAGATCATTTGAGCCTCCTTTATTGAGGAAGAAGGTCCAGTTGTCATGTGCAGCCCTTTCTGGAGGTCTGTGTGAATAAGGGATAGAAATGCATGCACTGGTTATGGAAAACTCTGGAGTTTTTGATCAGCCATAAGCAGACTGGGAAGTATTTCTTGCGGGATATAACATGCAGTCTGCTTTTTATTTATCCCACTGTTCTCTCAGTGTTTGCAGTGGAACTTGCCTTTCCTTCTTGTCCTTATAACCCATGGAGTAATTGATTTCAGGCCTGCTTCACTAATGCTTTTCCCTTCACAAGCCATCAAGCTTTTGGTGCTTCATTTCTTCCATTCTGAAAATATTAAAAAGTGATGTGATCATTATTTGCCTTAAAGGGTATATCAGAGTTTATTCAGGAAAATGGGTGCCATTCTAAGTGTGTCAAGCAGAAAGATGTTTAATATGGGGATTTGGAGGCTTATGCAATCATCAGGAGGGCTGGGGAGTGGAGGGCAGAGCCTACCAATGGTCTCTGCTGCCCGCACACGAAAGGTCTCTTCTCAGGAGAATGCTTGGAAGCTGCTGGCAAAGCTCTTTATCTTCTGTCTGCAGATGCTCATGTGCCGGCCCATAGCTACCAGCAGCGAGTGAATAAATAGTGTCTCCTCCTCTACTTTTCCAGTCTCCTATGAGTGCTTCTCATTCACAGAGTCTAACCTGCAGTCAGGTCCCATGGGGTTTTGGGAGATGTAGTTCTGAGGCTTCTCAGGGAAGAATGTAGAACGGGGTGGGGTGGGATGATGTGGAAGTGACAACAGACTGTCTGGCAGAAGGAGCATTTGGGCTTGAATAGAGGCATAACAACACAGCACATTTTTGGGGAAGAAGAGTATTCTTTTCAGATGTTGGCAGTGTTGCTACTAGTATTATTTACCTTTGTGTTCTTAGATGAATAGAGATTCTTTGTATCACCATTCTGGCTCTCTTCAAGTCGTGGTGTTGCTAAATAAATAATAAAAAAGGATTCAGTGACCTGCATATACAGTGCAGAAGGTAATATACTCTGTGCAGCTCTGTAGTGCAGTGGGGGTCCCAGAGCGTGAGGTTTGAAAAACAATCCATGATTCACCAGCATGCTCCGGAAAGACCAGTGTTCAGAAAACAATTGTGGATGACTCAGCTTGTGTATTTCTTTCTTTTTTTTGAGACTGTCTGGAGCTCTTTGTTATAGTTATTATGTATATGACTTGTGGCGAGCTAAGTATAGTGAGGAATTAAATACGAGGGAAGTAACAGAACAATCTGGAACGAGGTAACCTGTAGACATATGATGTATTGTTTGGTGTTGGGGGCGAGTTGTAACCACTGGTTATCCGCTCTCGGGGTCATATCAGACTTTCAGTGTAACTCACAGGGTTTTAAAGGCAAAATTTGATCTGTGCTATATTTGAGGCTCTGGAACAGCAAAACCCATTATGGGGCTTCCCTGGTGGCGCAGTGGTTGAGAGTCCGCCTGCTGATGCAGGGTACACGGGTTCGTGCCCCGGTCCGGGAGGATCCCACATGCCGCGGAGTGGCTGGGCCCGTGAGCCATGGCCGCTGAGCCTGCGCGTCCGGAGCCTGTGCTCCGCAACGGGAGAGGCCACAACAGTGAGAGGCCCGCGTACCGCAAACAAACAAACAAACAAACAAAAAAAACATTATGACTGTGTCATGCGGCACTTGTAAAATCCTCTCTGAGTCTTGAGTTTCAAGTTTGCTGATACTTAATATCTGAATTATCTCAAGGCAGATAAGGAAAACATACTATCTTATTCTATTTATTTCTTGAGTGAGGAAAATTGAAAAGGACTGAAGGAAAAAACTCATTGCTAAGAGCAGTGTACAAAGGTCACTGGTTTTTGCTTTGCTGGAATAAAACCGATGTGTTTGGGGTTGCCTGGTGTCTTATGTTGGGACTTCTGGAGGCGGAGCTGGAGATGAGGATTCGTGTGCAGGTGTTTTATGATTTATTCAGCAAGTGCTCCCAGGAGAAACCAGCAAGGGAATGAGGGAAGCCAGGCTGGGAAGGGTGAGAGAGGGACCAGGGTGCCATTTCAGGGGAAGTCTCAGATAGCCTGATCCTGTGGGGAACTCCAGAGGGCAAATTATACCTCACACTGTGTCCTGAATTGAAGCAAAGGAGCTGGACTTGCGTATTCCTGCTACAGGCAGTCATTGGCTGAGGGCTGCTGGGATGGCAGCGGAGAAGCGGGCCCACGGCAGATAAACTCCCAGGAGGAAACTGTTTTGAGTGCAGGCAAGGTGTCCTAGTAGCCCTAGGGCAGGCCTTCAGTCTCAGGTGCTGGCCATTAGAAAGGAAAAAGAACTTAGATGCTGGGGAGGGATATGCTGAGGTGATAAAAGGGATCCCAGGGGATCTGGGCAGAGGCCTGACACTGTACTTACTCTTTGAGTAAGCTGTTCTTTTGTTTTTGTGAAACCCTGTATCTGGGGAGAGGAGAGAGACAAAGTTTCTTGAGAGCAAGGGTTGGCAAACTTTTTCTTTAAAGTGCTAGAGAGTAAATATTTGAGGTTTTGTGAGCCGAAGGGTTTCTGTCCCAACTATTTAACTCTGCCGTTGTAGTGCAAAAGCAGCCATAGATTACATGTAAATGAGTGGGCGTGGCTGTTTTCCAATGAAACTATTTATAGAAGCAGATTTGGGCTGGCGAGCCAGGGCAGAGAGTAGATTTGGCTCATAGGCCATAGTTTGCCAGTCCCTGCAGTGGAGGCTCCTTGTACGTGCCTATTTTTCCTTTATCCATTCCCTATAAACTGTAAAACAGGGAGTAAGTAGTATGTCTATCAAAAGGATGGTTGTGATGCATCTTAAATTAGTCTGGACTCCCTACCTCCAATTTTTCCGGCATCCTGGCCATCATTCACGGAGTTGCACAGATAATTTTGCTGGAGGGTGACTCATCTCATTTTATTTCTGCTAAAAATATTTAGTTCTCTCTTGTTTGTAAAACAAAATATAGACTCTTCGCATGGCATTCAGGAATCCCTGTGATGTAGCCAAAGCTGGCTTTCTTGCATTGTTTTCTGTGTCCACCCCTTGTGCTTTCTTCTCTAGCTACGGGAAACTACTCACCATCTCTCTGACGTGCTCTTTGTTTTTCGTCTCCCTGACTTTGCCCCTGCTGTTTGCTCTCCTGGAATGTCTGTCCTTCTTCTCAGCTCTGCATTTTGAAATCCCATCCATTCTCTAAGACTCAGTTTGGTCACCTTCTCCATTAAGCATTTTCCCCATGAGGAAATAATCTCTGCTATGGACTTTGATAACAATATTGTCTATAAATAAAATTATTTATAGGCAATATTGTCTATATCTGAACCTTTATTTATCTTGTATTATATACTTATTTGCTACATTCACTGTGCTTTTAGTATGCTGAGGGCAGGGACTAACTTAGATTTTTTTTTTCTTTTTTGCCCTTCACAGTCGGTTACATATAGTAGATATTCAGTAAACAGAGTTTTCAGATGAAGGCTGCATTCCTCTGTCCTTTGATTATTAATGACTTAAGTGCTGAAACTCTGACATCATTTTTCTTTTTCCTTTTTATAGGCAAGAGCTGTTTTGGCAAAAGTTGGCTATCCTGAATTTATAATGAATGATACTCATGTTAATGAAGACCTCAAGGCAGTAAGTGCTAAATTTACTGTATTTTTTTTCGGGCAAGTTTTACTGGCCTCGGCCTTTCAGCTAACCCAAGTCCAGGCAGTTAAATCTGGTGGTGCCAAAAAGCACCAACTTTTGATTCATTCCTTGGCTAGATATCAGCCTCATTATGCCAGGCATATCACAAGATTTAGAGCAGATTCAAAATAAAGGAAGTGTCAGAAAGAATGTGTAGCTGAGTGGGTACCATAAAGCAAATGGACTTGGATTTGGTCTACACTGATCATAAAGGAAAGAATTAAGCAAATTGAGTATTTTACAATTAGCGAGCATGTTCTAATGGTGAATGTATGATGTTTGTTGTTAAACAGTCTCTATGTGCTTCATTCATATTAAATCTTGCCTGTTGGAAGTTAACTTCATTAAACTTTATGAGTGTTTTGACAAACTAAGTGCATATACATATGACTCTATAATTTATTGTGAGTTGGATTGTATATTTGCAGTAAGTTACTGATGGAGGAATAGTCATTCTTTTTTATTCCAGTATTTTGGGACATATATTTTCCAGTAGACGCATTCATTACAGGCCTTTCTAATCATAACCACTGTTATTTTCCTTCCTACAGATAGTTCTGGTAAAGAACTTTTCTTCCTCACAAAAACCCCTGTTTTTATCATTCACTAGATTTTCTTGAAAAAGTAGTTTTTTTGGAATTCATTTAAATAACAGTGGTTCTGAGATATAGCTCTTTCCTGAAACTGTGATTTAATAAGTTGCATATCTGTAAGCAATCCTAGCTTTATAGATGAACATTGGAATTTTATAAGATTATTCAAAAGTGAGCGAAAGCATTAATTAGAAAGTTTCTCAGTTGGGCTCCAAGATATAGCCTTCCAAAGTATTGATCCAGTTACTGTGGAGGAAAATAATTGTGCTTCACAGTATCCCAAAGCTCACGCAGCCCATTATACATTGTTTTGATCCTGAAAAATCTCACTATTAGCATGATAATTAAAGATACTGACACATTTGTCACATTCATGTACATTATCTTTTAGGCCCCACACTGATCCTGTGAAATAGATGGTGTTTATCCCCATCTGCGGAAAAGGACATAGAGACTCAAAGAAGTTGGGTGATTTCCTCAGTGCCATGCCAAGCGTCAGAGCCAGGACTGAAATCTGGGCCCAGGAAGCTCTACTTGTAATCAGAGAAGGGGTTTTGCAGGGTTCTTGTCAGGCAGCTCTGCTGGAGGAACAGAGGAGTGAGTTGAAGAGTGGCTGGGAACTGCTTTCCCAGAGCTGTTTGGGATGGGGTGAGGAAGAGAAGGGAGGTCATACCGTTAAGTGACGAAGAAGTGATTCTGTCTCTTCCACTTGCTAGTTGTTTGATCTTCTGCAGGTTATTTAACCTCAGTTAGCATCACTTTGATTATCTGGATACTGGAGATAATAATAACCAAGTCTTAGTATTTTTGAGAAGATTAAATGAGATTATATAACTGTAAAAGCACCTAGCATAATGTGTGGCACATAAGTCATCTCCCCATAAATGATAGCTATAACTTTGTTTATCAGTATGAGAACTATTGCTGCTAAGAAGGGCATCACCAGGGCACAAAGTACCTCAACGGTAGAACCTGGATAATTACATGTGATTGGCAGATACTTGAAGAATGCGGGTGAGAATTTGAGAGGCAGTTTGGTGTAGTGGTTATGAACATGGACCCTGGAATCAAAGTGTCTGGAATTAAATCCCCATTCTGCCATTTCCTAGCTGTGCAACCTAGGGTAGGTTATGCCACCTCTCTGTGCCTCAGTTTCTTCATATCAAAATGGAGATAGTAATAATCCCTCCCTTATAGGGCTGCTATGAGGATCAGATAAGTTAACATATTTAAAGTATGTAGAACTGACCCTGGCACAGAGTAAGCACACTGTTAAGTGTTAGTTATGGCTTCTTCAATTTTTCACTTATGATAGTAAATTATTTTGGTTTGGAAAGGTCATTACGAATTAACACATACAGTATCCATGTGCCTGAAATTGATTTAAGAGGCTATACAGATGGAACAGTCTCAGGCCTTAATCAAATAAGATAGCATTCAGGGCTCACTCATGGTGTTTCGTTGATCAAGTTTTGTTGGCAGTCTGCTGCTGTTTAAAGTGAATGCCCCAAATTTAATGATTCAATAAATGTAGTATCTTTTGTGAAAAGAAACCAGACGCCAAACAGGATGCAGTGTTAGGTGTATTTCCTCATGTCTCCAGGGCCTGAACTGAAGCCATTATATACCAAAATTTTTAAGTACTTTTGTGAAGAAACGGCTTTCACCCAACTCATTGCCAAAGCAGACACAATTACACCCAAGAGTTTCTAACAGTTTAAAAAAGACAGTGAAAAAAATCCAAATACATGAAGTAAAAATACATTCATGATCAGAAACTGATAGAGAAAACGAATAAAACCCAACCGGAAAATAGGTAAAGGATGCTTGATGTGATAGTAATAGTGTCACCGAGGTTAATAGCAAAAGGACTAAAGTACTGCTGATACACAATGGGACTGTGTTTTCAGTCTTGAGGAATATGTAGATAAGGACTACTGTTGGGCTTATGAGAAATTTCTGGTAATACAAACTCTGAGCATGACAGGCTGTTACAAATGAAAAACAGCTTACTTTATTTGATGCAAGTGAAGGTGTGATTCATCAGGTACACACACAAAAGGAAAGAGGATAGAGATTGGAGAATGGATTAGACGAAGGTCAAGGGAAAGGCTGAAAACTCAAGTTGGGCTCTTATGGAGATAGGAGAAAATGGAAAAGAACTTAGAGGCAGATATAAAGAATTAGAAAACAATTTTTTTTTCTCTTTTGAGGATGACAGGGTAAAGTGAGATACCCAGTAAAATATTGCTGAACAACAGTCTTTCTGTAGTCTTTGAAAAGAACAAGAAAAAGGATGTGCCCTTTATGTGAGCCCCCAGTAGCATGCAGGAAAGCCTGTTAGCTAGCCTAAAAAGATAGTCATCAGTCCATGTTCAGACAAACCTTATAAGGTGTACCTTCACTGTTCTTTGATGGAGACAGATGCAAGAGTGAGTTGATACCAATTTTGGGAAGATTTCTGTATCAGCCAGGAAAACCACACTGCATCAGGTATTTCAAAGAGAGGAGATATAATACAGGAAATAGGTTGGAAGGCAAAAATCAGGAAGGAGAGGTAAACCAGAGATTAATAACTTTTTTAGGAAGCAGTTACCACCCCTGTGTCTAGGGACACAAAAGGGAGGAGGTGGTGGTACCATTGCTTTCGAGAGCAGATGAGGAACTGCCACTCCAGAGCAGAGCTGGGCCTGTGGAAGAGGGGCTGAAGATTCTTCCAGAGTCATAGTCGGAAGAAGAAAGAGGAGAGAGAGGGAATGAAAGAGAAAAAACACAGCATCCTTTCCCCCCCTCCACCTGCGGATTTCCGCCAGTGCCTCCTATTGGCAGGAAGCCGACTGCAGTGGAGCCTGGGAAACATGGTTTTCAGATTCACAGCCTAGCATTATATTATAGAACGGAGTGAAAGGGTGGGCATGTATCTGAGAGACAGTAGGTAAATACTTGACCCTATTAGGCACGTCACTCATTGTGAAAACCAATGGAAAATTGCAGTAGGAGCTAAAGTCAGAATCACAGCTGGCCTCCATTTACTTAGGAGAACTGGATGTGGGTAATTTTTCAGAAAAGATCCATGTTTCTGGTGAGTGATACATACATCAACATAAATATGCGCATGGAGATATGTATATAATATGTGAACCCCCATAATATTCTTTGGGGCGGGTCTTGGTCTGCTCTTGCTAGTGGAACACTTGTGTGTTTATGTGTGTATATGTTTTTTGTGTGCATAAATGACAGAGAGTGCTGCTGCCACTATGCAAGAGTGAGGTGATATTTAGGTGGAATGCTCCAGAAAAACTAGTTGTTAAAATATTGAAATAATTCTGTACTGCTTGGTAAAAAAACAAAATGAAGCATTGCCGCCAGCTCTCTCAAGTGATCTCTGACCCCCCATGACCATGGAGAGCAAGAGTGGGCACTGGAGGGAGGTGCACTGGTGCCCACTGGCCTTCTAGCCAGTCCTCCGTAACTCCCGCACACAGAGATGGGACACGAAGTCCCATCTTTGTGTTCCACTGGCCGCAGCAGACCAAGACCTCCCCTTACCCCCGGTGGTGGCAGCAGGGCATCTGGTTTCATCTGGTTCCTGGTTGGTGTGCTAGTTTGTGCTCCCTCAGAGTCACCCTTATGTGAATGCCTGTGGGAACTGTATCTTCCACAGTGTTCTGTGTACTTAGGTTGTTAAACATTTTGAACACCACCCCGTATGTAGGTGTGTATATATGTA
The DNA here is from genome assembly GCF_937001465.1 of Orcinus orca. Classification (NCBI taxonomy): domain Eukaryota; kingdom Metazoa; phylum Chordata; class Mammalia; order Artiodactyla; family Delphinidae; genus Orcinus; species Orcinus orca. The sequence goes on from NC_064580.1 coordinate 19,131,573, forward strand.
TACTACATACTACGTACGGCGAAGCCATCTAAACACAGCAATCTTGTGTATTACTTTGCTATTTATATGTTTATTTTATTTAAATACTTTTTTAAAAAATTTTCGGCTGCGTTGGGTCTTCGCTGCTGCGCGAGGACCCCCCTCCAGTTGTAGCCAGCGGCTGTTCATAGAGGTGCGTGGGCCTCTCGCCATGGCAGCATCACTTGTTAAGGAGCACGAGCTCCAGGCGAGCGGCCTTCAGTAGCTGTGGCTCACGGGCTCTAGAGCGCAGGCTCAGTAGTTGCGGCGCATGGGCTCAGCCCCTCCGCGCGTGAGGATCTCCGCGCGTGAGGATCTCCGCACGTGAGATCCTCCTGGACCAGGCCCGGAACCCCCCCGCCCCCCGCACTGGCAGGCAGACTCCCAACCACCGTGCCACCAGGGAAGTCCGACTTTGCTATTTAAATAAGGGAAAGCATAATTCTAAAATCTGGATTACATTAAGTATTCACAGTTCTTTGGGTGCCTAAAATAAAATCTTTCTTAGAGGTATTTGGATATATCACTGAGTATGTTTAAATGGATTTAGCTTAAAAAGTGTTCTAGACTCTATACTTCCTATTGGCTTATGTAGTATCTTATCAAGTTGTATTTACTGGTTCTACAGAGAAGCTGAACACATTTCCTTGTTCTGCCCTTATTATGTGTTCCTCACCTTTGGGGAGGGTAATAGCTTTATTCTTCCATTTAGTCTGTTGTGTTTGTGCTAGGCATCTAGGATAGGATTTCCACAAAGAGAACGTCAGATTCCCCTAAATTTTATGATCTGGACAGCTAAATGACACGGGAGCCCCAATTAATTCCCCAAAGGTCACTCAATTGAAAAGTCAGGAGGTGGAATTGATTGAAAGTCATTATCAACTTGACCTAGATTTTCACCAGTAACTGAAAGGACAAGAGACTTCTGAGCCAATTATTGTCGCTTTCACAGTTTAAACATTTTTTTTTGAAGATTACAAGTGGTTCTAAAATATTCATGCACATTCATTCTTGTTGCTGTCTCTACAACAAGCAGAACTTCCCCGATGGTTGCTAGGTTTCATAGTTTTTTCTCACTCAAGGCCCTATTGAAATATTTGAAATTATCGAAGTATTATCACATGGTGGAAAATTTGAAAAATAGAGAAAAGGAATGAAAAAGTCCCTGAATGTTGGTACTTGAACATAATAGTATGTACTTCTGTTTTAGTGTATTATTTTATCTATTTTTGTATAGCTGTAATTGATGCTTATATATAATTTTGTATACTGACCTTTACAGCTAACATATTGTTTTGTCCTTGTCTTCCATAGCCTTCATTACCGTTATTTTAACAGCTGTCTGATATTAAGTAAACTGTACCCTGATTTATTTAATCACTACTTCTCCTCCCACTCGTAATTCTTACCTTCTCCTCCTCCTTCCCTGTACTCTCTTTGTTGAATCACCAGTTTTCTTATTAGGACCAATGAACATAACACTGAAGCAGGAGCCTAATGATTTGGACTGTGTGACTTGGCCAGGTTCCATAATCTCTCCATCGCTGTTTCCCATCTGTCATATGGGAATAACAGCGTCTGGCCCTTTCTTACTCCCAAACACTTAACCTGTCTTACAGGAAAAAGTAAAAATTGTCCCCTGTTACCTGTGATGTCCATTAAATAAATGAAATAGATTAACTGAACCAGGCTAAGAAATAGAATATATGCTCAGTTTAATAATTAAAACAATTTAAAATTTATCCTTCTAAACATAGGTAAGATGTTGGCAAATTTGTAATCTCTTGCCTCTGAGTTTTGCTCCCCATGACCATTTTCATGGCTATGGTAGGACCATATTTATGTAAAGTATTTTTAGACTTGGAACTCTTCTTCTTTAGGAAATTTTTGGGTGGTTTTCCATTTAATGTCTGTAGAACAACCTGAATGTCAAGTTTTTGTTTTCGAATGGAACAGGAAAGTACCACTATTAGCAGACTCTTCTAGAAGTAACAACTGACCCCATTGATAGTACAAAAAAGTTAATATATTTTTTAACATCTTTATTGGAGTATAATTGCTTTACAATAGTGTGTTAGTTTCTGCTGTATAACGAAGTGAATCAGCTATAGGTATACAGATATCCCCATATCCCCTCCCTCTTGCGTCTCCCTCCCACCCTCCCTATCCCACCCCTCTAGGTGGACACAAAGCGCCGAGCTGATCTCCCTGTGCTATGCAGCTGCTTCCCACTAGCTATCTATTTTACATTTGGTAGTGTATATATGTCCATGCCACTCTCTCACTTCATCCCAGCTTACACTTACCCCTCCCCGTGTCCTGAAGTCCATTCTCTACGTCTGCGTCTAAAAAAAGTTAATATTTTTGAAGGAAATTCCTTTGGGAGCATTTTCTGGAGCACGCTCTGAACCCAAGAACGTATCTGAATTTTCTGTCAGTTACAATCATATTCTGAAAGTTCTGGCAGAGCTGTCTTCGGAGCAAAAGCTGAAAAAAGGTTGAACACTGGACACATCTTTAAACTGTGTGATCCGGGAACACATTAGAATTGCTAGTTAGGGTTGCTTCTTAAAACAAGGAGCTTACTCTCTTTCTTCTGAGGCTGAGTATAAACATCTACCTAAAATACAATCGATTGTAAGATTTCTTTTTATTATGGAGCATCTCAAACATCAGAAAAGTATGTAAAATCGTATTTTGAACACCTCTAGCTTTAACAAGTATTAAACATATTGCCATATTAGCTGTATACATGTACACACACATTTTAAATGAATAAAGCAGATACATTGGAAATTCTTTGTGTAGTCCTCCTTGACCTAATGTCCTTCTTCCCTGCCTGTCTCCTTCCCTAGATACGCTCTCTTGAATTCAGTGTTTCTCATTCCCATGCATTTCTTTATGCTTCTGCTACATAGGTATGTGCCCATAAACAGCATATAGTATTGTTTTATAAGTTTTAAAATTTTAAATTCTCTAATACTTACAACTTGTCTTATTTACTCAGCATTGCTTTTGAGATTCTTTCATGTTCACACATACAGACCATTTATTTAGACTTCTGTGTGGTTTTCCATTATGTGATTACACCACGATTTATTCATCAGCCACCTCCCCTAAGAGGAGTGAGGGAGGGACAGTTTGAAGTCTCATCTCTGTAACTTGTTGGCCAAGGAGAACACTGAAGATGCCAGGAATTGATACTTTCATTCCTGCCTTTCTCTCTGTGCCATTAGTTATTTTATTCTTCTCTTTATATTTTGGCCCGGTCCCCTGGAAAGATTGCTAAGATGAGTCATTAACAAAAGTTACTCTGCAGACAAAATGAGTACCCATGATATGTTAGGGAAGAGATAAACCTGAGCGAGACACTGGCCAACACATAGGCTGCTGTCAAGTCTGTAACTGTCAAGTTGTGTATATTCATTCATATCTGTAGTGTGATGCCTGTGGGTCTCATATACTTTCATTTGCCATATTTTAATTTTTGCTTTTAAAAGAGTATCATGGCTTAAATTTACAAAAATATTACAGCTAATAAGAATGATTACTCTCGGTTATTTGCTCATTCAAATGTGTATTTTTTCAATTTTATTTGCCACAGTAATATATTTTAAAACCAAAGCATTAGGGATCACTACAAACCACTGCTTTTACTGTTACATGGATATTATTTACAATGTTTAGGTTAAGTATTGCTACTTTTGTAGATAGAGTGCCTATAGAATTAAAACTGTCTGCCATTCTCCTTCCAAAAAAAAGAAAAGGAACTCAAGAATCAATTATGTATTTCTCCCTATTTTAATAGACAACATTGTTGTGAGCCATCAACTTCCTTTTTTTCCATGCGAGCTATAATCTATGATTTGCCTCTGTAATTTCATGAATCTTCAGTGACCAGAGCATTTTTTGAGCGTTGATAGAAAATTTCAATTAATAATCAAACTATTCTAGTGACTCCATTGTGCTTAGGGTAGAAAGTAAGTCTGAATCACTTTCATTTTTTTTCCTTCATGAACAAATACTGATTACAGTAAATTAGATTTTAACATTTGACTAAATCATCATCTGTGAACTAAACGAGGTTTCAGCTGAATAAACTGAATGTTATTAGAAGAACCTATGTGACAAATAAATAAAGTACACATTTTTAGAAAAGATCAAGGACTCATGTGGGCGAAGAAATTTCAAACCTAAGATAATATGTTCTGTAAAGGCTAAAGTAGATTTTTCAGTTATAAAGCAAATGAAATGCATTGTAAATTACTGCAGCTGCTCGTTTTTTACTGTCATCCAGAAACGACCGTATTGATTTTTGAGCTTTTTATTTTAAAAGAAAATCACTGAGATTAAATTTCATGGCGAGATTAAATTTCATGGCTTTGTGAAGACTGGGTTAACCGGTGATGGCTGAGAGATGATGTGAGGAGTGCAGCGTCTCCGCTGCGCGCTCATTTGTGCGCTGAAGTCTTTTTTTTCAGAGCCATCTTTTATCTGCACTTAGAACAGTGATGGTCGTGGTTTGTTTTATTCAGGTCAAGTTTTCAGAATCTGACTACTTCGGCAACGTCCTGCAAACCCGCAAGTATTTAGCACAGACTGATTTCTTCTGGCTGAGAAAAGCTGTTCCAAAAACAGAGTGAGTAAGAAAAATAAAAAAAAGAAAGAAAGAAAGAAAAAAAAAGTGAAATAGATAAATATGTTGGTGGGAAGTAGAGTTTCTTTAGATCAAACTTTGTAATTCCCCTCAAGTCAGAGTAGCTGGCTTGCCAGTTATTTTTGTTTGGCAAAATTTGTGTTACGTTTTGGCACTCTTATTTCTGATATTATATGAATCAGTTGTTCAGTCTAATTATGACTGCCCTACTCCTAGCATCAACACATATAAAAAGAAGGCTTACTCAGATGCAAATGTTCAAATCATTTCTAGATCTTGTTATGAATATATATATAAGCAAATTTCTCTAGAATTTCACACTCAGGCAGAAACTTTTGAATATCTTAAAAACCAAATATTTAAAAAGTAAAGTATGATTACAAATGTAGAAGTAATTGTATACAGGCATACCTCATTTTATTGCACTTGGCTGTATTGAACTTTGCAGACAGTGCGTTTTTTACAAATTGAAGGTTTGTGACAACACTGTGTTGTCAGATGATGGTTAGAATTTTTTAGAGATAAAGTATTTTAAAATTAAGGTATATACATTTTTTTAGATATAATGCCATTGCACACTTAACAGACTACCATATAGTATAAACATAACTTTTGTATGCCTGGGAAGCCAAAAAATTTGTGATATTTGCTTTATTATGGTGGTCAGGAACTGAACCTACAATCTCTGAGGTATGCCTGTGATTATGAAGTAACTATAGGATCTTTGTTAGGTAATGCGTGTCAAAGAACTGATAGCTCTATTATTTTCCTTCAGTAGCAGTTATGATTTATATCCCTCTTCTCAGCAAGCGGTAGGAACTTTTCCTACAGGTAGGGAAGTTTCACTAGGAACTATTGGGGTCAGGGCCAGTCATGATTTTCTTCCCTAGCAAAGTGTGAATGATGATGATGATAGCAACTAAAAATTATTATGTGTTTATAATGTTCCAGGAAGTGACTTACATATTTTAATTCATTTTATCCTCTAGTCAATTCTGTGAGGTGTAGGTACTATTTATTATCCCCATTTTACAAAATGAACAAGAGGCTTACAACTGAGAAATTCTTCAGCTCAGGTTTAGATTACTTTCTGTTCTGCCTGCTGGTATTACTCTGTTCTGATATGACCCAATTCTCCAAGGTTGTTTTCTCTCTTTTCTCCGGATTGGATTATTTCTATTGATCCGTCTGCAAATCCGCCGGTTCTTTCTTCTGTATTCTCAAATCTGCTGGCGACTCATCAATACAGTTTTCATTTTGATTATTGCACTTTGCAACTCCTGAAGTTCCATTTGTTTTTTTTAAAATAGTTTCTATTTCTTTGTTACGACTCTTTGTTGTCATTGTCCTCATATTTTCCATTAATTGTTTGAATACAGTTTATTTTAATTCTTTGAACTAATTTACAGTTGCTGCTTTCAAGTCTTTGTGTGTTAAATCCAACATATGGGCTCAGTCAGAGTCAGTTTTTATTGATCGCTTTTCTTTACACTTTTTCTTCCAGCATCATTTTTTGTCATTGTTGAAAATGACATTTAGGATAATGTATTGTAGCAACTGTGGATTCTGATTTATTTTTCTGAGGCTTTTTAAAAAGTAACTTTCCTGGACTAACACAGTAGAATCTGTCTCTGCTACAGTATGTGGCCATAGATGTCTACTCATTTTTTAAATCCTCATTTTTATTTTTTAGCCTCACTTCATGGAGGTTGTCCCTGAGTCTGCATAGCTTAGTCCTCAGCCAGGGATCAGGGCAGAGCTTGTGCTCAGACACTTTGAACCTGTAGGGCTTCTGCCCTCTGCCAGTTGATCTGCGTGGGGCTTGGGTGTGCAATCAAAGTCACCAGCCCTTCCCAGTCACCGTTGGAGTTTACTTTCTCCTGGGCTCTCTTGAGTCTCCCCTGTACACATGCCTAGTTTCCCAGTCCGCCAGGGATGTGTGGAGAGCTGATCTCATCCTTCTATGACTCTTTCAGTTCCACTGTCTCCCTTTTAAATTGCTGGCTGATCTGTCACTTTCCCCAATGGGAGCTGTAACTGCAGGCTCACAAAGCTGTGGGTTGTCCTCGTTTGTTTTCTACCGGGTTTATCACTTCCGGCTGGCATAGTTGCAAGTTTTTACCTCCACTCCCTGCGGCAGCAAAGCTGCTGGTTTTCCAGCCAGCCCTATCCTAACAAAATAAGTTCTTGCTGATTGAGCTGGGAGGGAGGCTAGTAGTCCCAGGCAAGAAGGCCACAGACTCCTGTTCTACTTCCTCTTAAGTTGTAGCAGTTTTTCAAAATTAAACATTTTTCAATGTGTTGTTTGCCTTTGATCAATTCCCAGGGCCCTAAAATGGTTGTTTGTTGACAGTTTTGTCCATTTTTATACTTTTTTTTTTCAAATGAGGCAATTTATTAACCCAACATCTTTTGTTCTAATGCTTCTTGTTGGCAGCTGCCACCTGTCCAGTGATTCTGTCCAGATCTCTCTGTCCCTGAGGTGTTAGTTTGTGGCCCCCATCTTGGTCCTTTTCCACCATTCTCAGCCCCTCCAGGGCTTGGAGAACCCGACAGGCCACGCTCTTGGAGCCTCTGATGAAGTGGCTGGGCATGACACCATTCCTCTGATGCCCTGCATAGATCTTGGTCACGGAACCAACCCCAGCGCTGCCCTGGAGGTACAGGTGCTGTGCAGGCAGCTCGTGTGTAGAACCAGTTCTCATCATAGGGAGCGAGCTCTTTGTGCTTGGCCAGCTTGACAGCGTCACCCATTCAGGAACTTGCAGCTCCCGGACTTTCTGAGGAAGGCTGCCAGAGCTCTGACGAACTCCCGCTGGTTCCCGTCTTTTACAGTAACTCCAGGCGTCCTGCGGCCTCCAAGCTGCCAGCCAGGGGAAAGGTATACTTGGCTTTTATGGAAAGGATTTGTTGACCTTTTCATAGTGTCAGAGCTGGAAGCCTGACTTCCATGGCCCTTTTTTTTTTCCATGGCCCACGTTTTCACCTTGTCTGATATTCTGGTCTCCAGATCTTTGGCTGGCTCTTTTTATGCCCTATGGGTCTCTCTTTACTCCCTCTTCCAACTCCCTCCTCTGTTCTGGCCTCTAGAAAAACTCTAGGCCCTTTACCCTCCCTTGGCTTAAGCTGTGATTACCGCCTCTCCCTCTTAGCCATGGGTCCCATCTAGCCATCCTGCCCTCTGCCCTTCAAATCTTCTTACAATATGCGCCTCCGGAGTAAGTTAAAAGTGTTTGACCTTAAGGAGTAGGCCTAAAGCTGAGCCATTCCCCTGGCCTATCCGTGACTCCCCTCCAAAGCCCAAAGGAAGAAAGCAGAAGGCTTTAGAACTTCTTTGGCAATGACAGAGAGCTGATGTGAAGCCACCTGCCCCATTGTCCTTGATGTTCTCCTCTCGTCACAGTATCTCTCAGTCCATCTTGCCTGTTTCATTCCAAGCCTAAATTACTCAATAGAAATTTTAGATTTAGGGTTCTAAAACCAGCTTCTCAAATCTCATGACTTCAGATAGTTTCCAGTATCTCAGTGAGCATCTACATGTAGTATGTAAATCATCCTGCCCTTTCAGGTCCACTTCAGATAAGTTCAAACTCTTCTCTTTGCAACTTGTGAAAAATTCAAACTTCGCACCAGTATTTTTGTGAACTTTCAGGGTCTTCTCAGGGATTCTTCTATTTTGGAGACGCTGCCAAGTTAATTCTTTAATTTCAGAATGTCATTATTCATTTGGGTGTGTAGCAAGGCCTGGGTTGCTAATTGAAAAGCTCCTAAATGTGTCATTTTTAACATCATCCTAAAATACTGATGGGCTGTAAGATTCTAATGACCTTGACTATTTCTAATATTTATGCCTTGGAAAAGTGCTGGCTGACTGTGGGCTTAAGCAAACTGTGTGACTTGTGTCTTTTTTTTTCTCTGTCAATGAAAACAAATACCTCTTTCACAAGGACATTAAATTGGTTAATATTTCTGGAAGAGTTCTCCTGGAATGAAAATCAGTGCAATGCTAGTAATTCCTCAGACCATATGTCTATATCAGGGAAAGCAATGTTAGGAAATTTAAGATTCTTTTTGCATGGTAAAGTGATGTGATAGTCATTTTTTTAGAAGAAATTTCAGGTGGGTCCTTTTTCAGGCACTGTGGGGAATTTTAGCTTTATGATACCCATCGACTTTAATTGACATCTTTTAGGTCTGAAAATTCATGAGTTAATCGAATGAGGATGATTCTGGAGTAGCTCCACTACACTAGTTCACTTTGAACAGCACATCCTGGTTATATTTCCATAAAGCCCTGAAATAACATTTTGCTTCTTTGTGGGTATAGGAGATAAACACCCTTTATGTTTCATTCTCATGGAATCCATTTTAGCTGCACTAATGTGCATTAAGAAGTTTCTAACACGATGGGAAATGTCAGCAAGAATGAAATTAATTGGGTAGTCATCCCTGAAGGTACATATTTAGGGGTTGGTTCTCAGAATTGTCACTTCATCAGCTTGCTTAAAAATAGAGGATTTACTTCACTGCTCAGCTTGAGTCAAAAGTAATTTCTTTCCCTCAGGATCCTCTTTCTTTGACAGAAATGATTTTAAGCCAGCCTCCCTATTAACTCACTCTCATTCTACTGTGACCAAACATGCCTGGATTTTTTTCTCTATCTTCTGAAAAATATGTAAAAATACATCAAATGTCTATACAAATTATGGTCCTGCCCAGAATTATCTACAGCATGGAATGGGATGGATACAATCTACAGGATGTGTGAAATAAAGCAATAAATACTCTACGGTTTTTCCATTCCATATTCCCTAGACTATCTTTAAGAGTTAATAGGTAAAATGTAAAACTTTAGCCTGATGTATATCTATTTTATATGGTCCAAAGAAATCAGGGTATCAGTGTCTTTTGCTTTAGATTATTGCATTTCATCATCACACTCTTTTTATGTATCCATTGTCCAGTACAATTTCATCTCCATATGTTTTTGAAATTTATATGAGACCTCTTCCTACCTTATCTACTAAATCCTTTCCCAAACACAGACTGCAGGAACACCCTAAAGACCTAATAAAAAGAATTTAAAGCACTTGAATGACACTCTTTGTTTATCTAAGTAGATGTATACATAGCAATACATTCATTTAAATAGATTTAATGAATTTTTTTTTTTTTTTGCGGTACGCCGGCCTCTCATTGTTGTGGCCTCTCCCGTTGCGGAGCACAGGCTCCGGGCGCGCAGGCTTAGCGGCCATGGCTCACGGGCCCAGCCGCTCCGCGGCATGTGGGAGCTTCCCGTACCGGGGCACGAACCCGTGTCCCCTGCATCGGCAGGCGGACTCTCAACCACTGCGCTGCCAGGGAAGCCCAATTTAATGAATTTTTGCTCAGCATATACCACTTGGACAATAGTCTTAGCCCATAAGGAACTTAAAATCTTGTTGGGAGGTAAGTTGTGCAAACTCATATGCCTTCACAGCCCAATCAGGTAACAGATGTTGACCTAGACAAGTGTAAATGATAGGGAGTGGTGGAGACCATAGAGAACTAGTGATTGCATGCCTCATTTAAAGGAATTCCAGTTCGGTACTTTTAAAAGCCATTGCGTTGGGCAAATAAAACATTTTTCTGGGAAAATTCAACCCGTTGGGTAGGACTTAATCTGTGGACAGCCAGCTTTTCAGTGTTTCAGTTATCTCTTGCTGTAATGAGCTGTGTAATAATGAACCACCCCCAAAGTTAGAGGATTAAAGCAACAGTAATTATTCATTTTTCTCTCGCGGTTCTGGTGGTCACTAGGCGCAGCTGGGTGGTTGTTGCTCATGGCGTTGCATGTAGTTTCAGTCAGATCGTGGCTGGGACTGGAGTCACATGGGAGGCCTCCTCTCCTAGTCTAGTGGTTGGTGCTGGCTGCTGCCTGGAAGGCCTACTAGGCCTCTCCATGTGTACTGGGCTTCTTTGTGGCATGCTGATTGAGCCAGAAACTTTGAAGAGCAAGTTTCCTGAAAAAGAAGGAGGGAGGGTAAATATGAGTTTACCAGGGGGAACTTGTATTGCCTTTAATTGCCTAGCATTGGAAGTCACGTGGTGTCATTTCCACTGCATTTTATGCTTTAGAAGTGAGTCAGCAAGACTAGCCCATAATCAAGGGGAGAGGAATTTAGAGTCCACTTCTTAATGGGAGGAGTGTAAAAAAAATTACAAACACGTATTAAAACCAGCACAGGTAGGCTTAGGTTAGAGAATAGTAAAACTAAATATATAATAAACTCAGATATAATCAGGGAGATGTACAAGATATTTAACGGCTGGCTTGGTGTGGGAACTGTCCAATTAGAAGAAATAATAGCATCCACAACTGGTAGGCTCTGTTAGTGCAGCTACTTAATATCAGCTCTGGGCATAATCAGGGCTCCAAACATGTCCTAGAGCCAGCAGGAGCTCTGAGAAGTCAGGAAAGGTGAGATCATGCATCTTGTATAAGATGTTTTAGGAATTCTCGCTGAAACTTCAGAGGCCCCATCAGGCTCCATCTGGTGGTTTGATTTCTTTGTTTTGTCTGCCTTTGTCCGTCAGAAGTTAGAAGCATTGTTCCTACATATGGCTCTTAGCCTAATGTTTTGAAAGTTTATTCTTTGCTAAAGGGAGGGGAGTTGGGAGGGATGGGAAGAGAAGAGATGAGCTCTAGGAATACACATCATCTTTGGTACATACTATGGTTCAGTCCAATGTCATTTAGAAGCCATGTTGAGAGGCACCTGGATTCTCCCCTCTTGACCCAGAGAGCAGACATAACAAATGCTGGGTTCTTTGCGTGTTAGTTGTCTGTTGCTGCTGTAATGAATCACCACAGCCTTATCGGCAGCTCAGAGCAACACGAATGTATTCCCTCACCGTTCTGTAGGTCAGAAATGTGGGATGGCTTGGCTGGGCTCTCAGCTGCAGTCTTCAGAAGGCTGAAGTCAAGGTGACAGCTGGCTGGGCTCTTAGCAGGAGCCTCTGGGAAGAATCCTCTTCGATTCTCATAGTAGAACTGAGGTTCCTACTTCTTTGCTAGCTGTCAGCTGGGAGCCACTCTTAGCTCCTAGAGGACTCTCTCCCCACTCCTTGCACGTGGCAGCTGCATGTCACAGCCAGCCACAGCATGTCAAATCCTTCTCACCCCTGGAATCTCTCTGACTTCCCGTTCTGCAGCATCTCTTCTGACTTTCTCCCCTGTTGCATCTCTAGGATTCCAGCCAGAGAAGGATCCCCACTTTTAAGGACTCATGTGATTAGATTGGGCCAACCTGGGATAATCTAGGATAATTGCTCTATTTTAAGCTTCTTGACCTTAATTACATCTGCAAAGTCCTTTTTGCCATGTAATGTAACATATTCACAGGATCCAGGGATTAGGTCATGGACATTTTTTTGGGGGGGCCATAATATTACCTACTACAGGTAGTGACATTAGGGCAATAAAAGTGCTTTCCCTGTACTTTTCTCCTCAGAAAAGTAAGCCAGCCAGTAAATGTGTGTCAAACATTAGGATTTATTGAAATACTCATCCTAAATTTGAAGGAAAAGAATATACATTTTATGGAAGTGAGTACAGGTTTCAGCTTTGACAAGAGGAGGCACTCTGTTTTGATTTCCAGTGATGTCTCCAGTATAATATAATGCTTAAGAGAACTGGTTTGAAGTCAGACAGACTAGACCTTGTGCGAGCATATAATGCTTGTAAGTCTCATTGTCCTCTCCTGTGAGATAGGCTAATAATTCCTGTAGTTTCTATGGGGAAAACCTATGACTAGAAAGTGCGTAGGACGTGGTAAGTGCTCCGTGAATGGTAGCTGCTGCTGCTACTACTACTAGTGATAATAATAGGATGACAGTCATGGGCTTCTTTATAAGGGGAGAAGGTATGGGTGGACCAACTAGAATCCACACTTGGATTTCCTACCAGTTTCATGTTAGTCTGACATAAATTATCAGTCTGACACAATTATTCTATTAGACATAAATTGGTAAAATGATTGTTCTGAAAAGGATTTACAGAAGTTTATTTTGAGCAGTTTAGCTTAAGACAAATGCTTGGTTTTAATCATAAACAGCAGTGCCTGAAACTCACAGGCATCTAAGTCAGGGGTCAGCAAACTATGGCTTGAGGGCTAAATCTTGCCTGCTGCCTGGTTTTGTACAGCCCATGAGCTAAGAGTGATCTTTAGAGATAAATGTCTGTGGTTGATTTGATGGTAGGAAGCACTAACTTTGAACCTCAAAGCATAACGTTCTCCTGCCCCTAAGGAATTTCATTCTTCTCATTACTAGGCCTGAATTACCAAAAATTGTACTCGATTTTTTTTTTTAAAGGGAACTTTATTTTATTTATTTATTTTTGGCTGTGTTGGGTCTTCATTGCTGCGAGCAGGCTTTCTCTAGTTGTGGCAAGCAGGGGCTACTCTTCGTTGTGGTATTGGGGCTTCTCATTGCGGTGGCTTCTCTTGTTGCGGAGCACGGGCTCTAGGCGCACGGGCTCAGTAGTTGTGGTTCGCAGGCTCTAGAGCGCAGGCTCAGTAGTTGTGGTGCACGGGCTTACTTGCTCCATGGCATGCGGGATCTTCCTGGACCAGGGCTTGAACCCGTGTCCCCTGCATCGTCAGGCGGATTCTTAACCACTGCGCCACCAGGGAAGCCCTGTACTAGATTATTATATTTTGACTTTCATCAATAAAATTTTATAGAAAAGTTTCTCTCGCTATGGAAGTACCTATATAATGTCCTTGATTTTTCCTCTTGGTCCATGAAATGACTAAATGTTTACCATCTGTTTACAGAAGAAATTTGCTGAGTCTGATCTAAGTCACTTCCTGTGCATTTAAAATGCAGTGTAGACTCTTCATAGCTGGAAGGTACTCCCAAGATATCTTAATGCCATAGCTTAGTTTTATAGCTGAAACTGAAGATAGGCCACTTTTCCACCACAACCCGGCTAGTTAGTGATAGAGGCAGGATGAGCCATTAGATCTTTTGGTGCTTAAATCAGTAAACTTTCTACTGGAGCAGGCAGACCCTCTAGGTACCATGGTTGTGCTTTATTATCTCTCTTTACATGGACTTCTATGTTGTCACCAATCTCAAACCTTTAATGGACAGGTCAGAGGTGATGCAGCATGGAAAACTCAGCTGTCCCATGGACCCATTGAACAGGGCCTGGCAAACATCAGCTTGGTGCTGTGTTTCCATCTGTGGGGAGATCCCTTTAGATTCTAGAATTTTTCATTAAAGCTGTTTCAGAAGCCCTGGTGCTTTTTTACATTACATTAGTAACAGTGAATAACCAGGCATGTTCAGTTTAGGATGAGATTGTTCATTGAGCAGAGCAATAACCCTAAACTGAGGTGATAATTTCCCTGCGTGTCGAGCTTCCCCATTGTTCCCTGGTTATTTGCTAATAAATCCCGCCACATTGTATGTGTTTCACTGCCCTCCTGCCTGGATAATGATGATCACTTGGTGGTGGTTGTTTCTCTGTCTACAGGTGGTTTACAAATCCAACGACTGTCAATGCCTTCTACAGCGCATCCACCAACCAGATCCGTGAGTACTGGTTCCTTGTCTCCTTGTTAATGTGCTACAAAATGGATGGAACTTTTCCATGACTGTGACTTAAGAGTAGGGCACTCTTTATTTCCTCCCAGCAGTGACCAGGTATGTTGGTGAAGGAAGTTTGTTTCCCTACCCATATGTCCAATTTTCCTCATTACCTTATAAGTTTTTTTAAAAAAGCTTTATATAACCATTAAGTTAAAAAGAAAACAGCTACAGTAAATAAAACTGCAGTGATGTTGGCCATGAAAAGGAACAAGCTTCCACTTTTCTTTCATAGTGGTCTTACTGATTTTTGTTTTATTTATTACTAGGATTGATGGGAAAAACGATCAGGTAGCTGGGGAGAATTTAGAGGCTGTTAGAAAAGCTTTGAAGTGCTCTAATTAATCCTAGGATGTAAAGTCTTGAGTTTCTTTTATTTACATGTATTAGGTACATAATTATAACTAAGATGATAAGTTAAAAATTATTAAAGGTCAGATTGGCACAAATTAAAAATCTAACAGCACCAAATGTTGGCGACAGGGACACATACTGCTGGTGGAAATGTACATCGGTCCACCCACTTTGCTGCACAATTGGGCAACACCTAGAAAAGCCAACTATGGGCACACGTGTCTGTGAATGTCACTTGAGCTCTTGACATGTGCACTATTGCTGTTACTCAAAGTGTGGTCCCATGATTATTAGCAATAGAGTCCCAGGGGAACTTGTTAGAAATGCAAAATCTTGGGCCTCACCTTAGACCTGTTGTTCACAAACCCTGGACGTGGGGCTCAGAAAACTGTTTTATTAAGCCCTCCAGGTGAGTCTAACATAGTTGGGGGAGCAGTGCCCTAGAGAAGTCGCACATGTGGAGGCCCATGTGAGAATGGTTACAGCAGTGTTGTTTATAATAGCAGCAAAAGGGGAATAACCTATGTGGCCCTCCAAAGGAGAATGAATCAAAATGTGTCATGTTCACACAAGGGCATGCCAGACAGTGGCGAACAATGAGTGACCAGAGCGACATGTATTAACGTGGATGAAGTTCACAAATAATAGGTTGTGTGTGTGAAAAAAAAAACTTGGAAAAATATGTGGAGTATGATATCATATAAATAGAGTTCAAAAGCATGCAGAACAGTTCTATATATTGTCTAGAGGTACATCCACATGTAAAAGCCTGAAGACGTTGACGAGAATGACAGAGCCCGAGTGCAGGCTGCCAGTGACCTGCTGTGGGAGGGGGGCTGCTGCTGCACGTCTTCCGGTGCCCCCCTTCACTCCCTCGTGTGGTGAGCACCTCTAATCTCATGGTGTTAAGCATGTCTCTAAGCTGTTTGTTGAGCGTGGGAGATGGAATTTATAAGGAGTTGCTCCCCTTGATTGTGCCCTCACCGTCTCCCCCCGAACCCCTGTAATAGCCTCCTCGCTTGCCTCCCTGCTTCTGAACTTATCCCCCTTTGGTCTATTCTAAATATAATATCACAGCCATTTTAAGATGTCCTTCAGTCATCTCATGTCCCTCCTTTGCTCAGAACCCGTTATCAGCGTCCCATCTCACACAGAATAAAAGCCAAATTACTTGAAATGGCCCCGAGGCCTCTTATGATGCTGCCTTTATCTCCCCTCTGTTCCAGCCATGCTCACCTCCTTCCTGTTCCTAGAGCAGGAGACACTCTTCCTTACAGGCATTTGTACTCGGGGTTCTCTTTGCCTTGGAAAACTTCTCCAAGTGATCCAAGTGGTTCGCGCTCCCACTTCCTTCAAATCTTTGCTTGAATGACACCTTCTCAGTGAGGCTTCCTGTCTACCCACTTGTGGTAGGTCCTCTGTGCTGGCCCTCATCCTGACAGGACTCCCTGGCCAGAGGGGACAGCCCACTCCCAGCAGGCACACCTTCTTAGAGGCGCCCTCGTGTGGCCACCTTGGAGAACGGCAGCCTCTGCCGGACTGGTCTGGGAGAGTAGTGAACAGGAAAACAGTTAGCTGGCAGTGCATTATTATCATAAAAATACCATTGCTTTCTCCACCCCTCCAGCTTTATTGAGGTATAATTGACAAATAAAAATTTTATATATTTAAAATATACAACATGATGCTTTTCTATAGCTCTAAGTTGAAAAGTAATCTGCGTTAATGGGAAATTATGATATTTTAGATATTACTTATAAATACTATTTATAATAATATAGGTTATATTTATATAACACGAATTATACCGATATCAATTGGAATAACTTACTGGGTGATAGAAAATTATTTAAATTATCTATTTTCAAAGAAAATGGTTTACTTTGTACATGCAAAAGATTATATATATAACATGCTAGAACACATAAAGTTACAAAGTATATAAGAAAACATATGAGAAAATAAATATACGTTTATGAACCCACCACCTGTCCAAGAACTGGAACGTTCCTGATGTCAGTGCCTCTGTCTGCGCTCCTCTTCAGTTTCCTCCTCCTCACCAGTTACGTAACCACTATTCTGATTTTTGTGTTTATTATTTTCTTGTATTTTGAAAAATAAATTTTAAACCATATGTATCCCTAAGCAATATACTGTTTAGTTTTACTTATTTTTAGCATAATAAAAATGGTATTATATTGCATGCAATCTTAAGCAATTGTGCTTTCATTCAACATGTTTTTAAGATTCATCCAGGTAGCATGTGGCAGTAGGTTTTTCATTTTCACTGCTCTGTAACATTCCATGTGTGACTGTACCCCAGATTACTTATCTGTTCTACAGACCTAAGTGTTCCCCTTTCCCCCAGTTTTTGCTATTATGAACTACGTTGCTCTGAATATTCTCATACATGTCCCCTGAAACAAGTGTTCGGGGCATATACTAGGAGTAGAATTACTGGCTTGTGGAGTATGCAAATATTCAACTTTACCAGATGACACCAAATGTTTTCCAGAGTGAGTGTTCCAAAGTACAGAAGTGTTTTCACCAGCTCTCATTTTCATCACTTCTTGGCATTGGTAGACAAAATTTTCATCAATCTGGTGAATGTAATAGATCAGTTCTTATGCTAAACAAGGCACTGAGGTAGACTCCTCAGCAGTGCTTCCACACTGGCTATCCAATGTCAGTGAATACTCACTGCTCTTGGGGGGTTTAAATCCTGCCTCCAGGATTCACCCCTGCTCAGCCTGTTTCTTTCTGGGGAGAGCTGATCTTATCAGAGGTTTACTGAGGGAGCAGCCATTTCAGGGTAACCCAGTGGTTTCTCTAAAGCTCATGAGCAGAGGGGGTTTGGAATGAACAATTTGAAGCAGTATTTTAATTAAGAGATTCAAGCTGTTTCTGTTTTCCTAATGACCAGTGCTTGCTCTCATTGTAAATTGCATTCCCAGGCAAGATGACAAGGAATCCTGTGGGTGACATTTTTTTCTCCCTCCTTTCTGATTTTCCGGACTATAAATTAAGACAGGTGGAGTTCCTTATACATTTCCCCACTGGGTTTCCTGGGACTCCCCCCAGCCCCCAAGTACCACCTTTTTGCTTCACTGAAGAAGTGAAAAATGGAGGTGATTTTCTAAAATGAACATCTTTATTGATTAGGGGCTGATTCTGACAGCATGTGGCCATCTGTTTAATTGGGTTTCACATCTAAGATGTAACTATACTTAGTAACGTGATTTATGAGAATTTCATTCAGTTCACATTATCATTTTCTGATTTATGCCATTTAAGTCAGCTTCTGCATGCAGTAGAGACTTGAGTAGAAAATAGAAAAACCTGTAGGGTTTTTGTTTGTTTATTTGTTTGTTTTGGCAAATCCATGCCTATATGTGAAACCCTATGATTTGTGGTGATCTTTCAATGTTAGATTTTTGCAGGGTGGTTATAGCTTCTTATTTTTCTACCCTTGTCAAGCTGGGTAGCAATGTCTTCAGACACAGAGTGTAGTGTGAAATAATGATGGTTTAAGTCTGCTGTACGGGGAGTTATACTCAGGAGCTGTTGCAGAATTTAATTATATTTGACCTGATAAGGTGGTTAAACAGGAAAACAAGGAGCTGAGGTTATTGGTGCCTAAGCTTGTGCTTCCCTAACCCTGTGATAAATGCAAAGCTGGTCCTCCTGCGTTTATTTTATTTTATTTGGCCATGCTGCGTGGCATGCAGGATCTTAGTTCCCCGACCAGGGATCGAACCCGTGCCCCTTGCAGTGGAAGCGCGGAGTCGTAACTGCTGGACCTCCAGGGAAGTCCCAGGTCTTCCTGCTTTTAGTAGGAAGACATAAGCTCGATGGGAGACCTTGAGTGCCACTGATTTAGTTGTATGACCTTGGTCAAGGTGTTTCTCCTTCCTGACCCCTCTTGTCCTCATCTGTCACATGTTGAGGTTACCCAGTCCACAGAGTTTTTGGTAGGATTTAACAAGATCAATTTGAAAAGTGCCAGCATATTGTCAAGGTCAGCGTTTTGTATATCAAAAACTGGCACGCCCGCCACTAATGCCTGGGATAGCCAGTCTGTCACAGGATACACAGCGTGTATATGAAGATTGTGGGAGGGGCGTATTTTGAACTTTTGTTCTCAGAAGGTTTTATACATTAAAACAATATTTTTGTACATTAAACAATTACGACTCATTTGGAAAAGTATTTGGCAGTTTGTTGATGTCTCCTATCACCCAGAAATTCCACTCTTGATAAGATGGATGGATCCTGATGCCCACCAGGAGACATGTACACAATGTTCATAGCAGCAAAAGTCTGGAAAGAACCTAATTTCCATCAACAGAAGAGTAGGTAAATAAATTGTGCTGCATTCATACAATTGAATATTGCACAGCACGGGAAAAGAACGAAGTGCTCCATGCTGCAGTGTGTAAGAATGCCGCTGACTTAATGGTGAGTGAAACACTGCGTGGTTCCATTCGTATGAAGTTCAGGAACAGGCAAACAAATCTGTGATCTAAGTGATAAAAGTTAAAATAATGGCTACCTTTGTTTTGGGGGGTATTGACTGAGAGGGGGCATAGGAAACATTACCTTGATCTGGGAGGTGGTTGCACAGGTGATACTTGTGTAAAACACTCACTGTGTTCTACCATTAAAATTTGTTCCTTTACTGTATGTATGTAACACCTCAACATAAACAGTAATACCCCCATTCTCCCTTAAAGATTTTTAGAATAGCGTGTAGCATGCATAGACATTTGGGCTTATGACAGTTCACCTCAGGCCAAGCTGCCAGAGGTGTGGACGAGGGATCGGCAAATGTTCTCTATAAAGGGCCAGATAGTAAATATTTTTGGCTTTGCAAGCCATATGGTCTCTGTTGCAAATTCTCACCTTTGCCATTGCAGCCATAGACAATTCATAAACAAATGAGTGCGGCTGTGCTCCCGTGAAACTGTTTACATGGCTGTAGTTTGCCAATCTGTGATGTAGAGCACTGTGAGAGGATGGGATCTAGGGACCCTCATAGCGTGTTTCTGACCCAGCTTCCAAAGTACTTTGGATCTAATCAGGTGGTCTTACGGGAGGCAGGAGGGTGAGCCTGAGGGGAGAGCCGCTTACATTTGGTTTTCATTTCCGCTAATATAGACTGGTCTTTAGAATAAAATTCATTTCATGTATTCAGTATCAATGTGTATCTGCATAGTGCCTTATAACAATATTAGTTTTTTATCTTCGTAGGTCTCAAATCATATCAAGGAATTATTTTAAGCAAACAAAACCTTGGCTTGAAAACAAGCAAGGCCTAAGGGCTAAAACCAATGATTTTTTATTATCTTTGCTCTTATACACAAGGGATTTAGTTGCCTCAGTTTAATCACAGATACTCTGCTAAGGAAGATAAGCCTTTGTGCAGAGGCTGGGCTAACGCTGGCATCTAACTATAAAATTAATCCTGAAATCAAGCATAGATTTGTTTTGCTGTTAGGGAAATAACTGTGTTTCAGACTGGTAGAACTTCTCATACTTTGCTGACTCTGCCTAAAACCATAAAGTAGAAGCCAAGTTAGCAAATACTCACCTGTGGCCTCTACTGGACTTTAATGAAATTAAATCCCTGAATGCACTTGACAATCTATTTGAGTAGAATTGGAAAATAATCTCCCATAGTTTTGGAGCTACAAGGAAGGAAACTTAAGTGGCCACCTAATCCAGACTTCTCATTATCTAGAAGAGATCCTGACAGAGCAATTCTTAGTAATTTTTTCGCCTTATTCACTTAATATTTATAGAGCCCCCAGTGATTCTCGCTTCCCGTGTGTTCACACCCCTGTGTAGTCTCTCCAACACTGGATAAGGCTGACCTCTGTAAGTAATAGGATACTGTGGAAATGACAGGGTGTGACTTCTGAGGCTGGGTCATAAAAGACATCTGGCTTCTGCCTTGCTGTCTTGGATTGATCACTCTGGGGGAAGCCAGCAACCATGTCATGAGGGCCCTCAGGGAGCTGGTGGAGAGGGCCACATGTGAAGGACCTGAGGCCTCCTGCCCATGACCAGCACTGTGTGCGCATGCCATCTTGGAGGCGTATCCTCCAGTCCAGCCAAGCCTTCAGGTGATTGCAGCCCACGCTGACATCTTGACAGCAACCGCTTGAGAGACCCTGAGACAGACCACACAAATAAGCTGCTTCCGAATTCTTGACCCAGAGAAACTGTGAGATAGTAAATGTTTATTGTTTTGAGCCACTATGTTTTGGGATCCTTTGTTATATAGCAAGAGATAAGTAATACAGACATTACAACTTTCCAGGTACTGAGTTCAGTGCTAGGTTTTTAATACGGTATGGTGTAGTGGTTAAGAGTGTGGGCTTTGATTTTGAACCCTGGCTTGGCCACTGATAACTTGCAACCTTGGGCACGTTACTTAACTTCTTTAAGCCTCAGTTTAATTATCTATAAAATGGAGATAATAGTAGTGACTATCCTATAGGGTTGTCATGAAGATTCAAGGTGATAATATATACAAAATGCTTGGAAGAGAAACTGGTTTGTAGTAGGTAGTCAATAAATCTTAGCTGTTAGGATTCCTTGCTTTTGAGAAGCAGGGAGAGACAGACTTGTTACCAGTCATTTATAAGACATCATGGTGAGTGTGCAACAGAAGGCTGTGCAGTGCATCCTGGGAGCCACGGAGCAGTGTGTTAACTATCTAGGGGAGTGAAGGTTGGCTTCACGGTGAAAATGGCATTTGAGTGGGCTTTGAAAGGAGAAAAATTCTGTAGGCAAAGTAGGTAGGTTGGGACATGCAGAAGTACTGGCTGGTGCAAAGGCAACACACGCGGAGCATGGAGCAGGAACGGGTGATGAGATGCTCACAGTTGCTGGGGCACAGACTGCATGTGGTAGACGGGGGATGGGGCAGAAGGCATGACGCGAGGTGAAATGTAGCAGAAGTAGATGAGGACCTTGTAAGCCATACTGAGGAACAGGCCATAGGGAACTGGTATAGTTTTCTTTGAGAGGCAGGAAACTTAATTTTTGGTTCCTTGGTCTTAGTCTTAAAGATCATGGCTTGGAAGATCATGGCTTGGAGACGGGAAAGATTGAGACCCCCTATGCCAGCTAGGAGTTTGGCAGGTGGTTCAAGAGAAGGATGGGGAGGGTCTAAACCTAGGCAGTGGCAGCGGTGAGGGGAAATAGGGAATGGGTAAGTTAAATCCCAAAAGATTGTTCTCAAATAATTGTGTAGTGATAATACAGGTAGTTTCCCAACTTTTCCACTGATGCTTTGAAGGACTCCCATAAAATGGAGAGCATAATTGCGCTGTGCAGCCATTCTTCACTGAGAACCATTAATGTGCCAAGCATTGTGCTGGATACTTTAGCATATGTTGTCTCTAATCTTCAGTAGGTCTATCTATAAGCTTGATACTATGGGTCATTTTACAGAAGAGGAAACTGAAGCTCAGGGAGGCCAAGTAACGTGCAAAAGAGCACACAACTAGTAAGTTGCGGAGATGGGAGTATAACCCAGCTTCTCTGATTATGTGCTCTAGGTCTTCAGCCTACACTGTTCAGTGCCAGATAAGAAATGTGAGAATTACATGAAATGATACATGTGAACACACTGTGAAAAAGTTGAAAGCATGGTATAATTGTATGTTAGAGTAATCATTATATTCTGCCCTCACCCGTGTAGTGGGGGATTGTTTGTTTGGTATGGAAACAAGATATTATGGGATGTGGGGACAGCCAGGGGATGAGGATCAGAAGGTCAGGCGGTCTCCAGGTCATGCTGATTTCATGTCTTAAAGGGCTGTCGCATCAAGCAGCAGTTGATTATTGCCGTCTCTAAGAGTGCTGTTCTCGGCAAGCCCTTTGGCTATGCCCGTGATCTCCTTCCATCCTTGGATTCCGATGGGGTGGGGACGTTATTTGAGAGATTTCATAAGCTACCTTAACAAGAATATTTTGAGCTACTCTCCCAAAACGTTGTCCTTCACAAAATTTACTCTGAAATTTAAAAAAAATTTGTTAAGTGAGTTGAAGTTAAGTCATGAGCAAAGTTCAAATAGTTTGCAGAATTGCCACATGATGTACTTGGCAAGGTTGTGGGACACCTGCTACAACTATTTTCAGATGTTCTTGTCCTGGTCTAGTCAAGGACTCTGGACGCCCTAATACAGCCCCATGTCTCTAAGGCCCGACCAAGGAGGCGGCTGAGAATGACATTCTGGGAGTGCCACCGAGGGACAAGCTGCCTTTCAGTGGGAAGCCCTGCAGTCTCATGGCATTCCTGTAACTGTTGAGTCCCAGGACCGATGCCTGGAGGGACGCATTTACCACCTGCTGTGCACTTGTGAAAACACTCTCGTGGGGCAGGACGCACGCTGTTTCCAGGCAGAGGACTGGGCAGGTTCGCTGCAGGGCTGGTAGCAGAAAGCACAGAATGGCTTTCAGGGTCAGTTTGATTCAAGAGGTGGGGGGTGAGTGGGACACACACTGGGAGCGACCTGGCTGTGAGCCCAAGTGAGCAGAGCATCAGGAAGCTGGAAAGGAGCCATGGCCAGGGAGTCAGGGAACAGTCTCACTAATTGGTCTTGAAGGTCACAGTCTCACTTGTCCTCCCTTGAAAAAAATCAATTGTCTTTGACCCTTAATACAAAAGTAGTTCACATTTACTGTGGAAAATCTAGAAAATTTTAGATAAGCTAAAAATATTTTTAAAGTTAATCATAATTTAAAAATAGCTACAGTTAATAATTTTGTTGAATCTCTCTCAAACTTATGTTTATCTACATACTTAAAAATTGAAATTAACTATGGACTCGTCCAGTTAAACTGTTTTTTCCCACTGAAAGTTGTAACAAGTATTTTTTTCATTTGTCACATATTCTTCTAAGTTACCATGCAGAGTATTCCACCATATAAAAGCACCTTACTTTCTTTAATTTCCTACCGAAAGACATTAAGGCTGTTCCACTATTGTTAAAAAAATCCCCAAAACTCTGTGATGAGTTTTGCGGCTAAGTCTTTGTGCAAATCTGAGACTCTTCTTTAGGGTAGATTCCTAGATGTGGAGGAATTGCTGAGTCAAATGGTATGCTCAATTTAAGGGATTTAAAAATATATATTATCCTACTTCTCTTGAGAAAAGTGGTACCAATTTATATTTTCACTAACAATAGATGAGATGGGTTTCTTTTACCATCGTAAAAGATACTGTTAGGCATCGTAAAGATACTGTTGGAGGAGATGAATAGAGACTCAGTTTTTTTCTTTTTCTTTTTTTTTTTTTTGGTCTAATTGATAAGGGGAAAATGTTAGTCACATTTTCATTCTTGAGACCATTATCTCACCCCCAGATATGGCTCAGTGACCCCACACAGGCATTTGTTGAGCATCTGCTGTTTTCCCAGGCCTGGACTGAACATCACTTCCTCTAGTGTCAGTTTTGAATACCTAGGACAGCAATTGTGTGCATGAAAGGACTTGTTGGTACGTGAGTAGAGTATGAGATACTGAGCTGCATAGTGGTTCTCAAAGTGTGGCCCCTGGATCAGCATCACCTGTGATAAATGGGCTTTACCTGGTCCCATCCGTGACCTACCAAATCAGAACCTCTGGGGGTGCGCCCAGCAATTTATGTTTTAAGAAGATTTTAACCATCAAACCTCCACTAGATGCTGAAATTCGAGAATTGCTGAGCTATAAAATTGCAGTTCAAATGCAAAAGAGGTCAAACTTGGTTGGGTAAAGGTAAGGAGGCTAACTTGTCCTGGTTTGCCTGGGACTGTCCCAACTTTAGCACTGAAAGCTCCACATCCCAGGAGCCCCTTCAGGCCTGGGCAGACAGGGATGGTTGGTTATGCTGGTAAAGAAGAAGGGGTTCTCTGTGTTGCAGCCTGGAGGTAATTCTGGCAGGAAAAGAATAGAAGAGCCCGAAGAGTAGATTTCAAGACGGAGGGCAGATTTTAGAAGCTGCTTTCAGCTCGTCAGTTCTAGGCTGATAGATCTGGTGGCAGGAGGTTACCTGCAGGAAGCCGGCAGATGGCTAGGGCATCTTGCTGGATCCCTTGACATGAGTCACAGCTGTTAGAACTTGATATTTTCTGGAAAGGGGAGGGTTGGCATTCACCAAATTACTGCAAGATGCCAAATTGAAAAAAAAGCCACTATTAATCTTAGCAGTGAGATGACAATGAAATCCCTTTACAGCAAAAAACATAACCAAAAGTGCTTTGTAACTGCAGCAATTTCCATGTCCCTACTGATGGCCCCCTAGATTCTAGAAGAATGGTATCTGGCTTATCTGATTATAAGAACTAATCCTGAATAAGATGTAACACTCATTCTCTCTTAGAGTGAGCATTCATCCTGGATTTTCCAAAGCAGTTGCAATTAAAACTGTTTTTGTCCTTTTGTACAATCATAATTTATAAGCCGTGTAAAATTTCAGTTTTGAAAGAATAGTCTGCAAAATTATAGTAAAAATATCTAGTCATATGTTATGAGCACAGTGTTGAGGAGCAGTGAAGAGAGGAGAACGAGACAGGAGGGCTAATTTATATACATCAGTTATTTTTCCTAAACCAAGGTTTCTGAACTTGTTTGCATATTAGAATCATCTGGGGAACTTTGAAAACATACTGCTGCTCAGGGCTCCATCCCAGACACTGTGGCTTGATAGGTCTGGGGCAGGGGCTTGGACATGGGTATATTTTTAAAAACCTCCCCGAGGGATTCTAATGTACAGTTGGGGTTGAGAATCCTTATTCTGATTGAAGCCAGTGGGTCTCAACTAGGAGATGCACCGAAATAACTGGGGGCCTGTTGAAAGCTCTGGTCCCTACTGATCTTACAAATTTTTTACCCATTAGCATACACACGTGTACAGATAACCCCTTTTCCAAAACACGCCTATGCGTCTACTCCCGTGTATCCAGTATTTCTTTACTGACTTTAAAAGACATTTCAATTAAAAATACACTTTTAGAGAGCTTTGGTATCAGTTCACCTTCCTGTTTAGATTTTGCAAAATGGAATTTTTTTTCTAGTTATGTCCTTTCCCCCTCACTGGATTGTAGGTTCTTTGAGGACATTTGTATGTTCAAAACTTACCTGAGTGGCTTGGAACATCATAGGTGCTCAGTAAATGTTAGTGGTCACTGGTTATTTATGGAAGTTGCATCATCATAACCAAACCAAACTTCTCCCAGTAGTTTTTATGATGGTATTTAAATATATTAACATCTCTAAAATTAGAGTCATAAACTATGTTCACTTAGTGAACTATAGAACTTGGAGCTATTGGGCAGGACAAATAAAATAAACAAGTCAGCAGAATTAACTACAGGTGAATCTCACCAGGAAGTATAATAATGTTGCTAAGATGGTACATCAGCAGTAAGCCTTGGAATGTAGATTGATACATGGATTAGTTCAGTAATATAAGCATATACTTAATGCTTTTGAAAATAACTGTCATGACATGTACTAGAATAAAGTCACATTAATACACCAATAAATCCATGCAAAAGACCAAACATTCTGTTATTTGACAAGACTAATAATATAATACAATGTATTGATACAGTCAGCCCCTCAATAAAAGTATGACAAACACCCATAGTGATACACACTCAATGGAAAACCGAAGTACCTCTCTGGGGAAAGCACCTACAGCAAATATGGAAACAGAT
Source organism: Orcinus orca (assembly GCF_937001465.1). Classification (NCBI taxonomy): domain Eukaryota; kingdom Metazoa; phylum Chordata; class Mammalia; order Artiodactyla; family Delphinidae; genus Orcinus; species Orcinus orca. The sequence continues at coordinate 19,157,952 of NC_064580.1, forward strand.
TTAATTAAACAGTTGAGTGTGCACATTGGCCTACACATTCTCAAGCCCATTGGATTCTCCTTTAGAACCTCCCCGCTGTCAACTTCTTTTGGACTGAATTTACTTTGTCATTGGCCCCTGGCTGTGCCACTTCTGCCCCTGAGGCCGCTGGAGAGATCCTAACTGAACAAATTCAAATAATGCTACTTCCTTCAAAGGAGTCAAAAGAGAGACTGAATTTGAGTGAACTGCTCCCAAATTTAGATGGAATTTGAGTTGCCTTGCACCATACAGTTGGCCCTCCATATCTAAAGGTTTCATCCGAAGGTTCAACCAACTGAGGATTGAATTCCACCCTTGGATATGGAGGGTATTAGTAAATTTTCAAAAGTTTGATGGAGAGAAAGGGAAGAAGCAGGTGCTCTGGGTTTTGAAGACTGGTATTGAAAGTTGGAGGTCTCCCATCTTGTTAAATCTGACCAAACACGGAAACAACATGTTTCCAGTCTGACTACAGTTGTCTTAAAGTTGTCAACTACAGTTGACACTTACAAATCACCATTTGTAAGTGTCAATATATAAAAAACAAAACCCAAAACTTACAAGTAACAAAACGTTGGAAGAAAATGCTTTCAGAATACTTGCCACATGATAACTTTCTTGAACCACACACTTATGGATATGGAACTTAAAATTAATGTGGCAGTTATGTGAAAGCATACAAAGAGTGTAGGGAAAAGAGATTATCTTCATTCAGTATTGTTAGGACCAAAGGACTCTGATCTAAATCAGTATTTTGTGTGATTTTCTCTTTGTAGCATATGCCATAAAACCATAAAAGGGAAAATATCCTACTTTTATTCCTTGGTGTTACGGAGGGCTAAGAGGACATAGGGTGATGGAATTTGCATGGAGCTAGACAGAGCTTTTCATCTTGTTAATATTTGCATTCTGATTAAGAGTTTATTGAAAAAAATGTGCAAACTTCAAAACCGCACTAGCTCGGCCATGATTGTAAGGGAATGGAACCAACAGAGTACCTAATCTAGAAGGTAAAGGAAAACCAGAACTTGAATAATGGAACATAGCCCCATTCTGGTATTGAATATGGAAACTTCAAGGAATAGCACATTGGTAGTACTAATAGTGTCGTGTAATGTTTTAGACTTTGGCTAACACGCACTCATAGTTATAGGTAATGTTTAACCCCAGTCACCGTTTAGAGTTTCACAAAGTGCAGATTCCATTCACTCAACAAATATTTATTGAGTGATTACCACGTGCCAGGCATTGTTTTGGAGATATTGCAGTGAGAGAATGGTAAAAATAAAAGTCCTTTTGTTATGGAGCTTGCATTCCAGTTGGGGAAAGACAGACAATACTTTATAAAGGATAAGTAAAATTTAGAGTATCATAGATGGTGGTACTATGATGAGCTATAAAGCAAGAAAGGGGGGTAGAATAATACTTTCCTCCTTTAAAAAGCACTAGGGAAGGCCTTAATGAGAAGGAGGTGACATTTGAGTAAATATCTGAAGCTAGTTTTGTACATAGTAGTGGGAAGTTCTGGGCTGGGGGGAGAGGGGTGGGAAAAAAGGGAAATTATTAATTTTTTCCCCATCTCTCCATACAGTTTGAACTCTCTATACCTGAGGCTATATGTTTGTTTTCTTAGGTCTGAGCTGTGGGACAATGGGCTAATTCTGTTTTTTTCCTCTATATTCGCCTCTACTAAAAAACCTAATTAATGTGATTTTACACTAGTAAAATGGACACTGAAACCCAGACACACTGAGGCATTTAACTTTTCCTGGAAAGATACAGCTGCAGTTAGGATATAACTTTATGACTTTAAAGACCGACTAGTTGAACCTGACCCACTGAATGTGATCAGTTGTTTGGCAGTTGTGTCCTAAACAAAAGCACTCTATGGTCACCATTTTGCTAAGATTCCAACTAGGTTAGTCGGTATTCATTGATAGAGTTATGAGAAATGCCAGTAGAAACAAAAGGCTGACCCAAGTAGAAAGCCTAAAGCAGGCCTTGTGATTTTCCTACACACAGATTTGAGAAAGAGAATTTTTTGCTACCAAAGAGTGAGGTTGTTACAACATATAGATACCAATATTTTCTTTTGTCAGAATGTTAGTGTTTGGAATTATTTAACCACAGTCTGTATTTTTGCTTGAAATAGGAATTTGCTGGTATTGACAAATGTATGAGCAAAAAACTACTATGTAAGCTTAGTTAACTATAAACTGTTTGGAATAACCTTTAGAAGAAATTTCTGTAATACACACACCTGTTATCTCTAAAAGAGTTCATTTTATTTTCTTAAATATTTATGTATTTATTTATTTATTTTTGACTGTGTTGGGTCTTCGTTGCGGCATGCGGGATCTTTCTTTGTTGCGGCGCACGGGCTTCTCTCTACTTGTGGCTCACGGCCTCCAGAGCGCACGGGCTCGGTAGTTGTGGCGCGCGGGCTTAGTTGTCCTGCGGCATGTGGGATGTTAGTTTCCCGACCAGGGATCAGACCCGCGTCCCCTGCATTGGAAGGCGGATTCTTAACCACTGGACCACTAGGGAAGTCCCTAAAAGAGTTCATTTTAATTATACAAGTTGATTACCTTTGATTAATCAATATTTAAAACATTACATTTATGTCCAAAGCCCCTTTAACCACCCACCACCCCAAATCCCATTTAGCTCCAAGAGGTAAGTAACCACTATGACCACTTTGGTATGTATTTTACAGACCTTTTCTGTGAATTTTCATACATATACTCAAACTGATAGGATAGTTATCTTAAATATATAAATGGCATTTATATATCTATATCTATGCCTTGCTTTATTCTAACAGCATTTGTTCGAGAGTTTCCCACGCTAGAATATGGAGACCTGCCTCTTTCTTTTCATTTGCTGCACAGCAGTCCATAATATGGTTATACCATCATTAACTCATTCCCCTCCTGTTGAACATCTAGGTTGTTGCACACTTTCCTCAGTTACAGCAATGCAGCAATAAACATATTTAGCCATAGCACCACAGTGCATGACAGCCAGTGACTGGGCCGTGGTTCTTGAAGTGTGGTTCCCAAACCATCAGCATCACATCACAGGGGAACTTGTTAGTGATGCAAATTCCTAGCCACCTCTCTGGACCTACTGACTCAGAAGCTCTGAGGGTGAGGCCCAGCAATCTGTGTTTCAGTAAGTCCTCCAGGTGATTCTGATGCATGACAAAATTTGAGAACCGCTGGTGGGAATATATATGTGTACATATACACATAGATGTGTATATACGTAGTCAGTTCTGCTGTAATGCGACATGTGGTCCTAAACATCACTGCACTATGCAAAACTGTGCAATAAAAGCCACAAGGCTTATGGGACAAATGGGGCTGGGGCACAGCAATCAAAAACTATCAGTGACACGTGAAAACAAAAGCTAGGAGCCTAATAAAAACTATAGCACGGTTTTACACGTGTTAAATGGGTAAATACATAAACTCTACAGTAAATGTGGTGCTTTCCCTTAAAAAAAAGACCTGACGTTTGCTTGGGGAAGTTGGCATTGGAGGGCCTGCAGCTTGTGAGTTACTGTGTAGTGGTGGAAGGAGGTTTATCTGAAAAGTTTTAACACCAGATGTGGATGGGTAGGGCTTCTAACACATGGGGGACAGAGGTAGCTGGTCCATGTTGGGATGTGTGCATTTTGTGTACTCTTAAGCAGCTCAGTTCATTTGGGTGCAGTTTTCTGCTTTCATCTAGCATTTCTCATGGACAAAATTGTGCATAAGAAAATGTGAAATTGGAGTTACGTTCCAGTCTTTTCCCTGCTACTTCAATCATGTTGGAACAAATTTACCTTTTCAATACAAGCGTTATAGCAGACCTGACTCTATATACCTATGCATACATTTACACATGTAGTACACATAAAAGGACTCATACGTGACAGAATGCTGTATTTACACTTAATATTTTTTTGCTTAATAATATCTGTTAGAGCCTTTTCCTTATCAGCCTGCAGTTACTCATTTTTTTAAATGGCATTTAAAGCATTGAGAGATGACTAAATTGCTTTCCAAAATGCTTGCAAGAATTTATATTCCCACCAACATGCTTCCTACACCCTGGTCAGTATCATTAAATTTATGAATTTTTGCCAGTCCGATAGTTAAATTTCTCTTTCCTCCCTCTCCTTCCCTCTCTCCTATCTCTCATGTTCATATGTATGCGTACATATATACACACACACACTTACATTGTGAGGAATGTCTCCCATAAATATACTGATAGAAAAAGGAGCTTGAAAAGTGTGAAATAGGTGGTGAGGCAGTGCTGAAATGGGAAGAAGAGGAGATAAAATGGATATGCAAGAAAAGATAAGAAAAGCCTATTAAAAAGGGAGAGGAAAAGAAAAAGAATTCCCTTTCCATTTATTTAATTATTTTTCACTTCTACCTTTGCTAAATAGAGCTCATTCGCTTTATGAGATAAGATATTGAGTTGGCCCTGTTGGGATTTGATCTATCACTCTTGCCAGTTGACATCTCCAAAAATGCAGCTTAAACAGTTAATCCATTCACTTCAGCAAAATGGTCCTAAGGGCATCAGATTCTTCTGTTGATCAGTGTTGGGTTCCATGGCCCTGACAAGCTGCGAAGATACAGCTGATCAGGGGAGTGTGATGGCTGCGGTCTGCGAGTCTGGGGCCTCTAACAGCAACAGCGGCAGAAAGGAGGCTCGTGCAGGTGTCAGATGTTTTCCTGTAAAGGGGTTGGCAATGAACATAAATGCTTCCAACTGGGCACATTACCAAGCAGGAAAGCCATAATGATTTAATAATTAAGTCACATTGGTCTATGATCATTGTTCTTATTGGGAAATATCATTGCTTTTTGATGATATATTATGTGAGACAGAATTTTCATATAAAAACTGTGATTTGCATATATATGTAATATATATTTGCATATATATATCCAAGTCAGAATGACTTACTAAAAGTAATCACCAAAAAGATGATGGAATATTAATATAAAGATGCCAAAGATATTTAAGAAAATGTGGAAATTATGAAGATTAATATGACATTGCCCCTCCAGAGTCAGATGCATTTTCCTTTATGTGAAAGCAGCAGGAAGAGAGAGGACTACTAGCTGGATCCAGCTCTGTTTTACAATTAGGCTTTTGCACGCTGAAATCTCAAACTATGATATTATTAAAAAAATATAAATAATATATGTATATGAATTACATAGAATTAATATTTCACTTCTAAATTAAGAATGTGCTTTCCTACCCTCACTTCTCGTAGTGTCCTGTCTTGGAGGAGAGGTAGACAGATTGTTGAGAAGGAGAGAGGGAAGATAAAACATTTGAACTCTTATAAAAGAGCTTTTAGTCTCCAGCAGCTTTGAGCAGTGGCTCTGGAGCAGGCAAGGATGTTGCAGAAGGTATCTCTCTCTCTCTGTCATTTTCTTTGTTACTATTCTTTGCATTCCCAGTTGTGATGGCTTGTAAGTGCAGCTCCTAGGATCAACCCCAGGGAACAAAATTTAGTGGTGACTTGCAATGGCACAGCAAAACAAGGCATTTCTCCCACTCATCTGCACCCAGGGCCAGCTACATAATTTGTGGGGCTTAGTACAAAATGGAAATATGGGGACCTCTTTTTCAGAAAGCAGGAAAAAGTGCTGTAAAGGGGCTAAAATATATAGCTTTGTCCTGTCTTCTACAGCCTTTCTTTCTCTAGACTTGTCACAGTATTTTTAATTTGCTATTTAATACCATTGTAAGTTGTAAGAAAAATTAAAAATTTAAATCATCAGCGTAATTTTACCATTCATCTTTATATTGTGCAATGCCAAAACAAATACAGATATAAGAACTTTTCTTTAAACAATATTTATTTATTTATTTATTTGGTTGCTCTGGGTCTTAGTTGTGGTAGGTGGGCTCCTTAGTTGCAGCTCGAGGGCTCCTTAGTTGTGGCTCGCCAGCTCCTTAGTTGCAGCATGTGGGCTCCTTAGTTGTGGCATGCAGCCTCCTTAGTTGAGGCATGCGAACTCTTAGTTGCAGCATGCATGTGGGATCTAGTTCCCTGACCAGGGATCGAATCCAGGCCCCCTGCATTGGGAGCATGGAGTCTTATCCACTGTGCCACCAGGGAACTCCCCAGATAAAATAACTTTTAACTTAGATGTAGAATTGACAAAATTGTAGTTTATATTTTCTAGCTTGTACATGAGTATGTATTTTCTTCTTGCCAGAACAGTGGAAACACTGCATAAAACTAACTCAGTTGGTTTTACTTCATTTCTTATATACATGTACATTCTACCAACACTCTCTACCTTTGGCTTACTGATGAGTAAGAAAGGACTGAAAGGAAAAGAAACTATGGGTTGTCCTGTCTTTCCCTTTCCTTCTACGTCATCATTTTGGTATATGTGGTTGACTGATACAGGAGTAAGAAAGAGTATGACAGACTTCCTTGGCCATTCATGTTTCTTAGAATGCCACTGCTGCCCTTTGGTGATCAAAGAAAATTCTGCTTCCAACAGAAAGAGCCCGAAGAGGGCTGTCAGAGCTCCCACATACTCAGTCCTAGATGTAATATGCTTACCTTGTACTCGTTTTGAGTCTTGCTGAATTCACACATTCTGTGGGTCTACTGGAGTTCTGCGCTCCCAGGGAGCATCTTGGATGCTGCATGCAAATGGAGCATAAAAGGAACCGTGGACAGGAATATTTTGCATGGCTGCTTTGCTCACATGCATGCTTTCTTGTCCCCTTGGTCTCCACTTCCAAAATCACATTCAAACATAAATTTATTAAGCATTTCATACAGTGACGGCAGAGCATTAATTTCATTGCAGGGTCCTTCTGCACGGGGGCCCCGTGTGACTGCATTGGTTGTGTGCCCATGAAGCTGGCCCTTTCTGTATCAGGGGAAGCCACAAGACAGCTGGAAGCCTCTTGCATGCGCTGTTTATGAAGGAACCCAGTTCACGGCAACCTGGACACTGCCAATAGTGTATCCGTGCGAAATAGTTTCCTTGAAACTGATGGAATGCACTGATTTCAAACTCAGTTGAATTAATATCATCTTAGAGATAGTTGGATCTCTTAGAGGGATCCCAGCTCCATGAGGAGTACCTTTAAGATGGGCCTTTGGAACTTCAGTGCCAAAGCTAGAACCAGGTACTCATCATTAAATCAATCCCTATGTCCCTTACAATTTTGTTTGTCTTTCTCCCAGGATTTCCAGCAGGAGAGCTCCAGAAACCTTTCTTTTGGGGAACAGAATATCCTCGGTAAGTAAACTAATAAAGAAACCACTTACTGACAAGTAACAAAGAATATGATGTTTTGGCAGAGCATAGAATATAAAGTCAAAGGAACAAAGCTAGTGGTTGTTGAGCAAAAAGAAGGCATAGAACCTGGCATGGGTCGGCCCCACTCTTGCCATGTTAGGTATTTGTTTTCTGATTCTTGTTGCCAGGGTGTATGACGAGGTAGGAAAGCCAACCTATACACAGGTAGCTTTCATTTTTTATGCATTTGTTCACTTATACATTGACTCATACTAGAAAAATGTGGACCTTGAAGGATTCTTAGGATTTGAGTTGATGGGTCCAATACAATTCCAGAGGGAGGAAACAACGTGAGAAAAGGAAAGAAAATTGCTTTTCGAATAGCAAAGAGTCTGGTTTGGCTGGTCCAAGTGTGATTCCTCCATCTTCCAAACGAGCAAAGTTGCATTTCTTTGACCATTCATCCATAGTCACATCTCCTCCTTTTTTTTTTTTTGAATTTTATTTAATTTATTTTTTTATACAGCAGGTTCTTATTAGTTATCCATTTTATATATATTAGTGTATATATGTCAATCCCAATCTCCCAGTTCATCACACCACCACTGCCCCCTGGCCACTTTCCCCCCTTGGTGTCCATACGTTTCTTCTCTACATCTGTGTCTCTATTTCTGCCCTGCAAACCGGTTCATCTGTACCATTTTTCTAGGTTCCACATATATGCGTTAATATACGATATTTGTTTTTCTCTTTTCTGACTAACTTCACTCTGTATGACAGTCTCTAGATCCATCCATGTCTCTACAAATGACCGAATTTCGTTCCTTTTTATGGCTGAGTAATATTCCATTGTATATATGTACCACATCTTCTTTATCTGTTCATCTGTCGACGGGCATTTAGGTTGCTTCCATGACATGGCTATTGTAAATAGTGCTGCACTGAACATTGGGGCACATGTGTCTTTTTGAATTATGGTTTTCTCTGGGTATATGCCCAGTAGTGGGATTGCTGGGTCATATGGTAATTCTATTTTTAGTTTTTTAAGGAACCTCCGTACTGTTCTCCGTAGTGGCTGTATCAATTTACATTCCCACCAGCAGTGCAAGAGGGTTCCGTTTTCTCCACGCCCTCTCCAGCAGTTGTTGTTTGTAGATTTTCTGATGATGCCCATTCTAACTGGTGTGAAGTGATACCTCATTGTAGTTTTGATTTGCATTTCTCTAATAATTAGTGATGTTGAGCAGCTTTTCATGTGCTTCTTGGCCATCTGTACGTCTTCTTTGGAGAAGTGTCTATTTAGGTCTGCTGCCCATTTTTGGATTGGGTTGTTTGTTTTTTTAATATGGAGCTGCATGACCTGTTTATATATTTTGGAGATTAATCCTTTGTCAGTTGCTTCATTTGCAAATATTTTCTCCCATTCTGAGGGTTGTCTTTTGGTCTTGTTTATGGTTTCCTTTGCTTTGCAAAAGCTTTTAAGTTTCATTAGGTCCCATTTGTTGATTTTTGTTTTTATTTCCATTACTCTAGGAGGTGGATCAAAAAAGATCTTTGTGATTTATGTCAAAGAGTGTTCTTCCTATGTTTTCCTCTAAGAGTTTTATAGTGTCCAATCTTACATTTAGGTCTTTAACCCATTTTGAGTTTATTTTTGTGTATGGTGCTAGGGAGTGTTCTAATTTCATTCTTTTACATGTAGCTGTCCAGTCTTCCCAGCACCACTTATTGAAGAGACTGTCTTTTCTCCATTATATATCCTTGCCTCCTTTGTCATAGATTAGGTGACCATAGGTGTGTGGGTTTATCTCTGGGCTTTCTATCCTGTTCCATTGATCTATATTTCTGTTTCTGTGCCAGTATCATGCTGTCTTCATTACTGTAGCTCTGTAGTATAGTCTGAAGTCAGGGAGCCTGATTCCTCCAGCTCCGTTTTTCTTTCTCCAGATTTCAAGATTGCTTTGGCTATTTGGGGTCTTTTGTGTTCCCATACAAATTGTGAAATTCTTTGTTCTAGTTCTGTGAAAAATGCCAATGGTAGTTTGATAGGGATTGCATTGAATCTGTAGATTGCTTTGGGTAGTATAGTCATTTTCACAATATTGATTCTTCCAATCCAAGAACATGGTATATCTCTCCATCTGTTGGTATCATCTTTAATTTCTTTCATCAGTGTCTTATAGTTTTCTGCATACAGGTTTTTTGTCTCCCTAGGTAGGTTTATTCCTAGGTATTTTATTCTTTTTGTTGTGATGGTAAATGGGAGTGTTTCCTTAATTTCTCTTTTAGGCTTTTCATCATTAATGTATAGGAATGCAAGAGATTTCTGTGCATTAATTTTGTATCCTGCAACTTTACCAAATTCATAGATTAGCTCTAGTAGTTTTCTGGTGGCATCTTTAGGATTCTCTATGTATAGTATCATGTCATTTGCAAACAGTGACAGTTTTACTTCTTTTCCAATTTGTATTCCTTTTATTCCTTTTTCTTCTCTGATTGCCGTGGCGAGGACTTCCAAAACTATGTTGAATAATAGTGGCGAGAGTGGACATCCTTGTCTTGTTACTGATCTTAGAGGAAATGCTTTCAGTTTTTCACCATTGAGAATGATGTTTGCTGTGGGTTTGACATATATGGACTTTATTATGTTGAGGTAGGTTCACTCTATGCCCACTTTCTGGAGAGTTTTTTTTTTTTATCATAAATGGGTGTTGAATTTCGTCAAAAGCTTTTTCTGCATCTATGGAGATGATCACATGGTTTTTATTTTTCAATTTGTTAATATGGTGTATCACACTGATTTGTGTGTATTGAAGAATGCTTTCATCCCTGCGATAAATCCCACTTGATCATGGTGTATGATCCTTTTAATGTGTTGTTGGATTCTGTTTGCTAGTATTCTGTTGAGGATTTTTGCATCTATATTCATCAGTGATATTGGTCTGTAATTTTCTTTTTTTGTAGTATCTTTGTCTGGTTTTGGTATCAGGGTGATGGTGGCCTCATAGAGTGAGTTTGGGAGTGTTCCTTCCTTTGCAATTTTTTGGAGAGTTTGAGAAGGATGAGTGTTAGCTCTTCTCTAAATGTTTGATAGAGTTCACCTGTGAAGCCCTCTGGCCCTGAACTTTTGTTTGTTGGAAGATTTTTAATTACAGTTTCAATTTCATTGCTTGAGTCACATCTCCTTCTGACTCTCCTCTTCTGCCTTCTCCTCCACTTTTTTTTTTTTAAGCCAGTTATTACTGTGGACAACTGGGGCTCAGTTTTGCTGGGGAACTGTAGAATATGCTTCAGCATGATTCCATCTCAGGAGCAAAGGAGCTGGGGTATTTGTCATCCAACTCACTTTCCATCATTAATTGAGGACTGCCAGCAGGTGTATTAACTCCCTGGCACTGCCCAGTATAGGCCTGGAGGGCTCTGGTGGCCAGAGAAAGCCCTCGGGCGACTAGTTTCAGGTGCTGGCAGTTGGAAGCTGTCAGATTGGTGTGCTTCAAAATGGTGAGTGCCCAGGGACAGCAGCAGGCATCGACAAAGCCTGCTATAGGGAAGCGCTATCATTAGCATAAATGAAAATTATCCGTGTGTATTGACCAAATCCATTAATATCATCCCAGGTCTCAGCTGCATAGTTTTCATCAGTGTTCAGGTATTTGGAATCCATTTTTTCTGTTGTTAAGATTAGAAATTTATATATATTTCCATAAAATTAAGGGTTTAGGCTAAATATTTGCTAAGCTTGCTTCAAACTAAAAAAGTCCTAGAAGTCTTTGATCCTGCTTATCATTAGCAATTTAACTGATCTTCTGTGGTTATATACCTGAACACTTGGACATAGTCTGGTTGGGTTTTGAATTTATTGGTCAATGTATTTGTTTACTGGGTCCACGAGATAATTTTCTGATATAAAAGTCAAAATGATAGAGACTTATGAAATGTTAGTGTTCAACCTTATGCTGAGTGGGAGAGAGATTTTTATTTTTATTTTTTATTTTATTTTATTTTTTTTACATCTTTATTGGAGTATAATTGCCACACAATGGTGTGTCAGTTTCTGCCCCACAACAAAGTGAATCAGCCACACACACACACACACACACACACACACACACACACACACACGTTCCCATATCTCCTCCCTCCTGCATCCCCCTCCCTCCCACCCTCCCCATCCCACCCCTCCAGGCGGTCACAAAGTACGGAGCTGTTCCCCCCGTGCTATGCGGCCGCTTCCCACCAGCTATCTGTTTTACATTTGGTAGTGTATATATGTCCATGCCACTCTCTCGCTCCGTCACAGCTTAACCTTCCCCCTCCCCATATCCTCAAGTCCATTCTCTAGTAGGTCTGTGTCTTTATTCCTGTCTTACCCCTAGGTTCTTCATGACATTTTTTTTCATAAATTCCATATATATGTGTTAGTATACTGTATTTGTCTTTCTCTTTCTGTCTGACTTCACTCTGTATGACAGACTCTAGGTCCATCCACCTCATTACAAATAGCTCAGTTTTGTTTCTTTTTATGGCTGAGTAATATTCCATTGTATATTTGTGCCACATCTTCTTTATCCATTCATCTGATGATGGACACTTAGGTTGTTTCCATCTCCGGGCTATTGTAAATAGAGCTGCAATGAACATTTTGGTACATGACTCTTTTTGCATTATGGTTTTCTCAGGGTATATGCCCAGTAGTGGGATTGCTGGGTTGTATGGTAGTTCTATTTGTAGTTTTTTAAGGAACCTCCATACTGTTCTCCATAGTGGCTGTACCAATTCACATTCCCACCAGCAGTGCAAGAGGGTTCCCTTTTCTCCACACCCTGTCCAGCATTTATTGTTTCTAGAATTTTTGATGATGGCCATTCTGACTGGTATGAGATGATATCTCATTGTAGTTTTGATTTGCATTTCTCTAATGATTAATGATGTTGAGCATCCTTTCATGTGTTTGTTGGCAGTCTGTATATCTTCTTTGGAGAAATGTCTATTTAGGTCTTCTGCCCATTTTTGGATTGGGTTGTTGGTTTTTTTGATATCGAGCTGGATGAGCTGCTTGTAAATTTTGGAGATTAATCCTTTGTCAGTTGCTTCATTTGCAAATATTTTCTCCCATTCTGAGGATTGTCTTTTGGTCTAGTTTATGGTTTCGTTTGCTGTGCAAAAGCTTCGAAGTTTCATTAGGTCCCATTTGTTTCTTTTTGTTTTTATTTCCAATTCTCTAGGAGGTGGGTCAAAAAGGATCTTGCTGTGATTTATGTCATAGAGTGTTCTGCCTATGTTTTCCTCTAAGAGTTTGATAGTTTCTGGCCTTACATTTAGGTCTTTAATCCATTTTGAGCTTATTTTCGTGTATGGTGTTAGGGAGTGATCTAATCTCATACTTTTACATGTAGCTGTCCAGTTTTCCCAGCACCACTTATTGAAGAGGCTGTCCTTTCTCCACTGTACATTCCTGCCTTCTTTATCAAAGATAAGGTGACCATATGTGCGTGGGTTTATCTCTGGGCTTTCTTTCCTGTTCCATTGATCTATCTTTCTGTTTTTGTGCCAGTACCATACTGTCTTGAATACTGTAGCTTTGTTGTATAGTCTGAAGTCAGGGAGCCTGATTCCTCCAGCTCCGTTTTTCGTTCTCAAGATTGCTTTGGCTATTCAGGGTCTTTTGTGTTTCCATACAAACTGTGAAATTTTTTGTTCTAGTTCTGTGAAAAATGCCAGTGGTAGTTTGATAGGGATTGCACTGAATCTGTAGATTGCTTTGGATAGTACAGTCATTTTCACAATGTTGATTCTTCCATTCCAAGAACATGGTATATCTCTCCATCTATTTGTGTCATCTTTAATTTCTTTCATCAGTGTCTTATAATTTTCTGCATACAGGTCTTTTGTCTCCTTAGGTAGGTTTATTCCTAGATACTTTATTCTTTTTGTTGCAATGGTAAATGGGAGTGTTTTCTTGATTTCACTTTCAGATTTTTCATCATTAGTGTATAGGAATGCCAGAGATTTCTGTGCATCAATTTTGTATCCTCATACTTTTCCAAATTCATTGACTAGCTCTTGTACTTTTCTGGTAGCATCTTTAGGATTCTCTATGTATAGTATCATGTCATCTGCAAACAGTGACAGCTTTATTTCTTCTTTTCCGATTTGGATTCCTTTTATTTCCTTTTCTTCTCTGATTACTGTGGCTAAAACTTCCAAAACTATGTTGAATAAGAGTGGTGAGAGTGGGCAACCTTGTCTTGTTCATGATCTTAGTGGAAATGCTTTCAGTTTTTCACCATTGAGGATAATGTTGGCTGTGGGTTTCTCATATATGGCCTTTATTATGTTGAGGAAAGTTCCCTCTATGCCTGCTTTCTGGAGGCTTTTTATCATAAATGGGTGTTGAATTTTGTCGAAAGCTTTCTCTGCATCTATTGAGCTGATCATATGGTTTTTCTCCTTCAGTTTGTTAATATGGTGTATCACGTTGATTGATTTGCATATATTGAAGAATCCTTGCATTCCTGGAATAAACCCCACTTGATTATGGTGCATGATCCTTTTAATGTGCTGTTGGATTCTGTTTGCTAGTATTTTGTTGAGGATTTTTGCATCTATGTTCATCAGTGATATTGGCCTGTGGTTTTCTTTCTTTGTGACATCCTTGTCTGGTTTTGGTAGCAGAGTGATGGTGGCCTCGTAGAATGAGTTTGGGAGTGTTCCTCCCTCTGCTATATTTTGGAAGAGTTTGAGAAGGACAGGTGTTAGCTCTTCTCTAAATGTTTGATAGAATTCGCCTGTGAAGCCATCTGGTCCTGGGCTTCCGTTTGTTGGAAGATTTTAATCACAGTTTCAGTTTCAGTGCTTGTGATTGGTCTGTTCATATTTTCTATTTCTTCCTGACTCAGTCTTGGCAGGTTGTGCATTTCTAAGAATTTGTCCATTTCTTCCAGGTTGTCCATTTTATTGGCATAGAGTTGCTTGTAGTAATCTCTCATGATCTTTTGTATTTCTGCAGTGTCAGTTGTTACTTCTCCTTTTTCATTTCTAATTCTGTTGATTTGAGTCTTCTCCCTTTTTTTCTGGATGCGTCTGGCTAATGGTTTATCAATTTTGTTTATCTTCTCAAAGAACCATCTTTTAGTTTTATTGATCTTTGCTATCATTTCCTTCATTTCTTTTTCATTTATTTCTGATCTCATTTTTATGATTTCTTTCCTTCTGCTAACTTTGGGGTATATTTGTTCTTCTTTCTCTAATTGCTTTAGGTGTAAGGTTAGGCTCTTTATTCGAGATGTTTCATGTTTCTTAAGGTAGGATTGTATTGCTATAAACTTCCCTCTTAGAACTGCTTTTGCTGCATCCCATAGGTTTTGGGTTGTTGTGTTTTCATTGTCATTTGTTCCTAGGTATTTTTTGATTCCCTCTTTGATTTCTTCAGTGATTTCTTGGTTATTAAGTAGTGTATTGTTTAGCCTCCATATGTTTGTATTTTAAACAGATTTTTTCCTGTAATTGATACCTAGTCTACAGCATTGTGGTCGGAAAAGATACTTGATATGATTTCAATTTTCTTAAATTTACCAAGGCTTGATTTGTGATGCAAGATATGATCTATCCTGGATAATGTTCCATGAGCACTTAAGAAGAATGTGTATTCTGTTCTTTTTCGATGGAATGTCCTATAAATATCAATTAAGTCCATCTTGTTTAATGTATCTTTTAAAGCTTGTGTTTCCTTATTTATTTTCATTTTGGATGATCTGTCCCTTGGTGAAAGTGGAAAAAAAGAAAGAAGATAAAGTAAAATAAAGTAAGATAAAATACAGTAAAGTTATTAAAGTTAAAAAATAATTATTAAAAAAAATTAAAAGAAACAAAAAAATCATAAATCTTGCTCTCAAAGTCCACCTCCTCAATTTGGGATGATTCGTTGTCTAAAGGAGGGAAGGAAGGAAGGAAAGAATGAAGATAAAGTAAAATAAACTAAAGTTATTAAAATGTAAAGTAATTATTAAGAAAAAAAATTTTTTATAAAAAGGACGGATAGAACCCTTGGACAAATGGTGGAAGCAAAGCTATACAGACAAAATCTCACACAGAAGCGTATACATACACACTCACAAAAAGAGGAAAAGGGGAAAAAAATCATAAGTCTTGCTCTCCAAGTCCACCTCCTTAATTTGGGATGATTCGTTGTCTATTCACGTATTCCACAGATGCAGGTACATCAAGTTGATTGTGGAGCTTTAATCCGCTGCTTCTGAGGCTGCTGGGAGAGATTTCCCTTTCTCTTCTTTGTTCTAACAGCTCCCAGGGGCTCAGCTTTGGATTTGGCCCCGCCTCTGTGTGTAGGTCGCAGGAGGGCGTCTGTTCTTCGCTCAGACAGGCAGACAGGATGGGGTTAAAGGAGCCGGTGATTCGGGGGCTCTGGCTCACTCAGGCGGGGGGGAGGGAGGGGCACGGAGTGTGGGGCGGGCCTGCGGCGGCAGAGGCCGGCATGACGTTGCACCAGCCTGAGGCGCGCCGTGCGTTCTCCTGGGGAAGTTGTCCCTGGATCCCGGGACCCTGGCAGTGGCGGGCTGCACAGGCTCCCCAGAAGGGGGGTGTGGATAGTGACCTGTGCTCGCACACAGGCTTCTTGGTGGCGGCAGCAGCAGCCTTAGCGTCTCATGCCCGTCTCTGGGGTCCACGCTTTTAGCCGCGGCTCGCGCCCATCTCTGGAGCTCCTTTAAGCAGCGCTCTTAATCCCCTCTCCTCGCGCACCAGGAAACAAAGAGAGAAGAAAAAGTCTCTTGCCTCTTTGGCAGGTCCAGACTTTTCCCCGGACTCCCTCCCGGCTAGCCGTGGTGCACTAACCCGTTGCAGGCTGTGTTCACGCCACCAACCCCAGTCCTCTCCCTGTGCTCCGACCGAAGCCCGAGCCTCAGCTCCCAGCCCCACCTGCCCCGGTGGGGGAGCAGACAAGCCTCTCGGGCTGGTGAGTGTCGGTCGGCACTGATCCTCTGTGCGGGAATCTCTCCGCTTTGCCCTCCGCACCCCTGTTGCTGTGCTCTCCTCCGTGGCTCCGAATCTTACCCCCTCTGCCCCCCGCAGTCTCCGCCCGCGAAGACTAGTGTGTGGAAACCTTTCCTCCTTCACAGCTCTCTCCCGCTGGTGCAGGTCCTGTCGCTATCCTTTTGTCTCTGTTTTGTCTTTTTTCTTTTGCCCTACCCAGGTACGTGGGAGTTTCTGGCCTTTTGGGAGGTCTGAGGTCTTCTGCCAGCGTTCAGTAGGTGTTCTGTAGGAGTTGTTCCACGTGTAGATGTATTTCTGGTGTATCTGTGGGGAGGAAGGTGATCTCCGTGTCTTACTCTTCGGCCATCTTCCCCTCTTCCCGAGATTTTTATTTTTTTCCTAAGTGTTCTGTGTTTGCATTGAAGCCATTCATCCTCTATTAACATGCCCATTCAATGAATAATTATTAAGCATCGTTTGGGCACTCAACATTGGAAATGTGGAGGTGCTGGAGAGATGGAGATCACAGTCCAGTGAGATGGGTTCCCATACATGCATCTGTTCTAGATGGATTTCCTCCAGAACCAAGGAGTGGCTATTCTTTCTGCTCACACTGGTCAGCTTAGCCCTCCGGTGAGTGTTGGGTCTAATTGTGGTGACATAAACAAGCTGAATTATTTCCAGAGGAAAGAATCAAGATTGTAAACGGCATAAGACAAAATATCCCAAAGTGTGTGTTCCATGAAGTAGTAATAGAGGTGAGTTGTCCTCCCCTTCCCTTTGTTTTGGAGAATGGCAGTACTTAGCAGCATAGAAATTCCCAAGAAGTCCTGCCAGAAGTCCCTAAACTCCCCTTTTTCCTGTGTTTTGGGAACTGCTGGTCAAGAATTCATGACTGAAGAGAAAAGAGTTGAAAGAACTTGAGAAGAGAACACTTGAGGGGTAACCTCGTAACTGTTTTCACATTTTTTAAGGAAAGTTAAGGTAGCAGAATCATTTACTAAATTTGGGGAGGCCAGAGGGGTGTTTAGAATACCTTAGACCACTACACTAGACCAATAGGTAGAAGAGAGATTCCAGATCAACATTAGGAGCACTGTTTTGTTTGGAACTAGTCGAAGAGGCAGTGATCCACCTCAGAAGGGGTTGAGCTCCTGGTCATTGGACATGCCTAAGGGGAGAAGTCTTAGGACCATTTGAATGGGTTTTTGTAGACCTTTGCTAAGGAATTGAACTAAGTGACCTTAAAGCTGCTTGTAACTCTGAGATTTTTATGAATTTCCACTTCAGGCATAGAGTAGCCTCTACTTGATGACAGCACGAGCTCATGGTTGCTCCAGACAGCAGTACGGTGGTTTTGTTGTTGACAGCAAATCCTGTGCTTATGTTGAACCCATCGGGTAGTAAGAACAAAAGAGAAACTGAGTAGGTGGAAAAATTGTCATCTTCTGCATTTTATTTTTGGAAGGCTAGATTTTCTCTGCAGGAGTCTTCTTTTTTCTGGCCAGCAAGTCACATTTTAAAAGGCATACAAGTTTATTTATTTATTTTTATCACATGCTAATTTAAATAACGTCCATTGATAAAACGGAAGATGTGAATTTAGTATTATGAAACATTATCATTGTCAGGCTTAGTCATCTAAAATTACTTTTTCTTTGGCTCTTGCCCAAAAGATTGTGATTATGTAACTGAGAATTGGAACTTGCAATGATTCAATCATTTTCTGAATTCTCTATTACCCTTTGCAAATAGGAAGCTCGTTGGAGCAGTCCCTCTTAAGGGACATTTATTGCAGAGCAGTTGCTATAAGCTTCCATTGTTCATCCCTTAAATTCGTCCAGTCAACAGCATTGACCGAGGCTTGTAGAGGACTGAGTACTATTCTCAGCTGAGAGTCCTGGAAAAAATGAAATGTTGCAGGCTGCATAGTGATAGCTACTGCTGCAAAAATTAGCACTATGTAAAATTACAAGTTTGCCCCACACTGCTCTGATAGATCTATGATTGAAATGCATAATTTTACTCTTTTATTTATTTATTTATTTTGCGGTACGGGGGCCTCTCACCGCTGTGGCCTCTCCCCCTGCGGAGCAAGGCTCTGCACGCGCAGGCCCAGCGGCCATGGCTCACGGGCCCAGCCGCTCCGTGGCACGTGGGATGTGGGACCCTCCTGGACCAGGGCACGAACCCGTGTCCCCTGCATCGGCAGGCAGACTCCCAACCACTGCACCACCAGGGAAGCCCTACTCTTACTTCTTTAATGAAGGTTTGCAATGATGGAAAAATAGTAGGACAGCATTTTTTCAAATGCAAATTACCTTGCAGGAGAGAAATAACAAAGGAAGGAACTGCCACCAAAGGGAAAAATTAAATCTTAGAACACTTCCTTGGGTATAGTTGAGACAAACAATTAACATGTTAAGGATCATTATGTCCTGTAATAACATGTTGCTTCAAAAATTTTTGTTCCTTCCACTTATAGGTCCTATCTATTTGCTGGGTGACTTTGATGTTGCATCAGGAACCAACTGTGAAATATTTTTAGTATAATTACAAATCTTAGGAAGAATCCTTATAACAAGGATTTTAAGTTGTCTGTAATCCTCATGCACACGTTAAATGACTAAAATAAGTTACACATTGATCTGTCACTTGCAAGAAATGGTAAAGTTAATTAATCAATTAGTTAAATCATTATTACTTACTGTGTACTAGGTACAGAGAATTTAGCAGCAATCAAGTAGATAAGGGTTTGGCCTTCAGGGGACTTTTAGTTGAGAGAGAAGATCCCAGACACACATAGAGGGAAGCCCCCCTATTGATTTCCTGATATATGATTTATATGTTCTCTTTCAGTTACCTATTGCTCCGTAACAAAGCGCCACCACTGTTCGCTCATGATTCTGCAATTTGGGCGGGAGTCAGCCGAGACAGCTTGTTTCTGCTCTGTGCAGTACTGGCTGGGACAGACAGCTCGATGGGGGCCATAGGATCTAAGATGATTTTGCTCACGTGTCTGGTGCCTCAGCTGGGCTGGCTCTAATGGCTGGGGCCTGGCTGGGCCTCTCTCTTTCTTTAGAGGTCTCTCGACGTTTGGCATCTCTCACTTGCTTCGCTTGGCTTCTTTTTCTCCAGCTCATTACCCCAACTTCTTTACACTGCAGCTGACTTCCAAGGAGGCACAAAAATGGAAGTTATAAGGCCTCAGCCCAGAAGTCACACGCGGCCCCTTCCACTGCATTCTGTTGGCCACAGCAGGTCCCGAGGCTCATCCAGATTCAAGGGGGGAGGAAATAGATTTCCTCTTGGCGGGAGGAGGAGCACATGCGTTCAGGGTGGGTGGCATTGTCGGCGGTCACCTTTGTAGGTGACCTACCACGTGGTTCTTTAGGGGTGAAGAGAAATAATATCACGCCTTTTCCAGATCTGGTTCAGGCTTCACAGTCTTTGCTGTTCAGCTGTGAATTTGTCTGTCGCAGAAGCAGAGGAACATGACTACCTTTGAAAGCAGCGTGATCCCTTTTAATCTCTGCTCTTTTCCTGTTTCATGACTCCGTTTGGAAAACAATTTAACTTCTAAGTCCATAGTGATTTTTCAACAGGTTCTCAGATAAAAAATAAGCGGTATGTTTACTGACAGGATCTTTTCAAACCCTGCTGCTGCTTTGGGTGTTTATACATATAAACTACAGCTAGAGCAGATATAGAACCATAGAAGCCTTAGGGCTGGAAGGGACTTTAAAAAACATCTCTTTCACATCCCTAATTTCACAGGGTAGGAACTAAGGCCCATAAATGTTCATAATGACAATGTTAGAAATTATATTTTCTTTGTCTATTTCAATGAGAAGGATGTGTTTACTTTTTTTTTTTTTTACAATTTTGTGAGTGTGGTTAGTAAACAGATTATCTTGGCTTTTTGTTGAGAAAATATTGAAGGATTATGCTCTGACGTTCATGCTTATAATTTTCTCCCAATTATACATTTATGCTGTAGATCTCTGAGTTATGGCGCTATAGGAGTAATTGTTGGACATGAATTTACACATGGATTTGATAATAATGGTAAGTACTGGTTCAGTGTATAAGCTGATGCTTTTATGGTCATGTTGACCATATGGATGTTAATTGTTGCTATTATCTTTGCATAGTGGTATCATCATAGATTGAAGATTATCCAAAGCAGTATGATTGCTGATTCAAAACTTTCCCCCATGTCTTGCTGTGATAGCTTGCAATAAAAAAATAATTGTTCCCATTGGAGATGGGGTAGAATGAAAAAAAAAAAGACCTTGTAATTTCAAGGAAATTAGCTTTGCATCTAGATCTGGGTTGCTGTAGCTGCCACAGTAGTTACAGGAATTATTTTGTAGCTTCTCTTCCTTTTATTTCTTTATTCACCATTTTGAGATGCTCTCCCTGGTGGTGTGAGCTCTGCTCTGAAGATGATTATACGTGCTGCCAAGTTAGGCCTCAGCGAGTTAGGACTCTGGAGCTTGGCTGACTAGTTCCTTTATACTATTTCAAGGATTATGCAATGCTTAATCTCTGTTTTTCTCTATGCTGTCATATATTCAGAATTTTTTTAGAAAGGCTATGCTTTCCTAATAATGAATAATATAGAGTATGCTATGTATCCTGATGATATTTAAGCAAAAGGAAAGAGCAGAATATGGCATAAACTAAAGAAATGATTGCCCTTTGGGAGTCATCATTTTTAATCAGAACTCCTTTCTCCTTTAACTTTGGAGTTTTATTGGAAAGCCACATGAAATCTCCGAAACTTAGGAATTAGCAGCAAATTGCGATCACATCCACATCCACACAGTTTACAGGGCAGACTCAAGAACTGCCTGGCCCAAGGCAACACTGTATAGAGGGACCTCTTTCTTCCATGTCTGTGATGTCTCTAACATCCTTTCCTGGATGCCTACCCCAGGGCCAGAGACCCTTTTGGTTCCTCTGCTTCTGGATAATTCTTCTTGTACTCCCACCAGCCTTTCCTTAATCACCTAAGTTTTTTGCCCCCTGGCCTCCCCTCCCTGTTAAAACGTAGCTGCCTTGTAGTCATCTGAATCCCCAGAGCTACACTTTCTGAATTGCATGTTTGGGTTATCTGAGAGGAGAGTCTTAGCTAAGAAACAAAAGACAGTAGTGGTCTCTTGGTTCTGGGCCTTTCTTCCTGGGAAACTTAAGTATAGTTCTCCCTCAGAATCTTCTGGAAGCCTTTTGGATTCTCTCTCAAAGGACGGAATCTAAAGATGGCATTTCACTCTGTAACCAATACTTAGAACAGTGCATTGCACAGTAACTATTTAATGATCGCTTGGTTAGTGGGTAGGGGACAGTGACACTGTGCTGTACCAGGGGTTGGTGGTAGTGGCATCCAGCCTTGCTGAAGAGCTTTGGATTGTTTCAGTTAACACCTTTGCTTAGGGGACTTTCTTGTAAGCCCAGTGAAGAGTTCTCTGCATAATTAAATTTAAACCAATAGTAACCTTGAGTGTAGAAGATAGTCCAGATACACCCAGACTTTTTTTTGAGGGATGTAGAGAAAATGAAGAGTGAGCCTGTAGCAAAAAAGCATGTATAACTAATCTTTTTTTCTGTTATGTTTTGGAGATTTCCATTCTTGTTCCAAGTTCTCTCTTTACAGCAACCTTCCTTGTCAAAGCAGGACAGATGGGCCTTCCATCTACACTGATGGCTGTGGAATGATTCATAACAGAGGTTTTATGTGTCTCTTGGCTCCTGGCAACTTGGAGGAAACACGATCCTTTAGAGCTGAGTCAGGGGCTGTGGTCGCAGGGTGTGAGTGACTCACCGAGGCTGTTCCTATGGATTGTTTGTTTGGAATTTCACTGGTAGTGGCGCTTTGACTCCTTCCATGGGCTTTCTGAAAGCCATTTCATTTCATAATTTAGAGAATATTTTGGGTCAGAGCAGGTGAAAACAAAGAATCTAAGATTGGTCAAGAATGGTACATGCCATAAGTTGATAAATCTTAAAGTGTTCTTTGTTGCTTAGAAGGAAAGAACTTCCTCAGACCTCTTTCTCCTTTCCTTGCTTTTTACAATTAACCTGTGACACTGGAGAGAAGGCAGGAACTGCTTCCAGGAGTGCTCCCTGCTGCTGGAACTGTCTTTTCAAGGCTTGTTGAAGTGAGGGAAAGGGAAGATGAAGAAATGAATTTGTTTCCATAAATAATACGAGTATCTTTTAACTTTGCTTTTTGCCAGGTAGAAAATATGATAAAAATGGAAACCTGGACCCTTGGTGGTCTGTTGACTCAGAAGAAAAGTTTAAGGAAAAAACAAAGTGCATGATTAGCCAGTATAGCAACTATTATTGGAAGAAAGCTGGCTTACACGTGAGTACAGCTGTGGCGAAGGGGGCATCTTGTGAGTCCTTCTTCCTCACGAAGACACTAGCTTGCTTTAGACCATCGGTTCTCAAAGTGCGGTTCCCAGGCCAACAGCATCAGCCTCCCTGGGGAACTTGTCAGGGATGTAAATTCTTTAGTCTTAATCCAGACCTACTGACTGAGAATCTCGGGGGTGGGGAGTGGGGAGCGGGGGGTGGGTGGGAGCGTGGGGTCTGGCAGTCTGTCTTTTCATAAGCCCTCAGGTGATTCTGATATAAGCTAAAGTTTCAAAATCACAGGCCTAAACATTAGTCTGTTCTCCTAGATTCAGATTAGTGCAGAAAACGCTGTAGCAAAGATAAACAATAAAATTCTCACAAATCTACACTGTATACCATTAAAAAGATTTCCTCCCAAACTACTGCTTAGGTTTAATTCACTGAGATAAAACGTCACTCATTTGAATTAATGACTCTGAATTGGTTAAGAGTTCTTAGATAAAGAATTTTGAACAAAAGAAATGACTTTTAAAATGCTGATTTTCTATTATATATATATACATTCCTATAAAGGCACGAATGTAATTTTATACATGCTTTTCTGTATGGAATGTTGTTCCTTTCCTTTTTTGTCTTCACCTCTACCTCCTTCCCCTTTCCCTCTCATCACTTTTATCTTCTCCACCTGTAATCCATCTCAATAACCCTGATATACTTTTTCCCATGCTCATGTAGAGTTACACACATACCTACACACGCACGTGTGTGTGCACACACGTGCTTTTACTTCACTGTTTTCAGTGGCTGCCTGAAAGTCCACGGTGTGAATGTACTCTAACACAGATGACTAATGTCTTGTTGAGGGTTACACTGTGTCTCCAGTTATTTCTCCACAATAAATGCTGCTGCACTAAATACTCTTATTAGGTATATATTCTTTTTTTCTGTAGAGGATAGATTCCTAATGTTATTAAGAAGTTATAATATTTCATATTCCCACCAGTGATGGATGGAGGAGCATTTATGTATTGAGTTATTTACTTGTCAGTTTATGAGACCTTACAAAATATTATAGATGTTAAAATTTTTATTTGTCATTCATATTATACTATTTTCTCCTCAATATATTTCTCATCCATTGTACTTTGTATATGGTATCTTTTGACAAACGAAATTTAAATATTTCCATATAGTCAAAGATACCTATCTCTCTTAAAAAATTGTTTCTGCATTTCCATTCTATATCATATGTGTAGTCTCCTAGCTTTTCTGGGAAGGTTTTTACTGTTTTGTTATTTTACATTTAAATATTGAAGCGTGTGAAACTTATTTCGCTGTGGAGTTCAATACGAGAGTTCACTTTTATCTTCTTCCAAGAGGATAGTCAATTGATCCAGCATCAGTGACTAAAAGACGTTTTTTTCTTAATTGAATGTTTGTCAAATATTAGAATCTCATATATACTGAGATAAATTTCTGGATTCTATATTCTATTCCACTGATCTATTTGTTGATTTCTATACCAATGTGTTATTACTATGGCTCTATGGATTTTTCTGGTATCTGCCAATGCAAGCGCTGCCTCACTGTTCTTCTTTTATATACTTGGCCATTCTCAGGCAAATATACTTCTGTATACACTCCAAGATCATTTTGCCCATTCTCCACCCACTCCCCAAGAGAATCCCATTGAGATTCTAAGTTAAATCGCATTAAATGTATGGAATGACATTTTTGTCATAGTCTTCTTGTTCAAGAACGTGGTATGCCTTCCCATCTGTTTGGTATTTGTTTTCGGTTTTGAAATACGATTTTATAGTTTATCTCCTGTACATTGTTTTTACTTCTTTTTTCTTTTCTTATTTTGCTGGTTTGATCAGGTTATCTTTCATTCCCTTCCCCCACTATTCGTTTTTTCTTGTAGTTTTCCATTGTATTTTCTGTCCCTGCTTTCATAGTTACAAGACACAGATTTCTCTCACTGTGTTTGACAGTGCGACCAATAATGAAGAATTGTTGATAGGTATGGATCTGCATGAAGATCTTCCTCTAAAACGCACATGCAAACTGTGTCCTCCTAATTCATCTAGTCAAGGGCACAACACCTAAGAGAAGCAGGGGACCACACAGAACTGGAGTAGGTCAGTGTATTTACACGTAGTTTCCCCAGAGTCTCTTGGTCTGTTAGTCAGGCACGTGCTCCATCCTGACAACTTGGGCTGGGAAAGCACCTGAAACCTCACTATGCCTCAAGTCTATTATACTGGGGTTTATTTCACCATTCCAGAAGAATTTAGATAACAGTCTGTGCACTTTTAAAGGGAACGTTTATGAACACTGAGCCGGTTCTCCTGGTTCTGAAAGCGTATACAGCACCAGGGAGACCATCCCTTATCCAGGAAGAGAAACCAGACTCTGTATCCTTGAATAGTATCTCTAGCTCCTTTATCAGTGTCCTGGAAAGCCATTTCTCTGCCCATATATTTTAAAAATATCTACAACTGTGTCATGGGAAGACCTAAAAGGGGCGCTTCTGTGTATCTGTTTTCAATTCAGGGGTTATCACATTGTGAAAATCCATCTAGAATATATGTTGCTTCAAGAAAAGCATAGGGTTCTTCCCAGATGATGATTGAGAAGCTAATAAAAAAAATGGTGCCAGGTACCACAACAGTAACAGAACATTGCTGTTTTCTGGGGGTTTGTTTTTTGCCTTTTTGTTTTTAATAGCATGTGCTAGATGTCTCTATAATTTTGTTCAGATGACCGTAGAACCTGGATAAGCTGTTGCTGCTACTGATGCATAATATACTACTATTGGTCTTTTATCTAAATCTATCTATCTATCTATACCTCTCTCTGTATATACACACATATATATAATTTGAATATTTGGAAACTTTATCTGTGCTGTCAACTTTGGAGAAAGTATCCCAGTTGTACCGTGTTGGGTTGGCATTGTATAGAAATTAACAGCCATATTGGTCTAGAAACATTAAACATAATTTTTCCATTTGGACAGGGGTAACACACTGTATTAAGTTTGTAAGGTCTTATCTGCATGGGTTTGATTACAGAAACTAGCAAAGTACCTCTAAAAAAAAAAAAAGCATAGGGGAGGGATTCTAGAGTCAGACACAGCTCCAAATTTTGGTTCAACCAGTTGCACGTTGTAAGTTTTTTTGAACTTGGGCGAGTTATTTAACATTCCTGTGTCTCAGAGTCTTCATCTGTGAAATGGGCAGCTATTTTTGAACTCGTTAGTTTGTCTTAAGAATTAAATGACTGAGATAATGTAAAGCACCGGCATGATGCCTGCTATGCAATAAGTGCTCAATAAATTGTAGTTAATATTCCTAATACTTTGTGACATACTCATAGGTATGCCATCCCAGGAGAGAACAATACAATAGGGGCTAAAAAACCAAAAAACAATAGAAGAGCAGTTTTCTTGGAGGAAGGGGAATGCATATTTCCTGGTGATTATTATATGCAGGCATGGGAGTTAGACTTTACACTTAATTGAAACATATTTAATCCTCATACTGGTTCTGAGAGGTGTGCATATTACTAGCCTGTTTTACATATGAGGAAACTGAGGCTCAGAGTGATTAAAACCCATGGTAGAATCTACATTAGAGCTTAGATTGGTATGACTCCAGCATCACTACTGCTCCCCCCATATCATGCTCGTGTTCTCTTATTTGAAGTTCATTTTAAACCTGGGTGATGTATTGGGCGGAGACTATTCTACAACATCCATTTTGGCCAAAGTGTCAGATACTGAAACTGAATTCTGACAAATGTGTACCTTTGCAACAAGGACGATAGAAAGGGCATGCCTGTCTCAGCATAAATCCATTCAACCGTCAGAAAACAGCTTCAGTCTCATTCCCCAAGGAGAGGGGGTGGCTTCCTTTGTGGATATAAAGGGCCATGCTTTATTTTTCTGGCTCCATCTGTGGAGGCCAATCCTCTGTACCTGAACCATTATTTGCGTTGGACTGGGGGGAGCTCCAATGGAGCATCAGAGAAACGGGCTGTTAGCAGCTGTTGAGTCCTGAGAGGCAAACCTAGGGCCATGGGGCTTCCCTGGTGGCACAGTGGTTAAGAATCTGCCTGCCAATGCAGGGGACACGGATTCCAGCCCTGGTCCAGGAAGATCCCACATGCCGCGGAGCAACTAAGCCCGTGTGCCACAACTACCGAGCCTGCGCTCTAGAGCCCACGAGCCACAACTACTGAGCCTGTGTGCCACAACTACTGAAGCCCACGCGCCTAGAGCCCGTGCTCTGCAACAAGAGAAGCCACCACAATGAGAAGCCCGTGCACCACAACGAAGAGTAGCCCCCGCTCGCTGCAACCAGAGAAAAGCCTGCATGCAGCTACAAAGACCCAATGCAGCCAAAGATAAAATAAATTAAAAAAACAAAAACATAATTCTCAACTTTAAAAAAAATACTGATGAGGGCTTCCCTGGTGGCGCAGTGGTTGGGGGTCCGCCTGCCGATGCAGGGGGCACGGGTTTGTGCCCCGGTCTGGGGGGATCCCGCGTGCTGCGGAGCGGCTGGGCCCGTGGGCCATGGCTGCTGGGCCTGCGCGTCCGGAGCCTGTGCTCCGTGGTGGGAGAGGCCACGGCAGTGAGAGGCCTGTGTACCGAAAAAAAAAAAAAAATGATGAAAAAGAAAAAATACTGAAAAAAAAATCTAGGGCCATATGGTGTACTGAGGCGGTCCAGAGTGGGAGCGGCCTGAGGGGTGAAGCTAGTCCTCAAACCTCTAAAAGAAAAGCTTAGGGGAACAAGGAAGGAGATTGAATTTGAGCATGAGTGTTTATAAACAGAAGCACTAGAGTCAAGAGGAGTTAAGACTTGAGAAGGTAACATTATGGAGCAAAGGCTCTGGACAGAGACTGCTTGGGTTCGAATCCTTGTGAAATATGGGCAGTTCAGTTAATCACTCTTAGGTCAGGTCCATTAGAAGCAGAGCCCAAGATAGGGGTTTCTTAGATAAAAAGTTTCGTTGCAGAAGTAGTTTCAGGAGAAACCTGTAAGGTGGCAAGGAAGACCTGTT
Source organism: Orcinus orca (assembly GCF_937001465.1). Taxonomy (NCBI): domain Eukaryota; kingdom Metazoa; phylum Chordata; class Mammalia; order Artiodactyla; family Delphinidae; genus Orcinus; species Orcinus orca. Next base: position 19,185,688 of record NC_064580.1, read on the forward strand.
GGTTTCAGAAGTTTAGCCTCAGTTTGATCCCATAGAGGATTCTGGAGCATGAATTGCATCACAGGAATTGTTCAGCCTAGGATAAGGGGCTGGGCTATTCTAACTGTACATCAGTCAGTTACTGAGAGGTGGGGATATCACCTCCCAGCAAGCTCAAGGTGAGGGGATTCCCCTAAGCTAAGCTTAATCTTCCTGAGCCACTAGCAGTTACAGGACTGGGTTCACAGTCCTGGTAGAAAAGGGGATTTGGTGTAGCACCAATGACATCTGCGACACACTCTCAGCTTTAGATTCCTCATTTGTTAAGCAAGGATGGTGATAATAGCACTTACCTCGTAGGAGTGTAATAAAAGAAAGAAGGTATGTAAAGCAGGAGTGTTAACTTTTGGGGACTGAAGCTAGGAGGATCCTGGGTGATTACAGAGATTAATGTTTTCTGAAGATTAGTTTTTATTCATTGGTATTGTTTGATACCTGGGGGATTGGGCTAGCTTAATAAAGAGTTGGTAGCATCTGTGGCTTGAAAGTTTAGAACAATGTGTATTAGTTTCCTGTTGCTGCTATAACAAATCACCACAAACTTAGTGACTTGAAACAACACAAATTTATTATTTTACAGTTCTGTATTTCTGACTGAGGTCTCAGTGAGCTAACGTCAAGGTGTCACCAGGGCTGCTTTCCTTTCTAGCTGCTGTAGGAGAGAATCTCTTTCCTTGCCTTTTCTAGCTTTTAGAGGCTGCCCACATTCTTTGACTCCTGGCCCCTTTCTTCTTCAAGGCCAGCAGTGACTGGTCAAGTCTCCTCACGTTGCATCCCTCGGACACACTCACTCTCCTAACTTCCTTTTCCTCTATTTGTACAGACCCTTGTAATTACATTGAACTCAACTGGATAATGTAGGCTAATGTCTCCAGCTCAGGATCCTTAATCATATTTTAAATGTCACTTTTGCCACATAAAGTAATATTTTCACAGTAATTTTTTTATGACATAGACATCTTTATTATTATAGGGCATTATTTTGTCTCTGATGCAGGGATTGGCAAACTTTTTCTGTAAAGGGCCAGGTAGTAAATAATTTAGGCTTTGTGAGTTGTAAGGTCTCTGTTGCACCTACTCAACTCTGCCACTGTAGGAAGGAAACAGCCACAGACAATACGTATTTGAATGAATGTGCCTGTGTTCCAATAAAACTTGAATTATGGACACTGAAATTTGAACTTTGTATAATTTTCACATGCAACAAGATATTATCCTTCTTTCTATTTGCTCCCCAATTGTTGAAAAATGTTAAATCCAGGCTCACCTTGCAGCCTGTAGAAAAACACGCAGGAGGTTGGATTTTGGCTTGTGGGCCATCTTGGTTTAGAATATTTTTTTGTCCTAGCCTATTTAAGGGTTTTAGAAACAATCTTCAAATGTTTGGTAGAATTTCTTCACTGTGCTTGGCCGGTTGTCATACATATTGCAAACCTTGACCTTGTGGTCTGCACTACTTCTATTGGATTTTTGTTCCCCATGAGAACTATCCTCTTTTTAATTTTTCATGGAATTTGCTGAAGGTAAAATGGTAATGGTTGGTCTTAAAGCCTTGCTCCTGTGTGGATGGTAGATATTTGGAAACATAAAGCACACTGAAAAGAATACTCAAATTAGGTGAGTTAATCAGAGAAAGTAATCTGTATGTTGATATTTTTTCCCCACTTAACCAGAGTCACTCAGAATATGTTAACATTTTATTGGAGCTGGCTAAATTGGTGAGAATAGAGAGGTGGGTGAGAAAGAAATGTGTAGCATGATAAAACAGAAGTTATGTTCAGGAGCGCCTTGCTGGGGTCAGTTTGCCATCTCACAATATGTTGTGACTACCTCTGATTTATTGAATGCAATTTTCTCTTTAAAATATGGCACTTTCTCTTGCTATCATATTTATGCCTCTTGCTGAATGACAGTTGGCTGTCAAACACTCTTTTTTTCTTTTTGTTAGGTAAAGGGGAAGAGGACCCTGGGAGAAAATATTGCCGATAATGGAGGTCTGCGACAAGCTTTTAGGGTACGCACTGCAACATTTGCTGTGATTTTAAAAATTAAACTATAAAATACCATACGGGTGCACCTCAATTTACACCACAGACATTTTCTTGAGGAGTTAGAGTTCTGTAAATTCTGTGAATTTCTGTAAATTGAATTATATTTCCCCATTGACTCTATTACATTCTATTATATGAATAGGGCTGCATTTCTTTCTTTTTCCTTTTTGGGGAGTAAAGTCACCCTAAAAGTAATATTTGTTATTAAGAATCATGTATTTAAAGGATAGTTTTCAGAAGGTACATTCAGTGTAATATTAAAACATGCTACAGAAATCTCAGGGCTAGGTTCATAGGCGTTTTCTTGAGTACAGTCTCTGTAGCCCTCCTTATAATTTTCTCTTAAAATACCAAACTTCTAAATTATGGTCAGAGGCTAGGGGTTCTCATATAGTGGGCCAGGTAAGAGTCCATAATAATGTTTTCATCATCCACTGGTCCATGGTTAAACAAGACACATAAGCAGCAAGATAAGAGGATGATGTAGAAAGACATTCATAAAGCTAAATGCATTCAGTGTAAAGACCAAGCTGTTATTCTGAGGTTATATCTTTCCTCTATTCTAGTTAAAATATACTTTATTTTATAAAATGATGATGATTGAAGATTATAGTTTTCCCTCTTACCTGGCAAAATTTAAAAAAATTGCCCATAGATTGGCCCCCAAATTTATTTCCATATGGCTTGCCATTGTGTTAGATTTGTTTGTTCCCTGGTAGGAATACAAAGAAAAGCTTTTTGGGGGAAGGGGGCATTATTTAACATGTGCCCACTTTGGCCCAGCTGCTTTGGTATCTATTGAGTGAAAGGTCTTTTTGCAGGTGAACCTGCTTCACTGTTAAGCAATACAACGTTGACTTGCATTTCCAGGTGTTTGTTTTCTTAAAGGAAAACTTGATAGGCTACATTTTGCACATGGTGGAGGATATATTTAATATCTCTGCACTGGCTGAGAAAAGAGAAAAGCCATTATTGCAGCAGATCATCTCTTCTACTTCTCTCCCCAGGCTTACAGGAAATGGATAAATGACAAGAGGCAGGGGGTTGAGGAGCCTCTCCTACCCGGCATTGAATTCACCAACAGCCAGCTTTTCTTCCTGAGTTATGCTCAAGTGAGTAAGACCAAGGAAGGGGCATCAAAGATGAGATGAGGGGCTTTGGTTTGCTCCCTAGATCAAAGGTTTGGCACCAAAGTTTAATGGCATAACTTTGATTTCAGCTGCAGTCTTATCTTGCTGCTTATCTTCTGGACAAATATCACCTTTATGTTCTATGGGACATAATTAATTAACTGACTGAATCAAGGTTTATTGGTATTTTTTATCAAGTGGGTTACCAGCCTTGTGGTAACTCACTTGATTTTTAGTATATCCTGACTTCTTAATGTATTTGATACTATTTGTAACCATTTCTAGTGACTTGTTCTTTGGCTTTCTTGGCCCTGTGGTTTCCTGCATTTCTCCTCCTTCACCTCATTTGCTGACTATACCCCACCACTCTCAACCTGTGGGGGACCCTCAAGGCTATGTTCCCAACTGCCAAATGAACATGTGAAGACAACTAGAGCTGAAAACAACAACAACAAAGGCAAGGAGAGTCATGTCACCCTTTTGTGAGTTTAATGGGCTCTCTGAGCAGAAATTGAAAGATGTGCCCTAAATAAGGTACAATTCTGAGTTCGAGTATCTGGCCAGTGAGCCAAGTGCCAGTTGTTCTTTGTTATTCGGTTATTGCACTGGTTTATGTCACAATATGTAGCCTCATTTTCAAACAAGTCTGGGGTGGGTTGATGACGGTTCTGATGCATGGCCTCACAGTGGGCAAATCTGTATCTGTATGCTCAAAACTGGGCAAAAGTTTTCATCAGTACAGCTTTCTGTTCCTCTTTTCGTTCACTCCTCAGTAAGCTCATTCATTTCCACGTCTTCTTCGGTTGACTCTGGCTAAAGAATTCTCATCTGTCTGGGGTCTTTATTTCTTAAAGCTGACATGACAACACTAAATAAATGATCATTTATCAACCTGACATCAGCAAAAGTGGAGTCAACAACAAAGTGACTTTCCTTTTTAGTTTTCTCACTTCTATCAACACACCCTCACCCTCAGTCTTTGGGTCTTCCTGGTTAAGAAACCTGGATTCTTAGGTCTTATTTGATTTACCTGTCCTCATTTTTATGACATGTGTCCCAAAAACTGATGTTTCATCCTTTTAACTGCTCTTCAGATTCAGCCTCCCTTTCTCCCCATTACCCTATTTCGTCATCTATAGACTGTCAGCCTCGATCTCGTCTACTCTGGATTATCCCAACAGCCTTATGGCATGTTTTCCTGACCTCGGCGTCTTTCTACCACTGTCTGTCTTACATGCCACTGAAATAGCATTTTATTTCATTACTGACCTGCCGAAAGAACTGCAGTGGCTCCCAAGTGCCCACCACATTGAGACCGAACACCTTTCAAAGTTCTCCTCAGTCTTATCCAACTCTACCCAACCAACTCTAAATTCCCATAGCTCCACCAGACTCACACTTAGCCGGCAGGTGTCCTCACTTCCACCGCACAATGTTCTGTTCATTATTGTGTCTGTGGTTTTGCTTTTGATTTTCCTTCTACAAAGTGACGACCCCCTTTGTACTCCTCCCCCTCAGATTATTCAGTTCCATCTTTACCTTCAGGATCCATGTCAAGTTCCACCTCCTCCGCATCTTCCACAAACTTCCCCAAGGACTCCAGTTCTCGTTAAAAAGAAATCTCCAACTCCTTTGCATTTTATCTTCATTACCATGCAGTTGAATACTTAATTGTTATCAAAATGTAAAAGACTTTTACTTTTATCTTCATAGCTCGTACATCTTCATACACTTCTTATTTATCTCCATAGCATCCAGCAAAGAGGCTGGGTATATTGAAGACACTTGACATTTTTAGCTAAATTGCTTGAAAACACTGAGATTAACACAGTTCAATTAAGGAGACTTTCTTTTGGGTCAGTACTGGGCCAGATATCTAAAATAACACAGATATAGTTAGAACTTTCTAGAGCAGGGATTCGCAAACTAGAACCCGTGAGCCATATGTTGCCTGCTGTCTATTTTTGTAAATAATGTTTTATTGGAAAACAGCCATGCTCTATACTTTACACATTGTCTATGGCTGTTTTTGTGCTACAGTGGCAGAGTTGAGTAGTTAAAACAGAGACTTACGATCTGCAAAGCCTAAAATATTTATTATCTGTCCTTTACAGAAAATGTTTGCTCTCCTCTACTCTAGAGGACAAAGTACAAGGTCTGTCAGTTCTTATTTAGGTTCTTACTTTCTAACTTAAGGTCCATCTTAGTAGATGAAGTAAATTAACTGATATCAACGTTACAGTCATAGTTTTGAAATGTCTCCAAATAAAATTTCAAACTATATATGACTTACTTTAAAGAGATTAAGAAAAAAATGACAAGATATTTTATATTACTAATGAGAAATTTATCTTGGAGCTTTTCCTACTAGCGGATTGAGGAGATTTTCAACCTTCTATACATTGAAATAAGTCTGCTTATAAGGAGTAAAATTATTTTCTCTCCTGGGAAGATACTAGGAAAACAGTAAGAACAAAAATGTGTTTTTAGAAATCTCATAAATGATATATGAAGCAAAGACAATACTACATAATAATGTAAGAATGTAAGAGGAAATAACATACGAAAAAGTGAGGTAAAATTGTGAGAAACAACTTCACCTTAGCTAGCTTCTGAGGAAGTTAAGTACTCCCATTACAAAAACATCTCAAAGTCAAATTCAGAACCACAGTGACGGTTGGTTTATCTTCATCAAAAGCAATAAAGCAATAGCATTGTATCACCTTTGCTGCTTCCTGTATCCCTGTAGTTTCTGTGACCCGTCAGTTTTTCCTCAGATATTCTTCTTATCCTTCTTCTCTCTCTTCTCATTGCTACTTATTTAGTAGACATTCATTGGGAACCTTCCTGGGGCCCATAAATAATCTTCAAACTACTGCCAGATAAATCTTTTAAAATACCCCTGCCAGATAAATCTTTTAAAAATATATATTTTTTATCACCTTTGTGCTCAAAACCAATGTTTAAATATAGTCTAAACACTGTAGCCTCTTGCTCAGGACTTCAGAAATCTGGCCCTATCCTCACCCTCCCCTGGTCTCCCATTGCTGCCCACTATGCACCACACAGTCCAGCCAAGCTGACTGTCTTGCTTTTTCTTCTCTCAGATATGTCTTTGTTTCCATTTTCTCCTCCACCTGGAATTCCCCCCATCATATTCATGTTTCCTAGTCCTATTCATACGTCAAGCTATATCATATTTCAAGACACAGTTCAAATCAGGATTAAGTAGGTGAGGGTACATGAACAGACAGTGCAAGGAAAGGTTTTTTTCTTGTCCATGTTCCATGTCCAGCATGGGTCAGCACTGGGGCTCTGCTCGTAGTTACTACTCAAGGACCTGGGTTTTGGAGTCTTTATCTCCACGTGCTTCCGTGGTCACCATAGGAGTAGGGAAGAAATACGAGGAAATGTGCACTGGCCCTTAATTGTAGCATCTTAAATTGTTCTTAATACTCTTAAAACTTCTGCCAGATTTTTAAAGCTTCTGCCAGGAAGTGACATATATCACTTCTGCTCACATTTCATTGGTCAGAGCAAGTCATATAGCCATGCCTAACTTCAAAGGAGATGGAGCAGTGTCCTTCTATCCAAGGCCTGAACTAGGATGAAGCAAACAAAGCACCCAGGGTGCAAAATACCTACTTCTCATGACCATATTCCATAATGGATGATTGATTCACTTTATTGATTCAAACGAATGTGGTTAAATTTGATAAGGGCTATTCCAAGCATGTTAGCTGAATGAACACATTGGTTGATTCCTGGACACATATGCTGTTCTCTTGATTTAAAGCAATTGTTTGGAAACCTCTCTTAATTTACTCAAATTCTGGAAGTATTCACAATGATAAAACTTTCTCCTCTGGGAATTGGAATAATAGATGTTACTACTGATGAAGGTGTTATCTGATCTACTAAAACTGCTTGTCATCCGTTGAGTCTAAAATTACTCTTCAGTATAATTTGGAGCAGTTAAGGCAGTAGAAAATGTGTAATTGAAACATAATTATCGGGATGTTTTCTCTTCTAGGTGAGGTGCAATTCCTACAGACCAGAAGCTGCCCGAGAACAAATCCAAGTTGGTGCTCACAGCCCCCCTCAGTTTAGGTAAATAGGCACATGGGTGACACTAGTTTTTTTTTTTTTGCGGTACGCGGGCCTCTCATTGTTGTGGCCTCTCCCGTTGCGGAGCACAGGCTCTGGATGCACAGGCTCAGTGGCCTTGGCTCACAGGCCCAGCCACTCCGCGGCATGTGGGATCTTCCCGGACCGGGGCACGAACCCGTGTCCCCTGCATCGGCAGGCGGACTCTCAACCACTGCACCACCAGGGAAGCCCTTGTGACACTAGGTTTTAACTGCGCATCTCCATCTCCTCCCCTACCCAGCCATCCCAGGGGTCTAAAATAGGTGATCTGACCAAAGCCTGCATTGTGAACAGTGATAGCTCCATTTCCCGGCCCCCCCAAAAAAATCTGGCCAAACAGAAACTAAGCATCCTTTCTTTAATTAGTAGGAAGCTGGTTTAGTTAGCATTCTCTCACCTAAATTTCAGTAGTAGGCTTTTGTACACACCTCTAGTATCAAGAGATCTATGAGATTGTACAAGACTCCAAAGGTAATTTAGAATCCAAATCATAGCTTTAGTATTAATTCCCATTTATTATCTTCCAATTTTTGAAAGGCAGCAATCCATGGGTGCCCTGAGCACACCACAGGTGCTCGGTAAACTGGCATGTTTGATGTATCCAACTGCCTACTTTTTAGAAACATGGGCCAAAAGTCTCTTTTCTTAGATAAGGATGAGATCTTATGCACTGTGGCTTAAAACACCTAGAGCTCTGGTTTAATTTGTGTTGTAGAATATCCTATTTAATGCCTCTTGTTCTTTCATACAGCCAACCAACAGACATGAATAAGTGCCCACTTTCTGAATAGCTCTGAACACCAAGGAGGATATATAGTGATATTTAGCTATTGTAATTCATATCTGGAGGCAAAAGCTCTATATTTTGGCTTTTAGTTTGAGTCATATTTTGAAACAATTGCTTATATATGAAGGGAAAAGAATTATGAATTACAATCTTATTTAATTGTCAGAATGTATAAAATATTAAGTAAAAATTAAATTAAGATTAATATTACTTAACCCATGCTAGGTTTCTAGCATAGTTTGAGGGAAATTTTCTATAGTAGGGGACAGAGTTATAATAGTAAATGCAAGAAACCGTAATAATTTGTATTTATTTGTTCTTTACTTAGAACATATTACATCTGGATATCTTTATATTTAATGTTTAAACGAATCCATTAGCATATTGCAGGAAAGTCATCTAAAATTTCTCCTGTTTTAAAGTCTTATTCCCAAAGCCTTGCCTTAGAAATGCTTCAGAAATTGACTATAAATTACCCAATAGCATAAAAATCTAATCATTGTGTTAGAAATTCTCCCCCACTGGGCTAAACTGTCAAGAATGCTGACAGTCTCTAATGGACTAAAATTTTATTCCACTGACAAATGGTGCAGATGAAACCACACAGTGGATTAATTACTCAACAGATAAGTTTTTAAAAACTAATTTCCTTTTACTAACTAGTTGCCTGTAATGTTGGATTTTAGCTGATAATTTGCAGAGTATACTTACTGACTGTCAGCTAAATTCTATCCTTAACACTTTCCCAGGGTGAATCATACTATGAAACCTGCATCCCTCCCCATACATCCCAGCTAAAACACAAGAGGTTATGGGGATTCGGGGATACAGGCCATTATATTCATTCAAATGCCCATAGGGAACAAAGTCATTAGGGAAGAAACGGTCAGTGGCCGAGAATGCTGTCTCTAGTCAGCCTTTTGAACATGCAGTCGAGTAAGAAATAGATGAGGGGGGAGGTTTTTTCCTGGCTTGTTAGTGATCTCTGCGGTAACTGTAGATTTTGAGTGCAGCAGAAATCACACAATGGAAATACCACTTCCAAAAGGCAGTTAGAATCAAAGTGCTGAGTAGGAATCCGCAGTCTTTACTGCAGTCAGGGAACTTGGAAGAACACCAGATTTTGGAGCTAACTCCAGTAAAGCATTACTCATCAATAACAGCTAGACACCGTTCATTAGTTTACGGTTGCATAAACCAAATTCTAGGTAAATATGAGCCTTCAAACATAATAGGAGTTTATAAAAAGTGTTTTTGTAGATTGAAAGAGTTCTTTAAAGATAATTTAGGGACTTCCCTGGTGGTCCAGTGGCTAAGACTCTGTGCTCCCAATGCAGGGGGCCCGGCTTTGATCCCTGGTCAGGGAACTAGATCCCACATGCTGCAGCTAAGAGTTCGCGTGCGACAACTAAAGATCCCGCATGCCACAACTAAAGATCCTGCACGCAACAGTGAAGATCCCGTGTGCTGTAACTAAGACCCTGAGCAGCCAAATAAATAAAATGTTTTTTTAAAAAAAGGTAATTTAAAGATAACAACAACATGGATGAATCTTGACAGACATAATACTGAATGAAAGAAGTCAGAGGCAAAAGAGTGCATACTATGTGGTCCACTCATGTGAAGTTAAAAAACAGGCAGAACTAATCTATGGTCAGACTAGTAGTTATGCTTGGAGGTGCTACTGTTAGGGCACACAAGGGAGCCTTCTAGGTGCTGGAAATATCCCATGTCTTGATCTGGGTGGTAGTAACATGGGTGTATTCATGTGAACTAAATGAGCTTTACATTTTAAATGCGTATACTCTCTATCAGTTATATCTTCCTTAAAAAGCTAAATTAAAAAATAGTTAGAAAAGCTAAGTATTGGTAAATCTTCTAGTTTGTAGGAATTTGTGAATTTATAGGAATGTACGACCCTATATACAATTTATAGGAATTGTAGATCCTACAGTTTATAGAAATTTGAAGATATTTGGAAGATTAATAGCATTTGTCTGGTTCTAGTCTCGGCTCTGTTAATTTCTTTGGAAATTTACTTAACCATTTTGGGCTTCAGTTATCTCCCTGTAAACAGATTAAATGAATGCAACATCATATCAAGCAATATAATGATACAGTTTTATCCAGAACCTGTTGATTTGTAAGAATTAAATGACATGGACTTTGACATATCTTTTTCAGGGTCAATGGTGCAGTTAGCAACTTTGAAGAATTCCAGAAGGCTTTTAACTGTCCATCCAATTCCACGATGAACAGAGGCACGGACTCCTGCCGACTCTGGTAGCTGGACTGTTGGTTTATGCCATCCTGAGAGAGTTGTGCAGTGCTCATCACCTACTGCTTTAGGCCTGTGTTCCCCTGAGGTTGTTTATTTTTGATGCATCTTCATTACTTGGGTATTGCTTAGATCTAAACAGTATCTATTCAGAGTTGTAAGGCTTAAAAAAATGGAATGCAAAAAATCGAATCAAGTATGTTTCTATAGAAAACCAAACCAACAAAAATAAGTCCCTAGGCTGCTTTTGTTAAAATGCTGTCTGCTGAATTGTTGCTGTTGTCCATTTTAGTGTGTAAGCCACAGCTAAGTGGTCCATATCATTTTAATCTACAGCTTTGCAGGGGCCCTAAGTAGAACGTATCCAGAAGAAAATTCAGCCTATTACACTTGCAACCCTCAGTGATGTGGACATGTGCGAGGATACCTGGGAGGTCTTTCTGCACTGTGGAGCGCACTGTGAGATTTCACACATCGTCATTACATAGCGTTGATTAACTCTAAGGTAGTTAGATTAGAAATATGTTGAATTCTCATTTTACAATATTTGATGAAGTTCTTGCCTTCAGCTTTGGAGTCTGTTGGCATGAAAACGTGCCTCACAGCTTGTATCTGGTGTAGCTTATTGCCCTGTTCAAGTCAGCATGAGCAAAGCTGGCAGAAAGGCTGCTTGGTAAAGGTTTGAGTTCGTCAAATAGAAAGACAAGGTTGTATCTGTAAGTCCCAGAAGAAGCCAAAACACCTAGTCACGCAACAGTGGGGACACTAAGAAATGACATCTCCAAAATTTGATCTAGTCTGCCCAAACCTTGGAGATTATGTCATCTGCTGGATACTTCTCTTCAGTCCAGTTCCTGATTGTCTTGTTATCCTCATATATGTGCATTCTCCTGTTTCTGAAATGAGTAGGCATCGAGAAAATGATTTTCTGATTCCCCTTTAGGAATGTATGGCTTTCCTTCTCCTTTCGTGCAAAGGGACAAACCCCACACTGAGGAGGGCGCAAAGTGGCTCAGTTAAAGTTACCTCTCTTTTAAAGAACCTTTTTGAAAAATTTCTTGATTAAAGACATTTTAGAATCTGTTGATTGAATTGAAAATTCCCTTCATAGTCTAAAGAAACATAATTTTTACTCTTCAAGTCTTCTTCTAAAGAGTCTGTAAGAAAGAGCAGTATTACGTTTTTGATCCTCAGAGCTCTGTCTTTTCAAGCTCTCACACTTTTCAAGTGTGTGTTCAGCGTGTGTGTAGGATAAAATTGTAATGGCCTTAAAGTGGTTACCTGGCATTTTCGGTTTCTTAAAATAGCCATCCCCCCTTCACATTATTCCTTGTACATGTGGTTCTAGGTTAAGTAGGCCAATAGGAAAATCTCGGAAGCAAAATGACAAATTCAGGCTAACCAGAGGAAGCCATTTTACACCCCTGGGATTTGTCATTTAAAAAAATATATATATATATATAAAAGTGTGTGCCATGTCCTTTTGTAACCATGGGAACTTAAGAAGGGAGAAAAATGCAGGGGCACCATCATGAGGAAAACAATTCCACTGCGTTAGTCAGAGGAGAGTGATTTTCCCCTTGACTTCCCGTTCTCTGAATAGACAGACTCCTGAAGAGCAGCTACCTTTTCCTCCTTAACCATGGCTTAATGTGACCTTACTTTGTATTTTGAAAACAAGCAGTTACTGTGTCTTTTCTCCAGAGGAATCATTCTGATTTGGTTTAGACTTAGAAGATTCTCCTTGTTTTTTTCCTGTATCTGGACATTTAAAATCAGCTGAGATTTTTAAGGCTTATATGAATAGCATTTTCCTTCTAGATTTCTCTTTTTAAATTCCAAATAAACACATTCCTGCAGGTCAGAGAAAGTGTTTGATAAAAGCATAGAATTATGAGTTTGGAAATGGGACTCGTTCAGTCACTTAATGGTTTAGGAAAACTGGTTGGTGAACAGTTGGGGCCCTCACAGTTTCTGAATGATGTGGCTACTTTGTCCTGACTAACTTTACCTGATGTAACTCAACTATACTGAAAGCTGTAGATAGGATGGCTGTTATTACAACAAACTCACAGAAGCCCAAATCATCACTACTAACTGGAACAATATTCTAGTAGATTGAATTTCCAAATACATGCTCATGTTTAAATTTTCAGAGTACATTCTTATTGTCCCTTCTCTTCAATACAGATTAGCATAAAAGAATCAGACACTGATTAAGTGGTAGAGGGAGGAAGGTAAATGCAACTGGAAGGGAGAGAGAAAAAGTAGGGAGAAGCTGGCCTAAGAATGTGACTCTGAAGAGAACACAGGATTTTGGCAGTCCTTGCCAAGCACATCCACTGGAGTAGGGCCATAAAGTTTTACAAAAATAATTATGCTAAATTAAAAGGAAATTAGATATTGGATCTCAGACTAGGACTGCCAGACCAAACTTCTCTGATTCATATACCAGATGCTCTGCCAGTGAACTATTGTCTGGGCAATGGAAGGAATTAGGTTTTTTTGGGAAAGTCTCCTGGATTAGTCAAGGGTCTTATGTATATAAAATGATCTTGTTTGGGCTTATCATCATTGCGCAAAGTTTCCTGAGCTTTTTACCAACCACATAGCATTGGCCTCCTATTTCCATTTTTTTTTTCCTTTTATGAGATGGACTTGGAAGTGATTACTGCAAGCTCAGGATTCGTAAATTATCCTTAAGTTTATTCAGTGCCTTTCCTCAGTGGAGCTTAAAGCACAGCACATAAATTTTATCTCATTTAGCCTTGGAGCATCAGTAAGAAGCAACTAGGAACTATGGCTTGCCACACAGGTTGTGCTTGTGCCAGAGCAGTGGAGAGGTTTGAAATTGCTTCTCAAGTATCCCAGAGTCAGGAAAGGCAGAGCCTTTGTTCTTTGGGCTGCTGACCTTTGCGTTAACCTTCATCCCATAGATTACCCTATTTCTGAATACATTTATTCCATCAGTATTTCTGTAATCACTTAGCATTTGATAGGCTTCTTCCTTGATATTTTTAACATAATGTCTCAGTTGCATATTAAATTATGGAAGAATATATGATTATTTCAAGCAACAACATTCTCATTGCCAGTGGCAGTGCCCCACTGGTTTGAAGAAAGGTGTTCTTGGATTATGCATTTCTTATCTAAATGGTCATTGTATTTTCTTCCCCTACTTGTGAAACAATGTGAGCAATCATTTTAAGGACAATAAAAAGTTGAAGATATTGTTTCCTCTCTTTTTAAAAATAATATTGAAACCTGTTACATTGATTAACATACTCAGTTCTGTTTTAGACAATATTTGCCTAAGAAGTACACAAAGCACTGTAGAGGGTTAGGTTTCTTGGTTTAGGAAAGTGGGATTTGAATGCAGTAACTTTCTCTGTAGACAGTGAGAGATTTGCGAGGTGGTCATTGTATTTTCTTCCAGAATATAAGAGATGTGGTTTATTGCTTGTGCAATAATATTCCTATTGAGGAAAAGAGAGGTTTCTGAGGAAATTATCAACCATGGTACGGCTGGTCTTGCAAAAGTAACAATGAACATTACAGTTACTGTCGAACCAAAGAATCTCTATGTGCTATCACCTTTCTTTAACAATCAAGTCGATTTATGGTCACTTATTCAGTACACAGTAACTGAGCACCATTATATTTAAATCACTGAACTAGCTGTATTTAGGCAGACCATATGCAGTCTGGTCTAACATGGGAAACAGATACGTAAACTGCTACAGTCACCCTATTTCATGACAAGTGTGATGAAATGCAAGGACATCAGGTTGTGGTTTGGTGCACAGAGAAGGAATTATTCAATTCTCCTCCGGTGGATGCTGTCGGAGTTCTCTCTGCCCAGATCCCAGCCCTTTTACCAGGCACCTAACCTCACCTTCTGTGTGCTTTTCTTCCTCATTGGCTGTAGATCTCTAGGATGGCTGCCCTCATACTACTGGAGCCTCTGTGCCCCATGTACTTCCAGAGAACTGGAAGTGCCTGGAGTTTATATTTCCTGGCCACCTTTGGACAACGAGTGAGTGGTGCAGGACAGTGAAAGCCTGACTGCTTTGCCTGGGTCTAGACAAATCCAGAGGCATATCATAGAATTCATACTAAGTTCTCTGGGGGGCATTTTGGGATTAGTTTGGCAGTGCAAGTAGAGTCGCCTGTTGATTATTTTAAACATCTTTCTGACACTGATATGTTCTGAGATGTGGAAAAGTACTCGTTTGTAGCAGGTGTGCCATGGTGTCCATGTACAGGTGATAGACATCAGACAGACTGTGGAGCTGGTAGTAGTAAGTGTTTGAGTATGGCCTGTTAGTGCCCCTCTTAGAGAGTCTACTCCAGTTTCTGAGCTGATCCTTGAAATAAGAATTTTTGTCTGTAGGGTAGTGGCAGAAGGAAGGATGTATAGAAATGACAGAGTTTATGAGTGATCTCTGAGGCATGGACAGGAAGGAGAGGCTTTGGGGTAATGGAGGCAAGAAGTCTAGAACCTCTCTTGCTATGGTCTGTTTGATAGACTTTATGAGGTATTCAGTGTGCCTCAGTTTTTAGATATATATCTTAGTGGACCTGATCAATATTTGAAGGAGTCTGATGTTTCCAATTAGGTTTAAGGTTTTTGCATGTCCCTCAAGTTCAGTTGCTTTCTTTGTTAATTAAGATCGCACTAGATGTTGAAACAGATCATCTCAATGGTTTAACCTAATTTAAGTTAATTTATTGTTTTCATTACATACAAAATGGGTATTAATGATCAGTGAGCTTCTCTCCTACAGTTGGTGATTTAGGGACCAAGGTTCCTTCCATATTGTGATTCTGCCATTTTCAATGCTATTGAATACATGCTTACCTACAAGAAGCTGGTGGAGGGGAAGAGGTTATGGAAGATATTGAGTGGAAGGTTTGATCTACTCCAAGGAGTTATCTACGTCACTTCTGCTCATATTCCATTGGCTAGAGCTCAGTCATATGGCCAAACCTAACTGCAGAGGAGGCTGGGATATATAGTCTAGCTGTGTGCCCAGAAAGAAGAGGAAATGGGTTTGGCTATTACCTAGCGATACCAGCCACACCTTCTAAAGTAAAATACTGGCCAGTAACTTGGAGCTCTTCTGAATTTAGGAAATTGCTTTTGAGCACAGCACAATGAAAATTTTAAATGCCACTGGTAGCCTGGAGTTTATTCTGTAGGAGTCTTTTTAATTAACAGTTTAATTGGATAATTTAATCCCCTTTAGAATTGGAAATATGAAAATGAAAATGAGATATTCCCTGTGATCTAACAATACTGTGCTTTAATAAACACACCAAAGTGAGCCCGGAAATGAGCACCACAAAAGCATTACCATAATTTGTGATCAGTGAAAGAAAACCTGATCTATAACTTTAATTATTTATAAATGGTTTAGCTGCATGTTTCATTTGAATGTATATTTTGTTTTGTTGCTTGTCTCAATTAGGAAGGTAACTGAATATAAGATTATGTGGCTATGCCATGGATTTACAATACGTTCTAAGCTTTTAAAATATATCCCATTGAGAGGGGAAATAATTTTTTTTTTCTTTTGCGGTACGCGGGCCCCTCACTGTTGTGGCCTCTCCCATTGTGGAGCACAGGCTCTGGACACGCAGCCTCAGTGGCCATGGCTCACGGGCCCAGCCACTCTGCGGCATGTGGGATCTTCCCGGACCGGGGCACGAACCCGCGTCCCCTGCATTGGTAGGCGGACTCTCAACGACTGCACCACCAGGGAAGCCCAATAAAATATTTTTTATGAAATAACATGTGCTATGTCTTCTAGGATTTTTAGAGGATTTATATGAAAATTATGGGAATTCCCTGGCAGTCCAGTGGTTAGGACTCTGCGCTCTCACTGCTGAGGGCCTGGTTTCAATCCCTGGTCGGGGAACTAAAGTCCGTCCCACAAGCCATGTGGGGCAGCCAAAAGAAAAAAAAAAGACCTTTAAAAAAAAAAAGAAAATTATTTTTACTTCTCCATTGATTAGAGATGAGAAATGCTATTCTTTATATTCATGTTTTATGCTTTCTCCACTTAAAAGAAAAATCGAGGCTCAGAGTCCAAGAAACAAAGATGAGTGTCCATGTACAAGCCACAAAAGTACTGTTAGAATTAATGCTGGCTTGAGATGCCACTTTACAGAGGAAGAAGCACTAAGTGATTAAGTTAAAATCCCCAATGTAAAAGCTACCTAAAATATTAGGTATCACTTATGCTGCCAGTTAGGCTGAAATGTCTGCATATGTCCTAAGCGAAAAGAGCAGTACAGTTTACCATTTAGAACTGAACTCTATCTATTTCCAAACTGAGTTAGAATAGAAGTCAGTGGAATCTGTATACTGGTAATGGTCACATGACTCTCCAACCCCAGTGACATTTGATGAATGAAGAAAAGGTTAACCCAGAGAAAATTTATTCCAAGATTGTCCAGGCATTTATAAATGATTGTTTTTTTGCCTAAAAAATGATCACGATGAAAACAGCAAACATTTCTTGACACCTACCATGTCGTAGGCACTCCACTAGGGTCTTGCATGCCTTGTAGCCAGTCCTCACAACAACCTTGCAGATACTTGTTACTGTTTCCACTTCACAGCTGTGGAATACTTGTGTGACTCGCCAAGACCACATTTGTAATTGGAGGAGCCAGGAATAAAGTCATTTTTGTCTGATTTCAAAGCCCATTCTCTAATGCTCTACTGGGCAGTTGGACCAACGTTCCAAACCTGCTTTTGACCTGTGAATTATTGAAGATTTCAGGCTGTGTTCTGTAGTCATCTGTTAGAAAAGAAGTGAAGGAGTCAGTTTACAGGTGTTTGTACCTGATGATAGTTCCATCTTGAGTCCTTCAGAAAGCTCTCCAGAAGCTGCTCTTCACTGATAATGCTGGCTACCATTTAGTGAGCATGAACCATCTGCCGGACATCCACTAGATGTTTTATGTATATTATCTAATTTAGTCATTAGGATAATTCAGACACCTATAGTTATCCCACTTATAGGTAAGGGAACAAAGGCTTGGAGAGATGAACAACTTGCCCATGATTATTCAGCTAGCAAGCAACAGGGCCAGATTTGAATCCATTTTTATCCATGCGCTCCCTTAGGCAAACATATAGCTGTGGGGACCCCAAGTCCTAGATTTCTGGGCTGGGGTGTCTCAGTTTAGTTGGTAGACTCCCCCTCAGTTTACCTGTGTTCAGCCCTGTGATTGCCTGTGCCCTCTGTGTTCAGGTCTTCTGAAACCAGATTGTCTCCAGGTCACTTTCTCCAGAGAAAACCTTTGTGACTCTGCTTGTGGGTAGTTGAGAGCCTGTGAAAGTTAAAGACTTTAAAGTAATCACCTTGTTCGTAACCCCATCATGCCTACTGACATTCACTGTTACCTACAGCTTCCAAGGCCTGAGGCCTTCTGGTAGTCTGCCGGGCACTTCAGCTTGCTTCTAGTAGGGGGTCTATTATTTTTGCCCATGTGGCCTTTTTAATATTTTTAGTATCCTTTTTGTGAGAGGGAAAGTAGATCCATATCTGAGTAACTGGAAGTCTATGTTTTGTTTTCTAAAGGGAAAATGTACCAAAAAATTATTATTTTTAAAAGAAATGCTGCTATAGATACAGTTCTACTGAATTATTGCCTTCACCCACCAATATCTGTAACTAAAGAGTCTAAAGCTTCCTTTAAACTGCTGAATATTTGGAGGTTTCATTTTATGCAGAAGCCAATCCTATTTTTTCTTAGTTATTTTAATAAAACAAGCATGCATGAGCATTTGGTATTTTCCATTTCTCCTAAAGCCATATAACTTAGTCTTTGGAGAATTCGTTTGAGGTGAAAGGAATGTATCTCTGTCCACCTTCCAGAGTTGCCTGGGAATGTGTCTAGGAGAATGCTAGGTTGGATTTGTTACGAAAGCTCCAGAGGAAATTTTTACTTATCAACAAGGGCCAAGCACAGTCCTTGGAGATTCACATTTCAACTCTCATCTGCACACACACAACAGGCTCCGGCGCAGATTGAGTTTGAGTTAGTGCACATAGCTTGTTGGGAGGAAATCAATCAAAAGCCTTTTAAAGCATAAATGGTTCTTTAGGAACTGAAAGCTGAGTGCCTCAATTTTATTGTAAGCATTGAATAAAAACCATCTTAAAGCATTCAGCATGTTAAAACTACAAACACGAGTAATAACGAAGGTACTCCCTCACCTAGGTATGTTGGTGATATGTACGAAGTAATATTTGCTATAGAATAAGAAGAAAAATCGACTGTCATTTAAGATCTGCCTACAATACATGAGGCAGAATGCTAGCTGTCATACTGGATTTTGATTAATCCAGGACTTTGGTGACTTTAACCCCAGAGTTCACAAGCAATATCATAATAACAGAATTGTCATTCCAATGTTTTAAAACCCTTCAGTGATCTTTCCATTGCAGTTACAATAAATCCCAACAACTTACCCTGACCTAAAGGCCCTGCATAACCTGGCTCTCCACTTTTCCATTGCCATGTCTCCGTTGCATTTTTTCCTAGTTACACAGGTCTTCTTTTTGTTTCTCCAATTTACTAAGCTTTTTCCTCTCTTCTCAGTCTCAGAGACTTTACAGCTTTGCCTGAAATAGTTTTGCGTGTCTTTCGTATAAGCCTGTTGAAGTTAGGGCCCTTTACTTTAGAGTCCGTCCCCTCACCTAGCTTATACCTCCCTAGATCTAACCACAGTTACCAGTGTTCTTTTCCCTCCCCTCCTCATCTTTCTTGGCCCCTGTTGATAAGTAAAAATTTCTTCTGGAGCATTCATGACAAATCCACCCTAGCATTCTCCTAGACGCATTCACAGGCAACTCTGTGAAGGTAGACAGAGATACATTCCTTCCAACTGAATTGTCCAAAGACTAAGTTATATGGCTTTAGGAGAAATGGGAAATACCAAATGCTTACGCATGCTTGTTTTATTAAAATAACGGAAAAAAACCTAGGATTGGCTTCTGCATAAAATAAAACTTTCCAGTATTCAGGTAGGAGTGTCCCTAGGATGTTGAGGAAGAGCAAGGAGGCTAGTGAGGCAAGGAAGAGTGTGGGACAAGGTCATGTGAGAATGCAAAGTGGCATTCCGATAGTTGACGGTCATGTAGACCATTGTAAGAATTCTTGTTTTCACTCTGTGAGATGGGAAGACATTGGAGACTTTTGAGCGGAAAAGTGACAAGATCTGCCTCCTGATTTCCAGGACGATTCTGGCTGTGTTGAGAGTAGACTGTGGGTGAACAAGGGAAGAAGTAGGAAGACCAGTCAGAGGCTGTGGCACTCATCCAGGTGAGAGATCATAGTGACTGTGTCTAGGAGAGTAGCTGGGGAGGTAATGAACGAATGCACAGTAACGACATTTAAAAAAGAAACTCTTTTATGGTCCGGAACCTTAAACTTTCCAAGTATTTCTTTTTCATTTGTCGTTTTCTATGTTGCTCCCTGGATCCATGCACGATTATATGGTATAATCTTAGAGCATTATATGATTTTGCATGATATTTTTTCATTTAATAGTATTGGCATGCATCCATGGTATTTAATAATCTTCCATTTTAATGGCAGCATAATATTCTTTAGCGTTTCTGTGACATTTTATTCAATCATTTCTTTATTGTTAGAAGTTTATTATTGATTTCATTTGTAACTATTGTAAACAATACAGAGATAAGTGTCTTAATGTGTAGAGTTTTTTTCTTTCCTCTTGATTGTTTCCTTTAGAATAAATACTTGAGAGTGAATTTACTTGACCAAAGGGGGCATGTTTAAGCTTTTGAAATATACTGACATAATTGCTTTTTAGCACGGTTGTATATATGAGGGTACATACTTCATTTTACAATGGAACTGGAGCAGGAAAGGGTCCTGTCCATAAGAAAGTTATGGTATACTGGAGGAAGTAGATGTGTAAGCCAAAAACTGTAATAACAAGCATAATGAAGAACAGTATAAGAAGGTGCCACATTTAGTAAAACCTGATAAGTTCTACATGTTATTAATTTCAACTTTACTAATACTTTACATCTATTAAATATATAAAAGTGTGACTGGTTGTTTAATTTTAGTAATTAGCTTTTTGGTTTTTACTTCTCTTGATGTAAATTACTTGCACATCAATGCCTTTTGCCCTTTAAGCTATTAAGATCTTGTTTTTTTCTTTTCAATTATATGAGATTTTTATTGCTTATTATTATTAGTCATTAATTGAAACAGAAAAGTTCTATTTCTATGCTCTGATCATTGTTTTGTACTTTTGCAACTAGTATTCTTTTTTTCAATGCTAGAAACTTTTAAAAAATTTTATTTAAAAAATTTGATTTACAGTGTTGTGTTTCAGGCATACAGCAATAGTGTTCTTTTGTCAAGTAGTGGAGAAAGGGCAGAGTGCTCTACTTTACATGGTTTGCCTTGTTGGAATAAGCTTTAGACAAAGGAGTATAAAGATAGTTAATACAAATTTAGGAAGAATACTATGTTAAATGCATATCAGTTAACTGAACAAATATTTATTGAACCACTTGCTAGATATTATTCTAGGGCTTGGAATACAATGATGAATAAGAGCTCTAACTGCTAATTATTTAGTGATTTAAAAATTACTTAACAATTCATAAGGAAAAGTAGATATGTAAATAACAATTTCAGCAGTGTAGTATATCATAGAACAGAGTTGAATGCAGGGTTCTTTGGGCATAGGACTGGATAAAAACATTTCTAGAGCTAAGCAATGAAAGAATTACAATGTCCTCAGCTGTGAAATCTAAATAATAATAAATTAATAAGGCAGACAACTCAATAGGAAATTGGTCAGATGACTTGAACTTGTTCACAGAAGAGGATATCTGAATTGCCAACAAATATATGAAAAAGTGCTTAAACTTCACTAATCATTGAAACCATAATGTGACTCATTTGTATACCCCTCCCTGCAGAATGCTAAAATAAAAATGGATTTAGACAAACAGAACTCTCATATAATGCTGATGAGATTATAAATCGGTATGGCCACTGTAGAAAACTATTAGGCCAGAATCTTCTAAAGGTAAATATGTGTGTAACCGATGACCCAGCAATTCCACTTCTAGGTAGTAATAAGTTGCCATCTTAGTAGGTCGAAAATGGTTGAATATTGGCAATTTCATATTGTTCAACCTAATGTTTACCCAACAGAAATTCACACATATGTTAATCAGAAGACATTGTAGAAGATGTTCATAGAAGCACCAATATTTGTAGTAGTTCAAAACTGGAAACTACTGAGATGCCCATCAACAGTAGAGTAGAGTAAATACTTGAATATTAGTCTACAATAACAGTGAAACTACAGCTACATACATATGTTTATCACAAGCATGATATTGAATGAAAGAAGCTGAATTTTATGATTCTATTTATATGAAACAAAAATATGTAAAACTAATCTGTGCTATTAGAAGTCAGGGGAATGGTTGCCCTTTCAGTGTTAGTGACTGGAAGGTCCCACAAGGGGGCTCTTGAGCTACTGGTAATATTAGGTTTCTTGATCTGGAAGCTATTTACGTTAACCATTTGTACACTTTTATATATGTATATTTCACTATAAAGTGTTTTAAATAACAGTAAAATAAATACAAGGAAGTCCATGTAAGTTCTGATTTTTTTCCCCATAACTACTTTGATGCTTTTTGAGGGAAATAATGAATATCAGATTCTTTCCAAAATCTTTTCTCTGCTCGTTTTTTGAGTTCTTGCTTTGCTGGTACTCTTGGGCAATCCTGCAGTTGTCATAGGAATATACATAAGAGACAAGACTGGGTGTGGGGGTCTCTTGGAAGAGATGAAGCTGGACCTGAGTTTTGTAGCATCCATTGGAGACAGCCAGGGGAGCTAACAGAGAGCAGAGAGTTCCAGGCAGAAAGGCCAGGCTTCTGGAAAACAAGATGAGGGGGAAAAAACCTGTTGGGAGGGGCTGGAAATGGCTTATTAGAGCTGGAGCTTGAAGAGTGGCTGAGGAGGGGTTGGTGTTAGGCAAGATAGTTTGGCAGAGGCCAGATGGAGAAAGGCCTTGAAGGACTATGCTGCTGAGTCTGGACTTGATCCTGTAGGCGTCTGGGAGCCACTGAACAATTTAAATCAAACCATTGACACAAATAGATTTCTGGTTAATGAAGAGTAAGCTGGTGATGGTGGGGAGAACACTCGGAGAGGGATAAGACTGAAGCCTGGGGGACCAGTTACGAGGCCACTGCAGTAATCGAAGGGAGATATGACATGCTGGTGGCATGGGATGGAGACGTAGGGATAGATATGAGAGCTCTTGAGACAGAATTGTTCTGACGGGACTTGGTAAATTGATGGGTTTGGAGTTGATATGTAGGCGTGGTGCTACATACATAAAAAGGTAAAACCTTTCATTCAGTAAATGGTGAAACACATACAGCCTTCTTCCTGTCTTTTTTCCCCCTTTAACACCTTCCTACAGTTAACATAGGTCAAAGGATGTTGCCGTGACAAGGAAGAGAAAGCTTACCAGCTACTTACCATTGCTTCTTAGAATGAAGGCTCAATGAAACATTTCGTATTTTTTCAGCGGAGGATCAGGTAGGTCATCTTGTGCACTAGCACACAAACTTCTTGATTTTGCCAAATAAGCCAGTCGAAAGGGAAATGGTAATTTATCTGAGAAGCCCTGTGTTAATGCCCTTCTGGAAATAGAAAAGAAGCGGTACCTATATATATTGTCATATACTATTGTAAACAAAAAACAATTTGTGCATGTGTTTATATGATTATATAGGTACAAAAATATGTATACACATATGAATAAACGTACACATGTATATATACACACAAACATATATACACACTAGGAACTTATACAACTATGTAATACCCTTGAGATATTAGATACAGAGATTATCTAGGTATATAAAGAATAACAAAGTTTTATTTAATTTTCTCTGTCTTTTTAAGCATAATATTTGGGTGGGAGAGGATCTGGAGGCTATTTTCCTTACTTTAATTACCTCATTGCAATTCTTTCCTTTCAATTTTGGTTTTTATAAACGGGAACACTGTATTAATCCATTCTAATTAAAAACCAGTCATGCAACCCTTCAGTTAAAGAAACAATTTTTAGTCTGCCTTTGATATCATTTCGTCAGAAATTGCCTGTATGGCTTTTGGAATCATCACCACTACAGTGCTCTGGTGACCACTGGGACAACAGCTTTACTTGCTGATTTTATTCTAAAAATATCAGGAATTGGCCAAGTGCTTTTCCTCTGGAGAAAGGTTCAGAGCTCTTCCAAGGGTGCCTGAGAGAGTGCAGAAATTTCTATTCCTGCAGTAAAGGAAGAGGGAGAGTTATGGAAGGGGTGGCAAGAAAAGCCCCAAGTTCACCTTCTGCTTGTCCACATAACACCTCTTCACCTTCCGGCTGCCAGAGGAGCTATGCTATTCTTAGCCATCTCCTGCAAAGGTAATTACACAAAACCCCTCTGAAACCCATTTCTGTATTTGTCCAAGAAATGTTTTTATCTTCTGTAAATCCCCTGCGCTGTAACTAAGCCCTTGGTCTGCCCTTGGCTGGATGGGAGGACAGCCAGGCTTCCTTTCTCCAACAGAGAGAGCCCTTTCTGTACCTGAAGACAATTAGCTCATCATCAGGCCAACCTCCTTCCCCTTCTCCAGACTGAAAATGTTCATCTTTAGCTTTTTCTTGTCTTTCTCCTTCTTGTTATTTCTTCGATCCCTTTCCTTTTCACTATTGCCAAGCACTTTTCAGAACTGGACCTCCTGCTATGCAAAAAGCCCAGTTGACCTTGCTCTCCAATCGATGGGGAAAAGGTAGAGTTAAACAGAGTCCGGGGGAGCAACAGAGAAAGTCAAGGCAGGTGCCTCTTACCCGCAGCTGTGGAGTACAATTGAGTCATGGATCAGAAAACCCAGATGTCAGTACAAAATCAAGGCCCCCAATCCGAGGTAGCATCCTCAAAAAACAAAGCCAAGTCCAAAGGTATTGCTGATCCAAAAACCCAGGGAAAATCCAGCAGGATTGCTCAGTGAGGGGAGCAGCCTGGACGTGGGCTGGGGTAGTGAGTGGGTAGCTGCAGCCTTAAAATTCAAGTCTTAACTGTCATGGGGTGGGGAGGGGAGGATATCTCCCAAACGATTGAAGAATTGATCAGTAGTGAGTTCAGGATACTGTTCTGATTACCTTTTCAGACCAAGACAAAATTCCTCCATGTCACTAAACATAGGCCTCAGACCCTCTGGTGGACCAGGGCCAAACTTACGAGGATGTTGACGAAGCAGATGTGGTCCATGCCAAATGGTTCCTTCCTAATTGGATCATGCGATAGTCTTTTGGGCTTGAAAACTTGGAGTCATTTCCCTTTGCCTCCTCTCCATTGCCAGTTAGTCCCATTAAGTTAGTCGCCAAACTCTGGCCTTTCGGCGTCTCCCACATACTTGTTTCTTTTGGTCTCTATTTCCCACTCAGACCTGAACAACCTCAGTCCTGAACTGTGAATTGCTTCCTCATAGGACTGTCTGACTCCTGTCCCAGTTTGCCAACCTACACTATGCTCTGTTCCCTTTCTTTTATATCTTTATTTGATGATTTTGAATTGCCTCGAGGGATAAGTTTATACTCCTCAGTATTCCATCCAGACCCTTCAACATTTGGTCCTAAACGCCCTTTCCCAACTGTATCTCCCATCTCTTCCGTATGTGAGCCCTCGATTGAGTCAAGCATATTGCCCTTGAACACATCTGCTTTCCACATCTGTCTTTGTCCATGTGGTTCCCTAGTCACTGTCTTCTATGCCCATTTAAATTCTGTCTTTAAGGATGCAGATCTAGTCTTAGTTCATCCAAGATCATCTTGGCCAGAAGTTCTCTACGTCCCCAGAATTCTTATAGCACTTCGTGTCCATTTCCCTCATCCAACCCTGTATGGTACCAGGCTGTTAGCTGGCCTTTCATATGTGTGTATTGACTTCCCTGTCTAGAGTTTTAAATACTTTGATGGCAAAAGTGGGCTTTTAGTGGTAAGGATATCACTCTAAACAGCTTAGCATTGTCCTGAAGGTTGGGATTTTGCTGTGGATTCAGTGTAGTTATAGTGCTACAATGCAGTGATTCTCAATATTTTTCAAAGGCGAGGATCACTTTGTTGTTCCCTTTTCATTGTCAAAAAATTTTTTATCTCCCACATTGATGTCCTGATTCATTGAAATTTTTAAAAAAACAATGATCAAAGCTTTTGTGCATTTGGTGATCCTTTACAATGGAATTTTGGGTATAGTAACACCCACATGTATTTGAAAATAAGTAGTGTGGTATTTGTAAGATGTTTTTATTTATTTGGTCTATAGATGATTCTTAGTGAAAATGTGGTTTTGCTGACCCTAACAGTAAGATCGGCTCCCCTGTGCCCTGCTGCCCCATTATTTGGTTACGTCATCATTATTATCTCACAGGGCTGTTGTGAGGATTAGACGAGATACCATATATTAGGTGCATGGCACAATGCTTGGAGTTTAAGTGATCCTGATCATTCTTTCCCTTCTCCTTGTCACCGTCAGTTAATTTTGAAGGTGAGGAAGTTCTGGGACCTTCTGGGCAATTTGATTTGGATGGGACTGAGTTTGGGGGAGTGAATGTGGGGAAGGCAGTGTCTCTCAGAGGAAAGGTGAAAGAGCATTAAAGATCACCTAGAGAAGCAGTTCTTAAACATTTTACTCTCAGGACTCCCTTCCCCTCTTAAATATTATTGAGGACCTCAAAGAGCCTTTGTTTATGTGGAATATCGAGAAACTTAAAATATTTATTATTTTATTTAAAAATAATAATAAGCCATTACACACTAATATAAATTATACATTCTTATGAAAAATATATTTTCCAAAAGAAAAAAAAGTCACTGAGAAGAGTGGCATTGTTTTAAATTTTTACAAATCTCTTTAATATCTAGTTTAATAGAAGGCAGCTGTATTCTTACATCTGCTTCTGAGTTCAATTTTTGTGATATTTGGTTTTGGTGAAATTAAAGAAGAAAATCTAGGTTCATACAGATGTATTGTTGGAAAAGGGAGGAGTATTAGAATAGCCTTTCAGATAATTGTGAATATTCTTTGAAATGAAACCAAACTCAACAAATGGTAGTTTCTTTTCTTTTTATAAATTTATTTATTTATCTTGGTTGCATTGGGTCTTCGTTGCTGTGCGCGGGCTTTCTCTAGTTGTGGCGAGCGGGGGCTACTCTTCATTGTGGTGTGCGGGCTTCTCATTGCGGTGGCTTCTCTTGTTGTGGAACACAGGCTCTAGGTGTGCGGGCTTCAGTAGTTGTAGCTTGCAGGCTCTAGGGCGCAGACTCAGTAGTTGTGGCTCTCAGTAGTAGTTGCTCTGCGGCATATGGGATCTTCCCGGACCAGGGCTCGAACCCGTGTCCCCTGCATTGGCAGGAGGATTCTTAACTACTGTGCCACCAGGGAAGTCCCTACAAATGGTAGTTTCTTAAAGGTTAGTTGCAATATGCAATCTGAAACAGCCATGAAGTTTTCATACTCTGTTACACTAACATCTACTCCTGTCTTGATTTTAAATGGGTCTTTTAATTATGTATGATTTTGTAACATCAACCATTGGTCATTTGGAAAATATTGGTTCACTGAGTTATGCAGAACTTCCAAGTGTTGACACATTTCATTATACAGATTCAAAAAATTACATTCATTATTAATTACCACTGATCTCATCAGATAAGTCTTTAGTACTGGGAAGCTGCCAGGATCGTGGCAGATACAAGATTTTCAAAATTCTAATTTTCATTCAAAAGCTTGAATTTTATAATTGGCAACAAATACTGTCAGTTGTTTTTCTTGAATTGACAGGCTAAGTCTGTTCAGTTTTGAGAAAATGTCCGCCACATACCCAAGTTTGAATAGTCATAGTTTGTCACTTGTTCTTTCACATGAAAATAATGTTCCACACAAAAAAGCCGATAGTTTACCTTCCAACTCAGATGATGACATAAATCTTTTCCTTGAGATAGCCACTGTACTTTGGTATGCCCCCAAAGTACTTCGGTGTACTTTCTTTCCATTTTGTCACAAAAAATGTGAAAAAGATGTGTACTCAAGGGTTGAGATTTAATAAAGTTAATATTTTTTAGAGCTTCATCACATACATTCTTAAGTGAAACTAGCATTTTCTCTTTACTGTGTGGCAGTAAAAAATACAGTGACTACTAGGATAGTTTGATACCACTGCCTTGTTTCGTGCTAAGAAGCCAGCAGTTTTATCCCCCATTGCTTTTGCATCATCATGACAAATGTCAAACAGTGGAAAAGCAAATAACATCTTAGTATTATTATGGAAATAGTTTTGACCTCCAGGACCCTCAGAAAGGGCCTTGGGAATCCCTAGGGGTCTGTGGACCACATTTTGAGAAACACTGCTCTAAACTTTTGTAAATGGCTGGCCCTCCCAGGATGTAAAATATAGCTACCGGCACACATGGGAAAAGAGCCGAAGTCTTTTTCACACAGGGCAGTTTGCCTTACTTTTTGGAACCTGAGATGGACTTTTTATTTCTTTGCAGAACTGAAGGCATCTGGCTTGGGAACATGATCATTCTCCACTCACCTTTAAACTGCCTCAGCTCTTACTAAGTCTCTGGCAGTGATATGTTGATTATGTGAATTTAAAGCCCACAGGAGCCAGAGGAATGACAGATCAGATTCCCTTAAAGGAGAAATGAAATCCAGGAGCCCCTGCTGACCTTTGGTGTCATTCTGGTAGAATGACTGCTTCTGGGCCAGATGGCATGTGGCTTAAGCGGAGATGTCTCAACCTGTTTCCTAGCATTAATTGTGCACGTTGATACTTCTTCATTGTGCAGTCCATAATTCTTCATTGTCACCCTCATTTAGATTTTTTTGAGGTAGCCGAATTCTAACAAGACTCCATGAATCCAAGCAATTTCAAAAGGTCCAATTTCTCTTAAATCTCCAAACTCAAACCTTTTTATATCCAATCATTGTTACAGGCAGACAGACACTGAATCTCTCTTTTGTCAATCGAATTTAAGTCTAGCAACTTTTAAGAGCAGTGAGATTGAAGGACAGAGTCTCTATGCCCTGAAGGAGGTGGCTGAATGGAAGCCCATTTAACTTTTTGTTTAAGGGCACTAAATAAGGATCAATTTGTAAAGGCAGCTTTTCTAGTGTGGCAAAGTTAGCTTCTCATATCTGATGTGGATAAATGGAGGGTCAATATCCTTTATCTTATCAACAATTTCACCAAAAAATATTTATTAAGGGCATTCAGGTCAGGCTTCTCAGCTATAAACAAGCAAATACTCCAAGCAGAGCTGTCGGAACCTACTTCTGAGGGTTGTTGCTCATTAGGTCAACTTCAAATTATTTTAGAAATAAATTCTAAGCTCAGCTTTTGAGTCCTGTTAACTTCTAGACAACCTCCACCCAGGAGCTGCTTTCGTTCATCACTTTGAAGTTGACCTAATGAGCAACAAAAGTAAATTTAGCCAACTAGGAAAGAGAGCTGGCTTTTTTTCACCCAGGGTTATGTGTAAGGACAGCATTCTGTCATATGAGAATGTCACAGTTTAGACAGAAGAACACTAGTTCCAGGGAAGAAGGGAAAATAAGATTTGGATATTTTATTTGACAGACTTTTACCCCTTTATATTTATTGTTTTTGAATTATATGCATACCACTAACCCACACCCCGACACACAACCTTCTTAAAGAGCCTGCAAACAAGTCATTGTAATTGTAAAACAGGAACATTTGCATATGCCTTCATGCTCTAAATTTTAGGTTTTACTTAGAATTTTGGTTTATTGCTTACAATAGGGGCAGAACATCCATGGCTTAGTAAATAAGAACCACTTTGACTTATTAAAATGTACTGCTTTTTTTAAAAGCCAACAAAATTTCAAATTACCTAAAATTTAAATCAACATGTAATGGGAGGCTTAGTTTGAGAGAATAAAGCGTGTTGTCTTTAGAGTTTAGGCAGGTTAGGAGACTCCAGGAGATGGGCCCATAAGAAATTTATTTGCATGAGGAATGAAGTTGCCTCCTGGGAGTGAATGAATCCTAAGAGAAGACAGCATTGCTGGAATACTGAAACATTTCCAGAACTAGGGGAGAGTGTCAGAGGTGAGTGGCATTGTATATTCAAATTTAAACTAGCTACCATGAGCTAGCACTGCCTCTGTCCTTACTAGGGGAGTAATAATTAAGAGCAAGTAAAAACTAACAGCAATTTCAGGAAAATCTCTTTAACACATTGGCAAGTGTTAATCTGAAGTGCTTTGTAGCCCATGTAATAGAGTGAAAGAAAAGAGGGCAAGGAAGTCCATTTATCTTCTTAGACTACACAGCACCTTCAATGTTTCCTTGTTTCCTTGCTGGCGCAGCACTAACTTTGGGCATTAGTGAGCACTGGTACCTTTGGTGGGTATCTGGGCATTGTTGTATTTTCACCATTGGTGTAGCCAAGAAGCAACACCCCAACAAGCCAGGGAAAAGGAAACCAACATAGTTCCCTGTCACCATGTAAAACGATAATTGAACTGGGGATAGTTTTCTGTTATGTTAAAAACTTCTGGGAATAAGCAAACTTACCTACTTGTTGCAGGAAGTACTTTTTCCTGAAAGATAACATTGTGAGCCAACCAAAAGAGTTTACTTTCGTTTCTTTTTATGGCTGTGGATGGACCTAGAGTCTGTCATACAGAGTGAAGTAAGTCAGAAAGAGAAAAACAAATACCGTATGCTAACGCATATATATGGAATCTAAGGGAAAAAAAAAAGGTCATGAAGAACCTAGGGGTAAGATGGGAATAAAGACACAGACCTACTAGAGCATGGACTTGAGGATATGGGGAGGGGGAAGGGTAAGCTGGGACAAAGTGAGAGTGTGGCATGGACATATATACACTACCAAACGTAAAATAGATAGCTAGTGGGAAGCAGCTGCATAGCACAGGGAGAGCAGCTCGGTGCTTTGTGACTACCTAGAGGGGTGGGATAGGGAGGGTGGGAGGGAGGGAGATGCAAGAGGGAAGAGATATGGGAACATATGTATATGTATAACAGATTCACTTTCTTATAAAGCAGAAACTAACACACCATTGTAAAGCAATTATACTCCAATAAAGATGTTAAAAAAAGAGTTTACTTAACAAGAATAACATATTTCCCATTAATACTCATGTCAATATTCTCAATTCCCTGTGCCTGCCAGTCTTTAGGTGTCATGTTATAAAATCTGCGTAATTCTCCTTGCAAGACCTGCCCTAAAATCACCCAGCCCAGCCCCTAATATCCTGCCATCCCTCTTCTGAGACACTATTTAGACTCTGTTAAGGTAGTATTCTCCTATGTTGCAGTAAGTCTAAAAAACTTTGATCAGTGTTTCTTGTTTAGTGTTTTCTGGGGAGACTTGACGGTCAACATAGCCAAAAGGGTGAATGTGTACACATTCGGGAGAGACCGCCCCCCGCCGTCAGGTGCAGAGGAGCCACAATTATGGGTGGGGTGGAGCCAAGTAAATACCGTTTGTTGCTATTTTTCTGGTCCAGTTTCTACTTGCGGGAAGGTGAGACCTGGGGAAATTTGGCTTAAATACCCAAAATCATTCTCTAAGCATGAACAGCAAATGTCTAGCACTGTCAGATTACCATGTTCACTACTTTTTACATGATTTTTCCTTGATAAGATACATACAGTGCTCCCTTCCTCCAAAGTTGATTTTACATTCATTATATCATGACGAAATCTTAGAGGTGTGTGTATGCCTGACTACATACATATATGTACACACACACACACACACACACGCACCTGAGCAATTTAAGGCAGGTTACAAAAATGCAGTGGGATAAAAATAAAGCTGCCCCAGAAGGCAGCGCTCTAATAAGCTGGGAACGTATTCTTTTGGCGGCTGCTGCGCTCCCCTTCCCCATTCCCATCAGTCTCTTTTTCCACAGTTAAAGGCCACTTTCATGGCACATAAAGAGCAGCCTTAGCAACCTCAACAGTGAAGCTCTTTCCCCCTTGTCCAAACTATGTCTGACTCCCTCACCCGAGTAGTGAGGTCGGGTAGGGAAAAGGAGAAGAAACCCCTCGGAAGTCAAAGCTACAGAGACGGGGTTGGGATCTGATCTAATCTGACCTAACTCTCGCCTCCTGGGCTCGGGGAATCTCGGGCAAGCTCGGGCAAGCTCGGGCAAGCTCGTGCCGCGCATGCGGACTCTGATTTCCGCGCCCGGGTTCCTTCCTAGCCGAATAGCCAAACACGAATCCTGCTGACGCTGACTGTGGGCCACCACGCGCTCAGAGCTCTGGATCATCCGGTGGCCTTGAGGTTCGAAGACGAATTCCTTTAAAGCTCATTTCTAAGCAGGTGAGTAAAAGCAATCTGTGTCTCATATTCCAAGGACTATGAATGGGTCGCCTGCTGGTGGAAAAGAATTTGAACGTAATGGAGGAGGGCGGTATGACTGTAAAGGGGGTGAGCTATTGGGAAGAAAGAAAACATTTCCTGAATGCGTTTGGGAGGACTTTAAGATAAACATCATAGGTGAAAAGTTTGATTTACCAGTTCATTTCTGTGACAAATTTGTGATTTGCCTTTTAAAATCTATGGGCGTATAATTCCGTGCAAGTATGCTTTTTTGCTATGACTGTGCTAATTTATATGAAAGAAAAGGAGGTAAGATATGACCAGGCTGTAGTATTCCTGTGCTGCGAATTGTGGAGCATACACGAGGTTCTGTCTTCATGTGTAGCGCTGGCCAAGAGTGCAGGAAAACTTATTTGCCTCAAAGAGAGTTAGAAGCTCGTATCAACTACCACCATAAGAGAGCTAAATAACTTGTTAACTGTGCTCCGCTTAAAAAAGTTCACCCTTGGGCTTCCCTGGTGGTGCAGTGGTTGAGAGTCCGCCTGCCGATTCAGGGGGCGCGGGTTCGTGCCCCGGTCCGGGAGGATCCCGCGTGCTGCGGGGCGGCTGGGCCTGTGAGCCATGGCTGCTGAGCCTGCGCGTCTGGCGCCTGTGCTCCGCGGCGGGAGAGGCCGCGGCAGTGAGAGGCCCGCGTACCACAAAAAAAAAAAAAAAAAAAAAGTTCACCCTCGTATTGCTTCACCAACAACTGAAATCCCTGAAATGCTGCTAGACCAGGACCATATGAGCCATATTCCACCAGAGTTGCGCAGCATTATGTCACCATCTCCTGTGCAGTGTGTATCACACAAGCGCAGTAACCAGCCACGCAAGGATCTTTATGCTCTTCCAGCAGAATTGTCGCCACCCCACCTCCTTTGCTCCATCAGGAAGTCGTTAGTATTTCAACAAGGGAAAACAGCAATTTAGTAATCACCCCTATTCAGGGTGACTCAAATTCTGGTGCCAAAGAACTATCACCTCCTGCCCCAGCACCGGCTCACCAGCATCTTGAATATCAAAGTCAGCCAGTGGTATTGCCCCCTTATATTATGCCTCCAGAGGCACATGCACTACCCCCATCTACTCCACCACCAGTAAGCCATCCAATGTCATATTCTCTCCAGGATTCAGGTACTCCTCAGTTGGTTTGTAGTCAAGTGCCACCTCCACCCATGACTTCTGATCCATCACCAGTACCTTCTTCCCCTGGATGTATTATTGCCCTGGTGCCACCCTATATAAATCCTTCTCTGCCGGAATCTCCTCTGTCTCATAATGGTGGTCCACCTGTAAGTGAATTCCCTTCTGACCGTCATAATCCTAACTCTTTATCCCAGTTCACCGAAGAACAAGAAATTCTGAGCCCTCCGTTTATACAACGGGATGGAACAAATCCTGGTATGTGACCTCTGTCGAAAGGACTTTCACCTCCTTCACCAGCACAGGGTCCACCTTCCCCAACCCCACTTTCTGGATCACATTGCTCAGATCAGACAAGATATAGACCATATTCACATTGATAATAGTATTTTGAACTGAAGAGCTGGTGAGGACAAAAACCTTAAATATAGTCAACTTTTCAATTAAACTGTGTTTTGGGAAGGAAGAGCACCTCTTACAGAGATAGCAAAACACTTAGGATCTTGACTCTTAAAATGATTTTAAACCTTGGCTTTAGGATTTATTTCAAGTTTTATACTATAGAGTGGATAAATGGCTCAGTGGAGCATATCTGTATTTTAAACACTTTGTTCCTTTAGTGTGGTAAATTGACTCAGAGGTGACCTTTTATAATTTGAGTTCCTGAAATAAATTTGCATTGCTCCACTTGCAAAAGTTTTGTTTTTGTTTAGGTTTTTTCTGTGATATATTTTGTTAACCTGTGTAAAAGGATTAAATTTCAGTATGGTTGTAAAAATGCTATTTTTATTTGAATTTAAGCACAGTCACAGTTTTTTTCCTTCCAGTTTTATTGAGATATAATTGACATATAGCACTGTATAAATTTAAGGTGTACAGTGTAATGATTTGACATACTGTTTTTTTAAAACCATGTTTTACCTCTGATTTCCCAAAGTGCAATAAAAATCCTGGAAGTAAAAATCTAGAATATAGTGTAAGCCAGACAGCTAAATGGTAGAGAATTATTTCACATTTTTAGGCACTGAGATTTTGTGCTATTGTTTAATAACTGTATAATGAATTTCGCGTGGATGCCTTCTCATTTTTAGGCAGCCCTAGAAGCACCAAAATGCATCAGAATTCCAGTACTGTGATAGATTTATGTTTGTAATGTTAAAAGGCATTACTAAATCATTTGGAAAGATATGGCCAAAGTAATTGATTCTGTAGGCTCCAAGCTGGTGGGGATGTTGTTACTTGTTACTACTTTTTTTCAGAATGCTTGGAATCACATAATGCACCACACTGGTTAGTCTTAAGTAACAGTATATTATAGCACTGTTTAAATGGTGTCATTTAGATGAAGTGTGTGCTACTCTGTTCATTGTCTTAAAGTCTATTCAGCCCTAAATATTTAGTTTATTATAATGCCTGATTTCATAGTAGAGTTTGGTCCTGTTCTTATGGTTTCTTGTTTATTGGGTTTTAAACTACAGTTTAAGTGCCATGGAGGAATTTGAATAATATCTTAATGATAGGCATTCATATAGTCACCAGCTCGCCATTTGCTTGGGTTTTATTACTGTGTGATAAGTGTTTTCCCTCTAACCTGAAATTTAAAAAAACTATTATTTCTTGCCTGTTTATTTTATTGGTAAAGATTCTAAACTTGGAACGTTTTAGCATGAAGTTAAATGAAGACTACCAGATGACTTTGTATTAGAGAAGAGAAAAGTAAATTATATGAATGAATATGACTAAGTTATATGAATTTCATCACGTTATAAGGTGTCTTTAGAATTAATTTTTGAATTATAGGGACTTGTTATGTTTCTGCTAAGGTGACCGCTTACACTTTATACAGAATTCATACATATAAATTGACATTCTTGGTGTATTATACGTCATTTGAATAAACCCTCATGAAGTTTTTCTTCCATTAAATGGTGCATAATGTAAATATGAAATGTGTATTATGTGGATATGATTTATTATATAGTTTATAATATATAAATTTAGAACATATTTCTTTTTGGAAAAGGACAAACTTATTGCTAATTTATCATTTTATTCTGTTGGATATAAGCAAAACAAATTCTCATTTTGGTTGATCAGATGCAAACACATCTCTGAGCTTAGAGCTGAAATTAGAAATAATATGAGGCCATTTTAACCTTGACCAGCCTAAAATAATTAACACTTTAAAAAAAAAAGTAAGTGATTTTCACACCTGGCAATTTGAGAGTCCAGTGCTAATACTTCTAGTGAGAAAGCTTTGCTATTAGAAGTACAGACTGAGGTAGTGTGAGATGGTGGTGGTGAATGCTTCTATCGTATTATTGTAGGTACTTGGACGGGTCCAAACTTGATTCCCTTTTCTGCCCGACTTTAGGAGCTGTTAAAATATTTCTCTTAAGATACAATACGATTGTTTCCTGTAATAAGAAAATAGTCAAATTCACTAAAGTCTTCTCAACTGTCTATGCTGGATGAGCTCTCCTGCTTTTATTGAAATTCACTACGGTTGAATGTAGTATGAAACCACTTAAATAATATATTGGACAAAAAAAATGAGTATCATGATAAAATGCACACATGTTAAAAGAGATAGACTTAAAAATGATTTATTTTTAGTTAGGTTTAGGAAATATATGTTATGCAGCAAAGCAGATCAGGTGAATGTGTTGTAGCAGACAAAAATTTTAAGTGGCATCAGGTGTGAACTCATCCAGTTATTGTTTGAGTGACTGTGGTGGGTAGAAAGATAACAAAATTAATGTTTCTTTCTCTAAGGAAAAAAATGATGTGAATTGCACTGTATATCAGAGAAGGCTTTGAAGCTGGTATAGGCACAAGTCTAAATTACCTGTATGTACAGTGCATTATAGTACTCTGAAGATTGCTGAAATGGCAGTTTAATTCTTAAAAACAATAAAATGGATGCATAAATACCAAAAAACAGTATTTATAAAAAATAAAAATAAGTATCAGGGAAAGGGGAAATGAAGGTAGAATAAATAGTAAAATCAAGCCCAAGTTAAAGTTGGAACCAAAAAAAAACTGAACTGGAAAATGCTGCACAGTTGTTAATGATGGATGAAATGTGTTTAAAGCAAAGAGGCAAGATCAAAACATGTACATTTCAGAGAGCCTAAGCCAGACACTGAGCAAAAGTTCTTTTGTGGGTTTTCATAAAATGGCCACTGCGTAATGTAGGGTAGCGATTCCTGATTCTGACAGCAGGAGAGAATCTCTTGGAGAATCCGCTAAAAATACCGGACTTTACCTTATTTCCCCAAGATTCTGGTTCAGTAGGTTCGGGGAATGGATGGGGCTTAGTAATATGTCCTTTCAGTAAATATGCTAGATGATTTGGAAGTTGCTGCGTGACAAATTTAGTCACTGGTCACTAGTCTCCGTTCTCTCAACTAGTCTCCATTCTCTTGGCAGCCTACCATCCTTTCTGCACACAGCAACAAGGGTAACCATTGGAGGACGGAACTCGGCCCTCAGATAGTTTCGCATTGCACTTCAGGGCCAATTCCTTCTTCATGACAGCATACAATTAGACTGCTGGTGGATTTCCTAAACTCATGACTTACCATTCTTGCCTCATTCCCTCTATTCTAGCCACACAGGCTTTTCTTTGATCCTCGGACCACCAAGCTCATTCCTGCTTCCGCAGTTTGCACTTACTGTTTTTTCTGCCAGACCATCTTCCCGCAGATCTTCATACGCTGGCTTTCTCACTCATGTTCTGTTCATATGCCTTCCTTGCTACTCTGTGGACAGCAGCACCCCGCCTCCCAAATATCTCTCCATCATATCTCCTCACCCTGCTCTATTTTTCTTCATGGTGCTGTCACTAATTATTATGTAATGAACTGCTTTCTTATTTTTGTTTCCTCCATGAGGATGTCACTTAAGAGAGGTGGCTTTTTGTACTGGTCCATCAGAGGAAGACAAAGGGTGATACGTAATTGTAAAACAATTTAATTTTTGTTTCCTGCTGTTTTTTTTCATTTTAACTTTTTTATTTTTTGGCCGCACAGCATGGCTCGTGGGATCTTAGTTCCCCCACTGAGGTTCGAACCCATGCCCTTGGCAATGAAAGTGTGGAGTCTTCACTAATGGACCACCAGGGAATTCCCTCCTGCTTTTTACATTTTATTTTGTCCCAGATGAAAATTGGGGCCCTCTCATGACTTTTGCCTATACTCCTAGATGATAGAAAGCCCTGTGGTCAGTAATTAAAATGTCCAGTCCAATGTGATGGTCAAACTTTGGAACTGACTAAAGAGCGAGGCCTTTCCCCACTTCCCCAGCTGTGGCTGGTGGAAAACTAGCAGTTGGGGGAGAACGTTGTGGTCAACTTCTTATCCACATTTGCTTTTACTTCTTCTCCCCTAGTTCACTAAGTAGAGGTCTTGGTCCTCCAGAGTTGGAGTGCAAGGGATTGGGGGAGGAGAGGGTAGTAGGAAGGATCTTACTTGATTGGTACTATATGAAACTGCGTTAGTGCTTTCTGGGCCTGACTACAGGTTTTAAGAATTGATTCTTTCTTTCACAGGCACTTTTGTAGTTGGTAAGAATAGCTCTCATTGCTCTGGATCTCTCCCTGTAGTTCCCTTGATGAAGATGAATGCATCTCTTTTCCAGTTAGTTTCTTATTTCTTCTTCAGCCCCTGAGAATCTGGCAATTCCTACAGCTTCCCTCCACTGAGTTGTATTCACCCCTCCAGGTGCTCCTCTGGAACAGGACATAAGAGGACCTCCGCAGTAGCTCCCTCTAGCGAGGGGCAGTGCCTGCCCCATGAGAAATACATTCTTTTCCCTAATAAACTTTGGCAGTGCTGGCCAGTCCCAAACTTGTCAGCTCCCTCTTCCTCGGCTGTCAGAGAAGTTAGTCAGCTTGTCTCCTGCAACTTAGATTTCCCAGACAACAGTCTAGAGTGTCCCTAATGCTCCAGAGAACATATATGTCGCCATTGCAAGGGTCTCATTAAAGTGTCTCTCTCCTGGGAGGTGAAGTAGGAGGCATCTTTCATCCCTTCTTGCAAGCAGAGAGGAGGGGGTAGGACTCACAGCAGAGCAGAAGCCTGTGCCAGCCTGTGTTCTGATTGGTCAGTGCCCAGGCTATACTGTTTGTTAGATTATTATTATTATTATTATTAACTCTGGATCCAACTATTCTTGATTTTCAAATGGCTCAGGAACCACAGATGGGAAAATACAGCCTGCTTGGATTGTGTCTCTAAAACTAAGGAAGGGGAAGAAGTAGGTAATTAATAGGATAATTTAGGAAAAAATGCCTCAGGTATTGGAATTTTCCTGGCAAAGTTTTATCTGAGTCATTCTGCAAAGTGTCAGTATTTGGCACATCTCATATTCCAACAACGTTATGTTGAATAAAATAATACATTTTTTTCTTTAAAAAAATAGTCAATAGATATATTTCATTTCCATGGGAAGAACTCAATTATATTTTAAGCATCTTTCAAGGTCAGACCTAGTAAAAATGTGATATAAATGGAGTTCCTATTTGGCTGGGATAAAGTAGAGATACAGAACCCTTTTTCCTCTGATGAATGAAACTGGTGGTGTTTTTTTTTCATCAGGTCATCATGCATTAGTAAAGAGATGGATTGCTTACTTCATTGACCATCACTTGCTGTGTTTTAACTTTTTCCCTAATATTTGACTTGGATTTTCTTTTTGGTTTATGCGTGTCAGACTGATTGCAAAATTGGCATCAATTCTTCACCCCTTCCTGTAGTCTTCACAGTTCCTCTTACCAAGGGATGGGGTCTATTTTCTCACCCCCTTGAATATGGGCTGGGCTTGTATTTACTTTGGCCAATAGAATATGGTAGAAGTGTCGATGTGCCATTTCTGAGCCTAGAGACCTTATGTCCTTCTGTTCTCTCTCAGAGCTCTGTCACCATGAGAACAAACTTGGCCAACCTTGCTGGAAGATGAGAGAACACACTGAGGAGAGCTCATATTTCCCATTCAAAGCCATAC
Organism: Orcinus orca; assembly: GCF_937001465.1. NCBI lineage: Eukaryota > Metazoa > Chordata > Mammalia > Artiodactyla > Delphinidae > Orcinus > Orcinus orca. The sequence continues at coordinate 19,224,788 of NC_064580.1, forward strand.
TAGACCAGCCTAAAGTCAGCCAACCTCAAAACATGTGGGAGCTACCATCCCAACCCACACCCGACTGCAGACCCACGCAGGGGCTCATCTGAGGCCAGAGGAACTGCCCAGATTACCTGTAGTTTTGTGAGCGATAATAGAAATGCTTATTGTTTTAAGTCACTGAGTTTTGGGATGCTTTGTTGCACAGTGATCGCTAACTCAGACTGGCCATTTTTGCCCTCACTTTCCCCCTGTGGTCAGAGAATTCCACACTGTCCAGTTTTACAAGTAAAATTTGCTCTAATGTAAGGTATTTTAAAAAATATGAATTACAAATATCTGATATTAAGACATGGGGAGAGCTCACCTTTGAAAGGATTTAATATACTAAATATTTCAGGTTTTATCTTCACATATTCATTTCTAGTTTTCTCATTAATATCCAAGTTATAAGGATGAGTAGCCTTCAATAAACTGTGTAGTAACATTGGACACATTGTGGAGGATTTAGCTTAAGCAGATATCACATATGCAGCTGGTGTTTTCCAGAGTCTTGGTGATCAAATTACTGAGGACTATATGTGAAGTCTTGTGCTTATCGGCATAAATCCCTATTCCAGATTTTCTCTTCTGAATTGGTATCTTGGGATCTCCTAAGTCGTGGGAGCCATTTGTGCAATAGCTGAGCTATGGTGGCCTGCTCTTATTTTGATGATTTCTCTCTGCTCTATGGCCGACAGATCTGTATTCAGGGAGTATACAAAAAAAAAAAAAAAAGCCTAAGGGAGTATACAGAGCCATAGTCACCCTGGTGCATATTCTTTATCTTTGCATCTCAGGAGGCTCAAGTTAGCATGGGCTACCTTGGAGAAAACTCCTCCTTTTAACCCCATCCTTTCATGGTTCCCAACAATCTGAAATGGCTTTTTAAAATTGATGTCCTAAAACTTTCTTTTCCCTGTTTAGGCCAAATTTCCCATCTCTCTCTGTTATATTGCAGTCACATATGAGCAAGCTGTTAGCCCCCCAGCTCTGCATAAGCCCGATGTTTGTCACCAAGACTGACATCACTTTGGATGCCACTTGGCTGCATTTTAGGCAGCACGGAGGCAGTTGGGCAAACATCTGTTTTAGGGACAGATGTCTGCACGATCTTAGGTTTTCAGTTCAGAATATACTTAAAAATGTATTTTAAAATGCTTTTATTTTTTATTAGGGAAAATAGCCTTAACATTTTTAATGCTTTAGTTTAAAAAAGCAATACATGCTTATTATTTAATAGTTACACAATATAGGAAAGGATAAATAAAAATAAAAATTATCTGTAATTCTATAGCTGATTTTTTTTGGTATATTGCATGTGCATTTATAGGGTACTCTGTAAAAAAAATAGTTTTCAAGTTTCCACCTTTTCTATAATCTCTGTCTTTTATTACTTAATCATTTAAATTAAATTTGCTAGAGTTAACTTTGTTTTTATCTTTTAAAACCCACATGACTTATTTGCATTTTAACATATAATAGCATTTGATATGTTTTAGTTAGGGCTCAATGTACATAAATTACTTAGGTTCTTAATGTAATATACCTGTGTGGTTGCTTAAAATTGAAAACATTAACTCTAGTTGACTCCACACTTTGCCTATGTTTCACTGCAGTCACCAACCTGGTTCTCTCTTGAGGGTAAAGATAGAACATCTCCACATGTCCATGTATATTTGTAGAGAAGAAGGAGCAAAGTAGTAGCCAACTCCAGAACAGGTGCTTTGAGAAAGAGCACCTACCTCAGTCACTATAATTATCACTAGGTGTATTTTAACACAAATAATTTTATTTATTTATTTATTTGGCTGCATTGGGTCTTAGTTGCGGTACGCGGGCTTCTCTCTAGTTGTGGCACATGGGCTCAGTAGTTGCAGCCTGTGGGCTCTCTAGTTGTGGCGAGCGGGCTCTGTAGCCTGTGGCACGTGGGATCTTAGCTCCCCCACCATGGATCGAACCTGCGTCCCCTGCATTGGAAGGTGGATTCTTAACTACTGGACCGCCAGGGAAGTCCCTATCACAGATAATGTTTGTGATAGTGTCCCTTCCTATTCTCCTTTTTCTTTTCTGATGCTGTTGATTTGGAACGGGGCTGGGCACACATTATTAGGCCAGGGAGGAGTGGGAGGATGTCATGCACTGTTCTATGAAAAGTAGCTGATTAAACTAAAACTACTTTTGTTATTTTTAAAAAGTCTAAAAGTAAACAGCTTTATTTAATTTGAACATTGTTTCATTTTGTGCTTTGATATACTGGCAACTCATAGCTGTTCACAACTATTATCTGGCCGACTTCCCTTGGATATAATCCAGGCACTTCAATCCCCACGAATACATCATCACCTCCAGCCAGCAGACTCCTCGTGGAGTGTTTCCTCTCTGGATGAATGGTTCCCTTAGCCAACTCAACGTACAGTCCAGAACGCTAGCGCTCATCCTTTAGTCCTCCACACTCCTCCCTCACTTCCTCATATTTCATTGGTTACCAAGGTCTGTAGATTCTACTTTTTTTTTTTTTTTTTTTTTTTCCGGTACATGGGCCTCTCACTGTTGTGACCTCTCCCGTTGCGGAGCACAGGCTCCGGACGCGCGGGCTTAGCGGCCATGGCTCACGGGCCCAGCCGCTCTGCGGCATGTGGGATCTTCCCGGACCGGGGCACAAACCCGTGTGTCCTGCATCGGCAGGCAGACTCTCAACCACTGCGCCACCAGGGAAGCCCTAAAGTCTATTTTATCTGATATGAGTATTGCTACTCCAGCTTTCTTTTGATTACCATATGCATGGAATATCTTTTTCCATCCCCTCACCTTCAGTCTGTATGTGTCGCTAGGTCTGAAGTGGGTTTCTTGTAGACAGCATATATATGGGTCTTGTTTTTGTATCCATTCAGCCAGTCTGGGTCTTTTGGTTGGGGCATTTAATCCATTTATATTCAAGGTTATTATCGAAATGTATGTTCCTATTACCATTTTCTTAATTGTTTTGGGTTTGTTTTTGTAGTTCTATTCCTTCTCTTGTGTTTCCTGCCTAGAGAAGCTCCTTTAGCATTTGTTGTAAAGCTGGTTCGGTGGTGCTGAATTCTCTTAACTTTTGCTTGTCTGTAAAGATTTTAGTTTCTCTGTCGAATCTGAATGAGATCCTTGCTGGGTAGAGTAATCTTGGTTGTAGGTTTTTCTCTTTTATCATTTTAAGTATATGCTGCCACTCCCTTCTGGCCTGCAGAGTTTACACTCAAAAAGCTGCTGATAACCTTATGTGGATTCCTTTGTATGTTATTTGTTGTTTTTCCCTTGCTGCTTTTAATATTTGTCTTTGAATTTATTTTTTGTTAGTTTGGTTAATATGTGTCTTGGTGTGTTTTTCCTACGGTTTATACTGTATGGGAGTCTCTGTGCTTCCTGGACTTGGGTGACTATTTCCTTTCCCATGTTAGGGAAGTTTTCCACTATAATCTCTTCAAATATCTTCTCAGACCCTTTCTTTTTCTCTTCTTCTTCTGGGACCCCTATAATTCGAATGTTGGTGCATTTAGTGTTTTCCCAGAGGTCTCTGAGACGATCTTCAATTCTTTTCATTCTTTTCTCTTTATTCTGCTCCTCGGCAGTTATTTCCACCACTTTGTCTTCCAGCTCACTTATTCGTCCTTCTGCCTCCGTTATTCTGTTATTGATTGGTTTTAGTGTATTTTTCATTTCAGTTATTGTGTTGTTCATCTCTGTTTGTTCTTTAGTTCTTCTAGATGTTTGTTAAACATTTCTTGTATTTTCTCAATCCATGCTTCCATTTTGAGAGTCTGGGTCATCTTTACTATCATTACTCTGAATTCATTTTCAGGTAGATTGCCTATTTCCTCTTCATTTATTTGGTGTTGTAGGTTTTTACCTTGCTCCTTCATCTGTGACATATTTCTTTGCTGTCTCATTTTTTCTTTTAATTAGTGGCATTGTGTTCCTGTTTTTACTCGTTTGGCCTGAGGATTCCAACACTGGAGTTTGTTGTAGGCTTTTGGGTAAAGCTGGGTCTTGGTGCTGAGATGAGGAACTCTGTGAGACTTCACTCTGATGAATATTCCCTGGGGTCTGAGGTTCTCTGTTAGTCCAGTGGTTTGGACTTCGGAGCTCCCACTGCAGGAGCTTCCGCCTCACCCCGGGCAGCAAAAAAAAAAAAAAAAAAAAAAAAAGGACAATAACAAAGTAAAAAATAAAATTAGACTAGGAAACTAACAGATATGTTAGAAAGAATGTAAAAATAAAAATATAGCTGAATCAACAACCGGAAGGTACATCAGTACCACAATAGTAAAAAAGAGGAGGGAAAAGAAATAAAAAACGGGTGATGGGGGAGGGGAGGCCTTGGCTGTGGAGAGCGGGGCCTAAGCAAGGGCGAAGTTTGGGTGGTGGGCGGGGACAGTGCTCAGGATCCACAGGGCTGGAAAGGCCCTGGGGCTTTGGGTGGGTGGGGCTTAGGCTCAAGGAACAGATGGGGCCCAGGCGTGTCCCCCAGCCCTGGTCTCAGAGGGCAGGGGACCTCACCTGGGAGCCTAGCAGGCTTCCTGGGCTCGAGTGGGCGGGGCAACTGCCCTCCTCTCCTCTCCTGCTCTCGGTCTGGAGCCTGGGACGGCCGCTCCCGCCCGCCTCTCCTGATCTTCTGGGCCTCCCTCCCATGCCTCCAGGACCACTGCGGGCGGTGGGGGGGGGGGGGGAAGGGGGGCCCTTGGAGGGCAGGGGACCAGCCTGGGAGCTCAGCAGGCTCCCTGTGCCCGAGTGGGCGGGGCAATCACCCTCTGCTCCTCTCCTGCTCCTCCTGCATGGCCCCTCCCACCTGCCTCTCCTGATCTCCCCGGCCTCAGGGACCCCGATCCTGTCTGGCCTCCACTTCTCCTCCCCCCTCGGTCCCCCTACGTCCTACCGGTTCACTCTGGGGTTCCTCCCGTCTCCTTGGGGGTCACAGTTCCTCACCAGCGGCCAGCAGGCGCCCTAGTTTGACAAATGCTTTTTAAAATTTTTCTCAAGACCTGGTTTTAGATCAAACTTGCCAAGTCTTTTTCTTTTCCCGCCTGAAGATAGGTCTACGGAACCCCTGCAGACACAACTGTAGGATGCTTTGTCTTGCAGGCACTTGGCAGAGGGTATTATAGAACTCATTTATACTGCAGAATAGTTATAACCTTCATGTCTTTCACTTGGACAGATCTGTGCACTAGCAAATATCGATGGAAACGAAGCAGTAGAAATGTATTTGATGAAGGCTGTGAATTTTAAATATTGAACTTTGATAAGTTACTATTTGGAAAGTGAGAATAGTTTTCAAATGCAATATGTATCACCTCTGACATAAGGGCGGGACCAGTCTGACGTGGACCAGCATTGGGCAGTACAGAAATGTATTTGTGGACAATGCACCAGTAACATGGTGATAGAGGAAGTGAATTGCAGAAGCAGATGGGAAGTGTTTTCATCCATTTCCTTGTGAGAAAGGATTGGTAGTTAAACCAGAATCCCTCTGAACCTCTCTGTGACTATTCACACCCAATAGCTATAGTTGCTTGTTTATGGGATATGATTAACTGTTAACCAAGCTGAGTTTATCCTGTATTGTGAATTCAGTACTTAATTTTTAAAATCTTTACAAACCCTGAATTGAAAGCCACTGCCCCCAATATTGTTATGAGAACAATGTGTACTAGGTAGGACCCACCTGACATTTCTAGTCACCACCTTACATGAAAATGGAAAGACCTGGGAAACAGCACCTTGAGCCATTGAAATCGTCCAGAACAATATTTCCCTCAGTTTTAAGTATGGTGGCGGTAGCAAGGATTGTGATTCTAAGTATAAAACCACCAAGTTTTTGCTCATGTGTGTTTTATTTTAGGACACTATGTTGTTTTGTTATGATCTTGGATAACCTTTTGGCTTGGCTTCGCACGTATCGTTAGAACCACACACAATCACCCAGATCATTATAATTGCACACATTTAGGAGCCATGGTTATGGATTCACCCTGGAAGTGGAATGCGTCTGTAGTAACGCACCCAACAACTACCTGGCCACCTAAGAGGTGTTACCTTGAATTATACCCTTGGGACACCCGGTTATTCAGGAATATAGATCAGGAGAGCAGTATAGGAGGACACGGATATTCAACATTCCTTAGCCCTTTAATAAAGGGAATTTGTAGGATGTGTCGTCTTTTAAGAGACCAGCTTTCATCCCCTTTGTTCATGACTCCACCTTAGAGAAGTTCACACTTAAGAAATGACGTTGTTCCCTCCCAGGCTCCAAATGGAAACTTTTCAAGGCCATATTTGCTATGAGGGATATTTATCATGGAAGTTAAGTAACTTACACTTTAATTCAAGTGTCCTCTCGGCATTGAGAATAGGTTTTTTTCTCCAGGAGGCCCGGGCAGTTTCCTGTTTTAAAGAAATTGAAAAGAAATATATTGCTTTCAGCAGCCCCCAAATCAATACAGTTTCAAATATAGATGGGACCAAGTTTCTTGTGCTTCTTATATGGGCTGAAGGATGGTGCTGACATGAAGTCCTTTGTGATCATAATACATAGACGGAAGCCATTGTGCTGTGGGGAATGAATGATTGTGGCACATCTCTCGCCATTCCAGATTCAGGTGATCAGCCCTCGTACACACCACGGTAATGATGGCCTCCCATCCATCCATCTTTAGAAACTTCCCCACAGAATATATTTAGGACCAGACCATTTAAGCATCAAAACGTTTTCCTTTTTCTTTGCCTTTAGAAAAACAAAATAGAGCCTCAAGGCATTGCCAGTCAGTGCTATTTTGAATAGAATAACATGTATGATAAATAAATCCAGCCATGAGCTATAAAGTCGTTTGATAGCAGGGTACCAGTGTTTTATTTATCTTCCTATCTCCCTCAGCATCTAATGGTGGCTTATACAGAAAACTAGCTCAATATACGCCTGTTAAATAAGTGAATCAAAAATTTTATATACCAGTGCTACAAAGAATGTCCACTTGTTTTTGGATTTAACATGTAGATTTTTCATGCTGGGAGAAGGACCTTGATTCTTTTGTATAGTTTCTTTTTCTCTGCTGCAGTTGCTTTTTATCTCTTTGAATTTGGTGAGCATATTTATTTAAAGTGTTTGTCTCGTAACTCTTAACCTCCTCCCTTGTTATTCTATTTTTATGTATTTTTTTCCTGCTGCTCTTAATTCACGTTGTCTTGTCTCCAGCCTGTCTGCTTTTGTTTGCATTTTAGACATTGTATTTGAAAAATTGTTTGTAGAAATAGTTTGAAGCCCAAGATGATGCTATTTTCCTCCAGAGAGGATTCCCATTTGTTTCTGCCAGATGCCCAGAGGCACTAGCAATTTTGATCACCTCTGTCCAATTTCAGGGATTGCAGGGATTAGAAGATGACCTGCAGTTCCCGTTGCAGTCCATGTACTTTCTGGTCACACTGATTTTAGGGTACAGACCTTTGGAGATCCAACCCAGAGTAAGGAAGAATGACCAATGCCTCCCCCTGCCCCAGACTTTCTTGGTGGCTCCCAGACACCAGTGTCTGTTCCTTTAGCTCCACCAGGTTGACTGAATTATTGCTTAACCTCTCAGCCCCTCACTTGTCCCTCCAGGACCATCAAACATTCCCAGGAGTAGAGACTCTACACACAGGGTTCATTTCTCTGGGCATCCGTTCTCCTCTGCATCCTGTCCAGGTAATACTTCTCTACCTTGTTAACATTGTGAGGCCTTTGGGCAGATTAAAAAAATATTTTGTTATAATTTTCTAGTGGTTCTTAGTGGGAGAGTGTGTCCAAAAATTACCTAATCTGTTATTAGCAGAAGCAGAAGTCCATCCATCTTATTTTTGGTCATAGTTGCTTGTTTTTATATCTTTAAAAAATCCTTTATTGTTTGGTCAGTTTTATTTCTTGTTTTTTTTGTGTGTGAGTCTATTCTGATAATTGGAAATGAAATGTTTATATATTTGTTTCGGTGGCTAGCTTTATAATTATAACTTCACATAATGCTTTTAACCCTCCCTTTTTTCAGAAAATATCTGTTAATCTTTTATTTTGAGAATTGATAAAATTAGAACACTTCCTTCTCATCCCATTCTACCACTTGATTTGAGTTGATTGCATCATACTTCTTAGTGTTTATCATGACACTTAAATGTATTTCTGTTATTTAATTTTTCAGTTTAAAGCAGTAGTATTTGGCATACAGCTATTAAAAAGGACAGAATATAAGTAATACATATATAGAGTCAAAGAAAAAGAACAGACTGGGAAAATGTTTTAAGTAAAATATTACTTTTGAAGGTCTCATTTTTATACTGCATAAATGGCCAATTAAATTTAATTCTCTTAATATGATTATGGATCTATCTACTTCTTTTAGTTCTGTCAATTTTTAGTTTCCATATTTTGAAGCTGTGTTATTGGGTTCATATGGCTATAGACTTTTGATATCTTCCTGGTCATTAAACCCTTTATTGTTAGAAAATATCTTTCTTAATCTCAAATATTGCTTTTTGCCTTAAAATCTATTTTTCTGATATCAGTATAGCAATACTAACTTTCTTTTGGTTGTCGTTTGCATGGTATATCTTTTAAAAATAATTTTAATTTTAAACTTTGTGTCCTTATATTCAAAATGTTTCTCTTATAGGCATCATATACTTGGCATTTGAGTTTTTAATCCACTAAGACCAATTACATTTAATGCAATTATTGATATATTTGAGTTTATATTCTCCCATATTACTATATGTTTTCTAATTCATCTACCTGTTCTTGTGATCCTTTTTCTCTCCTTTCTTACCTTCCTTTGGGTAATCAATATTTTTTTATTACTCAATTTCCCCCCCTTGATTGTCTTGTTAGTTACATATCTTTTGGCTATTCATTTAATGGTTTCTGTAGAGACTGTGGCATGCTTTGATTTATTAGTTTAATGTACCTTTTTACTTTTTCCACTTCCCTGACAATGCTAGAACTTAGACGAGTTGAACTTTATTTCTTCCCTTTCTGCCTTTTGTGATATTATTGTCATGCAACATAATTATACATATATTTTAAACTCCACAAGAAAATCTTTTGATTATTTTACGTATTTAGTACTCATTTATTTACCTTCATGTTTACCTTGTTTTTGTTCTTCACTCCTTTCTGTATTTCCATGTTTCTCTCTGAGATGATTTTCTTCCTTCCAGAAAAACTGGTTTTAGTATTTCTTATACTGCAGGCCTGCTGGTGATGAATTCTCTCAGTGTTTGCTATAAGAACATCTTTATTTCACTTACATTTTTTGAGGAATATTTTACTGCATATAGAATTCTAGGTTGGCAGTTATTTTCTTTCAGTACTTTAAAAGTGTCACTTCCATTGCCTTCTGGGTTCCATCACTTCTTTAGAGAAGCTAGCTATAGATCTTAATGTTTTACCTTAACCTCTGATTTTAAAGTTTTGTCTTTATCTTTGATTTTTACAAGTTTTACAAGTTTTATTATGTGCCTAGCTTTGGTTTTCTTTGTGTTTATCTTGTCTAGGGTATACGAAGCTTCTTGAATCTGTGGGTTGGTGCTTTTCATCAATTGGGAAGAGTCTCAGACATTACCTTTTCAAATATTTTTTCTGCCCCATTCTGTCTTTCCTTTTCTCTGCAACTGTGTGTTAGGTATTTTACTTTTCCCATATGTGTCTTATATTCCTTTTAGTGTTTTCCATTCTTTTCTTCTCTCTGTGCTTCAGTCTGTATATTTTCTATTGACCTGTCCTCTGATCTATGAATCCTCTTTTTTGCCGTCTTTTCTCTTGCTAAATGCAATTGTTTAGTTCTTAGTTTCAAATACTGTATTTTTAAGTTTTAGGATTTTCATTTGATTCCTTTTTATAGATGCCATTTCTCTGATGACATTTTCCATCTTTTCATCCATTCTCTCTCTTTTCTGCTATTTTTCTAGAAGTTATTAATCTTAGGTATTTTAAAGTTCTTGCTTGATAATTCGTAAATCTGGATAATCTGTGGGTGTCAATAAATATCATCCATTTTCCTCTTGATTTGGGGCCTCTTCTGATAGTATTTGATTAAATGTCAGATACTGTATGAAAAGTTTTAGAGGGGCTGGATGATGTTGTTTTTCCCCAGAGAGGTTTTATCTTTTTCTCTTCAATGCAGATGGGGGTGGGGGCGGCGACTGATTATCCTAATTTAATCAGAGAAGAGGCTTCAAGATTGTGTTGCTTTTTCTCAAGTGTCTACCAGTTGTTTCCTTCATGCTCCTCAGGTATAGCCCCCAGGGGTTCTCACTGAGAACCTGAGGTATTCTGTGAGGTGCTTCTACTGTTGTTGATCCCAAGCTCTTAGTCTCCTCCACATAGAAAAACTGTTAAGTGCAAGCCTTTGCTTTTTAGAGGCTTTCTGCTTAGCTTCTTGCCTCCTGTCTTGTGCAGCTTTAGAATTGAGCAGATATTTTGAGAGGAAAATTGGTTAAGTGTACAACTCAGATCTCTGTTCCTTCCTTCTCACTGGGGTCCTAGACCATCAAAACTCTGTTTCTCTGCCTTTTAGTAGAAGTCGTTTCTCTGGGAAGAGCCTGTATTCTCAGCCTATTGTCCTATGGCTAGAATTGCCAATTGCCCTCAGGAAAAAGCAGCTCAATTTTCTGCAGCTTTCCCTTTTTTAGAGTTTTGCTTGCCTTAGCATCTCTGATGCTTTCACACAGACCTTCCTTCCTTCCTCCCTCCGTTCCTCTTTCCTTCCTTTCATTTCTTCCTCTTTCAGATGAACTTATTTATTTATTAATGATTCAACAAATATCTGATAAGACACTAGTATAATACACAACAGATACAAAGATGAAAAAGATAAAATCTCTGCTCTTAGTAGCTCGTCTGTGATTATAATTATTGAAATATGAATATCTTGTACTTTATGCCCTGCATTATTTTTTATTTTGTTTTTTCTTTAAGAAATAGATTTGCTAATGTTCCAAAGACTGAGTCTTTTGTTTCCAGCTTTGAGATATAATTGACATATAACACTGTGTAAGTTTAAGGTGTACAACTGTGATGATTTGATACATGTATATATTATGAAATGATTACCACAAAAAGGTTAGTTAACACTTCCATCACCTTACTAATTACTTATAGTTAACTTTTTTTGTACTGAGAACAGTTAAGATCTATTCTCAGCAACTTTCAAGTATATAATATAGTATTTTTTTTAAACACCCTTCCTTTATTTATTTTTAAATTTATTTTTGGCTGTGTTTGGGTCTTCGTTGTTGCGTGCAGGCTTATCTGTAGTTGCAGCGAGCGGGGGCTACTCTTCGTTGTGGTGCTTGGGCTTCTCATTGTGGTGGCTTCTCTTGTTGCGAAGCACAGGCTCTAGGCACGTGGGCTTCAGTAGTTGTGGCACACGGGCTCAGTAGTTGTGGCTTGCGGGCTCTAGAGCGCAGGCTCGGTAGTTGTGGTGCACAGGCTTAGTTGCTCCATGGCATGTGGGGTCTTCCCGGATTAGGGCTCGAACCTCTGTCCCCTGCATTGGCAGGCAGAGTCTTAACCACTGTGCCACCAGGGAAGTCCTATAATACAGTATTGTTAACGATAATCACCTTGCTGTACATTAGATCCCTAGAACCTATTCATCTTATAACTGAAAGTTTGTATTGTTTGACCAATATCTCCCCATTTTCCCCAACCCCCCAGCTCCTGGAAAACCACTATTCTACTCTCTGTTTCTATAAGTTTGGTTTTTTAAGATTCCACATATATGTAAGATCATGCAGTATTTGTCTTTCTCTGTCTGACTTATTTCACTTAGCGTAATGCCCTCAGAGTTCATACTTGTTGTCACAAAAGGCTGATTTTCTTCTTTGGATCTGTATATATACACCACATTCTTTTAATCCATTCTTCTTTTGATGGACACTTAGCTTGTTTCCATATCTTGGCTATTTATTGTGAATAATGCTGTGACGAACATGGGGTGCAGATACCTGTTTGAGATAGTGATTCCATTTCCTCATATATGTACCCCAGAAATGAGATTGCTAGATCATATGTTAGTTATATTTTTAATTTTTTGAGGAACCTTCATACTGTTTTCCATAGTGGCTGTACCAACAGAGCACAGAGCATGTGGGATCTTCCCGGACCAGGACTGGAACCTGTGTCCCCTGAATTGGCAGGCGGATTCTTAACCACTGCGCCACCACGCAAGTCCTCCTTTCTTTCCTTCCTTCCATGAATATCTGTTAAATATCTACTATATGCCAGACACTGTTCTAGTTTCTATGGATGCCACAATGAATAAGACAGAATTCCTGCTCTCTTGTAGCCCACATTCTTTTTTTTTTTAACATCTTTATTGGAGTATTATTGATTTACAGTGGTGTGTCAGTTTCAGCCCCACAACAAAGTGAATCAGCCATACATATACATATGTTCCCATATCTCTTCCCTCTTGCGTCTCCCTCCCTCCCACCCTCCCTATCCCGCCCCTCTAGGTGGTCACAAAGCACCGAGCTGATCTCCCTGTGCTATGCGGCTGCTTCCCACTAGCTATCTACTTTACGTTTGGTAGTGTATATATGTCCATACCACTCTCTCACTTTGTCACAGCTTACCCTTCCCCCTCCCCATATCCTCAAGTCCATGCTCTAGTAGGTCTGTGTCTTTATTCCCGTCTGACACCTAGGTTCTTCATGACTTTTTTTTTCTTAGATTCCATATATATGTGTTAGCATACGGTATCTGTCTTTCTCTTTCTGACTTACTTCACTCTGTATGACAGACTCTAGGTCCATCCACCTCACTACAAATACCTCAATTTCGTTTCTTTTTATGGCTGAGTAATATTCCATTGTATATATGTGCCACATCTTCTTTATCCATTCATCTGTTGATGGACACTTAGGTTGCTTCCATGTCCTGGCTATTGTAAGTAGAGCTGCAATGAACATTTTGGTACTTGACTCTTTTTTGAATTATGGTTTTCTCAGGGTATATGCCCAGTAGTCGGATTGCTGGGTCATATGATAGTTCTATTTGTAGTTTTTTAAGGAACCTCCATACTGTTCTCCATAGTGGCTGTATCAATTTACATTCCCACCAACAGTGCAAGAGGGTTCCCTTTTCTCCACACCCTGTCCAGCATTTATTGTTTGTAGATTTTTTGATGATGGCCATTCTGACCGGTGTGAGGTGATACCTCATTGTAGTTTTGATTTGCATTTCTCTAATGATTAATGTTGTTGAGCATCCTTTCATGTGTTTGTTGGCAATCTGTATATCTTCTTTGGAGAAATGTCTATTTAGGTCTTCTGCCCATTTTTGGATTGGGTGGTTTGTTTTTTTGATATTGAGCTGCATGAGCTGTTTGTAAAATTTGGAGATTAATCCTTTGTCAGTTGCTTCATTTGTAAATATTTTCTCCCATTCTGAGGATTGTCTTTTGGTCTTGTTTATGGTTTCCTTTGCTGTGCAAAAGATTTTAAGTTGCATTAGGTCCCATTTGTTTATTTTTGTTTTTATTTCCGTTTCCCTAGGAGGTGGGTCAAAAAGGATCTTGCTGTGATTTATGTCATAGAGTGTTCTGCCTATATTTTCCTCTAAGAGTTTTATAGTGTCTGGACTTACATTTAGGTCTTTAATCCATCTTGAGTTTATTTTTGTGTATGGTGTTAGGGAGTGTTCTAATTTCATTCTTTTACATGTAGCTGTCCAGTTTTCCCAGCACCACTTATTGAAGATAGCCCACATTCTAGTGGGGGAGACAAGTGAGAAACAAGTCAATGTATATCATGTCAGATAATGATCAGCACTTTGAAAATAAATGAAGTGGAGTAAAGGAGCTAGAGAATTGTGGAGGGAGGGTGCTTCATTTTTATATTTGATAATCAGGGAGAGCCTTCTCTGAGTAAGTCCTAAAGGTAGGGTTGCCAGATTTAACAAATACAATTACAGGGTGTCCAGTTAAATTCGAATATCAGATAAACAACTAATAATTTTTTAGTATGAGTATGTCTCATGCAGTACTGCAACTTTTTCATTGTTTATCCATAATTAAAGTGTAACTGCACATCCTGAATTTTATCTGGCAACCCTATGAAGGAACTATGGTGATAAACCGTGCCATGTATCTGGGGGAAGAGGTTTCAGGCAGAGGGAATGTCTTCGGGATATTAATTTTATGTCCGTAATGTCTCAGGCACTGGGGATACAAAAAAACCATTAAGACAGTGTTTTGCCTCCTAACTGGTCTAGCTGTGTCACTCACCTCTCTCCTCTAGTCTACCCTACATAAGGCAGCCAGAGTGAGCCTTTTAAATTATAAATCATGTCCTTTCTCTGCTCAAAACCCTCCAATGGCTTTCTTTCCCAGAGTAAAAGCCAGAGTTTGTAAAATGGCCTTCAAAGACCTAGGTCAGTGGTTCTCATATTTTGCCACACATCAGTTACCTGGGGATCTGATGCCTGGGTCCCACCCCCAGATTTGGATTAAACTTGTTTGTGATGCAGCCTGGCATTCAGGATTTTTCAAAGCATCCCATGCGATTGTATTGTGCATTGGACTTTGAGATCCCCTCCCACCCCACTCCCCCACGCCCTCCACCCCTGTGTTACATGACCTCACCATCCTGCTACCTCTTGGACCTTAGCTCAGACAGCTCCCCACTTGCTCTCTCCAGTCCAGCCCCACTGGCCACCCCACTGGCCTCCACTCTCTTCCTCACACTCTTCAGTGATGCTCCTACTGCCTCAAGGCTTTTATTTTCGCTATCTCCTCTGTCTGGAATGCTCCTTCCAGGATATCCATATGACCCCTTCCTCCACTTTCATCAGGTCTCTGCTCAAGTGTCAGATTATCAGCAAAGCCTTCCCTGATCATCGTCATCCTCCACTCTGGCGCCCTCATCCTCTTGTTTCCTGCTCTCATGGATGCCTTTCCTCTTACGTATGTCTTTATTTATGCCTGTCTCCCTCCAACTCCACCATAAGCTTTGTGAGGGCACTTGGTTCATGACTTTAGTGCCTAGAACAGTGTCTGACATGTAGGTTGAACTCAACAAGTATCGGTTCATGGAGGAGTTGAGTCTCGTGGGGAAATTTAGACCCATAAACAGCTGGGGTTTTTTTGGGTTTCTTTTTGCCGCACCACGTGGCATGTGAGATCTTAGTTCCCTGGCCAGGGATGGAACCCGCACCCCCTGAAGTGGAAGTGGAGTCCCAACCACTGGACCGCCAGGGAAGTCCCATAAACAGCTAATTATAAAGGATTGGGGCTTCCCTGGTGGCGCAGTGGTTGAGAATCTGCCTGCTAATGCAGGGGACACGGGTTTGAGCCCTGGTCTGGGAAGATCCCACATGCTGCGGAGCAACTAGGCCCGTGAGCCACAACTACTGAGCCTGCGCATCTGGAGCCTGTGCTCCGCAACAAGAGAGGCTGTGATAGTGAGAGGCCCGCGCACCGTGATGAAGAGTGGCCCCCGCTTGCCACAACTAGAGGAAGCCCTCGCACAGAACAACATCTTCTTTCTAAAAAAAAATACAGTAGGATAAATTATTATTAGTTTTAAATAGAATTCCCTAGTGAATATAATGCTATTGCTTCCTGACTCCATCCCCTTTCTCTCCCTTGAGGATGTCATTTTCCAAGTTTATCAGTAAACATCTCACTTTACGCAGTCTCCATACCCTTAGTCTACAAACCCACTCAAGCCCTCCTCTTCGTCCAACTCCCCATTTAGTGACTGCTTTGGATGCGCTAGGCATTATATTAAGCACATTATAAAGACCATCTCATTTAATTCTCACAACAATCCCAGTGTAGGAATTAGTAGTAACCATATTTTACAGATGAGGAGACTGAAGCACAGAGAAGTTAGGAAAATTCCTGAAAATGCCTGGGAGTTCGTGCATGGGAGCGACCCTCAACTAAGACGGGATAAATACCTCAGCTTCCTTGCCGTCATTCAGACGATTCTGAATTGTGTTCCATACTCTTTCTAGAGGGTTTCCAGTGGGATTGTGCCCCAGTTTCCCATAGCAATAACTGGTTCATTAATTTTTTGTTGGCTCCTTTCCCTTTTCTGCCTACCTGGAATCCTCTCCCCAAAAATCTACTCATACCCAAATCCTTGACTCAGGATCTGCTTCTGGGAGATCCCTAATGGATAGGACATCATGCATTTTCCTCTAAGGAACAGAACAAAGTCCCCAGACAACCTCCAGCACCTTCTCAGTTGCTACTTGAATTGGGGAGACTAAGCTGATCTGTAGAGACCTTCTCCTTATGCCTTGCAACTGCCTAAACACTTCCCCACGCACATCAACCTTGCTTTTGACCACCGAGATTCTAGCTGCTTTTTACAAACTTCCTTTTATAACTGTTTGAAAATCACTTTCGGTATATTTGATCATATTAACCACCCATTTGATTCACAGAGATGGATGGAAATTTTGGCTTGACCAATCTGTGATCCAGGAATATTGTTGCCTGGGTAACAACCCATGTGGGTGTGGAATTAAGGATAATAAGGCCTAATGCTGCATATGGAAATAGAACAAATTGCCTGGTAGAAGGAGGTGCATTAGATTTCCCAAGCAACTTGAGATGCCATTTTGTTCACTGGAAGAGGCCATTTTCTAGGCAGTTAGAGGAGTAAATGACTCAGTAAGAGATGCTGTTGACAGTAGGGATTTCTGTAAGGGGATCTTCCATCACCTCATTCCAGCTTCTTTCAGTTCAATGTAGTCATGAGGGAAGCTATGATATATATATACAGATATATAAGATATGTGTTTAGGGAACACATATGTGTATAGGGAAAATACAAATATCTGAGACGGAAAGATAAACACAACCAGGCCCTGCTTGTGTAGGTGATTCCTTCATGCCCCATTGCATGGAAAGGATTTCTGTACAAAGGCAAATAGATGAAATCTTAATTCTGTCTCTCTGCCCAGGGATAGCAGTCGAATCAATATTCTGCGCCTCTAGGAGGAAATAGAGAGCATTTACACTGTGGACTCAGCTAAATGTGTATACATATTAGAATTTGTTGAGCTTCCTGGCCCTGGTGGCACAAAACAAGCACCGTATTGCTTCCTGCTTCTCAGCCAGCTTGAAGTGTGAAGTAAGGAGATTCGTTCAGCCAAGCCCACACCCCAGAACTCTTCTGGCTGTTTCATTTGCTCACCTACCTTTAAAGGTGCTGGTATAACAGCAAGCACCCCACGTGGGATTCCTTCACACTGAAACAGCATGGAACTGGATTTTGTGGAAGATTGCTGTCTTCCAGAGACTTTCAAGCATCCCTTGAGAACCTAGGTGTTGGTTCTGCAATCTCAAGAAATCATAAGCAAACAGGTCCAGGGATTTAAGTTTTAGAGATAGCATCTCTTTATATATAAGAAGGATTTTGATTATGACTTCAGAGCTTTGATAATGTTCTCATCACTTCAGGGCTTTTGTATCTAAAGTCATCATTTATGACCTTCTTAATCACATTCAGCCTCTCCATTAACCTTGTCTAGAGAGCAAACTGTAAAACCTATCTCTGTATCTTTTCTGACTGTCTTAATTTGCATGCTGTTGCCTTACATGCAAGTTCTTACTGTGGTGCATTGCAAAGATTCTTCAGGATAATCACCAATAAATGTGCTGACATTATAAGGAAATGATATGGTCCAGTTAAAGAAACTTTCCATTTAGAGGAAAATTGTATGCATGTCAACATTTTGTTTGTGTTAATTGTTTGATGGCAATTTTTAATGAAGTATTTCTCTCCTCTTTGATTCCTTCATTTGGGAATTCTGAACATGGTCCAGATGTTTTGGATGCGTTAGGATCACCATGACCAGCCGTGGTGGTGCTGAGTCTTCAGGCCCTACTAATGTCATTAAGGGGCTTTGATCCCTTAAATGGCCTGCCATTACTGTATCTTTTGAATACTAACTTGGGTTTCCCATTTTAAGTTATTGTGTCTTTTCTTTCCCAGTCAGTGTGTCTCTTTCTACCAGTCTCCCCTTCAAACTTGCAGCCATTCTTTTTCTTCTTCTCCTTCTCCTTCTCCTTCTCCTCCTCCTCCTCCTCCTCCTCCTCCTCCTCCTCCCCCTCCCCTGCCCCTCCCCTCCCCCTCCCCTCCCCTCCCCTCCCCCTCTCCCTCCTCCCCCTCCTCCCCTCTCCCTCCTCCCCCCCTCCCCTCCCCTCCCCCTCCTCCTCCTCCTCCTTCTTCTTTCTTCTTTCTTCTTTTTTTTTTATATGGCACCCAGATAACTAAGTTTGTGGGAACAGCAATTCAAGTTAGAATACACAAATTCTGAATGTGGACCTGAATGAGGCTTGTTTCTATGAGTAAAGTGTGCTTTATGCATGAACTTGACACCATCTATTTTGATTGCTTAGGGATTTTTTTTCCTTGTAATTTCCTATTTCTGTGTAGTTGAATTAACTAGATAGGTAATTACAAGAGATAAGGGAATATTCTGTGTGTGTGTGTGTGTGTGTGTGTGTGTGTGTGTGTGTGTTTGTACCTCCCTCATACATTATTTACTTTGAATTTAGCGACTGCAGCAGCATTTCTTTCTGGTGCTCCAGTTGTTGGCTCTCGATTACATTTCCCTCTCTCTCAAGCATTAATGCTCACCAAGCCCTTCATGTCTAGCTCACTAAGTGGGTAGCTTCTGTGCTTCTGACTGGAATGTTAGAGAGTGTAGCTGACAGGGTATTGTATGGTAGGGTAGGCTAACATTTTTTAAAAATTGAAGTATAGTTGATTTACAATGTTGTGTTAGTTTCTGGTGTACAGCACAGTGATTCAATTATATATATATATATATATATGTATACACACACACATATTCTTTTTCATTATGGTTTATTACAGGATATTGAATATAGTTCCCTGTGCTATACAATAGGACCTAGTTGTTTATCTATTTTATATATGGTAGTTTGTAGCTAGTTATCCCAAACTCCTAATTTATCCCTCCCCCCTTTCTCTTTTGGTAACCATAAGTTTGTTTTCTATGTCTGTGAATCTTTCTGTTTTGTAGATAAGCTCATTTGTGTCATGTTTTAGATTCCACATATAAGTGGTACCATATGATGTTTGTCTTTCTCTGTCTGACTTATTTCACTGAGTGTGATAACCTCTAGGTCCATCCATGTTGCTGCAAATGGCATTATTTCATTCTTTTTTATGGCTGAGTAGTATTCCATTGTGTATATATACCACATCTTATTTATTCATTCATCTGTCGATGGACATTCAGGTTGCTTCCATGTCTTGCCTATTGTAAATAGTTAGGCTAACATTTTGCAGGTGTTCGTTGTCGCATTGGCAGACTCACCTGAGAGTAGGAGATGAATGTAATGGACTTTCTGGTTGAGTTTTCAGGCCCTGTTTGTCTTCAGGGTCCAAGAAATTTGGGGCATTTCTCTTGGGTAAGGAACTCCCCCCAAAAAGGTTGAGCCCGGGAGGCAAACATGGCCCTAAAACCCAACTGGAGAGTCCATTACAATCACCCATACTTGTTCTTATGTGTACATTTCTACTTTTCAGTTTCTTTGTTTGCTTAAGTCAAGCCTGTGTCTTTAGAGAAGTGGAATTTTATATAAAAGGCTTCAGAGTTCTTCTCCAATGAGCATTATTCAGATGGTGACACAGGAGCTCTGAGATTAATGATCCAATGAAGTTCTAACCCCTAGTTAGTAGTGATGGAGATGTGACAGAACTGGGTCCCCAGATTAGTTTTGTTACCTAGTATTTTTAGTACTTTAGTCACACTGGCTCTTCCTTGTGAACTTTAGGTATTGCAGAGGCAGAAACACACTTGCAGAGTGAAGGCCAGCTTTATTGTGATGAGTTCCTCATCAGCTCTGGAATGGTGGGAAGCCTCACATTCACCACAGTATGAATTCCTAATTTATTTAGTCAAGGATGGGAAACGTCACAGAAGAGAGAGGGCTTCAGGGGTAGAAAGGAGATCTCAGCAGAGCATCCTTTGATACTTTTGATCCTAAGATAAGGTTTGGTCTTGCTGGCCTGGGAGAGCTTCATTTTGTGCTATGACTGTGTATTTTATAATCGGCTAATGTGAGAATTCAGGAAGAACTTCCACAGGCAGCGTCTGTATACCGTTAACAGGAAATACTGATGAGTATCTGGGACCCTCCTGAATCTTGAATCAAACTCAGGGTCAGCAGGCTGCATCCTCACTGTTGGGGAAAGAGGATGCCAGGTCCAGGCAATGTGCGTAGTGGTTAAACACCCACACTCAAGGGCTAAACTCTGAGTTTGGGACTCTTAGCTGTCACCCAGATGCTGAGAGATCTCAGGAAAGTTATTTTTAACCTCTCAGCACCTCAGTTTCCCCATCTATAAGATGAAGACGGTAATAGTACCTACTCAGAGGGTTGTTAGGAGGATTAAATGCATTGCTATTTATAAAGTACTTAGAACAGGGCAGAACAGGAGCTTGGAATGATGTAAGGAGAGTATTAAGTATTAGTTGTTACTATCATGTTTCCTTCTTTTCCAGCATCTTATTTCCCTATAGGGTTTACTTAGGGAAGATGCTCAAATTTAAATCAATAATTAGCTTTCGGAATGGATGTGTAAAAGTGCAAGTTATGAATTTGACAAATGTTTTCGTCTCTTCTGGATGTATCTCCAATTTTGCTATGAACAAGTGCATAAATTAAGTACAATAAATTTATATTTCTCTAGAATGGTTATTGAAAGGGTTATGCTGATAAATTTTATATTCTACATAGCCTTTAGAGCATTAAAAAAACTGAACAATTTCATGGAGTTTAGAATTTCCAAAGTACTCTTGCATATATTATTTCATTTGATTTATGATACTTTGCTACGATAGTGTCATTAGCTCCATTTTACAGGTGAGGATTTTTGAAGCTCAGAAGGTTTAAATGAATTATCCCGAACTGCCAGCGGGTCTGGTCTTGAACTCAGGTTTTCAATCCCTGAAGCCCATGGAAAATTCATCTACAGATAGACAATTTTCGAAGAATCTTAATATATTCCCTTCAAACCAGAAAACTGTCCTTCTATCTTAATTCAGAAGCTACTTCAGGATATGTTAACACTTCAACCACCATTGTGAGCTTTTGTTATTGTGGAACATTACTGCAAAACAGTTCTGGCCATTAGAATTTTACTGGTGATGTGCAGGCTGAATAAATGGAAGCTTTACCAGGCTAAATAATGATCTGTGCTGAGAGACTAGAAACAAAGCTGATATTATTACTTAACCAGCCTAGTATATTATGAGGGAGAAATGCTTCTGTAAGGTGCGTGTGTGTGGCTCTGTTGTAAACTTGCTGTTAGAATAGGAGATAAACGGTGGGAGAGGGTCAGAGAAGGGAAGCGTGTGTTTGTTTAATGGAAAACTTCAAAGTCCGTAAGTCTTGTTTTTGTTTCAGAAATTGTCACAGGAACCCAGTTGCTGACCCACATGAATAAGCCGTCTGCAAGCACAGGCTGCAAGTTGATGCTTTCAGAATTCCTCTTCATAAGATTACTGGATAAACATAATATGATTTTTGTTTCTATTACAAGATAATTCCAGCCGTCCTCTCCCTCCCTGATTGCAATAACAGAGCTTACTTTATCTTATTTGGGGCTCTTAAAAATGCTTCCCATACCTGTATCACTTCATAGATTATTCCAGAGAGAGAGAAATTTAATTCCTGTTAGCAGAGCTCTACGAGTCATTGTGGCAACTGGCAGCACCAACCACTTCCCCACCAGACTGGCCTTTGCCGAGGGCTCTAAATTTAGAAACGGAATGAGATTGCCTCAGGGTTACATAAGGAGGTGAGGCAGTTATTTTTAGCACACCGTGATACCTAGAGAGCCCTGGGCTGCGATCTGATTTGTTAACCACCGGCTGCGGGAAAACGTGGTTACTGATTCTCTCCACATGCTCTTTGGGCGCTGCACCCCTCAGGACCAAATGACATTTGCAGTTTTGTTTACTTGCAGTTCCTCCTGTTTATTTTTTCTATGCTATAAACACACTGGAACTCAATTGTGTTCCAATGCAATGGCAGTATTTTTTACTGCCCCCTTTATTTGAGGAAACTTCCCCAGTATGCATTATCATTATAATTTTATCTTTCCTTCCTCTGTCTGTCTGTCTGTCTCTCTCTGTCTCTGTCTCTGTCTCTGTCTCTGTCTCTGTCTCTCTCTCTCTCTCTCTCTCTGTCTCTCTCTCTCTCTCTGTCTCTAAGAATGGAAAGAAGTCATTCTGGCTCCTTCCTTTCTAAGGCTGCTGTCAGAGCTGATGACGGCACATGTCTGTCTAGACCGATGAAGCTTTCTTTGTGTTTTCCGTACCAGGCACTTGTTTTTACTTTCTTTTGCAAGGGGGTTGCTGCAGCTGATTGGGAAAAAAAAAAGTGGCAAAGCAAGCATTAGGAGGCATGCTGTCATCTGGGCAGAAAATGAATGGATGCAGCAGTGGCTAGAGAGAGACTCTGGACAGAGGCAGCGTTTTGCTTGTCAGTTTATCCCCATTGTTTCCCAGCCAATGTTGAAAGTCAGCATTAGCGCCTTCCGATTCTTCTAGGTTGTTTTAGCAGTGCAGTATATCTACTTTGGAATTTTAGTGCAATGATAATCTCTCTTATTTATTTACTTATCTTTTTGATTGTTATTTTTGAAGGGATTGGATGGTCATATGGCTAGTTGCCTAGGAAATCTGTCTACTTAGAGTCACATTCTTTTCTGTAATCAGTGTACGTAGGTGAGGTCTTTAGCTGGTGTATATGTGCAGAGTAAGGAAAATGTAAGAAAAAGAAGTGAATGGTGCACACGAATGTGAGGGCGTTTCTAGCAATAAAATTAGAACTGCCAGCTGAAAGAGTTCACTGAGACATTGCTAAGACATGACTATTTTGTGGTGGTTCTGCAAAGTATTTTGCAAGGAGCTGGATTGTACAACAGTGACCCAGGTGGCTCACTCTGGGTGGCCTGGACTGGGGCCCCTCTTTCTCCTAGCAGGAGTGTCTGGGTACCCAGTAGTTACTGATAATCCTTTTTCTAGCTTTGCACATAAAATTATTTTCTCAAAGATAAATCTGATCATGTCTCATTTGTTAAAAAGCAAGTGGGCTATAACAGTCCCTAAATAAAGAAGATAACTAAGTGGCAACCAAATAAAAAGCAACTTATCTGTTTCTTATTAATAGGATTTACATAAATATGGAAACACGCTGTATAATATATGAAATGAGTCATTATATTTCTCAGAAATGGGGAGAGAGAATTACATTTCTAACTATAATACTCGATTCAGCCTAGTCAGTGCTATTTCTCCCAGTGGGATTGGCTGCTCCCAAGCTCAGCTTCCCATGAAACTAGTGGTTCCCATACCTGGACAAAGGTGGCTGTAGCTTCCCATGCGCCCCCAGAAGCTCCAGATACCTGCCTGTTGATGGTTCCAGGCAACTCCTGCAAATAACTGGACCCAAATCTAGACACCTTGGTGCCCAGGAGTGTGTTCGTGTTCTCTCTGACAAGACCACTTTCTCTCATATTTGCTCTAAGATTGAGGGTGAATGGGTCAGAGGCTTTTTCCTGGAATGCAAACCTATGCCCTGTCCCTGGGATACCTCTCCACTTATGCCCTCTCTTCTCTTATGACCCTGGCCTTGTAAGTTTCCACTTTCTCTCTACGTTATTCTCAGGCTTTTAATACAACAGATGATTACCACAAATGGACCCACGTGGCACATCAGGTGAAGAGAATTTCTGTTGTCCAGCAGGCCACCCCTGAAGTAGGAGATACTCCTCCTGAGGGTGCAGACAGGGATTTGGAGGGCTGGCGAGCAGGGTCATTTGGGATGAGGGAAGGCCACTGGATGACCAGGGTCATCTTGAGTCACCGCAGCCCCCGAGAGGGCAGGCCAGGCTGCTCAGCCCAGCAATGGCCAGGGCTTCAGTAGCTTCAGCGTCCATCTGAAGTTGATGGGGACTTGTAGAAGCTGGCCACTTGGAAATCCTGGAGTGGTGGACTCACTGTGAGAGTGGAATCCTGGGTGCTGAAGGGTGGCATCAGGTGGCTGAAGCAGCCTCCCCTCCTCCCTCAAGAGTCTGAACACCCTGAGTGCTAGGGACGGAGGATGGAGAAAAAAGCCTCACCCAGGGCACTAGCTGGGCAGCTGGGGCATCCTAAACATACAACTGAGGAGGTGTTTGGAAAAAAGTCCAGTACAGATAGAAATGGAAGGTTACCAGGAAAGAGAATCAGGCTCCCTCCAGGCTAGCGCCTCGCTCTTGGCTAGAAGAATTGCCGGAAGCTTGATTGCTTGTGTCTCTCTGTAAAGCTGAATGGTGGGCAGTAGGCGGGGCTTAAGGCAGGGCCCCCTACTGCAAAATAAATTGCCGCACTGAGTGTATTGGACGTGTCTTGTGCCCAGCCTTGTATCCTCTTGGCCCACATATCTTCCCGAGGTGGAAAGCAGCTCTCTGCAGATGGAACCTAACAACGTCTTGCCTCAGTGAGCTGACCCAAGGCTTCCCTGCAGCCTCTGTGTTCTGAGGGTATGCGCAGACCTTAAGGGAGTTCACTCCCCTGGGAAAGTCCTTGACCATATGGAATGGCAGTCAGTAGATGAATATTAGTCCCTAGGGCAGACGATCCTGAGGTGTATTCTACATGGCCCCTCGGGGAATCTCCAAAAAGACTGAGCTCCTTAGATTGGCTTTCCATCCTCCCCATTTCACTCTTCCCAGTATCCTCATTTCTATTCCTTGAGATCACTTTCTAAAATAAATTATTTATATGCAAGCCATGTCATGAGAGCCTTGTCTCAGGTTCTGCTTTTTTTTTTTTTTTTTTTTTTGCGGTATGCGGGCCTCTCACTGTCGTGGCCTCTCCTGTTGCGGAGCACAGGCTCCGGACGCGCAGGCTCAGCGGCCATGGCTCACGGGCCCAGCCGCTCCGCGGCACGTGGGATCTTCCCGGACCGGGGCACGAACCCGCGTCCCCTGCATCGGCAGGCGGACTCTCAACCACTGCGCCACCAGGGAAGCCCGACCTATTGTTTTTTATTCTTAGCTTATCCCTAATATTTTGTCCTTCACTGTCCCACCCTTTACCTCCCCCTTGAGAAGTAATAGACCCAAAATAAACCAAACCCGAGCTCTTTTTCAAGGGTCTTATATGTGCTCAGCCATATTCTAGTGTTGTATTAGATACAGAAAAATGTTCCTGCAATTCCTTACCCTTAGGAGCTCATAATTGCGTTTCTAAATTGGATTAAATATTGAACTGTGTGATATTGACTCAGTGTGATCACAGACAAGAGAAATTTTTCAAGGTAGAGCTACTTAAGACAAAGGAGGACCTTGATGAATGGGTAGAATTTTGCATAGAGAGAAAGGAGGAGGAGGTGGCAGGGAGCTATTGGAAAGCAGAGCAGTGTAATCAGGGACCTGGAGGCTGCATCACCGAATTTATGTTGTTTAAGGTTTCAGCTTTCAGACTTCAACATCCATAATCCAGAATGAAGAGAAATAGAAGTTGGCAAAGACGTGACCTGGGTGCTGAACAGGCTCTAGTAAACATGACTTTCTTGTCCATTTTCTCACTGCCATTGTGTTGACACCTAGGCAGGGAAGCCTGCACGAGGACAAGCCTCCGTCACACATGCTTCCGGTGATAACATCCAAGCCACTTGTGCTTCACTGGCCAGGACCAAAAAATCATCTTTGGGTCCTAGACTCCTCTTAGGTTCCCTAGACCAAGGACTGTGCTGCCCTTCGGGGGCTACCTACCACCCAAGGACTGGCCATCTTTCTTCTTTTCCAAAGCCTTCTTGTAGGTGAAAAATACATACTTTGAAGATAAGTAATGTGTTGTCAGAACCTTACTGAGGGGACACGTTAGGGTTGTAATCAGGGGACAGGGTACCAATATTGGACTTGAAGCTTGCGCACACTCATGAAGATTCTTTGCTTGACCAAACTTTAGTCAGGCTCCTGAACCTTCTCATAGGCCCAGCTTGCACTTACTTATGAAATCCAGTTTGGGGAAGAACCCTGCCAAGTCATTTTAACCAGAACCATCTCCTCCCACCCTCAACACCTGATCACCCTCCGCATCTGATCAGGTTCCTCATCTTTGATCATCCCCGAGGTGATGCCTGACCACCCGGCCCTGTCTTCAGCAAGTATCCTTTTAGGTGGGTTTAGCTAGAACCCTCCCCCCCCTTACCCCAGCGTTTCTCTTAGTAATTTTCCATCCACTGACTCCCTCCCTGTTCCTTGGCTATAAATTCCCCCCTGCCCATGCTGTATTCAGAATCAAGCCTGGTTCTATACTGAGGTCTCTTTTTCCCCTATTGCAATAGTCCCGAACAACTCTGTTTTTATTGATTTAAGTACTCTCCAGCTTGTTTCTTCTTTGACAATACCAGATAGCCATGTGACCCTGAGGATGTCAGTTCAGCTTTTCGGGATTCAGTCTCATCATCTGTAAAACGAGGGTGATTGTGCTGTGTCAGTAGTTTTCAACTCTGGCTATATATTGGGATCACTGGGAGAGATGAATAAACATCCCAATGCCCAGACCCCACCCAGATCAATTCAGTCACAATCTCCGGGGGGTGGGGCCTGGAGGATCAGTACTAAAAACAAAATAAAACAGTAACAACAGTGGAGTTTTAATGGGGAGCCATTATTTTTTTTAAAAAAATTAATTATTTATTTGGCTGCGTTGGGTCTTTGTTGCTGTACGTGGGCTTTCTCTAGTTGTGGCGAGCGGGAGCTACTCTTTGTTGTGGTGCGAGGGCTTCTCATTGTGGTGGCTTCTCTTGTTGCAGAGCACGGGCTCTAGGCACGCTGGCTTCAGTAGTTGTGGCACGTGGGCTCAGTAGTTGTGGCTCATGGGCTCTAGAGTGCAGGCTCAGTAGTTGTGGTGCATGGGCTTAGTTGTTCCGCGGCATGTAGGATCTCCCCAGAGCAGGGCTCGAACACATGTTCCCTGCATTGACAGGTGGATTCTTAACCACTGCGCCACCAGGGAAGTCCCTGGAGCCATTATTTTTAATGCTCTTAAAACCTCTAATACCTTTAAGGTTTGACAATTCCATAGGATAACTATATAATAATAGATAGCTGTTATTATTATTGGTGAAATTGAGTGTGTATTATATGCCACTCTGCTAAACATTTTATTTGCACTATAACATGTCTCACAGCAACCCCATGAAAGATGTACTATTCTTATCCCATTTTGCAGGTGAAGAAACAGAGAGAGGTTCAAGTTGTTTCTTCCAGGATTACATTGCTAGAAAGTGAAGGTGCTGGGTTCAAATCCAGAAGTCACCTATCTTGACTATTTGACTATTTGACCAACACTAAATAGAGATTACAGAAATAATGCCGGAGGAGACCAAGTTGAGCCTGGGTATTTTGTAGTGGTGGGGGCACATGTGGTGAGGGAAATGCTAAGTCAGGTTGGAAGGGTGTGGTAAGGCCAGCCTTGCTTGTTCCTGACTTTTACCCAGTACTTGGAGTGCTTTTAGATGGAGCCATTAATTTATTCTTCAAGACGTGTCCTTTGGGTGGTAAGTTCCTGCTGTGCTGTATTTTGTTACTTAAAAAGAACAGGTAAAAGACTCAACATGGAATATGAGACAGATGGCCTCTGCTAAGGGATATTTCTACTTATGAAGCAGGCTTGCCAATTTGCAAGGCTCTGATGTGCTGATAATTCACACTCTCTTTTCTTGGCTTGGCTCCCCAGCTCATCTCCCCAGGCCTGCATATTTAAAGCAAGGCCTATCAGGGGAAATTTGCAGGTAAAAGAACTCCACTACTTGGTGAGCTGATGGTCATTAAAACATGGTCATTGACCAAATCTCTTAATGCACAGAGCTCTTCGGTTGGCTTACGAATGCACTTTTGAGAGGATTAACTGCAAAGCATGTTTAATGGAGGGCAAATCACTCTGTCTCAAGCACCACAAATGGGATGCAAGTTTTACATCCTGGAAAGCCTTCCTGCGAGGAAATGCCTATCATGCTATGCCACAGAGGTTGTTCATTGTCATTCAACATCGGAAATGCCACAGTGCATACATTTGGGCATTTAGTTCTTGTTTAGCAGATTTCAGAAGAAACACAGTGGTGAGGAGAAAACACTGTAAATTAAGCTGTCAAGTCCATGGGTTTAGTTCGATGTAAATATGCATATACTCTGTCATTAAAAGCTGAGTGATGCTCTCAACAGAAGGAGGAGGCATTTTCTGTTAGTTTGTAACCTTGGTTTTCTCTTTTCCAGAGTTTGCTTTTTCAGTCTTTTTTTTTTAGTTGTGGCACATGGGATCTTCGTTGCAGCATGCAGGATCTTTTAGTTGCGGCATGCGGACTCTTAGTTGCAGCATGTGGGATCTTTAGTTGCGACATGCGGGATCTTCATTGTGCCATGTGGGATCTTAGTTGCGGCCTGCGGACTCTTAGTTGTGGCATGTGGGATCTAGTTCCCTGACCAGGGATTGAAACCCAGGCCCCCCGCAGTGGGAATGTGGAGTCTTAACCACTGGACCACCAGGAAGTCCCTGCTTTTTCAATCTTAACACACATTTTCTGAAATTTTAAGGATTCTGTGACCAGCCTGCTTGCATTCGTTCACTCATTTATTCATGCATCCGTTCATTCTTTTAAAAACAAGACAACAGGCACAAAGTGGAGTGGCTTATGCTAAGCCCCCTGTCCCCAAACTGAGACTTAACTTAATTACAGGTTGGCCTCTCCCAGAAATGAAATTGTTGCTGAATGCAAGTTTGTATGCCCTAGGCAAAATGAGGCCAAACTGAAACATTGGAGTTTGGAGCAGAGAATGGTTTATTGCAGGGCCAAGCAAGGAGAACGGGTGGCTCATACTTAAAAAAACCTGAACTCCCCAATGGTGTTACCTGAAAAACTGGGTTGACCTCTTGGTGGGTGTTGAGCCAAAAGACACAACCAAGCCAAAGAGCAGGAGAAGGAAGGATTTATTACTTAGCAAGTAAGGAGAACACTGGGGATCTTTCCCAAAGCAGAGTCTCCTGGAACAGCAAAAGTGGGGAAGCTTTAAGCTAAGGGCACATGCATACTCGTGGAGGGGTTTGGGCAAAGGAGAATTCAGCATAGAATCGGGGCAAAGGTCAACAGAGTCCGAGCTTTAGTTGATTGAAGTTTTGAGGGTCAGAAAAGGTCAACATCTTCATTCCATCCTCCATCTGGGTGGGGGCCTTAGTTCCCGCAGAACTCAAAGATATGTATCAGATTGTTATGTATATCCCTTGAGAGGGAATTAGGACTCTGTTTATGGCCGAACCATTGTTTCTTGACTGATTTTCCTTTGTTCCTGCATTCCCTTACTTCCCTTATGATCATTAATTACTGAGACCTGTTCAAGGGCAAGCACTGTGGCCAGGCTTAGATCACAAAATGCTTAGGCCAAACATGGTTTCTCTTCTCTGGGACCCCCTACCCTATCTGCTTACAGTGGTTTTGGGGGAAGAGTTTTAAAGGCAAAATTTGGGGGTGAGGCCTCCAGGGTGTGTGATTTTCTTCTGATTGGTTGGTGGTGAGGTAACAGGGCGGTGCTCCAGGAATCTTGTGCTCAGCCTGAAGTTACCATCCTCCCCCTGGGTGGGGGCCTTAGTTCCTGCAGAAGAACTCAGAGATATACTGTTGTGTATATTCCTTGAGGAGGAGCTAGGATTCTGCTTTATCGATGTACTACTGTTTCTTGACTGCTTCTTCCCTGTTTCTGCATTCTCTCACTTCCCTGATTAGCAACTGTTTGAATCTGCCCTTTGGAACTCAGAGAAGGTGTAGGGGCTGCAGCCCTTTTCCTACAAACAAGAAAAGGGGACTCGGAAAGGATTTGTACCAGGGAGGGCCCCACAGGGTTCTGCTTGGTTTCACTAGATTGGATGCTGTCTGATTCGAATTGATTTTTGCTCCGATAAACTCTTAAAATTTTTAATACGCCTCAGTTTATCTTTTAACAATTCTTTTACCCATTCTTTCAACAAACATTTATTGAACGCTGACTGAGTGCCAGTGCCTCACTCATGTTTCAGTGTGGCTGTGATGCCAGTATTCCTGAAGCTTGGATAGTATTTTCTGCCTAAATTCCTGCTGAAAGATGAGTAACTGTGCATTTTCTAGGTATAATTATCAAACGTGCATCTATCTCTTTAGTCAACTCGTACTATAAAAGACATAACATTGAAAAAGGCTACTTAATTGCAGCTTGTAAAGTTAGCCGGCCTAAGTTAAAACACTTCCTTTGTTCACCATTTGATAACTAAGATAATGCCTGGCCTTCCTCTCGCTCTTAACTTGTACATCTTTAGAAAGGGAGACCTTTGGCTCCTTTTTCTCATCTGCTTGCTGTGGTGCTGAACTCCCTGAGCTCCTCCTGGCTTTACTGCTCTGCGACTTGGCTTTGATTTAAAGTCCTCATAGCTTCTTCATTCACAGCAGGACTGCAGCTTTTCTCTCAGCTTCAGTCTCCATCAGCTGCCAGAGGACGAGTCCCGTGGGGCGATGGGGGGGGGTGGGGGTGGGATGACACAGCATCTTCTCTCTTCTCCTCTCCTTTCCCAGCATCTATTCCTCCTGCCTCCCTCTCTCTCCCCTCCCACCTTCCCTCCTCCTCTCTCTTTCTACCCCCTTCCTCCCTCCCCTCTTTCCCCTCTCTTTCTTCTTTCTTGTTTACTTTTCCACTAGGCAGAAAAATAAAAAGAAGAGGCAGAAAGCCTTACACAAGGTGTTTTAGCTGGATGGAATCATTTTCTCATTCCCTCCCACACCCTTTTCTTTTCCCCTCTCTAAAGGAATAAATGACTTTATTCCTTTTCACTTGCCTACCTCAGTCCCTTTCCATCCTGATTTACTTGTGGGGTAGAAGCAGTGGGGCTGGATACAGCTTCACTTACAGAGAGTACTTTGCCTGGTAGTCCTAGCAAGAGGTCCCCTACACCAAAATTTATGAACATCCTCACTAACAGAGTTATTCAGAAACTGGTTGTTGTTGTTGTTGTTTTTTACAGATATGCTATCATTCACACAGAGCAAAACACCTTACTGACATTTAAACACTCTTTTACAGCAAGATGTCACCTGTTTTCCTTACACTCATTACCAATGTTAGGATGTTTTCCCAGTAGTATTGCTGAATTTGTGTTGATCTCTCCACACCGTGCAACTCAGGTCCCCTTGAGACCAATGTTATCTTGACAAGGTGGCAAAGAAGTAAGCTAAGAGGACAGCTTAAAAATCACTAGTGTGGAGTTTTTTTTTTTTTCTTGCTCAACTGTTTTATTTTTTTTAATTTTATTCTTTTTATACAGCAGGTTCCTATTAGTTATCTATTTTATACATATTAGTGTGGAGTTTTAACTCAGTCACTCAAACAGCTATATTGATAGCATTTGGTCATTTGCTCATCATGAAAAGCTCTGTGAATAATCTGGATTTACAATGCATGGTTTAATAAATTGGTACTTGAAATAAGATAATCCATGGTTGTAAAGAGTGTTTTGACTATTGACTAAATTTTAATATATCTGCTACTGAAATCTTACTCAGTGGTTTAAACGACAGATATATATATATATATATATATATATATATATATATATTTTTTTTTTTTTTTTTTTTTTTTTTTTTTTGCGGTACGCGGGCCTCTCACTGTCGTGGCCTCTCCCGTTGCGGAGCACAGGCTCCGGATGCGCAGGCTCAGCGGCCATGGCTCACGGGCCCAGCTGCTCTGCGGCATGTGGGATCCTCCCGGACCGGGGCACAAACCTGCGTCCCCTGCATCGGCACGCGGACTCTCAACCACTGCGCCACCAGGGAAGCCCAAACGACAGATATATTTTTAATTTGAAGCAGCACTTTTTAAAATGTGAAATTTACTTCATGGGCAAATTTTAAAATCCTCATAAAGTTTAAAACATTACCATTTAATTTGAATAATCATCTTAAACTTTTTGAGCCTCTTGATTTGGCCTGAGAGAATTAAAAATTAGTTTTAATGAAATAACTAGAAATGCTATAATTAAACTACTATATTCCTTTGGGGCACAATTCTTGACACAGAGTGGGTATTCATTAACATTATGTTCATTAAAAAAATCTCAGTGAGATTATTCATCTGTTTCTGGGCGAAAAATATTTCTAAGAAATCTGTAGCTTTTTCTTCAACTTGATAACTCTGTGAAAATAGAGGAGAATGTCTTTTAACACCAAGAGCCACAAATTCTCCTGAATTTGCAGTGTTCTAGCACAAAGGAGGGAATAAAAAGGGAACATTTGAAACTGTCAAAATGTAAATGACACATTTAAGGTACACTCATCTGGCACAGTAACACTTTATAGTTTTTTTTTTTTAATCACAGCAGAGATATTCGGTTTCCATCATTTTCAAAATGTGACAATTAAAATGAATTTTATGACTTTGAGTTTTTTGCCCATTTATAGACATCTGTCTTGATACTCTACACTATAACTGTTCTTCTCATGGACTAGATTTGAAACTTAGGTGAAGCTCAGGTTAAGACCACCTCTCCCCTGGCTGCCCAGGGGCTGTGGGCAGGACCAGGGGTCTGTCCTCCACCTCCCATCCTGCCCTCCTCACTTCCACCCGCAACTTTGCAAAGAAGAAGGCTGTGACCAGAACCGCTCTTCCACCTTCTCCTCAGGACCAAGCCCATGATGTCTGACATCCCCCAGTCACCACCAGCAGCCGGTCTGCCAAGTCCCTGTGACTGCCCACGCCTTTTCTCCACAGGGCTTTGTTCATCTCATCCACCAGCTCAGCTTCCCGCAGCCTCTTCTGTCTTCAAGCCCTTCCACTCTGCCCGCTGGGAAACCCCTGATGGGAACGTTCCCTTTACCTTCCAGATCTAACTCAGGGTTTCTCAACCTGGGCACCATTGACACTTTAGGCAGGATCATTCTTTGCTGTTGGGGGCTGTCCTGTGCCCTGTGGGATGTTTAGCAGCCTCCCTGCCTTTTCCCCTAAAAGCCACGAGTACTCTCTCTGCCCTGCAGTTGTGACAACTAAAAATGTCTCTGGGCATTGCCAGATGTCCCCGGAGGTGGGGGGAGGACATTGCCCCGGCTCTCCCTGCACCCCTCCTCCTCAAACACTAAGCTCCTTTGACATACACGCCACCATATTACTAGCCTTGTGTATTAGTACTGACCTTGTATTACATCTGCTGACGTCCTGGTCACCTCCTCACTTCTGATGGAGATTTTAGCTCGTGGCTCTTTCCTCCCCTGCCTCTCCACTACGAGTCTGGGGATGACTCTCCTGCAGCTTTGCCATCCAAGGAGATCTTCTACTCGAACCTCTGGCCTCTAAGTTACTTGATCCTCCAGACCCAGGTTAAACCCAAAACTCTGCCCATTTTACTTCTGAGGAGATGCGTGTCACTGGAGAAAAACACACAACCCTGCTTACTGGCCTCACTTCAAGTCGATGACTGTAAATTTCAACTTCCTTGACCATTGTGGAATATTCCCCTGCCCTGTCTGCTCTCCCATCCTCAGAGACAACTATTTCAGACCTTCTCCTCTCTCCTCAAAAACTCCTTCTACTGCCTGCTGTCAAATCCCCCTCTTCTTAATGATCTTGTTTCTTAATTCACTGATCGAGTGGAAGCACTTGGAAAAGGACTGCCTCATCCTACTGCCATTAAGTCGACTCGCTTGCTTGTAGGCATCTATAAGCTTGTGTTTTCCCTTCCCTCCTGCCGCATCTAGTCTGTCACTGCTCCTCTCTAGGGTCAGCCTGTCCCCTGTGCATCCCTTCCACCCCTTTACAGCTACCTGAGGACTTTGTGCATTCACTTCACTTCCCTTTTCTTGTGCACCATGAATTCTCCCCTCTCTACCACCAGCATAGGAACATGCTGTGATATTTGCCATCTAAACAAACGACCACAGCATGACCTCTACATATTGTCATGGCTCAGTCCTCTGCTATTTCCTCTCCTCTCCTTTTTTCCCCTCCTCTGTCCTCTCCCCTCCTTTCCTCTCTTTGCCTTCTCTCTCAATATTTACTCTCTGAATGGCCTCAACCACTCCCATGACTTTATATGACACCTATATGCTAAGGATTCCAATTTATATCTCTACCTTTCACTGGAGCTTCAAATTAATATATCCAGCTGCTGGTATACATATTTACTTGGATGTCTCACCCGCATCTCCAACTTACCATGTTCAAATATGAACTTCCAATGATCCCCTAAAGCCTTTACTTTTCCAGTGTTCACCCTTCCTAAAAGGTGCTCTGGCTGAAAATCCAGAAATCGTGTTAATTTCCTTCTTTTCCTCCCATCCCACCTTCCTCACGCATTCTTGTCAGCTCTATTTTCAAAATAGACCACAAATCTGACCTCTATCCATTATTCCCCATTATTCCCCGCCTCAGCCCCCATCAGCTCCTGGACTAGCACAGTAAGCCTCTGAATGGCTTTCTCTGCTTCTACTTTTACTTGCCTAGAGAATCTCCTTCACACATCGGACAAGGTAACCTTTTAAAAGTTGTAAATCAGATTATGACACTTCCCTGCTCAGAATTCTTCAGTGGATTTCCATCACATTTGGAATAAAAGTCCATGTCCTGGGTAGATCTGGACCCTACCTAATTTATTTATCACTCTCCTCCTCCCTCACTTTGATCTGGCCACACTGGCCTTCTTGCTGTTTATCAAAAACACTAGGCTCATTTCAGTTCCTAGGGCTTTGTACTTGCTGATTCCTCCTCATCAGAGGTCTTTGTATGTTTGGTTCCCTCACCAGGCAGTGTGGATATGTCACAGATGGAAGCGAGCATGGCATTAATTGCCATGCAAGTCAAAGAAATGTGGGTGTTCATTAGACTTGCCTTGCTGATACCCTGATACCCTGTGTTAGATCATTAGGGCGACTTGAAACATACAACTCGGAAATTGCTAGTCATTGCTTAGGATTTTATTTTTATTTGGGGGGGATTTTATTATTCAGGGGCTACTACCTGATCCTGAACCTGACAGAACCCCAATGCATCAGATCTTGGACCGCTTTGAGAACTTTGCCTGTGCTTTTGTGACCTAAATCAAGCAATGATCAATCCCCAAAGAGAATTTATAATTGCAGTCTTAACCAATCAAATAATGCCTTTCAGAATCCTGCCTTATTTGAGAAAAATTCCTCCTTTGACCCTATTCATCCCTTCTGCTTGGGGAAATTTGCAGAGAGTCACTGAACTCGCTTTGATATGACACTGTTTCCCCTTGCCTGGTGAGTAACAAACTCAGCTTTGATCATTCAGCTCTGCTGGTCTGGTCATTTTAATGTGACAGTGCTTTTTTTTTTTTTTTTTTTTTTTTGTGGTATGCGGGCCTCTCACTGTTGTGGAGCACAGGCTCCGAACGTGCAGGCCCAGCGGCCATGGCTCACGGGCCCAGCCGCTCCGCGGCATGTGGGATCTTCCCGGACCGGGGCACGAACCCGCATTCCCTGCATCGGCAGGCGGACTCTCAACCACTGCGCCACCAGGGAAGCCCGTGACAGTGCTTTAATGATTTAATTTTCTTCCCCTGCATTGTTTTAGGCCTTTTTTTCTCTCATATTTTAGGAACTCTGGTACTTAACGTTGGTCTCTTTGTTTTCCAAAACCCCTTGTGGGAACATAGTGTTTTCCTTCTGAGAGAGGAAGGATTCTACTGACCCGGAATAGGGACAACCACCCGACTGATTTAGGTAGCTCGTTCTTTTGAAAGATTATTATACAAGAATCCATTCCTAAAACTCCATCAAATCTGAATCCTTTTCAGACACACCCCAAAGTAACCCCCCTCTAAACCAAACCAAACCCCTAAACTTTAATTACTATAGCTATTTATTTTGGTTCCTCTCTGTGGGTGAGATTTACATTAATTAGAGTAAAATGAAGCCTGCCCTTTCAAACAAATTTATTCCTTTGTTTGCATTCACTTGAGCAAACTGAATGCCCTGTATGTGAGCAGCAAAAGGGAGGCACTGAAATCGGCTTTTACAAGCCAGACCCCCAGACCTCACCTTCCCAGTCCTTCCCAAGACACAGCTTTCCCCACTTGAGATTTGTGAACAGAGACCTCTGTGTGTGTGTGTGTGTGTGTGTGTGTGTCTTGTTGTTTTCCTACGTGCAGAAGAGACACATTTTCTCAGAAAACATTTCTTTCTCTGCGGCTTTCTGGTTAGTATTCAGGCCATCACCTCTGTTATCAGACGGTGGCAACAAAGCTTTTCTGCTCGAATCTTCTGCGAGGTGGCGGGGAAATGGATTGCACAGTAATGAGCTGTTTTTGCAGGCTTCCTTCGGGAGCCTTTGCTTATATCCCTTGGCAAGAGGAACTAATTCAAAACAGCAACCCAACCCTGGGGCATCTAAAATTCACAGAAATTCAGCTGACTTGACAGTAAGAGGGTCTCACTGAAAATTCGGGGCTGTACATCAGAGAGCTTCGTTCTGAAGAAAGGGGAGGGGTGGCCTTGAAAGGGGAGGGGTGGCCAGAGGTTTTCTGGAACCTTATATAAGTCTTTTATCCCCATCGCTGTTTTCAAGCCAACTGAAGATGGTAGGGAGTGTGCTGGGAGCAGCTTTTCTTTCCTGATTATGCCGTTTCATCCTCTAAGCAGCAGGAACCCGGAGTCTCAGAGCGCTTCCTCCGGAGAGGCAGTCACGAAAGCCGTGACTCTGCCCAAGCTTGGCCTTGGAGATCTCCTGAGGGTAGGGCCCGGGCTTTTTCTCTTTAGACCTTCAGGAGCTAACGCGGCACCTGGCACTTAGTGGCCCCTCGACGTCTACTCGGTGGGTGTTCAGTGAGTGGCAGTGGGGCTGGCAGTGGCCGCCCGCTTCCATTTCCCGAGCCGTCATCGGCGCCATCCCCTTGCGGGGGTTCCGGGTGTCAGTTACCTCGCGGGGGCAGCCTTTCCTGCCGGCTCCGGCCTGCGGCTCTCGTCTCCTGTGTTCAGCTGTTAGTCCTCCTTTCCATCCAGTCTCTTTCTCCTCAGAACATGGTGATCCTCCATCTGTAGAGACTTCTCTGCCTCCACCGTGAGAAACTCGCTGAAAACACACACACACACCCAGACACACACAAAGACACACACAGATACACAGACACACAAAGATACAGACACATGCACAGATAGACACACAGACACACACACAAAGACACACACAGAGACACACACAAAGACACACACACCCAGACACACACACACACAGATACGCAGACACACACAAAGACACACCCAGACACACCCACAGACACACACCCAGACACACACCCACAGACACACACCCAGACACACACCCAGACATACAGACACACACAGACAGACGCACAGATAGATACACAGACACAGAGCCACACACAGACACAGACACACAGAGACATACACACAGACACACACACAAAGACAGACACAGACATGCACACAGACACACACACAGACACAGACACACAGACACACACAGACACAAAGACACACACGAAGACACACAGACACACAGATAGACACACACAGACACACAGACAGACACACATAGACACACAGAAACACAAAGACACAGGCACACAGACAGACACACACGGACAGATGCACAGATGATAGACACACAGACACAGACGTACACACAGACAGACACACACAGACACAGACAGACACACAGGTAGACACACACAGATACACACAGGCACAGACAGATACACACACACACACACACAGATAGACACACACAGACACACATACAGAGACACACAGACACACAGGCAAAAACAGACACATAGACACACACATGGACACACAGATACCAACAGACACACACACAGAGACACACATCCTTATGGCCCAGTCTCCCGCTCTCCACATTTCCTCAGTCTTTTGTAGGTTCCACTTTCCTTCTCTCTCACCCTCACATCTCTCCCTTCACCCTCAAGGGTCTCCTCATTCTTTTAGCCCAGACTGACCATCTGTAATCCCAGCTTCTGCCCTGACTTCCGACTTTCCTTACCCTACATTTCTGCTCCTTTGGTGGGTTTCACCCCTTCACCCCCTGGCACTCCCCTTTATTTAATCTTAATTTAATCTAACCTCCCGTATATCTTAATTTGCTGGAGGTTGGTATTGGAAGCGGTGGTCTTTACCTTTCAGACCGATCTGTGAACAAGTGAAATAGCTGAGCAGTGATAGTTTTAGGGTACACTAGTAGAAATTACATATATTCCTTCTGAGCGTGTGGGGGAATTATTAAGAGGATAAAGCTGGATAAAGCCATACTGTGTTGTTTCATTTAAACCAGTGATTCTCAACCAGAGGCAGTTTTGTTGCCAAGGGGACATTTGGCAATGTCTGGAGACATTTTTAGTTGTCACAACTGGAGGTGGGGGAGGAGGGATGTTCCTGGCATCTAGTGGGTAGAGGCCTGGGATGCTGCTAAATAACCTACGATGCACAGGACTGCTCCACAGCAAAGAATCATTGGGGCCAAAATAGCCACAGTGCCAAGCTGGAGAAACCCTGGCTTATACATTCTTCTCCCTTCTTCCCCAGGCCCTCCTCTGCCCTGTCTCCTGATATTCTGGGTCCTCACAACCTAAGCTTGTCACTTGTGTCCCACGGCCCCAATTGCTGGGTTTGCCCACTGCCTGGAGAGCACGCCATGCTTGGTTTGAATCTCCACGGTGCAAGCTCACCATGAACACTCCTTTGCTCTTGGAATCCTGGTTGGTGGGAGAGGAAGGGCCTTCCAAAGTTTTTCTTTCACCCACCTTCTGATTCTTCAGAGGAAAAGAAGTGACTTTGCTAAGGTCACAGAGCTACTCAGGGTCTACTCTGGGGGCTCTAGCAGGGTTCCGCACTTCCAGCGCCCTTCTCTTTCTACTCACTCACTGCTTTGGGTCAAATAGAAGAAATTACAAACTGACTGCCTGGGCTAGGACAGGAATCAGATGGATGGGGCTCATTGAAATAGGGACACACTAATGCATTTCCCAATTTGCTTTTCTGGGTTGCACGCTCTAGTGCTCGGGCAAGGGTCCCTGCCGGCCACGTGGTATGGCTGATGCACCTTCCTGTCCTCGTAGGGGGGACGCCTCGACGTCCAGTGCCATGCTGGGCAGGGCATTAGGAACAACAGCTTTGGGCAGGCTGTCTTCATGCTGCGCCATGTAGCCAACTATGTACTGAGTCAAGTAGTGCCTGAATCTGGGAACAGAATAGTGTAGACACAGACTTTCTGCAGTCAGGAACCACAGTTAGAGAGAATTACAAGGCAATCTGGGCAACTTCCGTGTCTTCCTTCGCTCCCTCACCTCTCCCCAAACAACCACGTTTTATCAGTGAGGAAAAGGACCTTTTGGTGGGAGGGAGAGGGGATGGGACAGTGTTTTTCCAAGTAAGGTCCTTTGACCTACAAGCCTCAGAATGGCTTTGGGGAAGTGTAAAAATGCATATTCCTAGACCTACATTTTTCATCTCCGGGGTATGGGGCCTCACACTGAAGTTTTTAACAAGTTCCCAGGGTATCCTTCTCTAGTCAGAAGTTTAAGAACCACTGACCCAGACATTTGAATAATTAGGCTTTTTTTCCCCCCCAAACAATCTCAGAAAGTCAGGCACTTGTAGACAATGTCTGAATGTCAGAGAGAAGATCTGCTGCTAAAAAAAGACAAAGAAAAACAAACAAAACCATGTCTCTTCTTGGTGACATCTCATGGCCGTAAGGTGACTGAGTTTGAGCGGAGCTTT
Source organism: Orcinus orca (assembly GCF_937001465.1). NCBI lineage: Eukaryota > Metazoa > Chordata > Mammalia > Artiodactyla > Delphinidae > Orcinus > Orcinus orca. Next base: position 19,264,648 of record NC_064580.1, read on the forward strand.
GAAGATGTAAGGGCCACATCTGGGAATGTGTACAACATACCAGGGAGGGATCAGGCTTTGCTCCTGTTGCGAGTTTTGAAAGGGCTGGCACTGGCCTTCTTCTGCTCTCCTGGCACCTCTTGCGTTCCCTCTTAAGGCCTCTTCAAGAGCCCTTTCTTTGAGAACTGCTTTTTACCCAGCTCCCCAAGGGTGCTCAAGGTGCCTGCTTATCGATCCACCTTGAACAGGCACCAATATATTCTAATTAAGAGAGTGTACAGGTTTCTCCTTTTGGCGGCGCGTGGTGGCAAGAAGGCGGTGCAGATTTCCAAGAAGAGGAAGTTTGTTGCTGACGGCATATTCAAAGCTGAACTGAACGAGTTTCTCATTTGGGAGCTGGCTGAAGATGGGTACTCTGGAGTTGAGGTCCGAGTTACACCAACCAGGACAGAAATCATTATCTTGGCCACCAGGACACACAATGTTCTTGGTGAGAAGGGCCGGCGGATCCGGGAATTGACTGTTGTGGTTCAGAAGAGATTTGGCTTCCCTGAGGGCAGTGTAGAGCTTTATGCTGAAACGGTGGCCACAAGAAGTCTGTGCGCCATTGCCCAGGCAGAGCCTCTGCGTTACAAATTCCTAGGAGGCCTTGCTGTGTGGAGGGCCTGCTGTGGTGTGCTGCGGTTCATCATGGAGAGTGGGGCTAAAGGCTGCGAGGTCGTGGTGTCTGGGAAACTCCCAGGACAGAGGGCTAAATCCATGAAGTTTGTGGATGGCCTGGTGATCCACAGTGGGGACCCTGTTAACTACTATGTCGATACTGCCGTGCGCCATGACGTGTGCTGGGCACAAGGTAAAGATCATGCTGCCTTGGGACCCAACTGGTAAGACTGGCCCTAAGAAGCCCCTGCCTGATCATGTGAGCATCGTGGAACCCAAGGATGAAAGAAATACTGCCCACCACCTCCATCTCCGAGCAGAAGGGTGGGAAGCCAGAGCCGCCTGCCATGCCCCAACCGGTACCCACAGCATAATAGGGTCTCCTTGGCCGCTGGATCTGGAGTCTGGATGTTGCTCTATAAAGACATTTAATAAAAATCTTTTTAAAAGAAGAAAAAAAAAGAGTATACAGGCCGTGGACACAGTCCTCATTTTCACAGTAATGCTCACTGGTTTTTGGCTCCTGCCCAAGCATGAAGGATTTTCCAGGGGTGGTGACACTCCGTCTGTGCAACTAGCAAAAGTCCTGGGTTGGTGTCTCTGTTTATTCTTTTGCATTTTGCAGGACCGAGCTTTGGACTCAGCTCTCCTTTCTCTCTTTCCAAAACCCGTAGTCCTTTGCGGAGGGGATGCTGCTGTGCTGTCTTGCTGCTCCGATGTCCCAGAAGCACAATGGTTCCCTGAGCATGGACCCTATTATGTTTTCTTTCAGAAAGAGATGAAGAGCACACAACCTTCTGTTTTGTGCCAAAAAAAATCTGCATAATTATCTGACCTTAATTGATGGTCACTTTTTTATTTTCAAGTGGGGAGAAAAGGAGTCACAGTACCCAAGTTAGTTTTACAAACTCCCCGGCAGCCCCTAAAACAAATGTCAAAGTTTTGAAACCAATCATACCCATAAGATAGTCACTTGTTCTGTTTCTTATATACCCCAGGGCCTTTGCACTTGCTGTTCCCACTGCCATCTATGCTCTTCATCCGGATAACCACTTGGCTAGCCTGGTTCCCTTGCTTCCTTCTGCTGTCTGCCTAAATGTCTCCTGTTCATGGAGGCCTTCCCTGACCATCCACTATAAAATGTACACTCACTTCCACCCTTGATGCTCCCTCTTCTCCTTTCCTTGCTTCACTTCCCCCTACACCACCCATCTGTCCCTGATGAATTCTACACAGAGTAGCTGTTTGGTTTTTGTGTGTGCATCTGCCCCAGCAAAAGGGAAATTCCATGAGGGTAGGGTCTTGTTTTTTTGTTCACTGCTGTAGCCTCAGCACCTACAACAGTGCCTGGCATAGCAGACTCTCAAGCAATACTGGATGTGTGAATGAGTGAATGGATGTAGAAATAAGGCCCCGAATACTATCTTATTTTTATATAAGTTTTCTCCAGAGTGGACATGCATGTAAGGAGAGAAGTCATGGAGCTATAGGGGTCTGAAAAAAGATGGACCTCTGACCTACCTCTAAACCTGTGGTGATGGTTTCTCTTCACTACCAACTGCCGTTCCCAGAAACCTTAGGAAATGTTTGAAAAAGAAAAAAAAAAACTAATAAAAATCCTTTCACTTTCATTAGTGGAAACCTTTGTATCAAGTAGGTACAGGAGAAACTCTCTATTTCTGCCTACTGAATCAATATTTGTTTTTTATTTTAAATTTATTTATTTATTATTTATTTTATTTATTTATCTTGGCTGCGCTGGGTCTTAGTACGGCATGCAAGATCTTCATTGCGGCATGTGGGATCTTTAGTTGCGGCACACGGACTCTTAGTTGCGGCATGTGGGATCTAGTTCCTTGGCCAGGGATCGAACCCGGGCCCCCTGCATTGGGAGTGCAGAGTCTTACCCACTGGACCACCAGGGAAGTCCCTGAATCAATATTTGAATCTCAGTATTCACCAGGAGACTCCAGACGTTTGCAAAGAAGATTGGGCAAGGAACAAACCTATATCCAAGCATTTCTCGCCTCCGTTATTAATATTACTTCCCCCTGAATATGCTGCAAGCCACGTGTACACATTTTTTAATTCAAGTATAGTTGATTTACAATATTGTGTTAACCCGTGTACACATCTTGTTTTCAGTAATACCACTTTTTCACGTACATAGACTAGAGAATAAGAATATATGTATGTGTTTTTATATCTATATATCTATATCTATACCTATTCCCACCATCCCTACCACACACAAATGCAAGAAACAGGAGGGGCAAAATTTGTACGATGTTTGTTACGGTCAACCCACTCTCTTTCTCAAGACTTCGGATAATTGAAATGTAAGCTAGATTCAGTAATTAGTGACTATTCTTGCCAGTAAGTTATAATGGCTCATTTATAATCTTTTCCAGTCTTACCATCTTCTTGGACTATCTAAAGCTACTAGTTCTGAAACCTGTTGGATCATCAGAACTGCTTGAGGTGTTAAGCCTGAGTTTCTCCACCTTGGCACTACTAACAACTGAGACCAGATCATTCTCCGATGGGGGACTGTCCTGTGCACTGTAGGATGTTTAGCAGCCTCCCTGGCCTTGACCCACTAGTTACTAGTAGCCCCCACCCCCTAGTTATGACAACCCAACTGTCTCCAGATGTTGCTACATGACCCCTGGGGGCAAAATCATCCCCCAGTTGAGAACCACTGAGTTAAAGCAACAAGACAGATGCTGGAGTACCCTGAGCCCCTTGCCTTCAGGGAAGGCGGATTTGGGATTCGTTCTCCTGCTCCTCGCTGGACTGCCTCGTGAGTAAACCCTCTCTTCACTGCACACCTCGCTGTCTCAGCGCTTTGACTTGACAGGTATAAGTAACTTTAGTACAGCACAGACAGATTTTGGGACCTCGGTCTGTGGCAATCCTGGAGAACCTCTGCGAGGATCAGGCAGTAAAAACTCTTTTAGAGCAGAAATCCACTGGCCTTAAAAATTAATGGTGGGAGGGAGTCCAGGAAAAGGTCTGGAGCTGCCTAAGAGGCAAGAGACCATTATTTCGGGGTGTGCAAGGAGAGGGGATTCAGAGCACTGCCTAAACGAGCTCCAGAGACGGGCATGAGCCGCGACTATCAGCACAGACCCCAGAGACGGGCATGAGACGCTAACGCTGCTGCCGCCACCAACAATCCTGTGTGCAAGCACAGGTCACTCTCCACACCTCCCCTCCCGGAAGCCTGTGCAGCCCGCCACTGCCAGGGTCCCGTGATCCAGGGACAACTTCCCTGGGAGAACGCACGGCGCGCCTCAGGCTGGTGCAACGTCACGCCGGCCTCTGCCGCCGCAGGCTCGCCCCTCATCCGTACCCCTCCCTCCCCACGGCCTGAGTGAGCCAGAGCCCCCGAAGCAGCTGCTCCTTTAACCCCGTCCTGTCTGAGCAAAGAACAGACGCCCTCAGGCGACCTACATGCAGAGGCGGGCCCAAATCCAAAGCTGAACCCCAGGAGCTGTGAGAACAAAGAAGAGAAAGGGAAATCTCTCCCAGCAGCCTCAGGAGCAGCGGATTAAATTTCCACAATCAACTTAATGTACCCTGCATCTGTGGAATACCTGAATAGACAACGAATCATCCCACCATTGAGTTGGTGGACTTTGGGAGCAACTGTAGACTTGGGGTTTGCTTTCTGCATCTAATTTGTTTCTGGTTTTATCTTAGTTTAGTATTTAGAGTTTATTATCATTGGTACATTTGTTTCTTGATTTCATTGCTCTCTTCCTTCTTTTATATATATATATATATATATATATATATATATATTTCCTTTTTCTCTTTTTGTGAGTGTGTATGTGTATGCTTCTTTGTATGGTGTGATTTTGTCTGTATAGCTTTGTTTTTACCATTTGTCCTAGGGTTCTGTCTGTCCGTTTCTATTTTTAGTATAGTTTTTAGTGCTTGTTATAATTGGTGGATTTCGATTTGGTTGCTCTCTTCTTTCTTTCTTCTTTTTGTTACTTTTAAATTTATTTTTAATTTATTTTAAGAACTTTATTTTATCCAACCTTCCTTCCTTCCTTCCTTCCTTCCTTCTTTCCTTCCTCTCTCCCTCCCTCCCACCCTTCCTTCCTTCCTTTCTTTTTTTTTCTCCCTTTTCTTGTGAGCCCTGTGGCTGACAGGGTCTTGGTGCTCCAGCCGGGCGTCAGGCCTGAGCCTCTGAGGTGGGAGAGCCGAGTTCAGGACATTGGTCCACCAGAGACCTCCCAGCTCCACATAATATCAAATGGCGAAAGCTATCTCAGAGATCTCCATCTCAACACGAAGACCCAGCTCCACTCAACGAACAGCAAGCTACAGTGCTGGACACCCTATGCCAAACAACTAGCAAGACAGGAACACAACCCCGCCCATTAGCAGAGAGGCTGCCAAAAATCATAATAAGGCCACAGACACCCCAAAACACACCACCAGACGTGGACGTGCCCATCACAAAGACAAGATTCAGCCTCATCCACCAGAACACAGGCACTAGTCCCCTCCACCAGGAAGCCTACACAACCCACTGAACCTACCTTAGCCACTGGGGGCAGACACCAAAAACAAAGGGAGCTACGAACCTGCAGCCTGCAAAAAGGAGACCCCAAACACAGTAAGAAGCAAAATGAGAAGACAGAGAAACACCCAGCAGATGAAGGAGCAAGGTAAAAACCCACCAGACCAAACAAATGAAGAGGAAATAGGCAGTCTACCTGAAAAGAATTCAGAGTAATAACAGTAAAGATGATCCAAAATCTTGGAAACAGAATGGAGAAAATACAAGAAACGTTTAACAAGGACCTAGAAGAACTAAAGAGCAAACAAACAATGATGAACAGAACAATAAATGAAATAAAAATTCTCTAGAAGGAATCAATAGCAGAATAACTGAGGCAGAAGAACGGATAAGTGACCTGGAAGATAAAATAGTGGAAATAACCACCACAGAGCAGAATAAAGAAAAAAGGATGAAAAGAATTAAGGACAGGCTCAGAGACCTCTGGGACAACATTAAAAAACGCACCAACATTCACATTATAGGGGTCCCAGGAGAAGAAGACCAAAAGAAAAGGCCTGACAAAATATTTGAAGAGATTATAGTTGAAAACTTCCCAGTATGGGAAAGGAAATAATCAAGTCCAGGAAGCACAGAGAGTCCCATACAGGATAAATCCCAGGAGAAACACCCAAGACACATATTAATCAAAACTGTCAAAAATTAAATACAAAGAAAACATATTAAAAGCGGCAAGGGAAAAACAACAAATAACACACAAGGGAATCCCCATAAGGTTAACAGCTGATCTTTCAGCAGAAACTCTGCAAGCCAGAAGGGACTGGCAGGACATAGTTAAAGTGATGAAGGAGAAAAACCTGCAACCAAGATTACTCTACCCAGCAAGTATCTCATTCAGATTTGATGGAGAAATTAAAACCTGTACAGACAAGCAAAAGGTAAGAGAGGTCTTCCCTGGTGGCACAGTGGTTGAGAGTCCACCTGCCGATGCAGGGGACATGGGTTCGTGCCCTGGTCCGGGAAGATCCCACATGCCATGGAGCGGCTGGATCTGTGAGCCATGGCCGCTGAGCCTGCGCGTCCGGAGCCTGTGCTCCACAATGGGAGAGGCCACAACAGTGAGAGGCCCGCGTACCGCAAAAAAAAAAAAAAAAAAAAATAGCTAAGAGAATTCAGCACCACCAAACCAGCTTTACAACAAATGCTAAAGGAACTTCTCTAGGCAGGAAACACAAGAGAAGGAAAAGACCTACAATAACAAACCCCAAATAATTAAGAAAATGGTAATAGAAACATACATATCGATAACTACCTTAAGTGTAAATGGATTAAATGCTGCAAACAAAAGACACAGACTAGATGAATGGATACAAAAACAAGACCCATATTGTCTACAAGAGACCCACTTCAGACCTAGGAACACATATAGATTGAAAGTGAGGGATGGAAAAAGATATTCCATGCAAATGGAAATCCAAGAAAGCTGGAGTAGCAATTCTCGTATCAGAAAAAATAGACTTTAAAATAAAGACTGTTAAAAGAGACAAAGAAGGACACTATATAATGATTAAGGGATCAACCCAAGAAGAAGATATGACAATTGTAAATATTTATGCACCCAACATAGGAGCACCTCAATGCATAAGGCAAATGCTAACAGCCATGAAATGGGAAATTGACAGTAACCCAATCATAGTAGGGGACTTTAACACCCCACTTTCATCAATGGACAGATCATCCAAAATGAAAATAAATAAGGAAACACAAGCTTTAAATGATACATTAAACAAGATGGATTTAATTGATATTTATAGGACATTCCATGCAAAAACAGCAGAATACACTTTCTTCTCAAGTGCTCATGGAACATTCTCCAGGATACGTCATATCCTGGGTCACAAATAAGCCTTGGTGAATTTAACAAAATTGAAATCGTATGAAGTACCTTATCTGACCACAACACTATGAGACTAGATATCAATTACAGGAAAAAACCTGTAAAAAATACAAACACATGGAGGCTAAACAATACACTACTAAATAACCAAGAGATCACTGAAGAAATCAAAAAATACCTAGAATCAAATGACAATGAAAACACGATGATCCAAAACCTATGGGATGCAGCAAAAGCAGTTCTAAGAGGGAATTTTATAGCAATACAATCCTATCTCAAGAAACAAGAAAAATCTCAAATAAACAACCTAACCTTACACCTAAAGCAATTAGAGAAGGAAGAACAAAAAAACCCAAAGTTAGCAGAAGGAAAGAAATCATAAAGATCAGAGCAGAAATAAATGAAATAGAAGCAAAGAAAACGATAGGAAAGATCAATAAAACTAAAAGCTGGTTCTTTGAGAAGATAAACAAAATTGATTAACCGTTAGCCAGACTCATCAAGAAAAAAAGGGAGAAGACTCAAATCAACAGAATTAGAAATGAAAAAGGAGAAGTAACAACTGACACTGTAGAAATACAAGGGATAATGAGACATTAGTGCAAGCAACTATATGCCAATAAACTGGACAACCTGGAAAAACTGGACAAATTCTTAGAAAGGCACAACTGTCCAAGACTGAACCAGGAAGAAATAGAAGATACAAACAGACCAATCACAAGCACTGAAATTGAGACTGTGATTAAAAATCATCCAACAAACAAAAGCCCAGGACCACATGTCTTCACAGGCGAATTCTATCAAACATTTAGAGAAGAGCTAAAACCTATCCTTCTCAAACTCTTCCAAAGTATAGCAGAGGGAGAAACGCTCCCAAACTCATTCTACGAGGCCACCATCACCCTGATACCAAAACTAGACAAGGATGTCACAAAGAAAGAAAACTACAGGCCAATATCACTGATGAACATAGATGCAAAAATCCTCAACAAAATACTAGCAAACAGAATCCAACAGCACATTAAAAGCATCATACACTATGATTAACTGGGGTTTATCCCAGGAAGGCAAGGATTCTTCAGTATACGCAAATCAATCAATGTGATACACCATATTAACAAACTGAAGGAGAAAAACCGTATGGTCATCTCAATAGATGAAGGAAAAGCTTTTGACAAAATTCAACACCCATTTATGACAAAAACTCTCCAGAAAGTGGGCATAGAGGGAATCTATGTCAGCATAATAAAGGCCATATATGACAAACCCACAGCAAACGGCATTCTCAATGGTGGAAAACTGAAAGCATTTCCTCTAAGATCAGGAACATGACAAGGATATCCACTCTCACCACCATTATTCAACATAGTTTTGGAAGTCCTAGCCACAGCTATCAGAGAAGAAAAAGACAAAAAAGGAATACAAATTGGAAAAGAAGAAGTAAAACTGTCACTGCAGATGACATGATACTATACATAGAGAATCCTAAAGATGCCACCAGAAAACTACTAGAGCTAATCAATGAATTTGGTAAAGTTGCAGGATACAAAATTAATGCACAGAAGTCTCTTGCATTCCTATACACTAATGATGAAAAATCTGAAGGAGAAATTAAGGAAACAGTCCCATTTACCATCGCAACAAAAAGAATAAAATACCTAGGAATAAACCTACCTAAGGAATCAAAAGACCTGTATGCAAAAAACTGTAAGACACTGATGAACGAAATTAAAGATGATACTAACAGATGGAGAGATATACCATGTTCTTGGATTGGAAGAATCAACATTGTGAAAATGACTCTACTACCCAAAGCAATCTACAGATTCAATGCAATCCCTATCAAATTACCAGTGGCATTTTTCACAGAACTAGAACAAAAAATTTTACAATCTGTATGGAAACATGAATGACCTCAAATAGCAAAAGCAGTCTTGAAAAAAAAAAAATGGGGCTTGAGGAATCAGGCTCCCTTACTTTAGACTACACTACAGGGCTACAGTAATCAAGAGTGTATGGTACTGGCACAAAAACACAAATATAGATCAATGGAACAGGATAGAGAGCCCAGAGATAAACTCACACACTTATGGTCACCTAATCTATGATAAAGGAGGCCAGAATATACAAAGGAGCAAAGACAGCCTCTTCAATAAGTGGTGCTGGGAAAACTGGACAGCTACGTGTAAAAGAATGAAATTAGAACACTCCCTAACACCATACACAAAAATAAACTCCAAATGGATTAAAGACCTAAATGTAAGGCCAGACACTATAAAACTCTTAGAGGAAAATATAGGCAGAACACTCTATGACATAAATCACAGCAAGATCCTTTGTGACCCACCTCCTAGGGAAAGGGAAATAAAAACAAAAATAAACAAATGGGACCTAATGCAACTTAAAATCTTTTGCACAGCAAAGGAAACCATAAACAAGACTGAAAGACAAGCCTCAGAATGGGAGAAAATATTTGCAAATGAAGCAACTGACAAAGGATTAATCTCCAAAATTTACAAGCAGCTCATGCAGCTCAATATCAAAAAAACCACCCAATCCAAAAATGGACAGAAGACCTAAATAGACATTTCTCCAAAGAAGATATACAGATTGCCAACAAACACATGAAAGGATGCTCAACATCACTAATTATTAGAGAAATGCAAATCAAAACTACAGTGAGAGATCACCTCACACCAGTCAGAATGGCCATCATCAAAAAATCTATAAACAATAAATGCTGGAGAGGGTGTGGAGAAACGGGAACCCTCTTGCACTGTTGGTGGGAAGGTAAATTGATACAGCCACTGTGGAGAACAGTATGGAGGTCCTTTAAAAAACTAAGAATAGAACTAGCATACGACCCAGCAGTTCCACTACTGGGCATATACCCTGAGAAGGCCATAATTCAAAAAGAGTCATGTACCACAATGTTCATTGCAGCTCTTTTTACAATAGCCAGGACATGGAAGCAACGTAAGTGTCCATCAACAGATGAATATGGATAAAGAAGATGTGGCACATATATACAATGGAATATTACTCAGCCATAAAAAGAAATGAAATTGAGTTATTTGTAGTGAGGTGGTTGGACCCAGTCTGTCATAGAGTGAAGTAAGTCAAAGAGAAAAACAGATACTGTATGCTAACACATATATATTGAATCTTATAAAAAAATGCTTCTGAAGAACCTAGGGGCAGGACAGGAATAAAGATGCAGATGTAGAGAACGGACTTGAGGACACGGGGAGGGAGAAGGGTAAGCTGGGACAAAGTGAGAGAATGGCATGGACATATATACACTACCAAATGTAAAATAGATAGCTAGTGGGAAGCAGCCACATAGCACAGGGAGATCAGCTTGGTGCTTTGTGACCACCTAGAGGGGTGGGATAGGGAGGGTGGGAGGGAGACGCAAGAGGGAGGAGATACGGAGATATATGTATATGTATAGCTGATTCACTTTGTTATAAAGCAGAAACTGACACACCATTGTAAAGCAATTATACTGCAATAAAGATGTTTTTAAAAAGACAGATGCTGGGGGATTCTGATTGAGTAGGGGCCTGGGAACGTGTGCTTGAAAACAGCTACCCCAGGTAAGTGCCACAGTCTGCTAGAGTTGAGGAGTCCTGCCCGATTTATTCTCCCAGGCGATGACAACACATTCCTCATACTGAGCCCTGGCGAGGATCCAGTTTTCAACTAACTCAAAGTGGAGTGTCAGAAAAAGACGCTTTTGGAGGAAAAATAGAAGAAAGAAGTTACTGCCATTTCCTTTCCTCGTTTCCCTCTCCCTGAGGTGAGAGACACTGACTCTGACAGAAGCCAAATTGTCAAGTGGCAAAATTGGAAGCAGTCTAGCCTCACCCAGGAAACAAAGAAAGAAATAGGAAGGGAAGTGTGTGCTTGTATCAGTCCGTGGGCACCTGGCCACTCAGACTGATATCGCAGGGGAGGCCCGGGCCTTTTGCAGGGAAGACGGCACTAAGAGCAAATGCTCCGGATCGCAGTGGTGGATTTTAGCACAGTCTCCAAGAAAGGGGGCCATCAGCAGTCTGAGTTAAGTATCTAAAAGGAGAGTAGCAACTCTGAAGACATGGGTCTAACCTGTGGCCCTTCAGCCATTCATTTCGATGTGGCTCTTTTTTTTTTTTTTTTTTTTTTTTTTTTTGCGGTACGCAGGCCCTGCACCGCTGTGGCCTCTCCCGTTGCGGAGCACAGGCTCCGGACGCGCAGGCTCAGCGGCCATGGCTCACGGGCCCAGCCGCTCCGCGGCATGTGGGATCTTCCCGGTCCGGGGCACGAACCCGTGTGCCCTGCATCGGCAGGCGGACTCTCAACCACTGCGCCACCAGGGAAGCCGATGTGGCTCTTTTTAAGCCTACGTTCCTTCTTTGTGATTCTCTAAATCATGACCCGGCACACAATGGCAACTGGGTTTTCGTCTCCGAAAGTGGATGAAGAGTCAGCAGTGTGGAGATGCAGGGCCCGTATACGTCTAGATCATCCTTATGTATATTGCCTCTCGTTTCTTTCTCTCTCTTTTTTATTTTCTTATAAAAATGTGGGAGTAGGTATTTATGTTTAAGTTGAACTATACGAAATCTCCATTTTCATACATTAAAAAAGGAGAGAGTATTGGTGATTTCCTAATCTTTTCTGTATCTTCTCTTTCTCCCCGCCCCCTTCTCTCTCTGTCTCAATCTCTTTCCATGGCTCTATTCTCTTATTTTCTTGCCTTTGCAATCACATGTGTATTACCCAGAATACCAGCTCTGAAGGTCAATAGATAGTACCAGGAAAAATTAAGAAAAAGAAGAGGTTTCAAATTTCAGTAAGTGTTAATTTGAAAACCCACTGATGCACTTCGTATATCTGGAGGGGAGGTTCTGTGTGGTCCAGCCGAAGCAATGGCCTGTGAAATTCTTGATCCTGCAGAATGGACCAGTCCTGATGAGAATGTGAATTTGTTTGTGTCACCTTTTTTTTTTTGCTCAGAAGTTCATTTAATGACTCCAGCTCGCCGCCCCTCCCCTGCAACTCCGGCTTTGTCTCCCGTGAGTGGTCAGCAGAGGTTCCCTGAGAGGTTCAGCAGGGGCTCTAGGGACCTTGGGCTTGGAAGGGAAGGGCCATCGTCTCTCCTTGTGGCCTTTGGTAGCTGCTGGGTGGAGGCTGTGGGACGGGGTTCCCAAGCCCAGGGCCTCTGGGTGCTGCACATCTCACAGCCGGGTCAGCTTTGGGGCACTAGTGAAGGTGCAGGAAGGGCAGGGCCAGCTGTGCTGAAGGGCGTTGGGGAGGCTGGAGCCAGCTGGCTGAGGGGCTTGGGGCAGCCCCAGTGACTAAGGAAAAAGGCGGCCTAGTTCCTCATCCATCTTCTGCGGGCGCTGAGGATTGTGTCCTGGGGCTTCTCGGGGGGGCTGAGAGTCCCGGTCCCGCTCGCCCCCATAGAAAGCAAGGCTGTATCCAGGGACACACAGGCACCTCCCGATGACCCAGCGCTGCACAGCCGGTGGGAAGCCGAACTCCGAGAATATCTGCTCCTGGAGGGCCCCAGTGGTGCAGTGGGGGTGGACCGGCAGCGAGACATGGGCAGAGGATGCAGCATCTTCAGCTGTGCCGTGTAGTCTGATGGGGCCGGGAGGGAAGCAGGCCTCCTGCAGCTGGATGCTGAGGGCCACATGATGCTGGGCCAGGATGGCTGCCGCTTGGGCTGCCCGCTTCTCATCCCCACCCTCTCTGGTCCGGGTCAGGTGCCCTGCTAGTTCCTCATTCTGTCCTTCCACGGTGGCACCTCGGACCAGGGCTGCCCACCGCTAAGCTTCCTGAGGGTTGGCGAAGTGCAGGCTGAGAGTCCCAGGCCCTCCTGGTGGAGGCTGCAGCTCATGCTGGATGGGGCCTCGGACGGTGTAGGAGACTGACTCCCAGGGCCGCTCCAAACTGACCGCCCCGGGCCCCGCACCAAGCAGCTCCAGCTGGAAGCGCCCTGGTCGCTCGTCCCACCCCGCGCCCAACGGCCTCACCGCGGCAAGCACGGCCAGGAGCACCGCGGCCCAGCCGGGGTCCGAGGCCGCGGCTGCGTCGCTCACCGGCGGCGCCATCTCCGGTCCGGCCCCGGCCCGGCCCCACGATCCCGCTTCCGTGCCCTCCGGCCACTCTGTGTCACCATTTTGGCGTGTGAATAGTGCTGCTTTTTTCATTATTTGGGCTTTTAGATTCAAGAGGGCTTTTCTGGATATGGGGATATAGTGTTAGAGGGATTGCTAAAAGAGTCGTGACCTTAAGACCAAAAATCTCTACGTATGTACTGACAAATAAAGCAAACCGGGCTGGACAGGCTTTGCCGTATGGTCCCACTGATGATCCAGGTGCCTGGTATCTAGTTTCCCATCAAAGTTTGCCTTCTGAATGAGCTCTCTGGCCCTTGCAGCATCTTTGCAAGCTGCTTTAAGTGGATCCTGTTGACTGTCCTTACCCTGCTTGCCAACCTCACTTTTGTTTCCTGGATCACAAATGGAATTTGTCACCTTCTCATGGATAATACACCTCAAGTAACAACACCTTTGTTCCTCTGTGCATAACATGCTTTCTTTCTCTTTCATTTTTAAAGATGCAACAGTTTTGAGCAAAGGCAAAGGCTTGTGGAAAGGAGCCATTAGAACAGCGACGTCACATAGAAGTATGGGAGTTAATAGGGCACAGGTCCTTAAGAAGGTGAGCAGAAACATGGCCCGATTTCAATACTTTAGATACGATGTGTGACAAGTGCAAAGAAGAGCAGAAATGTCACTGTCACATTTTCTTCTTGTCAGAATCATTTGGGATTATGGGGATTATAGTCAGAACTGCAGTTTTGAGAACCCTGCAATGTTTTTGATTCATCTTTCCTTTTTGAATCTCATACTATGGAATCATGTCAGTCTTCTACTCAAATCTTATTAGGGTCAATAAATTCAAACCAGTGGTTATTTATTTAGCACATACTTCATGTTCAGTGTGTAGTAGGTGGTGTGAGGGTTGCCACACAAGACATGATTCTGCTCTTGAGGGATTTATAATCAAGTTGAGAAAGCTGAAAATAGCTAAATAAATCAAAGAAAATATGTAAATATGTTAAAGTGCTAAAGACAGGTCGCCAGTTTCTTATCCAAAACATTTAGAGCCAGGACTTCAGGATTCATACATTTTCCCTCATTCTAGAAAGGTAGTATAGTTTGTAGCCTATATAATACATAACAATTCTAGTGGGGTAGGGCCACAGCACCCAATAACCAAACTATACATATAATAAAGAGATATAAAGTAAAAACAATAAATAATAAATGAAGACTGTTAATAGACCAGGTTTGTTGCCAAACGAATTTAAACCAAACCTAAAAGAAAAAGTTGTGTTTTCTGAAATGTTTGGGTTTCAGAACTGTGGAAAGGGACGCTGAACCTGTATCATGGGTATTGACTAATATAGGGAAAGGAAGTGAATATTTATGGTGTAGTTAGAAAGTTTCCAATTTTTTTTTCAGCCGCAGCATCTGAGATTCAAACCAAGGAGTAATTTGTTCACATGTGTACAATTCAGCATCATCTGGAAACTTGTAAGACATACAGATTTCACACCCCATCCCACACATACTGAATCAAAACCTTTGGGCTGGGCCGCAAGTAATCTGTGTTTTAACAAGCCTTCCAGGTGATTTTGATGCAAGTTAAAATTTTGAGAACCACTGACGTAGCAAGTACTTGACAGAGAACCCGGATTCAAACTCAGGCGTTTCTGATTTAAAACGCCATCTTTCTTTTTTGATGCTGTTTTCCTCGCTCTCAAAGTAGAAAAAAGCAAGAGATTGATGTGAGCTCAGACGGAAGAGCGACTTCAAAGAAGGTAAGTTGAAACATGGTTCGCTTTAATCTAATAGATAAGAGCAAAATAATTTTGTAATGTACATCCCTAGAAAGTCTGTTCCTTAATTATATCAGGAAGAAAAATAAGCATTGATAATTCCCTGTTTTATTTTCTCCACGTTATCTCAAAGATGGTATAATATATTTTGTAATTTCTTTAAGATCAAGGGAGTAACTTAGCTTAATTGTGAAAGTTAAGACTTAGGAACTTTGTAAGGAAAAGAGGTTCTCAAATAGTCCTAAGATGGTTATTGACCTATTATTTGGTATCTTTGATATAAGCATGTTTCACTGGTAAGATGATGTGTCTTGCTTTTCTACTTTCAACATAATTCTTAGTGTGCAAGTTGACAAACATAAGAAAAAATCCAATTGAAGACCATTAAAACATACCTTTGCAGGTAAATGACGGTTATTTGTGTGGTCCCAGCTCTACTTAGAAGGCAAGAGATTTGAACTCAAAGGGCGAGTTTAGGGCACAGATTGCTCCTTAGTAACTGACAGAGGGGATGACTTATTTCTGAAAGTGAATAGGTAGACATTAATATGGATGTGCTTAGAATGAGACCTAGCAAAACACAAGTCTAATACACCCTTAGGCTGTGTCTTAATAACTTAATGTCATATTGATCTCTTTTGGAAAGAGATCAATTTGCAAAAACAAAACGGCAAAAAGTGCTACCAAAATCACCAGTTACGAGTTCTCTTTTTACCGTCGTGAGTAAAGCTTTTTTTTAAGGGATGAAGTGGATGTAAAACCCAGTATCTTCCAATAGCAATTAATCATGTCAATTTAGGGCAGCTGTTCCAGTTTTCTTTTGCTGCAAACCAATCACCCCAAGCCTTAGTAGCTTAATACAGTAACAACAATAACACCAATAATTATGCTCACAGCTCTGCAGTTTGGGCAGGGCTCAGTGGGGACAGCGTTTCTCTGTTCCACTCAGTGACTGATGGCACAGCTTGAAGGCGTTGGGCTGGAATAATCTGAAGGCATTTCTCACAGGTCTGGCTGTTGGCTTAGCTCAAAGCTGGGGCTTTCATCTGAAACGTATACTTGTGACTTCTTCATGTGGCCTGGTCTTCCTCACCAAATGGTGGCTGGGTTCCAAGGGTGAGTATCTAGAGAGAGAGCCACGTAGAATCTGCAACACCTTTTATGACCTAGATTCAGAAGTCATGCAGTGTCTCTTCTATTTATTTTAGTTGTAATAAAGTCCTGCCCAGGACTTTAAAGTCCCCAGTTGAAGGGGAGGGTAAATAGAATGCATCTCTTGATAAGGGAGTGTCAAGGTTCTGGAAGAGTGAGTGGGGCCGTTGTTGGAAAAGACAGTCACAGGAGCTTAAGAATTACACCTCTGATTTTTTTATTGTTGCTTTTTAACTTTTTTATTTTGAAATAATTTCAGGCTTACAGAGAAGTTGCAAAAATAGCACAGAGTTCCCATATACCCTTCACCCAATTTCCCCTCATATTACATCTTGTCAAACTATAGAGTAACTATGAAAACTGAGAAATTAAACTTGTTACAGTGCTATTAGCTAAACTAAAGAATTTATTTGGATTTCACCATGTTTTCCCCCTAACATCCTTTTGCTGTTCTGGGACGTGACACACGGTTCCATATTGCATTTAGTTGTGTGTCCTTGGTCTCCTTCAATCTGACATTTCCACAGTGTTTTCTTGTCTTGTATGACTTGACACTTTTGAAGAGTACTGGTGAGTCATTTTGTAGCAGGTCCCTCAATTTGGGTTTGTTTGATGTTTTCTCATTAGATTGAAGCTATGCGTTCTCAGAAAGGAGGACACAGAGGTGATGTGCCCTTTTCAGTACAGCATGTCACAGGGTACGTGATGCTCACATGTATTACTGGTGATGTTAATCTTGATCACTTGGCTAATCTGTCAGGTGGCATCTACCTGTATTCTTGACTATAAACTTACTATTTTTCTTTTTGTAATTATTAAATATTTTGGAGAGATACTTTTATTAAATAAATTTATTTATATTTTATTTTTGGCTGCATTGGGTCTTCGTTGCTGTGTGCGGGCTTTCTCTAGTGTCGAGTGGGGGCTACTCTTCATCGTGGTGCGCGGGCTTCTCATTGTGGTGGCTTCTCTTGTGGAGCACGGGCTCTAGGCGCGTGGGCTTCATTAGTTGTGTCACGCAGGCTCAGTAGTTGTGGCTCACGGGCTCTAGAGTGTAGGCTCAGTAGTCGTGGCACATGGGCTTAGTTGCTCCGTGGCATGTGGGATCTTCCCAGACCAGGGCTCAAACCCGTGTCCCCCTGCATTGGCAGGTGGATTCTTAACCACTGTGCCACCAGGGAAGTCCTTGGAGAGATGCTTTGAGACTAAGCAAATATCTTGTTTCTACTTAAAACTTTTGGAAACTAATTTTAGCATCCATTGGTGGATCTTGTCTGCAGCAATTACTAATGTGGTGTTGTAATGTTTATTTTTTATTTTCTTCATTCCTTCTGTATTATTTAATTAGAATTCTTCTCTATGAGAGAGCTGTCCCTTCTCTCCTGTTTAGTGTTTTATTCAGTTGTTTTGATCAGCATGGACTCATAAATATTTATTCTTAGGATTATATTCCAATACTATATTTATTTTCTTGTTCATGTTGTTCCAACTTTGGCCATTGGGAGCTCTTTCAGGTTGGCTCCTATGCCATTTCAACATGACTGCATCCTTTTTTTTTTTTTTTTCCTAATTTTTTGGAGCACTTCTTTACTTTCTGGTACAAAAACATGCTCTAGGTTCATCTTGTATTTTCCTTGCCAAAGCCCTGGAATCAAGTTCTTCAAAGAGCCCTAGTTCCTTTTATTGGAGAATGGTATTTAGAAACCAAGATTTGGGTGTTTAGATGTAAACATTGCGACTGGGGTGTCCTACATATACACATTCCTTTTAATTGTTGGGTGGTATTCCATTGTATGAACGTACCACGGTTTTTCCATTCAGCAGTTGAAGGACATCTGGCTTTTCAAGTTTTGGTGATTATGCACAAAGCTGCTATAAACGTTTACGTATAGGTTTTGTGTGAACATAAATTTTCATTTCTTTCAGGTAGATATGTAGGACTGTGATTGCAGGTACAAAGGGTTGGTATATGTTTAACTTTGTCAGAAACTGTCGGACTATCTTCCAAACTGGCTCTACAGTTTTGCATTCCCACCAGCAACGTATGAGTTCTGGTTGCTCTGCATCCGTGCCACTGCCATTTGGTTGTTCTGTGACTTCAGATGTCTGATAGGTTTGGAAAAAGTCATAAAATTGAAGTTATTTTGGTTATTTTTTCATTATCTGCATAAGAGCAATACCCCTTTTCACTCCCTACATCACAAGTGGGAGTCAGAAGTAGAAGAGCTTTGATTTGAAAGTTGAAAGAGGTAACATAAGTTTAACTGGGAAATTAAGGTCAAAACATTGTACTTCTATTATTTTGGAATAAATAGAGCTTCACTGAATAGAAACATTATGTACTGGGAGGTCATGGGGATAGACACATTATTTTCTTCGAGTGGTCTCCTTCAAATTTTTCATGCCAAGTGACTGGCTCCCTTCTGGGTGTTGCCAGAGACCTCTCTGGCCTTCCGTCTTCTCTGCCGGTATCACACTACTTTGCCATTATTAATTGATTGCAGGTTGTATATCTGAATGATTATGGGGTCAGAGAGATTACATAAATAGGCTAACCTTACTGGATATGATACAGTAGAAAGAGTAGATCAGGGGCTAAACTTGGGAGTGCATACTGTGCTTTAAGGTAATTCAAGTGAAAATTCATATGTGCCTCTGTGTGTATCTATCTCCTAACAAATAAAACTGCTCAGGGCACCAGCTTATGGTCCCTGATTCATTCTGTGTGGTTTGGCTGTAGATTCTGCAAGGAGCAGTTGGCATGGTGCCAGCAGCACTACCTAGTAAGTGTTCAACAGATACTGAATGAATGACTGATCATCACAAAATGTGGCAGGAAATCCAGAGCATTATTGATTACATTGAAGTAGACATTTCTTTCCATGTACATTCAGAATGCCAATGGTTTTTATAGATCTTACAGAACTTCTTGCCCCATCACAAGTTTTGTCAAGATCTCTATGTCTACATGTCATAAGGAACTAAAAATAATGAAAGGACTAGGCTCAGTTTTCTATAGCAACACATGGGATATTTTTACACCAGTTACTGAATTAAATGATGACATAGGAGGATTGATTTATTGATTTTTGCCATGTAAAATAGCTACTTTGGGCAGCAAGAAATTTCTTTAAGATGAAAAATTCCTGGGACTTCCCTGGTGGCACAGTGGATAAGACTCCGTGCTCCCAACACAGGGGGCCCAGGTTCGATCCCTGGTCAGGGAGCTAGATCCCCCATGCATGCGGCAATTAAGAGTTCACATGCCACAACTATGGAGCCCACCTGCTGCAACTAAGACACAGTGCAACCAAATAAATAAATATTTTAAAAAATGAGAAATCTTTAAAAAAAGATTAAAAATTCCCTAAGCACCGCTCATCTCCACCTGTATCATCTGACAACTCTTTCAGGCTGTGCAAATATTTAATGGGGATATTTCAGAGAATTGAAAGCAATAGAATGAATGTTTTAATCTGACATTCATTCTAGAGGGGCATTCTGGGATTTTAGATTAAGATCAATACTATGATGAGGTACGTGTGGAAGTGACAAGGCAGAGTCTAAGAACTGCCCTGGAGTCTAAACTGAGTGAGTGTTTTTAAGAAAAACTGAAGGGACAGTGAGAGGTTTTTTTGTTTTTTGTTTTACTTCTCAGTTGTCATTTAGTCTCCAAAGGATTGAGGAACTTTTCTTGAGGTAGAGTGGGGGCAAAAGGAAAGTTATAGGTTAGGAGATAAAATGCCTTTTGGGCACAGGAAAGATTGTGATAATGGAGATGGCAGGTCTCAAGGTGGGAAGGATACATTTATGCAGAAGAAAGAACTCAACTCTAACAAAGGATTCCCTGGGGCAGGTGAGACACAAGAATAAATTAGGTACAAAGCACAAGAATCCCTGAAAGATTATAATATGAATGTAACCAGTCGTTTTCTCTGAGTCAGACGTTCCATATCCACTTAGCTCATGGTCACCTACAACCAACACGACGTTGGCCAAGTTTACATTAGTCAGTCAACATCATGTGTTTTCCACCGCTCTTGCTGTTACTTAAAAAAAAAAAAAGACATCTTGTTCAAGCTTATGATTACCCTACTATCTATACTTCTTTTGTCTGGCTCACTTTTTAACGTACAAAAAAAACTGGTCTGCAGTAAAAATTATCTGAGCCAGTTTGAACCAGTATTTCAAATACCACACATCCACACCACCAAAGCATTCTCTGTTCATTGATGTAATTAATATATTTTTATGCCAAGTTAATTTGAAATTTTGCTTCAATTTTCCCTTCATGTGATTAAATACTTAAGCATTAGGTCTCAAAGGCCAATTTACATAAATAATGAAGGACCTAATTCACCCTATCTATGTTGGCCCCTCCTTCTATCGTGGACGTAAATGTTGTAATATATATGCATACCACATTGCAAGTCCTTTACCTTTTCTACCCTTAGAAGTAGTAATACTGAACTATTGGGTTGGCCAAAAAGTTCGTTCAGGTTCTTTCATAAGATGTTGCAGAAAAACCTGAAGGAACTTTTTGGCCAACCCAATATTAAAGAGTCTTGGCTTTCATGGGTACATTGCTGCCACATTTTATCAGTTCACAGAGGAAGAAATATGGATGTCATGTGAAAAGGCAGTATTTGGGAGGATGGTGTTTATAAATGACAATGGCTGAAAGGCTGATGTGTTGATCAGACTTCTGTGGCTTTGAAAATAATGGAGTGCTCCCTTGTGCATGGCTGTCACTGTGTAGTCCAGGGCATAAATCCATAGCATTTAAGATGACAAGACCTTGTATTTACATAGAGACTTTCTCCAAGGAATTCACATCACTCCTTAGGAATGGCTCCATTAATTCTTATAGCTTTGGGAACTAGAGTGGGAAGATACATCTTTATGACCGGCTGTCATAAATGAAGGAACCATGCCTGAGATAGGTTTGTAACTTTCTCAAGGTCACTCTAGCCAAACTGAATTGCTAGAAGTGTGGAAACGCAGAGTAATATCAATTTCCCATGGTGGGGAAGGACTTTATGGGTCGCTTGGGGTAGAGAAGGAACATGGCCTTTCAGCAACTGTCTTTCATCGTTTTTATCCCCCTTTGTAATCTGTGACTGAAGACTATTATCTTTATAATGGTTAGTGTTTCCCAAACCATGATCTTCTGAACACTAGGCTATGCAAGACATCAATAGGTCTTCATTGAAAAAACAAAACATGGCTTCCATAGTCAAATATGTTTGAGAACAGCTTCATCTTATATTTCCTTTTTGCTGATTCATAATTCCTATTAGTGCAGTAAGAGCTCCGAGAAGTCCTGTAGTGAAGAAAATTACTAACTTTGTTTAAGCCACAGTTTTCCAGATTTATTTGACCGTGGAAGTAAAGTTTCTTTTATAATAGCACCTCTTAAAGACTTACGGAACCGTCTTTCAATGGATTACATTTTGAGGAAATAGGTTTCTTAGATAAAGGCTCTGGTGAATAAATACTTCTCTAAAATGTTTTTATTCTTTTATCTTTCCAGGCCCACAGCCTATGTGGAGCCCTCATTCACAGATGACCTGGGTGATGTTTGAGCCTTAGAGATGCAGGAGATATTCTCAGTGTTGCTAGATAAGGCTCCATGGAAGGAATGGGATGGTGCTGAAAAATGATCTGGGAACAATAACATAGCCTTTGCTCCAATCTTCTTGCAATTCCTGCCTGGTTCTACTTATTCCACACACTGATCTGGGGCCATTTGCCTGGAATGGTGTCACAGTGCCCTGTGTGCTGGGCACTGAGGGGATGAACAGTCACCAAGACCCAAGGAGAAATCAAGAAGCAATTGGACAAGAAGTAGGAGTAGTCTATCACTGAGGTACAGAATAGGACATGGCTTCTCAGGGTAGAGATAGTAGAGGCAGTGGTGACGTCAGGAAGCGGGGAAACATGGAATATCACATTCTAACAGAACAGGAAGAGTCTTATGTAGACCGAATCTTGATAAGTAGGCATGTGGCGTCCCAGAACAGGTTTCAGGGCTAGGGCAGGGTCCAAGACGAGGTCCCACCAAGAGTTTTTGTTCAGGTAGCTCTTGCACATCGGTTAGGGAAATCACTATTAGAATATTTTAGTTACTCTCCTACGGGATGTGATTAAAAATGCCGCCCTGTGAGTTGCTAACTAAAAACCATTTGGAAAACAGGTATTTGTCAATATGGAGACTGATAGCCAGGGGAAACTGTTACTTTTGTAAGGATAAAAAAAATACTGTGTCAAGATGATCAGCTGCCTTAAAAAAAAGCCAGGGTGAGAATGCATAGCTATTGGGCCACGTTCAGATGCTAATTTTCCTTCCCTTATTCCCCCTAGCCAACCAATGCTGTCCTCCCTGCCGCCACAGTCATCTCGTCACTATTGTGATCAGGCAGGGCAGGAGCTCTTATTCCTCAAATGTCATTTGAATTAGTAAGAGTGAGGTGCCTGGAGGGTAGCATTGAAAAGTGGCAGGAGGTGGGGTGATGAGGAGGGTAAGTGGGACCAGTTACAAAGGACTTTGGCTGTCATAATGGAGTTATATATCATGTCAAGGAGTTTGGACCGTGTTGTCTGGAAATGAGAATGCAGAGTTTTGAAGTTGGGTTGTGCCACGATTGAATGTTACCAACCTACTCAGGCGTTTACCAGCCCTTGTATTGCTCCCACCCTCTTACTGCCGCCGACTGAAGGCCCCTCTCCTCTGGGAAACCGTCTACATCAGAGAGACCCTGAAGTAAAGGAGGTGTGTAATCCTATTTAGTGTGTCTTAGGTCATGTTTAAACATGGTAGGTAAATAGGATGACTGTATGTATTTTCTCTGATTATTACAAAAATAGCAACCAAGAGATAGGTTTTTATTGTTGTAATCAATTATAAAGAACAATTATAATAAGCAAAAGCAGGGAATTTAATAGTAGGCTATCCAGAAAGTTCATCAGGTTTACGTGAGAGTAGGTTTTCTTAAGAGCGGAGAGACCATTCTCCTCTGAGCATCTGGTTGGGACTTCCCTGGTGGCCAGTGGTTAGGATTCGGTGCTTCCACTGTTAAGGGCACGGGTTCAATCCCTGGTCGGGGATCTAAGATCCTGCAAGCCACCTGGCGCGGCCAAAAAAACCCCGAAACAACAACAAAACGTGCAAGGCTCTTATTAAGAGAAATGCCCATGAAAGAAAATGGAGAGGGAGCTGGGCAAGCCTTAGCGAGCTGTCACACCACAGAACAGGGGTGACCAGGACGGAAGGGGGTGGGGTGAGAGGGTGGGTGGAAGCATCCTAGGCCTTGGTGCAGTCACAGACAGGCTTGGCAAGGTTGCCAGGGTGTCCTCCAGCCAGCACTGGCCATCAGAGATATTCCCTGTCTCCTAGCAGCGGGCTGCCCTTAGTTAGTGCCCTTGCGGCGCTCAGTCATTGGCTTGGAGCAGCCTGTGGGAGACGTAGCCCCACACAAATGCACCAGTGGCCTTCAGGGCACAGCAGCGGCGCCCAGGCCCCCAGTAAGTCTGGGGAGTGCTGCAATAATGTGCAGATTCAAACCTCTGTTTGCTTACTGCGTTCCGTGCTGCAGAGGGAGGGCTTCACAGAGTGAAAGCGGTTTCACAAAAAAGGGAGGGCGGGCCTTTTGTTGGTAGAAACGGGAGGGTGAGGGCAGGTCAGAGATGGTCCCGTTGGGTACATCTGAACATGCCACCTGCCTGCTGAAAAAGATGAGGCAGATTTGCAGCTGGTTTTACTATATATTCTTCTGTGAATTCCATGGCATCTAATGCCTTCCTGATTAAAAAGAAAAATGATATTACAGAAGGGGGAAGAGGTAAAATGTTATTTTCAATTTCTAGGTAAAGCTGTCAGACTCAGGAAGTTTCTGACACTTCATTATAGGTAGAAGCACTTTGTTTAGTCTCTTTACATTTTATACTCAAGATAACTTTTGGATTGATGTAATTGTTCTAAAATAATGCTCCCATCAGATCAGAGGCAAAAACAATTAGAAGATACCTTTGTTTGAAATGAGTATGACTGCATAAAATGTATTAATGAAACACAGTGCATAATCTTGATCTCTTGATAAGTTGCCTGCTCTAGAGAGCATAGGCACCTCTTGTAGCATCTATTGAGAAAACAAAGAAATCCTGTCAAGATGACATCTGCTTCTTCCGTAGAACATGTTAGGAGTTATGAGGTTTTGAATATGATGCAGTTAGCAGCATCGTGTACTTAATCAGCTGGCAAAGAGGAATGTTTGTCTTCTTTCTTGTGCATCTGTGGATTCTAGAAGGCAGCTCACATTTGGCTTTACCTGAAAATCAGCAGGACGTTTAGTTTTAAGATGCCGACTGAACTTGCAGTCCCCAACCCAGCATATCTGAGCGTACTGTTGGCCGTGTGACAATGAACTGTGGTGAGATGGGGCCGGGGATGGTGTCATAGTTAACTATGGCCACAGTAATGATGCTGCACAACAAACACCCACAGAATCTCGGCAAACCCAAAATGGGTGTTTGGTTCACACATCTAGGGGTTGACTGAGATTGCCTGGTCTAAGCTGGGTTTAACTGGGGCAATTTGGTTTTGCTCTGTGTCTCTCTCATCTTCCTACTGGGATCAGTGAGCCGGCCTGAGCATGTTGTTCTCGTGATGGTAAAAAGACAAAAGAGCAAGTATAAACACACAAGTTATATTAAGGCTTAGGCTTGGAACTGGCACACTATCACTTCCGCCTCATTTTATTGGCCAAAGCAAGTCACGTGGCCAAAATGACAGGAAAGGTACAGAGAAGTATATTCTGCCCAGGATGAGGCCGTGGCAAGGGTATTGATGCAGAAAGTTGTGATGAAATGGGGCCAAAATAGGCAATCTACCACAGGGAGAAACTAGCCCTGTCTTCTTTGATCTTCTGTTTAATCTAGGCTTCCCAGGAAAATTCTGGGGGACTCAGCCCAAGCAAGGCACAAGGTCTTGACTCTCCTTCTGTGGCAGGGGCTGTGAGCCATTCACTAACATCCATTGCCACTTCATCTTGGGTTGTTGGTCTTTTTGCTGTTGAGTTGCAAAAGTTCTTTATATATTCTGGAGACTAGACTCTTAACCAGATACATGATGTGCAAATATTTTGTACCATTCTGTGGGTTGTCTTTTCACTTTCTTGATGGTTTCCTTTGAACAAAAGTTTTAAATTTTCAAGTGCAATTTATCTACTTTTTCTTTTGTTACTTGTGCTTTTCATGTCTTATCTAAGAATCCTTTGCTAAGTCCAAGGTCATGAAGATTTATCCCTGTGCTTTTCTAAGAGTTTTATAGTTTTAGCTCTTACATTTAGGTCTTTGGTCTATTTTGAGTGGGTTTTTATACATGGTATGAAATAGGGGTCCAACTTCATTCTTTTGTGTGTGGATACCCAGTTATCCCAGCATCATTTGCTGAAGAGACTCTTTGAGAACCACAGATCCATATAAGAAATTTTCACAGCTGTGGTCATTCAGGCAGACTCGGGCATAAAGCTTTGTGGCTTGCTTGGTACCAGGGTGAAAAAGAGAAGGCAGGGCCAGAGTTGGGGTGGGGAGGGTGGGGCTGAAATTGACATGGAGGTTGGCCTCTTGGAGATGTTATATCACTCTAGGAACACTGCCAAAGGAATGTTATAATCTCAGTCCAACTTCTGGAAGTGTCAATATCAGTGAATTCATAGACATGCAGAGACCTAGTAGTTAGGGATCCAGATGGCTGTTGAAGACTTGGCAGTTACATATTACCCTATTTATTAGATATCTACTGGTATGCAGTGGAACCACACTCAGGGGCCAGTCCTGGAGAAGAGGCTCACCCAGGCTGAAACTAGGCAAAGTGTGGTAGATTGATGACGAAAATAGCTGCAGTTTTTCAGCCCTCCTTGTATCTAGGCTTTTTGCATTGTGACTCCGTGGCTCATTCCATCAAGAGATGGAGGTAATTTCCCACACTTTAATCTGGGCTGGCCTCTTGATTCTTTTTGGCCAACAGAATGTAACAGACGTGACTGTATGTCATCACGGAGCCTAGGTATCAGTATGTTTTGTGGACTTCTCCTCTCTGTCTGGGAGCCTTACCTAGCTTCCATGAGAACAAGCCCTGACTGGAGGATGAGAGACCTCGTGGAGGCGATCTCAGGCAATCTAGAGCTGCCTAGCCCACCCACAGCTGAGCAAGCTTCCATGAGGGAGCGCAGCTGAGCCTAGCCAAAGTTGTCAATCTCCAGAATCTTGGTATAAACAAATGGTTGTTATTTTAAGCCACTGAATTTTGGAGATGGTTTATTACACAGCAACAACTAATAATACATAGGGCATTGAGGTCCTGCTGAGTGGGCTGTAGACCAGGATGGGTTTTCTCAGGACCAGGGCTGAGGTAAAGCAGGGGAGGTGCCCAGGGTGCCAAGTTCAAGGAGGCATTAACTCTGAGGTGCAGACCCTGTATTTTTCCTGGCCTGGGTCTTCTTTTTGAGACTGGGAGGTGTTGAGAGTGAGAGCTAAGGAAGGCGATTAAAGCAGACTGGGTCACTAGGAAAATAAGAGTGATGGCAGGGAAGCTGTGGATCAGGGTACAGGTGTGCTGAGAGATCCTCCTGGCTCTGGGCTGGTGAGGAAGACATAAGATATCAAGTATGGTTGGTGGTCAAGGAAATCCCAGTTGCAGCACAGAAGCCCAGCTATTGCGTCTGGGCCAGTGGACCCCAAACCTGCGTATGTGTCAGAAACTAGGAGGGGCTTTGGTCTGGGCTGTTAGCTCAGTTCCTAAGCCGTGGAGCACAAGGAAGGACATGGGAAGGGGGCCAGGCTGTTGTCAGCTGTGTGCCTGGTCCTTGGCCTCTTGCTCCTTTGACTTGTTAGAACAAAATGGTTAAAATTCAAGAAATAATGGGCCGCTTTTAGGAAACAGCTGCCTTGCAGAACATACTTCAGAACAATTTTCATGATAAGCAGTAAGATTCTTTGCTTCAATTGCAGCTGCCACAATTTACACATTGCACTGAGTAGCGATAAGCAAGTTTAGTAGTGACAGGGACAGGTCACAGACATGCTTGCAAAACCTGGGTCAGACCCACAGAGATAATTTCTAAGCTCTCACATCATCACCATCTTTATAGTAATAAATGGCAACGATGATGGCTCTTTAGATTTGGGGAGGGGAGTTGCCCAGAGAGTGAAGTGGAAAAGTAATAAGGGTATGTGTTCCTCGGGCTAAGATGTGAACAGTTTTGAAGATATGGTCTACATTGTAAAACAGTGACTGAGGCCTCTAGGATAATAAAGACATGCTGGAGACAAGCTTTCAGTTCTTAGCTTGTCAGTCTTTGTGGAATATGCTCGTCTCTCTGTAAATTGGGAACCAAGACTTTCCAGGCTTGGGTAGTTAATGAGAGTAGAGGAGGGGCCATTGGGTAGCCTCACCGTTACAGTTCCAGAAACTTTGCTTCTCACTCACCAAAGGTACAACACCTACTTCTCCATCCTCTGGTATTACCTCGTCCAGGCTGGGACCGTCCCAGCCCGCAGTTGACCATTCCCCTGCTGGTTCACCATTTAATAGTCCTCAGTCTTCCCTCTTGCCCTCGGTTTCATTGTAAATGGGTGCCCTTAATCTAGTTAAACAATCACCCCTTGTCCTCCTCCTTGAAACTGCGCCCGTGCAGGTGCTCTTAATTATAACTACTGCTCTGGGACCCAGGACCTAGAGGTGGCTTGGCCATTGCACTTTCACTCTTACTGGGAAACCACTCTTTGTTTTTTTAAATTTTTTAATTGAAGTATAGTTGATTTACAGTGCTGTGCCAATCTCTGCTGTACAGCAAAGTGACTCAGTTATACACATGTAGACATTCTTTTTTCAATATTCTTTTCCATTATGGTTTATCCCAGGAGATTGGATATAGTTCTGTGTGCTATAGAGTAGGACCTTGTTGTTCATCCATCCTATATATAATAGTTTACATCTGCTAATCCCAACTCCCAATCCTTCCCTCTCCCTCCCCCCACCCCTTGGCAATCACAAGTCTGACCTCTCTGTCTGTGAATCTATTTCTCTTTTGTAGATGAGTTCATTTGTGCCATATTTTAGATTCCACATGTAAGTGATATCATACGGTATTTGTCTTTCTCTTTCTGACTTACTTCACTCAGTGTGATAATCTCTAGTTGCATCCATGTTGCTGCAAATGGCATTATTTCATTCTTTTTTATGGCTGAGTAACATTCCATTGAATATATGCACCACGTCTTCTTTATCCATTTATCTGTAGATGGACATTTAGGTTGTTTCTATGTTTTGGTTCTTGTGAATAGTGCTGCTATGAACATAAGGGTGCCTGTATCTTTTTGAATTATAGTTTTGTCCAGGTATATGCCCAGGAGTGGGATTGCTGGATCACATGGTAACTGTATTTTTAACTTTTTAAGGAACTTCCATACTGTTCTGCATAGTGGCTGTACCAACTTACGTTCCCACCAACAGGCTAAGATGGTTCCCTTTTCTCCACACCCTCTCCAGCATTTACTGGAAACCACTCTTTCTATAAGGCTCACACCAACGAGTTGTTGCTGAGACCACTTTCTCTGCATTGTCACCTGCAGTCCACTTGGAGACTCCTTGAGGATTTCACCCTTGGTTCCCTCTCGCTTTCTTCTTCTCTATCCAAGTGTGATCATTATGCCTGATGATTTTAATGATGCCTGGGCATGGCAGAGCCTATTTCAAAGTCATCACTTGTAGTTCTTGTATCACTGCTGAAATTTGGTATTTTTTTGCCTAATATTTCAAATCCCCACAACTTTTAACTGGATAAAGTCTGATCCATTGGACTTAAGGAAACTTGGGTGGCCATCTTGTTTATAACAAATTCCCTCCCCACTGAAAATGTTTTCCAAACTCCAGAGAGAGGAACTCCACCGTTACCCTCAATGTATTACTCTTGTGTTTAACTTGGTTACTTTTGATGATAGCCCCCTGAATTTAGGGACCATGTCTCATTGTCTGTCCTTTATAGTGTTCAGGACACAGTAAATGCCTGTTGGTGTATTGGTGTACTAATGCTTAAACTTTGATGCAATGGGAAATGGGCAGGTAGTCAACTTTTCCTTTTAAACATTTTTTTTTTTTTAATTTCTGAATGCCCAGGTTACTGTCATTGGCTTGGCCTTCATTCTCCATGCAGGAGTAGAGAAGATTGAAAGTAGAGTTGATTTTTGTCTTACCCAATTTTGAGTTCAAAAGAATCTGATGACTAGTAAGAAAGAAAACCTACAGGAAACTGATATATAATTTATTTGGTACCCGGTACCCGCAGGAAACATCTGTTATGATTTTATAAGCCTGTACAAATTCAAAACAAGCTAAGTGAAGAAAATGTGTCTATTTAAAAGACAGCAGAGCAGTCTTCTCTAAGAACATTACGGAGAGAGAGGTCTGCAGCTTTATTTGGCAATTGTATATAGTCTCACAGGCAACACAGCTATTTTATTCATTTAATTACAAATGGAAAATGTATTATAATGAAAAATGTAAGCTGTAGAAAATGATGAACTACCTTCCCTGGATTCCTAACCTCTTTTCTTTGCTTTTTTTTTTCATTTTGTGTGGTTAAGCTTTCCTGGCAATTAAGATGTTTAAAACAATGGAACAGAAGTACAGAGTTAGAGGATGGCTGGTTAATTTCCTCATAAAGTTATTTTTTAAATCCCTTGCCAGTTACTCCATAAGCAAAAAACTTAAACATGGATGTTAATTACCTCATTAGTGCTGACAATAGGAGTTTGCACTAATGATCAGGTTTGTTCTCTGCTCCATTTGCTGAGCTGAGTTGTGAATTATTAATGGGTACAACGGCTACTTTACCACAGATGGAAATGCTTTGCAGGCTGTTTTTTCAAAACGCATGTCAACAAAATCCTCAACGTTCAGACCAGCTTCCTGTGCGCACCCATAAATGTTGTGTTAAAAGGATCTTTCTGTGTGTACCTTTCAACCAATCAATGGACCTATGATCAGTGTGGTTTAGCTACAGACAGTATGTTTCTGCATATGAAGCTGCATCAGGGCTGTGATAGAGTTCCTGCTTGGTCCTGCGTTGTTCTGAAACACTGGGCTAGTCAATTCTCTGCATTTCCTTGACCCATGTGTAAATTACGAGAGCTGAATTAAACCCCTCTCCCCCCACCTTGAAATTTGACTGTGAGGCCAGCTAGGTTCAGGCCTTAAATAAAAAAATTCCTGTAGCCCAGCCCAGGTGAATATGAGGTGAACAGAAAAAGACCCCAATTCTGTTTCCGTCTCTAAAGATCATGAAACAGTACCTAGTTTTGGGTCTTCATGTGACTCACATCCTCCCCGCCCCCGTCCCACCAAACTCCAGAGCGAGGGACAGATAAAATGACTAATTACTACTCTTGGACCAGTTGCAAGAAGAGTTATTAACCACTGAGTCATCGGGGACCACACGCCTGAGTAGCAGCCTGTGTCTGGGAATAATAATAACCAACCCTTATATTTGTACAGTGCTCTGAGGTCTTTCAAGTATTTCATACGTATTTTCTCATTTTACCCAGAATAGAATGAGGGTGATGATCAAGATGGTCTGGAAGCACATTTTCAAGGAACATGAGTTGAGGTTTTCAATCTTAGGCAAAATGAAGGATTGCATTTTTCCTCCGGGATGAGATTGCATTTATGTTGTTCTTCCTGAATTTCATTAGCTTCTCACTCCCAACTTGAAAGAAGACTGTGAAAGGCAATGAAGACATTGAGAATGTGGCAGCAATGCTGAATATAAAATAGAAAAAATGGAAGTCTTCCCTCTGAATTTAAAGAAAATAATGGTCTTGGCACTCTAATCATTGGGTTTGATATTGAAACAGCCTGAGGATTGTCCAAACCAGGGAAATTGCATGAATCTGCAACTGGAGGCCAGAGCTGCTGGAAAAGATAGATTCAAGGATGTGGCCAGGTTGCCGAGATTGATTGTACAAATTTAGCATGAGTAACTTAATTTTTTTTGTTCCCACTGTTCTTCAATAACGAAACCTCCAAAACACTAAAAGATTATCAAGGCTTGAAACAGATGGGAAAAGCAGATGCACCTTGAGTTTTCTTTCACACAGAGTTCCCGAATGCCCTGGGAGATGGGCAGAGAAGGATGTGCTTCCGGGAGCATTGTGGATTTGTCCATCTCAAACCGCAGGGACCTGGCTTGCCTGGCAATGGCCAGATTAACTATTGCACTTAAGAAATTTGGTTTCACGATTTTTGTTAATAAAAAAAGAAAGTGAATATATGTGTGTGTGTATATATATATATATATATATATATACACACACACGTATATATGTATATGCATGTGTATGTTTTTTCTCCCCCTTAAAGAGGTGGTGATGTGGACTTTGGATTTGACTTGGGTTTTTTTTAACCTGTTTCCTATCAGGGTTGTTGGAAGTTTGGAAAGCCTTCTGGACCTCCTTTGGCTGTAACGATACTATGTTAAAGCCCTTAAAAGTGAGCTTTAGGCTGAGACTGCCTAAGGTATTAAGAAGCACAAACCCTATTTAAAAGTCAGGGGAAAAAAAAAACTGGAGGGAAGGAACTATTTCTTGTGTGTGTAGGGATCCACCTCACCATGGAAACCCCACCAACCAGCTTTTATCTTGAAGACCCCCTATTTAGAACCAAATGGACTAAAGTCCACACATCTGTGTATTCCCCTGCTTCTTGCAGTGTGGTCATCAGAATCGCCTGGAAACTTATTAGAGATGCAAATTTTCAGCCCTACTCCAGACCTACTGAATCAGAAACCCAGCAGGGTGCAGCCCAGCAGTCTGTTTTAACAAGCCCTCCAGGGGATTCTGATGCAGGCTTAAGTTTGGGAACTACTGGTGTTTGCTAATAGAGTGGGTCTCAACCTTTTCAAACAGTGGAATCACCTGGAGAACTTTAAAAAGAAACATGCAATGTCTTGTCCCCACCTCTGGGCATTGTAATTTAATTGGTCTGGGGTTTGGCCTGATCATTGAATGTTGCAAAACCTCTCCAGGTGATACTGATATTCAGAGAAGCAGAGGATCCACCCACTGTGCTATCAACCTACTCACTTATAAGGGGCAGTTTTCAAAGAAGAAAAGCAGGACACAGCATTGACAGAAAAACAAAGCCAAACAGGTGTTTGGGGAGAGACAGATAAAGTGAGTTATACATCTAGAATGCTTTCTGCTCTGTGTAAAGGCATCTGAGTCAGTCTCCGGAAACTTTTCAAGTGATGATTAATTCTCCAGGTAAGAACATTCTTCTCTGTGTGAGAAACAGTCTTGCTTTTGTGGTTGACACACTTCAAAATTTATGTCAGAGAGAGAGAGATTCCTGTGGGATTCTGATGGCAAAAAATATAGGGAAATAGCATAACAATTTTGAAAATGTTACTTTGCAACTCAAGAATATTGGTCCAAAGTCATCTGCATTGCTCTTGTTTTTTGAGACCTTAAATGACCAAGTTACATTGTAAGCTTGCGTTTATTTTATTTCATTGAGTCTTACAGTTAGAAGGGGTATTAGAGGCCGCAGATGCTACAGGAGTACTCCCTCCTGTTTCTGTGGGTTGGTCGCTTCCAACGGAAATTTGCCGGGAAACTTAACTGTATCACACTTGAACCAACCAATTATTAGAAAGTTCTTTGATATTAACAAGTTCAAATTGAAATATTTCTTCTTACAAGTTATACCCATTCATCTCAGTTCTCCTTTGGAGAACCGCTCCTGAGAAGCGGGTTACTTAAAATCCTTTCCAGGTCAAGGAAGGATGTATACTCATCACTCAAAAGCCTGACGGGGGTTTTGAGGGTTGTGGTCATGTGGATAACTACTCAAAACATTTTCTCTGTTGGTTTTGAGCCAAGTGGAAATAGGCATAGAAGTCAGATATCACTGTGAGGTCCACATTATTGTGGATAAAATTGGGGCTTTGACCTGAAAACATAATTTGACTTCTACCACTTCCCTGTGAATTGGACTGACTTTGTTGCAGGGCAGAGAAGTCATCTCTGTGAGTGTATCGACCACATCCTATAAGGGCAAACAGAGCTCCCCATGAGCTCCAAATGAAAAAGCCAGCAAGGTCAGGGTCCACACATGCCTGAGCCTCTTTTTCCTCATCTCCTCTACTGTAGAGGGGTGGGTTGAAGAGAGAAACCCAAAGAGTTCCTTCCATACTAGTCCCTTCTGAGAGAAGAGAGGAAACTGGAGGTGTGTGGTCGTCACATACACTATCCCCCAACATACATCAAGCCTCTGAACATTTCTGTCCTTCAAATAGATGAAGGTAGTTATTATTTGCCATGTAAATGTGCACTTTTTCTCTTTAAAAAAAAATTGAAAATCCCCTGGGAGTTCCCGGATGGTCAGGTGCTTAGGATTCGGCACTTTTACTGCCGTGGCCTGGGTTCAATCCCTGGTTGGGGAGCTGAGATCCCGCAAGCAGCGCGGTGTGGCCAAAAGAAAAAAAAAAAAAAATACCACCCAACCACTTTATATGTAAGAAGATCTCCAGGCCCCTGACCATGCACCATGCTGATTAGCCTTTATGATCCCTGTGATATTGTTCTTCTCAAGATGTGATGTTCAGAAGTGAGGGTGTGTGTGTGTTTTTTAAATTTATTTAATTTATTTTTGGCTCCGTTGGGTCTTCGTTGCTGTGCCCGGGCTTTCTCTAGTTGCGGCCAGCGGGGGCTACTCTTGGTTGCGGTGTGCGGGCTTCTCATTGCGGTGGCTTCTCTTGTTGCAGAGCATGGGCTCTAGGCGCGCAGGCTTCAGTAGTTGTGGCTCGCGGGCTCTAGAGCGCAGGCTCAGTAGTTGTCGTGCACGGGCTTAGTTGCTCCGCGGCATGTGGGATCTTCCAGGAGCAGGGCTGGAACCCGTGTCCCCTGCGTTGGCAGGCGGATTCTTAACCACTGCGCCACCAGGGAAGCCCTTTAATTTATTTTTGACTTTTATTTTTTAGACAGCTTTGAGTGGTTGGTACTTTGTGACCTTGGTTAGTAAATCTTTTCTTACCCCAGTGGCATAAAGATAGTCTTGTGCTCCAAGGACAATGGTGCTTCAAGGACAAAGAGACCCTGCCTGAAAAAGTTTCCCTTTCCCCTTCCCACCCTGTTGCGATGGTTACGAAATTCCTGAGTCCCCCTGGGCGATGGGACCTGTCCCAAATAAGGAAAGGCATATGCCCCGTCCCACTCCCACCCTATAGAAGGAAGGTGTATGTGCCTTGACCAATCAGTAAACGAAATTTTCACCTCGGACCATTCCTTTGTTTTCTGGCTATAAAAACTGATCAGTAGCACATGTTCGGGCTCGAGTCTCCCAGACTACTAGGAAGTCGGCCCGCTGTTCTGGCAGTGACCCTTCCCTCTAATAAATTCTATCCTTTACATTCTGCCTTGTGTCTGGAAATTCTTTTCCAACCCGCATTTGGACCACGACAAATCTCATATATTCTTTGAAATATTTGAAGGTATTGCCTTTCACATTTAAGTCCTATTATGGAGAGTTGATTTTTTTTTATCAAGGAAGAAATCCAGTTTTATTTTCCTCCTAATGTGTAACTAATTGTTTCAACATATTTGTTCAAGAGTCCAACATTTCCCTCAATTTCTTAATCACCCTTTGGTAATGTACCAGGTTTCTGTTTAGTCATGAGTCTGTTTCTAGGCTTCCTGTTTTGTTACTGGGGTCAATTGGCCTATTCCTATGCCCAAACCACAATATTTTAATTGCTATAATTTA
The DNA here is from genome assembly GCF_937001465.1 of Orcinus orca. Taxonomy (NCBI): domain Eukaryota; kingdom Metazoa; phylum Chordata; class Mammalia; order Artiodactyla; family Delphinidae; genus Orcinus; species Orcinus orca. Next base: position 19,299,590 of record NC_064580.1, read on the forward strand.
TAAAAATTTTCATATCTGATATGAGTTCCCATACCTTGTTTTTCTTCAGATGTGTCTTAGTCTGTTGTTCTTCAATATAAATCTTAGAATCAACTTGTTAAATATCTTCTAAAAAACTCTTAGGATTTTTATCAGAATATCACTGAATCTGTGGATGAGCTTGGTGAGAAGAGAGAGCCTTATGAAATCATATTCTTATCTATGAATGTATTTCTCCATTTAACTCTTTATTAATGTCATCTAATAGTTTTATAATTTTCTCAGTAAGGCTCTAACACAACTTTTGATTGATTTGTTCTTATGTGCCTCATGTTCTTTTGTTGCAGTTTTAAATGGTATCTTTTCAAAACCTACATTTGCTGTTTGTTACTAGTGCATTGTAGTGTGGTTGCACTCTCGCTAAACTCTTAATAAGACTAATTCTTTGTAGATTATCTTAGTTTTTCTACATAGACAGTCATAGCATCTTTCAGGTTTATTTCTTCCTTTTGAGTTCTTATAGCTTTTACTTATTTTTCTTGTCTAATCACCTGACTAGGGCATCCAGGACAACGTTGAACAGAAGTGGTGATAGGGAGCGTTCTTTTTCTTCCACTTTCAAAGGGGATTCTTTTAACTTTCACAGTGTAGTGTTTGTGGTAGGATTTCTTTTACGACTCAGGAATCCAGCACTTGCTAGCAGCTTCTTGCTGCTGGAATCTCTAGGTAGCCATTTCCATCACAGGTTGCTTTCAGTTTTTCAGGCATGAGACACTCGCAAGTCTTCCGTGTCTTCCAATTACAAGAAATAAGCACTTTGGGTGGAACCATGGAAATTCCTCAGATGAGACTTGAGGTGGGAAGGTAGCACCACCTCAGTCCTCCCCTACAAGGGAAGTGAGAAATCTTGTCTCATTTTTGCATTCTGAGTTCCTTTTACATCCTTGTTCTGGCTGGGGGTACCAAAGGTCATGGGACTGGTTCTTAAATATCCCTTTGTGAATTATGTACCTGAGAGCTTCAGCTCACACTCACCTTGGTGTCTGACGTTTCCTTACTGGGGTCTCAAAAATGAGTCAGGAAGAATCCAGCTGATCATCCAGTGACACTTCTATACTTAGCTTCATGAAGCCTGAAGTGCAGCAATAATTACCCTGTTCTTGAAGAATATGAGGACTTGAGAAAGCTTTAACTTCCCTTACCCAGTTCTGACTCTCCTCTTCTTGTCCACTGTTTTAATTATATCTTATTTTTTGATATCACAGATTACAAACTAGATTTGCCTTCTATAGCTAGTATTCGTTTCCATTTCCTCACAGTTTACCATAGTCCTGGCTCACTTTTCCTTCCTGCATCTCACACCTGCCTTCTGTGGTCATCTTCCTTCATCACGAAGGGCATCCTTTAGAATTTCTTTTTTTAAAAATATTTATTTATTTGGCCGTGCCGGGTCTTAGTTGCAGCCTGCGGGATCTTTAGTTGCGGCGTGCGGGATCTAGTTCCCTGACCAGGGATCGAACCTGGGCCCCCGGCATTGGGAGCGCAGAGTCTTACCCACTGGACCACCAGGGAAGTCCCTAGAATTTGTTGATTGAACGTCTCTTGCTAGCATTCTGTTTGTCTTTCCTGAGTGTCCTGTTTCCGATGAGCCAAATCACCTGCAGCACAGGGTTTCTGTTGGTGGGGATAAAGGAGAACAGTTCATCCTCCAGCTTCTAGCTCCCACTGGTCGACGTTTGACCTGCAAAGAGTTAGCTTTCTCTCACGACCAGGTTGCGTCCATTGAGGTGACTGCGTGATATTTGCAGGGGGCTGCAGGAGGGAGGCAAGAGGTGCAATGTCCAGGTATAAAATGAGGCACTGTCCGCGTGTTCCTTTCTTCAGGAGTATAGATTTCAATTGGCTGGAATCTGTGCAGAGCTAGTTATCACAGTGGCAGCTTGTTCAAGAGTCAGGTAAAGCCAAGAGGATATGAAGTGGTTTGAAATGAGTGGCCGATTTCACTGTGTGTTTTGTGACTTATATTCTTCCTTCTTCTCTGCCTTTCTTGCTCCCTCTCTTTTGTGGTGAGTAATATTTGTGGAAACTGTTATCTATGAGAATTCTTTGAAACCTGCGTTTAATGTGCTTTCTTCCAGAAAGCAATTGTGTTTACTTCTGTGAGATTTCTGGACCTCTTAAAGTAAATCTCTGCCTGTGTTTTTTCAGTTCTTGGAAGTTGGGTGATTTCCAGGTCCAGTTTGGCATGAGTACTGGCTTACAGTTGTAGATTATCAGGAGAGACCCCGCCGCCACTCCTACCACCAAAGAAATGACTAAGAAAGGCAAATGACTTGATTGTAACTGTCAGCTGAAATTTTCCCCCTTTTCACAGTGAGTACAGCTCTTGAGGGACCAGGCATGACAAAGGAACCCATTCAGCTTTTCTTTTTGCTGGGGCCCAAGGCTCTGCAGGCAACCTCAGGGCAGCTGTTGGCCTTAGCATTTTGTTACCTCTCTGTAGCAGTAGTATTTTCCACAGTATGATCTGTTCTGTTAAACCAAGATCAAATTGCTGCTGAATTCTAAGTTAACCCTTAAAGAGTTAGTTTTTCCTACCTCCTTTGCATTACCTGAAGTTTGATAAACATGTTCTTGGTGTCTTTCTATTGTTAAGGTCTTAGCATTTCTAGCGTTAAGATCCCTTGGAAGGCCCCTGTTGCCATTCTGTTCATTACAGTTCTTTTCTCATTAAGCTTGGGGTTCAGTACTACCCAATTCCCTACATTCTGTCCTGTTCCTGAAGACAAGTCCATAGACTCTTGTCATTTTAAAAGAAACATATGGGATATGTCCTGGTTATCTTTTGCTGTATAACCAATCAACCCCCAAGTTATTTTATTTTATATTTTATTAGATTTTGTTTGATATTATTATCTTTCACAGTTTGAGGAGTGTTCAAGGAGTTGACTGAGTTCAACTGGGCAGTTCTCATTCAAGGTTTCTCATGCAGTCGTAGTGGGTGGGGTGAGAGTCAACTCAAAGGTTTTCTTCACTCAAGGGCTTTAAGGTTGAGGCTGGCTGTCCACTGGGATCTCAGCTGAGCTATGTTAGAGCACATGGCTGGAACAAGTGGTCTCTCCATGTAACCTGGGCTTCCTCACAGCATGGTGTCTGGATCTCAAGGAAAAGAGTGAGTTAGAAGCTGTATTACCTTTTATGTTCTAGTCTTGCATGTCGTAAGTCTGCTGCATTTTATTTGTTAGAGGAGAGTTACCAAGACTGGCCCAATTCATGGGGTGTGGAACTAACCTCCATCTTTTTGAAGGAGGATCAAAGACCTTGTGGACATATGTTATAACTACCGTAGACTTAAGCAGACAAACATAGGAAGGTTTCATGTTTTCAAATTCTAACAAGTTTTTTTTTTTTATTGCCATGGTCATAGCTCTTCAATTCCTGATCCTTTTTGGTGGAAACACAAATGGGCATTTTCCTTTGATTTTATAACTCACTGGGTTTCACTCACTAAATCTTCTTCTGAACCTACCTTTTTCTGGTTACTGTTACTTATTTATTTGTTTTTATATTTGGCTATATTGGGTCTTCACTGCTTTCTCTAGTTGTGGTGAATGGGGGCTCCTCTTCGTTGTGGTGCACGGGCTTCTCGTTGACATGGCTTCTCTTGTTGCAGAGCACGGGCTCTAGGCGCGAGGGCTTCAGTCGTTGTGGCAAGTGCACTCAGTAGTTGTGGCTCGTGGGCTCTAGAGCGCAGGCTCAGTAGTTGTGGTGCACGGGCTTAGTTGCTCCACGGCATGTGGGATCTTCCCGGACCAGGGCTTGAACCCGTGTTCCCTGCATTGGCAGGCGGATTCTTAACCGCTGCGCCACGAGGGAAGCCCCTGAACCTACCTTTATGTATATTCAAGCCCTGAAGATGGATCCAACCTACAGTAATTCTTATCGTGTCTTTCAGGTTTCTCTGCCTCCAGTTTTACCCTCCTCTTCTAACTGATATACTTCCAAGCAACACATCTGATCATGTTTCTCTCATGATGGAAAAATCACTGGTGGCTCCTTATCTCCAGTTCCTCAACATGGCACGAAAGACCTTCCATGATTGGCTCCTTCCTTACCTTCTGTGCCACATCTCATTTTCCAGTTTCTCTTTATACTCTAGTAAAACTAAACACTGCCTTTTCACATCTCTCTGCCTTTGAATAAGTTGATTCCCCCGCCCTAGAATGTCCCTCTCTGACCTATCTGGTAGTCTCAAGCATTCTTAAGGTGCATTCACAAATATATCTGTGTTCCCGAGTCTATAGCATCCATTTGTTCAGTCTACTGGCTAGACCTGAATCGCTTTTCTTTTGAAATCCACGAAGTTCAAATCTGCTCTAATTCTCTACTATTTCTTTTTGGTAGGATGTAATAAATACATGAACCTTTCCCTTCTGACATTAGAAGCAGCACTTGTCAGCTCCGGTTAAGAGCTCAGCAATCTCTGAGACCCCCTGGTCTTCAAAGGACACTGGTCAATTTTTCTCAAGAATAGTCTCACCTCACTTTCCTTTGGTGACAGTATCCACTGTCATAATCCCGTTGTTGCCTCCAACTGTGAGAATATAGCCTTACAGAATTTTCTTAAATATCAACTAGAACCAAGACTTCCCTGTAGAGAGACAAGTTAAAAGAAAAAGTAATTCAGCAATATAAAAGAAATACAGCAGTATGAAATATAAACAGCATTACAGATGTAATACATCATATAAAAATTTAAAGCATAAAAATCAGGGAGAAGAAAATTATCATAGTGGCAATTATTGATATACCATAATTTCAACTTCCCTATTGTTGGACACATCAATATTTCCAATTTTCCTATATAAATAACATGGAAACAAGCATCTTTATGCACAAAAAGTTCTCTCCTGATCTGATTCTGTCTTTTTGATAGATTCCCAGAAATGTAACTATTAAGTCAAAGAACATGAGTTCTTTTAAGCTTTTTGATATATTGCCAAATTCCCACCATTCTTCCCAGCACTGCATGAGAGTTCTGCTTCATTGAACCCTCACAAGCTTCGGCATTATTTTTTTTAAACTTTTGGTAATTTGAAAAATTTTAAAAATCTTTCTTTAGCTTATAATTCAATAAAGTTGAGTGTTTTCCATATTTTTATGGGTGGGGGATGGATTGGACCTTGAAAGACAAGAGAGATTTAGGTGGGCCGGGAATAGACAATTGGACCTTACAGATGAGAAGAATTGCATTTTAAAAAACTCTTAAAAGTGACTCTTTTGTATCCAGATGAATCTTTTTCTTCAAAGATAATTTTGTATTCTCCATGATTTTCTCAAAGATGGGAGAATTGTTATATGCTGTCTCATGTAGATTTCAAATATACCATAAACAAGACTTTATAACAATTAAATCTTTTTCAACCTCCCTCAGATGTCTATGTAAAATATTTCTGTTCAATTTTATCCCTTGTGTTCTGAAAAGGTGGCCCATATTTATGGCATCTGATGGGTTCTACATAGCTTAATTATGAAAGAGGATGAAATTTAAATTTTCGTAAGTTGGTGCCAATTAAACTATGTAAATGAATGTTTCCTGCGGTTTCTGTTGTTGACTTCATTTCTTTTAATTTTTTTTCACTAACTAGCTCTCTGTGTACTTATGGTGAAGGTGTCACACAGGGTGTGTTGATAAAATAAACATTTGGCTCTCTTCCCTACTACCTTTTGAGACATCTGGGGAATACACTTTTGCCCCAGAAATTAAATGAACATGTCAACTGAGCCACTTGTCATATTATCCCTCTGTTCCCGGACTTGCCAATTTTTAATTGTTAAGGTCTCTGGGGAAATGATTCATTTAGTCTGTATCTTAGCCACCAGCTTCAGCCAGCTGGGGTTTTTCCCCCTAATGTGTTTTCCTCCCTTATTTAAGTTTAATAAACTTGATTTGAATTAGAAAAGAGATTCTTTGATTAGAGGTATTTGTGTCAGGAGAATGTCTACGTCCTACATGCAACATCTGCTTCACTGCCTCCTAGGAAGATAGACATTTGTGTTCCAACTTCTATTGGTCATTGAACTAGTTTACTAATGAAAGTGCTGTGACATCAGGTTTAGAATTTATAGATCAGGGAAATGATTTTACAAACAGTGTGCCCATCTGTACTGAATGTTCACATCGTTATAAACCATCTTTTAAAAAAGTACATTTAATTAAGCATCTCAGTTTCTTCATTTACTGTTACTTCCTATTTCCATACTAATGCATACATTTTGAATTACTATCTTAGCTGAATATGCCTGTTTTATTTCTTCCCTTAGTACAAAATAATCTGTTCGGTCCCAAAGGCCAGTAGCATCCACATAATGTTAGAAAAAGGGTTTGCCCAACGAAAGAGCTGTTTATTGTACTACGGTAAATTAATTTAACTATTCTGGGCCTTGGTTTCCTCATCAGTAAGACAGAAATCTGCAATAGATAGTCTTACAGCTGAGCCCTCGTAGAGCATGCAGTTCATCCCTTTCTTTACCAATGAGACAACTGTTGACAAACCTTCCACAGACCCAGGACATGTACTCAGATTTCTTGACTTGAGGTCCAGGGTTTCAGGGCTTATTTCTAATACTTCACTCTGACAGAAACTGAGTGAATTTAACCCATTTCATCTAAATGGGGTGATAGAGGTGACGGGGTGATTGATGGGGAAGAACTTTCCAGGCAGAGAAACTGTCATGAAAAGAGGCCTGAAATTAGGAAAGACTTATTGGCTTATTTGAAGAACTAGCAGAAAACCAACGTGAGTACGGAGAGTGAGGAGGATAGACTGAGAGATGGGGCCGGAGAGGTGGCCAGGAGCCACGTCAGACATGACCGTTTGGTCATGTTAATTTGTTTGGGTCTTTTTCAAAAGAGATGAGAAGCCATTGAAAGGTTTCACGTAGGAAAGTGTCACGATGTGGGATTTGCTACATCTAAGCTTCATCGGGGCTTTAGGTCCAATATTTAATCTCTAGTACATACAACACTGTCTGGCACATAGTAGGCCCTCAAAACTTGGAGGAATGAATAAAAGAATGGAATAATAAGTGTATTTGTAATGTGCAGAAGAGACAGAAGCACGGGAGGGGCTGTTACGGTGGTTTGGTAGTATTCCAGCCAGAGGTGTGTCAGTCTGTGGTGGATGCATTGGGGATGGAAAGAAGCAGATACGTTGGATATCCTGTGCTTAGAACCATCAGGACTTGGTCAGAGTGCGGGAGGTGCTGAGCAGGAGTCCAAGTTTTCTAGCTTAGGCAAGGGGGTGGCCAGAAGTAGCATTTACTGAAATGGGGAAGAAAGGTGGGGTAGATTTCAGAAAGGACCAAGGGCTTGATCTTGAACATGATACATACATCTGGGATGCCAGGGAGAAGATATCCAAGTTGAAGTATACGGTTATCAACTGGATGTATTAGACTGGTGGTTAGAAAGAAGATTTTGGCTAGAGATGTAAATTTGGACATTGTCTGCAAGTAGATATTTTAGTTTTTTACCTTATTCTATTTTTTTAAAATGTTTATTGGAGTATAGTTGATTTACAATGTTGTGTTTCAGGTGAACAGCACAGTGAATCAGTTATACATATACATATATTCATTGTTTTTTAGACTCTTTTCCCATATAGGTCATTACAGAGTATTGAGTAGAGTTCCCTGTGCTATACAGTAGGTTCTTATTAGTTATCTACTTTATATACAGTAGTGTGTATATGTCAATCCCAATCTTCCAATTTATCCCTTTCCCCCTGGTAACCATAAGATCGATTTCTACATCTGTAACTCTGTTTTGTAAATAAGTTCATTTGTACCATATTTTTAGATTCCACATACAAGTGATATCATACACTATTTTGTCCTTCTTTGACTTACTCAGTATGACAATCTCTAGGTCCATCCATGTTGCTGCAAATGGCATTATTTCGTTCTTTTTTTATAGCTGAATAATATTCCATTGTATATAGGTACCACATTTTGTTCTTTTAAATAAACTATAGGCAAATAGTTAGAAAAGAAGCTGAACCTAGGCCTTAGGAAATTGACCTTTAGAGTTCTGGTAGAAAGGAAGGGCCAGCAAAGGAGCTAGAAGAGCAGAGTCCAATGAATGAAGAGGCAAAATCAGAAAAACAAGGCATCATGGAAGTAAACAAGAGTATTTCAGGAAGGAGGAGAAGGGGCTAACAGCATGGAATTCCCCAGAGAGGACTAAATGATAATACTGTTAAGCTATGTATTAGATTGAGTCATGTGAAATTGCTATTTTTGTAGTTAAAAAGTGATCAAGTATTGATAATTTTGTATGCTTTAATGTAATACATAGTTTGCTTGAAAGGTATATATTTCAGGGGAACATCTCTTCCATTAGGTGAGGAATGTCTGTTACCACAATCCTAACCCACGCCCCACCACCAACTTGTCTTTGTTTACCTAACTTCTCTCAGTAAATTTGTATGTACTTGGCTTTTATTCTAAAGCTGGGGGAAACCACTGAAGGATTTTAAGCAGGGAGTGACAGATCTGATGAGGTTTTGTTTCTTTGGCCTGTAAACTAGGGGACCTATGTCTCTTTTCCCCCACAGCTCTTTGCCCAGCAAGTGGGTCGTAGCAGGAGTTTGCTTTTTATATCCCAGAGAGGTTCCTTCCTGAACATGCAGCACAAATCTCAGTCTGAAAGTATTTCCCCTAATATTTTAAAATATTATGGGCGTCGAAGTCTCACCATACAAATGATATGGCCTTTTCGGTTTACCTGTCATGGCTTTTGTTATCCAAATGGTGGCGTTTGGCATCTCAGTGTAGAAATGTCCTGAGTTACAGAGTCAAGGCTGGTTCACTTTGATGTCAACACAGACCCAGAATGAGGAGTTTGGAATCCTGGCATCTATTGCGGCATCATGAACTAGTTCATGAAACCTCTGAAGGCTTAAGTTTCTTTACTTTTTCTCCCTATTTTCATTATTTTAAAATAACTAGATTGAATGATTTCTTTTAGTTTTCTTTTAGCTTTCACAGTTGATGCTTCTATTAATGATGTAGTAGTTAGAATATGACGGTTCCGTTCATATATTTGTATTTTGTCTTAGCAAGTTGTAAGGTAGCTACTCACTGGCCAGGACCTGAAGCCAGTGTTGACATGCTTTGTTTATCCCACCAAAAATATATTTTTAAACATCTTTATTGGAGTATAATTGCTTTATAATGGTGTGTTAGTTTCTGCTGTATAATGAAGTGAATGAGCTATACGTATACATATATCCCCGTATCTCCTCCCTCTTGTGTCTCCCTCCCTCCCACCCTCCCTATCCCACCCCTCTAGGTGGTCACAAAGCACCAAGCTGATCTCCCTGTGCTATGCGGCTGCTTCCCACTAGCTATCTGTTTTACGTTTGGTAGTGTATATATGTCCATGCCATTCTCTCACTTCGTCCCAGCTTACCCTTCCCCCTCCCCATGTCCTCAAGTCCATTCTCTACGTCTGCATCTTTATTCCTCTCCTGCCCCTAAGTTCTTCAGAACCATTTTTTTTGGTAGATTCCATATATATGTGTTAGCATACGGTATGTGTTTTTCTCTTTCTGACTTACTTCACTCTGTATGACAGACTCTAGGTCCATCCACCTCACTAGAAATAACTCAATTTCGTTTCTTTTTATGGCTGAGTAATATTCCGTTGTATATATGTGCCACATCTTCTTTATCCATTCATCTGTTGATGGACACTTAGGTTGCTTCCATGTCCTGGCTATTGTAAATAGAGATGCAATGAACATTGTGGTACATGACTCTTTTTGAATTATGGTTTTCTCAGGGTATATGCCCAGTAGTGGGATTGCTGGGTCGTATGGGAGTTCTATTTTTAGTTTTTTAAGGAACCTCCATACTGTTCTACATAGTGACTGTATCAATTTACATTCCCACCAACAGTGCAAGAGGGTTCCCTTTTCTCCACACCCTGTCCAGCATTTATTGTTTGTAGACTTTTTGATGATGGCCATTCTGACTGGTGTGAGGTGATAGCTCATTGTAGTTTTGATTTGCATTTCTCTAGTGATTAATGATGTTGAGCATCCTTTCATGTGTTTGTTGGCAATCTGTATATCTTCTTTGGAGAAATGTCTGTTTAGGTCTTCTGCCCATTTTTGGATTGGGTTGTTTGTTTTTTTGATATTGAGCTGCATGAGCTGCCTGTAAATTTTGGAGATTAATCCTTTGTCAGTTGCTTCATTTGCAAATATTTTCTCCCATTCTGAGGGTTGTCATTTTGTCTTATTTATGGTTTCCTTTGAAGTTTCATTAGGTCCCATTTGTTTATTTTTGTTTTTATTTCCCTTTCTCTAGGAGGTGTATCCCCCCAAAATATTTTTTAATGTGCGCCAGTTTTCTCAAATTGCAAGATCTCGTGTAAAAATTTACATTTCTAGTCTCTCTTAAAAAACAAACAAACTCAAGTTATTTGGCCACTTTGGGCTGGCATTCTTACAGGGCAGCCCTCAGCTGGATCTGAGCAGCATCTGCCCCGTTAGAGTGGCAGTTCGCGTTCTAGTTCATGACCCCTCACCATTCTGGGCTGTTCTTCATACCCCGAACACTTCCCACATGATTTTCCCAGTCCTTGTAGCTATTTGAGTTCGATTGGCCTGGGATGACAAGCTGGAAAACATGGCAGTGGTGAAACTTCAGTTTGATGTGAACCCTTTACGGGTGTGCAGCTCAGTTTCTCATTTCTTTTTGCTGGGACTTCGGTAGTCAGGTACACTTGGTCAAAGTATTGCCTAAAACTAGACAGGCAGATTAAGGGAGCAGGACTTTGCTGTGTTTAGTGATGGTTTTCACACAAATGCCTCTGAGCGGTGTCGCTCCACCCTGGCTACCCATTAGAGTCATCTGGGGAGCATTGAAAAAAAAATACCTCCTTCCAAGTTTCACCCCAGAGCAGTTAGATCAGAATCTCTGGAGGAGAGGCCCAAGCATTAGTAGTTTTTTAAAAATCAGATGTTCTAATTTGCATCCAGGGTTGAGAAACACTGCCGTAGAAGCTGTGAATCCAGCCGCAAGGACTGGCATCATCAGCCTAGAGAAATCCTCAGAAGGTCTGGGGAGTTATTTGTGGCTGCTGTTCAGTCTCTATGGAGTCACTAAAAACCATGTGTAAGAACAGCCTCCCTCCTCAGAAGCTGCCCATCTGTCTGGGGTTTCCATCACACCTGGTGGCATTCATTAGATGCTTCCAGCATGGGTCACTCAGCCACTGCTGTCTCCCTCGCTTAGGCAAGTATGTAGGGTGGAATGAGGGTGGGAAGAGGCCTAAATGGAGTGGTGAGCTGAATAAGGGAAGGGAGAGGTGGGGTTGTTGTGTTTTACTGATCTAAATGACAATCTGCCTATTATGGAAAAATGTGGTTTCAGTATCTTAGCTTTTAAGATGATTGATGAAAGTGCAAAAACAACCTGGTGGTAAAGCAAAGATGAAAACATAACTTAAGAAGATGCTTCCGGGAATTCCCTGGGGGTCCAGTGGTTAGGACTGAGCTTCCAGTGCTGGGGACCCAGGTTCGACCCCTGGTTGGGGAACTAAAATCCCACCTGCCATGCAGCCAAGAAAAAAAAAAAAAAAAAAAGGTGCTTCCATTTGAAGTGTTTCCTTTCCAGTGACCCCATTTGGGCTACTTGAATCTGGAAAGTCTGAAAAACGACTTCTTTCTCTGAGTATTGTTAAAGAATTAGAAGACTAGGGGAAAAGTGCAAAGTAATGCCAGAGCAATCATTGTTTCCAGAGTTCCCATACAGAAATTATTTTTCCAAAGGACCCAGGATGATAGGGTGAGAAGAAGTACTTGAAACAATAGCTACTCAATGACATTCTCCTTGTCTGCCCCACCAGTAATGTCAGAACAATAGGCTTTGAATCCGAGCCTAATATGGAATTGAAAAATTGCAGACTTAAGGTTTATGATGAACACAACCCAGCTGGAGCATTCACTGAACAATGGCAGGAAGGTTTGGTGGAGCCAATCCGGCCGGCTGTGGTCCTGCCACAAGGGAACGATGGGTTTTAAAGGACACAGCCTAATTTCTCTCTGCAGCTGGGTGTCATTGACTAATGAAAATATATTGGCACGCTGCTCACGGGTTATTGTTCCATGTAACTTCACCTCTTGGCTGGGGATTTGTAAGCAGGCCATGATTGAAAGTGATATGACTGGGCTCCGTTATTAAAATATTCCAAATACAGCCTGCCCTATTTATTGGAAACAAAGTTTGACAAGATTATGTTGATACGAGGAGCAGATAATGAAACATCACCGTGCATAGGCACTGCGAGCGTCAACTGGGCAGAATTACAGTCCTTAAATATTTATACAGGAAAATGAAATGCAACTATTAATACTTCCAGGAAGTGATACAGTGTGAGAGGAGAAAGAGACATGAGGAATAGGATCCTGGGCTACTTGTAACAGGCCAATTTATCATTTTTATAAAATGGCTGCATGTCTCATTTGCAGGAAGTCTTCAAAGAATGGGAAAAAGCATAACCACCTCTAAACCTCTAAAAATTAGGCATGTTTAAACAGAAGTGTCTAAAAACCTGATGACTAAATTTAGGTTTAAGAAGGACTTCATTTTTAGGAGGGTTATATCTTTTGGACTGATTTAAGCTCTAGCCCATTTATTTAGTCATTTAAAAAGGACACTTCGCTTGGATAATGTAATTTTGTTTTACTTTGGTATTATTTGGGGGAGAAATCTCTAAGAGGCACTGAAGGCAAATGTTTAGACAGGCATATTCACCGTAAAAAGCAATAAGAAAGGCATTAGTCTAAGGATCAGGTCTGGTTTTAATCCAAGGTTTGCCTCTAGTTGGACTTGTGGGAAAGTTGCTTTCTCATTCCAGGCCTAACCTCCGCACTTCTGGGGTGTATGCTTTCTGTGTGTATTTATATATATTTGGGTGGGGAGGAGGATTTGATAATACCCTAATTTTCCTCCAAGTGTTTTAGGAATGCACGTCTTATAGTCAGCAATTTTACCCATTTCCAAAACCTGATTTCTTACCAAGTTTACACCCACTCGAGGAACTAGCAAGGAGGGCTCTCAAGAGCCAGAACTTGGCTGCACTCTGCGGCCTTTGGCTTCTGCCCATCCCAGCCCTCACTCTTGAGTTCTCCCCGCCTCTCACGTTAGCTCTTCCCTCACTCTGCCACGTAGGCCTCATGCTCTTCAGGTTCTCTGCCCCTCTTTTCTCCATCTGCCCCTTAGTCTCTTCATTCTCTGCCCATTAGTAACCCCCTCTCTGGGGTGGGCAGCCCAGGAGTGCTTTTTGCAGGCTGGAGGTCTCCCTCCGTGCTCTTGAGAGTTACTGGTTGATGGAGCGAAGTCAACTGTACTTTCCTTAGAACGCTGCTCTGAAAGCAAAATGAAAACCATTCCACTGAAATTTAGCAGAAGCCTTCAAAAGGCTATTAAAAGCATCACATTCAGTACAAAATGCCCTGAACTATATATAGTCATAAGAAACACATTTTGTATAAATCAATACATTTGATTAATCAGTCATTTGGCAAACTGCTCATTTGCTGAACCAGTTTTCAATGAATTGCGCTAGAGTGAAAACCGCACTCTTCGTTTTGCTTTCCCCTTTCCTTTTTCCATCTTCCAACAGGCTCCTTTTTTTTTAAATCGTCTTCAGTCAACATTTAGTCTGTTGATGACTTCTGGTATTGAACTGAATAAAGTAATTGGCAGGGATGTGTCAAAGATGGAAAAGGAACAGAGTTTAATTGCAGAGGTTTCCGAACTATGTTCCAGGCATAGTTTTCCAAGGCCTTTTCAAGAGTTTGGTTTGAGGGCAAAATTGGATTCAAGAGCGGTCTGAGGTTGCAGGGGAAGTTATTAAAAACTGTTAACCACTTGCAATTACTTTTCTGAGTCAGGATTTTGTCAGTACTATACCGTGTAATAAAATAAAGAAAAATTGGATGCCGAGACCGATTTGTTGGCATCCATAATCCCCAGTTTCAGAATTTTCAAAAATCTCATTTTTGTCTTTGATTGATGTTATAAGTAAATGTGGCACAAAATACCCATAAATAATCTTATACTAATGCAGCCTTTATCAGTTACATATATTGAGGTTACATAAGATTTCGTTCAGAGGAAAAACGGTTCCATTGTTTAAAAATGCTTGAAAACCATTGATAACAGAGAGAACTCTGGCCTGGGAAAATTAAGACTCTGTTTCACATCCATACTCCACCAGTGATGCGCTCAGTGACGCTGAGAAAATCATTTAAAACTTTTGGGCTTTAGTTTAAATCTATGAAGAGAAAACTGAATTCCTATCTTTTTGAGAGAGCAAGAAAACAAACAAAAATAACCTATGTGAGGATTAAGAATCCCGGGAGATAGCTGAATGTTTAAAAAGTTTGGTGCAAAGACATGTCTAGTTTGTGACAAATGTGGAGGAATAATCTTTTGACTGTCTCAGATTTACCTCCTGCAGCGGCACGGTCCTCACCAGCTCTTTATCTTAGCCAATGGCCCTGCTTACTGTATTGCTCAGAAAAATAAAGAGGCCAGTGCAGAAAATTCATGGTTACCCAAGGCTGCCGTTGTACGCTATATTCTCTTTCTATCTGCAAGGACCTTGAAGTTGACTTTCACTAGATGCTGGACATAACCTGGTAAGATTTTCACACATCCCAGGTTTGTAAATACCTCTCATCTATAGCACGCACTTTTCCTAGGAAAATTCGGACTCCTCATGAGAGTGACTGCTTGAGCCATCTTGAGCAGAAAATAACAGCTCCATAAGCATTCACATACCTCCGCAGCCTACCGGTACTTGCTCAGTAAGTAGCCTTGATTTCAAATTCCTGCCTTCTACAAATTATGTTACTACGTATTATCTCGGTCCTGCAGAAGCATTCTAGAAGTGTCGAAACCTTCGATACTAAATCCTAGACTGCAGAGGGTCTTCTGGGTAGGCAGTACCACTTGGTGTTGAAGGCTCAGACTCCAGATTTTGAAAGACTCCAAGCTGAAGGCCAGCTTTCCCGCCTACTGCCGAGGTATCCGTGGGCAAGCTAGTGGACCTCAGGTGGGAATGGTAAAGTTCTAGGTCCAAAATAAGATTCTAGCTAAATAGCTAAAATCTATAGGCTGAATAACTGATACGTTAAATAACAGTGTTTTTCAAGTGACCAATTAGCCTAACCTACTAAATTCATCCACTTACCTAAAACTTATGTCCCTGTATTAAATCTTTATAAAGCTCACTGCATTTAATACTGAATGGATGGTCCTAACAGCTTTGGGAGATTTCTGTGAGTTTTTTTACTTGACTAGTTCTCATTTTGTCTTTGTAGCAGCATTTTAAAGAATAGTCAATTTGTTGCAAACTAAGACTGATACAATGGTTTGATATTTTTACAAATATAGTTAATAATCAGAAAAGTACTTTTCATTATACAGCATTTCAGAAGTTCAAGTGGGACGTTTTCTCTCAGTTTCTATCGAATTCCTTGGATCCTCTGGTATGCCATTTTCTCTTTCAACCCTCTTCTAGCATTTTTAGGATTTTTTTTTTCCATCCAATTTTCAAGTAGCAGATCAAGTTGTATTTGGACTTTTGGAGAGCAGATATTTGGCCAATTGATTTTCAGTGCATTGGGCTCCTTCTGTTAAGCTCCACAAATATTTCTCGAGTGCCTATGATGTGCTGACCTTGGCTCTGGTTATCCTGTGAGGACAGGACAGACAGGGTCCTGCTCTCGAATTTTCCATTCTAGTGGAGGAGAGCAATGATAAACAAAAGATGATAACTGTTATGAAGAAAATAGAACAGGTTGTCAGAATAGACAGTGCTACCGTGCTGACGCTGGAGAAAGCTTCTAGAAGGTGAGGATGTTGAGCTCAGGAGATTGCCTTCGTTGGGAGGGGTAGTTCTGAACCACTGGCCAGGAAAAGATTGATGGGGTAATAGGAGAACCTAAAGTAGTGGCCAAAGACAATATTGACTTGCTTTGTTATTGTGGTTGAGGTGTGTGCAGCCTAAATGCATCTCCTTTCATTGTAGAATGCTTAGTTTACCATATGACCATTCACATTGACTGGGTATCTGTGGTTGTGTTATTTTTCCCTCTTGTGCCCTATAAATATTGCCTGTAGTCAGGAACACAGCAGCACTAGGGGAACAAAAGATATATGTATATACAAAACAATCAATCAAGCTGGACAGTTTTGGCAAAAGGTTTCCAGAATACACTTTCATTGATATAGTTTTAAACTGCTGTAGCAGCGTTTTAGTGCCTGATTAATGGGTTCATTTACTTCAAAGCCTGCTTCAGACCATAACCTCTTTGAAAAAAAAAAAATTGAAAAGAAGCTTCAGAGCAGCTCGTCAGCATTTCATTTACAAAACTTTCTTGTACTAATCTTCACTCTAAAACGTCAGTGGCTACTGATGATATAGGGACTTAAATAGGAAAAAGCCTTTTATTTCAGTTCAAGATACATATATCCTGCCTGCAGAATAAAATGAAAAAGGAGAGAGAAAACATACCCTGAGAGTCACTTGGAAAATATAGGTGGGGGATGACGTGGAATCACGTCTGCTCCTCAGGGTAAAACTTGGCTTCCAAATAAATCACAAGAAGGCTGAAGAGTCACGTGGGAGTTGATGAGATGGAGCATTAAGTCAGCGTCTCCAGAGAAGGTCAATGAAGCTTTGGTGCTGTTTGAGGGTCTTTGAGGGATTTTAATAGCACCACCTGTAAGCTTTATCTCAGCAGGTTGGAAACCTGCCTGAACATCTGTGTCACCTGGGAAGCTTGTTAAAAACAGATTTTTGGGCCCTATCTCAGATCAATGGGTCACAGCCTCCAGAGTAGGGACAATAAAGACATAAATACTTTCCAGGTGATTCTGATGCAGTGGGAATACAGCCTTATATTTAGAAATTGTCATTGCACATTAAGAGACAAAACCAAATCCTTACCAGAAAATTCTAGAAGAATAGTTTGCAAATTGTGTTTTCACAGAAAGATAACAGGGGTCAGCTGAGCTGCTAGCAGTGAGGGTGGGCATAGTAAGAGGCCAAACAGCAAGGGCTCTGAAGCCCCTGGCCTTGCTTCAACAGAACAATTCCATTTTTATATGTCTTAAACTGTATTTTTAAAAATGTTGAATTATTCTGATCTTGTACGTAATAGTATTAAGGTAATATGCACTCAGGCAAGTTGTGTGTAAGACAGACGGTAGCAGAAGAGCTGGGGGCTATTGTAAAGCGAGGCCCGACAAAGAGATTTCAGGCTGGATTGAAGTCCTAGCAAACAGAAGCGTTGCGGTTTCTCATTTTCACATCACTGTTTTCCCTCCAGTTGTCCAAAGCCCTGCTCTCTGCTGGGAGGGTCTGATAATTAAACTAAGCTCTTGACAGGGCAATTGTCCACATGGATGGGTCCAAAAAAATTCTTGGGATACAGGCATTATGCACTCCTGGCTAGGTCATCAATGAATGACGTGCAGGCTGCTGCTCATGGGAGGTCCTTGCTGCTTGGCAAAAAGCAGGATAATGATTATTAGCTCCTTGGTGTAGGGGTGAAGTGGGGGGTTCTCCTGTACCTTGTTGGAGAGTTTTGGGGGCTGGCTTAGCTTCCTTATGGCTCCCTTGTTCTGGCAATGGGTGGTTCTTGCTTGACCAGAGGCCGTGATATTTCTCCAGTGCTGGCTCAGCTCCTTTCTTTGCAGTGACTTGAAGAGTCCAGTCCTCTCACCCCTTTCCCAACCAGCCTGGGTAATGTTTCCCTCTTTTTCTCCTTTGCCTGGGCAGCCCTTGTCTTATCTTCAGAATGAACAATCTGGCCTCTTCTGCATTCTCTATTGACTAAGGCATAAACTTGATGTTTTGTTTCTTCAAGGTTTGCCTTTTGACTTTTAAATTTTTTTATTGTAGTATAGTTGATTTACAATGTTGTACCGATCTCTGTACAGCAGTGACTCAATTATACACATATAGGCATTTGTTTTCATATTCTTTTCCATTATGGTTTATCACAGGATATTGAATTTAGTTCCCTGTGCTGTACAGTAGGGCCTTGTTTTTTTATCCATCCTGCATATAATAGTTTACATCCGCTAAGCCCACACTCCCAGTCCTTCCCTCCCCCCATCTCCCTTGGCACAAGGTTAGCCTTCTGAATTCCAAAATTCCAAGCTCTTGCTTATCAAACATTTTGAATTTCAAGACAATGTCTCTGTCATGAGTTTCAAAACCAAAAATGTGGCTGAATTCCCTGCATTTGACTGTGTTCGATCTCCCCAAAGCCTCAGTGGCCATGGTATATTTTTATTGGGTGGAGGGGTAGGGAGTGATGATTAAGTAAAAAAATAAATAAAGCAATTTCTTAGAATGAACGACCTATTGGTTTGGTTTTTTCATCAAAATATTACCCTATTGGGGGCTTCCCTGGTGGCGCAGTGGTTGAGAGTCCGCCTGCCGACGCAGGGGACACGGGTTTGTGCCCCGGTCCGGGAAGATCCCACATGCCGCGGAGCGGCTGGGCCCGTGGGCCGTGGCTGCTGAGCCTGCGCGTCCGGAGCCTGTGCTCCACAACGGGAGAGGCCGCAACAGTGAGAGGCCCGCGTACCGCAAAAAAAAGAAAAAAGAAGAAAAAAGAAAAAATTACCCTATTGTGATATGGACTGCAGATTGAAGACAGAAGAAATATTTTCATAATGTAGTAATAACATTTCTTAAAGCCAGTAATAATAATAAAACTATAGAACAAATGAGAGTGCCCTGGTGTTGAGGATTTTGAAATGAAGAGACGTTTTGTGAATGAAACTTTGGATGGGTTGAACGGTAAGGCCAGAGTCGTTATACCAGGTCCTGGTGTTAGACTAAGGGAGAAAGCCATGTATGAAAATTCTGGGTTGATCCAAGAATCAGAAAGAACTGTTACTTATGCGTGGACCACATGTGCAAATGCAATGATATATATACAGTATGCACATACTACAGATGGACAACATGATGGCTCTTCTCAGTCACTGACTTCTGGCTACAGTAGGAGGAAAGATAAGCAAATCTATTTTATTGTCTTGCGTCTTTATGGATAAATTTCCATCCATAGGAAAATTGTTATTTAAGTAAGGCTTTATGCCATGGTCAGAAGTATTAGCTTTAAAAATGTCTTGAGTACTTGCCAGGGAGTATAATTTTGAGTTCAGTGCCGTACAGTACCTTTTAATAGCTTGTCCAAGAGCAACAGTTTCTGTAGAAGGATTATTTGAAAGACATGGAATCCATTCATTTCTCTCAGTAATTCTCAATGGGGCTGCAATCGTCATTTGGGACATAAGAATTCTTTACTGTGTGTGACTTTCCTATGCACTGTAGTATGTTAAAATCCCCAGACCTTCTTCAGCAAGTGGTGCCCACCTCCCATCATTTTAACAATTAACAGTTGCCCACCCATGGTTCCAAAGCCATACCACCCCTGGCTAGGTACCATTGCTAGAAAATCTAAAGTACACTAATTGACAACCCAGAGAACCGAGTACCCGAATCAATTATACAGGCAACTCAATAGAATCCTAGCTAGTATTCATTTTTTTTAAAAAACATCATAGCTCTACAAAACTTTTCACTGGATATATATATTTTAAATTTTATTGAAGTATAGTTGATTTACAATGTGTTAATTTCTGCTATACAGCAAAGTGATTCAGTAATACATATATATATTCTTTATCATATTCTTTTCCATTGTGGTTTATCACAGGATATTGAATATAGTTCCCTGTGCTATGCAGTACGACCTTGTTGTTCATCCATCCTGTATATAATAGTTTGCATCTGCCCATATGGATATTTTTATCAGTAGAATTAATCTCTGATCTTTCTGAGACAGAATTGAGGGATATTTAGTCCTCTGGTCTCAGCAGTAGTGCTTTTTGTGAGCAAATGCTTTCTTTTTTTCCTTGTACATTCTATGAAACTTGAAATTGCATCCATATTCCTATTGGCAGTTGGCAAGCTCAGAGCCAAAAGTATCGGTCTACCTCTGGCATGAATGCCATTGTGTTCCAACCTTATTAATGGCTTCCTGTTAGTTTCCTGTGATTAGTTACCTTTTGGCTCATATGTTTTTTACTTTTAATGGGCCTTTATATTGTTACTTTACAGGAACATTTGTAAATGGCTTGAAGTCCTTTCTGGATCAAGGTAAGATAAAAATGTGTACATATATTCACCTATATAATATAATTTATGGTGTGTGAAACGTGTGGGATGTAAATTTAAGCATATTTGTGATAGCCAAATAATTTTACTTTCTAATCACTAGCAACAGTTGGAAATTAAGGTAAAACTTAATAGAAGAGCTAAATTAGGGAATTTAATTCTTATAACAGCACAATTGTTTAATTTGCTAATGGTCATTTCTTGGCACATAAGCCTCATATATTAAAAATAGTGCAACTCCATGCTTGGTAGGAATCTTGTCGTTCTATTGCCTCCTCTAATTATCTAAATTTGAGCAGAGTCACAAACTTAAGGGATAAAATAATTTATACTGTGGCATGTGTTTGCTAATAATGCTAGTTTATTGTTTTTACAAATTATTATTTGTATTGAAAATGAAGCGTTGGCCTCATTATTTTTAGTCACAGCTCTAGAATTTCAACAGCTGAAAAGATACACTGACTTTCCCTTGGAGGTGTTTGTAAACTATTTCTATTTACGAGGTGGTAAGGTTTGTGGGAAGCAGTAACTGGGTGGAGATATGTAAAAAATTCTTCCTCATGTTGGAAGACACTCCGAGCACAGTAAGTGTTACTAATTTGATCACTATTGGCATGGAGCATAGAACAGATGAATAAAGTTGAAAATATGAAGACTCAAGCAATAATACAAGATGCGTGTGTGCCTAAATTAAGTGCTCTTGACGGTCAGAATGCTTTTATTTGCAAAGATCTCTGTATCTTTGGTAGAAGACTGTTCAATATATATTTTTTAACATCTTTATTGGAGTATAATTGCTTTACAATGGTGTGTTAGTTTCTGCTTTATAACAAAGTGAATCAGCTGTACATATATATATATCCCCATATCTCCTCCCTCTTGCATCTCCCTCCCACCCTCCCTATCCCACCCCTCTAGGTGGTCACAAAGCACCGAGCTGATCTCCCTGTGCTATGCGGCTGCTTCCAGCTAGCTATTTTACATTTGGTAGTGTATATATGTCCATGCCACTCTCTCACTTCGTCCCAGCTTACCCTTCCCTCTCCCCGTGTCCTCAAGTCCATTCTCTACATCTGCAGAAGACTGTTCAATATTGTTTGGAAAATATAATAGTTCGAACTCTATTTAAGGTCACCGAATAATAGTAAAAATATAACCCAAACTCCGAACTTCCGTTATAGCCCAGGAAGCTAGGTGCTCCGAAACAGAGGAAAGAGAAAAACAGAAAATATTTGAGCTAGAATTCAGGCAAGACTTTGACCTGATAACGTGCCTGTGTGTGCGTGCCTGTGCACGTGTGCGTGCCTGTGCACGTGTGTGTGTGGACACGCACATGTGCCTGCACAGGTTTTCTCTCATTGTCCCTCCGTCTGACATTGAAATGGTGTCTTTGATTTGGACAGAAAGAAGATGCCTGAAAAATACAGATTTGAAAACCCAAATTACAAGTTACAGGCTGTTATTAGGATGTTAGACTAGACAGTGGCAGAGGGACAAGGCAAGCAAGTCACAATGAAATTCAGAAATAAAAAGGTGCGCTGCCAAGAGAGAACTCACTAAGCTGCTCGCCCTGCTTTATTTTTCCCCTAATAAAATGATTTTTGAGAGGCTGCTCAGCCAGAATGGTAAACCATTCTCACAATTGAAAAGCGCCAGTCATCTGTAAAGCCCGAAGTCAAGACAGAAGGAAATTTGTGACAAAGAATAGGATTGTCACTTAGAAGGCAGAAGACGAGAGAGAGACAGTGGAGCTTCTGTAGCCAAGTTAATTAATTAGGGGCTTGGACTCAGCTTCTGGATTTTCCCTCTCCTGCAGCTTCCCTCCTTTCTTCCTTGCTTTGGCCTGCCTTTTCACCGTTAAACAGCAGGGAAAGGAAGGGAAAGGAAGGAATATACTAACCAAGTCTGTGTTGCAACAATGGTTGGCCCAAAGCAATACAATTCAAAGGTAGAACAAAATAGTCAAGTTTTGCCTCTTATCTTTCTAGTTTAATTTTTCATAACCGGATAATGATCACTTAATCATCTGTCAATCTGGTGAATAGAAGTGTAGCACTTGTGTGTGCAGGCGTGGGTATAGAGCCTGGCTGGGATGTCTGCAAGTCGAATTGACCTATTTTCTTAGAAATAGGGACAGCTGGTGAAGCAGAATCTATCAACGTGGGGCTGATACACAAATGGCTCCGTTGCACAGATGTATTTGTGTATATGGACGTTAGAATGAGGACCATGATAAATCGTTCCATCTGTGTCGCTCACCCTGAAAAATCTTTTAACATGCTATGGTACTTAAAAAATTTTTTAAACTTTAAAATTTTTAAATTATTTTTAAAAACTTTTATTGGAGTATAGTTGATTTACAATGTTATGTTAGTTTCAGGTGTACAGCAAAGTGAATCAGTTATACATATACATATATCCACTCTTTTTTAGATTCTTTTTCCGTATCGGTCATTACAGAGTATTGAGTAGAGTTCCCTGTGCTATACAGCAGGTTCTTATTAGTTATCTACTTTATATATAGTAGTGTGTATATGTCAATCCCAATTTCCCAGTTTATCCCTCCCCCCTTTATCCCCTGGTAACCATAAGTTTGTTTTCTACATCCGTGACTCTACTTTTGTTTTGTAATTAAGTTCACTTGTACCCTTTTTTAGTTTTTATTTATTTATTTATTTATTTTGTAGTTAAATGGGCCTCTCACTGTTGTGGCCTCTCCCGTTGTGGAGCACAGGCTCCGGATGTGCAGGCTCAGCGGCCATGGCTCATGGGCCTAGCTGCTCTGCGGCATGTGGGATCTTCCCGGACCGGGGCACAAACCCGTGTCCCCTGCGTCGGCAGGCGGACTCTCAACCACTGCGCCACCAGGGAAGCCCCTGTACCCTTTTTTTAGATTCCACATACAGGCTATCTCATATGATATTTGTCTTTCTGTGTCTGACCTAGTTCACTCAGTATGACAATCTCTAAGTCCATCCATGTTGCTGAAAATGGCATTATTTTGTTCTTTTTTATGGCTAATATTCCATTGTATATATGTACCACATCTTCTTTATCCATTCCTCGTTGATGTTCATTTAGCTTGCTTCCATGTCCTGGCTATTGTAAATAGTGCTGCGATGAACATTGGGCTACATGTATCTTTTCGAATTATGGTTTTCTCTCGGTATATGCCCCGGAGTGGGATTGCTGGGTCATATGGTAGTTCTATTTTTAGATTTTTTAAGGAACCTCCATACTGTTCTCCATAGTGCCTGTACCAATTTACAGTTCCACCAACAGTGTAGGAGGGTTCCCTTTTCTCCACACCCTCTCCAGCATTTATTGTTTGTAGATTTTTTGATGATGGCCATTCTGACCAGTGTGAGGTGATACCTCATGGTAGTTTTGACTTCCATTTCTCTAATAATTAGTGATGTTGAGCATCTTTTCATGTGCTTCTTGGCCATATGTATGTCTTCTTTGGAGAAATGTCTATTTAGGTCTTCTGCCCATTTTTTGATTGGGTTATTTGTTTTTTTGCTGTAGAGCTGCATGAGCTGTTTGTATATTTCAGAGATTAATCCCTTGTTGGGTTCTTCATTTGCAGATATTTTCTTCGATTCTGAGGGTTGTCTTTTTGTTTTGTTTATTATTTCTTTTCTGTGCAAAAGCATTTAAGTTTAATTAGATCCCATTTGTTTATTTTTGTTTTTATTTTTCATTACTCTAGGAGGTGGATCAAAAATATCTTGCTGCGATTTATGTCAGAGACTGATCTGCCTCTGTTTTCTTCTAAGAGTTTTAGAGTGTCTGGCCTTACATTTAGGTCTTTAATCCATTTTGAGTTTATTTTTGTGTATGATGTTAGGGAGTGTTCTAATTTCATTCTTTTACATGTAGCTGTCCAGTTTTCCCAGCACCACTTATTGAAGAGATTGTCTTTTCTCCAGTGTATATTCTTGCCTCCTTTGTCATAGATTAGGTGACCATAGGTGCATGGGTTTATCTCTGGACTTTCTATCCTGTTCCACTGACCTGTATTTCTGTTTTTGTGCCAGTACCATACTGTTTTGATGACTGTAGCTTTGAAGTATAGTCTGAAATCAGAGAGCCTGATTCCTCCAGCTCCGTTTTTCTTTCTCAAGATTGCTTTGGCTATTCGGGGTCTTTTGTGTTTCCATACAAATTTTAAGATTTTTTCCCCCAATTCTGTGAAAAATGTCATCGGTGATTTGATAGGTATTGCCTTGAATCTGTAGATTGCTTTGGGTAGTATAATCATTTTCACAATACTGATTCTTCCTATCCAAGAACATGGTATGTCTCTCCATCTGTTTGTGTCATCTTTGATTTCTTTCATCAGTGTTTCATAGTTTTCTGAGTATGGGTCTTTTGCCTTCTTAGGTAGGTTTATTCCTAGGTATTTTATTCTTTTTGTTGCGCTGGTAAATGGGATTGTTTCCTTAATTTCTCTTTCTGATTTTTTGTTGTTGGTGTATAGGAATGCAAGAGATTTCTGTGCATTAATTGTGTGCATTAATTTTGTATCCTGCAACCTTACCAAATTCATTGATTAGTTCTAGTAGTT
Source organism: Orcinus orca (assembly GCF_937001465.1). NCBI lineage: Eukaryota > Metazoa > Chordata > Mammalia > Artiodactyla > Delphinidae > Orcinus > Orcinus orca. The sequence continues at coordinate 19,324,423 of NC_064580.1, forward strand.
TTCTGGTGGCATCTTTAGGATTTTCTATGTATAGTATCATGTCATCTGCAAACAGTGACAGTTTTACTTCTTCTTTTCCAGTTTGGATTCCTTTTATTTCTTTTTCTTCTCTGATTGCCGTGGCTAGGACTTCCAAAACTATGTTGAATAAGAGTGGCGAGAGTGGACATCTTTGTCTTGTTCCTGAACTTAGAGGAAATGCTTTCAGTTTTTCACCATTGAGAACGATGTTGGCTTTGGGTTTGTCATACATGACCTTTATTATGTTGAGGTAGTTTCCCTCTTTGCCCACTTTCTGGACAGTTCTTGTCATAAATGGGTGTTGAGCTATGATAATTTAAAAGTGATAATGATCATTTTTAAGGTAAACGTTTAATTTTCGAGCAGTTTTAGATTTACAGAATTATTGCAAAGGTAGTACAGAGAGTTTTCATATATCCCATATCCAGTTTCACATATTAGCATCTTATACTAATATGGGACATTTGTCCATTAATAAGCCAATATTGAGACATTGATTATTAACTAAATTCCATACTTCATTCAGATTTCCTCAGTTTTTCTCTAATGTCCATCTTCTGTTCCAAGATCCCTCCCAGGACACCACATTACATTTAGATTCCACGTCTCCTTAGGATCCTCGGGTTGTCATGATTTTTCAGACTTTCCTTATTTTTGGTGACCTTGCCAGTTTTTAGGGTTCCTGGTGAGGTATTTTGTAGAATGTCTGTCAATTTGAGTTTGTTTGATATTTTTCTCATGATTATACTAGGGTAATGTGTTTTTGAAAGGATGATCACAGGGGTAAAGTTCTCATCACATTATATCATAAAAGTGATATCAAAGTTCTCATCACATTATATCTTATGATATAGGAAACTATAAAACACTGATGAAAGAAATCAAAGATGACACAAACGGATGGAGAGACATACCATGTTCTTGGATAGGAAGAATCAATATTGTGAAAATGACTATACTACCCAAAGCAATCTCACTTTAATGTTGACCTTGATCACCTGGCTGAGGGAGTGTTTGTCAGTTTTCTCCACTGTAATGTTACTCTCTTTTCCCTCCTTTTCCATACTTTGGAAGAAAGTCACTGTGAGTAACACACCCTTAAGGAGTGAGGAGTTGTGCTCCACTCTTTAAGGGCTGTGTATCTACATAAACTATGTGGAACTCTTCTCCTTGGTAGAGTTATTGTCCCCCATTTATTTATTCAATCATTTTTTTGTATCAGTGTAGATTCATAGATATTTATATTACAATTTGTGTTATAATCCAGTACTACTTTATTTTGTTCAGATTGTTCCAGTTCATTGTTGTGACTGTGGGTTTTTTGTTTGAGCACTTTTGAATGTTCTGGCACTATGAGATACTCCAGGCTCATGTAGTGGATTAGACTGATTTTTTTGAATATTGAACCAGTCTCACACACTTGTAATAATTCCCACTTGAATGTAGTATATATGGTTATTTTTGATTTGATTTACTAATATTTTGTTGGCGATTTTTACATAATGTTAATGAGAGATACTGGTTTGTAGTTTTGCTTTCCTGTAATGTCATCTGGTCTGTAGTTTTCCTTTCATGTAATGTCATCTTGTTTTGTTATTAGGGTAATGATGGCTTCATAGAACGAGTTAGGAAGTGTTCCCTCCCTCTGGGAAATATTGGTACAATTTCTTTCTTAAGTGTTTGGTAGAATTTACCAGTGAAACCATCTGGACCTGATGATTTCTGTTTTTCTGGAAGGTTATTTTATTCATTCACTAGCTTTGTTTTTTTTTTAACATCTTTATTGGAGTATAATTGCGTTACAATGGTGTGTTACTTTCTGCTGTATAACAAAGTGAATCAGCTGTACATATACATATATCCCCATATCCCCTCCCTCTTGCGTCTCCCACCCTCCCTATCCCACCCCTCTAGGTGGACACAAAGCACCGAGCTGATCTCCCTGTGCTATGCGGCTTCTTCCCACTAGCTATCTATTTTACATTTGGTAGTCATTCAGTAGCTTTTTTTTTTTTCATTCACTTGCTTTAATGGCTAATCTAAATAGCTCTACATCTATTTTTCATTGTGTGAGATTCGGTAGTTTGTGTGTTGGAAGGAATTGGTCCATTTCATCTGAATCATCAAATTTGTGGACACAGAGTTGTTCACAGTATTCCTATATTATCCTTTTATGTCCATAAAACAGTAGGGATGATCTCTCTTTCATTCCTAATACTGGTAACCTGTGTATCCTCTCTTTATTCTTGGTTAGCTTCACTAGGGGTTTATGAATTTAAAAAGTTTTTTCAAAGAACTGACTTTTGGTTCTGTTGATTTTTTAAATATCTCTTTTCCTGTTTTCAATTTCATTGATTTCTTCTCTGATTTTTATTATTTGTCTTCTGCTTGCTGTAGACATAAATTGCTCTTGTATCTCTAGTTTCCTAGGGTGGAAGCTTAGGTTACTGGATTTTTTCTTTTTTTTTTTTTTTTTGGCGGTACGCGGCCCTCTCACTGTTGTGGCCTCTCCCGTTGTGGAGCACAGGCTCTGGACGCGCAGGCTCAGCGGCCATGGCTCACGGGCCTAGCCGCTCCGCGGCATGTCGGATCTTCCTGGACTGGGGCATGAACCCGTGTCCCCTGCATCGGCAGGCGGGCTCTCAACCTCTGCGCCACGAGGGAAGCCCTAGGTTATTGATTTTTGATCTTTTTTCTAATATATGCATGTAATGGTATAAATTTCTCTTTTAAACCCTGTTTTTGCTGCATCCCACAACTTTTGCTAAGTTGTATTTTCATTTTAATTCAGTTGAAAATATTTAAAAATTTCTCTTGAGACCCTTCTGTGACCCATGTGGTATTTAAAAGTGTATTGTTTAATTTCCAAATACTTGAGGATTTTTCCAGCTATCTTTGTTATTGATTTCTTGTTTAATTTCACTGTGGCCTGATAACATGCTTTGTATGAACTTTATTCTTTTAAATTTGTTAAAGTATGTTTTATGGCCCAGAATGTGGTCTATCTTGGTGAATGTTCTTTGTAAGCTTGAGAAGAATGTGTATTTTGCCATTGTTTGATAGAGTCTTCTACAGATGTCAATTAGATTATGTTGATTGACAATACCATTCAAGTCAACTATATCCTTACTGATTTTTCTGCCTACCCGATCTAGCAATTACGAAATGAGGGTGGTGGGGGCTGAAGTGTCTCCAACTATAGTAGTGGATTTCTCATTTTATCCTGTCAGTTCTTTTGGGTTTTGCCTCAAGTATTTTGATGTTTTATTGTTAGGTGCACACACGTTTAGGAATGTTATATCTTCTTAGAGAATTGATCCATTTATTATTATGTGGTGCCCCTTTTTATCCCTGATATTATTCCTTGGTCTGAAATTAATAAAGCTTCTCCAACTTACTTTCATTTGATTAGTGGTAGCATTGTACATATTTCTCTATCCCTTTGCTTTTTTTTTTTTACATCTTTATTGGAGTATAATTGCTTTACAATGGTGTGTTAGTTTCTGCTTTATAACAAAGTGAATTAGTTATACATATACATATGTTCCCAGATCTCTTCCCTCTTGCGTCTCCCTCCCTCCCACCCTCCCTATCCCACCCCTCTAGGTGGTCACAAAGCACCGAGCTGATCTCCCCGTGCTATGCGGCTGCTTCCCACTAGCTATCTATTTTACCTTTGGTAGTGTATATATGTCCATGCCTCTCTCTCGCTTTGTCACAGCTTACCCTTCCCCCTCCCCATGTCCTCAAGTCCATTCTCTAGTAGGTCTGTGTCTTTATTCCCGTCTTACCCCTAGGTTCTTCATGACATTTTTTTTCTTAAATTCCATATATATGTGTTAGCATACGGTACTTGTCTTTCTCTTTCTGACTTACTTCACTCTGTAGGACAGACTCTAGGTCTATTCACCTCATTACAAATAGCTCAATTTCGTTTCTTTTTATGGCTGAGTAATATTCCATTGTATATATGTGCCACATCTTCTTTATCCATTCATCCGATGATGGACACTTAGGTTGTTTCCATCTCCGGGCTATTGTAAATAGAGCTGCAATGAACATTTTGGTACATGACTCTTTTTGAATTATGGTTTTCTCAGGGTATATGCCCAGTAGTGGGATTGCTGGGTCATATGGTAGTTCTATGTGTAGGTTTTTAAGGAACCTCCATACTGTTCTGCATAGTGGCTGTACCAATTCACATTCCCACCAGCAGTGCAAGAGGGTTCCCTTTTCTCCACACCCTCTCCAGCATTTATTGTTTCTAGATTTTTTGATGATGGCCATTTTGACTGGTGTGAGATGATATCTCATTGTAGTTTTGATTTGCATTTCTCTAATGATTAGTGATGTTGAGCATCCTTTCATGTGTTTGTTGGCAGTCTGTATATCTTCTTTGGAGAAATGTCTATTTAGGTCTTCTGCCCATTTTTGGATTGGGTTGTTTGTTTTTTTGATATTGAGCTGCATGAGCTGCTTGTAAATTTTGGAGATTAATCCTTTGTCAGTTGCTTCATTTGCAAATATTTTCTCCCATTCTGAGGATTGTCTTTTGGTCTTGTTTATGGTTTCCTTTGCTGTACAAACGTTTTGAAGTTTCATTAGGTCCCATTTATTTTTGTTTTTATTTCCATTTCTCTTTTTTTCTTTTAAGACAACTAATGCAGCATTTTATTTACAATGGAAACCAACACATCAGTAAAACAGAACAGAAAGTTCATAAACATACCTAATGCCTGTAAAGCAAACAGACAAACAAAACTAACACCTAATAAAGGTACTAAATCAGTTGGGTAAGAGTGGATAATTCAATAAGAGGCAGAATCTACAAAAAGAAAGATAAATTTGATAGCATTATGAAAAATGCTTCCACATAAAGCAATTCCCAAATTAAAAAAACAAAATGCAAAGGCACAACAAAACAAAGCAGATGGAGTATTTTTTGCAAAGTAAATGACATTTAGAAGATTTAGATCCTTATTCAGTACCTAGAATATAAGAAAAACAGAAAAATGTGCAAAGAATACAGTTGGGCAATTAATGAAAAGAAAAGCAAGAGAAAGAAAGGAAGAAAGAAATACAAGCATAAATAAGTTTAAGAAAATTATTAACTTTACTACTAACCAAAGAAATACAAATTTAAACAGCAGTTATTTTCACCAATAAAGAGAGCTGGTGGTCGGCAGTGATGAGGTTAAATACCACTCTAAGCTATTTGCAGAGAATTTAAATTGATTCAGCTTTTCTGGGTAGCTTTTTTTTTTTATATATACATCTTTATTGGAGTATAATTGCTTTACAATGGTGTGTTAGTTTCTGCTTTACAACAAAGTGAATTAGTTATACATATACATATGTTCCCATATCTCTTCCCTCTTGCGTCTCCCTCCCTCCGACCCTCCGTATCCCACCCCTCTAGGTGGTCACAAAGCACCGAGCTATCTCCCTGTGCTATGCGGCTGTTTCCCACTAGCTATCTGTTTATGTTTGGTAGTGTATATATGTCCATGCCACTCTCTCGCTTTGTCACAGCTTACCCTTCCCCCTCCCCGTGTCCTCAAGTCCATTCTCTAGTAGGTCTGTGTCTTTATTCCTGTCTTACCCCTAGGATCTTCATGACATTTTGTTTTCTTAGATTCCATATATATGTGTTAGCATATGGTATTTGTCTTTCTCTTTCTGACTAACTTCACTCTGTAGGACAGACTCTAGGTCCATCCACCTCATTACAAATAGCTCAATTTCGTTTCTTTTTATTGCTGAGTAATATTCCATTGTATATATGTGCCACATCTTCTTTATCCATTCATCCGATGATGGACACTTAGGTTGTTTCCATCTCCGGGCTATTGTAAATAGAGCTGCAATGAACATTGTGGTACATGTCTCTTTTTGAATTATGGTTTTCTCAGGTTATATGCCCAGTAGTGGGATTGCTGGGTCATATGGTAGTTCTATGTGTAGTTTTATTTTATTTTTTGGCGGTACGCGGGCCTCTCACTGTTGTGGCCTCTCCCATTGCAGAGCACAGGCTCCAGACGCGCAGGCTCAGCGGCCATGGCTCACGGGCCCAGCCGCTCCGCGGCATGTGGGATCTTCCCAGACTGGGGCACGAACCCATGTCCCCTGCATTGGCAAGCAGACTCTCAACCTCTGCGCCACCAAGGAAGCCCTATTTGTAGTTTTTTAAGGAACCTCCGTACTGTTCTCCATAGTGGCTGTACCAATTCACATTCCCACCAGCAGTGCAAGAGTGTTCCCTTTTCTCCACACCCCCTCCAGCATTTATTGTTTCTAGATTTTTTTTTTTAACATCTTTATTGGGGTATAATTGCTTTACAATGGTGTGTTAGTTTCTGCTTTATAACAAAGTGATCAGTTATACATATACATATGTTCCCATATCTCTTCCCTCTTGCGTCTCCCTCCCTCCCACCTTCCCTATCCCACCCCTCCAGGCGGTCACAAAGCAGCGAGCTGATATCCTTCTGCTGTGTGGCTGCTTCCCACTAGATATCTACCTTTCGTTTTGTAGTGTATTTATGTCCATGCCTCTCTCTCGCTTTGTCACAGCTCACCCATCCCCCTCCCCATATCCTCAAGTCCGTTCTCCTGTAGATATGTGTCTTTATTCCTGTCTTACCCCTAGGTTCTTTATGACATTTTTTTTCTTTAATTCCATATATATGTGTTAGCATACAGTATTTGTCTTTCTGTTTCTGACTTACTTCACTCTGTAGGACAGACTCTAGGTCTATTCACCTCATTACAAATAGCTCAATTTCATTTCTTTTTATGGCTGAGTAATATTCCATTGTATATATGTGCCACATCTTTTTTATCTATTCATCCGATGATGGGCACTTAGGTTGTTTCCATCTCTGGACTGTTGTAAATAGAGCTGCAATGAACATTTTGGTACATGACTCTTTTTTTTTTTTTTTTTTACATGACTCTTTTTTGAATTATGGTTTTCTCAGGGTATATGCCCAGTAGTGGGATTGCTGGGTCATATGGTAGTTCTATGTGTAGGTTTTTAAGGAACCTCCATACTGTTCTCCATAGTGGCTGTACCAATTCACATTCCCACCAGCAGTGCAGGAGTGTTCCCTTTTCTCCACACCCTCTCCAGCATTTATTGTTTCTAGATTTTTTGATGATGGCCATTCTGACTGGTGTGAGATGATATCTCATTGTAGTTTTGATTTGCATTTCTCTATTGATTAGTGATGTTGAGCATTCTTTCATGTGTTTGTTGGCAATCTGTATATCTTCTTTGGAGAAATGTCTATTTAGGTCTTCTGCCCATTTTTGGATTGGGTTGTTTGTTTTTTTTTGATACTGAGCTTCATGAGCTGCTTGTAAATTTTGGAGATTAATCCTTTGTCAGTTGCTTCATTTGCAAATATTTTCTCCCATTCTGAGGATTGTCTTTTGGTCTTGTTTATGGTTTCCTTTGCTGTGCAAAAGCTTTGAAGTTTCATTAGGTCCCATTTGTTTATTTTCGTTTTTATTTCCATTTCTCTAGGAGGTGGGTCAAAAAGGATCTTGCTGTGATTTATGTCATAGAGTGTTCTTCCTATGTTTTCTTCTAAGAGTTTGATAGTTTCTGGCCCTACATTTAGGTCTTTAATCCATTTTGAGCTTATTTTTGTGTATGGTGTTAGAGAGTGATCTAATCTCATACTTTTACATGTACCTGTCCAGTTTTCCCAGCACCACTTATTGAACAGGCTGTCCTTTCTCCACTGTACATTCCTGCCTCTTTTATCAAAGATAAGGTGACCATATGTGCATGGGTTTATCTCTGGGCTTTCTATCCTGTTCCATTGATCTTTCTTTTTTGTGCCAGTACCATACTGTATTGATTATTGTAGTTTTGTAGTATAGTCTGAGGTCAGGGAGCCTTATTCCTCCAGCTCTGTTTTTCGTTCTCACGATTTCTTTGGCTATTCGGGGTCTTTTGTGTTTCCATACAAATTGTGAAATTTTTTGTTCTAGTTCTGTGAAAAATGCCAGTGGTAGTTTGATAGGGATTGCATTGAATCTGTAGATTGCTTTGGGTAGTAGAGTCATTTTCACAATGTTGATTCTTCCAATCCAAGAACATGGTATATCTCTCCATCTATTTGTGTCATCTTTAATTTCTTTCATCAGTGTCTTATAATTTTCTGCATACAGGTCTTTTGTCTCCTTAGGTAGGTTTATTCCTAGATATTTTATGTCTTTTTGTTGCAATGGTAAATGGGAGTGTTTTCTTGATTTCACTTTCAGATTTTTCATCATTAGTATATAGGAATGCCAGAGATTTCTGTGCATTAATTTTGTATCCTGCTCCTTTACCAAATTCATTGATTAGCTCTAGTAGTTTTCTGGTAGCATCTTTAGGATTCTCTATGTATATTATCATGTCATCTGCAAACAGCGACAGCTTTACTTCTTCTTTTCTGATTTGGATTCCTTTTATTTCCTTTTCTTCTCTGATTGCTGTGGCTAAAACTTCCAAAACTATGTTGAATAAGAGCGGTGAGATTGGGCAACCTTGTCTTTTCCTGATCTTAGTGGAAATGCTTTCAGTTTTTCACCATTGAGGACGATGTTGGCTGTGGGTTTGTCACATATGGCCTTTATTATGTTGAGGAAAGTTCCCTCTATGCCCACTTTTTGGAGGGTTTTTATCATAAATGGGTGTTGAATTTTGTCAAAAGCTTTCTCTGCATCTATTGAGATGACCGTATGGATCTTCTCCTTCAGTTTGTCAATATGGTGTATCTCGTTGATTGATTTGCGTATATTGAAGAATCCTTGCATTCCTGAAATAAACCCCACTTGATCCTGGTGCATGATCCTTTTAATGTGCTGTTGGATTCTGTTTGGTAGTATTTTGTTGAGGATGTTTGCATCTATGTTCATCAGTGATATTGGCCTGTCGTTTTCTTTCTTCGACATCCTTGTCTGGTTTTGGCATCAGGGGGATGGTGGCCTCGTAGAATGAGTTTGGGAGTGTTCCTCCCTCTGCTATATTTTGGAAGAGTTTGAGAAGGACTGGTGTTAGCTCCTCTCTAAATGTTTGATAGAATTCACCTGTGAAGCCATCTGGTCCTGGGCCTTTGTTTGTTGGAAGATTTTTAATCACAGTTTCAATTTCATTACTTGTGATTGGTTTGTTCATATTTTCTCTTTCTTCCTGGTTCAGTCTTGGAAGGTTATACCTTTGTAAGAATTTGTCCATTTCTTCCAGGTTGTCCATTTTATTGGCATAGAGTTGCTTGTAGTAGTCTGCTAGGATGTTTTGCATTTCTGCAGTGTCTGTTCTAACTTCTCCTTTTTCATTCCTAATTTTATTGATTTGAGTCCTCTCTCTCTTTTTCTTGATGAGTCTGCCTAATGGTTTATCAATTTTGTTTATCTTCTCAAAGAACCAGCTTTTAGTTTTATTGATCTTTGCTATTGTCTTCTTTGTTTCTATTTCATTTATTTCTGGTCTGATCTTTATGATTTCCTTCCTCCTACTAACTTTGGGTTTTGTTTGTTCTTCTTTCTCTAGTTCCTTTAGGTGTAAGGTTAGGTTGTTTATTTGAGATGTTTGTTGTTTCTTGAGGTAGGATTGTGTTGCTATAAACTTCCGTCTTAGAACTGCTTTTGCTGCATCCCATAGGTCTTGGATCGCCCTGTTTTCATTGTAATTTGTCTCTAGGTATTTTTTGATTTCCTCTTTGATTTCTTCAGTGATCTCTTGGTTATTTAGTAATGTATTTTTTAGCCTCCATGTGTTTTTTTTTTCGTTTTTTCCCCAGTAATTGATTTCAAGTATGTGCTTGTAAAATGTGTCTTGTATTATGTGCATGTATTTTAATTTACATAATTGCTATTGTCTTATCATATATTTTATTCAGTTTATTTCTTTTTTCTCAGCACTGTGTTCTAAAGATATGTCCATATTGCTCTGGGTATACATGGTTGGTTGGTTCAAATGACACTATAGTACTCCAGCTTTATTATTTTTATAAAAATCTTACAAACTCAGTATAGAAAAGCTTAATACCAGAAAGTGAAAGTAAGGGATTAATGATCACGGGAAACTGCATCCTAAGACAACCAGAGTCATCATTTTGGCTCCTGTAAGATATCTGTTTGCACATATACAGAAATGTATTCTGTGTATTCAGTTTTACTTGTATGGAACCATGCTGCATATGTTATTTTATTGCCGGCCCCTTTCATTAATCTGTGTTTCATGGACATCATCGCACGCTACAGATACAGACCCATGGCATGGCTTTTAATGACCACACAGTACTCCATTGTGTGGTTGTACGTACATAAACTGTTCCCTCATTTATGGGTTTTTTGCTTTCATTTCTTTTTATTTAGTAGTATAAACGGTGCCTCAGTAAACAGCTTTGTGCAGATATCTTTTCCCCCTTGCACCATAATCTCTTCAAAGTAAATATTTTCTGTCCTCTCTGTGGGTTGGGCCAGGTTTCACTCTGCTCGCGAAGTAAATGCCTTGTCTACTGCTTTATGTTGCCCAAAGATGCAAGAGCTAAAGCGACCTCAGCTATTGAATTCTGTGAGTTTATAAGTTTATGAACATTGGCAGTAGGGGAAGAAGTCACAAAAGGAAAAGAGGCCATTTTATCAGCTCTGCTCCAGTAAGCGGTACTATGGAGAAAGGTTTCTGTACATATGTAAATCTGTGGTCTTTTATGGCGCCATCTAGTGGAGCCATCGGCTTCTGTGTTGGGCTCTCTCTCTAGTCATGGCCTTGCACCAGGGTCTTCAGGGAACCTGCACGCTTACCTGGCTTTCTTGTATCCTGGTGCTGACTAGACAGACACCCACCCCCATCTCTCTCTTTTACTTTGTGACAAAATAAATGCTAATAAATAAGCTGTCAGAAATTAGTAGTTTAAATAATTTGTTTAAAATTAGAGTTCAACACTAACTTTGATTAGAACAGAATCAGATTCTGTTGTGAATGTTGTTCTTGACACTAAATGTGACAAAATTATTTAAGGAACGGTACTCTCCTAGTATTTACAACTCAGATTTACAACGCAGAGAGGCGTATGCCAAGAAACCTCTTTGGTATATCTGCTTTCCCAAGATATTTTGGGCCAAGATTTGAAAACTCAAGGAATTTAGACACATATGTTTGGGTACTTGTTCTTAAATAAACCAAATGTTTCCTTGTTTCAATTTTTAACATGTTTGTTTCTCTAATTCAGAGTTCTGATAAATCAAACTTTCTGGGCACCAGTTTGCTTTTTTGGGCAGATGGGGAACAAAAGTTTTGTTTAGTAGGAAAAGAAAAACACCTTTTTTTTTTTTTTTTGTCATGGTGGAGGTAAGCATGGGATATTAAGATACCTAAAGACAAACCGATTTTCACATCACAAGCCATTTAAAAACACCTAATTACCTGTAACCGAGATGCTAAAAAAGATGAAAAAAAGCATTTTGTTATGGCAATTTAACTTAATATACTACATGGAAATAAAGCTTCAATTTAAAAAGTATTTAATGAAATATTTCAATGTTTTTACTATTCTAAACAAAACAAACTGAGTTGGAAGAGGGCTGAATTTGCTATTTACTCTAATGGTTTATTTTTCTCCTGGGTCACTGTGATGAAGTTATGTTTATGATGTTAGTATGGGGATCATACTGGACCAGTTTTAATGAGATGTAACCAACATATAACGTTATATACATTTTAAGTGTACAACATAATGATTCAATATATGTGTATATTGCAAAATGATTACTGCAATAAGTTTAGTTAATATCCATCATCTCACATAGTTACAAATCATCTTTTTCCTTGTGATGTGAAGTCTTAAAATCTCCTCTAGCAACAACTTTTTCCGTCCTCTTTGGTAATCGATCATTCCATTTTCCCATTGTGATCTGGCCTGCGTGGAAGTCTTCTGCTCCTACCATGCTCTGTACTTCTGTTCAGCTCAGAGATAACTTGGGCCAGTTTAGCCCCAAGAGGAAGGCGATGGGAAGCTTCTTCACCCAGGGGTGCATCACCTGACTCCTAATGACCGTTCTCCTTTTCGTCTGCCAACAGTGGCCTTGCTCTTGCAGTCGGGTAGTTTTCCTTTACTGAGGGCCTTATACCACCTTCCTCTAGGACTCGGCCGCCATGGTTATGGGTATGTCACAGCCTTGTCACATCTTCATCCATATGGCAGGACACATGACCTCTGCTCTCCCTATGTCAGGGCCAGTTCCTTGCCTCCCTGCTGGAGAGTTCCTGGGGTGTCCTGGGATTTGGCCAGCAGTCCCCAAGTCCCCTTTGTGATATTTGCCAGGGGGCTAAAGTTCTTTAGGAACTTGGGCAAGTGACTTGGCTGCTCTGTGCCTCAGTTTCCTAGTTTGTAAAACAGGGATAATAAATGTTCAAAAGGTTGCTGTGAGGATTAAGCAGGTTAATTATTTATAAAGCACTTGGAGCAGTGCCTTGGCCATAGGAAGGGGCATGTGAAGGGCTGGGGATTTGTAATACCATCAGAATTCTGAGAGCTCAGAATGATCAAAGCTGGAATCCTGTTCTGTGGTTCACAACCCACTGTGACCCTGATTACTTCAGCAATTGTAAATATTACTCTAAAATGGCCATTTTGGAACACTAAGTTGATCATAAATGAGGGCCATTTAAATGATGATTTAAAAGGGACTGTAGGGCTTCCCTGGTGGCGCAGTGGTTGAGAATCTGCCTTCCAGACCTACTAGAGCATGGACTTGAGGATATGGGGAGGGGGAAGGGTAAGCTGTGACAAAGTGAGAGAGTGGCATGGACATATATACGCTACCAAACGTAAAATAGATAGCTGGTGGGAAGCAGCCGCATAGCACAGGGAGATCAGCTCGGTGCTTTGTGACCACCTGGAGGGGTGGGATAGGGAGGGTGGGAGGGAGGGAGAAGCAAGAGGGAAGAGATATGGGAACACATAACTGATTCACTTTGTTATAAAGCAGAAACTAACACACCATTGTAAAGCAATTATACTCCAATAAAGATGTTAAAAAAAAAAAAAGAATCCTCCTGCCAATGCAGGGAACACAGGTTCGAGCCCTGCTCCGGGAAGATCCCACATGCCGTGGAGCAACTAAGCTCATGCGCCACAACTACTGAGCCTGCGCTCTAGAGTCCACGAGCCACAACTACTGAGCCCGTGTGCCACAACTTCTGAAGCCCGCGTACCTAGAGCCCGTGCTCCGCAACAAGAGAAGCCACCACAATGAGAAGCCCTCGCACTGCAATGAAGAGTGGCCCCTGCTCGCTGCAACTAGAGAAAGCCCGCATGCAGCAACGAAGACCCAGTGCAGCCAAAAATAAAATAAATTTTAAAAAAAGTCTTAGAAAAAGGGAGTGTATATTAAAATGAGGAATATGCAAATACAGTATATCCTGTTCTTTTTAAACCAGGGCAATGTGATTTTTTTATTTTTTTATTTTTTTGCGGTATGCGGGCCTCTCACTGTTGTGGCCTCTCCCGTTGCGAGGCACAGGCTCCGGACGTGCAGGCTCAGCGGCCATGGCTCACGGGCCCAGCCGCTCCGCGGCATGTGGGATCTTCCCGGACCGGGGCACGAACCCTAGTCCCCTCCATCGGCAGGCGGACTCTCAACCACTGCGCCACCAGGGAAGCCCCATGTGATTTTTAAGATAAAATTATTTATACATTATTGATCAGTGTGTTTCTGAGCCTTGATGCTCTCATGGGCTAGAAAGTGGTCTCAGTCATGCCTACACATACCCACACACACGTCATTGTTCCTGTCTCTCTCTTTTTTTTATAAATGATATTCATTCATTCATTTAGCAAGTATATTTATTTATTTTTTTTTTAGATGTTGGGGGTAGGAGTTTATTAATTAATTAATTTTTGCTGTGTTGGGTCTTCGTTTCTGTGCGGGGGCTTTCTCTAGTTGTGGCAAGCGGGGGCCACTCTTCATCGTGGTGTGCGGGCCTCTCACTATCGCAGCCTCTCTTGTTGCGGAGCACAGGCTCCAGACGCGCAGGCTCAGTAGTTGTGGCTCACGGGCCTAGTCACTCCACGGCATGTGGGATCCTCCCAGACCAGGGCTCGAACCCGTGTCCCCTGCATTAGCAGGCAGATTCTCAACCACTGCACCACCAGGGAAGCTCCCGTTCCTGTCTCTTAGAGAACATTTTCTCCAGCTCTCCATGCGCTAGTTTGCATTTTCCTGTGTTTTTCAATCATTAGTACAACGAATAATGCAATGTAAGAAGCATGCTGTGCCAGTAAAATATTCTCACATTCCCAGCAAATTATTGTGATGGTCTTATTTAGAAAAGAGAGGCAGAGGGTGGAAACGTAAAGTGCTTTGCTTCTATCATGACGCTAAACAAATCAACTGGGGTGGCAAATTAGCACACCTGCCTTAAAGGTCACCCCTCCCTTTCTGCATCTGTTAGCAACACACTCATACAGGTGTGCTATATTAGTGTCCTATCACTGCTGTAACAAGGTAGCACGATCTCAGTGGCTTACAACAACTCAAATTTATGATTTTACAGTTCTGGAGGTCAGAAGTCTAAAATGGGTCCATAGGGCTATGTTCCTACACAGAAGCTCTCGAAGAGAATGTGTTTCTTGCCTTTTTCACCTTCCAGAGGCTGCCTGCGTTCCCTGCCTCATGGCCCCTGCCTGCATTTTCAAAGCCAGCAATGCAGCATCTTCAGTCTCTTCCTCTCTTTCTGACTCTCCTGCCTCCTTTCCTTGTGATCACATTGGTGCATCCAGATAATCTCCCCATCTCAAGATCTTTAGCTTAGTCACACCTGCAAAGTCCCTTTTGCCGTGTAATCATTACCTGGTAAAGTAACACATTCACAGGTCCTGGGAAATAGGGCGTGGACATCTTTGGAGGGACATTATTGTGCCTTGTACCTACCACAGGTGCTCTCCCGAATAAGACCTTCCATGCCATGCGTGCACTTGGCTCTGCCTACCCTACTTAAAAGTTTACAGATAGTAACTGTGATAAATTCCTACCAGTTGTTCTCCTCGCTTCCCGCCCTTTCCCCACACATTTAAACAAGTCAGATAGCTTTTAGGTTTTTCTTAAATGTTGAAAACATCCTGGAGTTTTGTGGGATAAGATTTAATGAGAAAGACACCCCTACACTCTAAGTCTGTCTTAGAGAGCTACACGAAGTAAGCAGAACTCCAAGGTGAAAGTACATCAGCAAAGAATTACATGACACCACATGATGACACGGGTCTTGGAAGCCATTTGAGAAAATAGATATGATTTGGTCCTTAGGATTCTTCCTGGGAGAAGAGTTAAGAATGTGAGCGTCTAAATTAGCAAACTCAAAGAGTAGCCAGAGAGAGGTCTTGGGGGCAAGGACAGAGGCTTCCTGGCTTCTGCTTTTCCAGCCCTGAGCACAGTGCTTGGCACGCTGGAGGTGAGTACTAAACGGTTAGTGAATAAATAGCTCGTTGAAAGTATCTAAGGAACAGCTTAGGCCTTGGGAAGGATCTGGCCTTTGAAATACGACCTGTAGGAAAAATGATGGGTTTTATATCCTCAGGAAGGAGTGAAGCACCCCGCTGAGTTCTGTTAGGAGGCAAAGGAAACTAAGCCTCTAGTTTCACCCTCCTCTGTCCTTCCTTGAAAGATGAAATAGCAGAATTGCTTCTCTGTTTATTTTGCTATTGTTTAAAGCATGATTTTCAAATTCATTTCTAGCTAAGTGGATTGATTTTTTAAAAAATTGTTACTCATGCTGAGCATTTGACAGTAATGATTTATTGCATCTCTGGGATCTCGGCAGCTCCTTACAGCTCGTGCTTTAATTCACAGTTTCCCTAATGGCTTTAGTGTCTGTGGTGTTTGCTCCGAGAGCTCCTGTGAAGTGATGCGCCACTGGGAGCAGGGCACTCCTGGCCCTGTGCTCTGGCCTGAGTTCTCTTCCCCCGGCTCTGTGACTGTAGTCACTAGAACAGGAGAAAACACTCGGAAACCTAGGAGGCCTGCCACCTTCTCCTTTCCTAGGAACTGCAGCCACTGTAGTTCTGTTCTACGAGCTGATGTCAAGTCGGTTTAAAAGGAGGCCTTGGTGGAGCTGAGAAGGAGCCGAGTCACTGTGTGTATCTTAGGGGGATGGCTTACTTTCCGTACTTTGTAACAAAATAGCAGTGTACCGTACCGACCGTGTAGCATGTGCTAGTCCAGGCGTTGGCGGACTCCAGCCTGTGAACGAAATTGGGGCCACTACCTGTTGTTGTGATTTAAGGTAAATTAGAACACAGCTGTGCCCATTCATTGACCCCGCGCTTACGGCTGCTTTTTATGCCGCAGTAGTAGAGTAGTTACACAGAGACTGTATGGCCTATAAAGCCAAAATTATAGGCCCTTTGCAGAAACTTTGCCGATCCTGTCTTAGTCCACTTAATCTTTACAATATGAAGTAGATTTTCTTTCTTTTCTTTTTTTTTTGGGGGGGGCGGGGGCTGTGCTGCGTGGCTCGTGGGATCTTAGTTGCCCGATCAGGGATTGAACCCAGGCCCTCAGCAGTGAAAGCGCAGAGTCCTAACCACTGGACCACCAGGGAATTCCCTGAAGTAGATTTTTGTAATATCAACACCATTTCACATAAGAGGAACCCAAGGCTCTGGGATGATAACATAACGTGCCCAAGATCTTAGAGCGAGTAGGAGGTGAAAAGGCAGAATTACAACCCAGGGAGTCGACCATATACTGCCCTGGAAAGTTACTCTGAGAATGCAGTAATTGCTAAGCTTGTCACATCATCATGTCCTATTTCTTTCCATCCTCACAAGGTTTTGCTTTGTGAAATCTTTCCAGGTTATATAACTGTCAGGTGTCTAATGGCTTTATGGAACTTAGATTTTTAACTCACTACTTCCTATTAATTGATCAAACCATTTGTGGATGTGGACTACTGGTTTTCATCCTTAGCTCCATGGTGGAGTCACTTTGGGAGCTCTAAAAGTACTGATGCCAGGTCCCATAGCTCCCAAGTTCTGGCTTAATTGGTCTAGGGTACAGCTTGGGCATAGGGACTTTTAAAAACTCCCCAAGTGATTCTAATCTGCAACCAAGGTTAAGACCCACTAGTATAGACACTTGTAAGTCCAGCCCCAAAAGATGGTGGTCATAGTATAAGGTCTTCCCTAGTAAGTCAACTGTCAATGTAATAGGAAGGGAGAAAGGAAGGACAAGTAATTCAGAGTAGAAGCACTGGCCCATCCTGGAAATGCTGCATGTTGGTGAGCCCAACTGCAAGAAATACTACGTACACTGTCAATTTTGTGATGTTGAAGGCAGAGTTACATTCTGGAATTAATCTTATTTGTGTATCATTATACTGAGATATATGCACGTGTGTGTGTCTGTGTGTGTGTTTCCTTTTTTTTTCTTTTCCCGGGGGAGAGGAGGCACGTAATTGGAAAGAAATAGTGGAAAAATTGACCATTTTCCTTTAAATAGCTACAATGGCTTGTGCATTCATTCAAAAGCTGCAGTGTATTTCTTCTACAAAATGTATATTTTGAGTTTCTCCATGTTTTAACCTTTCCTGAAGGGCAAATTAAATCAGGGCTGATTGAGACTCACGTGGTTTGTTCACTGATGGCTGCCTCATGGAATTACATCATAATCATTCCCAGCAACTACTGAGCAAGCCCTCACAGGGGACTTGGCGGCACTGCTGCACCTCATGCCCCCAAAAGTGCACCTTCATTGCAGCGCGTGGGAAAACATAATCACAGCCGAAACTCCAAATAAATATCTCACGCTTCGGATTCTTTCCACTGTTTCTTTTTGCACTGATGATGGTGCCAATGTTGTTAGAACAGCATGAGACTGAACATTTACCCATGAGCCGCCTTCCACAAGCTGTCTGTACCGGCTGGTACATCATATCCAGTAAGAATAATCAAATTGTTAAACATCAGAGAGGTTTACAAGATTTTTCTGCACTATCAAAGGTCACACATATTTTCTTGGAGGCTGAAAGAGAGAAGTGGGGTATGTACGTAAAGTATCAGAGACATGGGGCAGGTTTATGTCTGTGCAGAAGTGGCTCCCCTTTTCCTTGCTTAGGCATGACTGCCAAAGGAGCACAAGCAATGCTCTGCGCTCTGGCTGGTGGAAAGGAAATGTATGTTTTAGAATTGCAACACGGGAGATTTATGGGATGTTAACGTGTCAAGTCTTAGTAACCTCTCAAAAAGGCCACTTGTGAAGTTAGACTGTCATCAGTCACAGAAACCAGTGCATCCGTCTTCTGAGAAATCCCTCAGAAACATCTTCCAGAAAGATGAAAGATCTCAATACAGAGAAAAGGTATTCTATACATGTGAATTTTTGCTGCTTCTGGCAACTTCTAAGTGCTCCCTCAATTGAGAAATGACAAACTGATACATGCATAGCATCTATTCAAGAAAATAATAAAATTGATTAAAGTCAGCTGTACAAGGGTCAATTACTGCATATCTATGAAACTTACCCATCCAAATGGGGCTCTACTAAGTGCATTTGTTAAAACACACACTCCTACAACAGCAGGATGCAGACTTAGGCTCAGTTTGCTAAAATTAGATAATGCTTCCTAAAATCAGCCGAGCAAACCAGCCTGACTCTAATATTGTATGAAAGTGGTTTACTAATGACACCAAAGGCAAGTCTGTATAATGGTGAAAGATGTGGATGGAAAAGGATCTAATCAAATGTTAACTCTAATGGTAACTAGGGATCTTGGTTGTTGGCGTCTGTTGCATGTCAGACACAATCAGTATTCAAAGTTGGAGACGTGTTTTGTTGTACAGACATAGTCAATGAAATTGAGATCTCAGCTCCTGTGAGCTGCTTTAACTGAATCAGACCACCTATAACCAACTGCATAAGTTTTGTAAGTAACAGAATAAGAACCCAGAGAAAGTGGAGAACAAATCCTCTTTTGACCCTGTGTTGCTTGATTGGATTCCCTCAAATTCTGCACAGTTGTGATTTTGACAGTTGCTACCATTTCCCCATTAGGCCCAACAGGAATCACAGACCCAGACAGTAAATATCTGCATGCAGAGCAGAAAAGCATTTATGCAAAGAGAGTCATGGTTAAAAATGGGCAAAAACGGAGATCAGAATCTCAACAGCTTTCACATTTTGTGTCCTATTATCCCTCCAGTCCATCCAGCGGGGTGGTAAATTAGTCCCCATCCGAGCTCTAGTGAATAAGGCCCACTTGCTTCTCTCTGACTCTTTCACCTAAACAAGAGTTAGTTCATGCAGCATATCATCACACTGTAGACAATTTTACCGTATGTGTGAGCTAAAAGGACTATAATGGCCATATTTAATTTCCTTGGTCATTCATTCTACAAAATATGTTTTGAGCACCTACTATGTGTCAGACCTCGGGCTCACTGCTGGATACACAGTGGTGAACAAATCACTACTCTCAGCTGACAGTACAGTGAGGAAGGCAGATGGGCAAGGCATGGTCCCCCGAATAAACTAAGAGTTACAAATTGTAATGGATATCATAGGAAAAGAACATGATGCGATGAGTTAGATCCGCAAGAGGCTGTAAGTTAAATAGCGAGGTCTGAGACGGTCTCTGAGGAAAATTTAAACTGAGACCTGAAGGATAAGTAAAGCATTTGCCAGGGGAAGAGCGCTTAGCAAAACTCTGCCGAGGCTTGTCCAGCTCTGGCCCAGCTAACCCTTGTGTGATGGGCTGAACTCTTCCCTTGGGTGAAATCTACCACTGCAGCATCAAGTTGCCACGTCCCCCATCTCCTGGCTTTCCCCCACCGCCCCACTGGTTGGTGCCTCTGTTGATTGAATCACATTGTGTTGGGTGCTAAGGTGTTTTCCTGGCTTAGAGCAGTGGCTTCCAAATCTATTAGGGAGCAGGAAAATGATATTGGAATATGTGTTTATTTTTATTCTAAAAGGTAAGAAAGGAATGAATATTAATATTTACTTTAAGATTGGCATAGTATGTGTATATGGGTTTTAAATAAACGTACATCATCTGAGGACGTGTGTTAACAGTATTTTTATGGATAGATGTGTACAATCAGAACGTTTGGAGATCACCTAAAGAAAACAACGAATAACCAGGAGTCATTACAGAGTAAGCAGAGCCCAGACTCTGCAATCCCCCCTTTCACCTTCTCTTTAAAGGCAGCTATTCCTTTCACA
This sequence comes from Orcinus orca, assembly GCF_937001465.1. Taxonomy (NCBI): domain Eukaryota; kingdom Metazoa; phylum Chordata; class Mammalia; order Artiodactyla; family Delphinidae; genus Orcinus; species Orcinus orca. The sequence continues at coordinate 19,344,664 of NC_064580.1, forward strand.
GCCCAGCTTAAACTCCACTCTGGTAACCAGGGAAGCTTCATTCTCCCATAACTTTGACCCATACTCAAATTGTTTATATCCCTGATAGCTCATAGCATTCCCTGTCTGATTCAATATTCGGCTGTTTTAGTTTTCAGCTGCAATGGTCTTGTCTTTCCAAGTAGACATAGGTTGTCCTGGGGCTAGCCTGAATCTAGTACCTTTTTATCTGACGTAGCGCTGGGAAGATAGAAAGTACTCAATGGATATTTCCGGGCTAAACCCTCTTTGCTATTCAAAGTCTGGTCAAAGGACCAGCGGCAGCAGCATTACCTGGGAGCTTGTTAGAGCACGTTACAATTTGCACTTCTATGCTTTTCTCATTTCTCCGGTGCTTCTCAAATATTAATGTGTATGAATCACCTGATGGGTGGGGAGATCCTGTTAAAATGCAGATTCTGATTCAGTAGGTCTGGGTGAGACCTAAGATTCTGATTTTAGAAAGTTCCCAGGTTATTCTGGTGCCTCCAGTCTGGGAACCACAGATTTAGATTTAAGGCCCTAGAACTATACTGTCCAATATGGTAGCCCCAGGCATGTGTAGCTGTGGAGCACTGGATACATGGGATTTTGAAGCTTAATATGGAAGAAAGAATGTAAAATATCTCATTAACAATTTAAAAATATCGATTATATGTTGCAGTGATAATATTTCGGATATGTTGGGTTAAATAAAATATAGTGTCACATTTATCTTTTTCTTTCTACATGAAAAAAATAATTAATTTTGGCTGTGCTGGGTCTTAGTTGCGGCATGTGGGATCTTTTAGTTGCAGCATGTGAACTTTTTTTTTTTTACATCTTTATTGGAGTATAATTGCTTTAGAATGGTGTGTTAGTTTCTGCTTTATAACAAAGTGAATCAGTTATACATATACATATGTCCCATTATCTATTCCCTCTTGTATCTCCCTCCCTCCCTCCCCCCACCATCCCACCCCTCTAGGTGGTCACAAAGCACCGAGCTGATCTCCCTGTGCTATGCGGCTGCTTCCCACTAGCTAGCTATTTTACGTTTGGTAGTGTATATATGTCCATGCCACACTCTCACTTTGTCCCAGCTTACCCTTCCCCCTCCCCATATCCTCAAGCCCATTCTCTAGTAGGTCTGTGTCTTTATTCCCATCTTACCCCTAGGTTCTTCATGACTTTTTTTTTCTTAGATTCCATATATATGTGTTAGCATACGGTATTTGTCTTTCTTTTTCTGACTGACTTCACTCTGTATGACAGACTCTAGGTCCATTCAGCTCACTACAAATAACTCAATTTCGTTTCTTTTTATGGCTGAGTAATATTGCATTGTGTATATGTGCCACATCTTCTTTATCCATTCATCTCTTGATGGACACTTAGGTTGCTTCCATGTCCTGGCTATTGTGAATAGAGCTGCAGTGAACATTTTGGTACATGACTCTTTTGGAAGTATGGTTTTCTCAGGGTATATGCCCAGTAGTGGGATTGCTGGGTCGTATAGTAGTTCTATGTGTAGGTTTTTAAGGAACCTCCATACTGTTCTCCATAGTGGCTGTATCAATTTACATTCCCACCAGCAGTGCAAGAGGGTTCCCTTTTCTTCACACATTCTCCAGCATTTATTGTTTGTAGATTTTTTGATGATGGCCATTCTGATCGGTATGAGATGATATCTCATTGTAGTTTTGATTTGCATTTCTCTAATGATTAATGATGTTGAGCATTCTTTCATGTGTTTGTTGGCAATCTGTATATCTTCTTTGGAGAAATGTCTATTTAGGTCTTCTGCCCATTTTTGGATTGGGTCGTTTGTTTTTTGATACTGAGCTGCATGAGCTGCTTGTAAATTTTGGAGATTAATGCTTTGTCAGTTGCTTCATTTGCAAATATTTTCTCCCATTCTGAGGGTTGTCCTTTGGTCTTGTTCATGGTTTCCTTTGCTGTGCAAAAGCTTCGAAGTTTCATTAGGTCCCATTTGTTCATTTTTGTTTTTATCTCCATCTCTCTAGGAGGTGGGTCTAAAAGGATCTTGCTGTGATTTATGTCATAGAGTGTTCTGCCTATGTTTTCCCCTAAGAGTTTGATAGTTTCTGGCCTTACATTTAGGTCTTTAATCCATTTTGGGTTTATTTTTGTGTGTGGTGTTAGAGAGTGATCTAATCTCATACTTTTACATGTACCTGTCCAGTTCTCCCAGCACCACTTATTGAAGAGGCTGTCTTTTCTCCACTGTACATTCTTGCCTCCTTTATCAAAGATAAGGTCACCATATGTGCGTGGGTTTATCTCTGGGCTTTCTATCCTGTTCCATTGATCTATATTTCTGTTTTTGTGCCAGCACCATACTGTCTTGATTACTGTGGCTTTGTAGTATAGTCTGAGGTCAGGGAGCCTGATTCCTCCAGCTCCGTTTTTCGTTTTCAAGATTGCTTTGGCTATTCAGGGTCTTTTGTGTTTCCATACAAATTGTGAAATTTTTTGTTCTAGTTCTGTGAAAAATGCCAGTGGTAGTGTGATAGGGATTGCATTGAATCTGTAGATTGCTTTGGGTAGTAGAGTCATTTTCACAATGTTGATTCTTCCAATCCAAGAACATGGTATATCTCTCCATCTATTTGCATCATCTTTAATTTCTTTCATCAGTGTCTTATGATTTTCTGCATACAGGTCTTTTGTCTCCTTAGGTAGGTTTATTCCTAGATATTTTATTCTTTTTGTTCCAGTGCTAAATGGGAGGGTTTTCTTAATTTCACTTTCAGATTTTTCATCATTAGTGTATAGGAATGCCAGAGATTTCTGTGCATTAATTTTGTATCCTGCTACTTTACCAAATTCCTAGATTAGCTCTAGTAGTTTTCTGGTAGCATCTTTGAGATTATCTTTGCATAGTGTCATGTAATCTGCAAACAGTGACAGCTTTACTTCTTCTTTTCCGATTTGGATTCCTTTTATTTCTTTTTCTTCTCTGATTACTGTGGCTAAAACTTCCAAAACTATGTTGAATAATAGTGGTGAGAGTGGGCGACCTTGTCTTGTTCCTGATCTTAGTGGAAATGCTTTCAGTTTTTCACCATTGAGAACGATGTTGGCTGTGGGTTTGTCATATATGGCCTTTATTATGTTGAGGAAAGTTCCCTCTATGCCTACTTTCTGCAGGGTTTTTATCATAAATGGGTGTTGAATTTTGTCAAAAGCTTTCTCTGCATCTGTTGAGATGATCATATGGTTTTTCTCCTTCAGTTTGTTAATATGGTGTATCTCGTTGATTGATTTGCGTATATTGAAGAATCCTTGCATTCCTGGAATAAACCCCACTTGATCATGGTGTATGATCCTTTTAATGTGCTGTTGGATTCTGTTTGCTAGTATTTTGTGGAGGATTTTTGCATCTATGTTCATCAGTGAAATTGGCCTGTAGTTTTCTTTCTTTGTGACATCTTTGTCTGGTTTTGGTATCAGGGTGATGGTGGCCTCGTAGAATGAGTTTGGGAGTGTTCCTCACTCTGCTATATTTTGGAAGAGTTTGAGAAGGATAGGTGTTAGCTCTTCTCTAAATGTTTGATAGAATTCACCTGTGAAGCCATCTGGTCCTGGGCTTTTGTTTCTTGGAAGATTTTTAATCACAGTCTGAATATCAGCGCTTGTGATTGTTCTGTTCATATTTTCTATTTCTTCCTGGTTCAGTCTTGGCCGGTTGTGCATTTCTAAGAATTTGTCCATTTCTTCCAGGTTGTCCATTTTATTGGCATAGAGTTGCTTGTAGTAATCTCTCATGATCTTTTGTATTTCTGCAGTGACTGTTGTAACTTCTCCTTTTACATTTCTAATTCTATTGATTTCAGTCTTCTCCCTTTTTTTCTTGATGAGTCTGGCTAATGGTTTATCAATTTTGTTTATCTTCTCAAAGAACCAGCTTTCAGTTTTATTGATCTTTGCTATCGTTTCCTTCATTTCTTTTTCATTTATTTCTGATCTGATCTTTATGATTTCTTTCCTCCTACTAACTTTGGGTTTTTTTTTTGTTCTTCTTTCTCTAATTGCTTTAGGTGCAAGGTTAGGTTGCTTATTTGAGATGCTTCTTGTTTCTTGAGGTAGGATTGTATTGCTATAAACTTCCCTCTTAGAACTGCTTTTGCTGCATCCCATAGGTTTTGGGTCGTCGTGTCTCCATTGTCATTTGTTTCTAAGCTTTTTTTGATTTCCTCTTTGATTTCTTTAGTGATCACTTCGTTATTAAGTAGTGTATTGTTTAGCCTCCATGTGTTTGTATTTTTTACAGATCTTTTCCTGTAATTGATATCTAGCCTCATAGCGTTGTGGTCGGAAAAAATACTTGATACCGTTTCAATTTTCTTAAATTTACCAAGGCTTGATTTGTGACCCAAGATATGATCTATCCTGGAGAATGTTCCATGAGCACTTGAGAAAAATGTGTATTTTGTTGTTTTTGGATGGAATGTCCTATAAGTATCAATTAAGTCCATCTTTTTTTTTTTTAAATTTTTTTCTTTTTTGTGTGGTACACGGGCCTCTCACTGTTGTGGCCTCTCCCGTTGTGGAGCACAGGCTCCGGACGCGCAGGCTCAGCGGCCGTGGCTCACGGGCACAGCCGCTCCGCGGCATGTGGGATCCTCCCGGACTGGGGCACGAACCCGTGTCCCCTGCATCGGCAGGCGGACTCTCAACCACTGCGCCACCAGGGAAGCCCAGGTCCATCTTGTTTAATGTATAATTTAAAACTTGTGTTCCCTTATTTATTTTCATTTTGGATGATCTGTCCATTGGTGAAAGTGGGGTGTTAAAGTCCCCTACTATGAATGTGTTACTGTCGATTTCCCCTTTTATGGCTGTTAGTATTTGCCTTATGTATTGAGGTGCTCCTCTGTTGGGTGCATAAATATTTACAATTGTTATATCTTCTTCTTGGATTGATCCCTTGATCATTATGTAGTGTCCTTCTTTGTCTCTTCTAACAGTCTTTATTTTAAAGTCTATTTTGTCTGATATGAGAATTTCTACTCCAGCTTTCTTTTGATTTCCCTTTGCATGGAATATCTTTTTCCATCCCCTCACTTTCAGTCTGTGTGTGTCCCTAGGTCTGACATGGGTCACTTGTAGGGAGCATATATATGGGTCTTGTTTTTGTATCCATTCAGCCAGTCTCTGTCTTTCGGTGGGAGCATTTAATCCATTTACATTTAAGGTAATTTGGGTTTGTTATTGTAGGTCTTTTCCTTCTCCTGTGTTTCTTGCCTAGAGAAGTTCCTTTAGCATTTGTTGTAAAGCTGGTTTGGTGGTGCTGAACTCTCTCAGCTTTTGCTTGTCTGTAAAGGTTTTAATTTCTCCATCAAATGTGAATGAGATCCTTGCTGGGTAGAGTAATCTTGGTTGTAGGTTTTTCTCCTTCATCACTTTAAATATGTCCTGCCACTCCCTTCTGGCTTGCAGAGTTTCTGCTGAAAGATCAGCTGTTAACCTTATGGGGATTCCCTTGTGTGTTATTTGTTGTTTTTCCCTTGCTGCTTTTAATATGTTTTCTTTGTATTTAATTTTTGACAGTTTTGATTAATATGTGTCTTGGCGTGTTTCTCCTTGGATTTATCCTGTATGAGACTCTCTGTGCTTCCTGGACTTGATTAACTGTTTCCTTTCCCATATTAGGGAAGTTTTCAACTATAATCTCTTCAAATATTTTCTCAATCACTTTTTCTCTTCTTCTTCTGGGACCCCTATAATTCGAATGTTGGTGTGTTTAGTGTTGTCCCAGAGGTGTCTGAGACTGTCCTCAGTTCTTCTCATTCTTTTTTCTTTATTCTTCTCTGCAGTAGTTATTTCCACTATTTTATCTTCCAGGTCACTTATCCGTTCTTCTGCCTCAGTTACTCTGCTATTGATCCCTTCTAGAGTATTTTTCATTTCATTTATTGTGTTGTTCATCGTTGCTTGTTTCCTCTTTAGTTCTTCTAGGTCCTTGTTAAATGTTTCTTGCATTTTCTCTATTGTATTTTCAAGATTTTGGATCATCTTTACTATCATTACCCTGAATTCTTTTTCAGGTAGACTGCCTGTTTCCTCTTCATTTGTTATGTCTGGTGGGTTTTTATCTTGCTCCTTCATCTGCTGTGTGTTTCTCTGTCTTCTCATTTTGCTTATCTTACTGTGTTTGGGGTCTCCTTTTTGCAGGCTGCAGTTTGTAGTTCGTGTTGTTTTTGGTGTCTGTCCCCAGTGGCTAAGGTTGGTTCAGTGGGTTGTGTAGGCTTCCTGGTGGAGGGGACTAGTGCCTGTGTGCTGGTGGATGAGGCTGGATCTTGTTTTTCTGGTGGGCAGGTCCATGTCTGGTGGTGTGTTTTGGTGTGCCTGTGGCCTTATTATGATTTTAGGCAGCCTCTGTGCTAATGGGTAGGGTTGTGTTCCTGTCTTGCTAGTTATTTGGCATAGGGTGTCCAGCACTGTAGCTTGCTGGTCGTTGAGTGAAGCTGGGTGTTGGTGTTGAGATGGAGATCTCTGGGAGATCTTCGCCATTTGATATTACGTGGAGCTGGGAGGTCTCTTGTGGACCAGTGTCCTGAACTTGGCTCTCCTACCTCAGAGGCACAGCACTGGCTCCTGGCTGGAGCACCAAGAGCCTTTCATCCACACGGCTCAGAATAAAAGGGAGAAAAAGTAGAAAGAAAGAAAGAAGGAGGATAAAATCAAATAAAATAAAGTAAGATGAAATAATTAAATTAAAAAATAATTATTAAGAAAAAAATTTTTTTAAAGTAAAAAAAGAAATGGATGGACAGAATCTAGGACAGATGGTGAAAGCAAAGCTATACAGACAAAATCTCACACAGAAGCATACACATACATACTCACAAAAAGAGGAAAAGGGGAAAAAATAATATATCTTGCTCTCAAAGTCCACCTCCTCAATTTGGGATGATTGGTTGTCTATTCAGGTATTCCACTGATGCAGGGTACATCAAGTTGATTGTGGAGGTTTAATCCGCTGCTCCTGAGGCTGCTGGGAGAGATTTCCCTTTTTCTTTTTTGTTTGCAGAGCTCCCGGGGTTCAGCTTTGGATCTGGCGCCGCCTCTGTGTAGGACGCCTGAGGGAGTCTGTCCTTCACTCAGACAGGACGGGGTTAAAGGAGCGGCTGCTTTGGGGGCTCTGGCTCACTCAGGCCAGGGGGAGGGAGGGGTACGGATTGAGGGGCGAGCCTGTGGTGGCAGAGGCCGGTGGGACGTTGCACCAGCCTGAGGCATGCTGTGCTGCGTTCTCCCGGGGAAGTTGTCCCTGGATCCTGGGACCCTGGCTGTGGTGGGCTGCACAGGCTCCTGGGAAGGGAGGTGTGGATAGTGACCTGTGCTTTCACACGGGCTTCTTGGTGGCTGCAGTAGCAGCCTTAGCGTCTCATGCCCGTCTCTGGGGTCCACGCTTTAAGCCGCAGCTCGCGCCTGTCTCTGGAGCTCCTTTAAGCAGCGCTCTTAATCTCCTCTCCTCGCGCACCAGGAAACAAAGAGGGAAGAAAAAGTATCTTGCCTCTTTGGCAGCTCCAGAGTTTTCCCCAGACTCCCTCCCGGCCAGCCGTGGCGCACTAACCCCCTGCAGGCTGTGTTCACGTCGCCAACCCCAGTCCTCTCCCTGCGATCCGACCGAAGCCCAAGCCTCAGCTCCCAGCCCCACCCGCCCCGGCGGGTGAGCAGACAAGCCTCTCGGGCTGGTGAGTGCTGGTTGGCACTGATCCTCTGTGCGGGAATCTCCCCGCTTTGCCCTCCGCACCCCTGTTGCTGCGCTCTCTTCTGTGGTGCCGAAGCTTTCCCCCTCCGCCTCCCGCAGTCTCTGCCCGCGAAGGGGCTCCTAGTGTGTGGAAACCTTTCCTCCTTCACAGCTCCCTCCCACTGGTGCAGGTCCCGTCCCTATTCTTTTGTGTCTGTTTATTCTTTTTTCTTTTGCCTTACCCAGGTACGTGGGGAGTTTCTTGCCTTTTGGGAGGTCTGAGGTCTTCTGCCAGCGTTCAGTAGGTGTTCTGTAGGAGTTGTTCCACGTGTAGATGTATTTCTGATATATCTGTGGGGAGGAAGGTGATCTCCGCGTCTTAATCTTCCGCCATCTTCCCGGCCCCTCCTTTTATACTTTTATCCTCTGCATTTCTTGCCTGTGTACTCTGCAGTCCAAGTATACAACGTCTCTTAAGGATTTTGTGTATGTTCTTGTACGAGATGGTGGGGTACATGGTGGGGTACAGTGCTTTGCAGATGCTACTCCCTTAGTCTGAAATGCCTTTTCTCTTCGTATATAGATGTAAAATTTCTGCACATACCTTCTGACAACTAAATGTTGACCTCATCTGTGAGGCCTTTCTTAACTCGCATGGAGAGTCATTCGTACTGTGCTCTCTGGATATGTTTTACATTACCTTATGGTACTTGTCAGCCTGTTTGAGTCTGTCTCAAATGGTATTTGAGCCTCTCAAGGGCACGGCTCTATCTTTTTCACTGTCCTATACCCAGCGTTTTAGTCTGGCTTCTTCCAGAAACAGAGCTGAGACAAGGCTTTGAATGCAAGTAGGTTCTTTGGAAGGTGATTCCGAGCAGCTCTGTGAGAGAGTGGGAAGTGAGGCAGGGAAGGCAAGGCAAACAATGGAGAATGTAGTAATGAGCCTGTTAGTGTCGTGGGCAACTGGGGCTCATCTCACTGGGGTCTTCTGGGAAGCTGTATGGAACTCTTGTCAGACCTGTCCCACTCAAGGGTGAGGACATTGGGATGTTTATCCACCGACTCCCATCCTTCATTGATGGAGGGCTATCAGCTCCTGGCATTTGGACCTGTGCTGTACTTGAGCTTAGCCCAAGAACACCCTCAGGTGGAAAATCACGTGGTTGCTGAAGAAAGCCAATAGTGTATAAGGGCATGGTGAGAGGTAAGGAGGGGGTGGATGGGGGTATCTAGAGCATCTGCAACAGCCAGTCCTAAAAAATAATATGTAACCAATAAACGTTGGTTGAATGACATCAGTGAATGAGTGAATGCAGCTTGTAGGGATTATCCTGATGAGACCCAAATCAAGAAAAATTAAAATACCTTTTCTTAAATGAAACATGTTTTCTTTGAGGACACATCTTTGAAAATCAGAACTTGTGATGTCTACTAATGTACTCAGTGTTCTTTTATTATTTTCCTTTCTGGAATACTTTCAGCTTTCCTGGCTAAGATATCCCATGTGACATTACCAGAGTACAGTGCAGTATCTGATGTTTTGCTTTGGAACGCCTTGCATATGAGATGGGATCCATCCATTCTAGAGGAAGGGGTTTGAGGGATTTGGAAAAGTTATACCAGATGGAGATCTGTCTAAAGGTTTTGGCACAAGTTGCATTAATACATTTACTGATGCATCATTTGTTCATGTTACTTGTAAATTATTCTCTTATTTATATATTTAGTTCTGCCATTGACAGACTTCTGCAAAGATTCCACTACATTTTATTTTTACTTTATTTATACTAATTTTCTTCACGCTGCTTGTGTTCAGGACCTGCAAAGTTACTTTAAAAATTAAAAGAATAAAAATTAAGAAAGTTAATTCGCATAGAGTGGAACCTCCAGAAAACCGTGACGTTGAGAAATGACATATTTATTAGTGTTCAGACAAGCACATCTCCCTGGACTTTTTAACACAGTTGAAGGATGTGACTTGATTTATAAATGAAGCTGTGCAGTAATGAGGCATCTTTTAAAGAAGTGAGGCTCTCAAACTTGGGTGAATGTCTGAATTCCCTAGAAGCTTGTCACAAATAAGGAACCCATCCTCCTGTAATATATATTTAATATGCAAACCAGAGCAGTCCGAAGGTCTTGCAGGTTTGAGAATTGCTATCTAAAAGGCATGAAAACTACTTAGCCTGCCTGAATGAAGTTTAGTCCGCCTAGATTATTAACTCCTCGTGGCCTGTGGCCATGTTTCGTATTGATTTGGCTTCCCCTAAAGCACCAGTTCAGTGTTGAGTATATAGTGAGCCATCAGTATTTGCTGATGACAGGTGTTTAAAGGCCAGCCTGTTTGTCCCTTACTTGATCAGTGGAGGAAAGGTACTCCAAGAAATGGGAGATCTTGGGTAAATATTAAACATTTCTGCTGTCTTGCTGGGTTTGCAATTTGGCATCACAGTGGAATGTTGAACCAATCAGTTACCTTGCTACGTAACACAGTTCTTTGAATCATTCACTTAATGGTAATGGAAGGGAGCTACCATGTATTAAGTGTGTTCCACTGACAGACGCTTTCTTCGGGTTATCTCATTTAATTCTCACGACAATCCTATGAGGAAGGACTATTATCCTCATTCTATAGATGGAAAAATGATTTCTAGAGGGTAAGTCACTTGCACAGAGTCATACAGCAAGTAAGTGATAGAGCTGGGATTAGAGTCCAAGTTCATCTAGTCCCAGTGTTTGTGCTCTTTTCACGACACGAAGACTCCTTTCAAGGGACCTTCCAAGCAAAAGCCCAATGTGAAGTAGCACTTGACAGGGGCATGGGGAAGAGGGGGGCCAAGTTTGGTTCTTTTTTAGCCGGATTTGATTCTGAGTGTCCTCCTAATTACCCCCTTTCTTACCCTGATCTTTTCCTTGGTCTTCATTCACTTTCCCTCCTAATTCAAAGCAAGAAGTAGATAGATGGTGGGAGAGTAGCCAATATTGTAGATAGATGGTGGGAGAGTAGCCAATATTGGTGATAAGACCATTTCAGTTTCTTATTTTTATCTTGAAGCTCGTCCCTGGATTATCCATCTTTGCCTCAATTCTCCCATTAAATTTTACAGTGGAAACCTGACATAAGTGGGATGAAGCCCTTGGCTATAAACTGAGTTACAAGAAGCAACGCATGCTGAATTTTCAAAAACTGGAGTTAAACAAAATGATTAGAATAACTAAAGTTGGGATGAGTGAGAGTTCGGGGCGGCTGCAATAAATAGAATTCTCATGTTCAAGAGGGATTTAGAAAGGTATTAGGAGGTAGTATTGCAAGGGTTGACACAAGAAGAGGTCAAGATATATATGGGGATTTCAGTTCTATTGGAGGTCAAGGTGAGAATTTTTTTCGAGTAGCATCAAAGGGAACATGAAAAGTAGTCTCAGAGATAAGAGAAATGTGAGCATTGCAAGGCATAGATCATTCCAAGATTGCTGGCTTGGGAGCCTTTGGGGATAAAGGGAATTAGAACTGTTTACACTTAAGCTCCATCCTGCAAATTGTCCGGAAGCAGAGAAGGGTGTCAAAGTCAGACAGATCATCTGATGAGGCCGAAGTATGTACCAAGGGGTGTGCTTGAGTCATATGTTATCATAGCCAGAGTCACTTCCTTAGTTGCTGTTCATAGTGAGAAATCTAAGTGTAAAGTTAGCAAGGAACCAAAAGAATTCTTGCTCAGAAGGGTGGGCAGAGTGTCCGGAAGCTTTAAGGAATGTCAAAGGCATATTTCACTTCATGGTTCTCGTGCTATTTATAAAGGCTGTCACTTGCATTTTATAGCAGTGGTCCATGCTCTCCTCCCTCACCTGCTTCCCTTCTCATGAATTTTGTTTTGTTTTGTTTTCTTACATAATAGAAAAAAGCACATCTAATGGCAAATTTGCCTCCAAAAAGGCTCAAAACAAGATGTGATCTGAGGGTGACCCCAGAGAAGCCAGGTTAGGTGGGTTCCTGTAATCTCTTCTGCTGTTTACTGGCATGATTGCCCATGAAATCTCTCTCCTTGACCCCATCCCTTCAATATCTAGAATATTCCGTACTCATTCCACTCTCTGCCTGGATTTGTTCCCTCTCCATATGTATCCTTTTTTTGGTGCCTGGGAGTCCTTTGGCTCGAGCTGGAGAACTTTATGATAAAAACGATGACCTTTTCCTCTTAAAAACACATCATTCGAACCCTCCTTGACCTGATGGGGGAAACCAGTAAGGGCATGAGGTAAAGAAAATCAGTTAGGATGAATGTTTGAGGAGCTAGAATTGGCCCCTGGAAGGTTACAGTGGTAAGGGACATGCCAGAGGCAGAACAGTTGTTAATTCATCTGTCAGTTACCCAGTTAAACTGGAAACTCCACGAAGGCAGGATCCGTATCCGTGTTCTTCACTGCAAAAATTTTCTTCTTTATAGCAAAATTCCTGGCACATAATAGGTGCTCAGTAATTATTTGGTGAATGAATGAAGACCTTCAGTCATAACCACTAGACACCATTACAATAATTTAGATCCTGAGGACGGCCAATTCCATTTTCACCTTATACCTAGAGCCTAGCTTTCTACATGTCATTCAGTTTCTTGTATTATTGTCATGCATCCCTCTCACCTTCTAGATTTTAAGCCTCATAAAGGGCAGGGGCATCAGTAGATGTCACTATCCTCAAGAGCTCAATTCCTAGCATAGTGGGCTGTGTGTAGTAGGAAATTAGCACGTTTCATAAAAGAATTAAATAACTTTCATCATGATAATATGACTTCATAGGGAAATTTTCAGACATCTGAAAGTGACATTCTAAGCATTTTTAAAAGTAATTTCTTTTGGAGTATAGTTGATTTACAATGTGTTCGTTTCAGGTGTATAGCAAAGTGAATCAGTTATATATATAAATATATCCCCTCTTTTTTATTTTTTTAATTTTTAAAATGTATTTATTTATTATTTATTTATTTCTGGCTGCATTGGGTCTTTGTTGCTGTGCACGGGCTTTCTCGTTGCAGTGAGCGAGGGCTACTCTTCGTTGTGGTGCGCAGGCTTCTCATTGTGGTGGCTTCTCTTGTTGTGGTTGCAGAGCATGGGCTCTAGAGCGCAGGCTCAGTAGTTGTGGCACACGGGCTTTTAGTTGCTCCACAGCATGTGGGATCTTCTTGGACCAGGGCTCGAACCCATGTCCCCTGCACTGGCAGGTGGATTATTAACCACTGTGCCACCAGGGAGGTCCCTATCCCCTCTTTTTCAGATTCTTTACCCATATAGGTCATTACAGAGTATTGAGTTGCCTGTGCTATACAGTAGGTCCTTATTAGTTATCTATTTTATATATAGTAGTGTGTATACGTCAATTCCAATCTCCCAATTTATCCCTCCCCCCTTTATCCCCTGGTAACCATAAGTTTGTTTTCTACATCTGTGGCTCTATTTCTGTTTTGTAGATAAATTCATTTGTCCCCTTTTTTTTAGATGCCACATACAAGCGATATCATATGATATTTGTCTTTCGGTGTCTGACTTACTTCACTCAGTATGACAATCTCTACGTCCATTCATGTGATATTCTAAGAAATTTTTCAATCAGACTTTAAGAGATGATAGAAATGACTACCTTGAGCTGATAGACACTACTATTCTCCAGCGGAAAGTAAACATTTTAGCCTGATACGGATGATGACTGGTTTATTGGCATCTTACTTGAACAAATGTAGGTTAAATTTTGAGAGGATATATTCTAGTAATAAAACTGGTAGAAGATCAGTTTTTGATGGTCTAAAGCTTCCCCCACTGGTGAAATATTTGCAAGGGTAGTGGAAAGATATGACAATTCATTTTCTTAAGGAAAGGATTTAAATAACATCTCTTCCTGGTACAGACATGGATTGCCACTTCCAGAGGGGATATATTAAGGCCTACTAGGTACGTGTTGTTTTCTGTTTACTGCTGGCTTCTATAAATATGTCTTGTAAATTATGCCACAAGAGGAATGTCACAAGTCGGCTTGTGTCAAACAACAGAAATCAAAACATATGGCAGATGAATATACCACTCTCCTGCCTGATTTTATCAGAGGTTCAAAGTTTACAGATCACTAGTAATGAGGGGACTTGGAGATGATTACATTAACAGGAAGCCTGGTGGTTGTTTAGGGTCCTGATTTTGGAGCCAGACAATCTGGGTTCCAATCCTGGTTGTACCACTTACTGCCCATGTGACCTCATTCAAGTTACTTCACCACCTCGTGCCTCAGTTTTGTTCTCTATAAAATGAAGAGAATAGTAATAGTCCTCACATCGTCGAGTGTCATGAGGGTTGAGTTAATACCTGTAAAGCACTCAGTGCCTGGCATGTAATAAGGCCATATATATGTTTTCTATTATCATTAGCTTAAGACCTCAATTTACATCCAAGAAACTGAGGTCCGGAGTCATGAATCACTGCATGTAAGGCCACAGAGTTTGGGCCAGAACCTAGCTCTGCTCATCCCCAATTCAGAGCTCTTTTTACTCGGCCATGATGCCTTGTTGTGTAAATGAAATGATATCAGTAAACCCCAAGAAAGAGGAATTGAAATGATATCAGTAAACCCCAAGAAAGAGGAATTTCTTGAATGCATTTTTTTTTTAAGGTAAGAGCCAGTGATACTTGTGAGTAATATCAAGAAGTATGTATTAATCCTTTGGCCTTAGGTGGTGGTGCAGATATGGTGGTGCCCTGCCCATATCTTGTCCACTCACTGGACCAGTGCATGCTATTAGCATCCTTCTGCAGGCATGTGTGACTCTCTGCTTATGGGCTTTTTCTTGGCCTTTGCATGGGAGGGCCAGAAATATCCAAGAGTTAATGCCCCCTTGGGAATAGTCCTCCCTACCGATGATGGAAAGGATCTGAAGAATAAACACCCCAGCTACTTGCCCTTCAGATGAGATAACGCTGGAGCTTATGCTTCACTCTCTCTCTCAGGAGACCCCAGCAGGATTCAGCCTCTTTTGCACATGGTACACACCTGCTCACTGACAGCACATCCTGAATTGGTTGCTTGCTTTTCCCATCTCACTTCCCTTCTCTACTGGTGTTTTCTGGAATCACCTCACAGGTAAACTGCTTGCACCCAGATCCTTGTCTCTTGGTCGGCTTGACCTCAGGAATGACAGTTAGAAAGAAGCAAGAAGTCTAAGTACTCTATGGTTTGGGGACAGATAAACCCAAATGAATATTTGGCATTCTAGAAGATGAGGGGAAAAAATGCTGGCTGTGAGGCCCCTCAGGAAAAAATGGCCATGTTTTTAAGAGTGCCTTTTCCCCATACATAAAAGCTGGGCCTATTTAGAAATATAAAGTTCTCAGAAACTTTTAAGCCCTGAAGGAAACTGGAAATGTTTGAACAAATAAAAATACTTACATAGCTTATATAATTTTTAACACCCTTCACAGATCTAAAGTCACTTTGTTAATTTAGGAACATAAAAATGCATTATGTATAACTTGGTTGGCTCCTAAAAGTATCATGTTTGATATCTAGCGAGATGTGAAGGCCTAGCAAATAGGAGCAAAAAGAATATTTTGAAAGGGAATCTTGAAATGCCATGATGAAATAAAGTTCCAAGACAATTCTATAAGCTAGTCTTATAGGCTGCTGGTGCAGGCGGGGCCATTTCCCCTGTCCTGGAATTGCTATAAGAGATTGATTTTCAGGGACATTTGGGGGCTAGAAGTGTGAGCACAAGACACTGGAATTCTGGGGTATGCTGAATGTCTTGATGTTTTGACTTGGGGTACTTGGGGATAGCTCTGAGTTGTTCCATTGTGATGCATTATCGACCCCCAAAGAGTGGTCCCTAGACACTCCCTCTGCACCTCAGTAGACCTTCAGGCAGCCCTATATTTATAAATCCATCTACAGTGTGAACACTGTGTAGAGAAAAAGGTATGTTGAGATGCAGTTGCTGGGTAGTAGAACCAAGTCCTTTAGCCATACACTGGCTAAAGGACTTGGTTCCTCATACCAGCATCACAGACATGGAGGTTTACAACCACATTCCCCTGCAAAATCACAGAACGAAATCAATTAGCAGATGATATTCCCCTGGCCACAGGGATTGGTTTGAATGTGGCTTCTTTGGCTCAGCGGTCAGGGTTTTTGTTGAATGGTTGAAGGAAGCCTCTCCTCTGGGATGTAAATTGCTACTCAGAGTCACTCTTTGAAATCAGCCTTTAAAAGAGCATCGGCAGGGCTTCCCTGGTGGCGCAGTGGTTGAGAGTCCGCCTCCCGATGCAGGGGACGCCGGTTCGTGCGCCGGTCCAGGAAGACCCCACATGCCGCGGAGCGGCTGGGCCTGTGAGCCATGGCCGCTGAGCCTGTGCATCCGGAGCCTGTGCTCCATAACGGGAGAGGCCACAACAGTGAGAGGCCGGCGTACAGCAAAAAAAAAAAAAAAAAAAAAAAAAAAAGAGCATCGGCAGAGCTGAGAAAATCGCCTAGAATTTAGTGAAGGAAGTGGAGCCACAGGCAGGATCTAACTGTATCTGGAACTAGCACTATCTATGGGCTTTGCAGTTACAGCAGCCTCTAAATCCTCTGTAGTGTTTTAGCCTACTTATATGAGGACTTCTATTTCTCATACCAGAAGGCGTTCTTTTTTTTTAATTTTTATTGGAGTATAGTTGCTTTACGATGTTGTTAGTTTCTGCTGTACAGCAAAGTGAATCAGCCATACATATACACATATCTCCTCTTTTTCGGATTTCCTTCAGAAGGCATTCTTATGGACATACTTAGGCATGATAGGAATGTGACTACTGGAACTTATTCTTTGAAAATAATAATTTTGCTTTAACTATAATCTATCACAATAAGCTCTCCCCTCAAGGCCCATTTTATGGACTTTTCTGCAGTTGATGTTAAATATGGCTGAGAAATCCAAGCACCATTAGAAATTTAGCAGCAGTCAGAGTTCAGGGGTTTTCTTGAAGTGGAGGTTCAGTATAAACACAGGGGAGGATACTGTCTAGCAATCAGTAATAGTTGATTATTTTGTGAGCACGTTTTACAAAACTAACTGGCTACATTCCAATTTGAATAAGCAAATTAGAATAAACAGTTCCACCTGGCTTAGATACCTATTTGATTTGGGCAATTGGTGGTTCACTTGGCATGTAGTATTAAGCGTTCAGCAGCTGGGGCTCTCCCCCTCGTGGGGCCTTTCTTTTCAGAAGACAATTATTTCAGATTGACAAAGAGCTGGAATCTGAGCTGGGTTCATTCAAGACCAAGGATGTACTAAAATCTTAGCAATCACTATTTTAAGTAGTGATGGGAACACTCATTAAATGGAAATCTTTTCTCTTTGAGACACAGTAAGCATTTTCTTCTAAGCATATTTTGAAAGATTTTCCCTTTAGATGTTAATTCAAGACAGTATTTAAATCTATTGAGTGTGACCTTGTGCCCGTGATGGAGAATTTTCTCCTGGTAAGATCTTAGTTAGCACTTTGTAGAATACAAAACCAAATGAAACATGGCTGGTCACATGCATTATTTTTTACTTACGTAGTGTTTTTCATTCTCTCAGGCTCTCTGCCTAGAACACTCACCACGCGCCAGTGCACGCATGGCAGACTTGTACGCATCCTCTTTGTCTCAGCTTGTGGCTTGTCCTCTAGGAAGTCTTGAACCACTACCACCACCACCACCATTCACCCAGTAAAAGTTATGTGCCTAGCGTTCTGTAACTGACCATCGTAGCATTTCTCATACTCTGTTGGAAATGCCTCTTTACTTGTCTTTATCCCCAGCTGTGGTGGACAGACTTTAAGATGGCCCCCGTGATCCCCATTTCCTGGTGTCTACACTCTTGTGTTATTTTCCCCCGCCTTGATTTTGGGATCTGTGACTTGTATTAGTCAGTGGAATATGGCAAATGTGATGGGATATCATTCCCATAACTAGTTTACATTATATAAACACTGTCTTGCTAGCAGCTCACTCTGGACACTCTCCTTGGTAGCTTTGAAGGAGCCAGCTGCCAGGTGTCCTACAGCTGCAAGGAAATGAGTTCTGCCAATGACCTGAGTGAGCTTGCAAGTCCTATCAGGTTCCCATTTTACAGACAGGAATTGGAGGTTAGAAATGCTGTTTCGTGCCTTAAGGCACACTGCGTGATTCGTGAAATCAGGATCTTCGAGTCCCCAGCAGGTAGTGCAGTGACTCACATGTACTAGGTATCCGAAAGATGCCTCTCAAATCAGTGTGTGAGGCCCAGGCTGGGATCACCTAGAGAGAACATCTCAACTTGAGCACTTTTGAATCCACCCATGCTTTCTAAAGCAAGCCTCTTCAGGTGGAGAATTAGCATAGGAAGAGTAACTGATGGTGTAGCTTGAAGCACCTCACTCCGAGGTCTGGTGGCCAGATCCATCAATACTTACTTACCATGTTGAAAACTTGAGAGAGGAGAGCCTCAGAATCCTCACCTGTAGGAATTAGTTCTGTGTCCTGTCTTCAGTTCAACATTTTCTTGTTAATGCTCATTTTTCTCTAGTAGATGATCAGCTCATCTGGGTGGAAAGACAGTGCACTGTTCTCTGGTTTAGTGACCACACTATGCTCTTCATAGTGAGTTTGGCCTTGTGCATGGAGACGCGAGTGGTGGAAAGATGAGTGGGCAGCACCCTTGGCAGTTAGGCCTCTCGAGCTGTAACAGTGATTGTTCAGCCTTCATCATCTTTTACGATTGTCTCTTTTCCTTAAGATCTGGACATGACACTTTTTTTTCCCCAAAGTTACTGGGTGCTATGAATAAGTTCATGCTCAGGAAATGTCTATTGAGATGCTGCTTGAAATCATTTTATGACACATTTTTACATTGAAATGTTAAATTCCTTCCTTCTTTTCCTCTTTCCTCCCTTTCCTCCTCCTTTCTCTCCTCCTTTTCTTCCTCTCTCTCTTCCTCCCTCTCTTCCACCCACCCTCCCTCCCTCCTTTCTTCTCCAAACATTTATTGAGCGTCTGGTAGGTGCCGGAGTTAAAAGATTATACAAGTCTGACAGCATCCCACCTCTCATTGTGTGTGTGTGTGTGTGTGTGTGTGTGTGTGTGTGTGTGTGTGTTTACAGAAATACATAGGCAAGTAAAGAATAAACAAAAGTATCCATTTAAAATATTATGATGAAGAGACAATAGGGTGATATGATAGGGATTAGCAGGTGAATTCCTTAGGCTGGGTGAACACTAAAGGTCTTTTCCTGAGGTTTTAAGCTGGAACAAGAAGGAACCAGCCATGCAAAGATCTGGTGGAAGAGAACTGTAGGCAGAGGGAATGGTTAATGCAAAGCTTCTGAGGTGAGAATGAGCTTGGTGGGTTTGAGGAACAGCAGTGAGGTCTCTGTGACTGATTGTGTTGGGGGAGGGGCAGAGGGAGGGGGGGGACAAGGTTATAGACATGGGCAAGGACTAGCTCATATAGGGCCTTGTAAGCCATGGTAAAGAGTTGTTCATTAATTCTAAATACAATGGGTAGAAATTAGATTGTCTTAGGTAGACAAATGACAATGATCTGATTCATTATTATAAAGAAGGTTCCTGGGTGGTAGGTATAAAGGTATTTTATGTTTTTTCAGTTTGCAGTTCTAAAATAGTTCATATTTTTATGATAATTCTTATCACTGGGTACAAAACTAATTGTTAGAGGGAAAGAATGGAGGTAGGGAGATGAAGTAGGAGGCCACTGTATAATTGCAGGTGCCAGAGGTAGGGTGGTAGCAAGTGTGAGGGAGAGAAGTAGACAAATTCAGGATATGTGTTTTGAAGGCTGAGTTGATAACACCTGCTGATGGATTGAATGTGGAGTATGAGGAAAAAAATAGGAATCAAAGATATGTTTTGCTTTGAGCACTTGGTGGAAAAGATGGTTCCACTTACTGAGATGGGGAAAACTGGGGGAAGCACAGGTTTTGGCAGTGTTAGGGTGATCAGAAGTTCTCTTAAGCGTGACGTTCCTGCCAGATCTTCACATGGAGATGTCAGGATTGGATACAGTAGGCTGAGTTCTGTTTATCAGTGATCCTTAAGGCCCTGGATGGGATGAGCTCTCTCAGCTAGAGGAGAGAAAGGGACCCAGGAGTGAGCCATGAACACACCAATATAGAAGTCACGGAGAAGAGGAGAAACCAGCAGAGGAGGTTGCCAGTGAGACAGAGGGGCGATCAGGAGAGGGTGAAGCTGAGAAAACCACAAGAAGAAAATATTTCAAGTTGGAGTGAATAGTCAACTTTGTCTAAAGCAGCAGGTATTACACATTTTTCTGCCATAATGTCTTTTGTAGGATGGTGAGGCCTGTGGAACACCTCAGAAAAACGTTTTTAAGTGCATAAAATAAAATACGTAGAATTACAAAGGAAACCAATTATGTTGAAGTAATACATATTAGAAAACAAATTTGATGGCAATATGTGTTTTTAGTAACATATTCTACAACTAGATCTAGTGGCGAGTTAATAACTATTGTAATCTCTGAATGGTGGTGAGCAGAGATGATATTTTGAGATCTGCACTATCTTAAATGTAGTATGTAAGATGTAATTTGAAAATGTCATATGAAAATATCTGTGATTCTGTGACAAAGGCACAGGTACTGCTAATACTACTGTGGTTTGTTGACTATGTTTAAAACTCAAAGAAATGCTAGATTTCACTTAGTGATTAGTGAAAACAAAGATGTATGTTTTTCCATGCAAGTTCCCGGACCCTCTGATTTCAAAATCACTGGTCTAATGTTAAAAGGTAAAGCTTCAGAAATGGCACTCAGTGGTGTGGATTCTTGTAAACAGTGACTTATTTTGCTATCCTTGTTTAATTTTGAGCAATACCCATAGCTTGTCAATGTTCTGTCTCACTGTTAGAAAATGACATTAAAAGGGCATAGGAGCAATGACAGAGGAAGTGGGTGGAGTGGGGAGGGGAATGCCGAATATTCTTTTCTCTAGTTACTTATGTTGAAGAGCATTAATATTCATAAAGACGTCTAATATTAAAACAGATTTTGAATTGAATTCATTAGGGCAGAAAATGTTTAAATTTGCCTCTACTCCCATTATTTGATATTCAGAATACTTTATAGGGAAGAAGGATAGACACTTGTATGAAGGTTTCCCTTTGTTCTTTTGTTCTTTCTCTTGCCTCCTTTAAAGTTCTAGAATATCTATTATATTCCTCTCTCCCTCTAATTACGTACTAATGTACAAAATATAGGTAACTTGGCATCTTTAAAATACAATGCCCAATTTAAGAGTGTGCTGTGAATTTTGGAATTTCAATGGTATGTGCTCAAAAAATACTTGTTTGTTGACTGCTGGATAGAAATTGTTTCCCACCTCTCCCCGCCTCCTGCTCTACCATGTACATCCTCACCAGTGAAAGTCTAAACATTTA
Source organism: Orcinus orca (assembly GCF_937001465.1). Classification (NCBI taxonomy): domain Eukaryota; kingdom Metazoa; phylum Chordata; class Mammalia; order Artiodactyla; family Delphinidae; genus Orcinus; species Orcinus orca. The sequence continues at coordinate 19,365,828 of NC_064580.1, forward strand.
GCCCTGTATAAATATATCCAACCTATCACCAAGTCCATAATGAAAGTCCTTCATATTCATTCTGCTTGCCTTATACTCTAGTGCAGTGGTGGTTGGCAAACTGTGGCTTGTGGCCTGTTTGTGTGCAGCCAGCAAGCTAAGAACACTCCTTATATTTTTAAAGGGTTGTAACAACAAAAAACAAAGAAGAATATGCAACTGGGGCCTTATGAGGACTGCAAAACCTAAACTATTTACTATTTGGCTCCTTACAGAAAACGTTTGCTGATCGTGCATCGTGGTTTACGTGTGTGCGTGCGCGTGCTTGCGTGTGCGTGCACATGGGTCTACCTAGGAAACTTTCTTAGCCCCCTTCTTTCTCTCTTTATTTTTTTCATGGCTGTATTTTTTATTTAGTGTTGTAAAATTGATTGATATTGAATACACATTGCTTAATATAACAGACATATGCTCAAATTATGTAGCAAGGTATGTGGCATTTATGGTAACCAGTCAGAAGATGATGTACATGGATATACAGTAGGATTGCAATAGGCTGCATGTAACAGAAATCTGACAACCATAGTTCAGTAGTTTTTTTTCTATAACAACAAATCTGAAGATGAGCAGACCAGAGCTGGTGCAGTGATGTTATGAAATCATCAAGGACCCTAACTTCGTCTGGCTTCTTGGGTCACCATCCTTAGCGTGTAACTTTTCCCTCATGGTCACAAGTTGGCTGCTGCAGATGTCGTATGTGTGTCTCAGGCAGGAAAAAAGGAGGACAAAGCCAAAAAGTGCAAAGCAGCTGAGTCTTTCCTTTTTACCAGGAAAACATCTTTTGGAAGCTCATTTAGTAGACATCCCCTTACATCTCACTGATTCAAATTCTGTTACTTATCCATTGCTAGCCACAAAGGAGCTGAAAAAAATCAAATCTTGTAGCTGGTCAGCCCTCTTCTTTAAATAATAGATTTTGTCCCCTTGACCACTGGGGCAGATGAGTGATCAGACTTGGCTAATTCTAGTATGTCATCACCCTAACGACTATGACTGGTCCAAGGGGTGAGCATGTGAAACCATCAGGGGCCATTAGTGTCCTAGAGAATTGATATGCAGACGTTGGGGAAAAGCTGGGGTTGCTCAGCTGAGATGGGATAAGCCTGGTCATGCTGGTGGACCTCATGGAAGAGCATCTGTAACAGGAGAGAAGGGAGGTGATGTGCACAGGGAAGGGGGCCTGATAGATCAAGAGTTAGGAGGGCACAGACCAAAGCTTCTGAGCTCTGACGCTTGAGGCTAGGTCCATTCTTCTCTCTCTGTATTATCTAAGTCAACAATTTCCCTTGTTGTTTAAGCTTATTTGAGTTGCAGTTCTACCACTTGTAAGCAAAATACCTCTTTGTAATTCAAATACATCACATTTCTTCCAAAAGTTCAATAAGAAACCTGACTTTTTCTTTCTTCCTTAATTGGAAATCTGTAATGATGATGTATATAGCTACCAACTACTGGGCACTCTTAACGTTCTAAGCACAGGGCTGGTTGGTTTACAACATAACGGAGTATGTATTATTAGTGCCACGTGGCAGAGGAGGGAACAAAAACTGAGAGTTTAAGTAATTGGCTTAAGATCTCACAACTAAGTAGGTGGCAAAGCTGAGGCGCCATCCACATTCTTTGTGATGCCAAAATTTGTATAAATTTTACTGTGGTCATAGCGTTTCAGTGATCTGACAAAATAAAGCCTTGTCATGCGCTTCCCTCTGAACAGAGCATACGTAGCAAGTCAGTATCTATTTCCTCATTGATATTTTACAGTTTAAATGGAATGACATTGTTTTCTCAGTACATGTAAATACAAAAATTTCAAATACACTTGACTGTTATTGCTTTTGGGACTCACAACGTCATAAAGCTGTATGAAATGTACTGTGCCCTCTTATTTGGCTGAGAAATACATGGATTTGAAAATGTAGGGATGATTTCTAACCAGCTGTCTTAGCTTAGTTTCCCTAGAGCCTGTAGCCAGGATTAAGTGCCAATTCTGAATTGGCAAGGTACAAACCCAGGGCAGTGAGAGTGACGATACAGGAGGTAAGGCAGGGAGGAAGGGAAGCAATGCAAGGTGCTGTGTGACAGTGTTTTGCAATGAGCCACAAAGAAACAAAGAAGATCATTTGGCAGATGTGTCCACTTAGTCAGAATGTCTATGGATGTTTTTGCACAAGCTGTGTGGATAAACTGTGCCTTCAAACAGTTCATGGAAGGGAGGGTCGAGAATTTACGTGCAGGCTCCCTCCCATCTCCTGTTTCCCATTGGTTAGATTTTGCCCCAGAGGGAGTGAACTCCTCCACACTTCTAGGTTATATCCTCCTGATCCTTTGGTATCTAAGAAGATGCTCCGTCCCATGTCCTGGGGAGTGGCGTTCCATCCTAATCCAGTGTAGGAGTCAGAAACACCAGGCAGACGGCTGGTCACCGGGCTGCACGGCAGTGGCTAAGGCAAAGCAGCCACTATTCCTGAGGCAAGTAACTGATGGACCTCGGAAGGCAGAACCACACAGGCCTGAGAGGAACTGATGGGCCACGGAGGTGGCTGAGGCAGAGCAAGAAGTTGCGGACCCAGATGGCAGTGGTACCGAGGGATTCTGACTGTGCACAGAAATGGAGTATCATATAACCATTAATAAGCACTGTAAATCATACGCTTTTAAGTTCTAATATATTATGTGCAAAGACCATGAACTCCTTAAGGAAATGAGTGCTAGTTAACTTTGCATATGCAATAAGATAAGCAACTCAAATTTGATCTTGACCAGATAGATACTAAAGAATCTTTTCTTCAGTTCCAGGAGAGGTGATTTATCTAAGTCTGAACATTTACTAACGCTTAATCTAGGCTGATGCACTAGACCTGTACTTTTTCATTTTTAATGTGGTGAACTGTTATTATGAATTAGATCTTTCATCATGGAAACAGTAGCTTCCAATTCTTGAAGACAGCCAGTGAATGATTATTTAAATAGTGGTTCATCTATCAGTATAGATTGGATTCAGAGTGTGTGTGCCTGCATTTCTTTCCATCTCTCCACTGCTAACACAGTTTTCCATCTATTTTCCATCTCTGGCTTCTCATGAGGGCATCCATAGGACATCTACGGTGTCACATTGGTTTGGCCCTTTGTATCTGGAAAGTTGAAAAAGTTACTGACTGTTTCAAATAACAAAAGTATATTCTCTCTCATAGTCTCAGAGGTGAAATCTGAAAAGCAAAACATTTACAAAGTCACGATTTGATCTTTCGCATGAAGGAGTCTAAAGTTGATAATACGGTAGGGAATGCACTCCTATTGTTTTTATTTTCCCCTTCCTGAGTATTCTTCCAGCTCAGCTGTTGAGGGCATCCCTGATGCTCCCTGAGCAGGGATTTTAAGTGACTCCACAGCAGATTGTTCTCAGGCTGAATTGTGTGCAACAAATCTTGGGAATTTTCGTTCATAGCAAATAAATGCTACTCCTTTGGGGTCAAGAAAAAAAAAAATCCCCACATTCACTTTTTAGAATATGTTCATTTCTCTTATAAATCAAGTTGGACCGAAATGGTTTAGGATTATGTTCTGACAAAATATGTTTCTGTGGACTTCTGCTCTGTAGTCTTAATGATCCCTGCAGAGTCTGACATTTATAGCAGTATTTTGCCCAGTGAAAAAGCAGCCAGTGTTTAGTGCTTTGATGACTGAAATTGGGCTGGGGCGAGGTGGGCGGAAGGCATTCAGATGTGCTAAGCGTCTCTATCTTAAAAACAACTCTATGTCTCCCTTTAAAAATCTCTTTTAATTTTTTTAAAAGGTTGAGCTCTAAAGTAACACTAACAGCCTTAGTCACGAAGCAGTGTTACTGCCGCCTCCTTCCATAAACCCTGACTTAGTGAACCCAAATGCTGGGAATTGCTTTGGCCTAGACTTAGAAGATAAAGAGGCCAGTGGCCATCAAACCAATTGACATCAGGGATTTAGTTAATAAAACAACTTCTAGGGAATGGTCCTGGGTCAGACCCATTAAGGCTGACTGTTCACATGCTTTTTCGCCTCTCCATCTCCATCTGAAGTATAGTCGCCTTTGCAATGAGGACTTTAGGACACTATACAGCCTTCCGTTGATAAGGACTAACTCAGGTTTACTAAGGTGAAAAAGGAAAAGAACCAGTTTTAAAAGTTTGAACTGCAAATGGTGAAACAAAGTGGGTTTTCGGGTAAATTTTTAATTGTTTTCTGCAAACACTCAACTCCCAGAGCATTTTAGCTAATCAGAGTCTTGTTATTTGTATAAGTACCGTATGCTTTATTTGCACTCTTTTACGTATTAAACTCTTCCACCATGACAGATGAGGTCAACCTTCTGGCTGGCGAAACACTACCAATATTCCTTTGTAGCAGACTCCCGGAAGCTCTCTTTAAAACCATCACCCTGCTTTTAAGCCTCAAATTATGACCACTACTGCCATTAATGCAAGAATGATGATGTTATTACTTACGTCCTAAAGGAAAAAATATATGGGAAATGGAAGAAGGCAAAGGACATTGCTTATTTTTTTTTTTTAAACACAGAATAAAGGAAGAATGAATTACCAGATAGTTCTTGCCTCTGCTGTGGCAATTCTGCCCCACCATCTGATATTAACATTCATGAAGAGATATCTGTAATTCTCTAGAGCCCAGGAGCAATATCCCTTTCCATTCAGGTAATCCATCACTCTGAAGGGTGGGCAGATAATAGGAACGTATGTTTCATTTATCGCTCCCTGCCAGTAGAGGAAATGACAGTCATATTGAAACTCTTTAATATCTTGCTTGACGTGCAGGAGCGGGTTCTTTGCTCAGGTTCCCATTCTGCCTAGCTCGCGGTCAGCATCCATCCTTTCTGAGCACAAGAAAGGGAGTGACCCTCTGAGCTATCTTGGGTTGGAGCTAAAACGAGTGTGTCTAGATCTGTGGTTATCAAGTGCTAGATGTGCGTGTGGTGGAAGGCTAGGTGGATGGGGACCTAGGTCGTATACAAGTATCTCAGACGTGGGAAATGCTGTATATTTTGCAAGATCACCGCCACCACCAAAGCTGAAAACTAGGAATCAAGTTTGAGCAGGTATTGTTATTGGAAAAAATTGTCTTCTCCATTGAATTTCTAGTAGTAACAAACCATGGGATGTTCAGAAGTATCTTCCCTCTTCCCCCCAGACAACTGCTATGTTATATGCAGACTAAAGTGATTGTGTTTTCATTTAACTACATGCCCAGAGTCTTAGCGTTTCGTTCATTGTAGGAGTTAGACCCTGAATGATTAAAGTTAGAAATGTAATTACAGGGTCTCTGAATTACTGTAGTTCTTGTTACATGATGAAACTAGAGAAAATGGTCTCTTTCCACCACTTTATTTGCTTCTCTTTCCCATTCATTTTTTGATATTCCCTGACTATAGTGTCATCAAACTGTTGGAAACTAGCCTTAACCATGTGGTTGTAGAAGAAATCCTTGGCAGGTAAGGAAGTGGAGGCTCAGGTAAAGTGGCCTATCCAAGGTGACTCAGTTAATAAGTGTCAGAAGTGGGATTCAACCTGAATTCTGTTTCCCTTCTAGGCACCTTTTTTTTTTGCTTCCATATACTGCTGCCAGAGGATACTTTATATAGTTAGTATTAAAAAAGTAATCATCTGTGAATTAATTAAGCTATCTACTAAACATGTATAGAGCTCCTTGCTAAGCACTGAGAATAAAATGAACAAGACATGGTTTTCCTGAGCCTTGGGAAACCACCTTCTAGCTAGCTAGGGCACCATTACCAATAACTACAACACACAGTAATATCACGAAGAGCTATAGGATCACGGAGAATAGAGCCCCTATCTCTGCCTGTGGAGTCTGGGAGGCTTCAAAGAGCGGTGACGTGTAAATTTGGCCTTGAAAAATAAATAGGAATTTCTGGTGAAATGAGTCTTTCCATTTAACTGTCTAGTGTGACCCTGAGCAAGCCAATTAAATTTCTCATTCTTAGTTCCCTCTGTCTTATGATTGTTATGAAGATGAAATAAGATGTGGAAGCACTCTGAAAACTTTCAGATGCTATTCCAGGAAGTATTTTCAAAAATTAGGCTCCCATTGATAAGAGGCGAGGCCTGATCCATTGGAAAAAATAGGATGCATACACTATTTCTAGAAAAACATTATTGTTTGGAAAATTCATAGTCTCCAGTACAGCTGATATGGGTAATTGCCAATTTTCTATAACATATAGATAGGCCTCTAAGCCACGCTCAGGTAATTTCTAGGAAAATGGCCTAGCAATCAGGAATGGACATCTGTACTAGCACGGAGTGGTTAAGGGCACACCTTATGCATAATTTTAGGCATCTGTTATAGGGGAAGGGCTTTGCTTTGGGCCTAACTCATAGAATGTACAGTTTTAGGGTAAACTCAGATCTGCCACTTTTACCTTCTTTTTATTGCCCAGAGTAATTGATAGGTAGTTAAAAAAAAAAAAAATCTGAAAAATGTCCCTGGGTCACATGAGTTAAGGATGTCAAAGATGAGAGAATCTTTTAATAATGGTAAAATGCAAAGATGGCGGGAGCTGAAGTAGGCTGTTTTGCAATCTCCATAAAGCAGAAAATATTAATTTAAAAGCTGACTTTTCATAAATCATGGGCAGTATCCAAACTTATGCTTTTCACGTTTGATAAATCAAATAATAAAGGAACACACTGTACCAGATTGTGTGTGTGTGTGTGTAGTTCTACTTAGTTATTTATAGTATGGGACTATGTCTTTGTATCTTTCTTCCGGGGGACTTCTTTTTTTGCATAAGCTTTGCATAATGTTAGCTTATTTATGATGAAGAATAAGCCCCATTACCAGTTAGCTATTGCTGCGTAATAAACTACTCCAAACTTAGTGGCTTAAAACAACATCTGTTTATTACTGCTTATTAATGTACGGGTTGGCTGGCTGATTTTTCTGAACTGAGCTAGGCTCCGTGGGACTTACTTAGGTTTCTGTGGTCAGCTTTGTGCCAGCTAAGAAAAAGTTGAGGTTATTTTGATTCTACAGGGATGATTAAAAGAGACAGATGTGCTAGGGTTGTATTTTTTCATTTTGGGGAGGAGCAAATTTCACTTTACATAAGTCAGAGGATGTGTGAGTGTGGTTAAATTTCTTAGTAAAAGTTGATATGAGAGCAGGCATTTTCTTTGTTTCCGTACCCGCATCAGTGAACTAGAGCACAGCCTATGTGCACTGCTTTGAGAGGCTGCATCCTGACAAATGGCCTCATGAGATTGCCACACTATCTGATATCCTTTGAGGGGAAGCATTGTGGGGTTTTTTGGTCTGTTTTGTTGTTGTTGCTGCTGCTGTAAAAGGCAGTGCCTCTGAGAGAGTTTCCAAACTTAAGTGATTATCGATCATCAGTGCTGTAGGGTGTGAGCACTCTGGGAAACTTGGTGGGGAAAGAGGAGGACACTGAAAAGTTAAGGGGCCACAAGAAAGGAAGATACAAATGAAATTCAATCTGCTTTCACAGTTTTGCCCTAGGGCAGATCCTTAGTAGGCCCGGTCCACCCCTGTCAGCCTTAGACCAGTCCTGTTATAGAATTAAAATTAGGAAAGTGGTTAGGATGTCTCCTGAGACAAATTGGATGAATGTGATAGAGACTGGTGGAGAAAACATCATAGACAGAAGGATCCTGGAGGAAAGCAGAGGCTAGTTAATGCCTTAACTAGAGCACTAAGCTCTGGGAAAATTTGCAGTTCTATCTTCTTTTCTCTTCTTTTGAAAGGGAATTGAACGTTTAATGGGATAGGCTTGAGTATTATACAGAAAAAAGGAAATGGCTGCTTCTTGTAACCTCCTACCAAACCCCTCTGATTGTGATTTGGTTTCATAATTATATTAAACCAGGTTATAATCCCTTAAAAACTCAGCACTCTGTACCTACTAATAGTGCAATCAGTCTAAATGCCATTTATTGTTAGTTTAAAGCAGAAAACAATATTTGAAACCAATTTTCAGTCTCAATTCATGAAAAAAAATCCCATCACTCTATCTTATTTATAATAAGCTCATTCGGGTAGATCCAGGCACAGTATAAACAAGTGATGGAAAATCCCTAGGAGGTTTTGGCTCATACATTCTGAGCAGACATGCTCTGGAAAACACAGACATTCTCAGAAAACTGCAGTCTGCTGAAAATGCCAGGAGATTTCAGGAGACTGGACTCTTCATTAGGCCTTGGCATCTTTCGTCGTTTTTGCACAGGGAGTGGGTTAACAGTTTTTATCTGATCATCTGTATGTCCAACTTTTTTTTTTTTTCTGATTGTGTTTCAAATGGACAAGATCTAAGGGCATAAGAGACGAAATGTGCGCGGGGCTCAGGAATGTGGATGCTGCAAAGTGATCCAAATCGTGACCTATGAGAGCTCAGCTCACTCTTGGTGAGTTGAAAAGGGAGGCCAGGCGGCATGGAACGACAGCTCAACGATACAGTGGAGTAGTGGAGAGTGCAGAGGCTGTAAAGCTAGAGGGACCTGCCTGAGTTTTGGCTGTACTATTATAAGTTGTATAACCTCAGGCAAACTACTGAACCATTCTGAGCTTCAGTTCCCTTATGGGTAAAATGGAGAAAAGCGTATCTATCTGCAAATGTTGCCAGGATATTTGGCTTGTATAATATTAGTAAGCACACGGAACACAGTATTCTGCCCTTCTCTGCCCTTCCTTCTTTCCATGACCGCCTAGAGGGGTGGGATCGGGAGGGTGGGAGGGAGACGCAAGAGAGAAGGGATATGGGGGTATATGTATACATACAGCTGATTCACTTTGTTTTACAGCAGAAACTAACACACCATTGTAAAGCAATTATGCTCCAATAAAGCTGTTAAGAAAATGAATAAATATAATAAAATATATATTTTAAAAAGAAATACTTATTGAGCACTGTGCCGGATGCTGCCAGTGCCCTGTCCGTGTTCCCGTGGACCCCTTTATAATTTTTGTGCACAGGACTCCCGGTGTGGTTTTACTCCCAGCAGCCAGCATCTGTGTCTATTTGTCAAAGGGTTGCCCTCAAGCTCTCAGAACCCACTTTGCCTGAAGAACCAAAACGGCCTGGGAATTTACAGCCCCTTGTGGGCATCCCTTAAGCAATAATTGATAGACGAGAAGGCATAAATGTTCCAGTCATCATGCCCTCCACCAGGGACCAGTCTGAAGTTAGACTGTCTCCACAGGATCTCTTGTGGGATTGAGCCAGTTACCATCCTTGGGAGTCAGTGTCTTTTCCTTGCTTGGTCTCCTTCCCTTCTCAGTCCTGTTTCTCTAGTCCCCTATGGGTTTCCTGGGAACACTTCCTAATGACCCATTTCCACATGGATCATTATCTCAGGCTCTGCTTATAGGAAGACCAGTCCAAGTGACGTTATGTACCTCATCCTGTTCTGGGTGCTGGGGTGCCACCATGAACGGGGCAGACAGTCTTAACTCTCGTGGAGTACACTCACATTTTACTACCTGGAAACACTGTAGTGAGAACCCATTAAATAGGTTCCCACAATAAAGGCTGTACTTTAGACATTCTGTACAATTCAACACTCCTCTGTAGGGGAAAGAATACAGGCTTTAGAGTTAGAACTTCTGAATCTGTGTTCTGACTTGTTCATGTATATTAGCTGTAAAACCTTGGGTAGCTGCACTTCACTCACTGAGCCTCCCTTTTTCCATTTACAGTGAATTTACTGACGTCTGCCCTGCTAAACTCACAGGGTTGCTGTAGGGCTGACTAGAGTAGAATATAATATGTGAGAGCCTCGACAGCACGTAACCCCAAACTTAGTCATTATCTGGAGATACTCCATGAACAGTCAACAAGCAAGGGCCTTAAAAAATGGAAGTACATCGTGTCATTTTGTAGAACATGTTACGTATTTTATAAGGCACTGCTTTAAAAATTAACTTTAATGTTTTTATCCTTGCTGAATTAAACAAGCGTGATTTGATAGGGTCAGTGCGTCATAAGCTTGGTGTGTTCAAGAGGAAGAGCGGGCTAATACATAAAACAGGCAATGGTAGAGGTGACAGCAAAATGTAAACGCAACTCTTAGAGTTCTGCTAAGTGTAAAGCCTTGACAAAGCACAGAGTAATGAAGCAAGTCCCGTGAAGAAGCCCTGCCCCTGATATGTACCCTCCCCCAAACCCCCGCCTCCAGTGCCAGGGCATTAATAGCTGCCTCATGTAACTCCATCTTCTGCTGGACAGTTGCCAGTCCTCTTGTCTCCTGTGATTGTGCAGAAAGAGTCCCTTTGATGGATTTCGTTTTGTTATTAGAGAACCAGGCTTAACGGTTTTGTAGGCCTCTCTGTGCCTGCATGGTATTGCTTCTGGAAGCTAAATCCCTGAGATGCCTGATTCAGGTTTTCCAGAGTTAATTATGTCCACAGGTGATTTTGATGGGAAGATCCAAAGTGGTTTAAACTGAAAGGGGACATTTCCTGGAGGAATACAAGGGTGTGTGTGAGATGCTAAGGGCAAGGCATGCGCCTCATTAGGGACTGGAAACAGTACCTGGGAAGTCAACATATAAGTGAAGGCAGACCCCTCCCATCTGTACTCATTTCTCTCTTTGGGATCACACAGTCTTTTATACCTGCTAATCTCTGTTATTGGCTTCATATTTCTCTTACTCTTCAGGCTGGTTCTTCTGCTATGTTTATATATGGCACATCTGAGCTGCCTTTAAATGGTGGCCTTCAGTTGAGTTTACATCAGCTTACAAAATGACTGCCTACAGTTAGCTGTCTGGACCTTTCTGTGTCCCAATACCAAATGGTGAAAGACATTTTTCCTGCCAGTCTAGACTCTGAATTGGTATCCCTGAGTCAAATATCCACTTTTGGTCCAATCAGCTGGGGTCAATGAGTGGTGAGAGCAGAGCGCTGACATGGCTTCAGAGTCTCACCTCTGAGGGGAAGGAGAATTGTTAAAGAAGTGAAGCTCTCGGTGGGCACACATTCTGAAATAGATTTACTACAGTGATTCAGATGGATTCCCGGGCTTGCTTGCTATGTTTCTATCACCCACGTCTATTTAGCTCTCAGGGAAAAAAAAATCACCACAAACCAAGCAGCCGAAGACAAGTCTGACAGACCATCTGGACTCCACGAAATTTGACATCATTCTGGCTTGTCTTAAACCCATCCCTTCTTTTGAAACCTATAGTCTTTTGACAGTTTGCTCCCAAGCAGGAAGGACTATGTTTATCTAGGAAAGGGTACTATTTTACTTTTTCTAATATATAGTCTGTGATTCTTCTTGCCTATTTTTCAAAGGGAGTAAACAATTTTTTTGTTGCATTAGCTTCTTGGAAAGGCCCATGAATTCTGGTGGGGGCATTCATTTCAGTGACGAGTAGACACGCCCACACTGCTGTCAAGTATTTCATCAGCACTAAAATTGGGCCTTATTAAAGCCAAGACGGGACTTTGCTTTCTGCAATCTGATTCATGTTTTCTGGCCAAAGTAAAATAAGACCTTTTTGTTGAAAAGAGGTAGAGAATCTGCTTTTTTGTGGCTCCAACAGATCTTTCTAGTTTGTGTTCCCTCGTAAAGCCCTCTGGAGTGAAATGCTGCTTTCTTTCAAGCAAGAGGCACTTGCTGGAAGCTACAGGAAGTTATTGTCCTCTACCAGAATGCTTCCTCTTCAAAAGATGAATCCAATCTAAGAAGACACTCAAGTTCTTTTGTCTTCACAGAAGGAAGCCTATAGACCCCAAACCCCGAAGATTTGGTCATGGTAAAGAGTTTGGAAACGTTCAGGTGGACTGAGGTGTGGTTGGGCTGTGGGCAAGACCACTGAATCAGACGCCCACACAGCTCAGTTTTGGAGTGGAGAGCCTTGCTTAATGCTAAACATATACCAAGGCTTTAAAGTACAATATCTTCCACCTCAGGCCAAGCCCAGATGTGGTAGAGGTCCTTTTTTGTGGCTTCACAAGGAATGTTAAACTCTGAATTAACATTTAAAAAGCATGGGGACTTTTTTTTTTTTTGATTTTAGCTATACTAGTGGGTATGTCATGATCTCTCCCTGTGCTTTTGATTTGCATTTCCCTAGTGACAAATAATGTTGAACATTTTTTCATGTGCCTTTGGGTCATTTGGATATCTTCTGTGGAGAAATGTGTATTCAAATCATTGGGGACTCTTGCTCTTATTCTCAGGGAGGCAGATGTGTGGAGACCAGAGACGCACACCAGGTTTTGTGAAACGGGTCAGAACTGGGCTTCTCCTGCTCTAGCTTGCATGGAAGGTGGCATGCTTGTCAGTGAGTTGTTTCAGTTGTGGGCTGGATCTTTTCCACTTGCCATTGCAGGTTTCCTTTCTGCCCTTTTCCTAACCTGCTCTGTCCCAGCAGGCTGATTTTTATGGATTGCCTCTATGGGCTCTCTTACCCTTTGGCTTCTAGTTGCTTTTGGCCAATGTGAGGACCCAGTAAGAGCTAGGTGGGCAGAAGGAGAATGAGAATCTGGGTTTTTATTCCCTGAGCTCCCTCCCTGCCCAGTCATTGTGGGTTGGCTTCCTCCGCTGAAGGTAACAACTTTGTCAGGTGGCTGGTGCCCTTGCCTTTTCAGGCTTGAGTGGTAATGGCTCCCTGCGGTGCTATCCCCCGGAGTACTCGATTATCCACTGTTGGGCTTCCTGAAATAGACCTTTGTAAAATTCACCCCCATTTGAGTGTGCCTTTCTCTTTCCTGCCGGGAACCTGACTGATACAAGTAGGGATAGCCCTCACATTCTCCCATGGGTTTCTCTCCCTAGATCTACTTTTAGCTATCTAACCTGCTTTATGGTTAGACAAAAAAAAAAAAAAAGTGAACCAATTTTCAGGGATACTGAAAGGACGCTATGCAAAAAATAACCTCTATTCCTTACTTCTCTTATAATTGCTTTATTAGGAGATGAAATCTTTCATTCTATTTAGAGATAAGGTTTTAATTTAAAAGATGCCTGGGAGAGGCATCCCATTCAGTACTTTAAGAATAATTGAGAGGATTACAACTAGGGTCTAGACACTGAGAATACAAAGATCGTCTCTGATCTCTGAGTGTATAATGTAGGCCAATAACTGACAATAAATTCTTTCTCGATAGTACGTTTTGCTAGTGAAATAGGAAGGTTCTGGGCTTTTGATGACAGAGACAGGTTTAGGGAGAGTGTAAAGTGGGGCGGCTTATAGCTCCGAAAGAAAGACAGATAGGCTAATTATCTCTCTCTCCCTTTTCCTCCCTCCTTTATTCTAGAATCTTTGGATTCTTTTCAGAACTTGAAGGAACCTGGATGATAATTTACTCTAGGTCCCTCCTTAACAGATTGGAAAACTGAGCTTCAGAGATTAAGTGGCTTACCCAAGTCATACAGCCGAGCCCTTGACCCCTAGCTTTTTCAAAAGGCTCTGATGAAATTTCACAGCACAGCTACTGAAGGACTGGACTGTGGCTGGGCTTGGAGATGTCTATGAAGGGGAAGGATCAAGAATGTCTGATAATGAAGAGGGAACTGGGTTAGAAAGAAAGGCAGATTTGGGTACTTCTCTGGGTGAGTCAGTGTAAGGGGAGAGGCTGTCATGTGCATCTTATTTATGAAAAATGATGAGGAAAACAAAGCGTTCCTATTTAGTGTCTTGAACAGTACGTACTACGTCTTTTTGGAACTGGAAAAATTTTAACACAGGACTATCAGAATTTAGTTGGTACAGTTTCCCCAGAGCAGTCTTACTGACACGTAAGTGACGGAACTGGTATTTCAGATCCTTGCCAGGTAGCCCAGCTATTTAGATGTATACAAATTGAGTTCTGGTATCTGGCTCTATTTGGCCTCATTGACATAGGCCTTATCAACTAAATCTCTTTATAGCAGGCTCTCATCTTCAGTTATCCCTTGTCTATCTAACCTCAATATTCACATTAGTGGGGAAGGCTTTGGAGAGACGAGTGAGAAGCCGGCAGCCTTGAGATGGGACTCTCAGTGAAAGCCAAAAGCATGCAAAAGGAACGCTCCTAGAGTGACGCAACCTCACAGTGGGTGAACATAAGGTTGGGAGACAGGCCAGGTGAGATAATGTCTTGGATTAAGGCCACAGTGATAAGGGAAGGATGAGGCATGGCTTCCAGGTGGTCTGTTTATTGCTTTTAATTTTGTTTCAAGAGGATGTCTGTCCAAGAGAGGTGAATTTGGGGAGAAGAAGCCCCCTATTATGAATTTCAGTATTTTGCAGTGTTGAGATCACAGAAACCCAACTGATGGATTTACACTATACGCGTATAGATGTACATGTAGATATGTCACTGCTGTAGCGTTTTGCCAATTACAAGATGCATAGTTTATATGAAATTGTTTAGGTCATAGAACTTACAGGGGCATGATAACTGCTGTCTGAGCTTCCTCCCACTCTTTGGGAGGCTGCTCTGCTGATGAAAAGAAGTAAAACCTCACTCTGTAACCCAGCACCTCAGGAGACACACTGGGATGGGGTGACCATGGAGAATGACCTGGAAAAGGCTCAGGCATCTGGGCACTGATTTGACTGGAACATTTTTAGAGGACACGCACCCTGCAACTTGTCAAGGGTTTATGATTCCGTGTAATGAATCGTGTTACCTACTAGTAGGCAGGACTTGTGGAATTTCCATGAGTTACATAAAAAACTACTAATACTTCCAGGCTCTGACGTAGCCCAGCACTTAGCCTACTCCCACAGGACCCCAGGTTGGGAGACAGACCTACACATCCTATCCCCACCCCGGTCTCCCAGCTTGGAGAGGTTCTGACCAAGGACCAAAAACACACGACCATTTTGTGCATTCATCACCAGGTGCCGTGACATCCTTAGGAATGCATGATTTTCAACTTTTATGGCTGTCTCCTTAAATGGGCTCTTCATCTCCATAGTCCTTGAATTGTGACAGGCTTTCAAAAGAAGAGATCCCCAAACCAATGGCTTGAGCACTGACAGTTTGAAAGGAGTTGCTGAGTTGCAGCCATTAGTTCCCTAGCAGGAAACTGGCAGGCAGCCATCACAGCCAGCCCCACATTCACAGCAAATGTAGGCTGTCAGGGGGAGACGAGGGAAACACTGTTCTTTGTAGGGCCTGGGATTTCTTTATGTGGTAAAGCCTGATAGGACCTGCGAAATGGATGACGGGTGGGTCTGAGATTCTGGTCTTAAAATCTTGAGAAACAGATATGCTAACGGAGGCATTGACTTCGGAGTCATTTCACAGTCATTGCGCCTTAGTTTTCTTCTCTGCCATTACCATTTCATGGCTGTTCTGAGTTCCCACCTTTGGTCAAGTGATTCAATGGTTTCCTACTTGCTGAAAACAAAAATGTAATTTTGGAGACAGTGCCCTTTCCTGATTGAATGATGGCATCCTTTTCATTGGGTTGGATTTTCAAACTTTTCTTTGTTCCCATGTATCACCCCATCTCTGTTGACTTTGCCTTCTAAATTAATCCCTCTGCTGGTGTGACTTAGCCTCTTATTGCTAACTCCTCTCCCTATAGCACCGCATCTGTTTGAATTTCCTAGTGTCACTCATTGCTTAAGGAACAGAGGAAATGGAAATGACTGCTTACAGCTATTTTCATTCCCTTCTCCTGCACGATAATTCTACCAAGGGGGCCTTTTGAGAAGGGGCTTTGGCCTATTCAAAAGCACACAGTATTCACAGACAGGTACAAAGTTGGCCCCCAGTATGTAATCTTTGAAATTATTCTTTGCATTCAACTCTAGCCAGTGATCTGGAGATTTCTCAGGCCATTTAAATGAAGCCAGCTCCTCCTTGGGATCTGGTCTTAACCAAATGCTCAGAGTTGCTATTCCTGTTCAGTTGATTCGGTTTCTTCCACTGAAGTCTCAGCAGGAGCTTTAAGTTGCCTTTCCAAGCCTTCTCATGCCTCCTTGCAACCTTGGGCAAGTCACTACTGGAACATTCCCAGAGGCTGGGGCCTTGCAATCTGCAAAGCAGCCATCTACCTGCACCCTAACCTTCCATGTTAGCAGATCTATTATTTTGTTGTAAGGTCACGTGGCAACGTGGAGCCTATTGTTCTCAACTATACAAAGGAGGAGGCCTGAGGAGGCTTAGGTTCTAGTTTCTACATTGCTGCTGAGCAGCTGGGTGAGCCTGAGCAAGTGGCTTCTCTCCATCCTCAGTTTCCTCGTCTGTAAAATGACGTGGCTGGGTGAGTGATAAAATTCTATATTTTGGAATCATTCTTCCTCATAAATTTCTACATGGAATTTATTTTCTTTAGTTGTAAAACAGACCATATTTCTAAACTTTTGGTCCTCACTTTATTACCGCCCACTCTTTTTCCTATTGTCTTAATTTTCTTTTTTAGATAACATGTCTTCCCATTTAAATTAGAAAAATTTTAATCTAGGATTTATTAATATATTACTGTTTGAGTATAATAGCATTCAAACTATTGTTAGTAGTCATAAAATTTTTTCAAATTTCCTTCTTTTAGTTTTACTATGTTAATAGATTTTTATTGCAGTGTACTGTAACATGCATGTAGAAGAGCATAGAGCTCAGTGAATTGTCACCAAGTGAATTCCACGTAACCCCTATATGAATGTCGTTAAGTTTTGAGATTCACGGATGTTATGTGGGGAACTGTAATAACTGAGAATCAACATATTCGGATTGCTGTAGAGCAGTTTAGCTTTTCAGTGGTTTTCTTCAACTAGCATAGAAATTTCAGCTCTGTGTTCTTACACCATATAAATGCTGATGATGTTTTTCTATGGGGAAAGAGTATATATGCTAGAAATTATAACACTGGAATGGTATAAGATTTTCTAACTTTCTTCCACCTATGGCCATGGCAATCACTGGAAATGCTGGAGAGCTTGGCGCTTAAAAGGGCTACCAGACTGTTCTCTCGATATTTCAGAGGATCTCAGAGTCTCCTCGTATAATAAGGAAACCTTACTCCATTTCACTGAGCAAAGTACCTACAACATATAAGCTTCAGTGCATATTGTGTTTTCAGTGTTCTTTTGAAAATTCAGATGTGGAAGCACGTAATCAACAGACAAGGATCAAGAGATCAAATAGCTCCGGGAACACAAGAAGGAAGCAGCAATGTAGTGGCTGGCTCCTCTGGAAGGCCAAGCAAAGAGAAAGCCCAGGCTCAATCTGAATTCAAGTTTGGCCATGCCAATGATAGATAGCTGGTTGATACTTCTTTGAAAAGATAGGTGGTTGATACTTCTAGGGAAAGAGATTTCAATACAATCAAACACTTTCTCTTTGTCAAGATTATGAATTTTAGTGAGAGATTAGATGCCACTCTGAGATGGGCATTAAAAATACTCATCTGGGGAATTACTGATGTGAAAAATGTGAAAGTCCCAAGTTGGAGTATAATGTCCGACTGTTTCTCTAACATGCCCCAATTTCTCCTATACGTATTGACAAAGAGATGCCCTAGAATTTTTTAGCGCTTTTTCACCTTTCTGCTAAGGGTCAGTGAGTTGTAACTTTCTTCCTTTAGTATTTTCATCAATGTCCAAAGTGAATCGAAAAGGCAGATGCACTCTCTTTAGATAAAAAGTGCCTGGATATTTTCTTACTCTTTCCTGGTTATGAACAAAGAGTTTTCCTCTTACTCATTTCCTTCTTACCCATCAGGATGTACGGTGGAGGCAGCATATTTATCCAATGTGGAATAAGTGGATAACCCAGAATCCTTTTAAAATGTCATATGTTTAAAAGAAATGTCAGCAGTTCCATGTCCTTCAGGGTTCATCTGTCTAGCATTTGAGGGGGACACTTAATGAGTCTGTTGAGGCTAATGTGAGTTGGGGCCATCTGTGCCATAGATAAGTGAATGCTGCAGGCTTAGAAGGGGTTTCCAAAAGCTGATCTTAAAATTTGTTTTTAGCAAGTGGACATTGGAAGCATGATTATGGCTTTGGTATTCTACAGTGGGGCACTACCCTGGAGCTGTGAAGCAGGATATGGGGAGAACGATTGACTTATTTGCTAAGGAAAAAGTGGGACAGAAGAGGGGCTATTAGGATTTTGAAAGTTAGTGTTTGGCTCAGTTTAAGGCCTAGGTTGCAGCAAATCCTGTGTTTGTCATTACTATAAATAGTCATCTCTTCCTCCCTTTTCCTATTTCCTTTAACACAATTTTTGAGATTTATTTTTAGGTGATAGGCACTATTTTCTACTACTGTTATTACTACTCTTACTATTAATAATAAATGTGTAATGAATGCTTCATATATGTCAGGCACTGTTTTAAGTACTTTACATATATTATTCTACAGAGTACTCAAAATAACCTGATGAGACAGGTATTATTATTATGTCCAATTTATAAACGAGGAAAGTGAGGCTTGGAGATGTTAGATAACTTGCCCAATAACACCAGCTAGTAAGTGATAGAGACAGTATTTGAACCCTAGGCAATCTTACGGCAAAGCTAATAGTATTAACTACTAAACTGTTTATTTCATGAGTGTGACTTTTAAGGATTGTTTTCAAGTGAATGTATATTTAAACTAATCTTAATTTGCGGCCTCAAATACACTCTTATGGACTCTACTTATTTATTCATTGCCTTACATGTCACTGAAGAACCGCTTCCCAGTTAGCCCCCTACCAAACCAAGAATCTAAGAATCAGCTGCCAGTGATATCAAAAAGAAATAGGTCTGTCCTCTGTTGACTAGGTAATTATGATGCGTACAACAAAAAACTTTGAAGTCAATGTGTTAAGGTCAATGAGGTGTAGAGATAAAATCAGCAAACTGAGAAGGAAGTAGCATTTAGGTTGAAAATTAAGAGTGGCTAGGAATTTGACATGAAAAGAAATGGGGTTCACTTTACTATATATGGAGGCATATCATTACAGAGAATAGAAAGGCATATTCATAGAGCTGCACTAAATTCATCTGATTGGAATATGGGATGAGTCAGGGGCGCGCTTGAGCTGGATCAACTCCTACAGGGTAGGTAGAGCCAATTGTTAAATATTCAGGACTCTTTCGAGCCAGTTTTAAAATCTTTGGTAGCTTGAAATTGGTCACAGTGGGAGCAGTAGCAACATGAAAATTGGCAAACATTACAAATCATGGCTTTGTTTCTTAAACTCTTGAGAGATGGTTTCCCACATCACTGATAGTGTTTGCGGGAAGAGATTGAAAAGGGTGCAAAGGTTGTTGAGATGAGTGTTTGAATGGCCCTGAATTCCAGCCCATGGTATGTAGGCATTATTCAGTAAGGGTAGTTACGGAAGGTCATTTAGCAAGAAATCAAAGTAACTAGTAAAGAGAATAGTGATACTTAGATGTGATTCACTGATCTTAGGATCTCAGGTATGAACGAGACTAATGGTCCAAATATTCATCTAAAGTTAGAATTCTGACTCTGCTTTCATTTTCCCTGAATCTTTCTAGTTCTCCAATTAGTGGGGTTTTTTTGTTTTCAAAATATGTCTGTATTTGAATATGTGTGTATTTTCTTTGCGTATAGCTATTTTGTTAAGGCCAGATGACGAAAACTAAGTTTCGGCACTAATTTTCAGCAGTGAGGTACAACTGTCTTGCCAATGTTGGTGCCAGCCTTCAAAATGGATAATCAGATTATGCACATTTAAAAATAATCTCTATGTTACAGGAGTTCCTGATGTAATTAAAATGTGAGTTAAATTTTTATAATGTGTGCAAAGGTTGTTGAAGCAAACATTTGGATGTTTTGAGGTACACCTGCACTGAAAAGTCAGCACCCTTTTTCCATTCCGTGGTTCCTTGCAATTAATATCAAAATGAATCTAATGTATAACAATAACTGGGCTATTTTATTGAAGTAGAAATTGATGTACAATGTTGTGTTAGTTTCAGGTATACAGCAAAGTGATGCAGTTATATATATATATATATATATATATATATATATATAAAAAATCTTGTTCAGATTCTTTTTCCCTTTGCGTTTATTACAAAATATTGACTATAGTTCCCTGTGCTATAAGTAGGTCCTTGTTGGTTATCTATTTTATAGATAGTAGTATGTATGTGTTAATCCCAAACCCCTAATTTATCTGCCCCCCCCCCCCCTTTCCCCTTTGGTAACCATAAGTTTGTTTTCTGTGTCTGGGCTGTTTTTAAAATCATGATCAAATCAGTCTTTTCTGTATTTATATTATCAAAATGATTTACTACGTTTAGCATACCTTGTTTCGTGAGGCAAGTGTATGAAAATGCTTTAGAATAATTTTTAACAGGAGTTTTAAAAAGGTGGTCTAGGTTAATTTTTGGCTAATCAATCAGATGTTATACAGTATACTGAAAAGGCTATGGCATTTTCAGTTAGATCTGAAAATCAGTTCCTGGTTGTGTAATCTTAGACAAATAACTGAGTCTCTCTCAGCCTTAGTCTTGTCATTTGTGATACTGGGATAATACTTAACACTTGGTTTGCCTTCCTGAGTAGTTGTGAGGATCAAATAAATAACAAGAATTCTTTTAAGAATCTACAAATTTAATTACTGTTGACCAGGAAAGTAAATTATTTGGTAGATCCCATTCCAGAAGCATTCTGATTAATTGGTCTTTGATTCCACTCATCTTGTCTCCACTTTCTGCTACAGTCATCCTGTGTCATCGTATCTCTGAACAAATACAACCATTAGTTTTGGAAACACACATAATTTCTTACCATATAAAATACATTTCTGTATGCTGTACTCTATTCCACTCCTGGATTTCTTAATGGCTGTCGTCAGAGAGTTCTTTCATGCAGTATCTAAATTTGTATGTGAGGAAAAGATAAAGTTATGAAAAAGCAAAGTAGAAAGGGAAAAAGTCACAGATAAGGAAACAAAAACAGGAGATGACTGCTACTAATTATTTCTCTCTGGAAGGTAATAAACGTATCTGATACACCTGTACAGGTCAGGCCCTAGATTAGTCACAAATAGACTCTAAGTTTAGCTTGAAAGGCCACTAGTCTGTTCTATGAGATTTCTAAATTTTTTTCTGTTTAGATCTTGGGGTTTGAAAGGATGTAATCATCATCTTTAAGGCTATGTTAGAGTTAATACGTTTAAGCTACTGACTGAGATAGGCCAAGGTTTGTGAGTTGTTAAAACACCAGGTTGGTAAGGTCAATGATCTGAATTAAAATTCTCTGAGGCTTTATTCCACGTATCACCACAGACTTTGGTCTCAGTCTTGGGAAGCAGCCTTGCAAGTACGTTTCACTGCTATGGAAGAGAGACGAAGATAAGGGCAGAAAAGGCAAAAAAAAGAAGTGTGCAGCCAACTTGAGGTTTGCATCATAACCTACTTAGGAGGAGTCGAGAGTCTTGTATGTGAAGGACAGTTAAAGAGAACACAGAAGTGCTCTTCAGAAAAGACAGTAGTAGCTTGATCCTAGGAGAGGAAACTGACCAAAAGAATCACTTCAGTTGTCTCAAATAAGTTTTGGGACATAGGGAAGGCCGAGAGGTTTAGAAGAAACTCAGAACACTTTAGACGTAGAACATCCTCATTTTTCAAATGAGGGAACTAAAACAAAGCTAAATGGTTTACCTGCAGCTGGTGCCATTGGTGGTAGTACTTTTCCAATTTCAGGGGATGACTTTTCTCTAGAATGTTAGAATTGGTTTCCTTTGTGATTCTTACTCATGCTTTGTGTCAGTGCAGTTCTGATTATCTCCATCTTGGTGCCTTCAGGCTAACTTCTGTTTTAATCTAAGGCAACCAGAGTTTCCTTTACTTCACAAGTATTTACTGAAGGCCTTCTCTGTGCCAGGTCTTGTGCTAGCCACAGGTGATAAAATGGCGAGCGAAACATTGTCACGCAAACATAGTGCAGTTATGACCAGTCATCACAGAGACCATTTTTCACGGAACTTACTTATTCAATTTATGTAAACTCAATAGGAAACCAAGTTTTGGGATTGCAAAGTGAGCCAATCAGCTGCAAGGTACCATTCCTCTAATTCAGATCATCCAAAGAGAAAAGGCATATTATCCTGCTCAGTCATGGAGAGAAAAGGCATATTATCCTGCTCAGTCATGGAGAAGGTCCATTGTTTCCCTTTTAAATTTCTTACTGAGGTTTCCTAAGGGGCTGAAGGCAAGATTCCGTTTTTCAATTTCATGAATTTTTGTCCTTGAGGTTTGGATTCAAAATGAATTCATTTTTTTGTAGGACTTCCCTAGAGACGTGGTTGGTTCAAGCTTATGTTTCCAAATAGCTTTGTTTAAGAATCCAAAACAAAATGAAACTGTCCTATTCGTGGCCATGCCACCTGACTCCCCCATTCATACCTGCCTGGGCCAAAAGTAAAACAAAATAATACACATGCATTTTTCCACCCCTAAGTAGCATATTGAAGCCCACTGTTGAGTCTGAATATCTAAAGTGAACCACAATTTGCATATTCAACCAAGGGGAGCCCTGCAATGCTTTTGTAAGACTGTTGCAAACCTAAAACAGCTTGAAATGAAACCTTTTGAAAATGTAAGGGTGATAGTTTGAAAATTCTGTTACCTTGAAAGAAGCAAAGAAAATGATGACGAGGTCTTCAAAAAAATCTCTCAACTTTCACTGGGTTTTCAGCTAGAAAGACTGCTTGAAATTTGAAAAGCATTTTCTTTCCAGATTTTGTGATAATATAGTTATCAGTGGGATATATGGTTCCAGATTTGCAATAAGGAGCTCAGGGCATTAGAGAGCATTAAATATACCACTTCTGCGTAGATCTGGTAATGTGAGGTGCAAGGCTTCTAAAAAGAAGCTGTTGCAACTCAGGGACCACATTTTCCCTAGGAATAATAGTGACACTAGGGAATGGTCAGTGAATTAACACTGTAAGAAAGATTTGGGATCAACATGATTTGCTTTTGCAGTATATCAATCAGTCGTCGCTTTTTATTAATAAGACAACTTTTTAATTTTGGTCAGGTGCTTTCAAGTGAGTAGAGTTGATGGGATCCCACTGTGCTGTGCAGTGGTGACATTTGCCAGAAGACTGAAGTACCGCTGAAGTGTTGCTAACCAGTTGGGCAGCCTAAATATGATAAAGCTCTGTAAACTATTCTCATGTCTGTCATAATAACTCTGCAGCATTTTGTCAAAAGAGTCAGAATCAAGGGTCAGATCAAAATGAAATGTTTCATATTCCTGTAGTGTATAAGAGAGGGAAAGGTGTGGATGCCCTTGGGTTAAAAAATAGCTTATTAGGTATTTTCTGATCACAAAATAAATTTATAGTAACTAAAAAAAGTACAAAAAAGAAAAATATCCATAATCCTACCAGCCAAAAAGGCAAACAAACATTGTTAACATTTTGTCACAGGTCTATCCACACTTTTTTCTAAGCATATTTTTACCTAATTGAAATGGTTCCGTAGATCTAATTTTCTTCTCTGCCTTTTTTTTCCAGTTGTAATGGAGATTTAAGTTGCTGTACAGCTCTACTGGTTAGAGATTGAGTCATCCTCCTCTTCCGGGTACAGAGGCGACACCCTTACAAATAAATGAAGATTTCCCTCGTAAATGTAAGTTTCTTATTTACAAAAGGGTAACTTCTGCTTGGTTTTCAAAGCTTTTCCTGTGTCTGCGGTTCCTTTTCTTTAAAAAACAGCCTAAAATAATCCTTATGCAGAAGAGGCATATTTTAGGGTGACCAATTCTACTCCCTTTCAGCCCTGCCTTTGAAACTTCCCCAAGAAGTTTCACAGTCATAGCCCAGAAGCTAAGTTGATCGATTGCTCCAGATCTTACTGAACCAGTCTCTTAATCTTGAGCAAAGGTCCGTTCAGTTAAACAGTGCATCTCATTTTAGGAGGCGGTGATTTAGGTGGGCTCCTAAAGTTAGGCCTAAATGGTATGAGCGATCAGGTATTTACTAAGGAAGGCGTTTCTATGGAAACGAAAGAAAAACAAAGGTTAATAGCTGGAGCACACTGAAAACACAGACCGAGTCCTAAGGGCAGGCAGTCGACAAGAGAAGATATCTAGAGGTTGGGGTTGAAGCGCCTTTTGCGGTTTGAATGTTTCTGATGATGTTGGCGGGTGTTCTGAGTGGCCCACGCAGCAGCAGGCACAAAGATTGTGTAAATGAGCTGTCATGGTGATTTCTCTGAAGTTTACATCAAGTTGTTCACGTTCAGTTTGCAGGGTTTTGTGGGAAAGGGCAGCTTTTGTTCTCAGTGATTCCAAGTCAAAAGGGGAGGAGAAAACTGGAAATGTTAGTTTGGAGAGGTGTAGTCAGATACTGGAGGAAACGAGAAGAACTCAGGATCCGGTCCAGTTTACATGTATATAACAAAATCTCAGAATGTGGTTAACAGAATCTGATAACCACAAGTGTGTATTATAGTTTCTACTGAAACGGTTTTTCTCCGCCAGGGTCCCCCAAATATCCTGAGGTTCCTGCATCTGCCAGGAAGTGTCCTTCCTTACTCACCTGGTTAGGCTGCTAGGAACCCTGTTTTACAGGGGGCTTTATGGGCTGCATAAAGTCACCCTTCCTTCCTTAAAGCTCTCGGGTCATATCTGAGTCTACGCACATTATTCTCAAATATGACCTGCCAGTCAAAGCCTTGGTAATGTAACCATAGTGAACATATGCAAATAACAGTATTGCCATGAAAATAAGAATATTCACTAACAAACAGTTTCTAAATTCTGGAGGGATCAGGTAGGGAGAAAACTGTAATTGTTTCATCTTTGTTCACAAAGGTATACTCTACCCAATAGCTGTAAGTCATAGATGGCTTAACAGAAGAGAGTTCCTTACGTCTGGACAAAGAAGACATAACCATGTTTTTTTAAAGAAAAAGGCATAAAATTATATAATCTTCCTCATCAGTCCACTCAGTCCCACATAATTAATTCTTGACTTATCAGAGTCATTTCCATGAATCTCTCTGAAGATGAAACACTTCTGCAAAAGCATCAGAGTAAAACAACAGCTGTCTGTAAATGACAAAGGACTTTAAAATGGCCGTGGTTAAAGATATGAGAGATTGACAAGGAAATTTGGTTATTTCTGTGACATACATTTTAAGATGATAACTAGAATTAAAAGCAATAGCATTATCAGATTTCAGGAACTTCACACAAATTCTGGACAAATGCAACATAAAGAAGGCTTAGTGTCACTTCATATACTTGACAATGCTTCCCATGTAATTAACACCTCAATTAAGCCTAATTAGTATCTCTCTTTCATAAGTAGAGAGAACAAATCTTTTGAGGTATTCCAAGGGCCCTCTGGCAGGTCCCAAAGTTACTTCCAGCTCAAAAAGATTTAATGTAGAATTTGATTTTGAAAGTTTGTCAAACATATCAAAAGTTTCTGGACACTTGACTAAATAGGATCACAGATCATTATGAAAAAACACTTCATCTAGTTAAAGTAACAAAATATTTTAAAGGCAAATATAGAAGGTTACATAGTTGTGGGCAAAACTTAGCTCATTTAATATTAAGAAGATTCAGTTTTCTTCAGTAATCAAAGGCCTGATTAAGACAACATGGAGCACAGGAAATTAGTTCGGTAAGACACAAAATCTTTGCTTTCTAGGCAGAGCAAAACCCTTACAATCTCTTTATCAAGAGCACACCAAAAGTCTAAGAAAACTTTTTCCATTTACTAGATGGAAGAAAATTAAGTTTTAGTTTTATATAAGTATACTATTGATATTAAAACTTATTTTTAAAAGCCTTATGATAACAATTCAATTTTATCCAGCTTGACTACACAAGGTAAAATTCTTTCCTCACAAGTGCCCACATCCACTGAGTCTGTCCTTTATTCTCCTTTCCTCACAAGTGCCCACATCCACTGAGTCTGTCCTTCATTCTCCTCTTTCCCGTTCTGAAACAACCAGCTTTACTTGAGGACAAAGTTACTTTCATTTCCCTTAACAAAAATGCATCTCCATAACTTGTACCTTTGCTTAGCCCCAAACAATACTACTTTCCTTGTATATAAAATTGTTTCCCTTATTATTTCTAGTAGTTTTAATTACATATTAACTAGAATTCTTAGAGGCCTTAATTTCTCGTGAAAACTAAGTAGTAAGCCATTGTGAACTGTTACACCAGCATTCTTTAGATTGGGAAATTTATGAATACATTTCATAATTTTTAGCAACATCTACCTTTTATACAGTACAATTTTTCAATCTGGCACAAGAACAGACCAGTGTCTTTACTTCCTCTGTAACAAGAAACCAAAATAGGTAAACCTATGTTCAATGTTCAATATTTTATCTTATTTGGAAATGATCTAGATATTCAGTGAATTTCCATCAATTAACTCAGCAAAACTGGAAGTTACTGAAAAGATTTGGGAAACTTTTAAACTAGATATACTGTAACCTACATGTATCTAATAAATCACTTGCTCCTAACAATTATGTTTAGATTACTCAATAAAATTTCACAAGACATTAGCTAGCTAGCCGTCATCTTAAGCTATATTTCTCTTGTTGACAGTTTGTAGCAGATAAAACACGACCTTACGACTAGTAAACTTAGGAGGAAAAAACCATATTTAATGCTGATAATTCTGAAGACCTCCTATTTTAATTAAACCAACAAACTTAAGGCGTTAACTTGAAAAACATTTGGGTTAGTTTCTGTATTTCTCAGAGCTTAAGAAAACTTAATTCAAGTAAGCGCTTATGTTTTTCCCCTTTTAAACAGAGCTCTTTTACAAATTAATTTTGGCAGTACCGTCAGAAGGTAGAAAAATATCACACGCCTACAACAGACATACATAAACACACAGATGCAAACACAGACCTTATAGCTGTCATTCTAAAATTTTAGCCATGACTCAGGTACAATAATACAAAACTCACTTGTTTATAAAAGAACAGTTGGATCCAAACTGTTTCTGGAAGTTGGAATAATAAGTTTACCCCCTTACTAATATATGTGGAGAAAACACCTAAGATTTTTCAAAATCTTCGCCAAATTTCAAAACACCTCCTTTGCATTTCAAAGAATAGATCTTAGGTCCTAGAGAAGATGGGGTAGAAAATCTACATCACAAAAGCACAAAGTAGCCACGTTTTCTCCTGGGAGTTGTGGGGGTATATTTGCCTATTACTAGAGGTCTAGGGTAATTACCATTTAAATATTTCTAAAGTGCTGGGTTTCTTAAGTGGAGCTTCAGGGTTTAATACATTATACCTTTCTAAAGTCTGTACAGAGCATTCAACAAAGGACTTCAAGTGCTGTCCTTTTTTCTGAATACACAATTCAACCTAGGACCAATGCAGCTCATGGGGAAAAGTCTCTACTGCTGCTTCTGTCAGCTTCTGAACGTTGGCCTCTAGCTGAGCCATTCCTGATCGTTTGTAGGAGAGCCTGGGAGAAATTCTGGTTATCTGTTTCCTCTGTCGGGGAGGGGATGTTCCCCAGGGGGCCATCTGGCTTGTCTGGTAACTACAATATATAATTATGGGTGGGAAGAACACTCCTTAAGCAGCCAATCAAGGTTCCCGTGGGTGGGGTTAGTGACCAATTCAGTGACCTCCTTGTTAGGCAAGAGGTCTTCTTCATTACAATTTAGTGTGGTGGAAAAATGATTTGTATACGGAAAAAACAGGAGATAAAAGGTAACTCAGGGAGGATAGTCTGTCAACCAGATTTATTTATTGTACTTACATCTGCGATCCAATACAATCATCCTACTATATAAATAAATAAAGTACTTAGAAACGGTTCTGAGAAAGGGGGAGGTGATATCTTTTTAAATGGATAGTTGAGCTTGTAAGAAATTAGGGGAAATTCTCAAGGGGAAAAATCCAGAAGAAAAGTGAAAAACAGAGTCTAAGTACCTGAACTGAGGCTGAGGGGCTCTGGATGAAGATGGGATGAACGCCGATCTTTGTAAGTCAGCAAATTGGCTTTTAATGCCTTCTGGAGGATAGGAGACAAGGCTTGTAGGCTTGTATGACATGGCAGTTGGAACTGAAAGATACATACACACTTCTTCATAATATTGGGACTCTCAAAAACTACTTCCTCAGTTAAAGGAAGAGAGAGACAGAGAGCAAGCTTGCTGGCCTAGCCTCTGGTGTGTGTGTGGGAATGTCCCACAGTATTTTGTAAATTTTTATAGGTATTGCCAAATTCCCCTCCATAGTGATCATACTATTTTGCATTCCCAACACCAGTATCTCAGAGTTAATTTTAGATTTTACGTTCCCCATTGCTTAAGAAGCCACTACGTTATTAAACCCTACATTTGCAGCAACAGACAGAATATGGAAGTAGGTATGGAAAAAAAAAGGACCCCAATTTGTGATGATAGTCAAGATTCTGGAGGCCTAAATAAATAGTTCAGCAGCACCCCTTAGAACTATGGCTTAAAAAGCCTTATCAATTTCATGGTATGGGAAACTTAATATTGTGCAGATGGCAATACTCCCCAAATTGACCTATAGATTCAATACCTATCAATCAAAAGTCCAACTGTCATTTTTTTTGTTTTTTGCAGAAATTGTCAAGTTGATCTTGAAATTCACAAGGAAATGTAAGAGGCCTAGATGAGCTAAAAACAAACAATCTTGAAAGAGAAGGAAGGATGTTGGTGGAGGCCTCGGAATTCACGATTTCACATCTAACTACAAACCTACAATAAAGACAGCTGTAATAGAAGAAACAGATAAATTCCTAAAAACATACCAAGACTGAATCATGAAGAAACAGAAAATCTGAACATACCAGTAACACGTAAGAAGACTGAATCAGTAATCAAAAACCTCCCAACAAACAAAAGCCAGGACCAGACTGCTTCTCTGCTGAACTCTACCAAAGAATTAACAAACACCAATACTTCTCTAACTCTTCCAAAAAACTGAAGAGGAGGGAACATTCCCCAACTCATTTTACAAGGTCAGCATTACCCTGATACCAAAGCCAGACAAAGACACAAGAAAATAAGATTACAGGCCAATATCCCTGATGAATATAGAACCAAAAATTCTCACCAAATATTAACAAACCAAATTGAACAGCTCATTAAACTGATCATATACCAATGGATCAACTAGGACTTACCCTTGGGATACAAGGATGGCTCAACATATGCAAATCAGTAGGCATGATACACCATATTAATGGAATGAAAGGTAAAAATCACATGATCACGATCAGTAGATGCAGAAAAAGCATTAGATGATATTCAGTATTGGCTCACGATTAAAACAGTCAACAAATTGGGTATAGAAGCAAAATACCTCTACAAAATAAAGGCCATATGTGACAAACCCACACCAACATCATACTTACTTAATGGTGAAAGTTACTTAATGGTGAAAGTTTACTTACTTAATGGTGAAAGCTTGAGAGCTTTTCCTCTAAGATCAGGAACAAGGCAAGGATGTCCACTCTCACCACTTTTCAACATAGTACTGGAAGTACTAGACAGAGAAATCTGTCAAGAAAAAGAAATAAAAACCATTAAAACAGGAAAGGAAGAGGTCAAGCTGTCTTTGTTTCTAGATAATATGATCTTATATACAGAAAATATATACAGAAAATACTAACGACCTTACCAAAAAACTACTGGAACTAAAGTTGCAGGAAGCAAAATCAACATACAGAAAACAGTTGGGTTTCTATACACTAACAAGAAATGAAACAATCCCATTCACAATAGCGTTAAAAAATATAATTCATGGGGTTCAGGGGATTAAAAAATGCAGAATTCATATGAATAGATCTAACAAAGGAGGTCAAAGATCTGTAAAATGAAAGCTATAAGACTTTGGTGAAATAAATTGAAGACACAAACAAAAGGAAAAATGCCCCCTGTTCATGGATTGGAAAAATATTGTTTAAATGTGTATATTACCCAAGGCCATCTACAGAATTCAATGCAATCCTTATCAAAATCCCAATAGCAATTTTCACAGATAGCAAAAAAAACCCTAAATTTCATATGGAGCCACAAAAGACCATTAATAGCCAAAATAATACTGAGGAAGAAGCCAGAGGCATCCCACTTCCTGATTTCAAACTGTACTACAAAGCTCTACTAATGGGAACAGTAGGGCACTGGCATAAAAATACATACACAGACCAATGGAACACAATGTACAGCCCAGAAACCCTTGCATATATATGGTCAACTAATATTTGGCAAGGGAGCCAAGAATACTCAATGAGGAAATGATAGTCTCTGCAATAAATGGTGTTGAGAAAACTGGATAAGTAAATACAGAAGAATGAAATTACACCCCTATCTTACACCAGTCAAAAAAACAGCCTCAGGATGGATTCAAGGTTCAAATGGAAGACATGAAAATGTAAAGCTCCTAGGGGAAAACAGAAGGAAATCTCCTTGACGTTGATCTTTGCAGCAATTTCCCGGATATGACACCAAAAGCACAAGCAACACAGGCAGAAATACTAAGTGTGACTACATCAGTCTAAAAAGCATCTGCACAGCACAAAAATGAAAAGGAAACCTAAAGAGTGGGAGAAAATACTTGGGGGTTAATATCCAATATATATAGAGAACTCACACAATTCAATAGCCCCTGCCCCCCCCCCAAAAAAAACACCCCAATTCCAAAATGGGCATAGGAACTGAATGGATAGCTTTCGATAAAAACGTGCTCAATGCCACTAATTAGGAAAATGCAAATCAAAACTACAATGAGATATCATCTCATATCTGTTAAAATGGCTATCATCAAAAAGATAAACTGTTGGCAAGAGTCTGGTGAAAAGGTAACCTGTGACTGTAGGTGGGAATGCAAATTGGCACAGCCACCAGAGAAAATACTATGGCAGTTTCTCAGATTATTACAAATTGATCCAGCAATCCTACTTCTGGGTATATATTCAAAGGAATTGAAATCTGGATCTTAAAGAGATATCTGCACATCCATGCTCCTGAAGCATCATTCAGATATACCTAAGATATGGAAAAAAAACTTCATGTCAATTAATGGATACGTGGGTAAAGAAAATATGGCTGGCACACACACACGATAGCAAATTATTCAACAATGATAAAGAAAGAAATCCTCCTGTCTGCAATAACTAAAATGAACTTTGAGGGCATTATACTAAGTGAAATAAGTCAGAGAAAAATACTCTATGACATCACTTATATGTGGAACCTAAAAAAGCTGACCATAGAGAAACAGAGTAGAGTAATGATTATGGGGAGTAGGGGAAATGGGAGAAAATAGTCAAAGGGTACAAACTTCCAATTATAAGATTAGCACGTTGGGGGGTATCTAATATACAGTTTGGTGATTGTAGCTAGTAATACTGTATTATGTACTTGAAGTTGCTAAAAGAGTAGAAATAATGTTCTTACCACACACACAAAAAGAAATGGTAATTATGTGATGGAATGGAGTTGTTATCTAATGCTATGGTGGTAATCAATTTGTTATATATAAATATATCAAGTCAATATGTTATACGCCTTAAACTCACACAGTGTTTTACTGTAATTATACCTCAATGAAACTGCAAATTAAAAATTCCAATGACCTTCATCCAGGTCCCCCAAATATATAATTGTTTTCTGTACTGTTTGAGAATAAGCTGCATAAGTCACACTAAAAGAGATCGGCATTTGTTTCGTAAAACCAAGGACATTATCGCCACAGTATAGTTACTAAAAACTAGCCCATTAACTCTGAAGTAGAGCCATAAAGAGTAGCAGAATGCCACCACAAAACATGCCACTTTGGCATAAGATTAATGGTGAGCTGAATGTTATTGAGAAGAAGCATATACGAAGAAAAGCTTTCTGTCTCCCACCATTTGCCTAAAAGCTAGACACAAATTTGTAAAGGTGTCCCCCGTCCCTTCTAACCAGGAAGCACAGAAGTTAATCACAGGAGACAGCTCAAGACCCTTATCAGCCCAGAGATGGGATCAGAAAAAAACTATATAACTTTCCTAACTAGCCCTTAACTTCCACTAGCTCCCCCATATATTCACCGTCCTACAATTTGCCACCCTAGAAACCTCTTGTCTCTTCTATAAAAATTTTTTGTTCTTTTGTAAAGATGCAATATAAGCCCAAGTTCTAACCACCTTTTTTAGTTTCTCATGTTAAAAAACTTCTGTTTTTCTCTTGTTAAAGACAGTTGTAGTTCTGGCATAAAGATAGACACAGATTAATGAAACCCAGAAATAAACCCATACATCTATAGTCAAGTGATTTTTGACAAGGGTACCAAGACCGTTCAACGGGGGAAAGAATAGTTTTTTCATTAATAACGTAATCAATGTGGAATATCAATATCTATAATGGAATCACTGGATATCTACAGGCAAAAGAATGAACTTGGATCCCTACTTCACGTCACATATAAAAATTAACTCGAATGGATCAAAGACTTAAATGTAAGAGCTAAATTATAAAAATCTTAGAAGAAAACAATCTTTGTAACCTCAGGTTAGGCACCCATTTCTTAGATATGACATCAAGACCCAAGGAACCAAAGGAAAATAGGCAAATTGGACTTCATTAAAATGAAAAGCTTTTCTGCTTCAAAGGAGAGCATCAAAGTGAAGAGACCAATAGCATCAAAAAACAATAAATACTTGGGAATAAATTTAACCAAGGAGGCAAAAGCTCTGTACACTGAAAACTACAAGACTTTGACAAAATAAATTGAAGAAGACACAAATGGAAAGATATCCTGCGTTCATGGATCAGAAAATTAATATTGTTAAAATTTCCATACTACCCCAAAGCCATCTATAAACTCAATGCAATCCCTATCAGAATTCCAACAGCATATTTTACAGAAACGGAAAAAAGAATCTTAAATAACATATGGAACCACAAAAGACCCTGAAAAGCCAAAGCAATCCCTAGAAAGAAGAACAAAGCTGGAGGCACCATCACGTTTCCTGATTTCAAACTATACTACACATCTATAGTAATCACAACAGTATGATACTGGCATAAAACAGACCAATGAAACAGAATTGAGAGCCCATAAATAAACCCATGCATATATGGTCAATGAATATCTGACAAGGGAACCAAGAATAATCAATGGGGAAAAGATAGTCTTTTCAATAAATGGTACTGGGAAAACTGGATACGCACATGCAAAAGAATGAAACTGGACCCCTATCTTACACCAGGCACAAAAATTAACTCGAAATGGATTAAAGACTTAAATGTAAGGCCTGAAACCATACAACCCCTAGAGGAAAACACAGGGAAAAAGTTCCTTCACATGTGTCTTGGCAACGATTTTTTTAGATACGACACCTAAAGCACAGGCAACAAAATAAAAAACAAACAAGTGGGACTACATCAAACTATAAAGCTTCTGCACATCGAAACAAACAATAGAATGAAAAGGCAACCTACGAAGTGGGAGAAAATAATTTGTAAACCATCTTTCTGGTAAGGAGTTAATGGCCGAAATATAGAAAGTACTCATACAGTTCAATAGCAAAAATACAAATAATCTAATTAAAAATGGACAAGGACCTGGACAGACATTTTTCCAAAGAAGACATTAAATGGCCACAGGTACATGAAAAGGTGCTCACCGTCACTATCAGGGAAATGCAACTCAAAACCACAATGAGCTGTCACCTCACATCTGTTATAATGGTAACTATCAAAAAGACGAGATAAAAAATGCTGACGAGTACGTGGAGAAAAGGGAACTCTTGCGCGCTGTTGGTGGATTGTAAATAGGCATGGAAGACGGTATGGAGAGTCTTCAAAAAATTAAAAATAGAACCACATTATCCAGCAATTTTACTTCTAGGTGTATATAAGAAGGAAACAAAATCACTATGTAGAAGAGATATATGCACCCCTATGTTCACTGCAGTATTATTTACTAGCCAAGACATGAAAACAACCTAAATGTCCAACAACAGATGAATGGGTAAAGGAAATGGGTGAAGGTGGTCAAAGTGTCCAAACTTCCAGTTATAAAATGAATGAGTTCTGGGGATCTAATGTACAGAATGATGATTAGAGTTAACAGTACTGTATTGTATACTTGAAAGTTGCTAAGAGAGTATATCTGAAAAGTCTTTACCACACACAGAAAACTGGTAACTATGTGAGGTGACAGATGTGTTAACTAACCTTTTTGTATTAATCATTTCACAATGTATACATATATCAAATCATCACATTTTATACTATAAACATACACAATATTCTATGTCAAATATATCTCAATAGAGTTAGAAAAATAAGAAAGTGAAAAGACAACCCATACAGTGAGAGAAATATTTGCAAATTATTTATCTGTTAAGGAAGGGTCTAGTATCCAGAATATAAAAAGAACTTATAACTCAAAAGTAAAAAAGACGACCCAAGTAAAAAATGGCATAGGAGTTGGATAGACATTTTTCTAAAGGAGATACACAGATGGCAAATCAGCACATTAAACAATGCTCAACATCATTAATCATTAGGGAACTGCAAATCAAAACTACAATGGTACTAGAGAATGGATGTGAGGATATGGGGAGGGGGAGGGTAAGCTGTGCCAAAGTGAGAGAGTGGCATGGACATGTATACACTACCAAACGTAAAACAGATAGCTAGTGGGAAGCAGCCGCATAGCACAGGGAGATCAGCTCGGTGCTCTATGACCACCTAGAGGGGTGGGACAGGCAGGGTGGGAGGGAGGGAGACGTAAGAGGAAAGAGATATGGGAACATATGTATATGTATAACAGAGTCACTTTGTTATAAAGCAGAAACTAACACACCATTGTAAAGCAATTATACTCCAATAAAGATGTTAAAAAAAACTACAGTGGGATACCACTTCCCATCCATTAGAATAGCAATCATAATAATGATGATGGAAAAGAATTTGAAAAGGAATAGATACATATATGTATAACTGAATTACTGCTGTACACTTGAAACACAATATTTAAAATTAACTATACTTCAATAAAATAATAATAATAATAACAAAATACATGTGTTGGTGAGGACTTGGAGAAACTGGAACTCTCACGCTTTGCTGGTGGGACCAGGAGCAGAAGAACCAGCCATGCATACCTGGACATCTGACTTACAAAACTGAAATAATAAATTCGTGTTATTTGAACCACTAAATTTGTGGTAATTTGACATGGTAGCAGTAGAAGATGAACACAGTGATACTACAAGACTACCAAGGCTAGGTTATAAAAAGCAGAAAGGCAGTACAATTTTCTCTGGACTCATACCTTTGGAACACTGAGCAACCACATAAGAAGCATGGCTGACCTGAAGCCACCTTGCTGGAGAGACCACACAGAGATACAGATGTCCCAGCTGTTCCATTCCTAAGCTGTTTGAGTCTTCCAGTTCAGGTGACAGGCATCTCAGAGCCTGTCTTGTCCTTTGGATAAAATTTAGCCTCAGCTACCACTGGACTGAGAGACTCCTCATGAGAACCAGCTAGCTTAGCCCAATCAACCTCCATGACTATGAGATGATGATACCATGATCGTTGTTTTATGAAACTGTTTGTAGTGATCATTATACAGCCATAAAAAAATCCAAATCCTTCTTTAGCTTTCTGCCCCTCCACAAAGAGAGGAAATTAAAAACTTTCTCTGTATGAAGGAAGAAGGAGCTGAATCATAGAGAAGTAGACAGAAAATCAGAGAATGAGGTACTGAGGTAGGCCTTCAATCCTTATTTCTCTGGCAGGGCTGAGGGAAAAACATTTCTCTGTTAGTACCTGTGCCTCACTTTTCATCTAAAGAGCAACTTTTACTTAAAGGGCAAGACAGTAAATATTTTAGGCTTCTCAGACTAAGAAGCAAAACCAAGGCTATGATGTAGCAACTTACATAACCATTTAAGGTATAACCATTTATTTGCTAAATAATAAGTACTACACTTTATATTTTGTTCAAAACAGTCACGCTTTTTTGCTTCCAAATATCCTGCTACAGGCAGGCTGCTCTTCAATGGAGGCTGTGTTTCTAAGTTCTGAAATGTGAGTGTATTTGATTCCAAAGACAAGGATTGTGTTGGCTGTGATTTTAGCCATTCAGTGGGTGGCCTGCTTGTCTTTGCAGTTGTCTTCTTTGACTTGAAAGTTGCCAGATACCTTGACGTTTTGAGCAGAAAAATGCTAAGTTGAATTTGAAACAGAAATGTTGGATTTTTCCACTGCCTTCCCAATACTTCACATGATGTCATTTCAAGTGTAGCAGAAAGAAAACTAGGTGTCAAGCCATGAGATTTGAATATAAGGCACTTTCTAGTTGCAGTACAATGAGTATGACAGTTAACATCTCTGAGCCCCAGTTTCTGTAAGCTGATGGGATTAATATCTGCCTGCTTGCTTACTATGAGTGGTTGAAGTTCAAATGCGATAAAATATATGAAGGTGAATTGCAGCTTCAAAGTGCAAGGCACCTGCTAATTGTTATTGATGTGCCTATTACAAAGCATTTGGTCTTCCTTTCTCTGTTTCTCCCTCTCCCTCCCTCCCTCCCTCCCTCCCTCCCTCCCTCCCTCCCTCCCTCCCTCTCTCTCTCTCTCTCTCTTTTGAAATCTTCACTATTGTTTGTTCTGCATGGATCTGTTCTACTATTTGCTTAGCTGATAAATTAATTTTGGTGGCTGCTCATTCAATATGCTCTCCTGTTTTGATCTAATGTCTCCCAGTAGTGATTTTCTGGACAGAAGATGCAAAAAATGATGATCTCCAGTGGTGGAGATTGTGGATATGTGGCACATGATTGTGGAAGGTATACTGTATTAGAAGCGCCTTTTGGAGTTTATGTTAGCCTTTTATCCATAAACTCATTATTTCTCAAATAATTAAGAATGCCTGCTCTTCGAGAGGCACTATGCTTGGTGCTGTAGATAAAGTAGTGGATGAGACAGACATGGTAATAGGTCTTACATGCTAATGGAGAGTGTATTAGTTTCCTATTTCTGTTGTAACAAGTTACCACAAACTTACTGGCTTAGAACAACACAAACTTATCTTTCAGTTACGCAGGTCAGACGTCTAAAATGGGTCCACCGGGCAGTATTCATTTTAGAGGCTCCAGAGAGTACCTAATTCCTTGCCCTTTCTAGCTTCTAGAAGTTGCCTTCATGCTCATGTCCCATTCCCTCTATCTTCAAAGCCAGGAATGTAACATCTTCAAATCTTTCTCTCTCTCGTTCCCTCTCCTTCCATCACCACATCACCTTTGTCTGACTCTGACCCTCCTGCCGCCCTCTTATAGGGACCATTGTGACTACCCTGGGGCCCATCTAGATAATCTCTCCAACTCAACTCAAGATCCTTAACTCAATCACATCTGCAAAGTCCCCTTCTTCATAAAAAATAACATTTACAAGTTCAGAGAATTAGGATGTGTACATCTCTAGGGGGTCATTATTCAGTCTACCACAGGGGGAGAGAGAAAGTAAGTAAGTGGACAAATATATAAGATGATTTTAGAGTGTGACGTGTTATGAAGGCAATAAATGGGGTATTATGATAGAGCTGCACTGTCCAGTGGGGTGGCCACAAGCCACGTGTGACTACTGCATTCTTTAAATGTAGCTCGTGTAACCGAGGAGGTGAATTTTCAATATTATTTCATGTAAAATAATTTAAATTCCGGTAGGCACAAATGGCTAGTGGCTACCATTTTGGACAGCACAGCTCTAGGCTTTTTAGAGGCCATAGAAGCAAATGTTCTCTCTCTTTTCCACCTACCTAAATTGTATGAACATCCATGAAAGCAGTCAGTCCCCACTGACCTTAATAGGTGGAATGAGGCTAGTCAGGTGACCAACTAGATATTTTTTCCTGAACAAGCAAAAGAGAAACATTCCCTACTACTATAGCAATCTTCCAGTTCCAACCAGAGAAAAATCCCTTTCACTAGGGCACTGCTCACAATACTTCATTTTCTTCCTCATATATCCACATACTTGCCCTGGATTCATGGTGAACTGAGTCGACTTCCTCACCTCTTAACTTTGGGCTTACGCCATGTGACTCATTTTAGCCAAGAAAGTGTTAACAGCTGTGACATAAGCAGAGGCTATAAACTTACTTGCATAGCTGGGTTTAGCCTCTTGCATTCCTCTGGTTGCCATGAGAACAGCCTATCCTGTGTAGCCACTGGTCCAAGGAGAACGTGGAGACATGTGGGAACAGAAGTGAATCACATCTACAGGCTGACACCTTGAACTTGGAGTCCATCGTAGCCCAGCTGAGGTATAGCCAATCTGCAGGTCTGTTTTAAGACACAGAATTTTGAGTCAATTTGTTACTCACCATTACTGTAGCATAGCTGACTCAGACAAAGAGAAATATAAGAAGAATTTCTCCTTTCTTGGAGTACTTTGTACATTAGCCTCCACAGTTCTTCTAAGCTCCCTCTGGATTTTACATTTAATGTCAGGGAGACCAGACACGGATTATTTGCTTTCGAGGCAGTTGCTGTTAGTAGCTTTAAGAATAGGGAGACCTTCAAAGTCTAAGGATTTGTGTAACAGAAATTGCACGAATCAGTGAGCAAAACAGCTGAGTGGAATCCTTCATTTTAACAAGGTCTATTTCTGGCTTCGATGACGCAAATTTCTCCTTCCTGAACTCACCATCTTTCAAGCTTTGTTACCAGGAAAGCAAGGACAGTATCACTACCTAGCCTTCCATCTGAACTAAGTGTGATGAAAAACAAAGATGGCCAAGACTTTTAAAAGCCCACAGTACTTTAAATATGTGGCTTTTCTTTCAGTACCTACAGTGGCTGAAAGTAAACCTGGCAATGCCTCTCAAATGGACATTCTCTCCTTAGTGACTGAGGGCAAGCTTAGCCACCTCTCCTGTTCTTTCTCTGTATGGCCAAAGTTGAGTGAATTTTTCTCCCTGTGCTTTTTGTTGCCTCCTGGGCATTAATAATGCTGGAATAGTATTGTTCTCTCCCCCCAGGTGCATCGATTTTCCTGCTTGAACTGATGTAGTCCCACAAAGAGAACACCTCACTGTTATTATCATTTTGGACGTGCTTTTTCCCTGGCTTGGCCATTCCACTCAGCTTAATCAAAAGTACGCTGTGTCTATGGAAGAAAAGACAGCTTTTCAGAAACGGGAAACTTCTTGAGCTTGAAGCATAAGAACAGGCATCTACTCATACATTAAGGGAACCAGATTTCACAAATTTAATGTATCAATTGATGAAGTTATCAATGGAACAGCAAACTACAGACTATAAGATTTTGAACTCTACTTGCTTATGTATGTACAGGAAAAATATAATTTCTTGTATGTTTGAGTCTGGCAACAGAGGCTAAAAATCATGATTATTGCCTATATTTTGTCTGTTCTGGACGAGGATATTTATTCTCTGAGGAAGCTATTAAATTGGGGCAGGTAATTACCAATATCCACACAGGGAAGTTGGGCTCATTCCTCTGCTCTTGTTGCACTTGTTCAACTCAGTTATATTAGGCCTATTTGTGGTGTATGCCCAGAAACTTCTTCCCAGGCCAGAGGTCAGCCAGGCTATCACAGTCCTTTGGGTACAGAACTAATGGAGCAGTTCTTTTCCCTGAAGCTTCATCAGGGCTGAAAGCAAGGAGGATGCATAGCAGAATTGAATAGGAAATTGACTCTATAAGTCAGAAAGGTCAAATCAAAGCAGATGGTTAAAGTCACAAGGCCAGAAGCTGATAGTGGCAGGGATTTGGTGGCAGGGAGAAGAGAAATTCACTTCCAGAAAGCACAGAATTACCCCAGACGTTTCTTGGCGCAGGCAGTGTTGTCAGGGTTGGCACCTGTGCGCCTGTAGGAGCGTATTAAGAAGGAGCCAGCCATGAAGGCTAGAGATGGGACCTATACTCCAAGGCTGTCTCTCCCACAGGCGGTGAGCTCCCTCAGGAAGCTCTTACTTAAGGACTCCTTATTCCTATATTGCTTATCATATATGAACTAAATGAATTTTGGCAGCATGGAAAACTAATTATCCAGACTAAGTAGATACACAATATTTCTGTTAGTGTAATGACTCAGGTAAGTCAAGTCATACAAAGAGACTACTGGGTTAGGTGAGTTAACTTTCATTTATATAACAATTAGTTGCAATTTGTGTAATGTAAGAGGAGAAAAGACAGAATTAAAAGGGCTAAATGTACAGTTTCTGAAAGAAAAATGCCCGCCAAAGCCAGGGTTTTCTGGTACCAAACTAAGTACATATTTTCAAAAAGGCTACAGTGATTCTCTGCAGTTAGTAAAAATTGTGGCTTCTACTGCTGTGAAAAGAAGATGGACTTAAAATGTACCCTAAAAAAAAAAAAAATACGTACCCTAAATGTACCCTTTAGGTTCTTTTTAGAGAGAAGCACTTTGAAAGGAGAAAACACCATATAAGCGCCACGTCTTACTGTTATCATCACTGCCATGAACACCTCCAAGCCACAAACAAAAGCATGTTCATAAAAGAAGTCTGTTTTGGAGATGAGGTGGTGAAGAAAGTTCATTTGAGATATTCCACACACAAGCTGCCTGCATTTAGTGCCATCTCCCTGAAATCCCAAATTACTACTGTCACCACTGTGTGCAGTAAAAGTTTCAGGTAAATAAAAAGCACAGAGGGAAGAAAATGTTAAATGCTTTTACCATGGTCTAATGATAACAATCCAAGAGCATTATTTACTTTCAGGGTAAATCAGAGCATGAAAATAACAATATACATTCCCATTACTGACCACTGTCACCAACCAGCATGGAACACTGGCTCTTTTTGTCTTTCCCTAAAATTGTAGAAAGTCTGAAATAAATCTTCCACACGTGAATGTCCAGTCTCCTTGGCCTCCAGCTTTTCCAGAACTGCTCGAGTTCTCATGCTGATATTCATCTATACATTCCTGATATGTTTATATACACGCATATCTAGAGCAGGGGTTGGCAAACTACAGCCTGTGGTCCACACGTAGTCCAAAATGCCCACTTCCTGTTTTTGTGTCTCATGAGCTAAGACTGGTTTTTATATTTCTAAGTGGTTGAAAAGAAGTACAAAGAAGAATATTTCATGACACAAATAATATGCAATTTAAATGTTGATATCCATAATAAAGTTTTATCGTAACACACTCATACTCATGAGTTTATGTATCATCTATGGCTGCATCTGCACTATAACAGAGGTAGTGAGCTGTGACAGAGACCCTATGACCCACAAAGTCTAAAATATTCGCTGTCTGGTTCCTTAGAGAAAAATTTTGCCAGCTCCTGATCTAGAGCATACTTGTTGCTCCTTTTTCAAAATTACTTTTTTGTTGAAGCACAATGTAATACTTGAATAAAGGGTAAAAGGTACAAATGCTATGAAATTTTACATAGGCATTCACCTGTGTGACCAGCACACAGATAAAAGTAAAAAAGATTTCCAGCACTACAGAAAGGCTCCCTCCCAGTCAACATTCCCTCACAAAGTGATCCATTTTTTTTCTAAAGGCTTTTACCATGAATTGATTCTGCCTATTTTTGAAATTTATATAAATAGGGTAATATAGTATATATTTTTTGCCTGGTTAATTTTACTCAACACTGTGTCTGTGTAATTCACTCATGTTGTTTCAT
Source organism: Orcinus orca (assembly GCF_937001465.1). Taxonomy (NCBI): domain Eukaryota; kingdom Metazoa; phylum Chordata; class Mammalia; order Artiodactyla; family Delphinidae; genus Orcinus; species Orcinus orca. Next base: position 19,407,480 of record NC_064580.1, read on the forward strand.
GTGGCAGTAGTTTGTTCTGTCATATGAATATACTATAATTTATTTATAGAGTCTACTCCTGTTGGAAATTGGTAGTTTTAAATTTTTTGAATATTGTGAATACTCTTGTACATGCATTTTGGTGAACATATACGTTCAGTTCTCTCTAGAATGGAACTTCTGGAATGATGATGCTCTTTTAAAAAATAGAACTCCAGTTTGATATGAGCAAGATACATTCAGTAGAACCTTTTAAAAGTATGAAGCAAAGGTATTTTTACTTTTGGAAATGCAAACTGAAGTATTTAGGGGGTAGATTCTGTGATGTTGTTTAAAAGGCTATATAGCAAAGGAGAAGATAAAGGGGAATAGATTCTTTAAATGAAAAATATTTATGGTGACTGAAACTATGTGATAAATCCATTAAGGTTCATTGTACTCTCTACTCTCAGTGCATTTGGAAATCTTTCCAGTAAAAATTAGAAAAAAGAAGAAACAGGTTGAAGTAAATAATAAAGCAGGTGAACTATTACCCAACCATAATCCTAGGCATTGAGGAAAGTTTCAACTTCTATAACTGTGATTAGAGCGGCATTTCCTAGTATGCGAAGGAAAAAAAAAAACTTGTCTCATTTATTATAAAAATAACTGCAGATATCTAGCATAAGATGTGGGGACAAAGACAACTAAGTGTATGAAATTCCACATCTGGAAATTGCTAGGTATACAGTCTTAGGCAATGTCTTTACCTTTGTCTGTAAAATGGATATTCTTGAACCCAGAGTTACTATGAGGATTATTAAACAAGTATGAGCCTTTTGTTTAGCACCCAGTACTTAGGAACCACTCAATAAATGCTGTGTAAAGCCTACGTGTATTGTGCATAGACTGAGAGGGAGTTCAACTTTGGCAATGTAACATGTCTCTCACTGAGAACAATAAGAAAAGCTGAACAAAATATTTTTTTAAAACCCTCTATTTGAAGGCATAGGAAAGCTATCAAGGTACAGGGATTAGGTTAGTAGCACTAGGATCCTATAGAGAAGAAAAGTCAGAGAAGTGAGCCTAGCATTTGGCATTGCCTTTTACCTCAAGATAAAACAATTCCAAAAGCAGTTGCTGACAGGCTACTTAAGTGGGACAGAGCTTTCAACAGACTCAGAAAATTCAAGTTAAAGACCACCAAGAGGGAGGAATCCTAACATATACTCCAGGATTACTACTGGAGCTCTAAAAGCATCTAAATATATAAAGCAAATATTAACAGACCTAAAGGGAGAACTAGACGGCAACACAAAAATAGTAGGGGACTTTATTACTCCACTCACATCAGTGGATAGATCATCCAAACAGAAAATCAATAAGGAAACCTTGGCCTTAAATGGCATGTTATACCAGATAGAGTTAACAGATATATACAGAACATTCCATCCAAGGGCAACAGAATACACATTCTTCTTAAGCACACACTGAACATTTTCCAGGATAGCTATGTTAGGCCACAAAAAACCAAGTCTTAATAAATTTAAGACTGAAATCATATCAAGCATCTTTTTGAACCACAACTGTACGAAACTAGAAATCAATTACAAGAAGAAAACTGGAAAATTCACAAATATGTGGAGGTTAAACAACAGGGTACTGAACAACCAAAGGGGTAAACAAAGAAATCAAAAGAGACATCCAAAAAGACCTTGAGACAAATGAAAATGAAAACACAATATACCAAAACTTATGGGATGCAGCAAAATCAGTATTAAGAGGGAAGTTCAGGGCTTCCCTGGTGGCGCAGTGGTTGAGAGTCCGCCTGCCGATGCAGGGGACGTGGGTTCGTGCCCCGGTCCGGGAAGATCCCACATGCCGCGGAGCGGCTAGGCCCGTGAGCCATGGCCGCTGAGCCTGCGCGTCCGGAGCCTGTGCTCCGCAACGGGAGAGGCCACAGCAGTGAGAGGGCCGCGTACCACAAAAAAAAAAAAAAAAAAAAAAAAGAGGGAAGTTCATAGTGATAAATGCCTACCTCAAGAAACAAGAAAGGGAACTTCCCTGGTGGTCCAGTGGCTAAGACTTCTCGCCTCTAATGCAGGAGGCCCGAGTTTGATCCCTGGTCAGGGAACTAGATCCCACATGCTGCCAATTAAGAGTTTGCAGGCTGCAACTAAAAGATCCTTTATGCCACAATGAAGATCCTATGTGTCGCAACTAAGACCTGGCACCGCCAAATAAATATTAAAAAAAAAAAACAAGAAAGATCTCAAATAAACAACCTAACTTTACAGCTCAAGGAACTAGAAAAGAAGAACAAATGAAGCCCAAAGTTAGTAGATGGAAAGAAATAACAAAGATAAGAGAATTAAATGAATATAAACTAAAAAGAAAAGATCAATAAAACCAAGAGCTGCTCTGAAAAAAAGGTAAACAAAATTAACTTTAGCTAGACTCACCAAGAAAAAAGAGAGGGCTCAAATAATTAAAAACAGAAATGAAAGAGAAGATGATACCACAGACATAAAGAGCATCATAAGAGAGTACTAAGAACATTTGTAGGCCAACAAATTGGAAAAACTAGAAGAAATGGATAAATTTCTATAAATATACAACCTTATAAGACTGAATCATGAAGAAATAGAAAACAGACCATTTACTAGTAAGGAGACTGAATCAGTAGTCAAAAACCTCCCAACGAACAAAAGTCCAAAACTAGATGAATTCACTGGTGAATTCTACATTCAAAGAAGAATCAATACCTATCTTTCTTAAACTCTTCCAAAAAACAGAAAAGGAAGAAATGCTTCCAAACTCATTTTACGAGGCCAGCATTACCCTGATACCCAAACCAAAGACACTACAAGAAAAGAAAATTGCAGGCAAATATCCCAAATGAACATAGATGCAAAAATTCTCTACAAAATATGTGCAAGCCAAATTCAATAATATATTAAACGGATCATATGCCACAATCAAGTGGTATTTATTCCAGTGATGCAGGACGGTTCAATGTCTGCTAATCAAAGCAGTACAACAAACGATGAATAAAAATCATATGATCATTTCAACAGATGCAGAAAAAACATTTGACTAAATTCAACATCCCTTTATGACAAAAACTAACAACAAAGTGGGTACAGAGGAATGTACCTCAACATAATAAAGGCTATATATGTCAAGCCCGGCTAACATCATATTCAGTGGTGAAAAAGTGAAAGCTTTTCTTCTGAAATCAGGAGCAAGACAAGGATGCCCACTCCCACCACTTTTATTTAACACAGTATTGCAAGTCCTAGCCACAAAAATTAGGCAGGGAAAAGAAAGAAAAGGCACCCAAATTGGAAAGGAAGAAGTGAAACTGTCACTATTTGTGGAAACATAATTTTAAATATAGAAAACCCTAAAGACTCCACCAAAAACTGTTAGAATAAACAAATTCAGTAAAGTTGCAGGATACAAAATCAGTATACGAAAATCCAGTGTGGTTCTATACAGTAATAATTAACTATCAGAGAAATTAAGAAAACAATCCCATTTACAATTGCATCAAAGAGAATAAAATGCCTAAAAATAAATTTATCCAAGGAGATCAAAGACCTGTAAACTGAAAACGGTATGACACTGATGGAAGAAACTGAAGAAGATACAAATGAATGGAGAAATATTCCATGCTCACGGATTGGAAGAATTAATATTGTTAAAATTTCCATACCACCCAAAGCAATCTACAGATTCAATGCAACCCCTATCAAAATTCCAATGGCATTTTTCACAGAAATAGAACAAACAATCCTAAAGTATGTATGGAACCACAAAAGACGCTGAATAGCCAAAGCAGTCTTGAGAAATAAGAATAAAGCTGGAGGCACCTGATTTCACATTACATCACAAAGCTATACTAATGAAAACAGTATGGTATTGGCATAAAAACAGACACAAAGATCACTGGAACAGAATAAATAGCCCAGAAGTAAAACCATGCCTATATATGGTTAATTAATTTATGGCAAAGGAGCCAAGAATATACAATAGGGAAAGGACAGTTTCTTCAATAAATGGTGTTGGAAGGGCTTCCCTGGTGGCACAGTGGTTGAGAGTCCGCCTGCCGAAGCAGGGGACGTGGGTTTGTGCCCCGGTCCGGGAAGATCCCACATGCCACAGAACAGCCGGGCCTGTGAGCCATGGCCGCTGAGCCTGCGTGTCCGGAGCCTGTGCTCCACAACGGGAGAGGCCACAACAGTGAGAGGCCCGCGTACTGCAAAAAAAAAAAAAAAAAAAAAAAAAAAAAAAAAAAAAAAGAATCCGCCTGCCAATGCAGGGGACATGGGTTTGAGCCCTGGTCTGGGAAGATCCCACATGCTGTGGAGCAACTAAGCCCGTCTGCCACAACTACTGAGCCTGCGTGCCACAACTACTGAAGCCTGCGTGCCTAGAGCCCGTGCTTCACAACAAGAGAAGCCACTGCAATGAGAAGCCTGCACACCACAATGAAGAGCAGCCCCCGCTCAACACAACTAAAGAAAGCCCGTGTGCAGCAATGAAGATCACTGCAGCCATAAATAAATAAATAAATAAATAAATAAATAAATAAATAAATTTATTTTAAAAAATGGTGTTGGGAAAACTGGACAGCCACATGCATGCAAAAGAATGAAACTTGGCTACTATCTTACACCATACACAAAAATTAACTCAAAATGGACTAAAGACTTGAATGTAAGTCCTGAAATCCTACAACTCTAAGAAGAAAACATAGGTGGTAAGCTCCTTGACATTGGTCTTGGTGATGGTTTTTTAGATATGGCTCCAAAAGCAAAGGCAAGAAAAGCAAAAATAAACAGTTGGTACTCACCAAACTAAAAAGCATCTGCACAGCAAAGGAAATCATCAACAAAATGAAAAGGCAACCTACTGAATAAAAGAAAATATTTGCAAATCTTATATTTGATAAGAGGTTAATATCCAAAATGTATAAAGAATTTATATAACTTGATAGCAAAAAAAAAATCTGATTAAAAATGGGCAGAAGATGTGAATGACATTTTTCCAAAGAAGATATATAGATATCCAACTGGTACATGAAAAGACATTCAACATCACTAATCATCAGGGAAATGCAAATCAAAACCATGATGAGATATCACCTGACACCTGTTAGAATGGTTTTATCAAAAGGACAAGAAATAACAAGTGTCTGCTAGGATGTGAAGGAAAGGGAACCCTCGTGCACTGTTGGTGGGAATGTAAATTGTTGCAGCCAGTATGGAAAACAGTATAGCGGTGCCTCAAAAAATTAATAATAGAAGCACTATATGATCTAGCAATTCCACTTCTGGGTATTTATCTGAAGAAAATGAAAACACTACTTCAAAAAGATATCTGTACCCCCATGTTCATGTGTTCATGGCAGCAATATTTACAATAGCCAAGATATGGAAACAAGCTAAGTGTCCATCAGTGGATGAATGGATAAAGAATGGATAAAGTTTTATACACACACACACACACACACACACACACATACCCACACACATGTATATGTATACACACATGCATATATACATATATATTTACAATGGAACATTATTCAACCATAAAAGAGAATGAAATCTTGCCATTTGCGACAACATGGAGGGACCTTGAGGGCATTATGCTAATTAAAGTCAGACAGAGAAAGACAAATACCGCATGATCTCACTTATATGTGGAATATAAAAAAAAAATAAAACAACAGCAGCAAAAACTGAACCAAAGCTATAAGTATAGAGAATGGATTGGTGGTTGCCAGAGGAGGTGGGTGGGAGAAATGGGTCAACTGTTATTTTTTTTTTTTTGGTTTACATAAATTGTTTAAATAAAAAGACCAATGAACAGAAAAACAGGCAAGAGACTTTTATAAACAGGCATTTCATAAAATATATCCTAATGGTAAACTAACTTTAAAAAGGCAAACTAAACATCTAAAGAATTACCAGAATGACTAAAATTTTAAAAACCCTAAAAATATCTAACGTAGGCAAGAATGTGGACCAAGGAGGACATATGTATACTACTGGTGGAGGTTTAATTGATTCAGTGACTTTGGAAAACTTTGTGTTTACCAAAGTTGAACACATGCATATCCCATGACTTCAAAATTCCACTCTTAGGCATGTAACCGATAGAAATGCATACATATTTGTACCAGACATGTTCAGAAATATTTATAGCAGCTTTATTTGAAATGACTAAGAACTAGGGGGAAAAAACACCACCAAATTTGCATCAAGTATAGAATGGGTAAATAATATTATTGCCTGAAAGAAGCCAGTCACTAAAGAATAGATACTGTACAATTACATTTTCATAAAGTTCAAGAAGAGGCAGAACTAATGTATTTTCTTGGAATTCAGGATAGTGGTAACATTTGGGGATAAACTGGTCCTGATTGAGAGGAGGCATGATGGTGGCTTTTTGGAGGCAGATAATTTGCTGTCTTGATCTGAGTGGTGGTTACTTCAGTGTGTTCGCTTTGTGATAAATCCCTGAGCTGTTTATTTATGATTTTGGATACATATTATACTTCAAAAAAAGTTAAAAAATAATTCATTATAAAAAGAAGGCAAGTAAACAATCATGTATATTTTATCATGCTTTCTTTTTTTTGCAACCACAGTGATATTCATGTTTTCTAAATTTATGTGCCAGTAAATTGATATGTCCTAATGACAAACATCTCAAAACAGGTTGAAATGATTAGGCGTAAAAATGATATTTTTTATTGTAGTAAAGACAAGCATGTAAGATTTACCCTATTAATAAAGTTTTAGGTGTACAGCACAGTAATGTTAAATGTAGGCACTGTGCTGTACAGCAGATCTATAGACCATATTCATCTTGCATAACTGAAACTGTATACCCATTGAACAGCAACTCGCCATTTCCCCTAGCTCCTGGCGACCACCATTCTGTGTTCTTCTTCTCTGACCTTGGCTATTTTAGATACCTCATATAAGTGGAATCATGCAGTATTTATCCTTCTGTGACTGCCTTATTTCACTTAGCATATGTCTTCAAGGTTCATCCATGTTTTTGCATGTGATAGGATTTCCTTCATTTTCAATGCTGAATAATATTGCTTTGTATATATACACACACACACACACATACATATATACATATATATACAAACACACATACACACATACCATTTTATTTATCCATTCATCTGTTGACAGACATTTAGGTTGCTTCTACATCTTGGCTATTGTGAATAACGCTGCAGTGAACACGAGAGTCCAAATATTTCTTCAAGATCATGATTTCAAGTCTTTGGGTAAGTACCCAGAAGTAGGATTGCTAGATCTTATGGTAGTTTTAATTTTTTGAGGATCCTCCACACTGTTTTTCATAGCGGCTACACAATTTTACATTCCCACCAACAGTGCACAAGTTTTCCAATTTCTCCACATCCTTTCCAACACTTGTTAATTTTTGTTAATGGCCATCCTAACAGGTGTGAGGTGATACCTAATTGTGGTTTTATTTGCATTGCCCTAATGATTAGTGAGGTTGAGCACCTTTTCATATACTTGCTGGCCATTTGTATGTCTTCTGTGGAGAAATGTTTATTCAGTTCCTTTACCCATTTTTTAATTAAGCTATTTATTTAATCTTGCTACTGAGTTGGAGGAGTACCTTATATATTTTGGATATTCACCTCTTATCAGATATGATTTGCATGTATTTTTTTCCATTCTGTAGTTTGCCTTTTCACGCTGTTGATTGTTTTCCTTAATAACATTTGTTTAACGTGTAAAAATGACAGCAATAAATTAGTTTAATTTGGATTTTTCTTGCAGTTAAACACAGAACTAATTTTCCTCTTATGATTCATAGCTGCTGAAGAGTTCCTTTCACAGGATGGATGTTTAATTTAGTCTATTTTCTATGGATGCATCTGACTGCTTTATCTTCTTTAGAAGTTCCAGCTCAGATGTGTCTGGGCACTTCACTGCACTTCTGAGACAAAACACAGCCTAACTTTACAAAGGATTCTCCAACTCAGAAACGGGAAGAAGCTGAGCTATAATATCCACCTTCATCATAGACTCCTGTTGTTTGTGACTTGGGCCAAATCACTGAACACCGTCTGAAATTTTGATTTCTAATTTTCTAAAATTTTCTGACCTCTAACGGAGGATTTTATGATAGTTCTTTGACTTTTATTTTCCCAGTCTTTGTGGTCTATTCTAGGTGAAGCAGTTTCTTCTGGTGGGATTGGCATATCTTTTCCTTTTTAATGCTTAAGATGTACATGATTATAGTTTCCCTTGTTTATAGAGTTTAATGATAAATATTAAATATTATTCATTCTGGGCTCACTAGAACCAGTCACATGTTTCTGGGCCTGCATGGTCACATCTTTGCTTAAATTATTTATATATAATTATACTGCTTTTCAGAAAAAACAGGAGACGTAATTGGTGACGCTGTTAAAATGACTGTAATTATAATACATGAGAAAAGGATCCAATTTTGTGGATAGTTGTTTATTCTGCATTTTACCTTTCAAAAAAATTAAGTTGTTGTTATACACTTACATGCTCACAGGGAATATCTGCAATACAATTTTAAACTGGGGCAAATTACTATTTTATATCAGCCTATTAGAGAAACAAGCAAAGAACCTAATCCCCCTCCATTAGGTGAGGCAAATAGTGGTCTCAGGAGATGGCTATCCTTTTATTTTCTCTAATAACTAAGAAACTGTGGAAGAACTTCCGGTCATCGTTCTGAGGCCTGTGAGGCTACTAGGATTGGTAGTTAAAGGGCCATACTTTGGCTCAAGTTTCTCTTACCTATTTAGGTACCTAGTGATGATGGCTTAAGCTATATTGTAATCCTGCTCCAACCTTAGCCCATTCCCCACTCCTCTCTGATTATAGGAAATTGCCCTGCCGTGGAGGTATGTGTATTCCGGTGTCTGGATGGACTTGATAGTTCGGCCATTTTTCAATTTAATGAAAATCCACAATGATATTACATTCTAAATGTCTTTCAAAAAGTTTGGATAATTATTCATTACTCTATTTGAGTAGCTCAGGAGCCTTTAGTTTTCATCTAATTGGTAATGACCTTCAGCCAACTTCCTTCTCTCTCAAATTCCCTAATCACATTTCACAGCAGTACCATCAGACAATCCTGGAAAAGCCACATGCTGAGATGCCAAGGAAATCCATGCTGGCTTGAAACACTTAAAGAGAACTGGATTGGACAAGAAAAAGAACAACCATTTAACTTCTTCAAGTTTATAAAAAGGCAGTATCTGGTAGTGCATCTCATTAGATGGTCCAAAAGAATTCTTCAAATTATTTTCCGAAAATAGCAAAGACTTTACAGTTCCAGAAAACCCAAGTCTGGCAGTACTTTGCATTGTTTAATATCACTTCAGAATAGTCACAAAGGTCTGTTTTAAACATTTCTGCATCTTTAAGTGAGCCTGGTATTATCTTTAAGTGAGCCTGGTATTATCTTTCTTATGATCAATTAACACAGACATGTAACATAGTCAAGGTCTATGCCAACCACTATGGAAATGCTGGAAAAGTAACTTAATGATAGCATTATTCCTCAGAAATAAATGCAGCATTTTCAGAGAATCAGTGGGGTTCCAGGCCTTACTACCACAAAGCCAAGTCAGCAGACCAAATGTGAAAACAATGTAATCAAGCACCTAAATCATTTATATGTACCCTGGATGCCAGGTTTAATGGAGCTGAAACAACTTGCCTAACCACCTGAGTGTTTCATATGTCATGGGTTGTTACAGGATCGTGTGGACACTAACTATATGACTCTAAGATCTATCTTTATTCAATAAGAACTGTGCATAGTACTGTACATGCCTTGAATTTATATAATGCTCTCTATCCTGGCATTTTACAAGAGGAGATGATTTAAAATGTGCCATCTGACTTGCAAGTAAAAAGAGCATCTCTAAAATGATATGACTTACTGAAAATACAGAAGCAGGAAACTTGTTTCTGGAAAACAAAAGAATGATTACAAAAAGCTCGTTTGAAAGTGCTGTCCTGCAAGAAAGGGCTCAGTTGGTAGACCTCTGCTCTTAATCTAAGCCCTTCCCCTTACTCTCTCCTCCCAGTATTGCCCCACCCAGGGTACAGGTGTTTAGGTAAGTAAGTTTAAAGAAGAATGAGAATGTACTGGCATACAATGAAGCATTTTCTTGGAGCACCTGAATCCATTCTCAGAGTTGGCCTAAGACTGGCTGAAAGAAAGTGAGAGAGAGCAAGAGAGAAAACCATCATCCTAAAAGAAACAAAATTAACAGAGTCTGATCAAAATGGAAATGGACCTAAAAAACTTCATCTAAAATGAAAATATAGCAAAAGTGTACAGATGTCAGTGAATGTTTTATCTTACTGTCTTGTGCTTTATGATTTCAGCATTGGTTCTGGTTTTGTTCAATTTTAAAAGAGCTGCATATTTGAGGATTTCCTCAACTGTGAGGCAAGAAAGATTAAGGATAGTTATTAAGGATACTTGAGAAGAGAGACGCTCTTCAGCGAGTAAAGAACATTTTTTTAAAAGTTTATCTTCTGGATGCACGTGAATTTTTTTTTCCTGAACTCTTTCCAGTTTCAGGGTAGAGACCAAAGAATGCTGACAACAACTTACATATGAGTCTAGTAATCATGGGCCTTCCTTCACCTCTTAGCTGGACTATAATTAACAGTTTAAAAATCGGCCTGAGTATGAAACAGTTGTCTAGTATTATTGCCTCTGCACATTTTGATCAGCTGGCAGCTGAGAAACCTTTGGGGCAAAACTTTATAAGCTTATCTCTTGGTTCATTAGGGCTACTGGGGGAGGAAAGAAATGACAGTCTTCAACTTGCTGCTAATTAAAATGATTGCCAAGGCTCCTCTCCAAGGACCACTCTTTCAGTTAGAAAATGCATGTGTAAATGAAGCACCCCAGGCCATCAGCAAATTGACAAAAGCAAGTCAGAACCAGTGAGGTTTTTCTGTTTAAACTGAGCTAGCATACAACAGTCTTGGCTGGAAAAATGGTGAGGGAACCTCTTTACAAGGGTTCTGTAGATTGTATGGGCAGCAGTTTTGAGGAATATCAGGAAAAGATTGGTTTCCTTTATTTAGGGCAGTTATTGGAACTTGTATTTCACATTTCTGATCCAAAGCTCTGACCTATTTGAATTTTTCATTTAGGGCGCTTCAGGTTGATATTTTAGGGAATAATAGTGCCATCAAAGATGCTGTCAGTGTCCCATTCAACAGCCAAGGGCAACTTACTACAAGCTTCTGTGTCTCTCCGCCAGAGGGCAGTCTCCAGTCACAGGTGCTTGCTCAAGCTGTGCATAGCACAGGCTCACTCTGGGGACTTCTGCCCCTGGGAGCAGTCATCCATCCATAAATGACAATCAGAAGTGGGAGAAATATACCATGAGTCTCCTTGGCTCTTGGGTGGGTCAGCTCGGAGGTGTCTTCTCCACTGTCTCCTGCAAGTTCTCAGTGGGATTGTGGCCCAGTTGCCCTCAGCGGGAACCTGATCATGATGCAGTCTGTACTGGCTTCCTTCCCTTGTGTACCCTATTCCCTCCTTTCCTGCTCCGTAATTGCTGAATCTACCTCCCAAATAAACTATCTGCACTTAAATCCTTGTCTCAGGGTTTGCTTTTGGGAGAACTCAACCTAAGACAAGTGTTATTTGCTAAGATAGAGGTACAGAGACAGTCCAATTTGTATCGATCCAAATAAGTTCACCCGATTTTATTTATTGATGTCCTTACCTTCCTCAATCATAATCCAAAAAGAAGCCCCCAGAGAATACGAGAATTTTGGCAATTAAACAATGCATAGAATGATCACATCTCTGATGCCTAAATATTCATAAATGTTTGTCAGAATTGTTAAACCAATCTGAATTTTAAAAGAACTCACTTGCAAGCATCTCATCTCACTTGGGATATTATGATACAGTCACAGGGACTTCTGGAAGTTATGTGACATACCTATTAATCAGAAACATGATTAGTTCACTGGATACTCAGCAGAGCTCAAGTCAACATCTCCATGACATCTTTCAGTTAAAAATGTGTAACACTTGAGTTTAAAACCAGAATATTTAGTATTTCACCCCCAACTTTACATATATTTAACTATTTGGGAAATTATCACTTTTGTTTCAGTTTCAACCAGATGTCTGTCATGGCATTTTCAATATTGGGCTTTCTAAAAAAAAATATTTAATTAATTAATTTACTTTTGGTTGCTTTGGGTTGTCATTGCTGCACGTGGGCTTTCTCTAGTTGCAGTGAGCAGGGACTACTCTTCATTGCAGTGTGTGGGCTTCTCACTGCAGTTGCTTTTCTCATTGTGGAGCACGGGCTCTAGGCACACAGGCTCAGTAGTTGTGGTGAGCGGGCTCAGTAGTTGTGGCTCACGGGCCCTAGAGCACAGGCTCAGTAGTTGTGGCTCATGGGCTTAGTTGCTCTGTGGCATGTGGGATCTTCCCGGACCAGAGATCAAACCTGTGTCCCCTGCATTGGCAGGCAGATTCTTAACCACTGCGCCACCAGGGAAGTCCCTGGGCTTTGATACATCATTAAACAATGTTTACAAGGCTGTTTCCTCAACCCTCCTGAGTCTTGTAAACAAATATGTTCTGATGATAAGCACAGTAAAGTAGTAAACAGAAACTTTTAAGGGTACAAAGTCAACCTATCTCCCCACTCCCCAAATTTTTCCTGAGTATCTGGATGCCACACGGAAATAATGTTATTTTAGCGCATACCTTTCATTTGTTCAGGTTACTTTCATGTGCTTACACATGCAAACTCGGAAAAGGAAACAGACTGAATTCAATCAACTCACAGGTTATTTACAAAATATCTGATCAGTAATCCAGTTATTAAGTAGTTCGCAGCTGGTCAGAGAAAAGTGTTTACGAAACCTATGCCACAGACTCAGACCACCAGTATTTGAATGAGCTTTGTTCCACATGAGAGTTGTATTTCACACTCAATTTAGCCAAGCATCTTACAAATTCATTATTCTGGTCACCCTTAGGAAAAACCTTATACTCCTAAAACAATTCAGTAGATATCTCTCAGTACTTTATGGTCTACAGTTGTAGTTTTGTTCTTTGGCTTATTTGATATTCTCCAAAACTTTTGAATCTCATACTGTTACATCTGGAGTGTTGATCTCAAGACAAAGTGATTAGAGTCCCCGGAGAGAAAAATGAGAGTGACTATTTTTTTTTTTTTTTTTTTGGTCAGCTTAGCTTTTTCTGTAGAGCCTAGAATGTTACATTTAAAAAGATGTCCTCCTGGGACTTCCCTGGTGGCTCAGTGGTTAAGAATCCGCCTGCCAATGCAGGGGACGTGGGTTCGAGCCCTGGTCCGGGAAGATCCTAGATGTCACAGAGCAACTAAGCCCGTGCACCACGACTACTGAGCCTGTGCTCTAGAGCCCGCAGGCCACAACTACTGAGCCAGCGTGCCACAACTACTGAAGCCCGCATGCCTACAGCCTGTGCTCCGCAACAAGAAGAGCCACCGCAATGAGAAGCCCGTGCACTGCAATGAAGAGTAGCCCACGCGGAGCAACGAAGACCCAACGCAGCCAAAAATAAAACAAAAACAAAAACAAAAAGATGTCCTCTTTCTCCTCTGAAACCATTGCTGAACTCTTAAAATCTAAATCAGGTTCTTCACTGTAGCTAGTAAGTATAAACAAGCATTTCAAGCCTAAGTATAAACCATATATAGTTGACCCTTGAACAACACAGGTTTGAACCGTGAAGGTCCACTTACATGTGGATTATTTTCAATAAACAAAATATTTTCATTTTACAGATCTTTAAATTAACTAAGTGCAGGGAAAAGTTTGTGTTCAATTAGAGATTCCAATGTGTGGAGTCAGAAAGAACTAGGGTTTGAGTCCTGATCCTATCCAAACTGTTTCAGCTTCCTGACCTTGGGTGAGTCATTTATCAATTCGTTTCTTTTTGAGGCAGAGAGAGCAGGACAAAGATCTGTGACTGTGTGGGGGCTTAGCACCCCTAACCCCTGTGTTGCTCAAGGCTCAACTGTATTTCATATTCGTCCTTCACGCTGACTAAGGTTGAGTTCAAACTGCATTCCGTGGTGTTGCGATGCTTCTCCTGAGGTATATGCCTTTAGGCGATGAAGGAATACAGGCTCTTTTTCTGCCTCCTGCTGCTACTGTCACACTGCTTACCTGTTCATTATCCTTTTCCTCTGCTTCTCCTCAGCACCTGATCCTATCTTTCCAGACAGTCAGAATGCTATGAATTATAGATGGAATCAATGCATTATAAACTGGCAAAAATCCAAATAGAAAGATATTTTGGGAAGAGAGATGTAATGGAGTTTGCCATCTAGAATAACAAATATTTTATTGATGTAATAGAGGAAAGACGAATGAAATTTGTGGATTAGGCAAGCCGAGAGGGATCCCAAATTCTTTAGAAGTCAAGATTAAAACAAAATGAGATCTTGATAAATCATATAAGACATCCTGGCTTCAAAAAAGACAATGATAAAATACTGGTTGATAATAAGTACTGATTGACAAAGAAAGAGCCTCACACAGAAGTTGAGGGAGTTATATTCCCCTAAGGAAGGAGATTTAAAAGTTCAAATGAAATAAATGTGAAGAAAAAGTGTGAAGAAATGTGAAGAAAAATAAATGTCACTCAACTCAACTGTGATAAAAATATTAAAGTGAAACTAACACTGTGAACATATTATTGAGGTGAGTTTGTATTGACAGGAGGAAAATCATTAGCTTTGAAGTCAGAAGACGGGTTCAAACCTTGGCTTCTCCATTTACTAGCTGTGTGACTCTAGATAAATTATTTATTCTCCTTCAGCCTTATTTTCTTCAGCTATAAAATTATGATAATACCATTTGTTTTACAAGGATTTTGTAAGGGTTAAATGACATCATGTAAGTCAGTGGTTCTCAGATAGGGGCAAGTTTGCTCCCCAGGGAACATTTTGGGACATTATCGGTTGTTTCAACTTGGGGATGCTATTGGCATCTAGTCGGTAGGGGCCAGGGATGCTGTTCAACATCTTACAGTGGACAGTCCCCCACAACAAGGAATTATCCAACCCAAAAGGTCAATAATGCTGAGACTGAGAAACTCTGGTAAAGTGCGTAGCCCATCACCTGATAGGTAGTAAACATGGAGTAAATTATAAGTACTATTTAAATTATTGCTACCTAAATAAGAATATACACAACTAACTTAATTTGATGGGAAGGGACAAAGGAAAAAGGTGTAGGATTAAGCTGAGAAAGCATGCTGACAGTGATCCTGGTAATAACCACTGAAGGACTTTGTGGGACAAACTAAAATGCTCATTCCAAACCTTTAAACACTAAAAAAAAAAAAAAAAAAAAAAGGTAAAAGTTTAAGCAATTAAAAAGTGATGAGACCATTTAAAAATTCCTATTGCTAGGGCAATGAGAGGCCCTTGGAAAATTTTAACCTATACAAACAAGTAAGACTGGATTAAACACATTCCAGAGTATTAAAGCTATTAAGATTATTAGACTGTGAAATATGCTGCCAAGAAAGTACCAAATCCACCACCTCTTGAGACACTTAAAACTCAACTAACAAAACAGTACAAAGTATATTTCTGGGAAAAGGAAACTAGCACCAAAGGGGATCAAGCTACTAATTCAAGAGATCTTTTTATTTTCCTTCTGATATTTGTGTTTCAGCAGCTACTTTTAAAATGGTAGGAGGAAAAATGTCAAATTGGAAACGAGCTCCATGGGATCAAACCATAGAATCAGTTACTTGATCAGTTTGGCAAAGATTGGAAACTGGCAAAAGCTTATCTATCATGAAAAAAATTAAGGCTGTCAACCAGAAGGAGATATAATCTATCAAATTAGCTTTAGCATCTACAAGTAGACAGCAGACTTGACTTTGGGCAAAAACAAAAAAATTCTTCAGACATTAACAAAACAACCTGGAAATGGTTACATAGAAGATAATGATAAAATTCACTGTAATAATTTCTAAATTGAATGCCTATCTCATCCCAGTTGGCAGTTTCTTTCCCTCACAAATCAATGAGTTCACAGATCTTTGAAATTATTTAAGGATATAATGTTTGAGACGGACTTTGTAAACTGTACATATACCAAAACATTATTTTTATGTTTGTATTTAGTAAACTATGCTTCATTCTCTTTAATAGAAAGCCATTTGACAAGTATCATCTCAACTGATTAAAACAGAACAAAATGTATGCAAATTGACAAGGTAGGAGGAACATAGAAAATGCAGCAGAATCAGGCTAAATGACTTGCTGAAAGCCACTTGATATGTTTACAGGCAGAGCTGGATTGACAAAATTAGATTTTTGCCTCTCTGAAAACTAGATCAGTGCTCTTTCTGCTGCTTCAATCCCCAATCTCTACCCCACCAATGCCTGCGGCCCCACTTTCAAATGAGTACCCATGAAAGGGCAATGCTTAAGGTTTGTATTAAAATAGGCATCTAAATGTTATTCTAGATCATATGCTTCTAACTCATGATTGTGTCCCTACATATAGCAGTTGGGCATTTAATAAATACACTGAATTAATGAATAAACTTTGAGCTTTTAACAAAAGAGATTCAACAGATAGACCACTGCAGTTTAGATGAAATGGATACATTTTCTCAGGAATCTCCTTTAGTCAAGATAATGTCTGTTGCGGGTTAGGTTCAGTCTCTTTGAATTAGCAACTACGAATTGTCAACCCTTCATTGTCTAAATTAAGAAGTATAATATGGGAAAGTGTTTCGAAGTAGAAGAAATTTTTAATGATTTGTTCTATTTTCATCACCATTAGCTGAAAGCCAGATATGTTAGTTAAAAGAAAATATTTCTGAATACACAATGGAGATGACAAGGGGAAACACCCCAGTAATTTTCCACTCTTGGAAAAGTTGTCATGTAAAGAGGTATTAGGTTTATGCCCTGTGGTCCAAGAGGGCAGAACTAGAGCCAAATGATAAAAGATACAGGAAGTTTGTATGAGTAAGGGCTGTCCCAGAGTGGGAAAGGCTTCCTTTGGAAGAAATGACCGTCTCATTTTTAGAAGTGTTCAAATGGAGGATGGATAAACACTCACTGGGAAAGCTGTGCAATGATCCAGACACTGAGTAGAAGTTTGGGGCTTAAAACTAAGAAATTCATCTTTGAGATTCTATTATGATAGATAAAAATGGATATAAATTCATGAAATTGGTACCCAGCTCTTTACCTCAAAAACTAGTATCGGGCTTCCCTGGTGGCGCAGTGGTTGAGAATCTGCCTGCCAGTGCAGGGGACACGGGTTCGAGCCCTGGTCTGGGAAGATCCCACATGCCGCGGAGCAACTAGGCCCGTGAGCCACAACTACTGAGCCTGCGCATCTGGAGCCTGTGCTCCGCAACGGGAGAGGCCGTGATAGTGAG
This sequence comes from Orcinus orca, assembly GCF_937001465.1. Taxonomy (NCBI): domain Eukaryota; kingdom Metazoa; phylum Chordata; class Mammalia; order Artiodactyla; family Delphinidae; genus Orcinus; species Orcinus orca. The sequence continues at coordinate 19,424,961 of NC_064580.1, forward strand.
AGGCCCGCGCACCGCGATGAAGAGTGGCCCCCGCTTGCCGCAACTAGAGAAAGCCCTCGCACAGAAACAAAAACCCAACACAGCCAAAAATAAATAAATAAATAATTAAAAAAAAAACCCAAAACTAGTATCAGCCAACAAAGTTGTACTTAAAGAAAATTGCATAGACTATGTTATCAACGGGGTCAAAACTGCACTCATGTTTAGCCAGACTTTTCCTATTTGGGCACACTGTTTCTAACTGAAAGTAAGATAGATGGGGTACTGAAATCTAAATGGTGCCAGTAATGGCTTCTAATTATTTTGTTGTAAAAACATAGGCATTCTTTCTCTTTTAATGGCTGTGTTTTCCTGCTGTTTTCAACTGAAACAGCTTCTTTCAGAAACTGTGCAAAATATTTCCTAGGCAATCATTTGGCTAGCCCCAAATGAGCAATTTATGCAAGATATGCTAACTAAAATAACTAAAACTCAATGGCACTGCCCAATCAAAGAAAAAGTGAGTGTGGAATACACGGCAATTGAACTCTGCAGGATCACGGGTGTAATCTCGCTGTCGGAGAGACCGCTGACTTTGCAAACAGGTTTGCAAATAACCTAATGACCAAAGGAATGATAAATTAAATCAGTCAAATTAAAATGTAAACACAAAGTGGGGGATGCTTGGGAGGGTTAGAAATGATTTTTTTCCAAAAAGGCATTTTTTTCAAATGGTGTGCATAAACATCATCAGTGGATTTGTTAAAATGCCCAGTCATGGGTTCTACTCCAAACATTCTGATCCAGGAAGTCTGGAATAAGGCAGAGAAATCTGCATTTTTAACAAGCAACAGGGGGAAGAGGGTGGTGGGGGGAGTCCAAACCAAGTGGTTCATAGAGTATATTTTGAGAAACAACGGTAATCCTTCTGAATATTACACCTTAGTTTCTCCCCCCCACCCCTAGATTATGAGTTATAACACAGCTGTTTTTCACCTGTAGGGGCTTTTATTTAGAATTATGCTCCTTAGGACACTTAAACAATTCTATAACTCTTTTGGAGTCAACCATTATTTTTATATCCATTTGTAAGAGGAGAAAACTGAGACGCATAGAATTAATCTCTATGTTCTACAGGGCTCCAAAAGAACAGGAAATTACCTTTGGTTAGCAAGTAAGTTTAACTTCTGTACTGCTAAGACTCTAGTCAAGCCCTGTCCAATATTACTTTCTGTGATGATGAAAATATTCTTCTCTATCCAATATGGTAGCCAATACCCACATGTAGTTATCGAGCATGTGAAATGTGGCTAATGTGACAAAAGAACTAAATTTCAGATTTTAGTTAATTTAAATTTATAAGACACATGTGGTTAATAACTACTGGTTGGGGCATCACAGTTCTAGATAGGACTTCTGAGAGGTGCAATTTCTGGAAGTAAACTCTTACAACTGCTTCTAAGACAATGGGAAGAATGGTGAAGACTTCAGGAAGATGCTGGGAGTGAATGTAGTACATCCGGAAAAGATTCTTTTTTTGCCCACCAGACACTGGCCATTTGCCCAGGTTGTGTTGGGCTAAGCTACCATGCTCTCAACTTTATATAATAAAACAGATGCCTTTAGCCAGCAGTCCCCAACCTTTTTGGCAACAGGGACTGGTTTCGTGGAAGACAATTTTTCCACAGACTGGGGTGGGGGGATGGTTTTGGGATGATTCAAGTGCATTACATTCATTGTGCACTTTATTTCCATTATTACATTGTAATATATAATGAAATAATTATACAACTCACCGTAACACAGAATCAGTGGGAGCCCTGACCTTGTTTTCACTTGCCACTCACTGATAGGGTTTTGATATGAGTCTGCAAGCAATTGATTTACTATGGTCTCTGTGCAGTCAAACCTCTCTGCTAATGATAATGTGCGTTTGCAGCTGCTCCCCAGCGCCTCAGCTCGACCTCAGATCATCAGGCATTAGATTCTCATAAGGAGTGCGCAACCTAGATCCCTCACATGCGCTGTTCATAGAAGAGTTCGCACTCCTATGAGGATCTAATGCTGCTGCTGATCTGACAGGAGGTGGAGCTCAGGTGGTAATGTGAGTGATGGGGAGCGGCTATAAATACAGATGAAGCTTTGCTCACTCACCCACCGCTCACCTCCTGCTGTGCGGCCCGGTTCCTAACAGACCATGGACCAGTACCAGTCTGTGGCCTGGGGGTTGGGGACCCCTGCCTTCAGCCTCTCTCTGACTACATTTAGTCTGTTTTCCTGTGTTCTCTTTTTCATTTTTTACAGATGCTGACATTTTTACAGTGAATTACCTTTAACATATACTTAGCTGAGAGCATACATCCTCACAACTAGAAAAATTAAAATAAAATATATTCCATTACAGTTTTGGTGACATCTCTCTTAGGAGTAGATCTTGTAAGTCTCATTTCTCAAGTAATACTGCTTTTGATCACTTTCTAAATTCTCCAAATGAAATATTCATTGGTAATGAAATGCCTTAGTAAGGCAGGTTTAAAAGAGGAGAGGGAGAACAGATGCTGAACCATAATCTAAGACTATGGTAAAAATGAAAAAAAATCAAAAAGAAATGGAAAAGGTACTACTAGTTTTTAATTAACCTATAAAAGTGCTACTGATTTTTACCCCATATTTTTTTGTAAGACTTTATTCTCTCCTTTTTTACCCATCCCACATAAAACTATATCGTAGCAGGTTCTTCAAGTCCAGCTGTCAGTAACTCTGGCTGAATATTAGAATCACCTGGGAGCATTTAAAACCTACGACATCCACACTCCACTCCTGGAAGTTCTGATTTAACTGGTTTGAGGAGGGGCCCTGGCACAGCATGTTTTAATCTTTCTATATTTTAGAAACCACAGGATTTGAGAAGAGGATGGGAATTAGAAATCAATGAGTTAAGTCCTCTTATTTTGTAGATGAGGTAATAAATGAGGTCCAGAGAAGGGCAGTGACTGGCTAAAGCTTATGCAGGTATTTCTGTTTGAATTAAGGCCACAGTCAAGGGTCTCAGTCCCTGTATAATTCTCCTAGAACAGCAAACTGCCTCGACGGGTGTGTTTCCAAGGCATGGGTTCTACCTACCTTTATTCTGATATGTTTCTTACTAGTCCAACTCTTCCTAATGCCCCTGTGGCTTTCCCTATGGTATCTATTTCAAATATTCTTAGGTTATACAATGCAGTTATACTGACCAGTCAGTTGAGGGGACTGTTATAATTAACTTTAGGCAGCTTATCTCTACTTATTATATCACAAATGAGGTATATGTTAGTTTAGAACAGTGGTTCTCAACCCCAGCTTCACATGAGAATCATCTGGGAGATTTTTAAAAATACCGATGTCTACGTTCCATCAACATTAAATCAGTATCTCTGTAGATGGGCCCTTGGCATTTTTAAAAGTTCCCCAGGAGATTCTAATGTGCAGCCAAGCTTGAGAACCTCTGGATCAGAGGATGATGTCAAGGAAGGCCTCAGAGATTATTAAATACTAGGTAGTCAAGGGATAGAAACAGTTATGCTGATTACACCCGCCCCCCCGCACCGTTGTCATTTCCTCCAGTAAATTTAATATGAATCTGCCATGTTGCCTTACCAGGCCTCACAACTTAGGCAGTTGCCATAGAGAATATCAGTATTTCCTTCAGAGCAAAATGTAAGCTATGCTGAACTTAGAGACACCATAACTTTTTTTTTTTTTCAGTAGCTCTGAGAGAACTGTTTTATGTTTAGTTTTGTGTAAGAAGTAATATTAAGACTCATGGGCCAAACCTAGGAAATTATTTTTAGTTCTCTTTTGAAAAGTGCCTTTTTAAGAAAAATACTTTAGAAAGTGACATCACCAAAACAGGGAAAAGTTATTCCAGACTTAGCCCCCCTCACAAGAATAACAACTATTCACGGATGTCAGTGAGAGAATCCTAGAATGCGGGAGTGAGGCTGAAGTACCCCTGCACCACAGACGCCAAGGCAGAGTGCACCAGAGAGGAGAGAGGAGTGGCTGGCTGCACACTGACCACGTTGCACCTCCCCAGGGTAGCACAGCACCACTTGGAGAGGTGTCTCCTGAGCCTCTGGTTCCTCTGGCGGGAAAAGAACCCAGGGGTGATATCCAGCCCCCCTAACATTGTGGGTCACTTCATGGGAGCCCCCAAAACTCTGGTTTTGCCCAATAGGGATCACAGGGTAATTGGAGGGGCTCAACTATTGCGAATCTCATCATGATGGAGAATGGAGGAGCAGTTTATGGCAACCAGCACTTGGATCTTGGCAGACTGAGCTTCTACCTGCAGAGTCCAACTAGTAGTCCCAACCAGCAGCTTTACTCATCTTCAGAAACAAGTTGGTGGTACAGTCTGACCAGGAAACTCAGTGGAGTGCAGGTCTGCCTGATTTGGGCCCTTAAAGGAGGAGTTCTGCCAGTCCTGGAGCCTGGTCTGCCCACACCCAGGCAGAAGGGCTGAGTCATAGCCCAACCTGCTGTGAAGCGTGGCCCCCAACCCCATCTGACGTGAAGGGCTGGTGAGAGGGGCTGGAAACTGCATAACCCAGAAATGCTCAAGCTGAGAGGCAGGCAGATAGAGGTGATAACTTTCAGAGCAAAGCCAGTAGCCCTGCTTGGCCAGGGAACTTGGGGCATGACTCAGCTAGAGTCAACACCACAAAGAGTCTTAGTGACCTTGGAGCTGCTTCTCTAAGCAGGTTCTAGCCTGCCACCTTGCCAGGGCAGCGAAGCTAATTCATAGTCCCACCTTTTGCTGAGTATAATACCTAGTCCTGAATGTCGAGTAAGCCTGATCAGAGAATCCAGGCAACAGTGCAGCCCATCCTAGAGCCTCACTTAGGCAGGGAACCAAGCTATCAGTCCTATCTAGCTGTTCTCAGCCAGTGGCAACCCACCTCAGAGCTTGAATAGGTGCCTCTTCCCAAAACAGACCCTAAAAGCCAGCCCCATCTGCCCAAGGGCATTACCAGCAGACACTTCCAGAAACTCAAACTGAGCCAACTGGTGAAGAACTGTCTCTGCCAAAACAAACCTGCCAAGCCTGAAAGAGGAGGCTACTTACTCAAAGGTACAGATACCAACATAAGGAATGAAGGATCATGAAAAATCAGGTAAATATGATGATACCACCAAAGGAAACTAATGAGGCACTAATAATTGACCCTAAAGAAATGGAGATCTATGAACTGAAGACAAAGAATTCAGAATAATCATCTTAAAGAAGTAAACTACAAGAACACACATATAGACAACTAAATGAAATTATGAAAACAGTGCATAAACAAATGAGAAGTTCAACAAAGAAACAGAAACCATGAAAAAAAAAAAACCCAGAAATCCTAGAGCTGAAAAATACAATAAGTGAACTGAAGCATTCAATAGAGAGCTTCAAAAGTAGGGATATACACCGGAGCCTGTGCTCTGTGGCGGGAGAGGCCCGCGTACTGCAAAAAAAAAAAAAAAAAAAAAGTAGGGACATACAAACACAAAGCAATATTTGATTTTTTAATATTCCAGAAGGAGAAGAGAAAGAAAGGGATACAAAAGTTTATTTAAAGCAATAATGGCTGAAAACCTCCCAAACCTGGGGAGAAAAAACGATATTCATTTCCAAGAGACCCAAAGGACTTCAAATAAGTTGAACCTGAATAGGACTACACTGAGACACATTGTAATTAAATTGGCAAAGGTGAAAGACAAAGAATTTAAAAAGCAGCAAGAGAAGAGAGAGAATTTATAGACAAGAAACCTCCCCAACAAACTATCAATGTATTTCTCAACATAAAATGTTCAGGCCAGAGGACAATGGGATGACATATTCAAAATATTGAAAGAAAAAACTGTCAACCAAGAATACTATATCTGGCAAAGCCTGCTGTCAGAAATGAAAGAGGGATAAAGACTTTCCTCAAGAAACAAAAGATGAGGAAATTCATCACCAGGAGACCTGCCTTACAAGAAATGCTAAACAGAGTTCTTTGAGTGGAAGTAAAAGTATGCTAATTAACATCACAAAAACAAAAGAAGGCAGTGTAAAAGTCACTGATAATGGTAAATATACAAAGTTAGATTTTGTAATATGGTAGTGGTGGTGCATAATTCACTTATGACTCTAGCTTAAAGGTTAAAAAAACAAATGTATTAACAATAGCCATAACTACAATAATTTATTAGTTACACAATATAAAAATAAGTAAATTGTAATATCACTAACCTACAATGTGAGAGGGAGAAGTGTAAAGCTTAGAATTGTATTGAAGTTAAATTCTTATTAATTTAAAATAGAGTGTTATAATATTAAGATATTATGTAAGTCTCATAGTAACCACAAGGGAAAATCTTGTCGTACTTATACAAAAGAACATGACAGGAGCTGAGGCTCGGGCTTCGGTCGGAGCACAGGGAGAGGACTGGGGTTGGCGGCAGGAACACAGCCTGCAGGGGGTTAGTGCATGACGGCTAGCCGGGAGGGAGTCCGGGGAAAAGTCTGGACCTGCCGAAGAGGCAAGAGACTTTTTCTTCCCTCTTTGTTTCCTGTTGCGCGAGGAGAGGGGATTAAGAACTCTGCTTAAAGGAGCTTCTGAGATGGGCGCGAGCCGCGGCTAAAAGCGCGGACCGCAGAGACGGGCATGAGACGCTAAGGCTGCTGCTGCCGCCACCAAGAAGCCAGTGTGCGAGCACAGGTCGCTATCACACCCCCCTTCTGGGGAGCCTGTGCAGCCCGCCACTGCCAGGGTCCCGGGATCCAGGGACAACTTCCCCGGGAGAATGCACGGCGCGTCTCTGCCTCTACAGGCTCGCCCCGCACTCCGTGCCCCTCCCTGCCCTCGGCCTGAGTGAGCCAGAGCCCCCGAACCAGTGACTCCTTTAACCCCGTCCCGTCTGAGCGAAGAACAGACGCCCTCTGGCGACCTACATGCAGAGGCGGGGCCAAATCCAAAGCTGAGCCCCTGGGAGCTGTGAGAACAAAGAAGAGAAACAGAAATCTCTCCCAGGAGCCTCAGAAGCAGCGGATTAAAGGTCCACAATCAGCTTGAGGTACCCTGCATCTGTGGAATACATGAATACACAACGAATCATCCCAAATTGAGGAGGCTCTTGGTGCTCCAGCCAGGAGTCAGTGCTGTGCCTCTGAGGTGGGAGAGCCATGTTGAGGACACTGGTCCACAAGAGACCTCCCAGCTCCACATAATATCAAAAGGCGAAAATCTCCCAGAGATCTCCATCTCAACACCAACACCCAGCTTCACTCAACGACCAGCAAGCTACACTGCTGGACACCCTATGCCAAACAACTAGCAAGACAGGAACACAACCCCACCCATTAGCACAGAGACTGCCTAAAATCATAAGTCCACAGACACACCAAAACACACCACCAGACATGGACCTGCCCACCAGAAAGACAAGATCAAGCCTCATCCACCACAACACAGGCACTAGTCCCCTCCACCAGGAAGCCTACACAACCCACTGAACCAACCTTAGCCACTGGGGACAGACACCAAAAACAACGGGAACTACGAACTCTCAGCCTGCAAAAAGGAGACCCCAAACACAGTAAGATAAGCAAAATGAGAAGACAGAAAAACACACAGCAGATGAAGGAGCAAGATAAAAACCCACCAAACCTAATAAATGAAGAGGAAATAGGCAGTCTACCTGAAAAAGAATTCAGAATAATGATAGTAAAGATGATCCAAAATCTTGGAAATAGAAGAGACAAAATATAAGAAACATTTATCAAGGACCTAGAAGAACTAAAGATGAAACAAGCAATGATGAACAACACAATAAATGAAATAAAAAATACTCTAGATGGGACCAATAGCAGAATAACTGAGACAGAAGAACGGATAAGTGACCTGGAAGATCAAAAGGTGGAAATAACTACTGCAGAGCAGAATAAAGAAAAAAGAATGAAAAGAACTGAGGACAGTCTCAGAGACCTCTGAGACAACATTAAAGACACCAATATTCGAATTATAGGGGTTCCAGAAGAAGAAGAGAAAAAGAAAGGGACTGACAAAATATTTGAAAAGATTATAGTTGAAAACTTCCCTAATATGGGAAAGGAAAGAGTTAATCAATTCCAGGAAGCACAGAGGGTCCCATACAGGATAAATCCAAGGAGAAATATGCCGAGACACATATTAATCAAACTGTCAATACAGACAAACTGTATTTCTTTGTCAAATACAAAGAAAACATATTAAAAGCAGCAAGGGAAAAACAACAAATAACATACAAGGGAATCCCGATAAGGTTAACAGCTTATGTTTCAGCAGAAACTCTGCAAGCCAGAAGGGAGTGGCAGGACATATTTAAAGTGATGAAGGAGAAAAACCTGCAACCAAGATTACTCTACCCAGCAAGAATCTCATTACGATTTGATGGAGAAATTAAAACCTTTACAGACAAGCAAAAGCTGAAGAGAGTTCAGCACCACCAAACCAGCTTTACAACAAATGCTAAAGGAACTTATCTAGGTAAGAAACACAAGAGAAGGAAAAGACCTACAATAACAAACCCAAAACAATTAAGAAAATGGGAATAGGAATATACATATCGATAATTACCTTAAATGTAAATGGACTAAATGCTCCCACCAAAAGACACAGATTGGCTGAATGGATACAAAAATAAGACCCATATATACGCTGTCTACAAGAGACCCACTTCAGACCTAGAGACACATACAGACTGTAAGGGGATGGAAAAAGATATTCCATGCAAAGGGAAACCAAAAGAAAGCTGGAGTAGTAATTCTCATATCAGACAAAATAGACTTTAAAACAAAGACTATCAGAAGAGACAAAGAAGGACACTACATAATGATCAAGGGATCGATCCAAGAAGAAGATATAACAATTGTAACTATTTATGCACCCAACATAGGAGCACCTCAATGCATAAGGCAAATACTAACAGCCATAAAAGGGGAAATCGACAGTAACACATTCATAGTAGGGGACTTTAACACCCCACTTTCACCAATGGACAGATCATCCAAAATGAAAATAAATAAGGAAACACAAGCTTTAAATGATACATTAAACAAGATGGACTTAATTGTTATTTATAGGACATTCCATCCAAAAACAAAAGAATACACATTCTTCTCAAGTGCTCATGGAACATTCTCCAGGATACATCATATCTTGGGTCACAAATCAAGCCTTGGTAAATTTAAGAAAACTGAAATCATATCAATTATCTTTTCCAACCACAAAGCTATGAGGCTAGATATTACAGGAAAAGATCTGTAAAAAATACAAACACATGGAGGCTAAACAATACATTACTTAATAACGAAGTGATCACTGAAGAAATCAAAGAGGAAATTAAAAAATACCTAGAAACAAATGACAATGGAGACACAACGACCCAAAAGCTATGGGATGCAGCAAAAGCAGTTTTAAGAGGGAAGTTTATAGCAATACAATCCTACCTTAAGAAACAGGAAACATCTCGAATAAACAACCTAAACTTACACCTAAAGCAATTAGAGAAAGAAGAATTAAAAAAACCCAAAGTTAGCAGAAGGAAAGAAATCATAAAAATCAGATCAGAAATAAATGAAAAAGAAATGAAGGAAACGATAGCACAGATCAATAAAACTGAAAGCTGGTTCTTTGAGAAGATAAACAAAATTGATAAACCATTAGCCAGACTCACCAAGAAAAAAAGGGAGAAGACTCAAATCAATAGAATTAGAAATGAAAAAGGAGAAGTAACAACTGACACTGCAGAAATACAAAAGATCATGAGAGATTACTACAAACAACTCTATGCCAATAAAATGGACAACCTGGAAGAAATGGACAAATTCTTAGAAATGCACAAGCTCTCAAGACTGAATCAGGAAAAAACAGAAGATATGAACAGACAAATCACAAGCACTGAAATTGAAACTGTGATTAAAAATCTTCCAACAAACAAAAGCCCAGGACCAGATGGCTTCACAGGCGAATTCTATCAAACATTTAGAGAAAAGCTAACACCTATCTTTCTCAAACTCTTCCAAAATATAGCAGAGGGAGGAACACTCCCAAACTCATTCTACGAGGCCACCATCACTCTGATACCAAAACCAGAAAAAGATGTCAGAAAAAAGAAAACTACAGGCCAATATCACTGATGAACATAGATGCAAAAATCCTCAACAAAATACTAGCAAACAGAATCCAACAGCACATTAAAAGAATCATACACCATGATCAAGTGGGGTTTATTTCAGGAATGCAAGGATTCTTCAATATACGCAAATCAATCAATGTGATAAACCATATTAACAAAATGAAAGAGAAAAGCCATATGATCATCTCAATAGATGCAGAGAAAGCTTTCGACAAAATTCAATACCAATTTATGATAAAAACCCTGCAGAAAGTAGGCATAGAGGGAACTTTCCTCAACATAATAAAGGCCATATATGACAAACCCACAGCCAACATCATCCTCAATGGTGAAAAACTGAAAGCATTTCCACTAAGATCAGGAACAAGACAAGGTTGCCCACTCTCACCACTCTTATTTAACATAACTTTGGAAGTTTTAGCCACAGCAATCAGAGAAGAAAAGGAAATAAAAGGAATCCAAATCGGAAAAGAAGAAGTAAAGCTGTCGCTGTTTGCAGATGACATGATAATACACATAGAGAATCCTAAAGATGCTACCAGAAAACTACTAGAGCTAATCAATGAATTTGGTAAAGGAGCAGGATACAAAATTAATGCACAGAAATCTCTGGCATTCCTATACACTAAGGATGAAAAATCTGAAAGTGAAATCAAGAAAACACTCCCATTCACCATTGCAACAAAAAGAATAAAATATCTAGGAATAAACCTACCTAAGGAGACAAAAGACCTGTATGCAGAAAATTATAAGACACTGATGAAAGAAATTAAAGATGACACAAATAGATGGAGAGATATGCCATGTTTTTGGATTGGAAGAATCAACATTGTGAAAATGACTCTACTACCCAAAGCAATCTACAGATTCAATGCAATCCCTATCAAACTACCACTGGCATTTTTCACAGAACTAGAACAAAAAATTTCACAATTAGTATGGAAACACAAAAGACCCTGAATAGCCAAAGCAATCTTGAGAACGAAAAACGGAGCTGGAGGAATCAGGCTCCCTGACTTCAGACTATACTACAAAGCTACAGTAATCAAGACAGTATGGTATGGCACAAAAACAGAAAGACAGATCAATGGAACAGGATAGAAAGTCCAGAGATAAACCCATGCACATATGGTCACCTTATCTTTGATAAAGGAGGCAGGAATGTACAGTGGAGAAAGGACGGCCTCTTCAATAAGTGGTGCTGGGAAAACTGGACAGGTACATGTAAAAGTATGAGATTAGATCACTCCCTAACACCATACACGAAAATAAGCTCAAAATGGATTAAAGACCTAAATGTAAGGCCAGAAACTATCAAACTCTTAGAGGAAAACATAGGCAGAACACTCTATGACATAAATCACAGCAAGATCCTTTTAGACCCACCTCCTAGAGAAATGGAAATAAAAACAGAAATAAACAAATGGGACCTAACGAAGCTTCAAAGCTTTTGCACAGAAAAGGAAACCATAAACATGACCAAAAGACAACCCTCAGAACGGGAGAAAATATTTGCAAATGAAGCAACTGACAAAGGATTAATCTCCAAAATTTATAAGCAGCTCAATATCAAAAAAACAAACAACCCAATCCAAAAATGGGCAGAAGCCCTAAATAGACATTTCTCCAAAGAAGATATACAGACTTCCAATAAACACATGAAAGAATGCTCAACATCATTAATCATTAGAGAAATGCAAATCAAAACTACAATGAGATATCATCTCACACCAGTCAGAATGGCCATCATCAAAAAATCTAGAAACAATAAATGCTGGAGAGGGTGTGGAGAAAAGGGAACCCTCTTGCACTGCTGGTGGGAATGTGAATTAGTACAGCCACTATGGAGAACAGTATGGAGGTTCCTTAAAAAACTACAAATAGAACTACCATATGACCCAGCAATCCCACTACTGGGCATATACCCTGAGAAAACCATAATTCAAAAAGAGTCATGTACCAAAATGTTCATTGCAGCTCTATTTACAATAGCCCAGAGATGGAAACAACCTAAGTGCCCATCATCGGATGAATGGATAAAGAAGATGTGGCACATATATACAATGGAATATTACTCAGCCATAAAAAGAAATGAAATTGAGCTATTTGTAATGAGGTGGATAGACCTAGAGTCTGTCATACAGAGTGAAGTAAGTTAGAAAGAGAAAGACAAATACCGTATGCTAACACATATATATGGAATTTAAGAAAAAATAAATGTCATGAAAACCTAGGGGTAAGACAGGAATAAAGACACAGACATACTACAGAATGGACTTGAGGATATGGGGAGGGGCAAGGGTAAGCTGTGACAAAGCGAGAGAGAGGTATGGACATATATACACTACCAAACGTAAGGTAGATAGCTAGTGGGAAGCAGCCGCATAGCACAGGGAGATAAGCTCGGTGCTTTGTGACCACCTGGAGGGGTGGGATAGGGAGGGTGGGAGGGAGGGAGATGCAAGAGGGAAGCAATATGGGAACATATGTATATGTATGACTGATTCTCTTTGTTATAAAGCAGAAACTAACACACCACTGTAAAGCAAGTATACTCCAATAACGATGTAAGAAAAAAAAAAGAACATGATAAAGAAGTCAAAGCATATTGATATCACAAGACCTCAAAACACAAGAGTCAGCAAGATAAGAAACAAGTAATAATGGATCTACAAAACAATCAGAAAACAACAAAATGGCAAGAGTAAATTTATATTTTCAATAATTACTTTAAACAGAAATGGATTCTATTTTCCAATCAAAAGACACAGAATGGCTAAATGGATGAAAAAACAAGATACAAAGAAATGCTGCCTACAGGAGACTCACTTTAGCCTTGAAGATGCACAAAGACTGAGAGTGAAGAGATGAAAAAGATATTTCAAGCAAATGGTATCCAAAAAAAAGCAGGCGTAGCTATACTTATATCAGACAAAATACACTTTAAATTAAAAATGGTAAAAATAAACATAAGAAGGTCATTATCTAATGATAAAGGGGTCAACATATCAAGAAGATGTAACACCTGTAAATATTTATGTGCCCCTAATTGTAACATCTAAATACATAAAGCAAAAAGAAAAACAGCTAAAAGGAGAAATAAAACAACAGTACAATAATATAGAAACTTTATTTAATATCCCACTGTCAACAATGGATAGATTATCCAGATAGTGAATCAATAAGGAAACAGCAAATAACACTATACACCAAATGGCCTACCACACATATACAGAATATTCTATCTGACAACAGGAGTATACACATTCTTCTCAAGTGCATGTGCAATATTTTCTAAGACAGAACATATGTTAGGTCACAAAACATGTGTTAGCAAATTTAAGAAGACTGAGATCACAGTATCTTCTCTGACCACAATGGTATGAAACTAGAAAACAATAACAAGAGGAAAACTGGAAAATTAAGAAATACATAGAAATTAAACAATAGTTTACTGAAGAACCAACAAATTAAAGAAGAAATTAAAGGGGGGAAAAGTATCTTGAGACAAATGAAAATGAAAATACAACATACCAAAACTTATGAGATATAGCAAAATAAGTCCTAAGGGGGAAGTTCATAGCAATAAACACCTACATTAAGAAGCAAAAAATATCCCAAATAAACAGTCTAACTCTACATCTTAAGGAACTAGAAAGAAGAAAAAACTGAGCCCAACGTTAGCAGAAGCATGGAAATAATAAAGATTAGCACATAAATAAATAGAGCACATAAAAACAACAGAAAAGATTAACCAAACTAAGAGTTGGTTCTTTGAAAAGATAAACAAAATTGAGAAAACTTTAGCTAAACTAACCAAAGGAAGAAGAGGGAGACCCAAGTCAACAAAATACATTAAAAAGGAGATATTACAACTGACACCACAGAGCCACAAATGATCATAAGAAGCTACTATGAACAAATATACATTAACAAACTGGACAACCTAGAGAAATTGAAAAATTCTTAGAAACATACAACCTACAAAGACTGAAGCAGGAAGAAATATGAAGTCTGAATAGACCAATTACTACTAAGGAGACTGGGAGATTTTTGATTACTGATTCAATGAAGGAAAACCCAGGACCAGATGGTTTCACAGGCGAATTTTACTAAACATTTAAAGAAGAATTAACACCAATTCTTCTCAAACTCTTGGTATAAATGAAAGAGGAAGTAACACTCCCAAACTTATTTTACAAAGCCAGTATTATCCTGATACCAAAGCCAGAAAAAGATGCTAGCAGAAAACATAACTACAGACCATATCCCTATTGAATTTAGATGCAAAAATTCTCAACAAAATACTGGCAAACTGAATTCAGCAGCACATTAAAAGGACCATTCACCATGATCCAGTGGGATTTATTCCTGGGATGCAAGGATGGTTCAACTTAGGCAAGTCAATCAATGTGACCCATCAGATTAATAGACTGAAAAGAAAAAAATCATACGATCAGCTCAAAAGATGCAGAAAAATCATCTGACAAAATTCAACATCCAGTCATGATAAAAACTCTTAACAAATCAGATACAGAAAAAGTGTACCTCAACATAGTAAAGGCTACATATGATAAGCGCACAACTAACATCATATTCACTGGTGAGAGGTTGAAAGCTTTTCCCCTAAGATCAGGAATAAGACAAGGGTGCCCATTCTCACCTATTCAATATAGTATTGGAAGTCCTTCCCAGAGCAATCAGGCAAGAAAAAAAAATCATCAGAATTGGAAAGGAGGAAATGAAACTGTCCTGACTTGCAGATAACATGATTTCATACATAGAAAATCCTAAACACCCCACCCAAACACTGTTAGATCTAGTCAATTAATTCAGTAAAGCTGCATGACATGAAATGAACATACAAAAATCAGTAGCATTTTTATACAGTAACAACAAATTTTATGAAAAAGAAATAAACAATCTCATTTTCCACAGCATCAGAAACAATAAAATACTTAGGAATAAACTTAGCCAAACAGGTGAAAGATCTCTACTCTTAAAACTACAGGTAGGGACTTCCTTAGTGGTCCAGTAACTAAGACTCCACGCTCCCAATTCAGGGGGCCCAGGTTCAATCCTGGTCGGGGAACTAGATCCCCCATGCTGCAACTAAGAGTTCACATGCCGCAACTAAAAGATCCCACGTGCTGTAATGAAGATCCCATGTGCTGCAACGGGGACCCGACACAGCTAAATAAACAAATATTTTAAAAAAACTCTACAAGTAATTGATAAAAGAAATTGAAGAAGACACAAATAAAAGGAAATGTATCCTGTGTTCAAGGAATAGAATTAATATTGTTAAAATGTCTATACTACCACAATCCATCTATAGGCTCAATGTCATCTCTATCAAGATTCCAATGGCATTTTTAAAGAAGTATAAAAAACAATCTTAAAATTAATATGAAATTACAAAAGACCCCAAATAGCCAAACCTGTCTTGAGAAAGAAGAACTAAGTGGGAGGCAACACACTTCCTGATTTCAAACTCTACTATAAAGCTATAGTAATCAAAACAGTAGGGCATCAGCATAAAAACAGATACATAGATCAATGGAACAGAATTGAAACCTCAGAAATAAACTCACACATATATGGTCAAGTAATATTTGACAAGGGAGCCAAGAATACTCAATGGAGAAAAGACAGTCTCTCCAATAAATGGTGCTGTGAAAACTAGATTTTCTCTCTATACACACACACACACGCGCGCGTGCGTACATACAAACACAACGTGCACACACACACACAATGGAATATTATTCAGCTATAAAAAAGGGAAATCCTGCCATTTACAACAACACAGATGGAAGTTGAGGGCATTATACTAAGAGAAATAAATCAGAGAAAAACAAACACTGTATGATCTCTCTTATATGTGGAACCAATCAGATTTGTATTAATCAGATGTGGGTGGTGAGGTGAGGGGTAATTGAAGGAAGGTGGTCAAAAGGTTATAAACTTCCAGTTATAAGATAAATAAATATCAGCGACGTAATGTACAACATGATTACTATAGTTAATACTGTTGTATGATATATAGGAAAGTTAAGAGAATAAATTGTAAGAGTTCTCATCAGAAGGGAAAAAGGTTTGTTGTTTTGCTTTTTTAAATTGCAGTAATCATTTCACAATATATGTAAGTCAAACCATTATGCTGTACACCTTAAACTTATACAGTGATGTATGTCAATTATATCAAAATAAAACTGGGAAAAAAAGAAAAAGAAAAATGCTTTAATGAGATCTTGATGAATACATTTCATCTAAAATGAGCCAGTCAAAGAATGAGCATAATAATCAGGAAGTAAATCCCAAAGGAAGAGAGTTCGAAAAGGGGAAAAAAGAGAGGGAGAGAGAAGAAAATGAGAAGAGGAAAAGATGAATAAAGAGAGAACGAGAAAAAAACTATAGATATGATACTTTGAACTCTTACCAAGTGTATGTAGTTGTACTAAACAACTTTCAAGTATTAATCTCATTTGATCCTAAAACAAATCCTAGAGTTAGGTGTTATTACATTTGTCATTGTTTAGTTGGGAAAACTATTCCTCAGAGCAATCAACTTGCTCAAAGTCACCTGATTAGTAAGGAGTAAAGCAGGTATTCAAGTCCTGGTCTGGCTACCAGCAGACCCTGGGGTTTTAATCACTTCAATATCTTTCCTTTCTGATTAAGACCGTGGCTTCCGAATCAGGGTAGAAAGTATTACTATGGGACTTTTTCATGTGTATTACATGTTATGCTCAGAAAATGCAAGAGGTATGTGGTAGATGTCATTAATTGTCCCAGTTCTTCACTGTCTCTTCTTCTTTATTCATGCCCATTGATATATGACTTTGTAGCTCCTCCCTCTAAAGAGTTTAATTACATTTCCTCACCCTTTGACTTTGGATTTGGTCATATGGCTTGCTTTGTCCAAAAGAATGAGAAGGAAGTGACGATCTGCCACTTCCAATCCTAGGCCTTAGAAGGCCTTTTGTGTCTCTGCCATCGTAATAAAGGGGCCATACCCCGGCTAGCTCAGTGTTCCTAGGAGGAGGAGAAACATTTGCAGCCAATTCACAGACCTACAGTGTGAAGCAGAGCTACCACAGACACCATATCCTTAATCAGTCAAACTCCAGCTGATCTGTTGACCTTTAGACACATGAGACCATCCATTTGAGTTCAGCAAGCCACCCACTCCAACAACAGAGGAGTGATATGTGAGTAAGCCCAGCTGGGGTCAGTAGATCAAAAATGAATCAAATGCTGATTTTGTTTATACCACTGAGATGTTATGATTGTTTCTATGCCCAATAGGTCATATTGCAGGACAAAAGGGAGCCAATACCATTGTAATCTTGACTATACGGACACATGAAAGTCCACAAACGGCAGTCTACGTGTTCTGAAAGCCAATTCTTCTACAAAATGACTAGTAGGAGGGAAAAAAACACCCTGTTAACTTATTCCTTCTAGTGACACAATTCCGAGTAGCATTCAGCCACAGGGATATTTCCTTCACGGTGACTGATCCATAGTGCAGTACCTATTAGAAAGGACACTGAGTCAGAGAGAGAAATCAGAGACACCTTTACAGTCTTTAGGTTGATCAGTGGCACCATGGTATATGATTCTGAAAATCCTATGGCCTGAAGCTGCAGAAATGGCCAATGGGCTTTCTCTTCTTTGTAAAGATGTCAAATATTGCTGAGTCTTTGCTCCCACTGAGCAATATCCATTTATAACCTTTAGGGACTAGAGACCTAGAACAGTGGTGCTTCTCAAGGTTGGGTAGGTAGGAAAGAAAAGTGAGATGGGAAAGAGCAATACAGGGAGAAAGTTTTTGTAACACGTGTGGCTACCCTATAAGGATTGCTAGTGGGGAAGTGATATGCATATTTTGCAAAATAAAATCACCCAATATACTCTGATATTTCTAATATGAGTTTCCAGTTGAGGGGGACTTCACTAAGAGCAATTTTAAACTTTGTTTTCTATGACCCATCTTTATTACTTGCTCCTACTTTCTAAATGAAAAACGATGATACCAAAAATGATAACCATTATAATAAAGAACTGTAAGCAACAACTGTAGTAAATTTGTAGTAAAATTGTTGTTGGCAACATATGAGTCACTTATTAACTTTCCCCCCAAAATACGAGTTTTTAAAGATGTTTTTTAGAGTCCCTCTATATTTTTTAAGTTTACGAATCCAGCTGCTCAATAAATGAGGGATTGACACATTCATATTTGAACTTCAATGCATACACATCTTAAAGATACCTATTTATGGAAAAATTATATACCAAAAATATTATTGATGCAAATATGTATCCCTTATCACTGTAAGGTGAACAAACAACTACTCCCAAGCTAAATTAATAATGATGAAGCTAAACTGACAGTATTTATAATTAAAATGTAAGGATTAGAGTAACTGAAAAACACAATCAAATGAAGACAACAGTGATGATAAACTCACTGATTAGAAACTGCCCACTTTGTAATTTGGTGGCATTCCAATTGCATATATACTTAGCAACACGTGTACCAGTTAGATTTATTAGTAGAGTACGAATGAAAATCTTTAGTAAACTCTGGTAATATGTTAGAAAAAATAAAGTTGGGTCTGAATTATTTTGCTGTAAGAAAGCAAGGATGCTTTTAAAACTTCTGGGGTTGTAGTAAAAGGAGCCAACCAAAACGGGTTCCCAGTGGTCAAATTGTGGCATTGGAGGATGAGAGGAACTAACTATAGTCAGTAGTGCTCCTGAGCATGAGATATACAACCAACATAGAAATTAATATTAATCATAAGATTTTCTGCTGCAATGCACCAGCCATCTACTTGGAAAATATTAGATGATACTTTGTACATTATCACAAATATTAATGGCTTGTGACAAGGCATACAATTCATGGCTGCAAGAATAGATGCTATTGGGCTACAGCCTGGAGACTGGATACAATTTAAAAGGACATCACTTCAATTGCACTGGATGGAGCCATACCATGTCCTTCCAACCACTGACCCAATGACAAAGTTGCATACTCTCCAGTCCTAAATCTTTGTTTCCTCTGCAAGATATCCGCCACACTCACAAGGAGCTCCCTGCTCTTAGTTTCACGTATCATGTAGGTTTAAAAATACATTTGCATTTATTTTCTACTATTTTCTACTAGCCCCAAATTTATCATTTAGAATGCCCACCTTGCAGGTAAAAATTATTAAGATCATAAACATAGAATTTTCCTTGCCATCTGAGAGCAACCAATCCATAGGAAAATCATGCTTCCTTGAACCTATCCCAGAAACCACCAAACAGAAGTCTATATCCTATAACAAGTCCCTTCTGATACCCTCTGAGATGCCTCACCGTTTCTGTCTTCTGTCACTATATCCTCATGATGTACTGTCTTCCTCGTTACAATAGCCAAAAAGCCCAACTTTGTTCAACTATGGGTGTGTTCCTGATGGTCTGTGACTGGAGGAAACTGATATCACAAATAAGATTTGACCTAGGCCACCTCAAAACAAATCAAGGGTTACAGTTTTAAAGTGTAGACTACAAGTTAAGAATCTTTTGTTGAGAGAAAGAGAGATGAAATAATAACCACTGACATAATTAAGCCTTAAAAAATCACCCTGCTAGTTACAGCTTGCTATACTGATCTTTCACTTCAGGTTGTAGGTAAACGTCAAAGAAAGGTTAACAAACATCAAAATGATATACCTTTTTCTACTTAGTATTCATTATCCAAATGACTCTAAATATTGGGTATGTGCTGTTGATAACCAGGACTCTACAGGAGAAGGTTCTTTAACTGAGAAAAAATTAATGCCTACATTTAAAATAGTGCACAAGGTATCCATAGTTTGATATCTACAGATATACTGTAGAGTCAAATTTAAAGAAAGATGGTACTTAAAAGCAATTGTGGTGTGTGTGGAAATGCTCCTTCTGAGAAAAAATATGAAAATGGAAACAAGTCTCTTTTTAATAAGAGAATCAACTTTAATTAGAGAAAAACAAAACAAAACTAATCACTCTGACCTAAAATACAGAACATCAGTTATTGAGATGGGATCTGCAAGTAACTGACTGTGATATTCAAAAAGGTGAATTTATAACCCAGTGACCTAAAAAATATTTTTGAATAGGAAACTACTCAGAATGAAGCAAATGTCTCAAGTAAGATTCGACTGTACTAAAGTCTAGCATCTGTTTTAGTTGACAAACTTTCTTGTTGAGCTTTCATTCTTTTGTATGTGAGGAGATTCTCTTGGTGTCAAATTGTCTTCCAGTAAGAGCCGGTCTTATGCATGTGAACTTCAAACATACAGGATAGTGTGGACATCACATGTGGTGAAAAAAAATGTAAAATAACTTATGGTTTCACTGGTGAATTCTACCAAACATTTAAAGAATTATACCCAGCAAGGCTCTCACTGATTTGACAGAGAAATAAAAAGCTTTACAGAGAAGCAAAAGCTAAAAGAATTCAGCACCACCAGAGCAGCTGTGCAACAAATGCTAAAGGAACTTCTCTAAGCAGAAAATGCCACTACTAGAAACAAGAAAATTATGAATGGAAAAGCTCACTGGTAAAGGCAAGCATACAGTAAAGGTAGGAAATCATCTGCACACAAATATGGTATCAAAACCAGGAATGTGAGAAGAGGAGAGCACAAATGCAGGATACTGGAAATGCATATGAAATTCAAAGACCAGCAACTTAAAACAATCTTGTTGATATATAGACTGCTATATCAAAACCTCATGGTAACCACAAACCGAAAATTGACAACAGATATACACACCAAAAAGAAAAAGAAATCCAAACACAACACTAAAGTTAGTCATCAAATCACAAGAGCAGAGAACAAAAGAGGAAGGGAAGGGAAAAGACCTACAAAAACAAATCCAAAACAATTAAGAAATGGCAATAGGAACATACATATTGATAATTACCTTAAATGTAAATGGATTAAATGCTCCAACCAAAAGACACAGACTGGCTGAATAAATATAAAAACAAGACCCATATATATGCTGTCTACAAGAGACACACTTCAGACCTAGGGATACATACAGACTGAAGGTGAGGGGGATGGAAAAAGATATTCCATGCAAATGCAGATCAAAAGAAATCTGGAGTAGCAATATTCCTGTCAGACAAAATAGACTAAAATAAACACTGTTATGAGAGACAAAGAAGGACACTACATAATGCTCAAGGGATCAATTCAAGAAGATACAACAATTGTAAATATACATGCACCCAACGTAAGAGCATCCCAATATATAAGGCAAACACTAACAGCCATAAAAGGAGAAATCGACAGTAACACAATAATTGTGGGCCTTGGTAAATTTAGAAAATTGAAATCATATCAAGCATCTTTTCCAACCACAACTCTGAGATTAGAAATCAGCTATAAGGAAAAAAAACTGTAAAAAACACAACCATGTGGAGGCTAAACAACATGCTACTAAACAACCAATGGATCACTAAAGAAATCAAAGAGGAAATAAAAAAATACCTAGAGACAAATGAAAACGAAAACATGACGATCCAAAAACCTATGGGATGCAGCAAAGGCAGGTCTAAAAGGGAAGTTTATAGCAATACAGTCTTACCTCAGGAAACAAGAAAAATCACAAATAAGCAACCTAACCTTACGCCTAAAGCAACTAGAAAAAGAAGAACAAACAAAACCCAAAATTGGTAAAGGAAAGAAACCATAAAGATCAGAGCAGAAATAAATGAAATAGAAACAAAGAAAACAAAAGAAAACATCAATGAAACTAAAAGCTGGTTCTTTGAAAAGATAAACAAAATTGATAAACCTTTGGCCAGACTCATCAAGAAAAAAAAAAAGAGAGGGCTCAAATCAATACAGTTAGAAATAAAGAAGGATTAAGTTACAATGGACAGCACAGAAATACAAACAATATGCCAATAAAATGGATAACCTGAAAGAAACGAACAACTTCTTAGGTACAATCTCCCAAGACGGAACCAAGAAGAAACAGAGAATATGAAGACCAATCACAAGCACTGAAATTTAAACTGTGATTTAAAAACTCCCAACAAACAAAAGCCCAGGACAAGATGCCTTCACAGGCAAATTCTATCAAACATTTAGAGAAGACTTGCCACCTATCCTTCTGAAACTATTCCCAAAAATTACAGAGGGGGCTTCCCTGGTGGCGCAGTGGTTGGGAGTCCGCCTGCCGATGCGGGGGGCACGGGTTCGTGCCCCTGTCCGGGAGGATCCCACATGCCGCGGAGCGGCTGAGCTCGTGAGCCATGGCCGCTGGGCCTGCGCGTCCGGAGCCTGTGCTCTGCAGCGGGAGAGGCCACAGCGGTGAGAGACGCGCGTACCGCAAAAAAAAAAAAAAATTACAGAGGGAGGAATACTCCCAAACTCATTCTATGAGGCCACCATCACCCTGACACCAAAATGAGACAAAGATACCACAAAAAAAGAAAATTGCAGGCCAATATCACTGATGAACATAGATGCAAAAACTCCTCAACAAAATACTAGCAATCCAAATCCAACAATACATTAAAGGGATCATACACCATGATCAAGTGGGATTTATCCCAGGGATGCAAGGATTTTTCAATATCTGCAAATCAATGTGATGCACCACATTAACAAATTGAAGAATAAAAACCATATGACCATGTCAATAGATGCAGAAAATGCTTTTGACAAAATTCAACACCCATTTATGATAAAAACTCTCCAGAAAGTGGGCACAGAGGAAACTTAGCTCAACATAATAAAGGCCATATATGACAAACCTACAGTCAACATCGTTGTCAATGGTGAAAAACTGAAAGCACTTCCTCTAAGATGAGGAACAGACAAGGATGTCCACTCTCGCCACTTTTACTCAACGTATTTTTGGAAGTCCTAGCCACAGCAATCAAAGAACGAAAAGAAAAAGAAGGAATCTAAACTGGAAAAGAAGAAGTAAAACTGATACCATTTGCAGATGACGTGATACTATACATAGAGAATCCTAAAGATGCTACCAGAAAACTAGAGCTCATTAATGAATTTGGTAAAGTTGCAGGATACAAAATTAATAAAAAGAAATCTGTTCCATTCCTATACACAGACAACGAAAGATCAGAAAGAGAAATTAAAGAAACAATCCCCTATACCTTCACACCAAAAAGAATAAGATACCTAGGAATAAACCTACCTAAGGAGACAAAACCCTGTACTCTGAAAACTATAAGGCACTGATGAAACAAATTGAAGATGACACAAACAGATGGAGAGATATACCATGTTCTTGGATTGGAAGAATCAAGATTATGAGAATGACTATACTACCCAAAGCAATCTACAGATTTGATGCAATCCCTAGCAAATTACCAATGGCATTTTTCACAGAACTAGAACAAAAAATTTCACAATTTGTATGGACACACAAAAAGACCCCAAATAGCCAAAGCAATCTTGAGAAAGAAAAACAGAGCTGGAGGAATCAGGCTCCCTGACTTCAGACTATACTACAAAGTTACAGTCATCAAAAGAGTACAGTACTGGCACAAAAACAGAAATATAGATCAATGGAAGAAGATGGAAAGCTCAGAAATAAAACCACACACCTATGGCCAATTAATCTATGACAAAGGAGGTAACACTAAAATGGAGGAAAGACTGTCTCTTCAATAAATGATGCTAGGAAAACTGTACAGCCACATGTAAAAAAATGAAATTAGAACTTTCTGTAACACAATACACAAAAATAAACTCAAAATGGATTAAAGACATAAATGTAAGACTGGATACTATAAAACTCTTAGAGGAAAACATAGGCAGAACAATCTTTGGCATAAATCGCAGCAAGTTCTTTTTCAAGCTGTCTCCTAGAGTAATGGAAATAAAAACAAAAATAAACAACTGGGACCTAAGTAAACTCAAAAGCTTCTGCACAGCAAAGGAAACCATAAACAAAATGAAAAGACAACACACAGAATGGGAGAAAATATTTGCAAATGATGAGACTGACAAGGGATTAGTCTCCAAAATTTACAAACAGCTCATGCAGCTCAATATGAAAAAAACAAACAACCCAATCAAAAAATGGGCAGAAGACCTAAACAGACATTTCTCCAAAGAAGACACACAGATGGCTAGGCTAAAAAAGCACATGAAAAGATGTTCAACATCACTAATTATTAGAGAAATGCAAATCAAAACTACGAGGGGACTACCCTGGTGGTGCAGTGGTTAAGAATCCACCTGCCAATGCAGGGGACATGGGTTCGTGCCCCGGTCCAGGAAGATCCCACATGCCACGGAGCGGCTAGGCCCGTGAGCCATGGCCGCTGAGCCTGCGCGTCCGGAGCCTGTGCTCCGCAACGGGAGAGGCCACAACAGTGAGAGGCCCGAGTACCGCAAAAAAACAAACAAAACAAAAACAAAGACTGTAACACGAGACAAAGGAGCATTACACAATGATAAAGAAGTCAGTACAAAAACTGGATATAACATTTGTAAATATTTATGCACCCAACATAGAGCACCTAAATATATGAAGCAAATGTTGAAACCTAAAGGGAGAAATAGACAGGGACACAATAATAGTAGGGGACTTTATTACTCCACTTACATCAATGTGTATATCATCCAGACAGAAAATCAATAAAGAAACAGCCTTAAATGATACGTTAGTCCAGATGGACTTAACAGATAATATGCAGAATATTCTATCCCAAAGCAGAATACACATTCTTCTCAAGTGCAAACGAAACATTCTCCAAGATAGATTGTATGTTACAACACAAAATAAGTCTTAATAAATTTAAGAAGGCTGAAATCATATCAAACATCTTTTCTGACCATAATGGTATGAAACTAGAAATCAATTACAAAAAGAAAACTGGAAAATTCACAAATATGTGGAGACTAAACAACATGCTACTGAACAACCAATGAGTCAATGAAGAAATCAAAAGAGAAATCAAATGAAGAAACCAATGAGAAATCAAAGAGTACCTTGAGACAAATGAAAAAAGAAATTACATCATACCACAACTTACGGGATGCAGGAAAAGCAATTCTAAGAGGGAAATTTATAGCGATAAAAGCCTCGCTTAAGAAATAAAAATCTCAAAAAAACCCATCTAAAATTATACCTCAAGGAACTATAAAAAGAAGAACGAATGAAGTCCAAAGTTAGTAGAAGGAAGGAAATAACAAAGATCAGAGTGGTGCCAGAGTGGAAATAAATGAAAGAGACTAAACAGTAAATAGAAAAGATCAATAAAACTAAGAGCTGGTTCTTTGAAAAAATAAACAAAACTGGCTAACCTTTAGCTAGACTCACCAGGGAAAAAAGGGGGCTCAAATAAATCAGAAATGAAAGAGGAGATAGTACAACTGATACCACAGAAATACAAAGGACACTAAGAGACTACTATGAACAATTATATGCCAACAAATTGGACAACCTATAATAAATGGATAAATTCCTAGAAACATATAAACTTCCAAGACTGAATCATGAAGAAACAGAAAATTTGGCTAGACTGATTAGTAGTAAGAGGATTGAATCAGTAATCAAAAACCTCCCAACAAACAAAAGTCCTGGACCAGACAGCTTCACTGGTAATTTTTATCAAACATTAAAGAATCAATCCCAATCCTTCTCAAACTCTTCCAAAATTAGAAGAGGAGGAAACACTGCCAAACTTATTTTATGAGGCCAACATACCCTGATACCAAAACCAGATGAGGTTGCCACGAGCAAAGAAAACTATAGGCAAATGTCCCTGATGAACACAGATGAAAAAATCCTCAACAAAATATTAGCAAATGAAATTCAACAATACATTAAAAGGATCATACACCATGATCAGGTAGGAGTTAATCCAGGGATGCAAGGATGGTTCAATATCTGCAAATCAATCAATGTGGTATAACACATTAACAAAGCGAAGGATAAAAATCATATGATTATGCCAACAGATGCAAAAAAAGCATTTGACAAAATTCAACATGCATTTATGAAAAAACTCTCAACACAGTGTGTATAGGGGAATTATACCTCAACCTAATACAGGCCATATACGACAGTCCTAAAGCTAGTATCATATTCAGTGGGGAAAAGCTGAAAGCACTTCCTCTAAGATCAGGAACAAGACAAGGATGCCTAGTCTTAGCACTTCTTTTTTTCTTTTCTTTTCTTTTTTTTTTGCTGTGCCACTTGGCAGCATGTGGGATCTTAGTTCCCCAAATAGGGACTGAACCTGCACCCCCTGCATTGGAAGCGCAGAGTCTTAATCATTGGACCACCAGGGAAGTCCTCACCCTTACCATTTTTTTCTTAATTTTTATTTATTTTTGGCAGTGTTGGGTCTTCGTTGCTGCGCACAGGCTTTCTCTAGTTGTGGCGAGTGGGGGCTACCTTTTGTTTCAGTGCGCAGGCTTCTCATTGCGGTGGCTTCTCTTGTTGCAGAGCATGGGCTCTAGGCATGCGGGCTTCAGTAGTTGTGGCATGTGGGCTCAGTAGTTGTGGCTCGCAGGCTCTAGAGCACAGGCTCAGTAGTTGTGGCACATGGCTTAGTTGCTCCGTGGCATGTGGGATCTTCCCGGACCAGGGCTCGTACCTGTGTCCCCCGTATTGACAGGCAGATTCCTAACCACTGCGTCACCAGGGAAGTCTCACCCTTACCACTTTTATTCAATGTAATGTTGCAAGTCCTAGCCACAGCAGTCAGAGAAGAAAATGAAATAAAAGGCACCCAAATTGGAAAGGAAGGAGTAAAACTGTCACTATTTGCAGATGACATGATATTATATATAGAAAACCCTAAAGACTTTACCAAAAAACTGTTAGATCAAATTTTGTATCCTACAGTTGTAGGATACAAAATTAATATACAGAAATCTTTTGCATTTCTATACACTTATAACGAACTATCAGAAAGAGAAATTAAGAAGCAATCTATTTACAATTGCATCAAAGAGAATAAAATGCCTAGAAATAAATTTAACCAAGGAGGTGAAAAACCTGTACACTGAAAACTGTAAGACACTGATGGAAGAAACTGAAGATGACACAAATAAAAGGAATGATATTATGTGCCCATGGATTTTAAAAATTAATGTTGTTAAAAATGTCCACAGTACCCAAAACAATCTACAGAATCAGTGCAATCACTATCAAAATTCCAATGACATTTTTCAAAGAAATAGAACAAACATCCTAAAATTTGTATGGAACCACAAAAGACCCTGAATTTCCAAAGCAGTGTGAGAAAGAAGAAGAAAATTGGAGGCATCACATTACCTGATTTCAAACTATATTCAAAGCTATAGTAATCAAAACAGTATGGTAGTGGCATAAAAACAGACATCCAGATCAATGGGACAGAATTGAGAGCCCAGAAATAAACATAGGCATATAAGGTCAAGTAATATTTGACAGGGAGTGAAGAATACTCAATGGAGGAAAGATGGTCTCTTCTATAAGTGGTGCTGGGAAAACTGGATAATCAAATGGAAAAAAATGAAACTAGATCCCTATCTTACACCACTTCCAAAAATTAACTCAAAATTTATTAAAGACTTAAATGCAAGACCCATAGCCATGAAACTCACAGAAGAAAACAGGAAAAAACTTCTTAACATGAATCTTGATAATGATTTTTTGTTTATGACACCTAAAGCTCAAGTAACAAAATAAAAAACAAAGAAGTGAGACTACATCAAACTAAGAAGCTTCTGCACAGCAAAAGAAACAATCAACAAAGTAAAAAGACAGCTTCAGAATGGGCAAAAAATATTTGCAAACTATCTGATAAGGGGTAAGTATTCAAAATATATAAACAACACAAACAATTCAGTATCAAAGAAAAAACCCCAAATAATCCAATGTAAAAAAAGGACAAATGAACTGAATACACTATTTTCCAAAGAAGATATACAAATGGCCAACAGGTACATGAAAATAAGTTCAACATAACTAGCCATTAGAGAATTGCTAATCAAAACCACAATGAGATATCACCTCATGCCTGTTAGAATGGCCATCATCAATAACATACAAGGTAACAGATGCTGGTGAGGATGTGGAAAAAAGGGAACCCTTGTGCACTTTTCATGGGATTGTAAACTGGTACAGCCACTATGGAAAAGAGTATGGCAGGTCCCCCAAAATTAAAAATAGAACTAATTAGAACTACCAGATGATCCAGCAATTCCTCTTCTGGGAATATATCCAAAGGAAATGAAAATATCAACTTGAAAAAATATCTGCACCCCCACGTTCATAGCAGCATCATTTACAATTAGCCAAGACATAGAAACAACAATTGATGGATGAATGGATAAAGAAGTTGTGGTATATATATGTAATGGAATATTACTCAACCATTTAAAAAATGAGGAAATCTTGCCATTTGCAACAATATGGATGGGCCTTGAGGGCATTATGCTAAGTGAAATAAATCAGAGAAACAAATACTGTATAATTTCATTTACACATGGAATAAAAAAAAAGCTCATCAATACAGAGAACAGATTAATGGCTGCTGGAGGTGGATAGTGGGTGTGGGCAAAATAGGTGAAGGGGATCAAAAGGTACAAACTTCTTGGTATAAAGTAAATAAAACTTGGGGATGTAATGTACAACATGGTCACTATGGTTAATAATACTGTATTGCATATTTGAAAGTTGAAAGTCCTTATCACTGAAAAAATGTTTTTTTCTAACTATATAAGGTAATGGACGTTAACTAGACTTACTGTGGTGATCATTTCACAATATATACAAATATCCAATCATGTTGTATACCTGAAACTTTATAATGTGATATGTCATTTATACCTCAATAAAAAAAAAGTGAACTCTTATTTTTGAAAGCTTTTAAAAACCAAGCGCACGTAAAGCTATAAATTCATCTAAGTGTTATTTTATTTGCCTTTCATAACTGTTACTATGGAGGACTTTCATTGTCATTTGGTTGTATACATTTACAGATTTTTTTCATTCTGATTTTCTCTTAATTTAAATATGACTTAAGAGTGCATATTTTTTGGTACTTCCCTGGCAGTCCAGTGGTTAAGACTTCACCTTCCAATGCAGGGGGTGCAGGTTCAATTCCTGGTTGCGGAGCTAAGACCTACATGCCTCGTGGCCAAAAAACCAAAACATAAAACAGAAGCAATATTGTAACAAATTCAATAAAGGCTTAAAAAAAATAGTCCACATCAAAAAAGAATCTTAAAAAAAAGAGTGTATATTTTAGTTTCTAAATATGTGAGTTTTTTGTGACTATTTTTATTGTTAATTTAAAGTTAAGTGACTTATGGTCAGAGAATTTGTTTTGTTTTATATAATTTGGGCTGAAATTCTCAAGACTTCTATTGCCCTCAAATGTTCGATGTGTTTTGAAAATAATTTATAATAAACTTTAAAGCTTGATCAAAATATTTATCTAGAGTCCATGTAGCGTTCTAGATGTATATTTTAGATCAAGCTTTGCATTTTTATTCAAATATTTTATGTGTTTACTCATTTTATTATCTTCACTTATCAGTTTCTTATAGTTCTGTTAAATATCTTGATATGATGGTAGGTTTATTTTGCTTCATATTCTATTGAGAATTTCTGTATGTTTTTAGTCAAGGGCAGGGGGATATCAGCTCAGTGCCATGATACTGAACTAGATCAATTTATTCTTTCAGGAGATACAGAAATGAAAACCTCATTAAGCCCACAGAAATCATGAATTCTATTAGGTAAAAAGACAGACCTTAGCATTTGATCCTGGACCTTGACTGTTACAGTTAGAAAGGATCTTACAGATGATTACATTTCCAGTTATATGTTAACTGCTGTAGGTAAATTACTGCTTCCTCAAATGAACAACAGATTCAAGCCCTGGCTCTTTCACTTATTTTATGTGGATACTGAGACAAAGAAATATTTTCCTCAAGAACTAAAAAATTGCTGTTTTTATCAATTTAAAAGAATCTTAAACTTTTAAATAAAAATACTTTTTTTTAAACCCAGGGGCTCAGGCTCTCTGCTCTGAGTTCCTTACTTATTTATATGTATATGTGTGTGTGTGTGTGTGTGTATATATATATATATATATATATATACACACATATATATATTTTGTTTTTGGGGAGGGGGCTGTGTTGGGTCTTCGTTGCTGTGCACGGGCTTTCTCTAGTTGCGGTGAGTGGGGGCTACTCTTTGTTGTGGTGCGTGGGCTTCTCATTGCAGTGGCTTCTCTTGTGGCGGAGCACAGGCTCTAGGTGCACGGGCTCAGTAGTTGTGGCTCGTGGGCTCTAGAGCGCAGGCTCAGTAGTTGTGACGCACGGGCTTAGCTGCTCCGCGGCATGTGGGATCTTCCGGGACCAGGGCTCGAACCCGTGTCCCCTGCATTGGCAGGCAGATTCTTAACCACTGTGCCAACAGGGAAGCCCTTAAAAATACTTTTTAAATAATCCATTAATAGAAACCAGAGGGGAAGGAGAATAAAACAAGTTTATTTCAGAGATTTAGTTAGGAGAGGGAGAGAGGCAGGGAGGAAGGGAGGTGGGGGGAGAGAGCAAGGGCATGCCTAATGGTCCTAGGGTCAAAGTAAAATTTCTACTCAATTAAATCCGCCTTCTATCTGTACCTCTATTGTATTAGAGCACAAGAATTGATCTTCTGAATGATCCTAGTGAAAATCCTAAATGATCTATGATTCAATTATATTTCCTATACTCAACTTACTAAGGTAATAAAATATTTCATTTCAAAAGACATTTCAGCAATAAGAATTAGAACTAAGGTGGGTTAGATTTAAATTTTAATTAGTAGGAAAATTAAATTAACTAAATCCTCCATTCTTGAAGTACTTTGGTTAACTGAGTTTTACTGTAGTAAATAAAATTCAGACTGCATTTTTACTGAGTAGGTGATTTCTCCTATACTTCTAATTCAAAGCTTCGAATAAATGCTGTTTAATTGCTTCCATGTCCTGGCTATTGTAAATAGTGCTGCAATGAACACCGGGGTGCATGTGTCCTTTTGAATTATGGTTTTCTCTGGGTATATGCCCAGTAGTGGGACTGCTGGGTCATATGGTAGTTCTATTTTTAGTTTTTTAAGGAACCTCCATACTGTTCTCCATAGTGGCTGTATCAATTTACATTCCCACCAACAGTGTAAGAGGGTTCCCTTTTCTCCATACTCTCTCCAGCATTTGTTGCTTGTAGATTTTTTTAATGCTATTTAATTTCTATTTTCAATCTTTTTCAGACCCATATAACAGCCATGAAGACTCCCTTCACTCTATCTTTTTATCAAGTGATTCTGCCTAAGAAATTTCATTTATTTGGTGTTCTTTTAGGATATAAATACACACAAATATACATATACATATATATGTATATCATTTTTATCTCTATGTATGTTCAATATTCCTAAACTCTATCCCCAAGTCAAAATCTAAAAGATTTGGTTGCAGAGCACATAGCTTCACCATTTGTATACGTCACTTAAAACAATATTTTTCAAAGAAGTTTTTGTCTCTGAAGGGGAGAATCACAGAAATAATAACAAAAGAAACAAAATATTTTGTAGAATGAATTGAAAACTTAAAAAATATTCTTGTTTTATCATTTACCTTCAAAAAGTGTTTTTCAAGTGTCTCCTTTCCAGAGCTACAGATGGTCTTTGCCATTTAGCATCCTCATCCCTGTTAGAAGGAGCCAATTTATATCATATCCCTATACTTCTAATCAAGGCTGCCCGATTAGTGCTCTGTTGAATGAATTGCTGCTGATTAACTGAAAATTATCCAGTGAAGCTAACGATTTTCTCTCCAGACCCTGTGGGCCCATAAAACGTTCGTCAGAAATAAGGACAGGTAATTACGGTGTATGATTTGCCAAGAGACTAAACTTACTGAGTCAGTGTGAGGAGCCCAGGTTGGGGGTGATTTGATGCAGGCTGGCAGATCCCTCTTTCAAGGTTTGCTGTTTTCCTCTTAGCTCATGTCTCTTCCAGGCATTTCCAGGAGATGGTGTCTGGCAGCTCTTTTACTCAGTTTACAAGATAATCTCCCAGGTGTTATCACGCAAGGAAGAGGAAAATAAGAGTCTTTCATCAC
This sequence comes from Orcinus orca, assembly GCF_937001465.1. Classification (NCBI taxonomy): domain Eukaryota; kingdom Metazoa; phylum Chordata; class Mammalia; order Artiodactyla; family Delphinidae; genus Orcinus; species Orcinus orca. The sequence goes on from NC_064580.1 coordinate 19,457,272, forward strand.
TGGTACTGTATTCTTTGGTAAGCAGCAGAATTTCTTGGGGGTGACAAAGATCATTATAATTTTAATATGCTTTTAAGCTGCTGAAATATATAGCAGTCAAGACGGAGATGATGTATCTGAGTATATGCCACCCAGGTTATGCTGGTTAGGCTGCATCTGTAACAGTATAGTGAACAGATGTGAAGACGATGCCCTGCTAAATTGTTGGTCCTTGAGCTCCCAACAGAAAGAAAACAAGGTTGGGGCAAATTTTTAAGAGCAATAAGAAGAATCCCCACCTAAATAAGACAAAACAGTGGATAAACAGGGAAATGTCAAGGACAGAAAATTCAAACATACTGACTATAAGATACTGGAATTCAGGCTGTCTCTTTCTTCAGATCTCAAACTACAGTTTTATACATGGTATTGCTTGGTAGTTATGTCATTTTGGTACTTCAGTTATTAAACCCATTAAATAGAATTTAAGATGGATGTGCCTTTTAATATAAGATGTGAGGACTGACAGATGTAAAGTATTTCTATTTAGATCTATGTATCGTATTTCAAAATAAAGACTGCCTAGCACTTTCTCACATACACTACTAATGTACATGGTTAAATGAGGGAAATATAATTCATATAAGTCTAAATGGTCTTTTGTTAAAGGCACTTTAGTGGTCTTCCATTACTCTTCATGGAACCTGCCTTTTCTAGATATAAATCATCCTAGGGCCCTACTGAAGCTTTCTATGAGACCATCTCCCTTCATTTTATATTTTAGTTCAGCATCTTGTACTAAAAGAGATTGTCTACTTATAGATGTAAGGGTGTAACAACAGAATTCTGTTTTGAGCTGAGGAATTAATATTAAATGAAATTTCTCCACTTGATAAAAGATCATTGGTGAGAGAAAAACTCAACCAAAAATGTTCATTTTTTCCCCCTTTTTGAAAGATTTCTTCAAATGAGGAACATGAAAGCTCAGAATTGGTAGCAGGTGTGAGTGAACCAGAAATTAGGTGAACCAAAAAAATAATTTCAAGAGACCCTTAAGTGTGATGTCTTTAATGATACGCTGAGATAATCACTGAGATTGTGTAATGAACAAGAGGCACTCAGGATCAAAAAAAATAGCAGAGAAATTTGCTGAAATATTTGCTTCAGGCTTTACCAAGGTAAATGTTGTGAGGCATGAATGAATGGTTGAATTAAACAGGATTTCAATCAGCCTTGCTTGGTTCAAACCTTGGCTTCACCACCAATGATGTATTTTGGCTGAGTCGTGTGTCTTCTCTGTCAGATGAAAGCACGTGCCAAAACCTGTGGGTCTGGTGTGGCCAAATATGCTTATCAGTAAGCTGAGTGGCAAAACACTTGGGCACTACTACTGTCTAGTTTACCCTCTTTCCCCTAGTACTCCAAGTTACAATTTTACACCCGATCCTTGTTCGTCAACTAATCCTAGCATAGATATTAAACGATGAGGTGTCATTCGTACCTCCAGACCTTCATGCAACTTTCTTTTAAGTAACCATTATGTACCAGAAATTGACCTTTCTACAGCTAAATAAATTAGTTTTGGCTAATAAGGCTTAAAATGACAGGTGGTGAAGAGAGAGAGGATGCTTTATTTCATAGTCTTATCTCCTCTCTTTATTCCTTCATGAAGAAACAGCTGTCTGCGTAGTAGCATTAAGGTGACTCCATCCCTTTCTTCTTTCTTAGCAAGAATGACTACAAATTGACTTTAGGCACCACCTTTAAAAAAGACTCGTAATCCCTAAGAGGTCCTGCTATTTTGAAAGAAAAGTCTGTATTATGTTTTAGTTCTGGGCATTCTTCCAAGAGGAAGATGTAAAAAAGATGGAAGAATTCAAGAGAGTGGCAAAGAAACGATCAAGGGGCTTCCACAGCATATTGGAGTCAAGTAAAATTCTTCAAAAGAATCATCAGATCTATAGATTTTCCTCCATACTTTGAGTTTTTAAAGTGAGCATCCATAGCTTAAAATTACTTCTTAAAGAGGGTTTTCATATATACAGTCTTTCAACAGCCTTGAGAAAGACATCAGCGTAGGTAAAATCTGCATTTTACAGATGAAAAAAATGGACATCTGAGAGAGATTATGACTTATTCAAACTCTGATGGCCATCGATAACTTAAAGAACCCAGCCTTGGAATCTGATCTCATACTTGTTCCACTCTTCCAAATTGACTGATATCCCCCTTCAGTCTGGACAGGAAAGGGCCAGAATTATTTTTTCCAGTCTCGAAATATATATTCTCTTTGACCTGTAATTAATGGTATATACTTCAATCTCCTTATTGTCTTGTTTCTAATCATTTCAAATGCTGTAGACATATCTACTATTAGTATATTTACCTTATTTGATTTTGAGATTGGGAATCCTCAGAGAAAGAGGACTATTTTTATGTGTTTTGCTCAACAAAACTGTGTTAAAACAAATCAAGTAATCTTTTTGTTACTGTCCTAAGAGGATGTCAGAAAGGATTTAAGGGGCTGATCAGAGATCAGCAAGCTATGGCCCATGGGCCAAACATGCTTGGTGCCTGTTTTTGTAAATAAAGTTTTATTGGAACACAGACACACTCAGTCTTCTATGTGCTGTCTATCTGCTTTTGTACTACAATGGTAGAGTTGGGTAGTTTTAACGGAGATTGTATGGCCTTCAAAGCCTAAAATATTTACTATCTGGCCTTTTACACAAAAACTTTGCCAACTCCAGGTCTAAATAATCATATATAGTGTTGTTCCCTGAAAAGTGACCAAGGCACAAGTAATGTAGAATGGGCTGTCTTGTTTCTTTCTATGAATCTGATACTTCACGAGATGTTATTATTTCAGGGAGAAAGAGTATTTTTTTGATACTTAAGGTAATAGGAAGTAGAGGGAATTGTAAGAGAATCTGGCAAAATTACATAGAGCTCTTCAGAAGGGGAATTATATTTAGGAGAGTTACTCTACAATCAATCCAGGGCACGAGAGGGAGAACTGCATGAGGTAAAGGTATGAACTGGGGTGGAACATTGAGAAGTGTTTCTCATAAGCTGATTGGTACCCTTTACGAAACACAGTAAATTTACTAATGCCAATCAAAATCCAAACTTAAGTTTAAAAATCATTTAAATTATTAGAGTTTATTTTTCTTTGCTTTTAGCAAAGAAAAAACCAGCAGGCTTTCTTTATTACGTGAGTAAATCCTGAATCCTGGGACATGGATTCAGGTTAAGCAGATGTTAGCACGAATGGTTGTATGTCAGCTATTATAAAAACAAACTTCTAATATCCCATCTTTTGAGATTTATGGAGGTGACTTTCCTTTTCTTTGGAGATGATGAATGTGTGCTGACTGGCGCCGCTGTTTAATTATAGATGGCTAGCTGTGAGGAACGTGAAAACGATCTCAGCCATTTAAACCTCAAGGCAATCTCCCGATGTGACCTAAAAGGTGTGCATTTTATTTATGTAGCTATTTTACCTACTCACCCAGATTTCTATTGCACTTAGAAATTCCCAAATGCAGTGTCTACAATTATTTTGTAAAGGGTTTGAAATCATATTCCCTTCCTTCTCATTCTTGTTTCCAGGAAATTTTTGCTTCAGGGTGCATTTGGGAAATAGTGCATGGGAATAGTGCATGGGAGTGGTATAGGGGAAAAAAGAACAGACTTTAGACTCAGGCATATTTGGAAGGCCCTCTGAAAGGTCACCATGTGTTCAGGGAACTACAAATGGCTCACCATGCCTGGATGGCAGAGTGCATGCTGAGTGTGGAGAGTGACGTGTCTGCAGAGGTGGTTGGGAGCCAGACAATGAAGAATGCTGTGTTCCATGCTAAGGAGCAGGGACAGTTCTCAGGGTAATACGGAACCCCTGAAGGGTTTTGAGACAAAAATGTAACACAATCAAATTTACAATATTGAAAAATACTCTGGCAGCAGGGTAGATGATGGACCAAAATGGAGAGAGTGAGGGTACATAGAGATTTGAGGGGCTGGTGTAGGCATTGAGGTTTTCAAGGAATGATGAGGTCTAAAGCTGGGAGTGTGTGAGGGTAGGGGATTGAACTGTTTAGGACATATTTGTGTGGCTTAACTGATAGAACTTAATTTTAACAGAGATAAGGGTGAGGGAAGGGTCAGTTTAGGGGTTGACTATAATAGGAAAGATAAAGAAAACAAGGGTTAATGCCTATCAGATTTACTACTCATGCCCAGAACTTAGGCCTGCCAAGCAAAGTGCTCTTGTGATTTGTCAGACAATAGAAGATTAAAAAAAAAAGTAAAGGAAACAAATCAAAATTTAGGTGATAATGACAGATGGTGGCAAGAGAGAGGATATATCCACAAAGATAATATACATAGTCACAAGTACAAGTGCCAAGTGCCAGCAAGAAAAACTGAGACAGCACTGTCTCCAAAGGCGGTGGTCCCCCTCTAGACAACTTTGCCTATATGGAGCTTCCTTGTGTGAAAAGAATCTTTGCCTGGATTCCCCGTAACTAAGACCCTCAGACTACGGTTTTAGCACACATCTAGGAGGTGATTACCAGCAGGGAGTGGAGAAGTGAGAAAGAAAAGTTAAAGCAGCCAATACAGAATGTGTTCATGAGTGATTACCACTGTGGGCAACTGGGGGCTCAACCTTACTAAGAACCTCTGGGAGACAGTATATAACATGCCTCAGCACTGCACCATCTGAGCAGCAAAGAAGGTATTTATCCACCAATTCTAGTGTGCTACTGGTTAACGGGTTAACCAATGACAACGTCCAGGCCCTTCCAACCAACCCTGTGCTTGAGCTAAGCATACTACCATGGGCAGAGAAATCGCTGAAACAAAGACTTGTGGTTGCAGGAACAGTGAACGCAAAGGCATATGAGCAGGGTTCTGACAGAGCCTACTGCATATAGATACACCCTAACAAGGGCAGTACACCCACTGTATCTATGCTTTGAGTTTGAAAGGGTAGAATCTTACTTATAATTAGACAAGTTACTTATTCCAATGAAGGAGGTTTTCTACCTTTTTGGAACCTATCTCAGTATATAGATATACTGGTATTTAGAAGTCTCAAACTTCAATGTATCAATATATCGATGATTTAAAACATTAGTAAATGGTGATCCATGGTGATGTAATCCTGTACACAAATGCTGAAAGTGTAGAGATAAATATGAAAAGTTGCCATGTAACCATTAAAACTGACTCAGATATATCTAGAGGAAAAAACCACATTCTACAAGCAATAAATGCTGGAGAGGGTGTGGAGAAAAGGGAACCCTCTTACACTGTTGGTGGGAATGTAAATTGGTGCAGCCACTATGGAGAACAGTATGGAGTTTCCTTAAAAAAAAATTAAAAACAGAACTACCATATGACCCAGCAATCCCACTCCTGGGCATATATCAGGAGAAAACCATAATTCAAAAAGATACATGCACCCCTATGTTCATAGCAGCACTATTTACAATAGCCAAGACATGGAAGCAAGCTAAATGTCCATCAACAGATGAATGGATAAAGAAGATGTGGTACATATATACAATGGAATACTATTCAGCCATTAAAAAGAATGAAATAATGCCATTTGCAGCAACGTGGATGGACCTAGAGATCATCATACTAAGTGAAGTAAGTCAGACAGAGAAAGACAAATATCATATGATATCGCTTGTATGTGGAATCAAAAAAACGGTACCAGTGAACTTATTTACAAAGAAGAAACAGAGTCACAGATGTAGAAAACAAACTTACGGTTACTAAGGGGGAAAAGGGGGTAGGGATAAATTGGGAGACTGGGATTGACATATACACATTACTATATATAAAATAGATAACTAATAAGAACCTACTGTGTAGCACACGGAACTCTACTCAATACCCTGTAATGACCTATATGGGAAAAGAATCTAAAAAAGAGTGGATATATGTATAACTGATTCACTTTGCTGTACATCTGAAACTAACAACACTGTAAATCAACTATACTCCAATAAAAATTAATTAAAAAAAACACATTCTGTGCTCTAAAACACTGTCATTTCCTAAAATGAAACTACTAAGATATATGGATTTTGCCTAATGTAAGTATTTAATTATTGATTTTGAGAAAAAACAGACTAAGGCACAAGATGCCTACAACACAATAAAGCAGCAATCCCAACTCTCTGTTATTCTGGAATTGGATATGAGAAATTAAACAGAAATATGTGTTGAAAGAGAACAAAGTTACGAAGTCAGATATGAAATGAAAGAATTGGATTAATTGCCGAGTAACCTGGAAATGAGAAATACAGCACTAAGATTAATCTTTGATAATCCACTGATGGGTTTTTCCAGTTTTAGTATTTTCCTTTCTTTACATCTCCTGGTTTCCTCTTTAAATGCAAAGCTACTGGAAATGGGTTAGTAAAGAAATCATTTGTATTCGAGTCTGCTATCTTGAAGGTCCCACTCTGCCACTTGCTGGCTATGTAACCTTGGATAAGTTACTTAACCTCTTTGCACCTTAGATTCCTCATTTGAAAAAATGGTGATTATAAGAGTACCTACCTCATAGGGAGGTTATGAGGATTAATAAATTGGTATATGTAAATTAGAGTACCTGACACACAATAAGAAATACCCATGTTTTTGTTGGTGTTAATATTAAGCACTTCTCTTGTCTTCTAGGTGAAGAGCAAACTGTCATAGGTTATGGAATCTGACTGCCATAAATCACACAAGAAGTGTATCAGAGTATTCTTTTGAAAGACTTTTAACCTTCAAAAGAATTGACTTAGAAAAAGGATTCTTTTGCATTCCAGAGGCAAAACTAAGACCAATGGCAGAAGTTTCAGTTCTGACACAAGGAAGAAGTTTTAGTCATTGCAGCTGTCAAACAATGAAGGCTTTGAAGTCATGCACTTGCTGACATGGGAGGTATAACAGTCTGGATGATTGCTTATTAGTGCTGCTGGAGAGGGAGCTTGTGCATCAGAGAAAAGGGATAAATAAATGATCTTTCAGATTCTTCTAATTTTGAAAGTCACTGGTTTCACAGTTTGTCTCTAAACTCTTTCCAATCTTCTACCTTACTATTTCCTTATGCAAATCCTCTGCCCAAGACACACAAGCATACTCATAAACACTCAAGTTTTATGCTTTCTCATCATTTGTGTTTTCTGTCATTCTCTCCACATCGAATGCCATTTTCTTAACAGAAAAGGGCATTTAAAAAGTATAAATCTTATTAAAAGTTATACAGCATATGGTGTCTTAAAGCTTAATTTCTATGTATAATATAACTAGGACCAACTTTTTTATATAGCCATGTTATACTTGGTCCTGAAATATTTAAATGGATATATATGAAGGTTGAAGAGACAAATTACCTCCCCAATCCACATACCCATCGTTTAGAAAGGAGTAAATAAGGCTTTGTGATCTAACTTATACTTGAAGTAATAAAAATCTCTCTAGTTTTTTAGATTTTAATTTATACTCAAATTTACCTCTGAAAATATTTATATTTCAACACTCAAATTAAATAAGGTAAATGAAAGTGTGTCTTTATACCATGTTTCATAAAACTATATCTATTAGTACTTTCACGGAAAGATTTCTGGGGTAAAGAAGGCAAGTGAATGAGCTGCTAGCCATAAACTGGTCCAAAAGTTTCACATATTTTTGATTAGAATGCTTTATTTAAACGGAAGTTTACTAGGAAGGGTAGCATGAAAATTTCAAGCTGCTTTAATTGAGGAGGTGGTGGGAGAAGAAACTGCCTGGAAGACCTGTAGGGTAATGGGAGTGCTCTTTGAGGCTGGGCCAGTGAAGGGGGCAATCCTTCTTGCCCTGAGAATCAGGACCATTTTCCTGGCCCAAAGGCAGCACAAGCTTGCTCTCGAAGGTATATCTGGAAGGGCAAACGTGAAATTTTGTGTGTTTACATGAGCTAAATAAGCAGTTGAAACAGGCTCTGTGGATTATAACATCATTTCCTGATATGACTTGAGAATCTACATTGGCTTATCCATGTGGGTTTTAAAACCCCCAAATTATGTTCTGCCATCTTGATTTCCTAGTGTTTTATATAAAATCATTTATCTTTTTCCAATTTTTTATTATATAGAACTTTAGGTATTCCTGGGGAAAAAATATTAATACTAAAATATGTGCTTTCCTATCAGAAGTAATAAAGTAATAAAGTAATAAAGATCTTTCCCTTTTTTCCATAAAATTCCAAGAGGAAAAACATTTAGAAAATGTAGACTGTGATTGAAGGATTCTACTGAGGATACATGATAAAAAAAAATCAAATAATACTTGAGCAGGAATATGCTGCTTTGAGATCATTGTCGGGTTACAATTTTTCTGTTATTTCAGGGAGAAAAAGATGAGTTGCTATGGTTTCTTGCTCTGCTCAAATTGAGGTTTTTGGCCACATTAATATTTGTAGTTATTTTTCCATTACTCATAAAATACCACAAACACTCAGCAATAATTGCACCTGTTTTTTTTATGAGCATACATCTCCCCTGACAGACTTTATGAATTCACATATGTTCTTAGAATCTTTTTACGATGCATTAATAATATTTTTGACAAAGCACATGCTTTCAGTATATTTACTGAAATGCTTTTTCTACAGCTCCCCCCCAAATCGTTTACCTACATGATTCATGAAAAATAATTTAGATATGCAGATGACTATGCATTAATGCAGAATGGTCTCAAGGGTGTAATGTATATATTAGAACCTCTTAATTACCCATGCCTCCATCTCTAACTCACAGGAGGGGAAGACCATCCCTTAACTCACAACCCACCATGATGTATTTAGCTTTGGATCCTACATAACAGAACTCAACAGAAAAAAAAACTGGTTCCATATTAGAAAACAAACAAAAAACCCCACTGTTTTATCTAAATGATCAAGAAATTTAGTCCTTTCTTAAAAATTTTAAAACATTTTGTTATATTTATGTAATAAGCATTTCCTACCTGAATTAGGAATGAAACTCTCTGCTGATTCATTATATGAATTTATATGAATAAGCAAATCAATTTCACCAATACCAAATTCATTTTAATTCCTGTCAAATATTAATAGAACCATACAGGATGGGAATCACAATGAAAAAAATGTTTTACTTTTTTCTTTTTCCCTCCTCACAGCACAATCTTTTTAAATGATAGTACTGAAGGAAAAAAATATATGGATTTTTTTTTCCAGCATCAAGTGAACTTGGAAGGGTAAGCTGGGATGAAGTGAGAGAGTAGCACTGACATATATATACTACCAAATGTAAGACAGCTAGCTAGTGGGAAGCAGCTGCATAGCACAGGGAGATCAGCTCAGTGCTTTGTGACCGCCTGGAGGGGTGGGGTAGGGAGGGTGGGAGGGAGGGAGATGCAAGAGGGAAGAGATATGGGGACATAAGTATATGTATAACTGATTCACTTTGTTATAAAGCAGAAACTAACACACCATTGTAAAGCAGTTATACTCCAATAAAGATGTTTATGGGTGTGTTTTAAAATATAGTTTTAAAGTATGTTTTAATTTTTGCAATGTATCGTCTTAAAGAAGTAAAATAATGTATATTGCAAAAAATTGTCAAAACTTAAACAGTCAATATATAGATTTTAATATAACTCACTCAAAACTCATGAGATTTTAATTTCATGCTCAACTTATCAGAAAGAAAGATATTCAAAATAGAAATGGGTAGGCTCTATAATTTCTACTCAATGGCTATATCTATTAAACATAATTATGAATTAAAACAAAAAACAAAGGCTGGACTGGAAATTGGTTCTTAGTCATTATCTCTAAGTTATGACAAATTGGGGCATTCAGATACTTTTAACAGCGTCCCTCCTTTGGAAACCAGGCATTCAGAGTGCCCCAATGACTCAGAATGGGGGTGTACAGATGAGAAAACAAAAGAAGAACGCATTACTGTAAGAGAATACAATTCATCAATTCACAACCATATCCTGATCGCCATTTACCCTAGCACTATAGTCATGATCTCCCTCAGCTTTATCCTTGTCACTGTTGCCCTTAGTGCTAATTTTAACAGATTTTTACCTCTTTGGGATGGAGTGGTGAGCAGGGAACACAATGAATCACTGTGATATGTTATGAGTTTTCCTAGGAAGGGCCCTAGGGGTCTCCCATGTGAGTGTAACAAATCCTATATGTGTATCTCACTTTGCACACGCATGCGCCTGCACACGCACACACGCGCGCGCGCGCGCGCACACACACACACACACACACACAGAGCAATAATTTAGCATGTTGCAAATTTCTCAACCTGATACAATTTCCCTCAGTGATTCAGGTTGCCTCTACCTCATGACAAGGATTTGGAGAAGGTTTGAAGACTTTACACAAAATCTTAGCTATCCATAGATGTCTTACATCTTAGGCTATATGAAAGGGAAGCAAGAGGAGTCCTAAAAAACTGTTTAATTACAGGTTTGGTCAAGCCAACAATAAATATAAAGAAATAGCTTCATTTGTGTAATAGATACTTTCAAGACCTGACCAATTGTGGTGTTCTACAAATTACATCACTGATTAGTCAGATCAAAAGTTACAGCAGGAGAGGACTTCCCTGGTGGCACAGTGGTTAAGAATCCACCTCCCAATGCAGGGGACATGGGTTCAAGCCCTGGTCTGGGAAGATCCCACATGCCACGGAGCAACTAAGCCCATGTGCCAGAACTACTGAAGCCTGCGTGCCTAGATTCCATGCTCTGCAACAAGAGAAGCCACCACAATGAGAAGCCTGTGCACCGCAACAAAGAGTAGCCCCCGCTCGCCACAACTAGAGAAAGCCCGCGCGCAGCAACGAAGACCCAACGCAGCCAAAAATAAAATAAATAAATAAATAAATTTTAAAAAGTTATAGCAGGAGAAATCCTAGAACGTTTTTGCCATTGGATTTGCATTTCCATACAAACAGAAAACCACGGTATACAGTTCCATCCTTTTTATAGCTTTGTAACTTTGGCTATCGCCTCTGTTGGATGACGACCAGGTACACTGGTATAGCTCCATAAAGCCTAATACTGGAAATAATTTAAAACCTCAAAGTCAGTGTCACCTTACCTATTTCACTTGCCTAATGACTTCCTCTCTTCCCATACAAACCAAACAGATATGTATTCACATTACTGGGAAGAAGAAACTCTCCCTATATTTACACAATGGAGTAATTTTTGTTCTTCTAATTAACCAGCATGAGCCAAATGTTTAAAAGGTTTCTTCTGGGCATGCCTTTAATTAACATTCACATTTTCTAAATTAATCGTTACTGACCTTAACATGAAGGATACCTTTAAGACATGTTGCAAATAGAAAAAGTAAATAAATAAATAATTCCATTCAGAGAAATATACCAACTACCTGTGTTTCGTAAGTCTTTGGTCATTGCCTTTTTCCTATCACTGCATAAAATATCCTAGAATTTGGAGTACTGGATAAAGGTCCTATAAACTACCTTGAACATTATCCCCATATCTCTATAATATCAAAATTAATGATGATTCACTAACATCATACAGTTTGCAAAATCCATACCATTCTGTGTATCATATAGCCTGGATTTTCCTGCAGGAAAACAGTGGCATACTAAATTTCAGAATATTCTTATGACTTTCTTTTCAAAAATGCAATCATTATAATTATTAAAGGAACCCACATGCGGGTGGTTTATACTGAAAATCAAAGTAAGGAGTTCCCAATGGGAAATACTTCGCAATGTACTTCAAGGATTCAACGGAACTAGTGTCTTCTTTCTTCAAGAAATCATAACTCTGGCGAGACTCAAAGATAGGACCTAGCCAAATTTTACAGTGAGAAACAAAAGCTTTTCTAACAGATAAAAAAGAACACTGTCTATGGTACGTACAGCCAGGGACTTAAAGCATCATCTCTGAACTACCAATTTAAGAGGTACATAACTTTATCATCTACAAAGCCCTATTATTCAACATCTTGTCCATGGTGCCGAAGGTAAATGGTCTTCTAGGAGCAACCTAGAGCTCCAGCATCAGACCAGTGATGCACAGGCTGGCTGCCAGGGTGGGCCAAGTGGCTCACCTTGAAACTTCCGTCCTGTATGTCTGACTCTGCTTCTTGAACTCCCTTATTCTGTGACTTGTACTTCTGTCCTCAATGGCAGAATCCTAACTATGTTCATTTTTTTCTCCCTATGTCAACTTAGATTCTATGCTCCCTATAATGATTTTGCTGCCTATATTTATTTTATGTTAACCTGATGGTAGAATTTAAAACTTGTTACTGCTTCAGCTTGAAAGAACCAGCACTAAAATTCTAAAGTCCATCTATTCCAATCCTTTTTTTCAAAAAACAGGGAAGGGCTTCCCTGGTGGCGCAGTGGTTGAGAGTCCGCCTGCCGATGCAGGGGACACGGGTTCGTGCTCCGGTCCGGGAAGATCCCACATGCCGCGGAGCGGCTGGGCCCGTGAGCCGTGGCCGCTGAGCCTGTGCGTCCGGAGCCTGTGCTCCACAACGGGAGAGGCCACAACAGTGAGAGGCCCACGTACCGCAAAAAAAAAAAACAAAAAAAACAAAAAAAAACAAAAAAAAAACAGGGAAAAGTTGTGCCCTAGATAATGTGGTTTTCCGAAGGTCATGTAGCTAGAGATACAGTTGTAACTCCTTACTATAAAATTTCACATATTGGCATTCCAATTCTATATTCAAATGTTCTCTTCTTGTTAATGCATTTTAATTGTTATCCAGATGAATTAATCCTATTACAGCTATTTAAAGGGAAGAGTGAAAGCTTTGCTCCACACCCTTCTCACACACATACTCACTATGAACTACATGCTGGAGACTCATAAAGCACACATCCCTGAAAGGTGTAAGTGGAGACAAGTTAAATATGTGAAAATAACAGAGAAATATTCCCCTACGTAACCATCCCTGGATATGTCACTAAGACTATGTCAAATGAAAATAAATTTCAGGGAGGACCAACTTGGAGGGCCAGAGTGGTGGTGAGCAGAACACAAATTTTAATCCAGGGGGAGTGCAACTTGGAGGCTGGTTGCAACAATTAGCAAGGTCTTCTAAAGGAGGTGTTCATGAACAGCTTGAAATGTCAGCAAACTTCTCCATAAAAATACCGCTGAAAAAATAGCTGAACACTAATTTTATGATGGAAGAATAAGTTTTCTTTTTCTAATATGTTCTGGTTTAGAGAACTTACTGCATTTCCCCCCCTTTTCATTTAAGATGAGAAAACTGTAACTTATCTTCTTGCCGAATGAACCATGAAAAAAATTTTATAGACAGCTTATAGATAGGCCCTGAGTCATGGATTATTACCGTAACTGCCACGAAGGCATCTGCAATTCCTAGATTTCTCAAAACTCCTGCTGTAACCCACCTACCATACAGATTCCTCTAGTCCTTCATGTTACTTCTGCACTGAAAAGTCAATATAGTTGTAGTAAGTTAGGGTTATTTCTTCAGTAATTATTCACTCCCTCCCCTCCCTACTTTATAGGAGGAGTACACTTCCATGCCCCACTGTTGTTGGCTTTGGTCATGTGGTTTGCTTTAGCCAGTGTTATGTTGGCACATCTGACTGTGTACTGCTTCAAGACTATGCCTTAAAGAGGCACTGCTTGCTTTGTTTACTCTCTTCTCTGGGAGAGTTGACCTCTTTCATCTTAAGAAGAAACATGCCCTGGTAGCCCTTTGGTACAAGCATGACACCCAAGTGGACCAAGTCTGAATCAAACTCAAGGCCTGGAGCCAAACCCAGCTGAGCTCAGCCTACATCTGCTAAACTCCAGCTGAATCACAGAGAAATCAATTCTTACTGTAAGCCACTGAGATTTTGTGGTGGTTAGTAGCACTAGCTCACTGATAAAATGGTTATTACATATGTTATCTGTTGCTCTGCTGTTTTTCTATTTGTATATATTTTCCCTTTCCACCAGACTGGAAGACACTTGTACAGTTTGATACATGTTTTTACCTTTTTTGGTGTCCCCTAAATGCAAAACACTGTAACTACTCAATATATCCTAGTTTCAGAAGCCAGTGTTTTCCCTTTACTACACACTGGAGTAAGTCTTTACTGTACTATTGACAGCTCTCAGCAACAAACATTGCATTTCAGTAGCAATCTCAGAATATGTTTCAGAAGCACAGAGGCTAAGCAACTCAACAGGATAATCAACAGGATAATCAGAAGAATGGAGCGAGTGGAGAATTCTTCACATGGGGGCACTGGTGGTGTTTTAAAACACTTTTCCATTCATGGTAGAACAACTTTCGCACATAAATGAAAAGGCCATTTTCTCAAGGCAAAATAGCTGATTTTAGTAGCACAAGGCCGGAAAAACCCTTTATGGAGAGACTACTGTTTTCCCATTGGATTTCTCCATGAATCTGGTATTTAGAGCTACCTCATGGCTAAGAGCTGATATATTTACTATTACTCTTCACAAAAGGGCACAGATCAAGCAGGGCAGCCGCAAGGTGACCTTTACTTGTGCTCAGTCCAACCTTTCCCACACATTTATAGTAAGACACACAGTCCTGGAATTTATTCTGTCTTCCCTGAGGTAGGAAGGTCAAGGATATATGACAGAGCTAAAGGAAACTAAGGGCGTGATGAGAGAAAGAGAAACAAGAGAGCCAGTGAGAAGAGATGGCATTTGCACACAGGTGAGCTCTGTGTCACAGCTCTAGGGTCACAGCAGGCAGGGGATCCACACACAGAGCTAGAGACAGAGCACCGAGTCATGTAACACTGTGCGAGCTCCCCACCCGAAACAGTGTTCCCACCCCCCCCACCCCCAAATCTGAACTGAAGTTTCTTTTTCCACTTAATTTTTAATGCCTGGGCAAAAAGTCAGGGGAAAACAATCTATAATTACTTACTTTGACAGATAATCTAGTCTTTGCCATTTCCATTGTATAGCAACCAAAACTGTAAGGCAACATTACATATACCAATGTATACATGTCATATATGCCACACACTATCAGAGTTAGGAAAAACTGTCCGGCTAGTTTACTGAGATGAATTTTCTTTATTCATCTAACTGAGAAATGTCTTACATATCCAAGTAACACCAATTCAACTATGGGCTGATAGACATTTAACACATTAAAGATCATTAAAAAATGTATTAAGGGAGAGGATAAAGAACTCATAGCAACTCCCAAATTCTATCTATCAGTGGCAGCAGATGAGAGCTTAGCCAGTATATTGAAAAGATTTAATTACATCTCTTTCTTACCTTGAATGTCTGAATCAATTTGACAGGCTGCTTTAAAGCAATGGTCGTCTAAAGAACAAACTTCCTGAGGCTGGTGAAGTGAGTCCCCCTAACAGTAACATTTATTAATAGCAAATTAATGATTGTCAAATCTAGGGCTCAACAATTACAAAGCTCTGTTGGAAAGTACCATATTCTCTCTGTGTGACATTTTTAGCTTTAAATGTTTGCCTGTTCTGTTCCTTGAAATCTTGACACGTAAAATCTTGATATGTCATCTTAGGAGCACTCCTAGTTAAGATCCCTGCAAGATGGTTAATGAGGAATGAAAAACTGAAAAAATAAAATAACCTGTTTTGGTTTTGGTGCTATTGCTAACTTATCCAATGTTAGCAAGATGTTTTGCACAAGAGCTAAAAAAAAAATAGCACAGATTCTCTGGGGCTTGAAACAAAAATAAGAACAAATCCTAAGGAACTTAGATTACAGAAAGGTAAAGTTTTAATTTAAAAAAGAAATTAAAACCTTTGGTATTCAACAATATTTTCGTTCTTGGCTTTTCACAGTCATTTGTCATGCTTTTCTCAAGACACTATTGAGGGTGGAAATGTTTCAGGATATTCTGTAGGCTAGTGAAAATATTTGCCCATCAACAGATTGTTGCAAGGTTTGTACAGGATTCTTTGAGAATATCTGTACCTCTTCTAGAATTGTATTATTATAGAAACATGAACTCTTTTCCTTGTCATTTCTCCCGTGGGCACTTGGAATCAGAATTTGTTGAAAAGACAGGGATCACAGCTGCTTTTCTATTCAAGTTTTTTTCAAGCTCAGGGATGAGGGGAAGTCTGAAGAATGTTTGTGGCTAGGCTGGAAATCAATGGAAAACGTTACGGTTTTACAACAAATCAAGTAGCACAGATTTGCTTTGTCTTTAGGAGTTAATCTACACTCTCTAAAAATGCTCAAAAAGCCAGTTAAAGCAATTGAAATAAAAGTCTTTGCTGGAACCCCCTAGAGAGAACACACTGCTATGTCACACAGCTCTCACAAATGAGTGGGAGAGATCATCTTAAACCTTAAACTGTGTGTTTTAAAACACATGCCAATTTCTCTGATTCTTGCCATTAACAATTTCAGAATTAGCTTACAGATGGTAATCTCCACAAAGCAGTGACTTTTGTGTGGGAAACACAGGGAAGAAAGGTAGCTTTTAAATTTTTTTTCTTTTACAGCAGAACAAAAGTGAACTAGCAGCCTCGGCGCTACGTAGGAAATACAACAGTATTCACGGAAGTGTATGTCTGGCATTAATAATTCAGAGAAAGTGATAAATAGTCAAGGGTTTGACAGAGGCTGGAAATAAACTTTGAAAGTATAAAAGCTGGAAGCTAAAGTGTTGAAAATTTCCTTGGCCATTTAAAAATTCATATAAACCAGTACATAGTTTCAAACTAACACCTTGGTGTTCAAATTCTAACGCCTCCCATAACCCTCCCAGACTTCAGACAATACTACAAAGCTACAGTAATCAAAACAGCATGGTATTAGCACAAAAACAGACATATGGATCAATGGAACAGAGAGCCCAGAAATAAACCCACACACCTATGGTCAATTAATCTTTGACAAAGGAGGCAACAATATACAATGGTGAAAAGACTGTCTCTTCAGCAAGTGGTGGGAAAGTTGGACAATCGAGTGCAAATCAATGAAGTTAGAACACACCTTCACACCATACACAAAAACAAACTCAAAATGGCTTAAAGACTTAAATATAAGACATGACACCATAAAACTCCTAGAAGAGATCACAGGCAAAACATTCTCTGACATAAATTGTACCAATGTTTCCTTAGGTCAGACTCCGAAGGCAACAGAAACAAAAACAAAAATAAACAAATGGGACCTAATCAAACTTATAAGCTTTTGCACGGCAAAGGAAGCCATAACAAAATGAAAAGACAACCTATGGACTGGGAGAAAATATTTTCAAATGATGGAACCAACAGGGCTTAATTTCCAAAATATACAAACGGCTCATACAATTCAATAACAAACAAAAACAACCCAATTGAAAAATGGGCAGAAGACCTAAATAGACATTTCTCCAAAGAGGACATACAGGTGGCCAATAGGCACATAAAAAGATGCCCTATGTCGCTAATTATTAGAGAAATGCAAATCAAAACTACAATGAGGTACCACCTTACACCAGTCAGAATGGTCATCATTAAAGAGTCTACAAATAATAAATGCTGGAGAGGGTGTGGAGAAAAGGGAACCCTCTTGCACTGTTGGTGGGAATGTAAATTGATACAACCACTATGGAGAACAGTATGGAGGTTCCTTAAAATATCTAAAAATAGAACTACCATATGACCCAGCAATCCCACTCCTGGGCATATACCCAGAGAAAACTATCAATATAATTCAAAAAGATACATGCACCTCAATGTTCATAGCAGCACTATTCACAAGAACCAAAACATAGAAACAACCTAAATGTCCATAGACAGATGAATAGATGAAGAAGATGTGGTGCATATATTCAATGGAATGTTAGCCATAAAAAGAATGAAATTATGTCATTTGCAGCAACATGGATGCAACTAGAGATTACCATACTAAGCAAAGTAAGTCAGAAAAAGACAAATACCATATGGTATCACTTATATGTGGAATCTAAAATACAACACAAATGAACATATCTATGAAACGTAAACAGACTCACAGACATAGAGAATAGACTTATGGTTGCCAAGGGGGGAGTGGGGGAGGGAAGGATTGGGAGTTTGGGATTAGCAGATGCAAACTATTATATATAGGATGGATAAACAACAAGGGCCTACTATATAGCACAGGGAACTATATTCAATATCCTGTGATAAACCACAATGGAAAAGAATATGAAAAAGAATATATATATGTAAAACTGAATCACTTTGCTGTACAGCAGAAATTAACACAACACTATAAATCAACTATACTTCAATAAAATTTAAAAAACAAAACAAAATAAACAAAGCCAAGTTCTAATGCCTCCATTTTTCTGCCCAATTCCAAATAATAGTCCCGGATATAAAACTGGAATAGGCTCGAAATATAAGAAATTGAGATAGAAAAACAGTGTGGCTGTTTATTTTAAAGCTGAGACAACAAGTAATCCCTAAAATATTAGTCATTTGTTTTTATATTACCAAAAAACAAAAAGAAACAAAAAAAACCTGACTACTAACAGCGAGGACTGCTGTATTTCTTCTGATTGTTTTAAGTGGTCTAGTGTTTTACAACGTGATATGATTCTGCCCAGAAATAAAAGAGAGGGAAGGATCACAAAAAAGACTAAGTTGGCCAGAAAGAAATGCCCTGCCACTTTTCAACAGTAGAAGAGAGGTGAGGTAGATAATTCCAACTAGTGACTGGTCCCCAAGTCATTTTTATTTGCCTTGGAAGTACAATGCAGGCTGTTTAGTTTTATATTTTCTTCTCAGTGGTACTTCTTTCAGGCAATATTACTATGGAGGACTACTCAATTACATGGAGGAGGGAAACTTGAGGGTGACATTAGAGAGAACCAAACAGCTCAGAAAGCACGGAAATGATCAACAGGAATTACATATCTGCTATCATTACCCCCAGTGACAGATAATCCATGCAAAAATATTTAGAGGTCAACTTGTTTATGCTATATGTTCCTGTATCATTCACTGAGTGTCTCCCCTGACTCCTCCCCCTAAATGTGAACGAATGTGGCTTTCTATGACTAAGGAAACTAATTCTAGGAAAGATTTTCATCATAATAATGGTTAGGGAGCAAGGACATAGAACAAATGATGGGTCACATGTTATTTCAGAAAAATCCAGTGCTTTAAATTATAGTGCTTGAAATTCAGGCACCTGGAGCTTAAACCTAAGAAATTTCCTTGGAGACAGTCCTTCCTTGACTACTTTCGAAATGAAATATGCCCATTTCACCCACCTTCTCAAATAATGGGGTGTCTCGGCTTATATTTAAATTAATTTTATTCCTCTTTAGTCCCTAGACAGCCTCACAACTCTTGTCATCACTCAGAAGGGCTCCATTTTCAAAATCTCTAAACGTGAAGTCACCTCTCACTAGAGAGTTCTCTTTCTCCACCGCTTTCACTTCTTCACAGACAGTTCTCTTCAAATATCTCCTCCCACTTCAACCAGATGGCCTGGCTATGAAATCTTACAACTTCTGAGCAAGTTCCCATGGCCAACGGGATAAAGTACAAACTCCTTAACAATATAGGCAGGGCTCTCCACTGATCTGGTCCCACAAACCTCTCTATTCTCACCTGCCTTCTATTGAGTTCGATTACTCACATCTAGTTTCTGCTGAATGCTATTTCTAATCATCCAAGAGGATAGCTCACCTTTTACAATAACATGCTAAAAAGCGTTGTTTCCTTACTGCCTATCCAATGAAAACTGACCCCTCAGCCTTGGCATTCAAGGTCCTCCATATCAATTCCAGGATTTTACAACCCTACAATGGAAAGTTTAGTAAATATTAACTCTGAACTTGGGAATCAAGGGCAGGGATGAGATCACAGGTAGGGATTAAGTGACCCCAGCTGTGAGAAGGAAAAGGCAGACTGCAGGGTCGGGGAATCTGCTGGGACTAACACTGCAAATGTTTTCACACATATATCTAATGCATACTTTGTGACATAGACATTTTTACACTGAGCAAACCAAGGCTGAGAAAGTTAAAGTAACTCCCCCAGAATTACAAAGCTTATAAATGTCACAGGCACGGTTCAATGCCAGGCATCTTTCAATCCAGAACCCCCTTTATTTCCAATGCGCAAAGCTGCCCTCTAGCATTTATTTCCACATTAAATGTTTCTTCCATCACAATCATACTTACATTTCTAGGTCCAGACAAAATTCACAAAGACTTTCTTGAATTGCCCAACAATATATGGTCATTTATTCCTTGGAGAACTGTCTGCATAAGATGAAAGCGGTCTGTACCTTTGTTCTCCCGTAAGGTAGCCACTAGCCACAAGCGGCTACCAAGAACTTGAAATGTGACTAGTGAGACTGAGGATCTAGATTTTAAATTTAAATGTAATTACATTAACTAGCCACATGTGGCTACTGGATCGCTAGCTCTAGGTCTTTGCTACTCAAAAGTGGTCAGTCAGCATTGGCATCACCTGATTAGCCTATCATTAACTATGTTGAATCTCAGGCCCCGCCTCAGATCTGCTAAAGCAGAATTTCAAACAAGCTCTCCAGGTGATTCATCTGCACTTTAAAGTACGATAAACACTGCCCTGGAGCATTTGTTAGCAATCACATGGCTTAAAAAAAAATCATACTTTGTATTTTATAATACAGGCTCCTGGAGGGAAGGAAACAGCTTTTTCAGATAGCTAAGTAACTATTTGTTGAATAGCAGGTACTTAAACAAGTCTATCTGGTGTTCCTCCTGGCCACATGCCTTCCAGCTTGCTGGGGAACCGAAGGCACTTTTGGTCACCCTCCCTCCAATGTGGCTGAGCCCTGGGAGCCCTTCAAGTCACTCACCTGTGTGCACGCTTGGCTGTGGGTTCCTTCAGACCATCAGACGGCCTCCACGCTTGGGAAACCAGAGTCCTTTCGGCCACCATATGACCCTCGTAGTGCGGACCCACGTAATCTTTTGTCTACATGCCATCTGTCCTTTCACGGTCCTGGATGTCTTCTGGCCACCACCCTGCCTCAGCTACAGGGTCTCATGTGGAACTCTATCTGCATGCTCGCGAAGGAAACTTGGGGCTTTGCATGTATCAGGCTGACAGCCTGGAAAATCTTGGTTCTGTTTGGCCACTGTCCGTGCCTTGCAGTGGTGCCCTGAGGGTTCTTCTGGGTGCCTTCCAGGGACTAGTTTACTGTAGAACCTGGGTTCCAGACTCCTTTGGGCCACTAGCCTTCTGGCTTGCAGGATAACTGAGTGAACTTTTGGCCACCTTCACTCAATAGCACTGCCGCTTCAGGAACCCACCTATCACTAGCTTGCCTTCTCCTTTTATCCTGCGGACCGCAAACACGCTCGCAAGCTAGGGAAGTGTGGCTCCTTTTGCTTACCATATTACCTCCCTGGTCCACCTGGAGAAAGCGTCCGGGCACCAGCGTGAACACGTGTGCTATGGTTCTGACTGTTCTTCTGGCCATCATGGGCTTTCCCTTTGCTGTGGAATGAAGAGCACTTCAGCCCACTGCCCATGCAGAGCGCTGTCGCACCAGGGTCCTATCTGGTCACTATCTCGTCCACCTCTCTGGGATTTTTTGGTCCAAATGCTTGCCTTCATGCTGGGGAACTCTTTTCGCTCATCGTAGTTTCCTCAAAGTGGTTCGCGAATGGTACCTTCCGGGCACTAGTGCTAAAGTTCCGGTGGTCCCTCTAGCTTTCACTTTCCCCCTGGCTAGGGAAACGGAAAGAATTTTCATCCACTTTCCCGCCAGTACCTAGCCACACGGTAGGGCTCTTGGGATACTTTAGGCCACAAGCCTGTGGGTGTTCCGGGAGAAACTTGGCTCTTTTTGTCCACCATAATGCCCTGATGATGGTACATCTTGTAACTTTCCCGGCGTCAGCTACCCCTAGAGCTAGGGTTCCGGTATACTTCAGTCTGTCAGTCTTACATTTTGCTGGGGAACTTAGAGCACTTTCAGTCACCTTCCCTGTAGTGCAGTGATTCTCAGGAGGACCTATATAGTCGTTAGCTTACTCTCGCATTGAGGTTTTGGCGACTCTTTCGGCCACAATCTTGCCTGCGACCTGAGGAACTGTGGCTGCTGTAGGCTACCGTAGTAGCCTCTCACTGGTGCTTCTGAAGAACTATCCGGGTACCATCCTGTCCTCGTGTTTGCGTTCCAGGGCTTTTAAGCTCACCTTCCTTACCCCTGCTGGGGAAAGGGGTGAACTTTCAGCCCCCTTCCCTACACCACGCTGGTTCTCCGAGGGCTTCTGAGGTTACTAGCTTGTAACCCTGGGGTTTCTAAGATCTTTTGGGCTACAGGCCTGCCTGTTTACTGGGGAACTGTGACTCCCTCAGGTTACACCCTTTACTCGTGATGGTGCCCTGGGGCAACCGTCCGGGCACCAGTCTGCCCACGTTCTGTGGTTCCTATGTCTTTCAGGCCATCAGCTTTCCCCATTGCTGAGGAATCGATATCCCTTTGAGCTGCTTTCCCAGCAGTGCGCTGATTTCCTGTGGGGGTGGAGGGAGAGGGGACATCTGGTCATCCGCCTACCTGCCACCCGGGGTTTTGGAGATCCCTATGCCCTCAAGCTTCTCTGCATGCTGGGAAGACGTGACTCCTATCAGCCAGTGCCCTGTCCTCATACTGGTGCCTCCGGAGAACCAGTGGTTGCAAGTGTGCTAGGATACCTTTAGCTCTTACACTTACCAGCCTTCTCCCTTGCTGGAGAAACGGATGAACATTTTGGCCACCTGCCCTGCAGTGCGCTGGTGCTTGGGGAGTGGGGGTGGGGGTGGGGTGTATCTACTTACTAGCCTTCCCTCCTGGGATTCCTTGGGCCACAGGCCTGCCTACGTGCAGGGGAACTGTGGTTTCTTCCGTCCTTATCCTCGCCTTGATCTCCCTGGAGAACCTTCTGACCACCAGCCTGTCCCTGTTATGTTTCCAGATGTCCTTCCAGCCATCAGCCTTCCCCGTCACTGGTAAGCTGAGATCACTTTCAGCTGCCTTACCTGCAGCGCACAGCTGTCCTGAGTGCCCATCTGGTCACTAGCCTGCCTGCCCTCTGGGTTTTCTGGGTTACTTTTGGTCACAAGCCTGCCTATGTGATTTTTAAAAAAAACAAAAAAACTGTAGTTCATTCTGCCTGTAGTTGTTATCTTCATGCTGGTGCCTTTGGGGGAAACTTTCCTGTATCAGCCTGTGGATCTGCTATGGGTCTGGCCTTCCCCTTTGCTGTGCAACCAGGAGCACTTTAGGTCACCTTCCCTGCATAGCGCTGATGCCCTTGGGGCCCATCTGGTCAGTAGCCTGCGTGCCTCCTGGGATTCCTGGGATCCTTAGGGACACAAGCCTCCCTACATGCTGGGAAACTGTGACTCCTTTTGTTTACATCATTTCCTCCTGATAGTGCCCTGGAGGAACCCTCTAAACACCTACCTGCCCAGTGCTGTGGTTTTGGTGGTCCTCAGGCCACCTGTCTTCCTGCTTCCTGGGGAACCAAAGGTACTAGGGGTCACTTTCCTTTAGCTACAGTGGTGCCCTGGTGACTTCTTTGTTTTCTTACCTGTTCTGTGCCATGTGCTGTGGTTCCTATGTTCCTTCTGGCCATTAGGGTTCCCCCTTGCTGGGGAATGAAGAACACTTTCAGTCATCTTTCCTGATGCCCTGGGGGAAGGTAAAATGGTGCAGCCACGATTGAAAACAGTTTGGCAGCTCCTCAAAAAGTTAAGCATGAAGTTACCATATGACTCAGTAATTCTACTCCTAGGTATATACTCAAGAGAATTGAAAACATGTCCACACAAAAACTTGTACACAAATATTCACAGCAACATTACTCACTACAGGCAAAAAATGCAAACGACCCAAATGAAAACTAATGAATGGATAAGCAAAACTAATGATTGAATATTATTCAGCCATCAAAAGGAATGAAATATCCACGCTACAGCATGGATAAACCTTGAAAACTTCATGCTAAGTGAAAGAAGCCAGGCACAAAAGGTCACATATTGTACGATGCCTTTTATGCTACAGCAGAATAGGCAAATCTATACAGGCAGAAAGTGAAACAGTGATTGCTAGGGGATGAGGCAAGGGAGCAATTTGGAGATACATAGTTTCTTTTAGAGGTGATGAAAAGATTCTGGAATTAGATACTGGTGGTGGTTGCCAACACTGTAAATATCGAAAACCCCTGCTCAGTCGTACAGTTTAAAAATGATTAAAATGGTGAATTTTATGCCATGAGGGTTTTTGTCTTAATTTTACAACATAACTAAATAAATAAATATTTATTCCAAAGGCCCGGCTCAGAAATCCATTGTTTTAAATAGCTTTCTATGTGATTTTAATGGAGATGTTCCGTGGACTAGTGTTTGATCATCAGAGTGAAAAACCATGGATCCTAGGATAATTGCTTCAAACTTATTTTTCTAAAACTAAAAGTTGCTACTTACCAAGGGCAAACGAATCACCTTTTCAAAGATGTGGGTGAAACATAATGATTTGCACAAGGTCATTATGGAATTTCTTTTTAAGAGGATTTTAGAGGATTGAACTCCACACGGTGTCAGGGATCCCTGTGGAACTTTGTACAGTACAATCTACTGGTGCTCTCCCATTGACCACTTGGTAAAGCAATATTAGCTGAGTGCCCTTTGTGTACAGAACTAAAATCAGTCCCACTGTAGTTTCTTGCCTGATGAGAAACTAATGGAATAGAGCAGGAGAAAGCCAAAGGAAAAAGAGCAGAGTTAACAAATACCTTTGCAAATCCTCTTCCACAACCCTGGGCTTGGCCTGTGAGCAACAACTCTTCCAAAAATGCTCATTCTGAGAGATTACTTCAAAGTCACAGCTGTAATCAGATAATGAGATCATGCCACTGAAGTTCCCATGGTTTATGTCAACAAAAGAGATGCTATCCGGGCAACTTCAATTGCCAAAGGGACTGCATGTGGATTCTAACACAAAACAAACCCCGCCCCCCAAAATTCCTGAATTATCAGTATTAGAAAATGGACACACACTGGCTAAATCTAATATACTTGGTTTAAGTAAAGTTACAGCACAAAAATCATAATATTTCCCCATTTTATTTCATTTTATAGGACAAAAAAATAAATCGTTCTCCAATTGCTTCATCTGCTGCCGTTTGTGTTTCAAGCCCCATTTCGTCGATCTTTAGTAGCCACCTTTTATGGCCCCATTTTCTCTTAATTTATTCAGGCAGTTATAAAATGTTTAATGTGTCCTCGGCTCTGGGTATGTGAAGACAAAAACAA
Organism: Orcinus orca; assembly: GCF_937001465.1. Classification (NCBI taxonomy): domain Eukaryota; kingdom Metazoa; phylum Chordata; class Mammalia; order Artiodactyla; family Delphinidae; genus Orcinus; species Orcinus orca. Next base: position 19,482,558 of record NC_064580.1, read on the forward strand.
AACAAAACAAAACAAAAACTACAATTCCTGTTTCCAATAAACTGTTACCGAGAATAGGAAAGCATGGAAGGTGACAGTGAATTAAGAGATGGGATTGTGGGCTTGCCTGGTGGTGCAGTGGTTAAGAATCCGCCTGCCAATGCAGGGAACAAGGGTTCGAGCCCTGGTCCGGGAAGAGTCCACATGCCGCAGAGCAACTAAGCCTGTGCGCCACAACTACTAAGCCTGCGCTCTAGAGCCCACGAACCACAACTACCGAAGCCCGCGCGCCGAGAGCTTGTGCTCCGCAGCAAGAGACGCCACCGCAATGAGAAGCCCATGCACTGCAACGAACAGTAGCCCCTGCTCGTCACAACTAGAGAAAGCCCGCGTGCAGCAACGAAGATACAACGCACCAAAAATAAATAAATTAATTTTTTAAAAAAAGAGATGGGATTGTTTAGTTTTTCACTTTTAGGGAAAATTCTCAGTAATGTTTTTATGAACCTTAGCTTTGAGGTAGTACTTTTAACATGTGTATTCTAAAGTTTAAAACAATTTCTTACCACTGCTTCCCAGCCCACCCAGATTGTATGGACAGTTCGATGTTGGGATTGCAGAGGGGAGTCTGTTACTGTCCTAAAAATGGACTTAATGCTTTTTTGTTTGGGCTTTAGAAACAGCAAGAAGATGGGCAGATTTTCAAAGATTTTTACCTGTTTCCCATTTTTTAAGCTAAACCTTTTATTTCCCAGCCGTAGTTATGTTAATCACCAAAATTTTAAGGATTCCCACTTCTTAGGCCTATGGTAAGAAAAATGCTACAAAAAACTCCCTTGTCTTTTGCTGTTTAGTAAAGCCACCACACATTGTTTTCTTTTGGATTTCCCCCCACTGAAGACTAGTTGTACAGTAGCAGGAGGTTCTGTGCTTCTTTGCCAAGAATACCTAAACCCAATAGTGCACATTAACTAACACCTTAAAGAAGATACTAACACAGGGACTGTAACAATATAATACAAGAATAACCCACTACAGTAAAGCAGGGCTTATCTCACGAATGCAGGAATGATAAAATATAAGGACATGCATTACTATAATTATGTTGATAATACAATAGCTGCAAGAAGGGATGTGCTAAAATTGAACATTTAAACGTATTTTAAAAAATGGAATGGAAGGCTTTTCCATTAATATATATAATTAATAGTCCTTATCCTGAACCTGTCATCATTATAGTCAATAGCAGATGTCTTAGACAAAGTCCCTGTAAACTCAGGAACAGTAATAACAAGTATCTATGTTCACTGTGTTTATATAGTAGCATTTTAGAAATTTTTATTAATGCAGTAAGTCATGTCAAAGAAATAGTAGTAAAAGAAAATAATACATAAAATTATTATTTTAAGGTGACTTGATTATATTCCTAGAAATCCAAGGCACTCAGCTAAAAATAACAATCTCTAGTATTAATGAAAGCTTAATCAAGGTAACAGTATCTGATAAATACTCAGAAGTCAGTAGTACTCTGTACCTTTATAAAAAGAGAACTAAAACATAATTTTAAGAAGGCCCATTCAACAGAAATATAATGCCCCTCAAAGCAGAAGAAATAAACGTTTATAAGATGTATAGAAGTTGACTAAATAAAACTGCAAAATTTTATTTGTACATTGAAAAGAGGACCTGAATAAATGGCAAATCGTGACATATTATCAGATGGAAATACTGAATATTTTCTCATTGTTCTCTCCAAGTTATGTTTTCAATGACCTGGAATTCAATTTTTAATCTTAAATGATTTTTTTCTGCGAGTTGACAATTTTATTCTACAGTTCCACTGTGAGAACAAATAGCTAACATTTGTAAATATACATTTGTAAATAGGAATCCTCACAAAGGGATGAAGAGCTCCAGAAATGCTAACTGCATGGGTAAATATAGAAGATTTTTAAATTTAAATCGTAATTTAAATTTCTATGTAAATCTTTTCAAAAGATAATTAACTGTTTTTCATAGAATTGCCATGTAATCCAGCAACTCTACTTCTAGACCCAAAGGTATTGAAAGCAGGACATTTATGCAACAATGTTCATAGCAGCATTATTCACAATAGCCCAAAGGTAGAAACGACCCAAATACCCATTGTTAGGTGAATGGGTAAACAACATATGGTATATACATACAATGGAATATTATTCAGCCTTACAAAGGAAGAAAATTCTGGTACATGCTACAATGTGGATGAACCTTGAAAAGTATATGGTAAGGTCAATGATGAAATAAGCCAGACACAAAAAGGACAAATGTTGTATGATCCCACTTATATGAGGAATCTAGAGTAGTCAAATTTACAGACACAGAAAATAGAGTAGTGGTGACCAGGGCCTGAGGAGTGGGGCGAATGGGAAGTTATTGTCTAATGGGTACTGAGTTTCAGTTTGGGATGATAAAAAAAAAGTTCTGGACCTTAATAGTGGTGATTATTGCACAACAATATGAATGTACTTAATGCCACTGAACTGTACATTTAAAAATGGTTAAGACAGTAAATTTGATGGTATACATATTTTCTACAATAAAGGAGTACTGTTTTTAAAATAACAATGTATTATGGAAACACACACACAGAACTGGAGGGGAGAAATGTAAGTATACTACGGTAAGGTTTTTTATTCTACGTGTGAGGTTTTGCACAGTTACACGTGAGTGGTATACAGTTGAAAGTAAACAGATAAGTTAAAGCTCTATACTATAAACCCTAAAGTAATCACTCAAATAAGAGAACAGAGTTATAAGCTAATAATCTAACAAAGGAAAAAAAAAACAGAATAAAAATATTCAATTAATCCAAAAGACAAGAGAAAATGAGGAAAAAGACAACAAAGAATAGTTTGGAAAATAGAAAACAAGCAGCAAGATAAAAGGCTTCAACCTAACTATATCAATAATTATATAAAAGTTCTGATTGTTCCAATTAAAAGTTAGAGACTGTTACAGTGGATAAAAATTCAAAAGTCCAAAAGATACATACTGTAAATATAAAGACAGAAGTAAGTTAACAGTAAAAGAATGGAAATGTATACCACGTTAACACTACTCAAAACTTGAGTGGCTATATTAATATCAAAGATTTCAGAGGAAATAATATTACCAAGGAAAAAGATGATTATTTCATAATGAGAACAGGGTTAATTCATCAAGAGACCATTATTATTCTAAACTTTTGCACACAGATGGCAAATAAGCACATGAAAGGGCGCTCAACATTATTAATTATTAGGGAAATGCAAATTAAAGCTGCAATGAGATACCATTATGCACCCACTAAGAACGGCTAAAATTAAAAAGACTGATCATACCACATGTCAGTGAGTGTGCAGAAGAACTGGAACTTTCATACAGTGCTGGTGGGAATATAATATGAGACAACTGCTTTGGAAAACAGTTTGACAGTTTCTTAAAAAGTTAGACACACACTGACAGTATGATTCAGTGTCCCACTCATATATTTACCTGAAAAAAATGAAAGCATAATCCACACGAAGGCTTGCACACAAATGATCATAACAGTTTTGTTTGTAACAGCCCAAAACATGAAGTGAACCAAATGCCAATGAATAGAAGAATGGATAAACAATCTAGGGTATATCCATCTAATGGAATGCTACTGAGCAATAAAATGAATGAACTGTTGATACACACTACGCCATGGATGAATCTCAAAATACATACGCTGAGTGAAATAAGCCAGAACGAAAGGGTACATTCTGTATGATGCCATTTATACAGAATTCTTAAAACTGAGATCAATCTATAGTGGCTAGTGGTTACCTGGGGTTGGTAGGAAGGGGCTATGAAAGGCAGGAGGGGAAAGAGGGAATAATATTTGCAGCAAATATGTCCTATATATGAGTGTGATATAACATTTTACGGAAAAGCCTGAACGAAGTTTTTGGCCAACCCAACACATCACACTAAATCTGAATGAAAAGTTATGTATAAATAAACTTCTAATATAAATAAAGGAACGATATCTAACAAACATAAAATGGAAAGAAATTGAATTCTATTGATTATTTATCAAAAACTGTAGAGGATGCTTTCTAAGTATAGGAGAAACAGAAATAGTCACAAAGTAAAGGATGGACAAATAATTCTGCATATTCTATACAAAAGAAAAAAGCCATCTGGGAAAAATATTTGCAGCAAAAATACCTGAGGGTGAACATCTCTAATCTATAAAGGGTGCAAACAAATGGATCAATCCTAAGATCAGCAAATAAACAGGAAAAACATGTGAACAGATAATTCACAAAAGATAAAATTGAACAAAAAAAGTTCAATAAAAAAGAGGTAACATTTTCACTCAATTAGTAAAGCCTTACAAATGAATGCTGGTAAGTATGTGTTAAATCTGATATCCTTCTATATTACTACTGCTCTGAATATTAGCCTACATTTTATAGAATGTAACAGCTTTAATTTTTAAGAACTGTAAAACTACTCAGATCCTTTGATGTAGTAATTTTCCTTCTGGGACTTTAGCCTAAGGAAATAATCCAAACTCTGGAACAGTCTTATGCATTAATATATTTTTCAAATAACAATGAAAATTAAAAACAGTCCAAATAGCTAAAATAGGAGACTTGCTAATTAAATTAGGGTATAACTGCTCAATGGAATATTTTATAGGCATGAAACAAAACATAGACACTATATAGCAATATGGAGAAGACATATAATGCTAGGTTTAAAAGCATGATATTAAATTTTATGCACACTATGATTAAAATAATATAAATATTCAAATACAACAAATGTGAATGATAAATATGAAACAGCAGTAGATTGGTGGGTGGTTTATTTTCCTTTTTTTTTTTTTTTTTTGCGTTACGTGGGCCTCTCACTGCTGTGGCCTCTCCCATTGCGGAGCACAGGCTCCAGACGCGCAGGCCCAGTGGCCATGGCTCATGGGCCCGGCCGTTCTGCGGCATGTGGGATCTTCCCGGACCGGGGCACGAACCCGTGTCCCCTGCATCGGCAGGCGGACTCTCAACCACTGCGCCACCAGGGAAGCCCTATTTTCCTATTTTTTAACTTTAATGTTCTCATATTACTTTTATATTAAAAAATTTAAAACAGTTCATGATAAACTGCTTTAAAGTGGGATATAAATGCCAACATTCTTTGAAAAATGTTTATGGCTGAGTAGCCATATAAACATTAGAGCTTTTGGTGTACAAGCTGAACATTTGGGGGTTAATTTTCTGGCACTCACTTTCTTCCTGAGTACACTTATTTCTAAAGGCCCTCTAAATCTCAGATTTTATGTTTCTCAGTGCTCCATCAATATTAATTAAGTTAAGCTTGGTTTCCACTGATTTTCTTTGTCTATTTGTGGACCACAAAATGCTAAACCAATCAGTTTATACAAACTGATCAATTCAATGAAAAAGTCAAGGTGCTAATTATGCATTATATTGTCTCAAAGAAAGCTAAATGGATTTTGGTTCTTTAAGGCATTCTTTCACACTTTGGTTAAACCTTGAGGTGATGTATAGGCACCGATGAGGATCCGGCTATCCCTAAAAGGGTAAAAAAGAACCTTTTAGAGCTCTCTGGGCCACTCTGTATTGCAAACCACACTAATTTCTGATCTTATTATAACTCTGGATGGCTCAAATGGAAAGAATTATTAGATCTCTGCTAAGTGTACTTCTTATTAACCCTAAGAGTAGCTTCTTTGACATTCTTTCCAAAATAGCCAACCCCCCTGCTCTAATGCCACATCCCATAATCTTATTTTTGTATAGCACTTGTTGCTATCTGAAATTATTTTATCAACTTGTTCACTTTTAATCATCTTTAATCACATGATCTTATCTGTCTTACTAACTGCAGTATCCACTGGATCTAGAATACTGTATAGTAAACAGAAGGTGTTCAATTAAAAACTGCTAAATGAATGAGTGAATGAATTTGACACCAGTAATCCTAAGGAATTAGCCGTAACAGGACTGAAACCTATCATCCAGGACAAGATGAAGGTTAGGGAAGGCACCCAAATCCAGAGTTTGGACCAAAGACTATAGCCCAATGGGATGAAACAATCTCAATCCTCATTGTGGAAAATGGTTGGCACCAGGGTATTCAACAAGATGGTCTTATACCCTGAGAAAACCATAATTCAAAAAGAATCATGTACCAAAATGTTCATTGCAGCTCTATTTACAATAGCCCAGAGATGGAAACAACCTAAGTGTCCATCATCGGATGAATGGATAAAGAAGATGTGGCACGTATATACAATGGAATATTACTCAGCCATAAAAAGAAATGAAATTGAGCTATTTGTAATGAGGTGGATAGACCTAGAATCTGTCATACAGAGTGAAGTAAGTCAGAAAGAGAAAGACAAATACCGTATGCTAACACATATATATGGAATTTAAGAAAAAAAAATTTCATGAAGAACCTAGTGGTAAGACAGGAAGAAAGACACAGACCTACTAGAGAATGGACTTGAGGATATGGGGAGGGGGAAGGGTAAGCTGTGACAAAGCAAGAGAGAGGCATGGACATATGTACACTACCAAACGTAAGGTAGATAGCTAGTGGGAAGCAGTCACATAGCACAGGGAGATCAGCTCGGTGCTTTGTGACCGCCTGGAGGGGTGGGATAGGGAGGGTGGGAGGGAGGGAGACAGAAGAGGGAAGAGATATGGGAACATATGTATATGTATAACTGATTCACTTTGTTATAAAGCAGAAACTAACACACCATTGTAAAGCAATCATACTCCAATAAAGACGTAAAAAAAAAAAGATGATCTTGCACATAATGGGAAATCTATACTATTCTGTGATTAAGGAGTAGAGTAAAGAGGTAAGGCAGTTTCATCATCACAATTCTTAGGCTTATTTTGGAAACTCTCAGAAATCACCAAATCTTAGAGGTAGGTAGGTGAGGGTTGGCAGCTATTCTACAACTTGGTAATAAAAGAAAGTCTTGGGACTTCCCTGGTGGCACAGTGGTTAAGAATCCACCTGCCAATGCAGGGGACACGGGTTCGAGCCCTGGTCTGGGAAGATCCCACATGCCGCGGAGCAACGAAGCCCGTGCGCCACAACTACTGAGCCTGCGCTCTAGACCCCGTGAGCCACAACCACTGAGCCCACGTGCCAAAACTACTGAACCCCACACACCTAGAGCCCGTGCTCCGCAACAAGAGAAGCCCGCACACCGCAACTAGAGAAAGCCCGCGTGCAGTAATGAAGACCCAATGCAGCCAAAAAAAAAAAAGTCTCAGACCAAATCCTGCTACACACATAGACATTTATTAACAAGCAGGCAAGAAGAGCCATATAATCCCAAACTAAAGAATCTTCGATTCTGTCCTTTCTGGTGGTCCATAAGTAACATGCATAAAATATTCACCTGAGACAAATACAGTATTATTGTAGTGGTGGGGGTAACCACCCACTATAAAAAGATGATCGGGAATATTCCGGAACAACAACTGGGTTCTGGGTTTAGGGTTAAACATGTGCCAAAACTAATGATAAATGTTAAGGACTTGCTAGATTCTTATACCTTGCTTACTCAAAGATGGGTGGTGTCTTTAAAGTACTTTAGCCACCATCTTGAATACCACCAACTGTACTTATGACCACCCATTTCTAACATTTCTTAGCCAAGTTCGCAAACTATAAATTTCACTAATGAAAATCCATTTCTACCATTGATTATGCTAATTAGCAAAACTTCTAGTATTGATGGAAGATAAATGTAGTGAAGATACTTGTAGTAGTAGCCATCCCTGGAATGGCTTTTCTTAGTCATCGTTACCTCACCATTCCTGGGATGTGGATTCTTGATTAGGATCACTGATTGCTCCTAAGCGTAGATTAAAAGTGACACATTTGTATCAAGCAGACTACACTGAAGTATTTTAAAGAAAATTACAGATGTTGTAAATGGTATCTCTGTTCATAACCAAGAGGGCCTTAGCTAGGGAAGCTAGAGGTATAATGAGGAGGTATACTGGAAGAAATATTGAAAGATATGAAGCCACAAGGACAAAGTAGGGATTTAAGACAGGCAACAATCTCATGTCAGGGCAGAAAGCTGCTCAGGCAACTGAGTAATCCACAGAGATGGTACTAATATAAGTGGGTCCTACCTAGAAGAGGGAAAAAAGGCAGAGATGAGACATTTAATCAGGAGCAACATGGATAAGCAGAACTTCTCTCCTGGGGCACAAAGTCTTTAATCTTGGCACTGGTGAGCCTGAAGAGTCCTGAAAGTCAGCAATTATGTGAAATCATGTTTTAATAAGTCCCACAGCTTTATGAGGGAAACGAAGAGAAATGATAAGTGTCGCAGTTCCTTGAGCTTATATGTACATAGGAATATACTCTTATCTGGAGTCCAGGTTACAAATCACATTTCATTGTAACTTTTTTTTATTTGTAATCCACTATATTTATGAATTTTAAAACATCCTGAGATGTGTCCACAGGATGCCAAGGATTTCATAGCATATAAAATGTTAAGAATCTGTGTGTATATGTTGGAAGACCTCCATGAGGACTCAGAAGTTGAGTGAAGATAAACCTAGGAGTAGGTTAGGGGTGGTTATCAGAAGATCCATGAACCTGCAACAGGTGGAGACTAAGTGGATGCTGGCGTACAAGGCAGGAGCCAGTCCCACCATTTATATCCAAATGAAATCAAGGAACATTTAATCATAAGGGGAAAAGCTGCCACAAGAGGCTAATATGAAAGAGGTTGGACTGAATGAATATGAACCTCATCTAACAAAGCAGCTCATCTTCTGCTTTTAGTGTCCACATCCCAAAACTGTCTTTCAAGCCAACCTCTAGACACAAATTCCAGGGCAAGTAGTTTATTTAGGGTGTGATCTCAGGAGACACAGTAGAGGAGGGGGGAAGTGAAACAAAGAATGGCATCCAGGCAATAAAATGTTGTGTCATTATTACTGTGGGCAACTGGAACTTAATCTCACTGGGGGACCCTGGGACCCAGAGTATAACAACACCTCAGAGATAATGCCACCTGAGGGACAAGGGCACTGAGATGTTTATGCACCAACTTCAGTCAGTCACTGGTCAAAGGCTGTTCTTACAGGGAGGCATTTATGTCTTGGCATTTCTGGCCTCGTGTTTATATGGTAGAGTAGAAGTGCTGAGGAGGTGAAGTCCAGAGAAAGCCCAAGGGCAAAGGCAGGCAGATGCTAGCAGTTGGCAGGGCACTGAAATGTGAAGGGCTGAGGGAATATGGGTGTGGTGGTGGGGAGGAGATCTACCATACTTGGTAAGTAACAGTTGCAATGAACTTTATATAATGGAATGTCAGAAGTCAGATGAAGGGGAAATTCAGATCTTTGTGCACCCTCCCTCCATGTTTCAGCTTTCTTAACCACTGCTGTGGCCTTCCTCCTCTGTGGTGAAGAGAAAGAAGAGGTAGAGAGTCCACAATTTCTTCTCCAAAATGATTTTTATACTTCCTGGAGTCTGAGCAGCAGATCCTTGGCTGTAACCAGAAGTAAACATTGAGGCTGTACCCAAAGACTGCAGTGCTATTTGTCTTCATTACCAGTGGGGGTAGAGTGTGAGTGGAATGAACTGAAGGTTGAACATATAAGGCACTTAGAGGGCCGCTTCTTACCAGGCAGAGGAGGGAGAGTCTTCTGTTCAGCTCAAAGCTCACACTGTTCTCCATCCTCTTGGATGACTCAGGAGAATGGATCTTTTCAAAGGCATTAAAGGGACCTGCGGAAAGAAAAATGGTTTTAAAAGCATGATGAAATTTAAAGAAAAACAAAATAAAACTCCTGGCATCTGTGCCCTGAAACATCATCCAACTCCTATGATAAGTGCGTCAAGCACAGCCTTTCACTTGGGAGTGCTTGTGGTCCTGGCATTCTTCCCTCCTTGAAACTAGAGAGAACCATCCCTATGCCCAGGTCACTGAATGATAAAGTTTATGTTGCTACTACTGACACTGATTTTGCCCTGACCACAAAATGTGAGAAAGAGCTGGATTTCTGTGAGAAGCCACCAAGACTTGAATTTTAGAAGGTGGATTTTTTTTTGAACGATACATTATCACCCAAACCGCTCTTTTCTGGACAAGTGTATGAAGCCTAGAAAACATCTTAAAGCTGTAATCATAGGGGGCTAGTCTGTGCTAAATGGAATATCATAAGCTTCTTGCTGTAGCTGGGCCTCCAAAGTTTCAATCAGGTCAGAAGAGAAGGAATTAACCCTTTATAATCTGAAAAATGGGGTTTTGAAGATGATTTTTGCCCTTTAAAAAGAATTTTTTTTTGTCTTCAAGACTATCCAGAAAAGTCTTTAGAACATATATGGGCTCAGAAGCAAGGTTTCTTGTGACTGTATGTGTCTAAGTATTTCTATTGACCCTTTCCGGTCAAGGATCACTAAAGAGAAGAACATCTTAACCAGAAATGGCAGTGATGATTCACAAATACAAATGGAGGGTTTTTTTCTCACTAAGTAATTGAAAATAGTTTTTTATAGCCATCACTGAAACGCTTCTCTCAGTTCTAGAGGTCAGAGTTTACCTGCTATTATTCCCTAGGAAAGTACCTCGTATTTTTAGTAGGCTCTTTGGTTTGAAATGATAATAAGACAACCTGTCATTTTAAAGAATAAAAGTCACTGATGATTTATTGGGGATTAGGTAGGCTTCATTTATCTGGGTGGTGATGCTGAAATGGGGAAAGAATATGAGATATATTTCATCCCAAATGGCCTCTGATAATGTTCAACAGAGTGTCCATCTGTCTTTCTGGTGGTCCAACTACGGATTTCACAATGTTTTTATTTTTAAGTTTTTGTTGTGGCTTTGATTTGGCTCAGCTTCTAAGTACACGCACACATGGATTTGACTCCACTGAGGTGGCTCAACCTGGCCTTGAAGAAGTCACTTGGTAACAGAAAAAGTTTGCTTAGCTGTAAAATGATGGCTTCTCTGAGGTCCTTTCCTCAATTACAGCCAGTGTTCTGTTTATACTATTTACCTTTGCACCTATCTCCTGGTGAATAAGCTAGTCAGAGTGGAGAGGGAGGCTCTGAAAAGGTGGAAGAAGGGAAAATAGAAGTGAGGAATATTTTACTGCTTTCTTCTGGAAAGAGTTATTTTTATTTTTCGCTCAATTCTGATTTACAGTATATAAAAAAAAGAAGTGGCTAATCTACTTCATTATTTCTTTTACACCTAAGAAGGCTATATGAACATGTTTCTCAGGCTCATAAAGGAAAAAGAAGAAAAAGTGTATCTATTGCTATCTCATTTTCCTCAACAGCTGAAACATTTTCTCTAGGATTCCAGACCAGAATACAAATGTGAAGTTGAGAGGAAGATGTATTTGGAATGGGATATCAGCAACTTTACTACAGGACTAGACCTGCAGGGACATGCATCTCCTTTCCCTTATTTCCTCAAAAAGTAGAGTGTTGGACGTTGAAGACAGATTTCCAGTATACTCTATCAGTGTGGTAATGATTAAGCTGACTGGGCCAATATATATTTCTTCTAATAGACTAGGAAGGTACTTTTGGTTTCAGGACAACTAGTTAAATGTTTTTGTTTTTTATTACCTCTATACAAGAAGGGTCTATGCAACAACTCTTAAGTTAGTTGCACATAAGCACACATAGCCCTTTAACATGGATTTCTTACTTATAAGTAAAATTTGGGTAGGTATAAGCCTACAGATTGTTTTGAAAAAGTTATAATTGCAATTTGGCACAGTTGAGAGTTGCTCACTACTTGAACAACAGAAAGACTACCAGTCATCTTTTTATCATATTTTCAGAACTCACAGAGAAATGTAATTTTAAATATTGGGCCCTTAATGAAGACCCAGTTTTTCAGTAGTAAAACAACACAGTTGAAAATAGTACCCCATTAAGGTTTTAAACTGTCAGTCTTGATCCTTTTTAATTTGAATTGTTCTTCTTTCAGTTTATAATATGCAAACAATGTTATCATTAATATTCACTCAATCTGAGGCCTTCAGTGTAGCCAGATGCTAGCAGAGCAGCATCTCTGTGGAACCAAATACTCTCTGCATTAAGAAAACTGTCCATAATGAGTCTAGCTAAATTGCAGACAAAATGTAACCCCATCTCACATGGACTTAGCATTTACAGGAAAATTCATTAAATTAGCTCCAGAAAGAAAAGCAAAAGGGCACATTTATCTACATTGATGGAAATCATAGATATTTTTTTTAATGGAGACTCTAAGAGCCAGGGATGGATGGGATCCCAGTTTCTAAATGTCTATACATTGGAGACAGGATTGATTAGTCTTATTAGTCTGTGCTTTGTGTACTTAAAACATCCCAAGTTTCTTGTGCTAAAAGATTTATACATCATTTTATATTTATAACTCATTTCTATTCATTACTCTTCAGGACAGATGCAAGCAGGTTGTTCTGCTACTGGCCCCAGGTTTCAGAGAAGATGACAGCTGCCACTGAGAGATTATGTGATGGGATAGAAGCTTGCAAGTGGCAGCAGTAGGATTTTAACTGAGTTTTTCATGTCTCTTAGAATATGTGGTCAAAAGTGAAAGAGAAACTTTGGAGGTTCAGAAGATTTTGCTCAGATTAGATAAATTCCCCCAAACCTTGGTAGCTAGAACTTTACCCAGTATTGCTAGATCCTTAGAAGTCTACACTTGCCCTCAGAGCCCCCTTGGGGCTATGTGTTGTGGCTACTAAATTAGGAGAGTAGGTAGAGGAAATGGTTGCTCTCGATCAGCCCTGAACCTTCTCTCTATGTCATCATTCCCTGACACCCTATATTTAAAGATGGAGAGAAGAGGCCAACATAATAATATAATGTTAAGAGTTACCTATCAGGAAACAAAATGTAACTGTGATTTTCACCCACTCTCAAGTAAGAGGAAACAAGTGGGTGCTCCATTACATTGATTATCTTAAGACTCTATGTTGGAAATTTCACAGCAAAGGAAAGTTAACCATCACCATTTCTTACTGTAAGAATGGCTTTGCTCCCATATATGTGCTTTGGGAGCAACACACCATGAAACTGTCTTGGCATTTTTTCTAAAAATATTTTTTTCTGAGAATACTGTTCTGTGAAGTTAAAAAAATTTAATTGTGGTAAAATACACATAACATAAAATTACTATCTTAGCCATTTTAAGCGTACAGTTCAGTAGTATCAGGTAAATTCACATTGTTGTGCAACCAATCTCCAGAACTCCTCATCTTGGAAAACTGAAACTCTATATCCATTAAACTACAACTGCCCATTCCTCCCTCCTCTCAGGCTCTGACAACCACCATTCTACTTTTTGTATCTATGAATTTGACTACTCCAGATACTTCATGTAGGTGGAATCATACAGTATTTGTTTTTTTGTGACTGGCCAGTTATTTCACTTAGCATAATGTCATCAAGGTTCATTCACGTTGTAACATATGTCAGAATTTCCTTCCTTTTTAAGGCTGAATAATAATCCATTGTATGTTTATAACACATTTTTTAAAATCCATTCATCCACAGATGGACAGTTGGGTTGCTTCTACTTTTTGGCTATTGTGAATAATACTGCTATGAACAGGGTTATACAAATATCTCTCTGAGACTCTGCTTTCAATTATTTTGGATATATACTCAGAAGTGGAATTGCTGGATCATATGGTAATTCTATTTTTAATCTTTTGAGAAACTGCACATCTGTTTTCCATAATGGCTGTACCATTTTACATTCCTACCAGTGGTGCGTAAAGGTTCCAATTTCTCTACATCCTCATCAATATTTGTTACTTACTGTTTTTTTTAATAGTAGCCATCCTAATGGGTGTGAGGTGGTATTTCATTGTGGTTTTGATTTGCATTTAACTAATGATTAGTGATGTTGAGCATCTTTTTATATGCTTGTTGTGTTTTTATATCTTCTTTGGAGAAATGTCTATTCTAGTCCTTCGACTGTTTTTAAATCAGGGTTTCTGTTGTTGTTGTTTTTGTTAAGTTGAGATCTGTGAAGTTTTGTGGTAAAAGGACCTCATGGTCAAAGAGTATGGGAAACGCTGATTGTTTTATCACCTTAAAGACTGCCGTATACCTGCATCATGTTAAAGGCTCTGAGAATTACTGTGGTAAAGAAAGTTGCTAACTCTGTGTAACACGGTATTTTCCATACATAACTACCGTGGAATCATTTTACACTGAACATTTATTCCCATCTTGAGCCAGTGGGGAGCCACTGAATGCAATTTGTGAAAAGCTCTTCTAAGGGTTTAAAACAATAGTTCATGAAGAAACATTTCCATTTGAGAAGTAATAACTGTTATAGCAGGCTTCAGCATGCCGTGTCTCCTACCCAGACAAGCTTTTCTCTTTCATCACCTTGCAGATCGTTATTGAGTACTGACTCAGTGCTGCGGATATGGAAAAAATAAGTTTTAGCCACTTACTTCAAGAATCTCGATGGGGAGGTAAATAATTACAGTAGAATTTGGTAAAGATGTGGTGATAATGGTAAGACACATTATCTTAGGTTGTTTGGTCACAAGTAACAGAAAGCAAGACAAACTAGCTTTACCAAAAGAGAGGGGTGTGTTACAAGGATACAGAGGGGTCTTGTGAAACTCAAGGGCAGGAATGCAGCCAGTTTAAGGAAATATCTGGAAAGCAGCTAGGACTCTCTACTTGTCCTTTCTTCTCTCTGAGGATCTGTATAAATTTTCTACTATGCACAATATTCTTTTTATACGACTGCCATAAAGCCTTTTACTTTACATATTATAGTTGTATGCACTTGCAGAGAATATTTTGGTTTTTTTTTAAGTTCCAATTCTAAATTCCAAGGAAAGAGAATAACTAACTCAGTGTGTATCAAGTATCTATACATGGTTCAGTCAACTGTGGCCAGGGGGATGGAGTCGCTTATCAAAACATGACTGCTATGGACCTAACATCCTCTCTTACTTCATCTCCTGTCACTTCTGACATCCAGTCCCTGCTCTGCTGATGCCATAATGATTGTCTATTGAGAAAACCAAATATAATTAACATAAAAATTTTAATACTGATAAGGTAATTCTGAATAAACATTCAAAGGCTTACCTACATACCAGCAATAAATAATTCAAAATGTAGTGGAAAATTACAACCCATTTAAATAATAAAAATACAATTTAAATAAACATTATTCTTAACAAGAATATGCAAGACTAAAATTTTTTTAATTTAAATGACAAGCCATTGATCTTGGCCAAAATACCTAAATTGGGTTTTCCAGAAGTTGAATTTTGATACTCAGTTACTGCCATCCTTTATGCCTCTCTCTTTTATACCAACTTGGACAAAAAGTGAGAGTAGTCGTTGACGTGAACCACCTAGCTTCAATGAGACAGACAGCGGATATTCATTTGCTGACTTAGGCTGTCACCTGCCTTTATGTATGTTAGCAACTTGAACTAATTGTTGAGGTAATGAATAAGTAAGAGAGGATTTAGGCAATTTCAGGAAAGATAGATTAGCTCCCAGAAGCCAGAGAACGATAAATCAAAGTGGAATCCAGGTCTAAGAAGTTTGCAGAGAGCAAATTCATCACATACATAAAATATTTTAGTTAAATACTACTCACCTGAGGTTCTGTCTTTTCCCGATTTGCAATTTGAGAGGAAATTTGTAGATACAGAGAGGGAAATGTTTGGGAATAACGTTTTACATATTTCACAGGGAAGCATCTTCATCTTATGGTTTTTTAGAAAATTTATTCTATGAATGATTTCCCCCAAATATTATATTTTTACTATAGACATTAGACTGTTTTAACTTAGGTAACAAAAATGCTAAATTTGTTATCCCATTCTTTAAACCTGTTATATTACTCTGGTCTGCTACAATTTATGCTTTTCATTCACATAACTCTTCCTCTTCAAATAGTTTAAATTCATGAGGCTAGACAGTACTGCTTTTCTCTTATCCTGTGAAGCTTTTAACTCTAACACTGTGAAGGCCTCTTATTTTTTAAACATGCGAATTTCTTGAGGAATACAGTTTCTTTAATCCTAGGTGCTTTAGGTTTTATTACATTTCTTACTGCAGGCATTGGAAAATTATCATTTTTAAATGGCAATTAAGTGGAAGTATCACATTGTTTGCCATGTATTATTTAGACTCAAATATTATTCTTTGGCCAAGTAGAGAAAAAAAGTAATTTCAAGAGCAAACTAAGTGACTTTTTCCGCTTTTCATCTGAACTTGGGTATACATAGTAACTCCAATGATTAAGGTTGTAACAGCAGAAGTGCATAGGTTATTAAAACTCTCCTAATTGACAGTTTTAACAGAGAAGCATATGATTGGCATCATCAAATCTCTTGAAGACATTTTAACATGCAGACAGATTCATTCACTTATTGAATTCAACAAATTATATTGTCAACTGATTTCCAGCACTGAGGATTTTCCATCTATTCTTTAAAACAGGGGTGAGCAAACTATGGCCTGCAGGACAAATCCATCCAATTACTTGTTTTTTTGTAAATAAAATTTTAGTGGAATACCACTGACACCACCAAACTCATTCATTTACATTTTGTCTCTGGTTGCTTTGATGCTGCAACAACAGAGGTGATTAGTTACAAAAGAGACCATATTGACTGCAAAGCTGAAAACATTTAATATATGGCCCCTTAGAGAAAAACTTTGTAGAGAATTCCAGTTCTAGGCCCAAAATATAAAGATCTTGGAAGTTGTCATTCCTGTCCTTATAACTCCTGTCCTTTCAGCTGAGCAAACTGAAAGTTGATTACTTTTTAAGGACTCATCAGAGAACTAAGGCCACACAGCAAACTGCCATTCCCAAATCTGGGGGGACAGGTGCATGCAGAGTTACTGTCAAGATCTGTTTACCTGGATCAGAAGCCACTGGGTCATTACTAGTAGGAACACTCAAATAGTAATCTTCATTAATTACCAGAGCTTAAGTATGGGCTAGCATGAGCACAGGAAAATTCTGGAGTCTCTGGGCACACCCACACTTTCATAGAAATTACCTCCAAAAACATCACCAGTGTGAAATGCTGAGAAAAATGCCCTCAAGGCTCTGGCAAGGGGAGGAGAAGTGTAACCATTTTGAAATATGCCCAGAGTGTTCTCTATAACAAAGGTCTTGTCCCACAAGGGGGACAGACATTCTCTCATTCCAGCTACCTTTAGCCTTCCTGTCTCACCCAAGGAGGGAAAACTAAGGAACACTCATGAAGGTCACAACCTAGGGACACAGGTCCAATAAAAGACTGAGATTTAATCATAAGGTAATAGCATGCTTGCCCTCCCCTACCCCTTATCACTACATCAAACAGGAATCCAATAAACCAGCAGTGAATCAAGCCGAATGAGCTACAAGACAGACTCTCTCTGAGAAGGAGTATTTAGGGAAGGTTAAAGTCTATAGGTGAGAAAAAGACAAGGACACAAGAGGAATTTGAATCCTCTGGCCTCTAGTGCTGCAGCAAACATTAAACACAGCCCAACTCCTAACCAGATTAACATAAAACATCACACTAAAGGCCTGTTTCCCTCAGCTTCTATTACTTGATAAATCATATCCAGCTTTCAACAAAAATTAAAAAGGCATTCTAAAAGGCAAAAAAAAAGTTCTGAAGAGACTACACAAATATCACAACCACATTCAGAAATGACAGAAATGTTGGAATTATCAGACAAGGAATTTAAAATAATTATGATTAATATCTTAAAGGTTCTAATGAAAAAAGTAGATAACATGCAGGAATATGGGTAATGTAAGCAGACACATGGAAATTCTTAGAATGAATTAAAAAAATACTAGAAAAATTTAAAAAGCACTGAAATGGAAATGAATGTCTTTGACAAAGCTGAGGAGAGAATCAGTGAGCTTCAAAATAGGTCCATAGAAACCTCCCTAATGGAAACAAAATATTCAAGAACTGTGGGACAACTTCAAAAAGTGTAACATACTTGTAATAAGAAAACCAAAAGGAGAAGAGAGAACAGAGCAGAAGAAATATTTGAAGTAAGAATACCAAGAATTATCAAAAATTAATGACAGAAACCAAACCACAGATCCAGGAAGCTCAGAGAACATCAAGCAGATGAATACCAAAAATGCCATACCTATTTATATTATATTTAAACTGCAGAAACCAAAGACAAAGAAAATCTGAAAGAAACCAGAGGGGGAAAAACATTTTATCTATAGAGGAACAAGGATAAGAATTACAGTATACATCTTGTCAGAAACCATGCAAGCAAGAATGAAATATTTCAAGTGCTGAAAGAATAAAACGCCAGCTCAGAATTCTATATCCAGCAAAGTTATCCTTCAAAAGTGAAAGAGAACTACTTTCTCATACAGACAATAACTGAGAGAATTCATTTCCAGCAGACCTACCTTGCAAGAAATATTTTAAAAAGTTCTTCAGGGAGAAGTGAGATGATATAGATTAGAAACTTGAATCAAAATAAGGAAAGGAAGAGTGTTAAAGAAGCAATAAGTGAAGGAAAATAAAATAGTTTAATTTTTAATTCTTTATTGAACTAAAATATGACTCTTTGTATAAAGTACTACTAGTAACAATGGATAGGTGAACTGAATGACAGCAATATCATAAGGGATGATGTGAGGGAGGAATTGGGAATACTCAGTTATAGTGCACCTACACTACAACTGAAGCCTTATAGTGTTATTTGAAGGTGGATTTATACTAGTTAAAAATATGTATTGCAAATGCTAGAAAAAACTGCTAAAATTTATAGAAGTAAGCATAATTGATATGTTAAGACTGGAGATAAAATGGAATCATATGAAATAACCAATTTAAACCAGAGAAGGCAGGAAAAAAGAGGAGAAAAAAAAGAAACAAAATAAGTAAATCAATAAAAAGCAATTACATGATAGATTTTAACCAGCTACATCAATAATCACTTTAAATGTGAATGGTAAAGTGAGAGAGTGGCATGGGCATATATACACTACCAAACATAAAATAGATAGCTAGTGGGAAGCAGCCGCATAGCACAGGGAGATCAGCTCGGTGCTTTGTGACCACCTAGAGGGGTGGGATAGGGAGGGTGGGAGGGAGGGAGACACAAGAGGGAAGAGATATGGGAACATACATATATGTATAACTGATTCTCTTTGTTATAAAGCAGAAACTATCACACCATTGTAAAACAATTATACTCCAATAAAGATGTTAAAAAAATGTGAATGGTATAAATACAACAATTAAAAGACAGAGATTTTCAGAGTGGACTACAAAAAAAGACTCACCACTATGCTATCTATAAGAAACCCACTTTAAAAATAAAGATTCAGATAAGTTAAAAGTAAAGGGATGGAGAAAGATGTACTATAAGAACACTAACAGGAAAAGATGGAGTAGCTACATTATTTTTAGATAAAGCAGACTTCAGAGTAAGAAAATTATCAAGGATAAAGAAGGACACTACCTAATGATAAGGGAATAAGTTCTCTAAGAAGAGAATAATGTCTGTTCACCTAACAAGAGAGGGTCAAATATATGAGGCAAAAACTGGCAGAACTGAAAGAAGAAACAGAAATCCAATACTGTATTTGGAGACTAGACATCTGCCTACAACAGTAATTGATAGCTCAAGCAGTCAGAATATAGGTAAGGAAAGGTTGATCAACTTGATCTAACTGACATTTATGAAATACTTCCAACAACAACAGAAAACACATTCTTCTCAAGCTCACATGGAACTCAACAAAACAGAACAGGTTTGGGGCCATAAAACACATATTAACAAATTTAAAAGAATTGATATCATACTCTGAGTTATATTACTCAGACTACAATGGAACTGAATTAGAAAACAATAACAAAAAGATAGCTGGAAAATCCCCCAATATTAGGAAATTAAACAACATACTTCTCAACACCACAAAGGTCAAAGAAGACTCAAGAGAAAAGAAAAACTCTTTTGAACTAAATGAAAATACAACTTACCAAAATTTGTGGGATACAGCAAAAGCAATAGTTAGAGGGAAATTTATAGCACTAAAAACACATATTAAAAAGAAGAAAGTGTTAAAATCAATAACCTAAGTAAGCATCTACTTTAGGAAATTGAGAAAGAAAAAAATTAACCCTAAAGCAAGAAGAAAAGAAATAATATAGATTAGAGTAGAAATCAGTGAAATTAAAGACAGGAAAACAGGGCTTCCCTGGGGGCGCAGTGGTTGAGAGTCCGCCTGCCGATGCAGGGGACACGGGTCTGTGCCCCGGTCTGGGAAGATTCCACATGCTGCAGAGCAGCTGGGCCCGTGAGCCATGGCCGCTGAGCCTGCGCGTCCAGAGCCTGTGCTCCGTAATGGGAGAGGCCACAACAGTGAGAGGCCCGCATACCGAAAAAAAAGAAAAAAAGACAGGAAAACAATAGACAAGATGAATGAACCAAAAGTTGGTTCTTTGAAGAGATGAAAAATATTGATAAATATTGATAAATCTCTCCAGGCTAACCAAGAAAAAAATGAGAAGGCAATAAATTGTCAATATTAGATAATAAAGGAATACTGTAAACAATTCAGTGCTCCCACCCCCAATTTCATAACTTAGATGAAATAAACAAATCCCTTGAAATACACAAACGACCAAAATTTACATGGAGAAATTGATTATCCACATAGGCATATGTATTTCAAAGAAATTGAATCCATAATTAATATCCTTCCAAAAAAAAAAAAACACCAGGCCCAGATGGTTTCACTTGTGAATTCTACCAAATATTTAAGGATGAAATGATACCAATTTTCCATAATCTCTTCCAAAAAATAGAGGCAGAGGAAATGTTTCTGAACTCATTCTATGAGGCCAGCATTACTCTAATAACAAAACCAGATAAACCCATTATAAGAAAGGAAAACTACAGACTATTATCTCTCATGAAAGTAGATACAAAATTCCTCAAAATAATACTGCACAACGTATAAAAGTATTTTAACACCATGACCAATGGAGATTTACTGTAGTTGTGTAAATGTATTTATATACTAAAAAATCAATCAATTCAATAATACACCGCATTAAGAAACTAAATAAGAAAAATCATATTATTATATAAATTGATAGATTAAAAAATTGGATAAAATTCAATACCCATTCACGATAAAAATTCTCAGCAAACTTGAAATATAAGGGAACTTCCTAAACTTGATAAAGAACAACTACAAAATACCTATAGCTAATATCATACTTAATGGTGATAAACTGGACATTCTTCCCCTAAGATTGGGAACAAAGCAAGGATGTCCTATCTTATTTCTGCTATTTAACATCACATTGGAAGGCCTAATCAGTGCAAAAAGACAAGAAAATCAAGTAACTGTTATATGTATTTAGAAGGAAGAGGAAATAAAACTGTTTACAGATTACATGATTGTCTGTGTAGAAAATTCCAAAGAGTAAAAAAACCAAAGAAACTCCTGGATGTAAAAGTGAGTACTGAAATTCAAAACTAGAGGAGGAACCAAGATGGCAGAGTAGAAGGACGTGCTGTAAAAATAAAATACAGTGTGTGTGTGTGTATGTGTGTGTGTGTGTGAAAAAATAAATAAATAAAATTCAAAACTAAAAATAAATAAATAAATAAAAGTATTTATTTTAGAGATTAATCCCTTGTTGGTTGCTTTGTTTGCAAATATTTTCTCCCATTCTGAGGGCTGTCTTTTTGTTTTCTTTATGGTTTCCTTTGCTGTGCAAAAGCTTTTAAGTTTCATTAGGTCCCATTTGTTTATTTTTGTTTTTATTTTCATTACTCTAGGAGGTGCATCAAAAAAGATCTTGCTGTGATTTATGTCAAAGAGTGTTCTGCCTATGTTTTTTTTATAGTGTCTGGCCTTACATTTAATTCATTTTGAGTTTATTTTTGTGTATGGTGTTAGGGAGTGTTCTAATTTCATTCTTTTACATGTAGCTGTCCAGTTTTCCCAGCACCACTTATTGAAGAGGCTGTCTTTGCTCCACTGTATATTCTCCCCTCCTTTGTCATAGAGTAGGTGATCATAGGTGCATGGGTTTATCTCTGGGCTTTCTATCCTGTTCCATTGATCTATATATCTGTTTTTATGCCAGTACCATACTGTTTTGACTACTGTAGCTTTGTAGCATAGTCCGAAGTCAGGGAGCCTGATTCTTCCAGCTCTGTTTTTCTTTGTCAAGACTGTTCTGGGAGAGAGAAGCCAAGATGGCAGTGGAGTAGGAAGATGTGGAGTTCATCTCTCTCCACAAATGCATCAAGAATACATCTACAGATGGAATAATTCTCAAAGAACACTAGCTGAACACCAGAAGAAGACCTTGGACACTGAAAGGACAAGAAAGATCCCCACATAACCAGACAGGATGAAAGAAAGAAGGGAAAAAGAGGAGAGCAAGCGGGATGGGATCTGTGCACCTGAGTGGGAGCTGAAGCAAAGGAGAGGTTCCCACATCTGGGGAAGACCCCTCACCAACAGGGAAATCAGTTGGGACAGAAAGGGAGCATTTGAGGCTGTCAGAGGAGGGTGAAACGGCTGGTCTGGGGGCAGACAGGACAGAGTGAGACCTACACAGATGGTCTGTGCCACAGCCCTGCGCACCCCAGACTGGGACGTGTGTATGCCAGTGCACATGGGCTGAGAGCTGGAACATGGGGATTGGAGAGAAAACCCAGGGAGAGGACTGCTGTTGGCTCTGAGGAGACAGCCTGGGGGGATGGGAGGGAGGAAATCCGCAAATGGGAATGCATGTGGAGGGAACCCACACTGCCATAGAAGCAAGGCACCACTGTTCAGTGATGTGCAGGGGGTGGAGCCACTATTGCAGCCTCTCTCCCCCCATGCACCGGCCCCCTGCCCTGCCAGGCACTAGGAAATGACCCCACCAGGGCTGACCTTTTCATGCTTGCCACCAGGCACTAGGAAAAGCCCCCACTAGGGCTGGCCTTCTTGCCAGCCACCAGGTGCTAGGAAAGGCTCCCACTAGGGCCAAATCTCTCGCACTCATGGCCACTGACTTCCCCGTGCACCTGTCTCCACTGGGGTCCCCACAACCCAGCCAACCATGCCACCTCCATACCCTGTCCTCACTGGGGAAGACCTGAGTGCTCCAGGGCAGCCTCGGGAACAGACTCCTGTAGGTGGCCCACACACAGAGGTGGGGCTAAGACCACAGCTGAGCCCCAGGGGCTGGGCTACTAAGGAAGAGGAACGAAAATCTTTCTGTGCAGCTGCACAAACCACAGATTAAATCCCCACGATCAGCTTGGTAAACCCTGCATCTATGGAATATCTGAATGGATGAGTGTTCCCACAACTGAAACTGGTCTAGCTCTAGCAAGTGTGGACTTTGGGGACTAGTAGATGTGGGAGTTGAGCCAGGTCAGAATCTGAGTTGCCCCACAGTGCACACAGAGGGACCAGAGACCTACCTACAGGTTTTGGAGGGCCTCCTGGGGAGGCAGAGTTTGGCTGTGACTCACAGTGGGGGGCAAGGACACTGACAGCTGAGACCCAAGGAAAATATAATTATTACTAGTTTTTATGTTTTGTTCTGTTTTTATTTTTATTGCATTTTTGAATTTTAAAATATTTTTATATAGTTCTACCTCTACATTACTTTTTTGTTTTTCTGTGTTTTTCTCCTTGTTTTATTCTCTTTCCTTTGTTCTTTTTTTGTATTTACCTTTTTCCCCCTTGTTCTATTTCTTCCTATCTTCTTTATCTTTTTTAATCATTTTTGTGTGTTTCTTCTCTTCGCTTTTTCCTTCAGTTTGCATTCTGCTTTGTTTTGTTTTATATTTCTGTTTCTGATAGTTTTTTTTTTTTTTTGCGGTATGCGGGCCTCTCACTGTTGTGGCCTCTCCCATTGCGGAGCACAGGCTCTGGACGTGCAGGCTCAGCAGCCATGGCTCACAGGCCTAGCCGCTCCGTGGCATGTGGGATCTTCCCGGACTGGGGCATGAACCTGTATCCCCTACATTGGCAGGCGGACTCTCAACCACTGCGCCACCAGGGAAGCCCGATAGTTTTGTTATTAATTGTTTGATTTCATTTTGGGATTCCCTGTCTGGTTGTTCTCTTGCTTTTTATTTTTTCTGTTTTTGTTTCTAATTTTGTATGTGTGTGTGTTTCTTTGTTTTTGACTGTTTGGTTTTGCTTTTACCATTTGTCTGGGGTTTTGTTTGTCTGTTTGCTTGTTTGTTTTTAATTGTTGCTCTTGCTGTTAGCTTCTTTTTGTATCTGCTATTTCTCTTGGGTTTTCTTTGTTTGTTTGTTTTCATCCTGCCCATTTTTTCTTTCTTTTTTCTTTTCTTTCTTCTCCTCTTTTTTTGCTGAACTGTGTGACTTGTGGGGTCTTGGTTCTAAAGCCAGGGTTTGGGCCTGAGCCTCTGGGGTGGGAGTGCCGAGTCCAGGAAGCTGGAACGCCAGAGAATTCCTGGCCCCAGGGAATATTAACTGGTAAGAGCTCTTACATAGGTCTCCATCTCAACTCCAACACCGGGCTCCATGCAGCTGCCTGAAGGCTCCGGTCCTGAACACCAAATGCCAAACAACAAGCAAGACAGGAACACAAACCCACCCATCAGCAGACAGGCTGCTTAAAGTCATACTAAGCCCACAGACACCCCAAAACACACCACCTGATGTAGCCCTGCCCGTCAGAGGGAAAAGATCCAGCTCCACTCACCAGAAGGCAGGTACCAGTTCCTCCCACCAGGAAGCTTACATAAGCCCCTGGACTAACCTCACCCAGTCGGGGCAGACACCAGAAGCAAGATGAAACACAACCCTGCAGCCTGTGGAAAGGAGACCTCAAACACAGTGAGTTAGACAAAATGAGAAAACAGAGAAATATGCTGCAGACAAAGGAGCAAGGTAATAACCCACAAAACCAAACAAATGAAGAGACAATAGGCAATCTACCTGAAGAAGAATTCAGAGTAATGAGAGTAAAGATGACCCAAAATCTCGGAAACAGAATGGAGAAAATACAGGAAACATTTAACAAGGACCTAGAAGAACTAAAGAACAAAAAATAGTGATGAACAACACAATAACTGAAATGAAAAATATACTAGAAGGAATCAATAGCAGAATAACTGAGGCAGAAGAACAGCTAAGTGAGCTGGAACATAGAATGGTGGAAATAACGGCCACGGAGCAGAATAAAGAAAAATGAAAAGAATTGAGGACAGTCTCAGAGACCTCTGGGACAACATTAAACACACCAACATTCGAATTATAGGGGTCCCAGAAGAAGAAGACAAAAATAAAGGGACTGAGAAAATATTGGAAGAGATTATAGTTGAAAACTTCCCTAATATGGGAAAGGAAATAGTCAATCAAGTCCAGGAAGCACAGAGAGTCCCATACAGGATAAATCCAAGGAGAAACACACCAAGACACATATTAATCAAACTATCAAAAATTAAATACAAAGAAAAAATATTAAAAGCAGCAAGGGAAAAGCAATAAATAACATACAAGGGAATCCCCACAAGGTTATCAGCTGATCCTTCAGCAGAAACTCTGCAGGCCGGAAGGGAGTGGCAGGATATATTTAAAGTGATGAAAGGTAAAAACCTACAACCAAGATTACTCTAGCCAGCAAGGCTCTTATCCGGATTTGACAGACAAAACAAAAGCTTTACAGACAAGCAAAAGCTAAGAGAATGCAGCACCACCAGACCAGCTTTGCAACAAATGCTAAAGGAACTTCTCTGGGCAGGAAACACAAGAGAAGAAAAGACCTACAAAAACAAACCCAAAACAATTAAGAAAATGGTAATAGCAACATACATATCGATAATTACCTTAAATGTAAATGGATTAAATGCTCCAACCAAAAGACATAGACTGGCTGAATGGATACTAAAAAAAAGACCCGTATATATGTTGTCTCCAAGAGACCCACTTCTGATGTAGGGACACATACAGATTGAAAGTGAGGAGATGGAAAAAAATATCCCATTCAAATGGAAAAGAAAAGAAAGTTGGAGTAGCAATACTCATATCAGACAAAATAGACTTTAAAATAAAGACTGTCACAAGAGACAAGGAAGGACAATACATAATGATTAAGGGATCAATCCCAGAAGAAGATACAGAAATTGTAAATATTTATGCACCCAACATAGGAGCACCTCAATACATAAGGCAAATGCTAACAGCCATAAAAGGGGAAACTGACAGTAACACAATAATAGTGGGGGACTCTAACAAGCCACTTACACCAACAGATAGATCATCCAGACAGAAAATTAATAAGGAAATGCAAGCCTTAAACGACACATTAGACCAGATAGACTTAATTTATACTTACAGGGCATTCCAAAAGCAGAATACACTTTCTTCTCAAGTGCACATGGAACATTCTCCAGGATCGATCACATCTTGTGTCACAAATCAAGCCTTGGTAAATTTAGGAAAATTGAAATTGTATCAAACATCTTTTCTGAACAAAACACTATGAGATTAGAAATCAATTACAGGGCAAAAACCCTGTAAAAAACATAAACACGCGGAGGCTAAACAATATGCTACTAAGTAAGCAAGAGATAACTGAAGAAATCAAAGAGGAAATAAAAAAATACCTAGAGACAAATGACAATGAAAACACGACGACCCCAAACCTATTAGATGCACCAAAAGAGGGAAGTTTATAGCAACACAATCCTACCTCAAGAAACAACAAACATCTCAAATAAACAACCTAAACTTATATCCAAAGCAACTAGAGAAAGAAGAACAAACAAAACCCAAAGTTAGTAGAAGGAAAGAAATCAGAAAGATTAGAGAAGAACTAAATGAAAAAGAAATGAATGAAACAATAGCAAAGATCAATGAAACTAAAAGCTGGTTATTTGAGAAGATAAACAAAACTGATATACCTTTAGCCAGACTCATCAACAAAAAAAGGGACAGGACTCAAATCAATAAAATTTAGAAATGAAAAGGGAGAAGTTACAACTGAAACTGCAGAAATTCAAAGGATCATAAGAGACTACTACAAGCAACTATATGCCAATAAAATGAACAGTCTGGAAGAAATGGACAAATTCAAATTCTTAGAAATGTACAACCTGCCAAGACTGAATCAGGAAGAAATAGAAAATATGAACAGACCAGTCACAAGTAATGAAATTGGAACTGTGATTAAAGTCTTCCAACAAAAGTCCAGGACTAGATGGCTTCACAGGTGAATTCTATCAAACATTTAGAGAAGAGCTAATACCTATCCTTCTCAAACTCTTCAAAAAAATGCAGAGGGAGGAACACTCCCTAACTCATCCTATGAGGCCACCATCACTCTGATACCAAAACTAAAGATATCACAAAAAAAGAAAATTACAGGCCAATATCACTGATGAACACAGATGCAAAAATCCTCAACAAAATACTAGCAAACTGAATCCAACAACATACTAAAAGGATCATACACCATGATCAAGTGGGATTTATCTCAGGGATGCAAGGATTCTTCAATATATGCAAATCAATCAATGTGGTACATCATATTAACAAACTGAAGAATAAAAACCATATGATCATCTCAATAGATGCAGAAAAAACTTTCGACAAAATTCAACACCCATTTATGACAAAAAATCTCCAAATAGTGGGCATAGAGGGAACCTACCTTAACATAACAAAGGCCATATATGACAAACACAGAGCAAACATTATTCTCAATGGTGAAAAACTGAAAGCATTTCCTCTAAAATCAGGAACAAGACAAGGTTGCCCACTCTCGCCACTATTATTCAACATAGTTTTGGAAGTTTTAGCCACAGAAATGAAAGAAGAAAAAGAAATAAATAGAATCCAAACCGGCAAAGAAGAATTAAAACTGTCACTGTTTGCAGATGACATGATACTATACATAGAAATTCCTAAAGATTCCACCAGAAAACTACAAGAACTAATCAATGAATTTAGTAAAGTCACAGGATACAAATTTAATACACAGAAATCTCTTGCATTCCTATACACTGAAAAAGAAAGATCAGAAAGAGAAGTTAAGGCAACAATCCCATTTACCATTGCAAAAAAGAATAAAATACCAAGGAATAAACCTACCTAAGGAGGCAAAAGACCTTTACGCAGAAAACTATAAGATACTGATGAAAGAAATCAAAGACAACACAAACAGATGGAGAGATATACGATGTTCTTGGATTGGAAGAATCAACATTGTGAAAATGACTCTACTATCCAAAGCAATCTACAGATTCAATGCAATCCCTATCAAATTACCACTGGCATTCTTCACAGAACTAGAACAAAAAATTATACAGTTTGTATGGAAACATGAAACACCTCAAATAGCAAAAGCAGTCTTGAGGGAAAAAAAAAAAAAAACGGGGCTTGAGGAATCAGGCTCCCTTACTTTAGACTACACTACAGGGCTACAGTAATCAAGAGTGTATGGTACTGGCACAAAAACACAAATATAGATCAATGGAACAGGATAGAATGTCCAGAGATAAACCCACGCACCTATGGTCACCTAATCTATGATAAAGGAGGCAAGAATATACAAAGGAGCAAAGACAGCCTCTTCAATAAGTGGTGCTGGGAAAACTGGACAGCTACGTGTAAAAGAATGAAATTAGAACACTCCCTAACACCATACACAAAAATAAACTCAAAATGCATTAAAGACCTAAATGTAAGGCCAGACACTATAAAACTCTTAGAGGAAAATATAGGCAGAACACTCTATGACATAAATCACAGCAAGATCCTTTTTGACCCACCTCCTAGGGAAAGGGAAATAAAAACAAAAATAAACACATGGGACCTAATGCAACTTAAAATCTTTTGCACAGCAAAGGAAACCATAAACAAGACTGAAAGACAAGCCTCAGAATGGGAGAAAATATTTGCAAATGAAGCAACTGACAAAGGATTAATCTCCAAAATTTACAAGCAGCTCATGCAGCTCAATATCAAAAAAACAAACCACCCAATCCAAAAATGGGCAGAAGACCTAAATAGACATTTCTCCAAAGAAGATATACAGATTGCCAACAAACACATGAAAGGATGCTCAACATCACTAATTATTAGAGAAATGCAAATCAAAACTACAGTGAGATATCACCTCACACTGGTCAGAATGGCCATCATCAAAAAATCTACAAACAATAAATGCTGGAGAGGGTGTGGAGAAAAGGGAACCCTCTTCCACTGTTGGATGGAATATAAATTGACATAGCCACTATGGAAAACAATATGGAGGTTCCTTAAAAACCTAAAAATAGAACTACCATATAACCCAACAATCCCACTACTGGGCATGTACCCAGAGAAAACCATAATCAAAAAAACACAGGCACCCCAATGTTCATAGAAGCATTATTTACAATAGCCAGGACATGGAAGCAACCTAAATGTCCATCAACAGAGGAATGGAATAAAGAAGATGTGGTACATATATACAATGGAATATTACTCAGCCATAAAAAGGAATAAAATTGGGTCATTTGTAGAGATGTGGATGGATCTAGATAGTGTCATACAGAGTGAAGTAAGACAGAAAGGGAAAAGCAAATATCACATAATAACGTATATATGTGGAATCTAGAAAAATGGTATAGATGATCTTATTTACAAAGGAGAAATAGAGACACAGACGTAGGGAACAAATATATGGATACCAAGGGGAAAGGGGTGGGGTGGGAGGAATTGGGAAACTGGGATTGACACATATACATTATTGATACTATGTAAAAATAGACAACTAATGGGAACCTACTGTATAGCACAGAGAACTCTACCTAATGCACTGTGGTAACTTAAATTGGAGGGAAGTCCAAAAGGGAGGGGATATCTGTATGTGTATGGCTGATTAACTTTGCTGTGCAATGGAGGCTAACACAACACTGTAAAGCAGCCGTACTCCAATAAAAATTAAAAAAAAAAAAAAAACTGACCCCAGTAAGTAACCTTTCTCCTGAAACATGACTGAAGCATTGTCATTGAGGCTGATTTTCCTCCCAAATTGTATATTAAGCAGACTGCATTTGATTCAGCCACTGTTGAACTGACATTTAACGTCTTGAGCATTTGCATGATCCCCTGTTAAAGAGTTAAAGGCTTGTCAAAATGATTGTGTAACTGCTTGGCCTTTTAAAAGAGGATCAAATGCGAATTGAGAGAGTGGTGTGAACATATATACACTACCAAATGTAAAATAGATAGCTAGTGGGAAGC
This sequence comes from Orcinus orca, assembly GCF_937001465.1. Classification (NCBI taxonomy): domain Eukaryota; kingdom Metazoa; phylum Chordata; class Mammalia; order Artiodactyla; family Delphinidae; genus Orcinus; species Orcinus orca. The sequence goes on from NC_064580.1 coordinate 19,512,847, forward strand.
AGCCACATAGCATATGGAGATCACCTCGGTGCTTTGTGACCACCTAGAGAAGTGGGACAGGGAGAGTGGGAGGAAGACACAAGAGGGAGGGGACATGGGGATATATATGTATACGTATAGCTAATTCACTCTGTGATATAGCAGAAACTAACACAACATTGTAAAGCAGTTATACTCCAATAAAGATGTTCAAAAAAAGAATAAAAAGGATCAAATGAATAAGAACATCTTTTTCTGGGTTAGAAAACCCCCAAAACCTAAAAATAGAACTACCACGTGACCTAGCAATTCCACTCCTGGGCATATATCCGGAAAAGACCATAATTCAAAAACACACATGCACCCCAGTGTTCATTGCAGGACCATTTACAATAGCCAGGTCATGGAAACAACCTAAATGTCCATCAACAGAGGAATGGAATAAAGAAGATGTGGTACATATATACAATGGAATATTACTCAGCCATAAAAAGGGACGAAATTGGGTCATTTGTAGACACGTGGATGGATCTATAGACTGTCATACATAGTGAAGTAAGTCACAAGGAGAAAAACAAATATTGCATATTAACGCATATATGTGGAATCTAGAAAAATGGTACAGATGAACTGGTTTGCAAAGCAGAAATCGAGACACAGATGTAGAGAACAAACGTATGGACACCAAGGAGGGAAAGCGGGGGGGGGGGGAGGCGGTGGTAGTAGTGGGATGAATTGGGAGATTCGAATTGACGTATATACACTAATATGTATAAAATAGATAACTAATAAGAACATGCTGTATAAAAATAAATTAATAAAATTAAAAACAAAAGACACATGCACCCCAATGTTCACTGCAGCACCATTTACAATAGCCAGGACATGGAAACAACCTAAATGTCCATCAACAGAAGAATGGATAAAGAAGATGAGGTACATATATACAATGGAATATTACTCAGCCATAAAAATGAATAAAATTGTGTCATTTGTAGAGACCTGGATGGACCTAGAGACTGTTATACAGAGTGAAGTAAGTCAGAAAGAGAAAAACAAAATCGTATATTAACACATATATGTGGAATCTGAAAAAATTGGTATAGATGATCTTACTTACAAAGCAGAAATAGAGAAATGGACGTGGAGAACAAACGTATGGATACCAAGGGGGACGGGGTGGTGGTGGGATGAATTGGGAGATTGGGATTGACATATATACACTATTGATACTATGTATAAAATAGATAACTAATGAGAACCTACTGTATAGCACAGGGAACTCTACTCAATGCTCTGTGGTGACCTAAACGGGAAGGAAATCCAAAAAAACAGTGGATATATGTATACGTATAGCTGATTCACTTTGCTGTACAGTAGAACATAACACAACATTGTAAAGCAACTATAGTCCAATAAAAATTTTTAAAAAAGATTGCTTTAGCTATTTGGGGTCTTTTGTGTTTCCATACAAATTGTAAAATTTTTTGTTCTAATTCTGGGAAGAATGCCATTGGTAATTTGCTACGGATTGCATCAAGTCTGTAGATTGCTTTGGGTAGTATAGTCATTTTCACAATATTGATTCTTCCAATCCAGGAATGTGGTATATCTCTCCATCTGTTTGAGCCATTTTTGATTTCTGTCATCAGTATCTTATAGTTTTCTGCATACAGGTCTGTTGCCTCCTTAGGGAGGTTTATTCCTAGGTATTTTATTCTTTTTGTTGCAATGGTAAATGAGATTGTTTCTTTAATTTCTCTTTCTCATGCAGCTCAATATCAAAAGAACAAATAACCCAATCAAAAAATGAAAAAGACATGAAGGAAACGATAGCAAAGATCAATAAAACTAAAAGCTGGTTATTTGAGAACATAAACAAAATTGATAAACCATTAGCCAAACTCATCAAGAAAAAGAGGGAGAGGACTAAAATCATAAAAATTAGAAATGAAAAAGAAGTAACAAGTGACACTGCAGAGATACATAGTATCATGAGAGATTACGAGAAGCAACTCTATGCCAATAAAATGGACAACCTGGAAGAAATGGACATATTCTAAGAAAGGTACAACCTTCCGAGACTGAACTAGGAAGAAATAGAAAATATAAACAGACCAATCACAAGCACTGAAATTGATACTGTGATTAAAATTATTCCAACAAAGAAAAGCCCAGGACCAGATGGCTTCACAAGCGATGTCTATCAAATATTTAGAAAAGAGCTAACACCTATCCTTTTAAAACTCTTCCAAAATAGAGCAGAGGGAGGAACACTCCCAAACTCATTCTACAAGGCCATCATCACCCTGATGCCAAAACCAGACAAGGATGTCACAAAGCAAGAAAACTACAGGCCAATATCACTGATGAACATGGATGCAAAAATCCTCAACAAAATACTAGGAAACAGAATCCAACAGCACATTAAAAGGACCATACACCATGATCAACTGGGGTTTATCCCAGGAATGCAAGGATTCTTCAATATACGCAAATCTATCAATGTGATACACCATATTAACAAATTGAAGGATAAAAACCATATGATCATCTCAATAGATGCAGAAGAAGCTTTTGACAGAATTCAACACCGATTTATGATAAAAACCCTCCAGAAAGTAGCCATAGGGGGAACTTACCTGAACATAATAAAGGCCATATATGACAAACCCACAATCAACATCATTCTCAATGGTGAAAAACTGAAACCATTTCCTCTAAGATCAGGAACAATACAAGGTTGTCCACTCTCACCACTATTATTCAAGATAGTTTTGGAAGTTATAGCCACAGCAATCAGAGAAGAAACAGAAATAAAGGAATCCAAATTGGAAAAGAAGAAGGAAAGCTGTCACTGTTTGCAGATGACATGATACTATACATAGAGAATCCTAAAGATGCTACCAGAAAATTACTAGAGCTAATCAATGAATTTGGTAAAGTAGCAGGACACAAAATTAATGCACAGACATCTCTTGCATTCCTATACACTAATGATCAAAAATCCAGAAGAGAAATTAAGGAAACACTCCCATTTTCCATTGCAACAAAAAGAATAAAATACCTAGTAATAAACCGACCTAAGGAGACAAAAGAACTGTATTCAGAAAACTATAAGACACTGATGAAAGGATTTAAAGAGGATACAAACAGATAGAGAGATATACCATGTTCTTGGATTGGAAGAATCAACATTGTGAAAATGACTCTACTACCCAAAGCAATCTACAGATTCAATGCAATCCCTATCAAACTACCACTGGCATTTTTCACAGAACTAGAATAAAAAATTTCACAGTTTGTTTGGAAACACAAAAGACCCCGAATAGCCAAAGCAATCTTGAGAAAGAGAAACAAAGCTGGAGGAATCAGGCTCCCTGACTTCAGCCTATACTAAAAAGCTACTGTAATCAAGACAGTATGGTACTGATACAAAAACAGAAATATAGATCAATGGAACAGGATAGAAAGCCCAGAGATAAACCCACGCACATATGGTCACCTTATCTTTGATAAAGGAGGCAAGAATATACAATGGAGAAAAGACAGCCTCTTCAATAAGTGGTGCTGGGAAAACTGGACAGCTACATGTAAAAGAATGAAATTAGAACTCTTCCTAACACCATAAATAAAATAAACTCCAAATGCATTAAAGACTTAAGTGTAAGGCCAGACACTATAAAACTCTTAGAGGAAAACATAGGTAGAATACTCTATGGCATAAATCACAGCACGATCCTTTTTGACCCACCTCCTAGAGAAATGGAAATAAAAATTAAAATAAACAAATGGGACCTAATGAAACTTCAAAGCTTTTGCATAGCAAAGGAAACCATAAACAGGATGAAAAGCTAACCCTCAGAATGGGAGAAAATATTTGCAAATGAAGCAACTGACAAAGGATTAATCTCCAAAATTTACAAGCAGCTCATGCAGCTCAATATCAAAAAAACAAACAACCCAATCTAAAAATGGACAGAAGACCTAAATAGACATTTCTCCAAAGAAGGTATACAGATTGCCAACAAACACATGAAAGGATGCTCAATATCACTAATCATTAGAGAAATGCAAAGCAAAACTACAATGAGGTATCACCTCACATCAGTCAGAATGGCCATTAGAAAAAAATCTAGAAGCAATAAATGCTGGACAGGGTGTGGAGAAAAGGGAACCCTCTTGCACTGTTGGTAGGAATGTAAGTTGATAAAGCCACTATGGAGAACATAGTGTTAAAAAACTAAACATAGTTAAAAAACTAAAAATAGAACTACCATACGACCCAGCAATCCCACTCCTGGCATATACCCTGAGAAAAACATAATCAAAAAGAGTCATGTACCACAATGTTCATGGCAGCTCTATTTACAATAGCCAGTACATGGAAGCAACCTAAGTGTCCATCGACAGATGAATGGATAAAGAAGATGTGGCACATATATACAATGGAATATTACTCAGCCATAAAAAGAAATTAAATTGAGTTTTTTGTAGTGAGATGGATGGACTTAGAGTCTGTCATACAGAGTGAATAAGTCAGAAAGAGAAAAACAAATACAGTATGCTAACACATATATATGGTATCTAAAAAAAAAAAGGTTTTGATCAACCTAGGGGCAGGACAGGAATAAAGATGCAGATGTAGAGAATGGACTTGACGACACGGGGAGGGGGAAGTGTAAGCTGGGACGAAATGAGAGAGTGACATGGACATATATACACTACCAAATGTAAAACAGATAGCTAGTGGGAAGCAGCCGCATAGCACAGGGAGATCAGCTCGGTGCTTTGTGACCACCTAGAGGGGTGGGATAGGGAGGGTGGGAGGGAGGCGCAAGAGGGAGGAGATATGGGGATATATGTATATGTATAGCTGATTCACTTTGTTATAAAGCAGAAACTAACACCATTGTAAAGCAATTATAGGGCTTCCCTAGTGGTGCAGTGGTTGAGAGTCCGCCTGCCGATGCAGGGGACATGGGTTCGTGCCCCGGTCCGGGAAGATCCCACAAGCCGCAGAGCGGCTAGGCCCGTGAGCCATGGCTGCTGAGCCTGCGCGTCCGGAGCCTGTGCTCCGCAATGGGGAGGCCACAACAGTGAGAGGCCTGCGTAACGCAAAAAAAAAAAAAAAAAAAGCAGTTATACTCCAATAAAGATGTTAAAAAAAAGACATTATAAAGCTACAGTAATCAAAACAGCATGGTATTAGCAAAATAATAAAGAGATAGATAAATGGAACAGAATTGAGACCCCAGAAATACACCCGTACAAATATAGTCAACTGTTCTTTGACAAAGCATTAAAGGCAATTCAATGAAGAAAGGATAGTCTTTTTAACAAACAGTGATGGAATAACTGGGTATCCATATGCGTAATGAAAATATGCATTTTGATGCATAATGATGATCATAGTAATAATAATATAATGAGTCATCTAATCACAGACCCAACAACTTTCACAAAAATTAAATCAAATTGGATCACAGAGTTGAATATAAAACAGAAAACTATATAACATCTAGAAGGAAATATAGGAGAAAATCTAAGTGATCTTGGGTTTGTTGATACTTTTTTAGCTACAACATAAAACACAATCTATGAAAGAAAAGTTGATAATTACAAAATTAATTTGAAAGCTTATGTCTACACAAAAATGGGCATCTGGACGTTTATAGCAGCCTTATTCATACCTGTCAAAAAAAAACTGGAAATAATCAGGATGTGTTTCAACAGGTGAATGGTTAAACAGACCTTGAGACCTCCAGATAATAAAATATTATCCAATGATAGAAATATATGAGCTATCAAACCATGAAAAGACGAATCTTAAATGCATACTGGAATCTAAAAGGAGCCAAGTTTATTCCAATCGTATTTAATTCCCAAGTCTGAAATGGGCAAAACTATGGAGATATTAAACTTTCCAATGCTTTTCGGGGTTGAATAGATAAATCACAGGGGATTTTTTTTTTTTTTAGGGAAGTGAAACTATTCTGTATGATATTATAATAGTGGATATGTGACACACGATTCATCAAAATCCATAGAAATTTGCAGCACAGAGTCAACCTTAATGTATCCAAATTAAAAACAAAATCATTTAGGAGGTCAAAGAATCCCAGGAGAGAATGCATAATGTGACAAGATAATCTAACAGCATTACAAATGTGTGAAACAACTTCACTGAAGGTGGGTGGAGGGGACTGTAGTGACCTGAGTAACTCTGGAAATGAGTAGAATCTATAAGATTAAAGGCATGGGAACATATGTATATATATAACTGATTCACTTTGTTATAAAGCAGAAACTAACACACCATTGTAAAGCAGTTATACTCCAATAAAGATGTAAAAATAAATAAATAAATAAAATAAAATAAGATTAAAGGCAAAAGAAACCATACATACTCACTCCACTTTATCAATGTTTTGATAAAGATTTTTTACTATGGAGGTGTAGGTTAAGAGTTCTGATACCACTATACATCTATACTGGAATTGAACAATGAAGTAAATAGACAGCAGATGGTGGGAGCCAGGTTTCTCAATGTTGGAGTGGGAGTTTACAGTTAAGCAAGGGGAGGAGGTTAGAATGATTTTTCTTCTGGTATTTGATTAGAGCTGGGGACATCAGTATAGACTTTTGTGCAGGTTAATATAGAGACAGATGGTTACGCATAGAAATAACTATAGATATGTGTGTATGCCCAGATTAGGGATACACATATATTCCCTTACTCTATCAGTTGAGAGAACATAGGAGCAATGATACCTCAGTAGCAAAGAGCACACCTAGCACCCAGTTCTTGGTTTCTAATACCATTCTCCAATAAATGGAACCAGGGCTCCTTAGAGAAAGGACTTGGGCAGGCAAAATAGAAGATGAGGCTAGAGCATCTTACAGTTCCAGAAAGTAAGCAAGTACTCAAAGAAAAAGGTACCCATAATGATTTGGATATTTGGATATGTCAAAGGGACATAGGAGCCAAAGCATCCTTTTCAAAAGGACATTTGAAACAGCTTCAAATGGCCAAAGCTGAAACAATTTGAGCAAATATATAAATCAATAAATATGTAAATACTGGATTAGAATCCAAAATATAATATAGATACCCACAAGTTCAATCTATATATTGAATAGCTAACTAACTAAATGGAGGAGAAAAGACAAATCTCCCATGCAGAAGAATTCCAAATAATTTATGAAAATATTCCATCCTCAATTAATGGAGCATTACTCCCCACTCCTTAAGTGTGGGCTGCACACGATGACTTCCTTCCAAAAATCATAGTACAGGAAACAGAGAAAGCAAATACTACCTCAGTCAAGGGATCAAGGTCAGCATCAACAACGATGTCATATTGATAGTATATTGTAGCCATGATACTATGTGATGAAAATAACGGTTTACCTTCGTGATCCTCCTTCCAAAAACCTGTAACCCCAGACTAATGTTAAGAAAACATCAGAAAAATCCCAGTTGAGGAACATTATATATATCTAATATCTAATCAGTAGTTCTCAAAATTTTCAAGGTCATCAGAAAGAAGGGCATCTGAGGAACTGTCACATCTTAGAGGAATCCAAAGAGACATGATGACTAAATGTAATGTGGTATCCTAGATGGGATCCTGGAGCTGAAAAAGGACCTTAGATACAAAGTAAAGAAGTCTGAATGAAGTATGGACTTTAGCTAATAATAATGGGTCAATATTGGTTAATTAATTGTAACAAATGTACCATATAATGTAATATATTAATAATAGGGGAAACTGGGTGTAGTGTATACAGGGACTCTCTTCGTAATTTTTCTGTAAATCTATAATTTTTCTAAAATAACAAGTAAAAAAAAAAAAAGAAAAAATAAAATAAAATAACAAGTTAAAAAAAATCCTTTGCTGACCCAAGTTTAAGTGAAAGAAAAATGAAAGTGATTGGTTTGCACATTGTTTTACAGGAGGATAAAAAAAAATGAATTTGTTAAAGGAGGATAACAAGATGGTTTCAGATTGTCCCCATCAACTGGAGAGTCTGTTTAAACCCTGATTCCCCTCCATGCAAAATTAACTATCTTTCGGCGTGGGAAGACAGCATATTGCATGGCATAGGAAATTGGAAAGAAATATATAAAGTATTGTGATGTTCAATGTAAAACAGTTACTTGCGAATATTTCACAGGGATTCATTACATATGTCCTTTACTTTAAAACCTGCAATTTAAATTCCCAGTTTTGTTATATTTAAACCAGTTTTGTTATATTTAAACCAGGTTTACCTAGTTGCCTAAATTCTTCATATTTTACCAACTATATGCACATCTGTACAACAGTGGAAAATGCATTTGTTCTAACTTGGTCAGGTTAAAATATTCAGGTCTGTACAATAGCTTGATGGTAGCAACATGATTGATATCCAGAAATACTGATTGGAATGACTGTAAATAACCTCTGGCAAAGTCATTCAGTTGACTTTTGTGATACCATGATCTCATTTTTGAAGATCATTTTGCATTAACCTCTTACTCACTGACTACATCCAGAATGTAGCCACACTGCTTCACCTAAACAATGAGCACAACCCTGACTTGTCTTTTCCTATTTCATTTCCTTGGAATGACTCTAGATTTGTTTATTTCCCTGGATTACAAAGGGAAAGGGACAAGGCATTTTTATTGGAGGCCAAGTCAATTACATTTAGAAATAAATAATACAAATATGAATCAATAAGGGCTGAGGGCCTTATTGGAGCAATAAGCAAATAATTTCCAATTTAATAGGGAAAAAATACTTGGCTTTAGTTATCCAAGTTCGTGACTAGGTTATTTTAATCAAATTCACTACACAATGACTTGCTTGTCCTCTATTTTTCTGGCAGCATTATTAGAGCAGCTATCAATAGAAAACTTGGGAAAGCTACAGAATTAGCACTGAGATATTACAAGTTCATGTGGAGAAACTCATTCATTCATTATACAGATACACTTGAATGCTTTCTGTATAGTGGGCATTGTTTTACGTGCTGAGGATACACTAATAAACAAAACAAGATAACCCCTATCCTCATGGAGCTTACATTCTGGTAAGGGAGGGCATATATATAATATGTTAGATAATATTAATGCTTTGTAAAAAAATAAGTCAGAGAAGAGAGATAAGGAATGTTGAGGGTGAGAGTAATTTTAGATAGTCTGGTAGTTTTAAAACATGTCTACAAATTCTTTGACACATTTCCCAAGGAGAGAAGGAACTATATATCCCATTCTCTTGAATTTGGACAAGTCTCTGTGACTTGCTTGTAACCAAGAGAGTTCAGTGAAAGTGAAGTTGCATGATTTTTGAGGTGAGGCCACACATAGAATGCGATGTGGCTTACCATGGAGTTGCAAGGGTTTTCCCAAGTGTACCCTAAGAGGTGGCAGAGGCTACCCCAACTTCGAGAATCACTGGTCAAGAACTTCTATTAGCTTGAATACATTGTAGGTGATTTCTTCTCGACTTCAGTGAGGATGCTTGGTTTTCACCCACTTAAAGTAAGAGTATGATGACTACATGTTCCTATCTACCCATTTTTATGTAGCTGGCAATCCTGGGAGAGGAGGATAAGGAAAACTTAGGAAGAGCTGGCTGTGGTTAGTTCTTGGGGGAAACTTGTGCTCTATATTCTCTTAATTATCCTTTGCTACATATTCAGGGCTTCCTCCATCTGCCCAGTGGTCTTCTCCACTTCCATGGAGTTTGGCTTATGCTCCAGACGGAGATGTGCACCTTGAAAGATGTCAAGTCCCAATGGTAGTTTCTTCTTTCCTCTTACAGCCAAGAAAATGGAAGTTGCTCTGTGTATCTCAAGTATGAAAGGTTTTAATAGAGGAAATGAAAAACTTATATAAACTTTGGAAGATCTGGGGGGAGCAAAGTGCAGGGAAGTGGTCAGCAAAAATCTTGGTATGAAGCACCCAAGCAGGTGGTTCTTAAGGACTAACATGGAAACTGCTGCAAATTGAAGAATCCCTGGAAGATGCCAACAACCACCTTAATCTGCATCAGCTAGGTGAATGATTCTCAAGGGATCCCCCCCAGAAGCTCTGTGAACTTCATGTGTGTTCACACATCTCCCCAAATCTCCTCAATCTCCCTCTTTTTGGCAGACTCAACCCTGGAACCAACTACAAAGAGGGCATTCTGGAAAATGTAGCTCCCATTTTCTCCTCTGCAGTGCACTAGGAGAAGTTAGAAGGGGGTGGTGATGGACAAGTTGACAGCAGACAATCCAGCCCTCTTGTTTCATAGAGACTTTGCAGTGATTAAATGAAATGATGCATATAAAACGATGGAAGAGCATGCAACTGGAATAAATGTTATCTATTATTAGTATATTATTATTGGCATGTGTATGCCTGAGGAAGAAGATGATATGATTGATCCTGTTATGTTCTGATATCTTTACTTGGAAGTAGAAATTTTGGCCAAAAACTCAGATTCCTTCTCTGTTAGAAATATACCTTTCCCTTTAGCCCAGATTGAGGTTCCTTTCCAGAAGGGGATTATGAGGTACATGTATACATGAATTAAATGTAACTCTCACAGGAAATTAAAATACTGTCATCCAAAACTCTAAGCTGATATAGCTTAGGACTCTGCATACTAATTCAGAGATATGGAAACCTTTCAAGTGTCTACAAAAATAGAGAGGCAGTTGGAAAGTTATAATTGGAAAATTATAGTATCACTTTTACTGACACAGAAAATATTTTCTATCATCTCTTTCAAACTAATAAATATGTATTTGATATAAAGTGTTTAAGCTATTAAGATATTTTATTTTTTTTTGAGTTGGGGAAATAAAATTAAAGAAACAAATAAATCTTACTTTTCAGTTATAAAAGACAAGATAATGAATGAATAATTTGTTTACCTGAAACTGGACACTTTTTATGATTGAGAGTATATTTCATATTTCTCCATGCACATGAGGTAAGCATTAACTGTGGATTTAACTGGAGCTTTCAGAATGCTTCAGTGAACACTTTGTACATTATTTAAAGGTATTTACGTAATCAAGCTTAGAACCAGAATTGTTCCCTCTTAGTACTAACAAGGGCATGATCTGACATTTAGTTTGGAGAATATGACCAGAATGGTCAATACAGTTGCTGTTACCTCTGCTCTTTTGAATCACTTTGTTACCTTTTTAGAATATTCAAAGTAACTATAAAATAAAATAAATGAAGACAGTTTGGGAGTTACAGGAAACTCTTCTACTTTGGTAACTGAAAGGAAAATGATGTTTTTCCTTAAGGCAGTCTCCTGCAGACATCTTCTATGTCTTTAATGGATGAAAAACATGGACTAGATTTTCATCAGTCTTCTGGGATTAAAAAACATTCCTACCATTACAACTGTATCAAGAAAGACAGCCTTAAAGATTATTCTGTAGGCTGGCCAAAGAGTCCCTTTGTTGTTACTTTTCCACCTTAAAAAAATATCTTTATTTGATACATAAAATAAAAGGTGACACAAAATGCTGCATTTATTTAAAAAACTCTTTAAAAAATATTGGAACTTAATGTTCTTCATTCAAGTACAGAAACATTGCTTTAAAGGAACTATATTCTAAAGCTGCTTATATTTAGTTCAACTTTTTTCACAAATAATACCTCTTTGAAGTTGGTGATTACTTCTAGAGCTAAAGGAAGACGATGTCTGTGAAAAGGAATAAACGTGCAGGGAGCTTCACTTGTTTGGTAATATTCAACTTATTAGGCTGGGTCATGGGTGCATGGATTTTTAAATTATATTTTTACTATATGTATAGGCATGTAATTTTCTATGTTGAAATACATTTATGATAAAGTTTCTGCACTGTTGGTTATAGACATCTCTCAATTTAATACTGTTTCCTAAAGCAGTAATACTAATTAATATTAATATTTATGTATTGATACATATTAGTTTACTAAATTATATTTATATTAATTTATACTTCCATGAGCAGTGTATAAATGTTCCAATTGTTTCACAATTTCACCAAAACTGGGCATAATCAAACTTTAATTTCTTTTGGTGCCAGCTTGGAGAGTGGAAAATTATATTTCCAGATGTCCCAGTAAAATGGCAGATTGAATACATGCCTTTACATCTACTTTTCCCCAAAGTCAACTTAAACAGCAGTAAAGGATTTTTAAAGGCATAAACCCACAAAGAAAAAGGAATGAAAAGAAGACAACAGAAACAAAATTTTGAACTGTGAAACCAGATAGATGAGTAGAATCTTTCCCAGCAGACCCAGGAAAGCTGAATCATAGGCTGGTAGTGGGAAAAGCTAAGAAGCAACAGATTAACGTTGAGTAATCAGCAATGCTGGTATTTTTGGAACCAGAAGTGTAGGTGAGGCTGAAAAAAGAAGAATATGTGAAATATAAAGTACTTATATCCCTAGATATCTTCCCAATCATTAGAGCGAGTCAGGAATTCCTTTGGCATTCTGGGAGAAAATTAAAGGGATAATCATCTAGGATTTGAAGAAGACAAAAGAGAGAATCTGGACGACACGAGGCACAGCCAGGGGCAAAGAGAGAATATAAAACAATGAGGACAACACAGGTGGATTAAGTGAATTCCTACTAGCTGAAAATGGAGCTCCCAGTCATTTCCCCAGAATTTGGCATCAAGGCCCATATCCTCAGTACAACAGATTAAAGAATTATTTTCTGACATTTTGGACCAGGAAAAGAAGAAAGAACATAAAATCATGACATCAAGGTTTCTCCACCTAAGTGGTTCAACTTAGACTTGCCTACACTGAGGCCCACAGTCAGTAAGTATCACCCTACCCCACCAGAACTTGTAGTTAGTTCAGATGATTGAGAAACACAAAGATTACAAGATATTTGAGAAAAGCCACTATCATGAAACAGAGAGAAAAAATGAATAAACCAAAAAATGACTTGTAGGAAATTAAGAATATGCAAGCAGAAGGAAAGTTAAATAGATACTATATTTTGTACATGTGAAACAAAAACAGGATGATACTTAAAAATGTAAAGAACATTCACAAAACAAAAATGAACTTTTGGAACTAAAAATATGACAGCAGAAAGAAAAAAACAATTGAACAGTTGATAGTTCAGGCAAAGAAAATCCACCATTAAAGTTGAACAAAAAGACAAAGAAATGAAAAACAGGTGAAGAGAACCAACACTGGAATAATTTGAATTTAAGAGAAAAAGAAAATAGAAGGAAGGAAATGCTCAAAAGTGATCAAGATATTTTTTCAGAACAGAAGAACATGAGTTTCCAGATTGAAAGGACCAACTGAAGCCCCAGCAGAGTGGGTGAATACTGACCTACACAATCAGGAAATTTCACAACAGTAACATAGGGAAGATCTCAGCACCTTTGAAATAGAGAAGAACTGGGGATCAGAATGGCATTTGGCTTTTTACGTGTAAGGCTGGAAGCTTGAGAATAGGTGAAAATGACTTCAATTTGTTTTAATTAAACTTTTTATTTTTAGATGATTGATGACATACATGCAGTTGTGAGAAATAATGCAGAGAGATCCTATGTATCAATTACCCAGTTGCCCCAATGATACCAACTTTCAACACTATAGTGCAATATCACGACGACATTGATAGGATTTACCAGTCTTGTTCAAATTTCTCTTGTTTTACTTATACTCATTTGTGTGAGTTTGTGTGTGTGCCTGTATTTACTTCTATTCAAGTTTATCATGTGTGGGTTTGTGTATCCTCCACCATGGTCAAGATACAGAACACTTCCTTCAGCACAAGTTTCTGTTGTTGTGCCTTTTTATAACCACATTCACCTTTCTCTTATCCTCTCCTCAGTCCCTTAAATGGATCCCTTAATAGTGATCCAGTAAATTCACTAACCTGTTCTCCACTTATTTAATTTTATCATTTTAAGATTGCTATATAAACAGGATATTATAGCATACAATATTTTTGGGCTGCCTTTTCCCTTTGCATGATTCACTGAAGATCTATCTAAGTTATTGTATGTAATAATAGTCTGCTTTTAAAAATTGCTGAGTAGAACTCCATGGTATGGATGTACCACAGTTTGTTTGCCCATTCACTTGTCAAAGGACATCTGGGTTATACACCGTTTTGGTTATTATGAATGAAGCTTCTATGAATATTTGTGCACACAGATTTTTGTGTGAGCATAGATTTCCATTTCTCTGAAGTAAATGAGAGTGTGCAATTGCTGAGTCATACAGTAATTGCATTAGTTTTCTTTTTTTTTTACATCTTTATTGGAGTATAATTACTTTACATTATTGTGTTAGTTTCTGCTGTATAACAAAGTGAATCAGCTATATGTATACATATATCTCCATATCCCCTCCCTCTTGCGTCTCTCTCCCACTCTCCCTATCCCACCCCTCTAGGTGGTCACAAAGCACCGAGCTGATCTCCCTGTACTATGCAGCTGTTTCCCACTAGCTATCTATTTTACATTTGGTAGTGTATATATGTCAATGCTACTTTCTCACTTCATCCCAGCTTCCCCTTTCCCCCAGCTCCCATGTCCTCAAATCCATTCTCTACATCTGTGTCTTTATTCCTGTCCTGCCCCTAGGTTCAGCAGAACCATTTTTTTTAGATTCCATATATATGTGTTAGCATACGGTATTTATTTTTCTCTTTCTGACTTACTTCACTCTGTATGACAGACTCTAGGTCCATCCACCTCACTACAAATAACTTCATTTTGTTTCTTTTTATGGCTGAATAATATTCCACTGTATATATGTGCCACATCTTCTTTACCCATTCATCTGTCAATGGACACTTTGGTTGCTGCTTCCACGTCCTGGCTATTGTAAATAGTGCTGCAATGAACATTGTGGTACATGTCTCTTTTTGAATTATGGATTTCTCAGGGTATATGCCCAGTAGTAGGATTGCTGGGTCATATGGTAGTTCTATTTTTAGTTTTTTAAGGAACCACCATACTGTTCTCCATAGTGGAGATTTACATTTACATTTACATTTACATTCCCACCAACAGTGCAGGAGGGTTCCCTTTTCTCCACACCCTCTCCAGCATTTATTGTTTGTAGATCTTTTGATAATGGCCATTCTGACCAGTGTAAGATGATATCTCATTGTAGTTTTGATTTGCATTTCTCTAATGATTAATGATGTTGAGAATTCTTTCATGTGTTTGTTGGCAATCTGTATATCTTCTTTGGAGAAATGTCTATTTAGGTCAAGAGTCATGTACCAAAATGTTCATTGCAGCTCTATTTACAATAGCCAGGACATGGAAGCAACCTAAGTGTCCATCAACAGATGAATGGATAAAGAAGATGTGGCACATATATACAATGGAATATTACTCAGCCATAAAAAGAAACGAAACGGAGGTATTTGTAGTGAGGTGGATGGACCTAGAGACTGTCATACGGAGTGAAGTAAGTCAGAAAGAGAAAAACAAATACCGTATGCTAACACATATATATGGAATCTAAAAAAAAAAGAAAATAGTCAGAAGAACCTAGGGGTAAGACAGGAATAAAGTTGCAGACCTACTAGAGAATGGACCTGAGGATACGGGGAGGGGCAAGGGTAAGCTGTGACAAAGTGAGAGAGTGGCATGGACATATATACACTACCAAACGTAAGGTAGATAGCTAGTGGGAAGCAGCCGCATGGCACAGGGATATCGGCTCGGTGCTTTGTGACCACCTAGAGGGGTGGGATAGGGAGGGTGGGAGGGAGGGAGATGCAAGAGGGAAGAGATATGGGGACATATGTATATGTATAACTGATTCACTTTGTTATAAAGCAGAAACTGACACACCATTGTAAAGCAATTATAGTCTAATAAAGATGTTAAAAAATATATCAGTGAAAAATATCCTTGAGCTTCTGGCAGGGGGAGGGGAAAAGGGACAATTTTGAAATATAGCATTCTGAAAGATGCCTAAGGAATCATTTTGAACTATATTCTGTTCTTTTTAACAAGTTCTGTCGTCAGGACAAACTACTTCAGCAAAGCCTAACCTGCTGGGGTTTTATTGTAGCCTAACTGACTTGGAGGAAGGGAAATAACCAACTCAGCCTAGTCTAACCATCCTATCCCACCTAAGTGGGGGGAAAACCTGAGAAGCACTGGTGAAATTTATGGCCCATAGGCATAGGCTTACTAAGAGAGACATAACCAAAGAACTATAAAACACTACCCTGCCCCCTACCTTACCACAACATTACTAAAGGTCTACTTACAACAGTTCCTTTTACCAAGTACGTCATGTTTGGCTATCAAGAAAAAATTATAAGACATACAAAAAGGCATAGAAACACACTTTGAAGAGACAGAACAAGTATCAAAGCCATACATGACAGGGATGTTGGAATTATCAGATCAGGAGTTAAAAACAACTACGTTTAACATGAGAAGTTCTCTAATGGATAAAGTAGACACCAAGCAAGAACAGATAGGCAATGTAAGCAGAAGGTTGAGAATACTAAGAAATACTTTTTAAAGTGCTAAAAATTAAAAAACATTGTAACAGAAATGAACAATGCTTTTGATGGGCTTATTAGTAGACTGGTAAGAATCTCTGAGCTTGAGGATATGTCAATAAAAATCTCCAAAACTGAAAAGCAAACAGAAGAAGAAGACTGAAAAAAACAGAATACCCAAGAACTGTGACGCAGCTACGAAAAGTGTAATATATGTGTAATGAGAATGCCAGAAGAAGAAAGGAACAGAAGAAATATTTGCTACAATATTTAATACTGATACATTATGTATCAATATTTGATACAGTACATAACAAAACAATAATGACTGAGAATTACCCTAAATTAATGCCAGGCACAAAGCCACAGATCAAAGAAGCCCACAGGACACCAAGCATGATAAATGCCAAGAAAAACTATACCTAGGCATACTATAGTCAAACTAGGATATCAAAAATTAAGAAAAAATCCTGAAAAAAGCCATATGGGAAAAAAATCTTAACTATATAGGAACAAAGATAAGAATTACAACTAATTTCTCCTCAGAAACCATGTGAGCAAGAAGAGAGTGGAATGCAATATATATAGTGTTGACAGTGAAAAAACACCAACCTAGAAATCTGTACTTGTGAAATGATCCTTCAAAAGTGGAGAAGAAATAAAGACTTTCTCAGACAAGCAAAAACTGAGGGAATTTGTTGCCAGTAGACATGCCTTGCAAGAAATGTGAAAAGAAGGTTTTTAGAGAGAAGGAAAATAATATAGGCCAGAAACTCAGATCTACAAAAAGAAAGCAGGAGCACTGAAGAAGGAATAAGTGAAAATAAAATTAAAACTTTCATTTTACTTATTCTTAATTGATATAACAGATAACAGTTTTGGTCAAAATAATAATAGCAATAATGTATTCAATTATATATTTGTATATATATCTTAAGTGTGTATATGTATACATACATATACATATATATGTATTCTTATATATAAGCAAAATGAATGACAGCAATGATACAAGGGACTGGAGGGAGAAATTAGGATTTTTATAAGGTACTGAAACCACCCATGAAGTGCTAAAGTGTTATTTAAAAGTGGACTTGGATTAATTGTAAATGTATACCAAAAACTCTAGGGCAACCAATGAAAAAGGTAAAGTAGAAGTATAATTGATATGCTAAGAAAGGAACAAAAATGGAATCATATAAATGTCCAATTAAAATCACTGTCAGAAAAAGAGTAGAAGACAAAAATAAGAATAAAGAACAGGGCAACAAACAGAAGATATTAACAAATATGGTTGATTTTATCCAAGTACATTAATAATCACTTTGAATGCCAATGGTCTAAATGCCCCAATTCACAGATCAATGGAACAAAATAGAAAGTGCAGAAATAAACCCAGTGCATATATGGTCAATTAATTTACCACAAAGGAGCCAAGAATACACAATGGGGAAAGGATAGTCTTTTCAATAAATGGTGCTGGGAAATGGTGTTGGGAAAACTGGACAGCCATAGGCAAAAGAATGAAATTGGACCACTAACTTACACCATACACAAAAATCAATCCAAAAGAGATTAAAGACTTGAAGGTAAGACCCAAAACCATAAAAGTCCTAGAAGAAAATATATGATTAGCAATGACTTTTTGAATCTGACACCAAAAGCAAAAGCAACAAAAGCAAAAATAAACAAGTGGAATTAGATCAAACTAAAAAGCTTCTGCATAGCAAAGGAAACCATCAATAAAATGAAAAGGCAACCTAGAGAATGGGAGAAAATATTTGCAATTCCTATATCTGGATAAGGGGTTAATATCCAAAATATATAAAGAACTCATACAACTCAATAGCAAAAAACCTAACAATCCAGTTAAAAAATGGCAAAGGAGCTGAATAGACATCTTTTCAAACAAGACATACAAATGGCCAATAGGTACATGAAAAGGTGCTCTATGTCGCTAATCATCAGGGAAATGCAAATCAAAACCACAATGAAATATCACGTCACACCTGTTAGAATGGCTATCATCAAAAATACAAGAGATAACAGGTGTTGGTAAGGATGTGAAGAAAAGGGAACCCTCAGCACTGTTGGTGGGAACAGCCAAATTCACATAGCCACTATGAAAAACAAGGAAATTCCTCAAAAAATTAAAAACAGAATTACCATATGATCCAGCAATCCCACTCCTGGGTATATATATCTAAAGAAAACAAAAAAAGTATTTCTTTTCTTTAAAATAAATTTATTTATTTAATTTATTTATTTTTGGCTGCATGGGGTCTTCGTTGCTGCACGTGGGCTTTCTCTAGCTGTGGCGAGTGGGGGCTACTCTTCATTGTGGTGCATGGGCTTCTCGTTGCGGTGGCTTCTCTTGTTGAGGAGCACGGGCTCTAGGCATGCAGGCTTCAGTAATTGTGGCTCGTGGGCTCTAGAGCGCAGGCTCAGCTGTTGTGGTGCATGGGCTCAGTTGCTCCGTGGCATGTGGGATCGTCCCGGACCAGGGCTCGAACCCGTGTCACCTGCATTGGCAGGTGGATTCTTAACCACTGTGCCACCAGTGAAGTCCCAAAAACAGGATTTCAAGGCAATATCTGCACTCCCACCCTCATCACAACACTATACAAAACAGCCAAGATATGGAAACAAACTAACTGTCCATCAATAAATGAATGGATAAATAAGATGTGGCATATAAATAATGGAATATTATTCAGTTATGATAAAGAAGGAAATCCTGCCATTTGCAACAGCTTGAGTGGGCCTTAAGGGTATTATGCTAAGTAAAATAGCCAGACAGAGAAAGGAAAATATTGCATGGTTTTACTTACATGTGGAATATAAAAGAAAAACAATTAAAAGTCAAACTGAAAGAAACAGAATAGAAAAGTGATTGCCATTGCCTGTGAGGTAGGGGAAATAGAGGTTGGTAAAAGGGTATAAACTTTCAACTATAGTATGAATAAAGTCTGAGGATCTAATGTAAAACATGTTAACTATAGTTGATAACGCTCTACTATATAATGGAAATTTGCTATCAGAGTAGAAATTTAATATTCCCAGAGAGACATTAATGAACTAGATGGAGGAAAATCATTCACATGTATATGCATATTAAATTAGCATGATTTAAATATCCTACAGTTTTGTGTGTCAATTATGCCTCAGTAAAACTGAAAGTTAAAAAATTAAGTTCCTATACTGACTTAAAAAAAAGAGAAGAGTAACAAATACGGTAAGTATTAATCCAATTATATTAATAATCATTTTGAATGTCAATGTTCTAAATGCTCATATCAAAAGGCAAAGATTTTTAGAGTGGATCAAAAAACAGAACCCAACTATTCTTTGTCTATAAAAAAACACTTTAAATATAGAGATATATACAGATTAAAAGCAAAGGGATGAAGAAAACATACGACTCTAACACTACACAAAAGACAGCTGGAGTAGCTGTATTAATTTCAGACAGAGCAGACTTCAAAGCAAAGGAAAGACATCAGAGATAAAGAAGGGCATAATAATAAAGGGATAAAAAAATAATAAAGGTCAATTCTCCATGAAGACATAACAATCTTTAATTTGTATACACCTAACAACAAAGCATCAAAATATGTGAGGCAAAAACTGAGAGCTGGAAGGAAAACAGATAAATCCGTTCTTATAGTTGGAGACTTCAACACCCTTCTATCAGAAATGAACAAACCCAGCAGGCAGAAAATCAGTAAGGAAATAGTTGATGTTAACAGCGCAGTCAATCAACTAGATCTAATTGACAACTATAGATGACTTCATTCAATAAGGGCAGAATACACAATCCTCTGAAGCTCATATGGAACATTCACCAAGATGGACCACATTCTGGGCCATAAAAACACAACTTAACAAATCTAAAAGAATAGAAATCATAAATGTACGCATTCAGGCCACAACAGAATTAAACTAGAAATCAATAACACATGGGCCAAAGGAGAAATTTCAAGAGAAATTTCAAAATATTTGAACTAGGGATTCCTTGGTTGTCCAGTGGTTAGGATTCCATGCTTCCACTGCAGGAGACATGGGTTTGATCGCTGGTTAGGGAACTAAGATCCTGCATGCTGCAAGGCATGGCCAAAAAAAAAAATATATATATATATATATATTTGATTATATGAAATATATAATGCATTCTCAGACTGCATATATATATTTGATTAAATGAAAATATTTGTGAGATGCAGTGCTTAGTAGGAAATTTTTAGCATTGAATGTATATATTAGAAAAGAAGAAAAATCTAAAATCAGCCATCTAAGTTTCCCTCTTAGGAAACTAGAAAAAGATGAGCAAATTAAATTCAAAGCAATAATAAAATAAATAAGAAGAATTAGAACAGAAATCATGAAATTGAAAACAGGAAATCAAGAGAGAAAACCAACAAAACCAAAAGTTGGTTCTTTGAAAAGATCAATGAAATTGATAGGCCTTTAGCCAGGCTAAGAAAAATAAAAGAGAGGAAATTAATTACTAATACCAGAAATGAAATAGGACATGATTAAAGATCCCATGGACATTAAAAGGATAATAAAGTAATACTATCAACAACTCTGTGCCCACAAATTTCATAAGCTAGATGGACCAATTCCTTGAAAGACATAATCTGTCAAAACTCACACAAGAAGAAATAGACAATATAAACAGGCCTATACCTATTAAAGAAATAGAATCAATAATTAATAACCTTCCCAAACAGAAAGCACCAGGCCCAGACAGATTCACTGGTGAATTCTACAAAATTAATAAACAAATTATACCAATTCTCTTTCAGAAGGTGGAAGCAGAGGGAATACTTCCTATTTTACTCTATGAGGCCCGTGTTACCCTAATACCAAAACTAGACAAAGACATTTCAGGAAAACTAAAGACAAATATCTCTCATGAACATAGATGTAAAAGTCCTCAACATATTACCAAATTGAATCCAACAATGTATATAAAGAATTATACACCATAACCAAATGGGATTTATTCCAGGTATGCAAAGCTGTTTCAACAACTGAAAATCAATTAATGTAATCCATCACATCAACAGGCTAAAGAGGAAAAATCACATGATCATATCAATAGATTCAGAAAAATTATTTTTAAAAAATCCAACACCCATTCATGATAAACACAGTAAAATGGTAATCGAGGAGAACATCCTCAATTTGATAAAGAATGTCTACAAGCAACTTACAGCTAATATCATAACTAATGGTGAGAAATGAGAATTTTCTCATTAAGATCAGGAACAAGGCAGGGATATTCCCTCTCACCACTCCTTTTTAATATAATAATGAAAATTCTAGCTAATGCAGTAAGATAAGAAAGGTAAATAAAAGGTATAATGACTGGGAAGGAGGACATAAAATTATCTTTGTTCACAGATAAATTATTGTCTATGTAGAAAATCTAGAAAAAAATCAATTAAAAAACTCCTAGAACTAATAAGCAATTATAGTGAGGTTGCAGAACACAAAGTTAATATACAAAAGTCAATCTCTTTCCTATATATCACTGAATAAGTAGAATTTGAAATGAAAAACCCAATACCATTTTTATTAGCACTCAAAAAAAATGCAGTACTTAGGTTTAAATGTAACAAAGCATGTTAAAGATCTATATAAGAAAAAGTATAAAACTTTGATGAAAGAAGTCAAAGAAAAACTGAATAAGTAGAGATATTCCCTGTTCATGGATAGGAGGACAATATTGTCAAGACGTCAGTTTTTTACCAGTTTGATCTATACATTCAATGCAATTCCAATCACAATCCCAGCAAGTTATTTTACATATATTGACATACTAATTCTACATTTTATATGAAGAAGTAAAAATCCACTTTACTGAAAGAGATTACTGAAAAAGAACAAAGTTGGAGGATTAACACTACTCAACTTCAAGACTTACTATATAGCTACAGTAATCAAGATTGTATGGTATTGGTGAAAGAATAGACATATCAATGGAAGAGAATAAGAGCCCAGAAATAGACATAGGACAAATGAGCCAAGGCAATAAAATGGAGCAAAGATAATCTTTTTGACAAATGGTGCTGGAACAACTGGACATCTGCATGCAAAAAAAAAATCTAGACACAAATCTTACACCCTTCACAAAAAGTAACTCAAAATGAATCACAGACCTAAATAAAAATGCAAAACTATAAAACTCCTAGACGATAACACAGGAGAAATTCTAGATGACCTTGGGTTGGGTGATGACTTTTTAGATAAAACACCAAAGGCATGAAAAACAGAATTGATAAACCGGATTTCATTAAAGTTAAAATTTTCTGCTCTGTGTAAGACATTGGCAAGAGAATAAAAAAGACAAGCCACAGACTGGGAGAAAATATTTGCAAAACAAATATATGTGGGAAAAAAACTGTTATCCAAAATATACAAAGAATTTTAAAAATTCAACAATAAAAAAACAAACAACCCGATAACAAAGTGGGCCAAAGACCTTAACAGACACCTCACCAAAGAAGATATACAGATGGAAAATGAGTATATGAAAAAATGCTTTACATCGTATGTCATCAGGGAAATGCAAATTAAAACAACAATGAGAGTCCACCACACACCCGTTAGAATTGCCAAAATCCAGAACACTGACAACACCAAATGCTGGCAAGGATGTAGAGCAACAGGAACTCTTATTCACTGCTGGCAGGAAGGCAAAATAGTACAGCTACTTTGGAAGACAACTTGGTGGTTTCTTAATATGATGTAGAAATCACACTTCTTGGTACACTTCCCAAAGGAGTTGTAAACTTACGTCCACACAAAAACTTACGCATGGATGTTGATAGCAGCTTTACTTGTAATTGCAAAAATGTGGTATAAATGGATAAATAAACTGTGGTACATTCAGACAATGAAATATTATTCAATACTAAAAAGAAATGGGCTATCAAGTCACAAAAAGCCACGGAGGAAACAAATATATATTACTAAGTGAAAGAAGCCAATTTGAAAAGGCTACATAATGTATGGTTCCAACTACATGACATTCTGGAAAAGGCAAAACTATGGAGACAGTAAAATGATCAGTGGTTTCCAAGGGTTAGCGGGGAGGGAGGGATGAATAGGCAGAACACAGTGGATTTTTAGGGCAGAAAAGCTACTCCATATGATACTAAAATGGTTGATACGTGTAATTATACATTTAGACCTTTGTCTAAACCACCAAGAATGTACACCACCAAGAATGAACTCTAATGTAAACTGTGGACTTGAGGCAATAATGATGTGTCGATGTATCAACTGCAACAAGTGCACCACTCTGGTGGGGCATTTTGATAATGGGGAAAGCTATGCATGTGTTGGGGAAGGGGTATATAGGAAATCTCTGTACCTTCTCTATTTTGCTGTGAACCTAAAACTGCTCTAAAAATGTCTTAAAACACAGCAAGAAAGAACACTTTTATGACATGAACAGTCTCAAGAAAATTTACCTTCTATGCACTGTTTATCAGAAAACTGTTATAGGATATGGGTCAACAAAATGAGGGTAAAGAAGAAACGGTACCAGAAGATGGGTACTCCAACACAGAAAGAAGTGAAGAGAAGCCCAGGATAATACTAAAGGTATATCCCAGGATAATAACTCTACCCCAAGAGTAGAGGGCAACCATTCTTGCTTGGAGGAGGTCAGAGGCTCCAGGAGCGATTTGTTTAAAATGATTAATATCACAGAATGTCTGTAAATCATCTGACTGTACTGAAGTGTAATTTACATAATTGATAGTTTTAGGTTGAATTCATAATAATATAGAAAAAACAGATTATTATCATCAAGGAAAACAAAAAATGTGCAAGAAAAGTATGCTACATTATCTTTTCATAATCATGTAGTGGAAAAGCTTCTCATAACCATGATAATACAAACACTGGATAGCGATCTAAAGAAAACTGAAACATTTTATATTGGAAAGTAGGGGAGAGAATAAAAAGTATTCATCAGTGCAGTGGATACTGGGGATGAAAGAGTGACATATCTTAAAATGGAAGAAATAAGTAAGTAAAAATACTTTTTACAAGTTTACAAATATGGAGGTAAATACTGAAAGAATCATCTAAAAAGAGTTCAGTGTTGTTTCTGGGAGGGGAAAATGGGATAGTGGTAAGAGCACAGGGTTTCCTTGATTACTAACAGAGTTGAGCTTTTTTAGGAGTACCTATTCACAACGACTCCAGGCTGGGCCTTGTCACTTGTTTAGCCAGTGGGACAGTAGTAAACTTGACAAAGCATTTGTGTATTTCCACTTACTTCTGCTTTTGGGTCCCTGCTGTTGGTTATTGCTCCTGATTTTTCTTCATGTCTTATTTTCTTTGGGGTTTTGCGATGTCTTTTTGTAAGTGCATATCTGTATGGACTTTTTCTATGGGAATACTTTGAGAATTGAGTAGAAATTGTGTCCTTCTGAGGAGGATTCTTCTTTATTTTTTTCTGCCAGACACCTGTAAGCATTATCATCCAAGACAACACTAATAAATTCTTTGGCTTAAGAAGTTTTGGACAACTAAGAAAATATAAACTAGGGCCCCAAATCTCAAGGGATATTCTTTTCTTCTCCCTCTATCCATATCCAAGGTTTAGAGACAGGAAAATTTCCTTGCTGTCTCCTTTTGTGAGATATAATTTAAGTATCTTTTTGCTGAGGTTATAACCCTTGGGGCCCTAGATATATTCAACAACATCCAATCTGATTCCACACATTTCATGACCCTCAGCTTTACCTCCTGCTCCACATATGGCTGAAGTTCTAGAGCAAGCACTGGTTTGCGAGCTTGCTTACATCTCTAGAGTCATTATTTTATTTTATTTTTGACCTCTGATGATCTCCCTTACTTCCTTGCTGACTCATTCACACGTTTACAAATATTAAAAAATATTATATCCATCTTTGTTGCTATTTTATTGCTAGAGATTTTTTTCTGGGTATTTAGTGGCCCCCTGCCTTATATTTCAGAAAAATAATCCCAAGGACAGCATTTGATCTGGATCAGTACCTTAAGAAAGATTGAATAACATTATCCCCCTCCCTTTAAACTTCTACCTCCTGGGGTAATAATTTCAGAAATCCATTGAACAATTCCAAAGTCCATTTTTTCCAGTGACACAAATAAAACCACTCTGCTCTCACGAGATTGCTGCACAAGCACCTTGCCTTAATGAGGGTGGAAGCTTTTTTGAGTGAAAAAAAATATGTTGGTGCATATTAACTACCCACCTTTGAACAATAACAATGATAAAACTGATGTAATCTGGGGGACTATGTTGGACTCAAGAACTTGTACAATGAATTCTACAAAATATTGCTGAATGAAAAATGCCAACTGTGTACACTGTAAGACAGTATTAGCTTAATTCTTAAATGCCTACCAAGAATATTGGATCAGGGCCCTGAAACAAGATGGCGGAGTTGAAGGACATGCTCTCACTCCCTCTTGTGAGAACACCAGAATCACAACTAGATGCTGGACAATCACCAACAGGAAGACCCTGGAACTCACCAAAAAAGATACCCAACATCCAAAGACAAAGGAGAAGCCACAGTGAGACGGCAGGAGGGGCGCGATCACAGTAAAATCAAATCCCATAACTGCTGGGTGGGTGACTCACACACTGGAGAACACTTATACCACAGAAGTCCACTCACTGGAGTGAAGGTTCTGAGCCCCACGTCAGGCTTCCCAACCTGCAGGTCCGGCAACGGGAGGAGGAATTCCTAGAGAATCAGACTTTGAAGGCTAGTGGGATTTGATTTCAGGACTTGGACAGGACTGGGGGAAAGAGAGATGCCACCCTTGGAGGGCACACACAAAGTAGTGTGCGCACCAGGAACCAGGGGGAGGAGCAGTGACCCCAGGGGAGACTGAGCCAAGATTACTCTACCAGGCAAGGATCTCATTCAGATTCGATGGAGAAATCAAAAGCTTTACAGATAAGCAAAAGCTAAGAGAATTCAGCACCGCCAAACCAGCTCTACAACAAATGCTAAAGGAACTTCTCTAAGTGGGAAACACAAGAGAAGAAAAGGACCTACAAAAATAAACCCAAAACAAGAAAACGGTCAAAGGAACATAAGTAATGATAATTACCTTAAAAGTGACAGGATTAAATGCTCAAACCAAAAGACACAGGCTTGCTGAATGGATACAAAAACAAGACCCATATACATGCGGCCTACAAGAGACCCACTTCAGACCTAGGAACACATACAGACTGAAAGTGAGGTGATGGAAAAAGATATTCCATGCAAATGGAAATCAAAAGAAAGCAGGAGTAGCAATACTCATATCAGATAAAATAGACTTTAAAATAAAGAACATTACAAGAGACAAGGAAGGACACTACATAATGATCAAGGGAACAATCCAAGAAGAAGATATAACAATTATAAATATACATGCACCCAACATAGGAGCACCTCAATACATAAGGCAACTGCTAACAGCTATAAAAGAGGAAATCGACAGTAACACAATAATACCGGGGGACTTTAACACCTCACTTACACTGATGGACAGATCATCCAAAATGAAAATAAATAAGGAAAGAGAAGCTTTAAATGACACAACAGACCAGATAGATTTAATTGATATTTATAAGACATTCCATCCAAAAACAGCAGATTACACTTTCTTCTCCAGTGCGCACAGAACATTCTCTAGGCTAGATCACATCTTGGGTCACAAATCAAGCCTCAGTAAATTTAAGAAAATTGAAATCAAATCAAGCATCTTTTCTGACCACAACGCTATGAGATTACAAATGAATTACAGGGAAAAAAACACAAACACATGGAGGCTAAACAATACGTTACTAAATAACCAAGAGATCACTGAAGAAATCAAAGAGGAAATCAAAAAATACCTAGAGACAAATGACAATGAAAACACGACGATCCAAAACCTATGGGATGCAGCAAAAGCAGTTCTAAGAGGGAAGTTTATAGCTATACAAGCCTATCTCAAGAAACAAGAAAAATTTCAAATAAACAATCGAACCTTACACCTAAAGCAACTAGAGAAAGAGAACAAAAAAAACCCCAAAGTTAGCAGGAGGAAAGAAAGAAATCATAAAGATCAGAGCAGAATTAAATGAAATAGAAACAAAGAAAACAATAGCAAAGATCAATAAAACTAAAAGCTGGTTCTTTGAGAAGATACACTAAATTGATAAACCATTAGCCAGACTCATGAAGAAAAAGAGGGAGAGGACTCAAATGAATAAAATTAGAAATGAAAAAGGAGAAGCTACAACAGACACCACAGAAATACAAAGCATCCTAAGAGGCTACTACAAGCAACTCTATGCCAATAAAATGGACAACCTGGAAGAAATGGACAAATTCTTAGAAAGGTATAACCTTCCAAGACTGAACCAGGAAGAACTAAAAATACGAACAGACCAATCACAAGTAACGAAATTGAAACTGTGATTAAAAATCTTCCAAAAAACAAAAGTCCAGGACCAGATGGCTTCACAGGTGAATTCTATGAAACATTTAGAGAAGAGCTAGCACCCATCCTTCTCAAACTCTTCCAAAAAATTGCAGAGGAAGGAACACTCCCAAACTCATTCTATGAGGCCACCATCACCCTGATACCAAAACCAGACAAAGATACTACAAAAAAAGACAATTACAGACCAATATCACTCATGAATATAGATGCAAAAATCCTCAACAAAATGCTAGCAAACAGAATCCAACAACACATTAAAAGGATCATACACCATGATCAAGTGGGATTTATCCCAGGGATGCAAGGATTCTTCAATATATGCAAATCAATCAATTTGGTATACCATATTAACAAATTGAAGAATAAAAACCATATGATCATCTCAAAAGATGCAGAAAAAGCTTCTGACAAAATTCAATACCCATTTATGATAAAAACTCTCCAGAAAGTGGGCACAGAGGGAACTTACCTCAACATAATAAAGGCCATATATGACAAACCCACAGCCAACATCGTTCTCAATGGTGAAAAACTGAAAGCATTTCCTCTAAGATCAGGAACAACACAAGGACGTCCACTCTCACCACTATTATTCAACATAGTTTTGGAAGTCCTAGTCATGGCAATCAGAGAAGAAAAAGAAATAAAAGGAATACAAATTGGAAAAGAAGAAGTAAAGCCGTCACTGTTTTCAGATGACATGATACTATACATAGAGAATCCTAAAGATGCCACCAGAAAACTACTAGAGCTCATCAATGAATTTGGTAAAGTTGCAGGATACAAAATTAATGCACAGAAATCTCTTGCATTCCTATACACTAATGATGAAAAATCTGAAAGAGAAATTAAGGAAACACTCCCATTTACCACTGCAACAAAAAGAATAAAACACCTAGGAATAAACCTACCTAGGGAGACAAAAGATCTGTATGCAGAAAACTATAAGACACTGATGAAAGAAATCAAATATGATACCAACAGATAGAGAGATATACTATGTTTTTGTTGGAAGAATCAATATTGTGAAAATGACTATAGTACCTAAAGCAATCTACAGATTCAATGTAATCCCTATCAAACTACCAATGGCATTTTTTACAGAACTAGAACAAAAAATCTTAAAATTTGTATGGAGGCACAAAAGACCCCAAATAGCCAAAGCAGTCTTGAAGGAAAGAAATGGAGCTGGAGGAATCAGGCTCCCTGACTTCAGACTATACTACAAAGCTACAGTAATCAAGACAATATGGTACTGGCACAAAAAGAGAAACATAGATCAATGAAACAAGATGGAAAGCCCAGAGATAAACCCACACACATATGGTCAACTAATCTATGACAAAGGAGGCAAGGATACACAATGGAGAAAACACAGTCTCTTCAATAAGTGGTGCTGGGAAAACTGGACAGCTACATGTAAAAGAATGAAATTAGAACACTCCCCAACACCATACACAAAAATAAACTCAAAATGGATTAGAGACTTAAATGTAAGACGGGACACTATAAAACTCTTAGAGGAAAACATAGGAAGAACACTCTTTGACATAAATCACAGAAAGATCTTTTTTGATCCACCTCCTAGAGTAATGGAAATAAAAACAAAAATAAACAAATGGGACCTAATGAAACTTGAAGGCTTTTGTACAGCAAAGGAAACCATAAACAAGACGAAAAGACAACCCTCAGAATGGGAGAAAATATTTGCAAATAATCAACGGATAAAGGATTAACCTCCAAAATATATAAACAGCTCATGCAGGTCAATATTAAAAAAACAAACAACCCAATTCCAAAATGGGCAGAAGACCTAAATAGACATTTCTCCAAAGAAGACATACAGATGGCCAAGAAGCACATGAAAAGCTGCTCAACATCACTAATTATTAGAGAAATGCAAATCAAAACTACAATGAGGTATCACCTCACACCAGTTAGAATGGGCATCATCAGAAAATCTACAAATAAAAAATGCTGGAGAGGGTGTGGAGAAAAGGGAACCCTCTTTCACTGTTGGGGGGAATGTAAATTGATACAGCCACTATGGAGAACAGTATGGAGGTTGCTTAAAAACTAAAAATAGAATTACCATGTGATCCAGCAATCCCACTACTGGGCATATACTCAGAGAAAACCATAATTCAAAAAGACACATGCACCCCAATGTTCACTGCAGCACTATTTACAATAGCCAGGTAATGGAAGCAACCTAAATGCCCATCGACAGACGAATGGATAAAGAAGATGTGGTACATATATACAATGGAATATTACTCAGCCATAAAAAGGAATGAAATTGGTTCATCTGTGGAGATGTGGATGGATCTAGAGACTGTCATACAGAGTGATGTAAGTCAGAAAGAGAAAAACAAATATCGTATATTAACGCGTGTATGTGGAACCTAGAAAAATCGTACAGATGAACTGGTTTGCAGGGCAGAAATTGAGACCCAGACGCAGAGAACAAACGTATGGACACCAAGGGGGGAAAGCGGTGGGGTGGGGTGGGGATGGTGGTGTGATGAATTGGGCTATTGGGATTGACATGTATACACTGATGTGTATAATACTGATGACTAATAAGAACCTGCTGTATAAAAAAATAAATTAAAAAGGAGAAAAAAAGGATATTGGAATACTCTCCAGATCTGAGTGAGAATGGCTGCTTCTCCACACCCTTGCAAACTTGTATCCTCTATTGGATAAAACTAATGGGCCTTTTATTTAAAATGACAATCTGTGAAATTTAAAGCTCTGAAAAAATCACTCTGGGGTTGTATGAAGTTTTCCTTTAGAAAGTGAATAATTTCATAAATATCTGGCCTTTATGTAGAGTGAGGAGACATCTTATTATCATCAGTATTTGTACCTTTCCTGATAACTTGTTTTCTTTTTATTGAAATAATATTTAAGTCCTGTCAATATGTGAAACAAAATAACAGGGTACCTGAGAGGCAGTTTAAAAGCTTGAGTTCTACACTACATTGACTTGATTATGAACTCCAGATTTGCCACTACTAGCTATATAAACAAGGGAAAATCTCTTTGAGCCTCAGAGATCTAAAATGTTTACAAATTTCTTATACCATCAACTTTAAAATAAAATGTAATTTAGGAATAAGTCCTAAGTTTTCTTGAATCTAGTATATTGACAGATTATTTTACCTTGGTAGTTTTCTTCATACAGAGAAAATAAAGTTGGCAGAAAGAGGAACAATTTTTACCTCTGTTTCTAAAGTTTAATTATCAAAACACAAGATAGACAAGTATATCTGTATTGTTTCAAAGGCCCTTTGTATATTAATTATAAGAATAAGAAATTTTTTGTTTGTCAAATAATAATTTCTACTCAGATTTTTTCCCTCAAAGAGTCATTCATGAGGTATTTGTATACCTTCTAAAAATGATTCACAGCTCAAGTGGTGTGATTTCCAACACCATATGCTTCGGCAACAATGCTATACAAATCTAAATAATGAGGTTCCTTTCCCAATGAGACTCTTTCACTAGCCCAACAGCCAGCATTTTCTAAGTTTGCAAACTTTTTGTAACTAAACACAGGTTGTGTGACAGCTTCTATTATTTGCCCAATAACAGTTCTTGTGTGCCCCTCCTTCTTAGGAGCCTTGCCAATGTTTGATCACAGCTGTGAGCAATTTGAGGGAAAAAAGAAGATGATTAATTGGGGGAACCAAGTCATGGGGCATTGGGTGCCTGCCAGAGAATTGATGAAGGACTCAGATTAATACCTGTGAATCATAGCTTATTCTAACGCTTATAAAACCCAAGGCATAAAATATGCAAAATACGACATGTGCCATGATTGCAGTGATCCCTCCCAGCCAAAAAAGGGTATTAAGACCTCTTTAAGTAGGCTACACTCAGCATGGCTGGCTCTTAATGTA
The DNA here is from genome assembly GCF_937001465.1 of Orcinus orca. NCBI lineage: Eukaryota > Metazoa > Chordata > Mammalia > Artiodactyla > Delphinidae > Orcinus > Orcinus orca. The sequence goes on from NC_064580.1 coordinate 19,544,737, forward strand.
GCAGGTGTGATGTCCCTCTGTGAGTTAACTCCAGTGAAAACTGGATTTGGACCTTACTTGATGATACATACTAATTAACTTTATTTTTTAATGAGATAAACTTTAAAAAGCTTACTGAAGCTACCCTCATCCAATATCAGAACAGGGTGAACACTATTAAAAATTCACAGAATTGTTGAGTCACTTGGCAGATGAAGCCCTTGTTTTACAACTGTGGAGGCTAGGCCAAATCTCAATTTGTTCCCTAACAGTGCTCTCACGTAACATCACCAAGTTAAAAATGGTGTCAGCACTTCTCGATTCCCCATTTGAATTACACTCTGCACGTACTGGATAAATTAACTGCAATCCAGATGTCAGCCATAGCATAGAGAAGTTTGTTTACCTCCCAATTTCATGTCTTGTAGAAAGTTTAATGTCATTTTCTGAATTTCTGCATATTTTCAGAGAGGTCATGATCACCTCTGGCTTTGCTCTCCTGTTTATTTTGCAATAGTCATTGTATAGTGTTTTACTATCCAGTGTATTCTGCACAGCATCAATTATTCACTTACCAAATATTTATTGAGGGCGTATTATTTGTTAGGCCATGTTACATGTGAGACACTGGGCTGGTTTTAGGGGAAACAGTAGGCTAGTGTGGGGTGGAGACATTTATTAACTAACGATACAAATAACTAGAAGATTATGAATGGTAAGTGCAAAGATGGAGAAGAGAATGTTTACAAAAACACTTACTTTGTCTAGCCTAGGAAGTTAGAGACAGCTTTCCTTAAAAAAAAAAAAAAACTGCCATTAATATGTGACCCAAAAGAATTGCAAGAGTTAACTAAACTAAAGGAGAGGGTAAGAAAACTCCATGTTTCATTTAATGACTTAATGACTTGAACCCTAATGTAAAGGATTCAGTTCCACGAGAGAGTTTGGAATATGAGAGCGCTAAAGGGTAACAGAAAATGTACGGTTCATGAGGTGGAAGCATTTACCTTATATAGGAGGAGAGGCAGCCCTCTCTTTTCACAGAAGGAAAAGAGGATGCCCCAAAGTTAGAGGTTTCCTGATTGGTATGTTGGGGGGCAGGGAGATAAGGGAGTTACCATCTGATGCAGATGGAGAGTTCCATATGGAAAGGCCCCATGCTGGGAAGGAAAACATAAGGGAAGGTCACTGGGGCTGAAGTACAGAAACCAGGAGGAATTGTGGTGCGAAATGACATTGGAAAAATAGCAATGTCATGCAAGAAATTGTAGGCCATGTAATGGATTGTGGTCACTGTCCAAACAATAATGAAAAGCCACTGATGTAATGGAGATATGGTCTAATCAGGTTTGCATTTCAAATTAGCATCTCTGTTATCCAAATTTGGAGTAGGAGCGAGTGGAGAGGCCAAGAATTAAAGTAGGCTATTGCAGTAGTCCACTTGACGATTGGACATAGCTTACTTAGGCTACGGTGGTGGCAGTAGATATGGAAAGACATGGGAAATTTGACATACATTTAGGAGGTAAAATTGACACCTTTGTGATTAATTGGATATGAGGATTAGAAGTTTAAGGAAGAGTCATGGATTATTCCTAATTTTCTTCCTTATATAAGTAGTTGGATGGTGATGCCATTCACTCTTCAATAAGAGGACCAAGTAAGGAGACCATAAATTTGATTTTTGACGTGGATTTGAAGACATCTAAAAAGAAATGTCAAATAAGCATTTGAAATTATGGTCTAGAGTTCCAAGGAGAGTTTTGTTTGTAGAAATAAAAACTTGAATCACCAGCTTATGGGTGCTAATTGAAATGGTGAATGACAATAATAACACTTAATAAGAGAACATAGAGTAAGACGAAAAGAACTTAAGTTTTAGTTTCGAGAAACTTCAATACTGGGTGTCCTGGGAGCAGAAGAATATGAAACTGCAAATAAGATGGTCAGTGAGAAGTTAGAGCAGAGAGAAAATCATAAGGGACAGTAATGACTTCCAAGCCAAAGGACTAAAGTTTATCAAGAAGGGAGTGGTCAACAATGTCAAGAGCTGTGGAATCTTGGATAAGGTAAGAGTTTAAATTTTCCATTGGATGTAGTGAGATGACAGTGCTGGGAAAAGTCCAGATTAGAGGGGTTTGAGAAGTGAGGGGGGCATAAGGAAATGAGGACAATTTTGCCAGTGACTCTTTCAAGAAGCTAAGTGGTTAAGGAGAGAAGAAAGAAAGGGCAGTAGATGGTAGTGGCAGAGGAAGTTTTTTTTTCCTTTTTTTCCTTTAATGATAACGACTTAAGCACTGATGTGAAGGATTTAGTTCCACAGAGAGTTTGAAGTATGAGAGTGATAAGGGATAACAAACAGTGTACAGTTAATAAGGCAGAAGTTTCTACTTTATATAGGAGGAGGGGCAGCCTTTCCTCTCTTCTCACAGAAGGGAAGGAGGATACTCCAAAGTTGGAGGTTCCTTGATTAGTATGTTAGGTGGGAGGAAGATAAGGGAGTTACCACCTGATGCTTTCTCTTTTCATCGAAAATGGTTATCATATGATAGGTGGGGAGGAGCAGGGGGAGACTTGATGTTTTGAGTAGAGTGGGTAAAGTTTGAAATAACTGTTGCAAAGAGACTGTGGGCACTGTTGAGGGCCCCCCTTTGAGGATGGAGTTTTAAAAAATTTATAACTGGACCAATATGCCCTGTTAAGAGGGACTTCCCTGGTAGTGTTTAACTATAGAAATAGAGAAAAAAGATGGTTGAGCTATCAAAGGTTGGGATTTGAGTAAATGCCACACACACACAAAGAAGTGGCTCAGACAAAACTCAGCTTCCTGACTTAATCCTCCTACTCCCATGCACACATCTTCAAAAGCCCATTCATAAAAGGTCTCTGAATTGTGCATCAGTGTTTTCTTAATTTTTGAGGACAATAGAGGGTTTATGTTGCAACAACACAGCCGATTAAAAATTGATTAGACGTATTTTTCTTAAAATGCCTTCTTCTACCACGGTGTTCTCTAGACTGGCTCTTCCCTCTTTCCCTTTCTCTAACTCCGCCTTTCCACAGAGCCACTGAGCCATCCATTTGATTTCACTGCTTCCTGCTAATTTCAGCGCTTAGCCTGTCACCTTCTACCAGAAGTAGCTTACCAATATGTTTTCCTAAACAAAGACAGTTCCTTCCCTAAAAGAAATTCAGGTGCCAGCAGTTAAGTGTACAGCTTTTTCACCCATGACATATTATTATTTAACTCTGTCTCTTATCTGTGACAATCTGCTCTAAAGGTGTCTTTGGTGTTTTCAAAGACAGCAGAAACATGCTCGTCCTCTCTGCTGTCAACAACCAGCAAATGTGTGGCCCTGGGAAAGTCATTTTATTGTTCTAGATTAGGGATGGGCAAACTGCAGATGGAAAGACAAATCTTACCTATTGCCTGTTTTTGTAAATAAAGTTTTATTAGAACATGCTCTTTGTTTACTTACTATTTATGGCTGTTTTTGTGCTACAACACTATAGTTGAGTAGTTATGACACGGATTGTCTAGTGAACAAAATAAAAAATATTTATTATTGGGCTCTGTAAAGAAAAATGTTTGCCAATGCCTATTTTAGATCCCAGTTTATCCTTCTGTAAAATGAAGGAATCTGAGAATATGCTCTCTCATTATCTTTTCAGTTTTAATATTTGAAGATGTTAAAGCTATAACTATTAGGTCTTTCCATAAAAGTCAGCTCATCTGAGAGGACTTATTTGACTACTATTGAAAAGTAGAAATTCTGGCCCCCATGATTCTCTATACTTTTAATCTGCTTTATTTTTATTAATATATTACTCTGGCATAATATATGATATATACCTATTAAAACATAAATTTCGTGAAGGAAAGAAATTTTTGTTCAATGCTGCTCCTCAGTGCTTAGAATAATATGGCACATAAATAGATGCTTAATAAATATGTGTTAAATAAGTGAATAAATGAATGAATGAAATACTTCTCATTGGAATTTCTTCCCAGTCTCATATATAGAGACATGAAACACTTGGAAATAAATAGAAGTGAGTACTTATTATTAAAGCTTTCTTAAATTGTTCAGGGCTCCTAGGAGATTGCTATGGGTCAAATGTTTGTGTCTCTCCAAAATTCATATTCCGAAGCCCTAACCCCCAATGTGTCTGTATTTGGAGACAGGGCTTTTGAGGAGGTGATAAAGGCTAAATGAGGGCAAAATGGTGGGGCCCTAATCTGATAGGGCAAATGCTATCCTAAGAAGAGAAAGAGACATGCACTCTCTTTCTCTGCTATGTGAGGACACAACGATAAGGTAGCTGTCTACAAGCCAGGAAGAGAGTTCTTACCAGGAACTAAATGGGCTGGCACCTTGACCTTGGACTTCCCAGCCTCCAGAATTGTGAGAAAAAAACCCCAAAAACCTCAGTCTGTGGTATTTTGTTATGGCAGCTCGACATGACTAACAGAGGGATGTTTGCAAATGATCTCTGGAGATATGCTTTGATGACCATACTCTTTTCTTCTCTGAGGACAACACCATTCAGGCATATCCTATTGGATTAATAAGCAGTGGGCTTTTTGCACGTGAAAATGATTTGTAAATATGAAAAATATGTCAAGGTTAAATGAATTAAAAGTGATAATCACATCTCTATGCTTAGAAATTAAGTACAGGGCTCCGCATCATGTTAGTGGACATTCCTCTTCACAATAAGTGTATTACTCACAGTTATATATAAAATGGTGGCTAAGCATGTGAGCAATGGAGTCAGATTGCTTGGTTTGACTCAAGTTCTATTTAACTTGTGGTGTCATTATGGACAAATAACTTATCCTTATTTTCCTTCTTTGTAAATTGAAGAAGATAGTAAAAATAATTACCTATGTCACTCAGAATGGACCAGGCTATGTTGCAGTAACAACCTGCAAAATCTCAATGGTTTAATACAAAGTTTATCTCTCACTCCCTGTACACTTATACATTGCAAGGCAGCTAGGAACTGTGCCCCAGTGGTTCTCACTCTAAGATGCAGGCTAAGAGAGAGTACCACTCTTTGAAACATTGCTAATTGTAATGGCAGAGGAGAGATCCTGACGAATTGCACATTGGCTCTTAAAGCTTCCATAGACATGGCACTCATCACTCCTGCTTACATTTCATTGGCTAAAAGCAAGACATATGATCATTCCTAACTCCAAGAGGGGAGAGAAGAGCAATCCTATCACTGCCTAGAAGAACAAGAAATATGTGTGATTAGTTCTAATGAATATCACATTATCTCATAGGGTTTTTGTGAATGTCAATTAAGAAAAATCATTCAAAACAGGTGCAGTTCCTGATACAAAAAAAAAAAAAAAAGAGCACACTAAATGCTAGCAATTGTTATTATCCAATGTTGAATTACACAGAAAACACTCTTACTGGGAAAAATGACAAACTATTTTTAGCCTTGCAAGGAAACTCTGACCCCAGCAAATATAAGAGATTACAGATGGGGTTAACAGAAAACCTCCCTTCTTTCTCTAACTACCTTTACAATTCCCCAGAAGAGAACTCAATCCCCTGGCTGCAACAAATATTTTCATTGTCCTCCCCTCAAATTGATTTCTTGGAGAACATAATATAAAAGGAATACAATGGAGAGGCATTTTTCTGTTTTCTGATTTTGATAAGATGCCTTACTTTTTGTCTAAGTCCAAGATTTTGTCTGTTTCTAGCTACATGGATTACTGCTTCTTTGATGGGCTACATTAATATGTATATGAAAACCCCTTAATCCCATATCTCTCATACATTAACATTATTTACAAATCTTGGCTTGCCCATAAATTTTATTCCTATCAGTTTTCCGAAAAAGCAAGTAAAGTAGCAAGTAAAATAGTTATGTGACCAATATTTTTTTTTTTTTTTTTTTTTTTTTGGTGGTACGCGGGCCTCTCCCGTTGCGGGACGCGCAGGCTCAGCGGCCATGGCTCACGGGCCTAGTCGCTCCGCGGCATGTGGGATCTTCCCGGACCGAGGCACGAACCCGTGTCTCCTGCATCGGCAGGCGGACTCTCAACCACTGCGCCACCAGGGAAGCCCATGTGACCAATATTTTTAAAGAAAAATATAAAACTAGTGGATTGCATATTGACACAAGAGTTAAGCCAATTTGGTTCCAGCTCTTGATTTAACTAACTACTTAAACTATTTTGATCAAGTAACTTAATCTCTTCTAAACTAAGACTCTTTACCTGCAGAATTAAGGGAGTTAATTTAAACTTCACTTACTTCCACCTTACCATCTGGGATGACTGGAGATAATCTCTAAACTCTTCTTTAATTTCAAATATTAGTTAATGATGCTAAATCCTTGGCCCACAGTTATATTAGCATACTATATGTAGAAATTCATTTAGATTCCTCAATGCCATTTCAAGCCAATTTTCTAGAAGCTCAGTTGATTGGAATGAATTTAATTGCTCAATTGTTTGATGTTTCTTATTCAAGTGAAACCAAATTTCACAATCCTGTGCAATTCACTCATCAATAATTATTAGCAACATAATTTGAAATATATTCAGTCTGCAATTAAAAAAGAAAATGCTCTGTAAGTAACAAAGTCAAAGAATGAGAATGATTCATCCAAACCATCGAAGCTTGATTGTTTGTTTGAAGCATCTTCGTCAGAAATCTAATGATTATAGAGATTCCAGTAACATCCATTTAATTTCTCAAATCTCTATTTACCATATTATTTTTCAAACAATGACAATAGTCTTTTTTTAACTTGAAAATTTTGGTCAAGAGCTTATGCAGCTGATTTTTAAGGTAAAAAGAGAACCAATTCCAATAATTTTCTCAAAATCTCTTTTTAGGATTTAAATTTTTTTTACTTTTAATAGAATGACATTTTTAATAAGTCACTTTTAATTCATGGTAATTTTTTCCCTATTAACCAACCCAAGGACTTATATACAGAAAGAACAGTTTATCACAATAAAGCACTGCAGGAACTTTTCTCCCACAATGCCGATTTTCATGAATTTATCTTCTAGAGTCACAAGATGGTACATGAGGCAAGGATTCATAAAACCCAATTAATTTAGTTTGTGTAGCAGATACTCTTGGTTATCTTGCCTAATAGCCATCCAAATCCTCCACGCCTTTCTTTTTTCTCACTATAAAGGATAAAAATACCAGAGAATCGGTTTATCAACCTTCATGAAGCCAGAAGTGACCATATGACCTGCGTTCAAGCAGTGAGTTGTAAGGCGTTATATGCCAGTGTCCTTCTAAGAATATTATGCTTTTCTGATAAAAGGGATATGTGTGGCCATACGAGCTACTTCCCTTCTTCCTGTATTGATCACAGACTTCACTATGGAGCTGTGGAAACTCCATTGCCATCATGATGTCAAAGAATGAAGACCAAAGGCTAACACACCCAAGATGGTGGAACACAAAAAGAGAAACAATTTGGGTCCTTAATGACACTGAGAGGCAGCTGCATCAACAATACCTACCATTATCAACTCTGTAACATCTTCTTGGGTGAAATTTTTGTTTCTTTCAGCCAGAAGTATCTCTTACCAATAGAGTTGGCATGTTAGTTTGTTTTGATTTCCCTGCTTAAAAAAATTTATGACCTTCCACTCACTAAATTTATCATTCTTTCTATTCCAACATTTTAATTAAAAATTTTGTATAATCATTGGAACAAAAGGTCCTTAGAGATTACTTAGATCTTTGTACCCTCACATAAAAGCTAAAAAGTCCCTCAGACATGATTAATTCCCTCAAGGTTTAAAAGGAAAAATATTCCACATCCTTTATCATTAATCCCTTCCAATGACTTTTGGGAACATTGAGAATATGGAAGAGGAGGTGGAGAATACCCTGGAAAAACCTCAGTTGGCTCTGGCAGTTGCTGTAAATCCTAAGAGAATGTTATAAAGTCGGGCAGCGTGAATGTAATAGCACCTCTGGGCACCCTGGGAATCTCCCATAGTGCCTCAATATGGCAAGCAGTTACTTGTTGCTAGTGCCCTTTATGCTTCCACTTATTTTAACTCAGGACATTCCCTTTATTTTTTCCTCTAAAGTTGTTTCTCTCACCCTTTATGAGACATATTCTATATTGGGTTATTAAATCAATAAAATTCAATGGGTGAGATATGAAAAATATCACAGTGAATAAAAGTAAGAAGAAAGGAAATGGGCAACACTCAACGTCCCATCAGCCATGTTTAACGTTCAACTTCACAGATAATCTAGTCAGGCATGCATATATCTGATATGATCAATTGTATGGAAAAGCAAAACCTTCTGGTTTCAAATATATGAATGAGAAAACCTATGAGAACCTTACATTATTCTGATTTAACTTCCCCTAGGATCTTCTATAATTTTTTCCCCTCAGAATCAATAGGGCAATCTGATAATGAAATCTGAGACTATATTGAAGAGAGTTACTTGGGTTGGGGATAAGGAGACAACTGTTGGAAAAGTGGACTTAGAGTTCCCAAGACAACCATCTACCTACAGTTACATTTTGTAAATGTGGAAAAGAACAATACATGTGTGTTCACAACATTTCACTGATGTGGCAGATTTAAAAAGAGCATGAATTACATTTTTTCTGATAACTTTCTTTCCCAAGTTTGTTATTTTGTGGAACAGTGCTACTTACACCATCAAGGAAATTATATTTTAATATTTTCCCTCAGAGTCAGCAATAGTGATTTTGTCCTATATTCATTTTTCTTCAACAAGACCTGCCACACTAAAGAAAATAAAAAAATATATTTATATAATCTGAATATGCTATGCAAAGATAAGTTGGTATGAATAGAAAGATCCATCAGATATACAGATGGGAGTAGATGAGGAAGCTACAGATGAATATGTGTATATAATATGCTCACATTCATAAATATGTTAGGGCAGCATTACAAGAAGTTGAAAACAGTCTGGGAAGCAGGAATGAGGGTTAGAGTGACATATACTTCACATTTTGTTGACTTTTGTCATGTTCATATTGTTTTCATTGAGATATTAATTTCATAATACAAAGTACCACAATAAACATTATCAGTAACTCACCACCAGAATTACTGTTCTAGTTTTCTATTCACTTAAAAAAAATGTTACGTCCCTATTGTTCTCAGAACTCTTTCTTTAAAATTGGGGATCATAGATGGTAGGCATTTTGCAACAGGCAGGGCAGTCTACAAAACAAGCAGTTGTTACCCAAAATGCCCACAGCATCTCCACTGAGGAAAACTGGTTTCAGCTTAAGGATGGATTTTGTTGGTTTCTTTGCTCACACTATTTCTTGTATCTGATGTCTTACTCTTTTTTTGAATTATTTTTTAGTTTTGCTGGACCATATCTTTCAGTCATATTATTTTTCAGGAAAAAACAACATGCATCTAGTATATTTTCCAAATCCTTTTCATGTTTAAGAACCTCTATTTTCCCCATGATTAAATGGGTCTAGAATTCAAGGTTCAGAATCCTTTGCCTTCATACTTTTGAAGACATTTCATCATTGCCAACTAGCATCCCCTGTTGAAAAAAAAAAGTAAAATTCTCCTTCTTTACTTTATAACTACTTTCCCCCCTCTTTTTCTAGGAAGTTATCTTTTAGGTTCAGAAACATCTCTAGCATGTGTCTTAATGTAGTTCTTATTTTGTTATTTCTTCTGTATTTAGAATCTATATCCCTGAACTTTTATGTTGCTATTAGAACAAGTAAAATCACAGAAACAGGAAAATGTCTTGATCTTGCCAATGCTAGAATGTTAGGGAAAGGAGCAATCAGGAAAGTAGATAGATAAGATTAATATGCAGTTATTTTTAAAATTTCTTTTAAACCAGTGATACCTAGTCTCTTAAGGGTAAGAATTTCATTCCTCTCAGAACAGGAGTTTCCAAAAGCAATGGACTATTGCCTTGCAATTTATTTAATTGCCTAGAGATGTAATTGAGAAAATTATCTGACAGAACCAGCAATGCCTTGGTTGCACATAGGAATGGGCAAATCTGCAAATTAATCTCCCTGCACAAAAGAATGAACGGACATTTGAAGACTTCCGTAATAAGACTTTTAATTCAGTTCAGCTATCTTTACCAAAGCAATTTGGAGATAACTTCAGAAATCTTATTCAAATAAATGAAGGTTCAAATGATTATCATTTGTATGATAAATCCCATCACCAGTATGCCACCCACTTCTACTTGCTTCCTAATAAGTATATATCACCTTATTAATATTCATCCATTCACTTGTCATATTCTGGGGAGAATGAAACAGATCTTTTCCTCCCCATTTTTTAGAAAATGGGATTGAAATCCAAAGGAAGTAAATGATAATCTGGTTTTCATTAATTTTCTATTCATTCAGACATTTCTTGAGCTCATACTAATCCAGGAACTACCATAGATACTGATGATACAAAGATGACCAAAGGAGTTTTTAGTGTACTGTGTAAGACAGGCATATAAGGAAATTATCACAATACAATGTCTACAGAGTATTCCCAAATTAAACAGAATTTTCCCTTGTATCAAAATCTGTGGTATCCCACTCTTTTAGTCTCTCTCTTTTTCTTTTAGTCTCTCTCTTTTCTTCTAGGGTATCCACCCTTCCTATTTGTCACCACATTCTTCCTTCCTTCCAACCATCCTCCACAGAGATACTCCTAAAGCTCAAGTCTAGTAATGTTCTTGATTGATAGAAACACTCAAATTACTCTCTCAACCCCAGGAAAAAGGCATGTTAAATCACACATAAGGCCCAATCTCACTATTTGTTCAATCATATCCTTTTAATATCTCCACTTCGTTCAACACTTAAGCCATACCAAAAGTCTACCAATCCCCTACAACTCCCCAAACATTTGATTTCTGTGGTTTTAACACACTTCTAATTGCCTAGAATTGGCCACCTGTACCGCCTCCAAAGGATCCTTTTAATTGTTACCTCCACTTAATAAAGCCTGATGTAATCTCTAAGGGAAAGAAGTAACCACCACCTCTTTGTCTTCTGGCTGCATCTTGTTTTACCACTGTCATAGGCCTTATTATACTGTAATGCGTTTATTCATTTACATACGTGTCTCCTATCAAGCCGCGAATTCCTTGAAATCATGCGTAAAGCCTTCTTTATCTTTTTATATGCGTAAAGCCTTCTTTATCTTTTTATATCTTTTTATAAACTACCTATAAATGTGCTGAGATATGGTAGATAGTTTTAATAAGTTGTCAAACTGATTGAGTTCTCAACAAGAGTACTATGAGATGTGAATATGGTAGATGGGTCTTCCTTTCTACTCAGTCTAAGGCAGTGGTTTTCAAAGTGTGGTCTCTGGACCTCTAATACAAACATCATCTGGGAATGTGTTAGAAGAGCAAAGTCTCAGAACTTGATCTATCCCTGTCCCAAGACCGGTGAAATCAGAAACTCTGGGGGTGGGGCTCAACATTCTGTGTTTTTACCAGTCCTTCAGGTGATTCTTATACAGGTGAAAGTTTGAGAACTGTCCTAAGGAAATAGTCCTCCTGTGGGCACTGTGCCTGGTGGCTATTGTAGATGAAAATAAGTAAAACCTTAACTTTTTAGAAGGTTACTTATGGATAGGTTCTAAGAATTGGCCCATAGAAGAGAAGGCAAATTCTCATGGGCATGAATATCACAGGACAATTGCATGAAACATAATGTCAAAAAACAGAGAATGTGCCAAGCATCAAGTGATAGAAATGGAGCATGGCATATCAGGGAGCTACAACAGTAATGACTGGAAGATGAAGATAAGTCATCAGGAGACAGAAACTCCAGAATAGCAGAGCATGTGAGCAGGAGCTAGCTGGGAGCAAAGGGAGTTGGCAGCAAAGTCCAAATAACTGGAAACAGAACAACTAGAGATTAGGTTACTGCAGAAGGAATGTTTAAGTCTTCACCACACCCAGAAGAAGACTGCAGAACATAGAAGAGGGAAAATGGCAACACATAAAGATAAAAGATAAAAGATAACTGAAAGAGAGACCTAAGAATTTCTGGTTAGAGGTAATTTACTAACTTCCTATGTGAAGGAGGATTGGGACTCAATGGTAGACTCATATCTACCATAATATTTACACATTCTAATTGTGTAATATAGCCAAGTTGTCAGGTAATGAATGGGCTTTAGCACTCTATACGATGGCATTCTAATCCTAGCTTCCCTGATTATCAGCTGTGTGTTCTGAGTATTTTTATTTTAAAATGGGAAAACAACCCTCAGAATGGGAGAAAACACTTGCAAACGAAGCAACCACCACCAAGGGATTAATCTCCAAAATATACAAGCAGCTCATGCAGCTCAGTATCAAAAAAACAAACAACCCAATCCAAAAATGGGCAGAAGATCTAAATAGACATTTCTCCAAAGAAGACACACAGATGGCCAAAAAGCAAGTGAAAAGATGCTCAACCTCACTAATTATTAGAGAAATGCAAATCAAAACTACTATGAGATATCATCTCACATTGATCAGAATGGCCATCATCAAAAAGTCTACAAAAAATAAATTCTGGACAGGGTGCGGAGAAAAGGGAACCCTCCTACCCTGTTGGTGGGAATGTAAATTGGTGCAGCCACTATGGAGAACAGTTTGGAGGTTCCTTAAAAAACTAGAAGTAGAACTACCATATGACCCACTCCTGGGCATATATCCAGAGAAAACCATAATTCAAAAAGATACATGCACCCCAATGTTCATTGCAATGCTATTTACAATAGCCAGGATGTGGAAGCAACCTAAATGTCCATCAACAGAGGAATGAATAAAGAAGATGTGGTACATATATATACAGTGGAATATTACTCAGCCATAAAAAAGAGCAAAATAATGCCATTTGCAACAACATGGATGGACCTAGAGATTGTCATACTCAGTGCAGTAGGTCAGACACAGAAAGACAAATATCATATGATATTGCTGTTAGGTGGAATCTAAAAAAAGGGGGGGTACAAATGAACTTATTTACAAAACTGAAGTAGAGTCATGGATGTAGAAAACAAACTTATGGTTACCAGGGGATAAGGGGGGGAGGGGACAGATAAATTGTGAGATTGGGACTGACAATATATACACCACTATACATAAAATAGGTAACTAACAATAACCTGCTGTATAGCATAGGGAACTCTACTTAATACTCTGTAATGGCCTATATCAGCAGTCCCCAACCTTTCTGGCACCAGGGACCGATTTTGTGGAAGACAATTTTTCCATGGACTGGGGCAGGGGATGGTTTCAGGATGATTCAAGCACATTACATTTACTGTGCACTTTATTTCTATTAGTACATTGTAATATATAATGAAATTATATGACTCACCATAATGAAGAATGAGTGGCAGCCCTGAGCCTGTTTTCACTTGCCACTCACTGATAGGGTTTTGATATAAGTCTGCAAGCAATTGATTTATTATGGTCTCTGTGCAGTCAAACCTCTCTGCTACTGATAATATGCATTTGCAGCCGCTCCCCAGCACTAGCATCACTATCTCAACTCCACCTCAGATCATCAGGCATTAGATTCTCATAAGAGATGTGCCACCTAGATCCCTCACATGTGCAGTTCACAGTAGGGTTCATGCTCCTATGAGAATCTAATGCCGCCACTGATCAGACAGGAGGCAGAGCTCAGGCGGCAATGCGAGCGACGGGGAGTGGCTATAAATACAGATGAAGCTTCGCTCTTGCCCGCTGCTCACCTCCTGCTGTGCAGCCCGGTTCCTAACAGGCCACAGACCAGTATCAGTCCATGGCCTGGGGGTTGAGGACCCCTGGCCTATATGGGAAAAGAATGCTCAAAACAAAAACAAAAACAAAACAAAGGAGCAGAAGTAGAGTCGCAGATGTGGAAAACAAATGTATGGTTACCAGGGGATAAGGGGGAGGGGAGGGGTAAATTGGGAGATTGGGATTGACATATACACACTACTATATATAAAATAGATAGCAATAAGAACCTACTGTATAGCATAGGGAACTCTACTCAATACTCTGTAATGACCTACATGGGAAAAGAACCTAAAAATAGAGTGGATATATGTGTATGTAAAACTGATTCACTTTGCTGTACACCTGAAACTAACACAACATTGTAAATCAACTATACTCCAAAAAAAGTTTTAAAATTAAAAAATAAATATGTACATCACAATAGATTAGTTTTAATAATTAATGATAAAATGGCAATAAAGTATTGTGTGTTCTAGTTGACACATATAAGATACTCAATACATGATAGTGATTATTATATTTACTTTAAGAAATTGGTCCTAAGTCCTGCATGCAATAGCCATACTATCTGCATAAAATTTTCCATAATATGATAAAGTGATTCTCACTTAGACCTCGTTGTGTCATAAGTGCCAGTTAGTAACCTTTGTCTAGGGTGGTAGTGGTGGGTGTGTAGGCAAACTCCCCAACTCCTGACGCCCCATTAGTTCTTTCCTACTTACTGTTGGGTTTATATTTATCCCTATTCACATGATAGATGAGGTTACTTGATCCCTACAGTGAAACAGTTGATTACATAACATTGGAGGCAAAATAATTCTGTGGTATGATGCTATTAATTTGGCCAAAATACATTTCACACATTATATTGCTGTCTACTCAGAAACAGAAAACATTTTTTTAACTAGAACAACAGAATAAAGGGCCACACATTGCATCTTCCATCTTTTATCAAGAGCCTTCAAAGAATAAAGTGGGAATGGATTTCCTTTCCTTTGCCATCTGCTCCTATTGATTTGATTAAGCCCAGAGAGATTCTAGCAAAAATCTAATTTGTAGGACTTTAATCATGGTGTGGTGTAAAGAGTAGTAAGCAGGATTTGAGTATCAACTACTAGTTTATTAGCTGTGAGATCTTAGGCAAGTCACTTCATCTCTTTGAACCTCAATATTCCTCACCTGTAAAATGAGGATGAGGTGATACACCCACTCTCCTTCACAGGGTTCTTTTGAGATGCAACTGCATGTGAATACACTGTTTAAAATGTGCAAAAATTAGCTATTCCCTATTCTTAGTTGCTCTGTTAGGAAGTATTTCTTCATACTTCACCACAGGTTTCATATAACTCTGCCTGGATCCTGACTGTTCTAACTTGCTAGGACATAGATGTAGATGTATCCTGGTTTTGATCTGTAATCAATTAATGCACAGAATAAACACCATAACCATAACCTTGCTTTGCTCTATAATCAGACATTTTAGTTCTGCTCTTTTAGAGAAATAAAAATTCCCTATTCTCTCAAATTGTCTACTGATGAGTAAGCTGCATTTTACCCCCAAATTTTATGGTCTTTAAAAAATGAAGACACCGAGTATAGTGTTTATTACAAGAGGCATTAATAACAGCCTGCTGAATAAAGGCTGTCTGTTATATGTCAAGTGGTTCTAGAGTACTGTGCTTCACAGTTCAGAAAATAATGCTAACCTAAAAAGCAGGTGGTGAATCCTAATTCAAGGAAAGATGTTTGTCGTAACAGGTTGTTCTTAGAGCTAAGGAAAGTCTTTATCATCTGTCTGAGCATAAGGTGTTCTGGTGTTTGGGAAACGGGTAAATAAAGCGTTATTATGTAAGGTGTAGAGGGATGGCCAATTACAAAAATAGAATATAGGATGTGAATTAGCATTAAAACTGTAGAGAGGCAGCTTTAAAACTGTACAGAGGAAGATGGGTTTAAAATGTGATCTAGAAAGGTTCAATTCCTAGTTCTCTTGCCTTCCTGTGGAGGGTGGAGCAGGTCAATGAAATCCTGAACCTCTACTTTCTTATCTATTAAGTGAAGATCATCAACTCTACCCTGAGAAATGGTTGCAGATATATAATGAGAAGTTACATGTGAAAATATCTTGGTGCCCGACACAGAAAAGGTACTAAAAAAAAATCTGTTTCTATGATTTTTCTTATTTGTTTTTTTTTCTTTCTTTTCCTTTTCTTGCTCTCCTTTTTATCACTTTTTCTTTTATCTTCCTAGGGCCCAAGTCATCCTTTTGGTGGGATTTAGAAGGCATTTTAGGAACTTATAGAGTGACTTCAAGCTAGGTTAGCCAGTTTTAATTTTCAATGTAGTAGTTGTGAAGATGGCTGCTTAATAGAGATTTCTAGATATTAAACTACTTGTATTATTCATCTGCATATATGCATAAAAATAAGACCTGGTGAATGGCCAGAAAGAGAAGTTAAGAACAAGAGGCTACCTCAGAAAAATGGATGATTCCATGGCTGGGGCAAGGAAAGTATAAGGATGGACCTGGAATATTTTGTGGTGCCAGAAAGTAAATGCTCAAAGAGTGATCAAGATCTATTCATAGAACACAGGAACAAGCATGAAGGGGATACCTGGGACTAAATCTGGGAAAACTGGAGTGGCAAAGTAAATTATGATAGTAACAAATAACTGGCTGATAATTGTATGACCCCATGCAAATGTAAATAATAAAATAAATATAAAAATGAATATGGGAGAAGGGAAAGCTCTTCATTAGACTAGAATGCCAACTAATGAACATAGACAAAATGATGGAATTAGAAAATTACCATTTGGTAACCATAATAGTAATAATTAACTCGGGCAAGAATCATCATGCTAAAACTAGTGGGTGAATATTTATTGAGGAACAAAATATTTATATATTCCCATAAAATACTTATTCATTATAAAAGGAGAAGTAGTAATTTTATAGTAGAGAAACCTGGTGGATACCACCTTCACCAAGTAATCAAAGCTAACATCACTAGTAATAAAACCATGTGACATCATGGCCCCTGATACAATGCACTGAGAAGGAACCAACATCCCTTCTGTGGTATTGCAGCCCCAAATGCACAACCTGAATCTAATCATGAGGAAATAGCAGAAAAAGTCAAACTGAAAGACAGTCCTCAAAATAACTGGCCTGTGTTCTTCAAAAATGTCAGTCATGAAAGACAAAGAAAGGCTGAGAGGAACTATTCCAGATTCAAGGAGACCAGAGACATGACAACTAAATGAAACACATGATTCTGGATTGGCCCTTAGAACAGAAGAAAAAAAATATATTTTTAGTGTGAAGCACATTATTGGGACAATTAGCATAATTTTAATAAGGTCTATTAATTAGATGATAGTATTGTTATCAATGTTAGTTTCCTGATTTTGGTGGTCATAATGTGATTATATAGGAGAGTGTCTTTGTCATTTTGGAAATAAACCCTAAAGTATTTAGAAATTGTCTTAGTAAGTTCAGGCTACTATAACAAAAATATTATAACCAAAGAGATTTATTTCTCACAGTTCTGGAGGCTGGGAAGTCCAAGATCAAGGCATCAGCCAATTTGGTGTCTGGTGAGAACCAGCTTCCTGGTTTATAGACAGTTATCTTCTTGCTGTATCATCATCTGGAAGAAGGGGGCACAGAGCTCTTTGGGATCTTTTCCATAAAGGCACTAATCTCATTAATGAGGACCTCATCCTCATGACCTAATCACCTCCCAAAGCCCCACCTCCTAATACCATCACACTGGGGCTTAACATTTAACATATGAATTTTGGGGGGACACAAACATTCAGTCTATAGCAGAGGTAATGGGGCATCATGCCTGAAACTTACTCTCAATTGATGCAGAGGAAAAATTATCAATCAATCAATTTATCTGTTGAGAGGGGGAAGAGAATGATAAAGAAAATATGATAAAATATTACCAAATGGGGAACCTAGATAAGTATATATGGGAATTCTTTGTACTACTCTTCTGATGTTTCTTTAAGAGTGAAATGATTTCAAAATAAATTTTAAAAGTTAAAAAACTTAAGAAAAAAACACCACCTCGACAATGGACAGATTTCTTGACCCAAGCCTTGGCTTCACTGATTAGCTGTGTGACAGTGAGAACCTTACCTAAATTCTCCATGCTCAAGTTTTCTCATATGTAAATGGAGGAAATGATAATATCTGCCTCTTGTGTCGTTAAAATAATTAAACAAATCATATTAGGTGCTTAGCACTGTGTTTGAAATGTATTAAGTACTCGATGAATTGCAGCTATTGTTATTGTTATATTACAGGCATGAAACAAATTAAGCACATCATTTCTCTTTTAGACCTTTCTTTAGTACTCTTCCATGTGCTCATAGGACCTTATATCTAACTTCATTTTACTACCAGTTAATACTTTGTTATAATTGTTTGTTTGCATGTCTGTCTTTCTCACTGTACAGGTAGCTCCTTGAGGATGGCAAACCTGTTTTCTCATCTTTCTGGCTCTAGTGCCTAGCATACAACAAGGTGCATTTACTCTGAGGAATGTTACAAAAGACAACACGCTAGCATATAGGTGCTTTATGACTATGTTTGACTGAATGACGGTAAGGGGGGTTACAACGGCAGAGCACAGAAGGAAGTCCTAAACATATAACCAAAACATATAAGATGTTGATTTATTTGCACTAAGCAAATGTTTCTTATACTCTATAAGACTACATACATCACCTGTAATTGTGAGCGAATTTGAGACTCTCAGTTCATTAGGATAACCAACCACAGGTGATTAACTTTGGTTTGCAAAAGAGGAAAGAAAGGATGATAGAAATGATAGAAACAATGCATAAATCTTTAAGACACAAGAAATCGTGTAGTATTTGTTTGGCTGGATATTAGAGAGACATGCAAATAGCCCATTACTAATTTAGAATCTTTAAGTCACTAGACTAATCAGGATTTCATCTCCAGGGATTAACATAATCGATACTTTGGCTGTATCCTTGTAGGGAGTCTGAAATGTACTCTGAGGAATCTTACAAAAGATAAGTAAATAACATTAAACACAAGTTTGTCTCAGGGCATTTTTCGCTATCACGTGTCTGCTATCTTTTAAATGAATATTTTGAATAAAAGGAGAAAATACAAAGCCCTAAATAATTTCCCTGTTGGGTATGAGTAACTACCCATATGCCTTCTAAGAAAAATCAGTAAATGGAGTGACCATTAAGAAACAGAGAGTTCAGGAGTTAAAGTGTCTGAACAACATGGTTTTATTCACAATTCAGTTGTGTTTCCAAGATCACAGTATGACCTCAAAAGGCATCACACTCCCTGAAATGTCTTTCATCTAGATGTACGATGAAAGCATAGATTATCCATCAGAGTGGACTTAAGGGTTTTGGGGTGGGGGAGCTCCAGCTGGCTCTCTACCCCTGGAGTATTTTATCATCGTGTAGTTGGTTAAGATCTGATAGGGGAATCAAAACAACATTCTTCTGCAAAGTAATTACTACTTACACTATATGACCTTTTCAGGTTGGACAAAAGTCTAAATTTCTTGCTAGTTGAATGCAGACCTTAGTATATTTGAAAGTTGAAAAGTGAATTGAGGAAGTAATGAGTAACTCTACACAAAGACCATTCTGTAATCCTTTGAAGCCCAAGATCATCCCCAAACCACTGTTATTTTGAGAAATTTATGGGAACTGAAGCGGGAGCTATGTAAAGGGTCAGCTTGTTAAGATTAAAGAATATATAAATAAACCCAAAGAGCTTCTGAGAATCAACACATCCTCCCTGAGTGGTCTCTCCTTCATTTTGCATAGTAGATTATTTTCCTGGGCCATATGCTTAGCAGACTATTATGTTTTCTCCCCACAAGTGAATTCCTTAGCTCAGAATTCAGCCTGAACATCATAATATACAAACACACACAGGATTAGGACAGAGAAACGCAAAGTTACTTTAAGGCACAGAGCATAGTTTCTTGATCAGAAAAAGACTGTTTCAAAGGAAAGAAGAAATATATTTGAAAAGAGGGTATCAATTGAAGAGGTCATTCATGAATTCATTTTAAGCATTATTGAGATTGTCTCTGAGCCTCAGGGTATGCTAGGCAGGTGCTGGGAATGCAAGGAGAAAAAGGAGGGCGTGAGAAGCTAGTGCTATTCAACCTTTTCCAAACACTGAACAACAGAGAGTGCCTAGGCAAGCAAATGCTACAGTCTTGCCCATCTGGCAGGTATATCCCTGTTATGGGCCATCTGAGACTGATGTAGGAAATTTTTGAATCACTTCTTCTCTCCTTGCTCTGATTCCTTACAAAGAAGCCTGATAAAAGTAATTTGCTTTCCTATGCAATATGGCCATAAGGAGAAAATGCATTTGCTCTATGATCACAGCCAATTATCTACTGAGGAAGGACTGGGAAGTGATAGCTCACATTGCAATCTAATAGAGTGCAATTTCAGTTTCTAGACCCCAGCCTCATTGTATTATCACTGTGAGCAAGTCTCACCAAATGTTCTACTTGAAGGCCTTTAGGTAATGTAGTTTCTGCATCTTTAAGGCTGAGGACCACAACCTAAAGGTGGCCTTGTTTCATTGATATCTTGCTTCATGCATTCTTCTGCGCACAACACGAGCTCTCTTCTAGGTTTCTTGACCATCTTTATCCTTGTTTCTTCTTGGTGAAACATAATGGAAGACCATGGGTTTTCTGCCATCTTTTTTTTTCTGTCTGCTATTGTAACTAAACAAGCTTATTTCTGCCTTGGAGTCATAGTATTTATTACTTTCGCTGGAATGTTCTTGGTGCCTTCTCCTCATTCAGGTTTCAGCCCAAGTGCTACTTCTTAGAAAGGCCTTTCAAGACCATCCAATCTCAGGTAGTTACACCTCTGTCATCACTGTTTATTGTATTAATCTTATTTATTTTTTATGAGCTTATTTTATGTCTCCTGCCACTAAAATGTAAGCTCCCTGGGGGCAGGGGCCTTGTTTGTTTTGACCACCATTCACTCCTCAAGACTTAGAATAACACAGGAACTTAGTAAACATTTGTTTCTATGAATGAATGAGTGAGTGAATGAATGAATGAATAAACATAGCTCATAGATTTGGGTTGGGATTCTACCTGACATCCTGAAGCAAGTTACTTGAGGGTAACTTAACTTTTCTGAACTTGTTTCCCCATCTGTAAAATGGGGATAATATCTCCTTTCAAAGAGGATTAACTAAGATGATCTGTGTTTGCAATAAGATACTTGTCAATACATATTTTTGTTTTCCTTCCTATTCCCTTTTAATACATTTTTGTAATGCAAAGAAAGTTGTTTTTAAACTCATCTAATTAGTAACTAACCACATTATTTTGTGCTTTTCTCCTGCACGCTTTAAATGTTTGGGTTCTAGTCTCACACGTCTTGATTTATAATTCCTTTTTTTATTCAAATTCAACATTCTCACTTCAATTGAAGTGAGCCTAGAACAGTGGCTTTCTTTTTATCACTAGTTCATATTTTTTACCTCTTCATCCTGAGGAAGATACAGTAGCACAACTTTCTTTCCTCAAATATTTACTATAGTAATAAAAATAGCTACAATTTACTAAGTACTACTATGTACTTGGCAATGTGTTAAGCATTTTACATACACGATTTTATCTAATTCTATCTGGTAAATATTATGACAATGATAATATTTAGACGAGTATTATAACAGTCATTGTAGATGATAAAATTGAAATTCAAAGGGACCTGCCGATGGTCACACAATTAGTGAGTAGAAGGGAAAGGATTTGAAGTCAACCCTCTGACTCCAGAACCTTTGCTCTTAGCTACTGTACTATATTACCTTCTCTGGCACCTACTGGGCCTTTGAGATCCAAAGATCAATAAGACAAAATCCTTGTCCTCGAGGAGCAAGAAGTCCACTGTTGGAGGCAGCAATGAACATAATACTCATCATTAGGTACGATTTGTTTATTTTTGTTTTTATTTCCATTTCTCTAGGAGGTGGGTCAAAAAGGATTTTGATGTGATGTATGTCATAGAGTATTCTGCCTATGTTTTCCTCTAAGCGTTTTATAGTGTCTGGCCTTACATTCAGGTCTTTAATCCGTTTTGAGTTTATTTTTGTGTATCGTGTTAGCGAGTGTGCTAATTTCATTCTTTTACATGTAGCTGTCCAGTCTTCCCAGCACCACTTATTGAAGAGGTTGTCTTCTCTCCATTGTATATTCTTGCCTCCTTTATCAAAAATAAGGTGGCCATATGTGCGTGGGTTTATCCATGGGCTTTCTATCCTGTTCCATTGATCTATATTTCTGTTTTTCTGCCAGTACCATACTGTCTGGATTACTGTAGCTTTGTAGTATAGTCTGAAGTCAGGGCGCCTGATTCCTCCAGGGAGTGAATGAGTTTTTATATGGAAGTTTTGGCAAAGCTTTAAAGAGTAGTAGAAGCTTTCATATAGAAAATGGATGAGGGGAGGGGGGTTTCAAAATCACTGGAACATTGTGTGCAAAGCTTAGAGGCATGGGAGAGCACACTGTGCTGAGAAAAGACTGAACTTCTATGAAGCTGAAACCTAGAGTGAATTTGCAGGGTTTGGGGAGGGAAATGTGGCAAAATGCAGGAAAAGAGAGAGGGACCCGAGAATCAAGTTTTGAGGTAGATTTTCAAGGAGTTCGGACATTAGCCCATTTTATTTCAGAGACGAACATCATCAGATCTGCATTTCAGAAAGATCTTTCTAATTCTGACCTCTCTCATACTCATTTGAGTGGTAAGAGCAAAGCTTTATTTGTAATGTCATCACTACTCAAAAGGCAAATCCAGCCCCTTTCCAAAAGCATGTTTCATCACTGTTTTCAGACCCTACTGACTCAAACCAACCCATTTTCCTCTTTTTCTCCCTCTGGAACCCCCTTAAAAACAGATGATTATTCATTAGGAAAGAAAAAATAACCTGTCTCTAACATTCAAAAAACAGGAGTGTTTCTTTGAACAACTATTCCATTTATATCTGTAATTGTACTTACATATACGTATTTGGGATTTTCCCTCCTTTATCCCTATGCCCTCCTACCTGAGCTACCTGTAGATAAATGTTGAGACTTTGGATTTCTTTAGCAATAACTTCTGAAAAGACTTTCTCCTTATTTAAAAAGAACTACCCCCTCCTCATCCCCCTAAATTTACCCCCAATAATTAGTTTTAAAATTTTTCTTAATCAGGTATATACAATAGATGGAAAACACCACGGCCTGAACCCTTCTGTTTTTCGGCATGACTTATATAGTCCTGGCAGGCACTCTGTGTCCTTGATTAGGTGGTTGCTAATCAGGAAAGGAGGACATTCCAACTGTGCTCTCTGGTGACACTGAGATTTGTGCTCAGCAAGAAGCTTATTTTTTTGCCTCACTCTGTCCATTCCGTGATCACCTCCAAGTTATTTTCCAACTCTTGTTGCTGTCTGCTACCTATACTAAATGAATACTAATAGTGTTTATAAAAACCTTTGTACCCATCTAAGCTGTTAGACTATTAAGGTCATTTTCTTTAGAAACATTTTCTTCTTTCAGGCTTATGTTTTGCCCTCGTTATTCTGCCCTTGTCTCTTTTCAAAATGTAGCATCTTTTCCACTATGTTCAAAGGTAATGAAGTCTTTTTATTGGTTAGATGTGGTCATGATAGGTATGAATGGATCCACTGGCATTAAGGTCATCACCAAGGATCCTGAGAAACATCTTAAAAAAGAATAGCTTCTTTGCCTTGGAACAAAAACAAAGCAACACAAAACCCACCAGCTTAAATGCCCTGAGAGAAGGCTAGACATGTTTTCCCTTGAGAAAACACCTGATCAGTCCCCAAGATGTCTAAGGTGATTAACTTAAAAGATTATCTATGTAAACTTTTATATGGATATTACAAGTCAGTGCATGACCTGAAATCAACCACCCGGTACTCCTCACAAATTTGAACCAATAATACTTTTTATGTACACATTCCTGCAAAAGTTCACATCTTACTGAAGGGTGCGTCCTTGGGAATTACTGTCTCTGATGTAGAAAGGAAACTTGTTGCTATGTGCACTGTCATCATTGGGACTCAAGCCAAGTACATGCTAGAAAGCCTCAACTGTTGATCGATGGCAAGTACATCAGCTTGTTTAAAATACCATGGAGTTCTCCAGGCATTTCATTTCCTAATTGTGAACAATTATTTGCATTTGATTTAGATCTCATCCTGCTGCCTGGAAGTCAGATGGCAACACCACCAGAGACAGAGGAAGTAATTACATAATCTCCAATATCTTTCCATCAATTAATTTATTTGGATGAGTTTAAATGGTAACATAAGGAAGTGCTTGATAGCGTTAGCTACAGGCAGGCAAGAGGGGTGGTGATGGTAAAATGAGTCATCTACATTCTCCAGCTCAGCTGTGTTATGGTTAGCTCATGCTTATTAAAGCAACGCTGCAATCTTGAACTCGCTTTTCAGTAAAGATTAATGGAAGTTCTAGTAGGGTTTGGGAATGTATTAAACATTTTCCTGATAATTTACCAATGTTCTTATTCAGTTTATCTAATTATAATCTGAAAGTCGAGTTAAGGATAATAATAACCCCTTTGAAAGTCGTTCTAAGTCTAAAATAAGATTATATCTGAAAAATTACTTCCGTTACTGGCCAATGGCTGTAATTTCTTAATGCATGAAAGTCACTGTTTTTGTTTTTGTTACGATTAATGTCAATTTATTTCGAGAAAATATATGGCAACAACTTTATGAGATAAAATATCTCAGTAACAAAATCCTTTTACTAGAAATGAGTTAGAAAAGAGAAGAGTTATTCCCTCTCATTCTTTCGAAGAGTAAGAGTAAGAAGAGAGGCTCAAATGACTAATGGTTTTGATAAGTTATTGCACATTTCACGGAATCATGGTTCTCAAACTTCTGGTGTCTGTAGCCTGCTTTGTTGAGACAAAAGACCATACAGACACCTAGTCAACCTACTCCCAGATGCCAACCCCAAATAAACCAACCTGGAAAACTGGAGATTAGAAAGGGGTGATAAGAAAGGAAGACAACCAATATCTTGTGTACCAAGGATGTACTTGGAGCTGAGCCAGACACTTGACATAACTCCATGGGCAGATTTTAGAATTCATCTCAACTGCTCTTAAGTACATCATCCCTTTTTCTCAGTCAGCTATACTAGTAACTCTTGCACTTGTGCACTAAGGGGGGTAAGGAGGATGGGGGAACTGTGTTGGGAATAAGGACAGAGGTAGTAAATGGTGGTAAAGGCAGACTATCAGCGGAGGTATTCTCGCAGGCTTCCTGCCTCTCCTTCCTTCTTCATTCACCCAGGCCTGCGGGTGGCCCTCCGACAGTTATCCTGAGATGATGGAAATAAACTGCATTGCTTATCAGCACCCTGTGAGCAGCAGTGCAGTAGCTGTCCAGACTTTCCAGGCTGTACTTGTGAATTTACAGTCACAAAGAAATTCAGATTAATGGGACTTCCTTTTTTTTAATCTCTTCTCCCTCTGCTGACAGGGACCATCATACTGATACCGTAGGAATATTATCTCATCTGCTTTTCAAAAAGAAAGCCTTTCTAGCTTATTGAGGATTATGAGGCAACCATATTAATTCCATCCTTCTTAAGTGGTTTATCTGTATTGTTATGGAATGTGAGTGGGGGTGGATTCCTCCACACACACCCACTCCCTTACAGTGGCCAAGAACTGAGAGGGAGCACAAAATAGATGTATCTCTGTGAGTATGTATAAGAGGCAGTATCTCTAAATACATCCCCTAAAAAGTACAAAATGAATGTTTCGTTTCGAATTATTTTTTTAATTTTTAATTGAAGTATAGTTGATTTACAATGTTGTGTTGTTTTGAATTATTAATCATTATCTTTCCCTCTAGTGAGAAAACCATTTACAGAGGGCTGTCCTTAAGCCCTCTTTAATGCAGAATGTTCTTAAGCCTAACGGAATTTCTGCATGGAAACTGTAAATAGTTGAGCATGCTTTTTAAAAAATATTCTTTCTTTACGCCTTCCTCCCATTCTAGATGTATTTTTCCCCTCTGCCTCTATTTCCGATTTTTCTGGTCTCTTTTTTTTTTTTTTTTTTTGCGGTACACAGGCCTCTTACTGTTGCGGCCTCTCCCGTTGCGGAGCACAGGCTACGGACGCGCAGGCTCAGCAGCCATGGCTCACGGGCCCAGCCGCTCCGTGGCATGTGGGATCTTCCCAGACTGAGGCATGAACCCGTGTCCCCTGCATCCGCAGGCGGACTCTGAACCACTGTGCCACCAGGGAAGCCCTCACCTCTCTTCTTTATGCTTCTTCTTTTCACTGTATTGTATTGTCCTTAAACACTCCTTGTTTTCCATACAGACTATATAGCCTTCTCTTCCTTTGATTCATGAAAAGAAGTTTTTGTAAACAAAAATTTCTACACTCAGATGGAATCATGAAAGTAGTTTGGCTTTTAAACTAAAAAGGGAAACCCTTAACATGTTTAGAAGTGCAAATGATGAGCTTCAGAAGCTCAGGATGCATATCTGAACCTCTCCATCTTCTGAGGTTCATCAATGTCTAATAAATGTGTCATTAGCAAATTCTATTAAGTGACAATCACACATCAAGCCCTACATACAATTTGGAATACCTAAATAGCTATGATGCCTTGGCACTTATTTTCAGGCATTTCAAATCCTCACTTGTAAAATGGTGGTGGGCTTTTAAATTCACACAGACCCGAGCAACTCAACATATCTTTGGGTTGCCGGCAACACTGATTGATTCCAAGAGCTATTTAATGTACGTCATAGAGCCTGTTCTCAGACTTTTCTCCCTCTTTTCTCTTTAGAGTTTGCTTTCCTGGCAGTGACAATAATGAGGCATCCACGGGCAAATAGCCATAGTGAGGGTATTTCCCATCTCACACTGCCTCAGTAAGCCCACTCCCTGTGGCAGAGGAAGGTTTATAAAAATGTGGAGAACAAGGCAGGGAAGCACTGGAATCTTTCCAACCACTGGCTCCAGTTAGAATTAATTTGTACTAAACTGACTTCTTCCTGGAAGTTTTAAAGTTGTGTCAAGCACCCATTGTTCATAGCACGAAATTTGGAGAAAAAAGGGCCTGAGTTCAAGTCATGCCACTTGCTCTAGAATTTTAATTAAGTTTCCTGTCATACTATGGAAAAATGCACCAAATCTTATGCAGTCATCTCAGGGTGGTGCCACTGTACCTCATAATTATTTTCTTTTTTATAGTCCTCTATTTTCAAGGACTTTTCCAAAATGAATGTTTATCACTCTTATAATTAACAAAAGAGAGATTTATGTTTTTAATTTAAAAAATATACAATGTAAATATCTGGTTTATTCTATAATTAAATCTCCAATAAACGATAATTACAAATATATTTCCCAATATTAAAAAAACGTTTCCTGTCATAGATAGACCTCGAGTTCCTCATAGATAGATGATAATGACTAAATAGGCTTTTATAGGGTTGCTATGAGCAACCCAGTCAATATACCTTATAAATTATTTGGCACATTGCCAGGTAAGTAGTAAAGGCTTAATTAATGGTAGTTGCTATTCTTTCTATAGAGTTTTATCCCATACTCTCTTTCAACCTCACAACAACTGCTGGTCCCCTGTGAAAATACAATCAAAAAGAAAGGAAAAAAAAAAAAACAAACTTCAAAGTAATGTCATCCAGTTCCTGACATTGCATTCTATGACATTTACTGATGATGGTAATGATCAGAATAGGTGAGCTTATGCTGCTTTGGTTAAAAAAAAATAACTCTAAAATCTAAGTGACTTTCTAGAAAAAGGTTTGTTTCTCAGTTATTTCACAGCCCAGTATCAGTTGGGCAATTGACGCTCCTTGAAAGATCTCTTCCTAGCGTAACTCTGGGATCCAGGCTCCTTTCATTTTATAGCCATCTTGGAGAATTTTCATGGAGAGTTATGTATGGTGAGGCCCTGGAGAGGGCTACATCACATCTGCCCATTTTCTACTTACCAGAATCAGTCACATGGCAGCCAAATAACATTGAGCCCAAGAGAAAGAAGTACGATGGGTGTGCATGTGGGCAACTATGCTACTATGATGATCATAGGGAGGAGAGAATGATGGTATGTTAAGAAGTTTTTATTATTGCAAGGTTAAGATCATGCAAATATTGGGCTGCTTTCTCATCTAGACACGTAGGAACTCATGTCACAGATCCAAGTTTTTGGAATTGAGTCCTTCAGAACTGAGAGAAGAACACATTTGTTAAGTTTTCTTTACTTATGGATTGTAAATGCTTTTAAATCAGTTTCAGATTTCTTTGCTTTGGCTCTTTGTTCACTTTATTCCTTGGAAAATTCTGAGGCAAGTGAACATGCAGCATTTGTTTTCCATTAACTTAATTAACTAGATTAAGAGCTGTATAAAAGGGGAAGGAGTTAACCTACCTAAGGAGGCAAAAGACCTGTACTCAGAAAACTATAAGATAACTGATGAAAAAAATAAAAGATGACACAAATAGATGGAGAGATATACCATGTTCTTGGATTGGAAGAATCAATATTGTGAAAATGACTATACTACCCAAAATAATCTACAGATTCAATGCAATCTCTATCAAATTACCAGTGGCATTTTTCACAGAATTAAAACAAAAAATTTTATAATTTGTATGGAAACACAAAAGACCATGAATAGCCAAAGCAATCTTATGAAAGAAAGACGAAGCTGGAGGAATCAGGCTTCCTGACTTCAGACTATACTACAAAGCTACAGTAATCACAACAGTACAGTACTGGCACAAAAACAGAAATATAGATCAGTGGAACAGGACACAAGGCCCAGACATAAACCTACATGTCTATGGTAACCTAATCTATGACAAAGGAGGCAAGAATATATAATGGAGAAAAGACAGCCCCTTTAATAAGTGGTGCTGGGAAAACTGGACAGCTACATGTAAAAGAATGAAATTAGAACACTCGCTAACACCATACACAAAAATAAACTCAAAATGGATTAAAGACCTAAATGTAAGGCTGGATACTATAAAACTCTTAGAGGAAAACATGGGCAGAACACCCTCTGACATAAATCGCAGCGAGATCTTTTTTGATCTACCTCCTAGAGTAATGAAAATAAAAACAAAAATAAACAAATGGGACCTAATGAAACTTCAAAGCTTTTGCACAGCAAAGGAAACCATAAAGAAAAGGAAAAGGCAACCCTCAGAATGGGAGAAAATATTTGCAAATGAAGCAACTGACAAGGGATTAATCTCCCAAAATATACAAACAGCATATGCAGCTCAAAATCAAAAAAACAAACAACCTAATCAAAAAACGGACAGAAGATTCCTGTCTTACTCCTAGGTTCTTCATGACATTTTTTTTTTTTTCTTAAATTAGGGAGGGTGGGAGGGAGGGAGATGCAAGAGGGAAGAGATATGGGAACATATGTATATGTATAACTGATTCACTTTGTTATAAAGCAGAAACTAACACACCATTGTAAAGCAATTATACTCCAATAAAGATGTAAAATAAATAAATAAATAAAACTAAGAGAGAGAAAAAAAAATGGACAGAAGATCTAAATAGACATTTCTCCAAAGAAGACATACAGATGGTTAAAAAGCACATGAGAAGATGCTCAACATCACTAATTATTAGAGAAATGCAAATTAAAACTACAATGAGGTATCACCTCACACCAGTCAGAATGTCCATCATCAAAAAATCTACAAATAATAAATGCTGGAGAGGGTGTGGAGAAAAGGGAACCCTCCTGCACTGTTGGTGGGAATGTAAACTGGTACAGCCACTATGGAGAACAGTATGAAGGTTCCTTAAAAAACTAAATAGAACTACCATATGATCTAGCAATCCCGCTCCTGGGCATATATCTGGAGAAAACTCTAACTCGAAAACATACATGCACCCCAATGTTCATTGCGGCACTATTTACAACAGCCAGGACATGGAAGCAACCTAAATGTCCATCAAGAGAGGAATGGATAAAGAAGATGTGGTACATATATACAATGGAATATTACTCAGCCATAAAAAGAATGAAAGAATGCCATTTGCAGCAACATGGATGGACCTAGAGATTGGCATACTGAGTGAAGTAAGACAGAGAAAGACAAATATCATATGACATCGTTTATATGTGCAATGTAAAAAATGGGTACCAATGAACTTATCTACAAAACAGAAACAGAGTCACAGATGTAAAAAACAAACTTATGGTTACCAGGAGGGGAAAGGGGGGGAGGGATAAATTGGGAGATTGGGACTGACATATACACACTATTATATATAAAATAGATAACTAATATGGACTGACTGTATAGCACAGAGAACTCTACTCAATAGTCTGTAATGGCCTATACGGGAAAAGAATCTAAAAAAGAGTGGGTATATGTATATGTATTACTGATTCACTTTGCTGTACACCTGAAACTAACACAACATTGTAAATCAACTATATTCCAATAAAAGTTAATTAAAAAAATAAAATAAAATTTGCACGTAATCAAAAAAGGGCAGGGGAAGGAGAGAACTATAGCTACACACATTCTCATGGATACATCTCAAAAACATACATTTGAAAAAGACCAAAAAACGTACATTTGAGCAGAAGAACTAAGTTGCAACCCCCCCCCCATACTGAACATGCTTCCATGATCACAACCTGGGAAAATAAATAATATATTGTTTCAGAAAATGCATGTGAGCTGAAAAACTACACAGGTAAGTAAACGAATGAAAAATTCAAATTTTGGCACAGCGCTTACCTTTGGGAAAGAGGAAAGGAGGCAATTCAGGAAGAGAAACTTGATGTGGGGAGACTTCAAATGTTCTAGTTATGTTCAGTTTTTGTAGTTGGGTGGCAAATAAGTGCACAAATATTCATTTTGTTAGGCTTTAAACTAAACAGGTCTCTTTTATATACTGTTTTCTATACATATTCAACAAAAACAATTAAGAGGTAAAATTATATCTGAAAGAAAAGCGAAAAATGTATCCTTCGTACTTCATTTTTTTACCAAATTATATTACTTTGCAAATCTATATTCAAATGGAAAGTATAAGTACTTAGATGTACCATTTATATAAAGCCTCAAGATTATACTTGAATTTTAGATAGCTAATTCATTATCTGCTGCCTAGTTTCAAATTCAAGACAAGGTAAGCGGACCCCTTGCACTCCAAGTTCATTTTGTCTGATCTAAATTCCATGGTGTTCCATTTACCTTTTGTTGTGTCACAAATCACCCCAAAACTTAGTGGCTTAAAACAGCAACACTGTGTTATCTCTCACAGTTTCTGTGGATCAGGATTCCAGGAAGTGCATGGCTGGGCACTTCTGGCTCAGGATCTCTCATGTAGTTGCAGTCCAATGATGTCTAGACCTGGAGCATCTGGGGACTGGCTGGCTATCTCTCCTTCTATGTAGTCTCTGGGCTTCTCCATGTGATCGCTCTACATGTGCTTGTTTGGGCTTCCTCACAGCATGGCAGAAAGTCAAACTGCTTACACGGTAACTAGCCTCCAGTGAGGATTTTCCACTGAGTGATGTTGCAGCAGAATTGTTTATGTCTTCAGCTGGGAAGTCAAGCAGTGCCTCTTCTATTGTATTCTACTGGTTAGAGATGTATCACAGGCCCTTCCAGATTCCAAGGGAGAGAAATTAGACTCCATCTCTTGATGAGAGAGTGGCATGTGGATTAGGAGATACTGCTGCAACCCCTTTGGAAAAAGATAACCTGCCACAACTGGGTAATTGGGATGGTCACTGTATAATTTAACATTCAAAATGGTACTATATTTTAAGACTAAAGGAGGTGTTATTAATAATAACACAGAAATAACAGGTGCAAATCTAGATGGTGCTGGGCATACCACGACATATTATCATTCTGGTAACTAAGTTTAAGAACTGGATTGGGCATTTCCTACCTGAAGATATGATTAAAAATATATCACCTTTGGGATTTACCTCATCAGAATTCAGAGCCTTTATCTCACAGAAACAAAATGCACAGACATCAGAAGATTCTTTCGAAAAGAGTAATCAGAATGGAAAAATGCTTTGTAATTTCTCTGTGTTCCCTCATTTTATCATGGTTAGGTCACCCTTCCCTCCCACAGAGAGTCAAATATTTAAAATTGCAAGTTGAGAATATTTTCAGTGACACACACAACAGAAATTTCAATGTCTCTGAACAACAGGCACTTTAAGCTCTATGCAGATATTCTTCTTGTTATTAATCATCCTACTCCCGCAGGGGTTTTAACCCAGTGTTTCCCATATTGTGTCCCATGGAACACGACTACAGCTAAGTAGCTGACTGAAAAACATTTTCCATGATGAAAGCAGTTTGAAATTCCTGAAAATTATATCCCTCCTCTTGGGATCCCCAATTCACAGTATTATAGGTTGTAAGAAGTCCCACAATAAGAAACTTGTTAAACCTTGTTCCTGGTCTAATCGAGCATTTCCAGAGTTCATTTGACCATGCAAACAGTTTTTCATCCCCTGAACACCACCAATTAACACTTGTAGAATTAGTATTCTGTGAAATTCTTTGGGGAACACTGCTTTAACCTAAGCCAGAACATGAGTCTTTTCAACATTTATCAAGAAACTTGGAAAGATCAAATACAATTAAATCAACCATTATAAATATGGAAGAACTGAGAAGGAGGTATTTGAACTCTTTTACTAATAGACTGATTAAACGTTTGAAAAAGTTTGTTGCTTCCAAGTGTAAGGGCTTAGATTAATAAATTTGCCCTGGGCTAATTTTTAATGAACACGTTCATCAAATAAAACTTATTGTTCTAAAAAAAGGTGCTTATTAGCACCAAGTACTGATGAGGACACAGATTAATGTTATTCACATTCTATGTTAGCATGTGGAAAGTGGAGCACAGGTTTAAGGCCGACTGTAGACTCTGCATTTTTCTGCACATTTTAAGATTTACTAAATACAGATAGCCTTCAACGTTAGTTTAAGATGTCTAAATTGAGCAGGGTACTGGAAGATTAAAGAAAAACCCACTATATGGAAGAGGACTAAGGGAGTAGAGTTTTTAACACAGAGAGAAGAATTCTAGAAAATTTAATGAGATAGGGTGTTTTAAAATTTCAGACACCTAAAGAATATTTTTGAAGATAGGAACCGAGCAAACTATTCTTATATATCTGTAAGTACACTCATGCCAAAATTATGATAGAAAGTCCAAATCAACTTCAACCAGTCTATTTCTTTAAATACAAAATGATGTTAACAAGGAATTAATAAGAAACTCTATAGAATATTCAGTGTCAAAGACAATACATCATGAAATAAATGAAAAGTGCATCGTACGTTCTACATGATGAAAAAAGTGAATTGTAAGTTCTAATTAAAATACTATATGCTTACCTCACCTATTATGCATATATTCCATAGCAGTGCATTTACTGCATATAGAGAAATAAAACTGCCTTGAGAAATTTGCAGTGATAATAAAATAAACCAGATAATGGTGAATTTATTAATAACTCCAAAAGGAAATTTGACTGCCCAACAAAAAGTATACTATATCATAGATGACGTGGCTTTTCTGCATTGAATGTTTAACATCTAGAAATAGTTGAACCCTGATTCGACTTGACAAAGAATTAATATTGGGTAAATATATTCAAAACGTATCTGTTCCTGAAACATTACTGAACTTCCGAGAGGCCGTTCCACATAAGGGTTAAGAGTGTTGTCTCTGGAATCAGATTGCCTGGGTTTTTATTCATTCATTCAGTGAATATTTGTTGTAGGCCTAAAATATATTAGGTGCTGTTCTAGGTACTGTGGATGTAGTAGTGAACAACAGAGGCCAGAAAATCCCAGCCTTCACAGAGCTTACATTCCAGTGATGGACACAGACAATTAACACATAAGAAAGTCAAATACAATACATAATGTGTTGACGAACAACGTGCACTAAGGAGAAAAACAAAGAAGCAGCAAGAAATAGCAAAGGTCACTGGGTGGGGGTCACTGTAATTTTAGATAAGTGGTCTGGGAAGGTCTCATTGGGAAAGGAATGTTTGAGTAAGGATCTGAAGGTAATTAAAGAGTGAGCCCTGGGCCTCCCTGGTGGCGCAGTGGTTAAGAATCCACCTGCCAATGCAGGGGACAAGTGTTCGAGCCCTGGTCTGGGAAGATCCCACATGCCGCAGAGCAACTAAGCCCGTGCGCCACAACTACTGAGCCTGCACTCTAGAGCCTGCATGCCACAACTACTGAACCCGCGAGCCACAACTACTGAGCCCGCACACCTAGAGCCCGTGCTACGCAACAAGAGAAGCCACCACAATGAGAAGCCTGTGCACCTCAACGAAGAGTAGCCCCTGCTCGCCACTACTAGAGAAAACCCACGCGCAGCAATGAAGACGCAATGCAGCCGAAAGTAATAAATAAATAAATTTATAAAAAAAAAAAAGAGTGAGCCCTGAGTACATATTGGGGAAGGGCATCCCAGGTAGAAGAACAGTAACTGCTAAGTCTTCAAGGTAGGAACAAAACCTGGAATATTTGAGGAAGTGGGGGGAGTCCATGTAACTGGAGGTGAATAAGAAAAGAGAAGTAGGAGAGGAGGTCATATGGTTGGCGGGGTGGGGGTGGCAGCTGTGTAGAGCTGTAGGCTTTGGCCTTTGCTCTAACATGGGAAACCACTGCAGGGTTTTGAGCAGCAGGATTACTTCATCTACTTATGTTTTAATAGGATCACTTGTAGTTTGAGAGTAGACTGAAGGGAGACACTTGGACAGGAGGTAGTGAGAAGTGGTCAGATTCGGCATATGTTTTCAAAGAACACTTGATGGGATGTGTTGATGGTTCAGTCATAGGGTGCAAGCAAAAGCAAATTCATTGCTTTATCTGTGAATCATTTCCAATGTATGGCAGAGTGGCTACAGCATAGGCCTTAGACTCAGACATGTACGTTTTTGAATCTAGCACCATAATAACATCTTGAACAACATATAGAACCCCCTTTTTAGAGTCCTTTACTCCTCTTTAGAATGGGCACCACAATATCCACCACCCAGAGTTGTCATGAGTATTAAATATAATAGTATAAAATAACGTACAGAAATCTCTCAGCACAGTGCCTGATACATGGTACATGATCAACCTCTCTCAGGGCCCATTTGTACCCAGTCTTTTCTCTCTTTATTTTCCAGCCACAT
Organism: Orcinus orca; assembly: GCF_937001465.1. Lineage (NCBI taxonomy): Eukaryota > Metazoa > Chordata > Mammalia > Artiodactyla > Delphinidae > Orcinus > Orcinus orca. The sequence goes on from NC_064580.1 coordinate 19,579,813, forward strand.
ATCTTCTCCTCCAGCCAGACCAGTTTACTTCCATGAGCCCTAAACACTCCATGCTCATCCTCTACTCTAACACTTTGCTCAGACCCTAGCCACTATTTGGAATTCAGTCCTACTGCCTTTCTTCTCCTCCTAACTTAAGGTTAAAATCTATCTCCTATCTCCTCCATGAAGCTCTCCCCTTCCTCCCTTGAAAGCCAACAGTAACTTCTCCCTTCTCTAAAATTCCTTGTTTCTCCCTGTTTACATTACCCATATCACACATATTTGCTACCTTTTCAGGAAGGTGAGAGGATACAGAGGAAATTGTAGTGTCAACCAGTAGATCAGGCTATGAATAAAGACCCTACCTATTTGGGCTGGGTTGCATTGCCTTGGTCAACTTATTTCATTTCTTCTCCTGTAAGATGATGATAGCAACAACTCTGTGTCTGAGACTGTCATGAGAACTAGACGGGACACCTATGCACCTTGATTGTGGTGAGTGGTAAATAAAACAAATAGTTGTTTCCTTTTCCTCCATGTATCTTATTTCTAACTAGATTTTAAGATTTTGATGGGCAGGGGTTATATGTGGTTCATATTTATTTGTATCTTTCCTAGGATCTAGCCCAATGGCTTTCAAACTATTAATATTTTGATAAGCTATAATAAGAACAATGCATTTATATCATGTCAGAGTATTCATCTCATACATATAATAAATTTGCATATACATCTACTCCTAAGTGGCTATACACATATAAACATATATTCACATGTATGACAGACACACGTGCACACAGGTGAAACAAGTTTCATGAAATCATATCCTTAACAATCTGCTGTATTTTATTTTCTTTCACTCTATTCCTTTCTTACTTTATGTCATTAAAAATCCAGTTGCTACCCATAAAATTGATTCCATGACCCACTAATAGCTTTGATTGTGAGATTTAAACAATGAAAAACACTAGAATATCACATAGTAGGCACTACATATTATATTATTGAATGAGTACTTGTGTCCCTCTCCCAGTCTCCCTGGCAATCTCCCTGCCAAAAAGGATGAGACAAATGAGATGTGTTTGTCACTTGGTAACTTAGACTCTGGGTCATTCTGTATTTGGGATGTGTTCTTTCCTATACAGCATATTGGAGCAGTATGCTATGGACTCTGACATCTCGCTTACAATTTCAGCAGGTGTCATTACACAGCAGCCTTCTGCTGGCATATGACATTGTGCCTGTGCAGCCAACTACATAAAGCCCTTAGGGTTCTGGACCAGCACTGGGCACTCCGTCCTCTGTACACGCATTTGGCTTTTTTCTTTTCTGAGGACCGTTACTGACTCCCTGCTTCTCCTCTCATCTGTATTAGAGGCTCTGACTGGCACAGAATAAACTTGCTCTTTTCATTTTTAAACCCAACTCACCATGAGAATCAATATTCCTTAAAAAAAAAAAAAAAAAAAAAAAAAGCACAGGAGAGAACTGCTTCCGGTGGGGCACAACATCATTTCAGGAACATGGTACCTCTTCTCAATTCCAATGACTAAACTCCAAGGAAAATCTGAGTTTTTCTCCAGAGTTCATCCAAAATCGACCACTGTCTCCAAATGAAACTGCCTCTTAAAGCTTCCTCCTGAGGCTTTTTCCACAGTACAAAGTGAGAAAGAAAGCATTTCAGGCATGTCCACTAATCTCCCCCCTACATTTTCAAGAGTTCTACTCTTATAAAATTACAGCCCCTGGCAGGAGGACCCTGGTACTGTACTGAGAAATGACTGGACTAACAGAAATTAAAGCAATATATGCCTGGAAATTAACTGCTTCTTGCTGTGCAGTGGAAACATGTAGAAAATTACTGCCCACCTGGCCTGTTCCCAATGAGGTATACCAGCAGCTGAAGGAAGCATTGGCAACAAACTGTAAATAAGATTTGGGTGTATTTTTGAAATAGGTTCATTTTGACATGAGAAATAAATAGCGTTACAAAATGCAGAATCTTAGAACCAGGTATTCATACACAGCCCTAGCCTGTATAAAACAAATTAAACAGATTTCATCATTTATGTGTTCCTTGCTGTTTATCATACATGAGTAAAATGAGATTAAAAAGAGAGACTGCTTTTTCTCAACATCCATAAGAGTTATAAAAATTTAATTAAGCCTGGGTTGACTGGGTAGAAATATTTGGAAAAGAGATAAACAACCTTACATATATAACTGTGCCTTCCAGCGGCATTTATTTTCCCACTTCCATTCCTGTATCTATTTCTTGCTTAGCACGTAGTAGGAACTCAATATTGGCTGTCTTTAATGGGTAAATAACTGTCACATTAAGCCTCTATCAAAAAACCCAGGCATTAGCATTTTATTAACATTAACTGAGGGTCTCCTATGTGTCAACTCTTTGCTGGGGGGAGAGGATACAAAAATGAAGAGACCAATTTCTCTACAACCCAAGAAACTCTCATTTAGTAAGAATGGCAAATAAAAACAATTAGTAAGGTGTGGTAACTGTTCCTGTAGAGCCATAAAGAAAGGTCTACGGCAACATACAGGAAAAATGATGACAGAATCGGGGAGTACTTCACAGAAGGAAGGGCATTTAGGTCAAGTCTTGCCAAAGATGATGCATCTCCCTTTCTGTTGCACCACGTAGAAGTGCAGTGTTTAACAATATTGTCTATTTTGTCACAGTCACTTGATTTCAGTCTAAACTCTGCCCCTTATAAGACATTTACTGTCTCTGATGTTCTGTTTTCTCATCTGTATAATAGAGACAGAGAGAGATAGCTTCAAGATGGTGGAGGAGTAAGATGTGAAGATCACCTTCCTCCCCACAAATACATGAAAAATACATCAACATGAGGAACAGCTCCTACAGAATACCTACTGAACGCTCGCAGAAGACCTCAGAATTCCCAAAAGGCAAGAAACTCCCCACGTACCTGGGTAGGGCAAAAAAAAAGAAAAAGCAGAGACAAAAGAATAGGGACGGGACCTGCATCTCTGGGAGGGAGCTGGAAAGGGGGGAAAGCTTCCACACACTAGGAAGCCCCTTCACTGGCGGAACCGGGGGTGGGTGGGTGGGAAGCTTCGGAGCCAGGGAGGAGAGCGCAGCAACAGGGGTGTGGAGGGCAAAGCAGAGACAGGACATGGAAGCAACCTAAGTGTCCATTGACAGATGAATGGATAAAGAAGATGTGGCACATATACACAATGGAGTATTACTCAGCCATAAAAGGAAACGAAATTGAGTTATTTGTAGTGAGGTGGGTGGACCTAGAGACTGTCATCCAGAGTGAAGTAAATCAGAAAGAGAAAAACAAATACCGTATGCTAACACATATATATGGAATCTAAAAAAAAAGTGGTTCTGAAGAACCTAGGGCAGGACAGGAATAAAGTCGCAGATGTAGAGAGAGAATGGACCTGAGGATATGGGGAGGGGAAGGGTAAGCTGGGACGAAGTCAGAGAGTGGCATGGATATATACACACTACCAAATGTAAAATAGATAGCTAGTGGGAAGCAGCTGCAGAGCACAGGGAGACCAGCTCGGTGCTTTGTGACCACCTAGAGGGGTGGGATAGGGAGGGTGGGAGGGAGACGCAAGAGGGAGGAGATATGGGTATATATGTTTATGTATAACTGATTCACTTTGTTAAAAATCAGAAACTAACACACCATTGTAAAGCAATTATAGTCCAATAAAGGTGTTAAAAAAAACAGAGATAGAAATAGCATCTACCTCAAAGGGCTGTTGTCAGGATTTATTGAGATGATTTTTGTGTAGTGATATCACTGTTACCTTATCCAGATTCTCTTACCTTTCTTTCCCCCTTCAGTGTTGGGTGGCCTAACTTCTAAGCCACAATTTTCCCTGGAGGGCTTTGCTTTCTCTGGACATCAGTGTTTAGGCCAGAGGCGCTGGGGAATCAACACCTCCTGGGAGTGCGTTCAGTCAGTGACTGATGGGAGTTGTGCCATAAATATCCCAGCTCCCTTGATCCCTAGGAGGGATAAATCTGAGGCATATATTTTATACAGCTACTTAGAGTATCTCTGCAGGATTAAGCCCCAGTTGCCCACAGTGGTGGCTGTTTTTTTTAACACACCTTTTATCAGCTGCTTTCCCTCCCTGGTACCATGTCTCTATTTCCCTACCAACATTCCCTGAACCTTCCAAATATATTACTAGCACTCAAATCCTTGTTTCAGGCTCTGTGAAAACCCAAGCAGTGATCACAGTACCTGGCACATTGAAAAACAGGAAGTGGAGAGGGAGTGCTGAGTGCTCGAATAGCCACGCCTTGTTTCCTTCTGATTAGGTAGCTCATACAGCCCTTCGGTTGCCTCCAGGTTAGAGCAGATACGAAATCAGGCACAGCACAGTAGATATACCCTTTCAGTTTTCTGAACCTTGCCACATTGCTATGGGTCCATTATAAGCATGTGTACAAGGCTGCCCGTGAGTGACGCACTGCTCTCTCTCTAGTTGGCCTTTCCTCATTTCTCATTTTGAAGACTTTTTTGGTGAATTACATGCTCAAACACAAAATCTCATTACCACTTTTTTGTTTCCTAGCTAATATCTAGGAAAATAGAAACCATCTGGTATTTTATCATGCACCTTTGTTACCATGGCCATGGGAGTATGTAATTAGAGAATCAATGAATAATAGGATCCTAGAACTGAAAAGAACTTGGAGATCATGTGGTCCTAATCCATCATTTATAAATTGGAAAACTTTTTTTTTTTTTGGAAAACTTTGATTAAGAAGTGTCAATGACTGGCCTATGACAACGTGGCCAGTGAATTTATTCTGTGACTCTTTGTCTAGGACTCAGGCAGACAGTGAAGTCAGATGTGGCACGAAAGTGTTCCGCACTCTCTTCTGTCTCTATCACTGTCCCCATTGTTCCTCTACTTTTTCTTTTTTCCATTTAAGATGATCAGTCTGTGAATGCTTCCCCTTTCCTCTATCAGATCTGCTTTTAGAAAAGGGCCTAAAATAATTCATAGTGAAAATGACTGGAAACAGCTTCCTCTGTGACACATATCAAGGATATTTTTATTTTAGCAAGAATCAAACTGTTAAGCTGAAGGGATTTCAGAAATCCACTAGTGGGCAGGGGACATAAGGGAGGTAAACAGGATTCTCATTTGCATGGTTGAAATCTCTCCATTTATTACATTCTCTGGGTATGTTGCCCAATATTAGGCATACTATGCTTAAACAGTAACGCTATGAGATAATGCAGATAAGAAGACATTTAATATAATAACCCACGAAGTGCAGAAGGAATCTCTAATGCGGCATCCATTTCCAGCACACCCCCCAAGTGGGAAGTGACCTTTCCCACAAAACATATTTTCAATGTTCGTATTACCACAGTCCAGAAAACAGGACTCCTGAAAAGAAACTCCACCAAGCAGAATATATATATTAGAACTGTTGATAATGGGAAGAAATGAATGTGGCAGAAAATGCACAGATCCTAGACATGAAAGTATTGAGCTCTTGAATGGTCACTGAACATTTTTAAGCTTCGTTTTTCTCATTTGGCAATTTCTACCACTCAGCTTTACCTTCTCTACCTCACAGGTATGTTGCAAGGATGACATTAATTAAAGGATGAAAATATAAGGTATACATATTGTCTATGTATGAGTAGCCATATAGGGTATATATTTGTCCTGTTTTCTGAAAATAGGTTTTTAAGGGCTTTTCAAGGTATATCGGGAATAATGCATTGTTTTTGTTAAGGTCTATCTGTGCTATCAAACAATGCGGAAACTCAAAACTGGAACTATATGCTGGGAAGCAATGTAATATGTGACTTCCCATTACTATTGATTTCGAGCATTTTCATTGCCTAAGTTTCTATAGTTTGGAAAGGCATTAAGAAAACCACAAATCGGTCACTAGTGCCAGTTATAAATTTCAGATACCTCTCTCCAAGTTCAAATGAGAAGTGAGGGAAACATTAAAATAATAGAATTTTATAACTAGAAAGAAGCTTTGTCAAATTCTGTCATTTATTACATGAGATACTGAGTAGTTGGCTGACCTTCCTAAGGCCAACAATTATGTGTATTTTGGGTTCTCCCAGAAGGAAAGGAGAAAGTAGGGAAATGAGACACAGAAGTGGGGGGAAGCCAATACAAGGTGCTTTATCAAGGCAACCACCACTGTGGAAGATTGGAACTTAATTCTGCTGGGGAAACTCTGGACCTAGCGTAGACCAGGTGTCTCAGCGTTATCCCACTTAGGCTGAGGGAGATGGAGTTTTTATATCCTCATTGTTTGAGGGTTGCTCCCAGGAGGCAATAATACCTCACTCAGCACGTCCAGCCTGCTTCACTGGCAGCAAGGTGAGCTCCAGCAGATAAGAATGCTCGTAAACAAAGGGGTGCGGGTGCTGACAGGTCGAAGTCCGGGCTCAGCCACATATATACCTTCTATGGGTACTCAGATACAGACAACATGTGTACCTTACATTCTCATCCTTGTCATCCTTGCAACATGCCTGTGAGGTAGCGAGGGCAAAGCCAAGCACCAGAGTGAGGAGACACAAGCAGGGCCGTGAGAGTACCTGCTACATGCTATGAACTGGCGGAGTCAGAACTTGAATCCAGGTTTTTAGATGCCTAGACCAGGCACAAGCCACTCTAGCATGCTGCCTTCTTCTATACCTCATCCGACTTGCCTACCAAGCATGTTAGGTTCTGTATTAAATTCTTGGAAGAAAGCAGGAAATACATAAACAATTTCACAAAAGAGTGAAAATACGGAGTGATGGTTATGCATTGGTATTAGCGTGATGTTTTAAAGCATTTATTTTTCGAAAGTGACATTAGTTCAGTTACACTGTTTGGGAATTTGTAACTGAATTGCAATAAGCAAGTCTATGGTTGCTCTACTGATGAAAGAGTGTATATTTTTGTTTCTTTAAAAGAATGTTATGCTTATATAAGAATAGGCTCGAGAAATTTGGTAATGCTTCAAATGTATTTCAGGGACATGCACAATTTTTAAGAGATATATATATATATTTCTGCCAATGTCAATGTGCTTCCTGCTGGGACTAGCAAGCCCCTAGGCTGCATCAACAATCCCAACTCTACTGCTGCCTATAAGGGAAATTTATTGTCTATATTCCATAAAGAAATAGTACAAACCTGTGGATTTATACTACTTAATTCATCACATAGCTCTAAGTCCCAAGTCATATTTCTTGGGACTAGTAGATGACATGGCAACCCAAAGCTCAGTATGGTTAAAAGTCATGCATACGGGTCATACAGCGACTTAATAGTGAGGCTGAAATAATAACAACAAGAGGCTTTTAGCTATCATAATTTAACATTATTATTCCCTCTCTGATGAACAATGTGAATGATTTTTTTTGGTATTTTCAATTATTAGTGGCCTCACTGTTACCTAGGAAGAAAGAAGGTGTCTTTATGGGTATGAATCCACCCTCCCCCCATAAGGTGACTCTCAAAGTTAGAACATTTGACTTAAACTAAGATATAACCACCGTGGTAAAAGGGCATCTCCTCTGGCTCCTCCCCAAGCCGTGCAGAGAGAGTAAAGACTCTCTAAGAGAGTAAAGAAGCCCTGTTCAAGAGTCAATGGAGGCCCAAGCACATCCTGGCTTTACCTCCTTTTGATGAGTCCAAGAAGCCACACAGAAACAATTTGTGAGAAAGAATTGACTCTCCCCTTCCCCTTTTCTGACTTTCCCAGAAGTTCAGGCTGATAGATGCTTATTCTCTCAGGAGAGCAAGGTATCAATACTCACAGAGTGTAGGACACTGGCCAAGAAAATAATGTGCGTCCCTCTGAAGCGCTGACTGATAATGATGCAAAATCGTGAAGTAGTGCAAAGGATGATTCCATTATTTTTTTAAATATAAAACTAATCCCATCTCATAAACAAATATTGATAATTTTATCCCTTCAGAACATCCATTTTTTATTGAAGTATAGTTGATTTATAATATTGCATTAGTTTCATGTGTACAGCATACTGATTATTTTTTCCAGATTATATTCCATTATATAATAGGTTATTATAAGATATTGAATGTAATTCCCTGTGCTATATAGCAAATCCTTGTTGCTTATCTATTTTATGTACAGTAGTTTGTATCTGTTAATCCCATACTCCCTTCCCCTTCCCTCCCTCTCCCCTTTGATAGCCATAAGTTTCTTTTCTATGTCTGTGAGTCCGTTTCTGTTCTATATATAGATTTATTTTTATCCCTTCTTAATGTTGCTGTAAATTTAATTAGCACTTACTGACTTTTAAAATACAGATAACATCTCTGTCAATGAAGAACCTTTTTTTCCTAAGCTGGCACCTTTTATCTTGAACTGTTGATTCTATTTAAAATGATATTGTGGAATCTCTTTGAAGGATGGAAAAGAGAGTTCAAAAAACGAAGTCCTGTGACACAAATCCAGGTGACTTTCTCTTTAGCTTTTGACAGCACCAGTAGTCAAGAATGCACATTCCATACAAGAAGAGAGAAAGCACTGAACTTAAACTCTGCTGCCCTTGGGTAATGTTTTCTGCTTAACAAGATGCTTTGGAATCGGCAATGAGTAAAATAAGGCTGTTTTAAAGGGGACAAAATGAAGGTGTGAAGCGATACAACTATATGGATAATTCAGACAAACTGGATAATTTTAGCATAATCAGCTGCTAACTTTGGGGCATTATTTAGCTGACTAATTATATCTGTTTCCAGCAACCCCTCAAATCTAATGTATCTATTATTTTTCCTCCCCAATTCAGATTTATAAAAATCAGTCATATTAGCATCCTTTCCCATTAAAAAAAACCCTACCTAGTCCCTCCTCTTCGTATATGCTCCTACCAAGGCCAATTAATTCTGCCATCAAAAGGCTTATGAGGAGGTTTCTCATTTGCCTTCCATCCCCTTGGTTACCACCACTACCTGTCCCTTCTCTTACTTTGCATCATTATTATTGTGTTAAAGTCCTAGGTGCATGTCTCTTTAGATTCCTACCCTTACTTTGCAGTATCCCAAGACCAAATTTCTTAAGGTATTTTTTTTTTTCACTAAAGTCGTCCCTTTATTCAGGAACCTATTCCTACCACATCAAATCCAAATTTCTTACTTTTAAATGTTATTCAAAACATTGTCCCTCTCTGGCCAAACTTGATCTCCTCTACACAGAACATAATATCTTTTTTCACTTAGGGTTTCCCATTCAAATGCTCATTCAGATGTGGCACATATATACAGTGGAATATCAGTCATAAAAAGAAATGAAATTGAGTTACTTGTAGTGAGGTGGATGGACCTAGAGACTGTCATACAGAGTGAAGTAATTCAGAAAGAGAAAAACAAATACCGTATGCTAACACATATATATGGAATTTAAGAAAAAAAAATGTCATGAAGAACCCAGGGGCAGGACAGGAATAAAGACACAGACCTACTAGAGAATGGAGTTGAGGACACGGGGAGGGGGAAGGGTAAGCTGGGACAAAGTGAGAGAGTGGCATGGACATATATACACCACCAAACATAAAACAGATAGCTAGCGGGAAGCAGCGCATAGCACAGGGAGATCAGCTCAGTGCTTTGTGACCACCTAGAGGGGTGGGATAGGGAGGGTGGGAGGGAGGATCAAGAGGGAGGGGATGTGGGGATATATGTATATGTATAGCTGATTCACGTTGTTATAAAGCAGAAACTAACACACCATTGTAAAGTAATTATACTCCAATAAAGATGTTAAATTTTTTTTAAAGAAAAATACTAAATTGTGAGGTTTTAAAGGTAGCTAAGACATAGAAGTGAGTTAGAGAAGTAAGCTGGGGCAAGATCATATAAAGGTCTTGTGAACAATATTAAAGCATTTCCTTCTTTTTTTTTTTATCCTAAAAGAAATGAGAAGCTATTGAGGAGTTTTAAGCAGGAGTGATATGATCACATATTTTAATAGAAAGCTCTGACTGCATTTTAGAGAATAGGATTGAAGGGTAAGATAATCTGTTGACAACTCAGTATCACTACAACCTCTTCTCCAATTCTCTTCTCCATTACTACATTTCCCAGAGTACTCTTCGACCTATTGTTTCACATTACAGTTTATTAATGAGAGGCAGTCATGCAAGATTTTGAAGACAGAACAGAAGGCAAAGCCATTATTTTCTTAAAGGAGTCGCAATAACACCCAAGGGAAAATGTGACATTCACAGCATCTTCCTGGTGAGCCTATGTGCTGCAGTCTGAGTCTTTAGGTGTCAACTTCCCTGATCTTTAATATCAGCTTCCTTATCCTTTGCTCTCCCAGTTCTTCCAATACTTATGGAGCACCATTTCCTACACTAAACCCTGTATACCTGGCATAAATAGAGCAACTTCTGTTTCCCTAACCTCTCCCTGACTGATAAAGAGGAGGTCAAACAATGAGGTTGAGAGATCTGTTAGGAGGTTGCAGTTGTGATCCAGGTGAGACGAGATGGAAGTTTGAATTAGTTTAACGGCAATGGGAGTGGTGGTGGCCGTGAGAGATGTTTGGGAAGTGGAATGGTTTGAGCTTGCTGGTTGGACAGAAGGGTGAGATCAAAACCTCAGATGATTTCTAGGTTTCTGACTTTAGCCATTAGATAGACAATAGTGCCATTCACTGCAATAGGGGGCAAGGGAAGAGAAGCAGGTTTGGAAGAGAGTTGATGATAATTTCATTAGACTCATTTGAAGTGCCTATAGATCATCCAAGTGCCGATGTCTGGTATGTAGCAGGTCACACAAGTCTGAAGGCAGTAAAAAGAACTGGAGCTAAGGGCTTAGGAGTTATCAGCATAAAAACGATAAAGCTGTGTTTAAGGGTGAACCTGCCCATGGGCAATAAGAAGAGGACGAAAGAAGAGGCCCAGGTACAGCCCCGAAAAGATCAACAATTAGAAATATACTAAAGAAGAGTGGTCCATAAAGGAAATGGAGGAAGAGCAGCCACGGAAGTAATTTCCCAGAAGCCCCACAGGGAAGGATGGTATCAGAACTCTTAACCATGTAGGACGGACACATCTCCCATTACAAAAGGACAGGAGGAGGAAAGGACTAGAGGGAATACAGGACTGATGGCCAGAAGGTAAGGTAATTCTGATCTGATGTCTATGTTTTCTGTGAAGTAAGGGACTAGATCAGCTGCAGAGGGTGAGAGGAGCAGGTGATGAGTTAAAGGTCCGAGGAGAGTAGAGGAGGTTTGAAGACAGCCTTTGTGGAGAATGGGATAGAGAATTTATCGTGAAGGAGGAGAGGACAGAGATTGCGGTCCCAGCTGTGCCAATAACCAGCTGGGAGACCTTGCAAATTCTTTTATTCCCTTCTAAATTTCTCTGTCTTCATAGCCAGGTAGATGACTAAGCTGGGCTACATGATCTCCTAGGTCCTCTGGAGTCCCATGGCGACATTCTTAATTTCCTTTCCAGATACTCAGATGACAGCCACCCTTCAAGGCCCAGTGAAAGTTCTATTTGCTCTGAGAAGAATTCCCACAAGCTCCGGGTTTGGGGATCATTTGTAGCTTAAACTCCTATAGCACATTTTCTGCCACACTGTGGTCTGCACACTGTACAAATCATTTCTATTTTTAATCAAACACATTTAAGCACGTAATTCTAGTGCTAAAAGGCTTATAACAAAAAACTCTCTTTCCCATCTATTTTGTTCCCTAGATGCAACCATATTCAACTCTTAGGGGTTTCATTTGTTATTTACCTTAATATTTCTACATCACATGGGCCCTTAATTCTTTGACCTCAATACTTATCTCTTCCTTTCAGTCACTCTTTTACAGTGTAGTGGCTTCCTTGCTGTTCCTTAAACACACGAGGCATGGTGTTCATCAAATGTACTGGGCAAACTGCTTTCCTGAATACACACGATGCTCCCACCTAAAAACCTTTGCACTAACTGTTCCTGTACCTAGAAAGAATGTTCTTCCCAGTACTACATGCAAGACTCACTACCTTACTTCCTTGAGGTCTTCAATTAAAATTCACTATCTCAATGAAGACTTTCTTTTCTAGCTAAAATTGCAACTTACTGAAGCAATGCTTCATGTCTTTATTTCCTGCACTTATCCCTGCCTAATACATGCTGTATTTTATTTATTTCTCTTGGCTAATCTCCTTACTATACCCATGTGTAAGTTTCACGAGGGCAGAAATTTTTGTCTGTGTCATTCACTGGTAGCCGCGGTGCCAGGTACATAACAGGCACTTAATAAATTTCTGTGAAATTAATTCCTGAATGCTGAAATTTATCATTAATGGATGAAATTTAAACTTCATCTACTGACTTTTTTACATAGTAAATGAAGCTTCAACTCTTACAGCTCTCTGCTTTCCCCAATTCTGTCACTGTTATATATACACATATATATGATTGCTGTTTACCTTATTATGACTATGTAAATATTGGTCAACACTGAACCAGTGGAAGACATCTTGATTCAGGCTCTGAAACTGAAGGCAGAAGAAACAGGCGCAAAGGGATTTATGGTAGTGGACTGGCCTTGTGGAACTTTCCCTCTCAAAAATACCTCCCAACCATCTGACTTTGATGCTTGAATGCCTTGCATTGACTACTTACTTCTTGGTGTTGTGCATTACCTTTTCTCCCGATCTTCTTTGGAAAAGTGGGAAGGGTGACTCATGTATCCAGTGGCTCCTCAGTGTGAATTATTCTCCCAGTAGACAACGCAGTGGTGCTAGACTGGGAGTGTCGTTACTAACATGGAGGAAATGGGTGCAGAATTGAGAAGAGGAAAGATAAGAAAATAACTATTTCAATTTTGTTCCGATGGTGGGAGCAGTAGCAACCCCAGGATGAGCACCAATCACTAAACAGCATTCACATGCATGTCACAGAACTACATAACGATAGGCTCGCAGAGGCGGGCAGTTTTTACAGAGCATAGTGACCAAGTACCTCCTTCTACAGATGGGGAAATTGAGGCCTGAGGTAGCCCAACACCACATAGGTGGTAAATGGCAGACTTGGTTCCAGAACCCGGTTTTTCATTCTCCCAGTCTGCTTCTGAATATTCAGTGCTGTCTCATGTGCGCTTTCTTTAATGAATGCTATTAATTCTTCATGGGCAAACTCATCCCTCCTTAGGGATCCCAGTGAAGCACACCCTTGCCGAGGGCCCATGCTTCCTTCTAGTTTTCATTCTAAAGAGATTAAAAAGAGGGCGTCAACTTTCAAATGTTGCTCTTACCAAACTTCTAGGTACAACCCACCTCTTCTGCACCCCCAACAACCGTAAATATTTAGCTACTAGGAAAGTTACATATTCTGTTATTATCCAGTCAGTAGATGAATAATTGCCAACAGATAATGGTCTTTTCAGCATCTAGTTCCTCAGCTTGCTTCATCTGACAGTGATTTTTGTCCATCATTCTTGGTTTTCAACCCTGTAATTGCTCTCAAGCCATTTATTTAATGCCATGTAAATGTGTACATGATTGTCATCACATATTAATCTTTTGGGTGGAATGGCATTAAGCTTTTAGGGGAAATAAATGAGGTCCCTTAATTTGCTTTTATCTTGCTTCTTGCGTTGTACTTGTTAAAATAACACATGCTTATTAAGTCGGGACTTCTTTTTATAAATCAGTAACGATTTGTTAACCATTATGCATTTCTAATGCTGTGTAATCCTTTCCCTGAACACTGTTCCACATCTCTTTATGGTTTAAGATGGATTATCTGATCTCTAAACTTCCTGAATTTGCTTTTGACCTTTCATTAATGTGATAAATTCTAGTTGTTTCTCATAGTGTATTGTTCTATCATTGCATTGTTTGGTGTTGTATTGTGGTCTCAGTGTTACAGCCCAGACACCATATGTGACCTCCTGTTGGGCAGAAAGAGGGATCAGGCAGCATAGGGAAGGGCTGCACATCAAATAACTAAGACCTATGTGTTAAATAAAGCATGTAGTAAATAAAGCAGTCAGGGTATGGCTAACAGTAGTCAAACTGTGAGGGTAGAAGAGCCTGGGGTTAAAGTAAGGAACAAGGAGTAGCGGCTAGTTTCAGAAGGATGTTTGTCAGCCTGTGGTCTTACGGCAGTGACTGCAGATGGAACAGTGGTAGGGCGCACCTCTCTTACAGACCGCAGTCTCAAGGAGGAAAGGGGTGAATCAACAAAGGATTCTAGAATCCTGCTAGGAAAACAGGCAGGAACCAAAGCAGAGCCCTATACATCAAATGACAAACCAGCAATTATTCATTAAAGAACAGTCTGAAGCCAAGATTCTCGAGCTTTGGTCCAAGGTCAGAGTGGGACACAAAGTCAAAAACCGTGGAGCTTCCAAACTCATGATCTGGGATATTCACTTTGTCCCTGACTTGAGAACATTTCGCTTTCCACCTCCAAGTGCCCAGGCTGGCTTGGCTCAGGCTGTTGGTCAGAGTTAGGAGGCTTCAGCTGTGATACCTGGATGACTGCCTAAGGCAGAACAGGCTGGCTGGGATGAAGAGTTATAAAAGGACTCTCAATCAGATGTTCTTTAACCTCCCTCAATGTATTCTTTAACTTTCATGAGGTAATTCATCTGGATTCAATGGTTTATTGGCCCCTGACAGTTTCATAGGGTTAATTATCTTCTCCAAAGTAAATAAAAAGCCTTTAATATCTTTTGCAGAAAAGAGATTCCGAAATCCCAGGTGTGACCTTCAGCATTTTTCTTCCTTCTTTCCTTCCTTTCTTTCTTGTCTCTTTCTTCTCTCTCCTTTTCTTCCTTCCTTCTTTCCTTTCCTTCCTCCCTTCCTTCCTTCCCTTCTTTCTTTTCTCTTCTCTCTTCTCGTTTCTTTTGGTAATTCTATAGCAAAACTTCTCAATGGCACAGCCATTAGAAATTATTAGAAATTCTCTGGATTTATGATCTCTCAGTAGCCATGAGATCTTTGATTTGAAAGCTTCTAAAAGGACATCTAGATCATTAACAATTGTCACTGCATCTATGTGCCACTTTTGTATAAGTTATATTTTCTAGAAACTGTTATTAATATTTCATTATTTCATTTCTACCTCTCTTGGCTTGACACAGTGAAATAGTTAGATTGTTAGAGGTAGAAGAGATTAAAGAGGCTTCATCAGAGATTTTAGCTTTTTGTGGGTCAAGGAACACTTTCAGAACCTGGTCCTTTCTTATCTAAAAACGCACATATGGATACCAAATTTATAGACATTTACAGAAGCTTCAAAGTATCTCTGATCACTGTGCATGGACACTATCTTAAGGATCTCTGCCTGGGCAAAACATGTCAAATGAAGATAGGGAACCACAAAGGTTGAATGGTTTGAAAACCTTGAACTCAAGGTGGTGAGCTGCTCCCCCTCTGCACTCCCATGTTACCATGGGCATAGCCTTGTCTTTATCCTACCATACGATATTGACCCATTTCCTCAGTGCACTGTAAGCATCTTGAGGCCAAAATCCACATGTCGGTTATTGTTATAGCTCTAGCACATGCAAGGCCTGGCACACAGAAAGCTCAATAAGTGTTTGATAAGTAAGTCCAGATTCAATGATCCATAAGTGAGGACTCAAAAGTCCTGGACTCTGACCATGGGGGTTATCACTTCCTTGTGTTGCCACCGTCAGTAAGCAGGTTCTGGGGTCCCCTCTAGCTCCCTCACTTTTTCAAAACCTTTGTACATGTTACTTAACATTCTGATTTTCAGTCTCTTCATCTTACAAATAGGGATAACAGCATGTACTTGCACTGTTGCCTTGAATACAAAATGAATACTGCATGTAAAGCCCCGTGCACATGGTAATTATCTTTTTTATGATCTAGCAATGAAATATTTGGGATGTAGTCTATGTCTGAGAGACTCCACTGTGTGGTCTGAGAGCCCAAGCTTCAAGTACCTCTCGAAATAAATAGCACTGAGATTAGAGAAAAAGAGAAAGAATATCTATCGTGTAGACGACTCTTGGAGGTTTCTGAGGCGAGCGTCAAAACCAGGCTAAGATTAGAATTGGGTTCCCGAGGCTCTATCTCCTATTCCCCCAGCCTTTCTGTTGGACAGAGTACCCCTTGAGCTTTTCGTCATGACCGTTTCTGTATTTGTCCTGCTGCTTGTAACCGTCATCTCATTGATGTAAGCAGAAGGAAAACAGCAATAAGGACAGTTGACACTTATGCAGCATTCAAAAGTTTCCCATCTACTGAACTACTTTTTAAAAAGCATCTTCTAACAAGCACTGAGGAAATGAAGCAGCAGGAATAGCTATTAGGTTAGCTATGTGGGAGAAGGTAGCTCCCCTCACCCCATCTCATCATATTAATTGATCCAAATGATAGCTTTTGCTCCTTCTGTATCATCCATCACAGACCTGGGGGCCGGCAATGCTGAAACAGGGTGACAGCCAATCAGATGCATCTGCCTGTGTACTTCAGCATCTGTGACTCATCAGCAACCAATTAGATGCCTTCAGTGGGGGAAAACTCTCCTCACTAGGGTAAAAACAAGCTCTGCACACTGCTGACCTTTACATCAGCAACTCGTGTTTCTTATCACGATGGTGAAAGGCCAGTGCGGGCTTGGAAGCCCCACCCTGCCACATGAAGAGAATGCCTTTACTTTTGTGCAAGGGGGTTATGGTATTTGGTGCTGTTTGTGCTTAGCTCTCTCTGCCTCAGACACAGCTCTGAGCTCTGTCTCAGAAATCCTAATTACTCTTTGTGGGGGAGATTTGTTGGCTGCCTTTTTCTCTGGGGAGACCACAGCTATGCCACAGTGTTTAAAGCTGGGACTCACTGTGCCTTTCAAGAGAGGTTTTTCTGCTCATCCCATTGGAGACTGCACAACACCCATCTACTCTGTGGCCTGGGTTGAAGGAGGTAACTGAGACTTTTGTATAAAGCACTGGTATTGTAGCCACTGTCCTAGCATCTGTGGATCTGAGCTGAACCCCAGTATTGTGTGCTTTTCTATTCTTTGTCACTTTTGTATGTGTGAGGGTATGAATGAGAGAGACACAGAGAGACTCCAACTCTAAACCATCTGCATTTCTCTTGATCAGAGAATAAAAACCAGAGCTTTTACTGTAGAATTTTATTCCTTCCAGAGTTTTCTTTTGACTATTTCCTTACCTAGTGCTCCTTTTTCAGCAGCCATGCATTTTGTAGTCCTAAAGTAATGCAGAATATTCAAAGACAAGCATGGTTCACAGAATCCTAGCAAGTTTTACTGATGTCATGCAACCTGCCTCATCCTGAACTTTTCTGATTCAAAGGGATCCATTTCCAGATCAAACTCATATAACTTATAGGAAAATGCCTTAAGTTGCAGTATTTTCCTATGTTTCCCAAATTATCCTCTTCTCTTCACCATAATAATTAGGCCTGTCACTGTGAGAGAAAGAGGACAGGGGCTGTATTATATCTTATGTACTTTTTGATATCATCCAAAGCACAAGTAGGCCCTCAATCAATGCTTGTTTATTAACTGATTGGTATAATGTAAAATTATTAAACTTTTCCCCACAAGTCAACCGCATTCATCAGGGTTCTCCAGAGAAACAGAACGAAAGGATGTGTGTGTATGTATGTATGTATGTGCGTGTGTGTGGGTAATTTTTTTAAAAGGAACTGGCTCATGTAGTTGTGTAAGTTTGGCAAGTACAAAATCTGATGGCAGAGGCTAGCAGGCTGGAGACACAGGAGGAGCCAATGTTTAAGTCTGAAGGCTGTCTGCTGCAGAATGTTCTGTTGCTTGGGGGAGCTCAGTCTTTTGTTCTATTCATGCCTTCATCTGATTGGATGAGGCCCACCTACACTAAGGAGAACAATTTGTTTTACTCAAAGTCCAATGTTTTAAATATTAATCTCATCAAAACTACATTCACAGAAACATTCAGAATGTTTGACCTCATATCTGGGCACTGTGGCCCAGCCAAGTTGACACATGAAATTAACTATCACAGTCAACAATTTGAAATTTATCATAAATCAGGGATTAGCATGGTTCCATATATCTACATATTCCACACAGTTTCCACTTATTAGGTTTCTATCATTGTGAATTGGAAAATAGGGAAAGATGAAGGGAACCAAAAAAAAAATTGGTAGGGAATAGAGGTAGGCATCAGTTTTCTGTTTGAAAGCACCCTAAACTACAACTGGTGCCATAATTTTATGTTTCCCAATGTGTGATGATTCCAGGTAGTGCATAGAAAAACATTTAAATTACTAAGTATTTATTTTAAGGGATAGTAGAAAAATATAACTAACAGGTCAAAACCGTGACAACAGATATTTCTTAGGATGAGGCTAAATATAAAAAAGTATCCATTAAAATATTTTATGTAGATAATAGTACAGGACTGACAAAAACACCCAATCATTCTACCAAACATTCAAGGAAGAATTAATAACAATCCTTCTTAAACTGCTCCAAAAAATCGATGAGGAGGGAACACTTCTGATGTCATTTTTCTGAGGCCAGAATTACCCTTATACCAAAACCAGACAAGAATGGCACAGGAAAATAAAATTACAGGCCAATATCCCTAACGAACATAAGTGCAAAAATCCTCAACAAAATATTAGTGAATCAAATTCAACACTGCCTCAAAAGTATCATACACCATGACCAAGTGGGAGTTATTCCAGGGATGCAAGGATGGTTCAACATCTGCAAATCAACTATGTGATTTGCAGACTAATGTGATATACCACATTAACAAAAGATAAAAATCATATGATTATCTCAACAGATGCAGAAAAAGCATTTTATAAAATTCAACATCCATTTATGATAAAAACTCTTGACAAAGCAGGTATAGAGGGAATGTATCTCAGCATAATAAAGGCCATATATGACAAGCCAACAGCTAACATTATACTAAACAGTGAAAAGCAGAAAGCATTTCCTCTAAGATCAGGAACAAGACAAGGATTCCACTCTTCTCTTACCACTATTATTCAACATAGTAGTGGAAGTCCTAGCCAGAGCAAATTGCCACTTTTATTTAACATAGTAATGCAAGTCTTAGCCAGAGCAATTAGGCAAGAAAAAGAAATAAAAGGCATCCAAATTGGAAAGGAAGAAGTAAAACTGTCACTACTTGCAGATGACACGACACTGTATACAGAAGACCCTAAAGACTCCACCAAAAAACTGCTAGAACTAATAAGTAAATTCAGTAAAGTTGCAGAATACAAAATCAATATGCAAAAATCTGTTGGTTTCTATACACTAATAATGAACTAACAGAAAGAGAAATTAAGAAAACAATCCCATTTGCAAATGCATCAAAAAGAATAAAATATTTAGGAATAAATTTAACCAAGGAGGTGAAAGATATGTACACTGAAAACTATAAGACATTAATGAAAGAAATTGAAAAAGACACAAATAAATGGAAAGATATCTCATGCTCATGTACTGGAAGAATTAATATTGTTAAAATGTCCATAATACTCATAGCAATCTGTAGGTTCAATGCAATCCTTATCAAAATTCCAATGGCACTTTTCACAGAAATAGGACAAACAATCCTAAAATGCATATGGAACCACAAAAGACCCTGAATAGCCTAAGAACTCTTGAGAAAGAAGAACAAAGCTGGAAGCATCATACTCCTTGATTTTAAACTATATCACAAAGCTATAATAATCAAAATGGTTTGGTATTGGCATAAAAATAGACATATGGATCAGTGGAACAGAATATAGAGCCCAGAAATAAACCCACATATATATGGTCAATTACTTTATGACAAAGGAGCTAAGAATATATGATGGGCAAAGGAGAGTCTCTTCAATAAATGGTGCTGGGAAAACTGCACAGCCATATGCAAAAGAATGAAATATGATCACTATCTTACACCATTCACAAAAGTCAACTCAAAATGGGTTAAAGACTTGAATGCAATATCTGAAACTATAATACTAGAAGTAAATGTAGGCAGTAAACTCCTTCTCATTGGTCTTGGAGATGATTTTTTTTGGATCTGACACCAAAAGCAAAGGCAGGAAAAGCAAAAATAAACAGGTGGGACTACAAAAAACTGAAAAGCTTCTACATGGCAAAAGAAACCATCAACAAAATGAAAAGGCAACCTACAGAATGAGACAAAATATTTGCAAATCCTATATGTGGATAAGGGGTTAATATCCAAAATATGTAAAGAACTCATACAACTCAGGGAAAAAAATCTGATTTAAAAATGGGTAGAGAATTTGAATAGATATTTTTCCAGAGAAGACATACATAATGCCAACAGGTACCTGAAAAGGTGCTCAACGTCACTAGTCATCAGGGAATTGCAAATGAAAACCACGCTGAGGTATCACCTCACACCTGTTAAAATAGCTATTATAAAAAAGAAAAGAAATAATAAGTCCTGGGCTTCCCTGGTAGCGCAGTGGTTAAGAATCTGCCTGCCGATGCAGGGGACATGGGTTTGAGCCCTGGTCCGGGAGGATCTCACATGCTGTGGAGCAATGAAGCCCATGTGCCACAACTACTGAGCCTGCACTCTAGAGTCCGCGAGCCACAGCTACTGAGCCCGTGTGCCAAAACTACTGAAGCCTGTGCACCTACAGCCCGTGATCCACAACAAGAGAAGCCACCGTGATGAGAAGCCTGCATACCGCAATGAAGAGTAGCCCCCATTTGCCGCAACCAGAGAAAAGCCCGCATGCAGCAAGGAAGACCCAACGCAGCCAAAAATAAAATAGATAAAATAGTAAGTCCTGGTGAGGGTGCGGAGAAAAGGGAACCCTTACACACTGCTGATGGACATGTAAATTGATACAACCACTATGCAAACCAGTATGGCGGTTCCTCAAAAAATTAAAAATAGAACCACCATACAATCCAGCAAATCTACTTCTAGGTATTTATTTGAAGAAAACGAAAACACTAATTTGAAAAGGTATATGCACCCCCATGTTCATTGAAGCATTATGTACAAGAGCCAAGATATGAAAACAACCTAAGTGTCCATCAATAGACGAATGGATAAAGAAAATGTGGTCTATATATACGATGGAATATTATTCAGCCATAAAAAATGATGAAACCTTGCTAAGTGAAATAAGTCAGGTGAAAAAGGATAAATACCTTTATTTATATACCTTTATAAATACCTAAATATCATTTAGACTCTGCATATGGAATCTAACAAACAAACAAACAAAACAAAACTGAACTCAGAGACACAGAGAACAGTTTAGTGGTTTCCAGAGGTGGGGGTGGGAGGAGAGCGAAATGGGAAATGGGTGAAGGGAGTCAGAAGGTATAAATTTCCAGTTATAAAAAGAATAAGCCATGGGGATATAATATACAACTTAGTGACCACAGTTAATAATACTGTATTTCATATCTGAAAGTAGCTAGGAGACTGGATCTTGAAAGTTCCCATCACAAGGAAAATAATATAACTATGCATGGCGATAGATGTTAACTGGACTTACTGCAGTGGTCATTTTACAATCTATCTAAATATTGAATCATTACATTGTACACCTGAAAAAAAAAACCCAACAACTGTTTTTCAAAAGAAAGGTAAGACTCTCGGCCCAAATAGCGAGCCCTGCATGAAAATTTTCCTGCCTAGCAGGGAACTTCATCCAGCACAGGGCTTATAGTCTGGGGAATGAGGCTTGCAGAAGGAAATCTGGGGTACTTTTTTTTTCTTTTAGCTGAAAACTGAAAAGCCTCTGTGGCCTCTATTGACGAAACAAAGTAGTCTCTGAGGTCTTCTGATTGGGTGGCATCATCTGGGCTAATCTCTTTGGCCATGTGTAAGTGCTGAGCTGTTTTTTTTTTTTTTGCAGTACGCGGGCCTCTCACTGTTGTGGCCTCTCCCGTTGCGGAGCACAGGCTCCGGACGCACAGGCTCAGCGGCCATGGCTCACGGGCCCAGCCGCTCCGCGGCATGTGGGATCTTCCTGGACCGGGGCACGAACCCGTGTCCCCTGCATCGGCAGGCGGACTCTCAACCACTGCACCACCAGGGAAGCCCTGAGCTGGTTTTTAATGGGTTTTCCAAGGAGTGGTCTTTGCTGTGGGACTGATTTAGGAATGTGGTGCCCTAGATCTTCTCGCTACACACTTGTGGCTCCTGATTTAGTTTTAGGGTGATCAAGAGTCCCTTTAGAGGGAAAGGGCGGTAGGGAGAAATTAGGAGTTTGGGATTAACATACACACACTACTGTCTATAAAATAGATAACCAACAAGGGCCTACTGTATAGCACAGGGAACTATATTCAATATCTTGTTATAACCTATAGTGGAAGAGAACATAAAGAAGAATCTATAACTATATCTACATATCACTGAATCACTTTGCTGTACACCTGAAACTAACACAACATTGTAAATCAAGTATATTTCAACAAAAATTTTTTAAAAAAGAGTCCCTTTAGCACAAGCCAGGCCTGTGCCACTGTCAGCAGGCTAGGCAGCCTTACCAGGATTCATCACTGTCCTAAGCATATTCCTTTCCAAGATACTTCTTTTCAGCTGTACACACCCACCTTTGTCTGTCTTTATAACTCTTGCTAAATTTATTGGGTGGTGAGGACTGTACCAAAGCCTTCGTTACTATATGAGATATACCAAGAAATCCTTCTGGAAAGGATGAGGGCTGAAAAGTAGAGAATGGTTGTGTTCAGGCCAGGATCCCCATATTGGGCTATACACATATCAACCGGACCTATGAGTCAATTTTCTTTATTTTGAATGGTGATCCTTCCAACTCTACTCCTTGCAATCTCCTCAGGCATAGGTAGCAGGAACAAATTTTATAGTTCCAAATATTAAGTGTGCAAATTGTGACATTCTCATATAATTTACTAAAATTAAAGTTATTTTTTATCTTGAACCTCTATTACAGCTAGTGGCAAAAACTTAATATTAGGTATTCAGAGTAACTGAGTCATTTCAATACTTTTAAAACCAATTTAGAATTTTTCCTCTTCTGTCCTCTCTCCGTGAAATGGCAGCTAAGTTCTGGAAACAGAGGGGGGAATGTTTATGTGGCTTTCAGGCATTAAAGGGGAGTGGGCGTTTTGTCTGCAGCCATCTTCTGTCGTTATCTTTTGCTGGCATATAACTAATTTCCTCTGGCTGGGCACTGCCCTTTGTTTCTGCTTCATCTGCAGAGATGTCTGTTGCTCTTCTGGGCTCTGATTCTTTTTTTTTTTTAAACATCTTTATTGGAGTATATTTGCTTTACAATGGTGTGGGCTCTGATTCTTAATCTGAGTTTTCT
Source organism: Orcinus orca (assembly GCF_937001465.1). Classification (NCBI taxonomy): domain Eukaryota; kingdom Metazoa; phylum Chordata; class Mammalia; order Artiodactyla; family Delphinidae; genus Orcinus; species Orcinus orca. The sequence continues at coordinate 19,603,104 of NC_064580.1, forward strand.
ACATCTGACTGTCAGGTCCCATGGATGGCTAGCTGACTGGCTGGTTCTCTCTCTCTTTCTCTCTCTCTCTCTTGCTCTCTGTCTTGCTCTTTCTTACATCCATGCCCTGTGGAAGGAAGGACTTAGGAAGCATTTACCTGTTTTTTATGTCTGCTCAGGAAACCAGGGAGAGGGGCCACCCTTTCAGGCCCTTTCCACCCAGACCTGCCCTGGCATCGTATCTACTCTTGGGCTGATAGACCATTCTGGCACCAGTTCTTCCCCAAACTGCCACCCGTTCACCTCCATGATCTCCATTCAATGAATTAAATACAGATCATATACACATATACAGGGGCACCTCTAATCAAACTTGTCTGGGATTTCTGTACTCCATCTGCCTGCTGTGACAATGAGTTTCGAGTGGTGAGGGCACTGGGCCTCTACTCAGGTAGGTTATAAAGTTAGGTTCCAGGGAAAACATCGGTTGGAAAAGATGGGTTATAGGATTTTTATGCAAAGTCATGGTTCCACAATGCAATTGTTTTTCTTTTCTGATGGTTTTGCCACAGGGCAGGAAAAATAAATGGGAGTCAAAGGAGGCGCTCCAAAAGCTACTGGGAGCGATAAGGAAATGTAGTATCTTCTCTGTGATAACTGTAAGCAGGCAGTTCAAGTCAGGGAAGCAGAAAAAAGGACAGGCCAAGAATTCTAAAGCCCTAAACCGTAAGAACTGAAAACCATTGTTGTCAGTATCTATATAGCAAATAGGCTTCTGGCTTTTAAAATATTCTAGGATGACTGAGAAATGTGACTTCTACTTTAACTTGGAAAGAGAATAGAAACAAAGTTAAGCCACAATGAAAGTGGTTAAAAGTTAACAAGAAAAGTTGCTCCTAGAGTTTCATATTTCCTTAATGTTGTTCTAGGGCTTGTCATGATATTTAAGCCTCATATATTAGATTTTGATAGTTACATTTTTGGATAGAAAAACAGATTGATGTGTGAATTTAGCATACCAAGTAAAGAGAGTTTACCTATTTATACTAGGGGGTGGCAAACTATGGCCAATGGGACAAATGTGGCCTATCACCTGCTTTTGTAAATGAAGTGTTACTGGAACAGTCACCTCAGTTTGTTTACATATTGTCTGTGGCTGCAATGGCAGAGTTGAGTAGTTGCAACACACTGTATGGCTCACACAGCCTCAAATATTTACTGTCTGGCCCTTTACAGGAGTAATTTCTTGGCCCCTGCTTTATATGGTGAGGCCACAATCCAAGCATCATTATCCACCTGGTGGAAAATTATATGAATTACTAGCATAATGCTTGTGAAAATTTAAGAAGTTCTGCAGGACTGGTCTAATAAAATTACATTTCATATTGATAGGAAATACAATTTGTTAGACAGGAAACACTCATCTCTTTCTTCCCCACTGCTAATGAAATACGCTAGTTAATAAGAGAATATCTTAGTTTCCTTTTTCTTAGTCAGTTGATCATATTGAAAAGATGAATCTTTAAAAATTATCAAAGTGAGACCTATGAAAAATAGTTAAATTCTTGTTTCTCTTAATGAGCACTCGGTCTGAGCACCAGCACTTCTTGTGATGATTACGATTTTCTTTGAAGTTTTCCATTGCTGTCACTAGTATCGGCATGGTATGGTATGAATAGTTTATTTCTAAATTTTATTTTTTTCTTCCTTGCAAATACTATATTACGCTATTATTTGATATTGTGCCCTCCATATCCACACCACTGGTTCTCAACCCTGGCTGTGCATGAAAATCATTTGCAGACTTTTCCAAAAGTGCCAAAGCTCCAGCACCACCCCACAGTAATAAAAGGAAAATTTATCAAGGAGGGGACCAAGGCACCAGTAAAATACTCCCCAGGTGATTCTAAGGTATAGCATGGGATGAGAACCAGAGACCTAAACATAAGCGATCTGTGCTTCCCATGAAGTGCATTTCATGAGTTAGAAGATCACCTTTGGTCTTCCCCAGAAAAAGCAAAACAGATTCATTCTGTAGTCCCAATGGCAAACCAGATGGTTACTCAGACACACTAATATGAAAAATGTAAGTACTGAGGAAATGCGTCTATGACATTATCAGTTAGAAGTGAAAATGAGAAAAACATTTTCATGAATAAGTAACTTTCCTGGAAAAGGGAGGCAGACACGCTTGCATGATTTCATCCTGTATTTCTGAACATTAGAAAGAAACAAAAAGCCCAACTTTGAGGAGTAGCTTTTTTGTTTGTTTGTAATCACAGACATGACTTGGCCCCAGCCTGGTTGTAGGCCCTCCTTCCCCAAGTCTCCTCTCAAACCCCTTGGGCACTTCAGGTGGTTGTCAAGTAACCATCTCCAGCTTGTCTGTAAGCTGGGTTGTAGAAACAGGGACTTCTCTGCCCCGATTCAAGAGTTCTTGAAATCACTTGTGCCATGGGTATCTGAAGATTTCCTTTACACGCTTTCCTTTCCTTTCTTTGCTCTTCTGTGGTTCAGTTCCAGTGTTTCTTGAAGTCTCTCTTTACCCAGGCCTCATTCAAATTCAGTTGGAGGTTCATGCTGTCAGCCTCCTGGCTTGTCTACCTGTTTCTCTAGCTCTTCTCTCTCCCAACTCATTCTGACATGCTTTACCTCATCTCAGAGTGGTAAATAGTTTTCTTCAGATCTTTCAGCCACATCAGAGTTTAGGTTTCCAGATATTAAGTGTGCAAATTGTGAAATAGGTTTCATTTTTGTTTTCATTCTCAAATAAGTACTTTTCTGTCATATGTACACTTGATTTTTTTTAAATTTTTTAAATTTTTTTTGCGGTACGTGGGCCTCTCACCGCTGTGGCCTCTCCCATTGCGGAGCAGAGGCTCCAGACACGCAGGGTCCGGACGCGCAGGCTCAGCGGCCATGGCTCACGGGCCCAGCCGCTCCGCGGCATGTGGGATCCTCCCGGACCGGGGCACGAACCCGCGTCCCCTGCATCGGCAGGCGGACTCTCAACCACTGCGCCACCAGGGAAGCCCCTTGATTATATTTTTTAACTTCCCTCTAAGTAAGCCCCATGCTCATCTTCAATCTATAGGAATCTGTCTTGTAATTGATAGCGACATCTGGGCAAGAAACATCTTAATTGCTTTCTATTATTTGCATAAATCTTCCATAAAATACAAAATGGGTTTTTAACCTTACTAATGAATAAACATGTTAGCCCATACAGGTGAAGTGTTAATTGCTTTTCTCAGTTAACATTTTGAATGACAGCCCGATACAGGTGAGCTGTCAAATTTGGGCGCGTCTCTAAAATTTGGTTTCTTTACCCATTCAATCCCTCATCTTCCAAATGATCTAACTTGTCACAAGAGCAGCTTTGAAAATCTTCATTCTTAAGGACAGAATATTTTTCTACAGAGATGAGTTAAATTTATTCAAAGATTTTAATAAATCAAACGTATATCTCTGTTCACTCAATGCAATATAGAGAGATCTTAAGGTGTTGGTTAATGGTTCAGAATTGTTAAAGGGCATAACATTACACACCTATATTTTTTTCTTGCGGAAATTATGCACACACACACACTCCACTATATCCATGCCCCAAATGTAAATTCCAAACAGGTGCTAATTAAATAATAATAGAATTTGACTTTGAAGTATTCTTTACTGTGTTTCTTTAAGATGACATTAAACTAATTAATGATCTCAGGACACACGCAAACTGACAGTGTAGGAAAGCAACCTAAAACATAATGAAGGATGAATGAGTTTCTAGAGGATCATCTACAAAGTAGGTTAGTTATGTACAAATAATGGAAAGTTGATAGTAAGTTGGTAAGTTTTTCTGTTTTGAACATGTGACAAACACGACGCCTGCCATAACCATTATAATTGTAGAACCTTAGGGTTGGAGATGGAACATTTACACTTCTGCTTATTAGCCAGAACCGAATACACAACTCTGGGTGCAATGTGCCCATATCTCTCAGCTCACGTGTTTTAGTGCTCATGCTGCATCACCCTTTACTTGAAATAAAACAAAACGCACTAAATGTTTTTTCACTTGTACTTCCTCCAAACTAATTTTCTCCCATCCTGTTTTTGTGCAATCTTCCATTTTTCCTAACAAGCATCACCATTAGCCTCTAGGGGGAGCTCGTCTACCTACGTCCTTGCTACTCAACAGGTGGTCTGGAGAACCACAGCACCTGCATCAACAGGGTACCTGGTAGAAAAGCATAACAACTGGTCCCACCCTAGTCAACAGAATCAGGGTTTACATTTTAGTTAAGATCCCCAGTTGACTAATTTTCATATTGAAGTTGGAGAAACACTGCTGTCTACACTCCACCTTCTCTCTCAAGAGAAGACAACTTAAGAGCCAACAGCATTTGATAGTAGATAGACAGAATTTTTCAACGAGAAGAGCAAAATAACTGAAGGGTAACATCTCACATGATAACACTCGCTTTTTAGATGAACTTCTTTTAATGGCACAGGAGGTAAGATAGCTTAGCTATGTGACAACTAGATTCTGAGTTTCAGTCATACTCCTTCCACTATCTTACTGTATAATTTTAGGCAGGGGCACATTGCTGGGTTCCGGTGACAGGCAAAAAATGCAGAGATGTAGTTTATGAAGTAAACTTATGTTGAGATATATTGGGTTGGCCCAAAAGTTCGTTTGATAAGATGTTATGGAAAAACCCGAATGAACTTTTGGGCCAACCCAATAGTATAGCATAGTGGTTAAAAGTGTGATCTCTAAAGAAAAGACTTCTGGACTCAAACTCTGGCTCCATCATTCATTAGCTGTGTGACTTGACTTTCTATGCATAATGGGGATGATACTGATGGTACCTACTTCGTGAGTCTGTTATAAGAATAAAGGAGTTGATGTATAAAATATATAGAACCTGTGCTTAGCACATGATATTTACTTAAATTAAAAAGAACTATTACTATTATTGGGCATTAAGTAACCTCTATTTCCAAGAGGGCAAATAAAATCTATAAAACACTCTTAAGAAAACTGTGTTCACCTGGAAGCCAAGTGCTCCCAGGAACTAGAATACTGATAGGAGGCTATTTTAAAAATTGAGATTTTTAGGGCAATTCCCAAGATATAAAAACTTAGTGACATAGTTCCCAACAACATAGAGGCATAATCCAGAAGTATCCACAATCGTCATGAAGTCCCCAAAGAAGGTTAAATTGTTTTCCTTTGTCTTCTCATAACTGAGCTCAGTGTGGGTTCACCATACTTAGTCATCTGTTCCCTGTTCAGTTTACTTCTCCAGCTTGTGAGACATCATTTGTTAACTTAAATGAATCAAAGACTCTTTAAACTCTTTGTTTCAAAAGAAAATCAACAGAATCATAGATGTGGTGGACACCGTGTAGCCTCAGCTGCTGGAAGTGCTGTCAGAATACAGCCTTCCACCCTCAGCCCCTTTAGGATTGCCTCCGTTTCAGAGACATGACTCACTCAAGACCAAACTCCTTCTTGTGGTAGCAATGGTGTTCTGGTAAATGTTTAACAATGGTCTCTCCAATAAAACAAGCAAACAAACTCTGATTTGCAACCTTTGCTAATTGATTTTTTATTTTCACGACATAAATACTCCCTCCATTGCTGATTTCAAGCTACTGATGTGACTGACTTCACTGAATGCAGAGCTGGGAACGCACACAGTCAGCTCATGGGAGCCGGGGTGAGCTAGCTCCAGCACACTACTGCATGGTGGCCCGTATCCAAAGACTGATTATATGGGAGTAGAAAGGCCTGGCTAACTCAGGACAACTCAGAAGGTACTTTCCTGGGGTTGGCTGAGGCAACTGTCAGGCTAGCATCATAACTCATCCTTTCCATCCACCCAATTCTGCTTCTGTCCCCCACCCCCTTCCTTCCGAAGGGATTGGTCCCAATGACACTCCTTAAGAAGCATCCTGCAACCTAAATTCTGTCTGCTTCCTAGGGAACCCAACCTGTGGCAGTCATTATTTTTTATCTCTTTGTGTGCTGCCATAGATTCCCTTTTGTTCTAAAGAAAAAACTTCGCATGCTCTTATACTTTTTATAAAACAGAGAATCCAATTTAAATATTAATGGCAAGGCGTCAGATTTGTAAAGAAGATAACTGGAATTACAATTACAATTTTTATAAGCTAATAAGAACCTTCATAGGCCACAGAAACATTCTCTCAAGTCTGAGTGTCTTTTTTTGAGACTCCTGAGTCACAAATAACACTTATAGGATACTTTTATAATGCAAAATGCCGTCTGCATTTCTGCAACTGCAGGAAAGAAGGAACAATTTTTTCCTTCCTGTTGTAATAAAATTTATTTTATAAACCGTTAGAAGTGCTTGCTATGTCAAGGCAACCACTGGAAGTATATGAACTAACATCATGGAGAAAGATAGCAGGCTGGAGTAGCCCAAAATTTTCAATACAAAATACAGGGCACAAAAAGAATTTTAACAAATGATCTGTGGCACACCTACTGTTATGTACCTACAATTAAAAAAAAAAGATTTATTTATTTATTTACCTGTGCCAGGTCTTAGTTGCAGCATGCGCGATCTAGTTCCCTAACCAGAGATCGAACCCGGGCCCCCTGCATTGGGAGCATGGAGTCTTAACCACTGGACCACCAGGGAAGTCCCTGTACCTACACTTTGATCTCGTTCACAATACTCTTTTGGACCTGGTGACAATTCCTGCTATGTCCATGTCACCTTTGAGGGCACAGATCACTTCACTCCCAGCAAATATCTTGAGATTGTTTAAGGTTCTCTCTATGTAGGCTTACCCTTTAGCCACTTGTATTTCCATGTCACTCATGAACACACAAGTGTCATTCTGGAAACTCTGTACAGCTGTGGCCTCATAACACTAAACATACTCCAAATCTCAATACACAACCCACAGTCACTTCTAATTTGGTAGTTTCCTTCCTCACTAGGACCCATGAGGCACAAGTACTACCAGATTCATGGATCCCCTTAGGTTTGTTCACAGTCCCACTCATCCTCCATCCCACTCAATCACACTGTTATAAATGGGGCTGTCTGTAGAACATGAGGACATAAAATGGCATGAGAGAAAGAAAGTTGGAGGACTAGTTGAGCTCAGACGGTGCCTGTGTTGGCACATTACAGCAAAACAATAATAAGTTACCCCCTAAAATCTTGTTCTTAATGACTGTTGATATTTTGTAGGTGACCCAATGGGTATATGAATATCTCCTATGGGGACTGTTCCACAGGAACTAATGTCCTTAAGGGACATATCAGATATATGGGGATACTGAGGCACACAAAGTAACTTTGTTATTTACTCTGTCAGCATATGTGTATATAAGGAATGTTGTACCTAAAATTAAGGTTAAAATATCAGGGGGTGAGGGCAGCAGGGGACACGCATGATAATAATTCGGACCATTGGACTAATTGCAGTACGCTGCCCCTCAGCTCCAAGCTCAGTTGCCACCTCCATGATTCCCCAGCTAGCAGTTATCCATTTCCCCTGTGAAAATAAACTCCACTCCTTTTGTACTTAAGACAGGCAAGTTCCTACCATACACAATATTTACAAGTTTACATTGTTTTGCCCTTACTCAATGGTAAGTTTTCCAAGGGCAAGATTCATATCTGATTCCGTATGTGTCAGTCTCCTCATCTAGTATCTTGGCCCCTATATGTAATCAGTGTCTACCTCCGAAAAGTAAAACAATGGCGTTGGTAATTTGGGTCTGATTGCAATTCAGTTTGGGGGAGTGGCAGGGAGAGGGGATCTCATAACTAGGGTCCAAAGCACTTTTCTGCCGTGAGATCTAAGCACTGAAGCACAATGCCTTAAAGTGGAATTGTCCATTAGAAATGAACCATGCACATCAAAAAGTCTACAAACAATACATGCTGGACACGGTGCGGAGAAAAGGGAACCCTCCCACACTGTTGGTGGGAATGTAAATTGGTACAACCATTACGGAGAACAGTATGGAGGTTCTTTAAGAAACTAAAAATAGAACTACCATATGATCCAGCAATCCCACTCCTGGGCATATATCCAGAGAAAACTCTAGTTTGAAAAGATACATGTACCCCAATGTTCACAGCAGTACTATTTATAATAGCCAAGACATGGAAGCAACCTAAATGTCCATTGACAGATGAATGGATAAAGAAGATGTGGTACTTATATACAACAGAATATTAGTCAGCCATAAAGATAAACAGAATAATGACATTTGCAGCAACATGGATGGAACTAGAGATTATCATACGAAGTAAAGTAAGTCAGACAGAAAGACAAATATCATATGATATCACTTATATGTGGAATCTATAAAATGATGCAAATGAACTTATTTACAAAACAGAAATAGAGTCACAGATGTAGAAAACAAACTTATGGTTACCAGGGGGGAGGGATAAACTGGGAGATTGGGATTGACACATACACACTGCTATATATAAAACAGATAACTAATAAGAACCTACTGTATAGCACAGGGAACTCTACTCAATACTCTGTAATGACCTATATGGGAAAAGAATCTAAAAAAGAGTGAATATATATATATATATATATATATATATATATATATATATAACTGATGCACTTTGCTGTACACCTGAAACTAACACAACATTGTAAATCAACTATACTCCAATAAAAATTAAAAAACAAAACAAAACAAAAAGAAAGAAGTGAACCATGCAAATGTTGAAGTCTGGGTCAGTTTGAGTTCTAGAGTTTTGACATGCCTTAATTTATTGACCTAGTTACCAATGAAGGAAAACCAAAGGAAGTACTTGCACACTATATAACCTGATAAAGAATGCATTTAATTTCATGATTATCCATTTGAATAAAGGAAAAAGGAAGGATCATAAAAATAATAATGGCAACAGCAACCATGTGGTCATCTATTTTGAGCACCTGTAATGTGCTAGATGATTTACATTAGTTTATTAATGATCAAGAAAAACTTATTAGTTTATCTATTAATATAATCATTATATCATAGACAAATGGCTTAGGTTTATAAGAGAAAAGTTTACAAAGAGAAAAGGAATCTGGATTACTAATGAAATACTCTCTTGCTGCTCTCTCTCTGGTGTTGGTCTACAACAAGCCTGCCTTGTGGGGCAAACGGACTACATTGTACTTGGGAGGGGCAATTCAATTCCTACAGAAACCCCGCTTCCTACAAGCTCTACAATTTCACTTCGAGTAAGTGGCATAAATCAATCCTACACAAATAAATTAGACACAGCAGGACTGTGTGTGGATAATTGAGAGATAGGAGGATATAACACTTAATACGTATGTGTATAGTTTATTTAGATCAAAACTAATAAATTAATTTGCATTCAGTTTATATACCTGAGTATATCTACAGTAATATAAGAGCTAATAGAAGACCTCTAGGTATAATTAATACACCTTGTTATTAAAGGTTTTATTATCACTTTTCTACTTATCTTTTATGTTTATTCCATGCATGGTCTGTTGCCAGTTTGTTTCTCTTCAGCCTTGGCCCCACTGCTCCTGCTTATACTGTGCTGCTTTCTGAAATGTTAGCTATATCACCGATTTCACACACTTCTACTATTCATTTCCTTGATACTAATGCAGTTCTTCACTTTTTTTTTTTTACATCGTCCAATTCTGTTTCCTCACATCTAAAAAATGATCGAAGTACCCTGATTTTCTGTCTCTTCCTGCAATAGGCATGGGAAGGTGATCATGACACAAATAATGTGTTGAGTCACTCTGAAGATTCAATGAGGTACAGTGCATGTGACTGACACTAAGGCGTTTAACAAATGTTAATCTCCCCTCCCACACCCTCATTTTCCTGTTATGTAAGCTATACTTATTATTACAGTATCTGGCCCTGGCTAATCTCCTCTAGAACAACATTCTTTAGGTGAAAAACTCATTCCTGTTGAACTGGTTGTATCCATCAAACAGAGCAAGACCCCAAACAAAAACAAACAGGTTTGTATTTACGTAAGTTCCAAAATGCTTAACAGTCCAGACATCATTTTCTTACACACTGTTCATTTGCACCTCACAACAACCCTCTGAGGGAGGTAATAATCTAAGGAAAACTGAGGCACAATGACATTAATGGCGTGTTAAGGTCACCCACCCAATTAGTACAAGAGTTGGGATATGCTATTTTCCTGTTTCTCAAATGTTCTGTCCATTAGACTGTGATGTTTCCCAAGGAAATGCTTGCAAACAATCCTTTGAAAATGAAAATACACAAAATAGATACAAAATCTCCTAACTTACCCAGTCTATATGGGGCATGGGGATCTCTGTTCTTAGCTAGAAAGACTCCATTTTGCAAAAGACCTGCATGGCATTTAGTGTAAACCCAATTAAAAAAACACCATACACCTCAATAGTTCCCAGTCAGAAACAGTCAGGCAATAGCCCACTTGACCCAAAGCCAATTTCAAGAGCCAATTTTCCCCAAACCACAGCAAGGCAGGAGAGAGCAGCCATAATTATTTCTATCAGATAATCCTACCACCTCAGGTCGGCTAAGGTGCAAGTGAATGCACTTAATTGCTCAGCTGTGTATTTGCTTCAATGTAATCAACCACTTACTGTGAGTTGCTGTCTAACTATTAGGATATTGGCACAAGAAAAGCTAAATAAATTAGAGAGAGTTCACTCTCTATAAAGCTGTCTTTGGAAGGAAAGCGTCTTCCATGTTCAGAGCCAGGGGGAATTGGAAGGGAATGAGGTTGGAAGTCAGGCTACAGTCATAACAAAATGCTTCTTCCTCATGGGCACGGTCTCTTCCCTGTTAACACAGGGCAGGGCCCATAGCTGCTGACCTCTGGAGACTGCTCATCGGTCACGCTACAGCAATGGCCAGTTGATCGAATGCACGTAATACCCATGGAGCCAGCACTAGCCTGAAATGAGTTGTGTTTGGTGAGTAAGGAGGTCAAAAGGCTTGGCTTTTTATAGCGACACATAGCATGAATAACAGCTGTTCCTTCAAGCATGAATATGACAACAAGGGGAGGAGACGGCTAGACAAGGCAGAAAAACAAACAGCATGATGTTTGGTGTCCAGAGTAATTATGTTGATACCTGAGTGCTTATCTTTTGTCCACAGGGCTTCCTGCAGTGCAGCTTGACCACACTCTGCCCAAGGGAAGGAGCTCAGAGAAAAGCTTTGAGCCCAAGGGCTGCTACAGTGAAGGTTCCATGTGCTCCCTTAAAACATAATAGCCCCGTGCCTTGAGCACCCCTGGCCCCGCCATGTCCATGCCCTGCACGATTTCAGATAGTCAGACTCCACCTTTACTTTCACCTACGTTGGTAGCCCCAAAAGATGGGCATGTCTAAAATATCTTGAGGAGGACCTTAAAGATGGCAGAGGAGTAAGACGTGGAGATCACCTTCCTCCCCACAAATATATCAAAAATACATCTACATGTGGAACAACTCCTACAGAACACCTACTGAACACTGGAAGAACACCTCAGGCTTCCCAAAAGCCGTGTGGCTGACAGGATCTTGGTGCTCCAGCCGGGTGTCTGGCCCGAGCCTCTGAGGTGGGAGGGCTGAGTGCGCAACACTGGACCACCAGAGGCCTTCTGGTCCCACGTAATATCAATCAGCAAGAACTCTCCCAGAGATCTTGGTCTCAACGCTAAGACACAGCTCCACTCAATGACCAGCAAGCTCCAGTGCTGGACACCCCATGCCATACGACTAGCAAGACAGGACCACAACTCCACCCAGTAGCAGAGAGGCTGCCTAAAATCATACTAAGTTCACAGACACTCCAAAACACGCCACCGGATGTGGTCCTGCCCACCACAAAGACAAGATCCAGCCACATCCACCTGAACACAGGTAACAGTCCCCTCAAGCAGGAAGCCTACACAACCCACTGAACCAACCTTACCCACTGGGGGCAGATGCCAAAAACAACGGAAACTATGAAACTTCAGCCTGTGAAAAGGAGACCCCAAACACAGCAAGTTAAGCAAAATGAGAATACAGAGAAATACACAGCAGATGAAGGAGCAAAGCAAAAACCCAACAGACCAAACAAATGAAGAGGAAATAGGCAGTCTACCTGAAAAAGAATTCACAGTAATGATAGTAAAGATGATCCAAAATCTTGGAAATAGAATGGAGAAAATACAAGAAACGTTTAATAAGGACCCAGAAGAAGTAAAGAACAAACAAACAATGATGAACAACACAATAAATGAAATTAAAAATTCTAGAAGGAATCAATAGCAGAATAACTGAGGCAGAAGAACGGATAAGTGACCTGGAATATAAGTAGTGGAAATAACTACTGCAGAGCAGAATAAAGAAAAAGAATGAAAAGACTTGAAGACACTCTCAGAGGCCTCTGGGACAACATTAAATGCATGCACATTCAAATTACAGGGGTCCCAGAAGAAGAAGAGAAAAAGAAAGGGACTGAGAAAATATTTCAAGAGATTATAGTTGAAAACTTCCTTAATACAGGAAAGGAAGTAGTCAATCAAGTCCAGGAAGAGCACAGAGTACCATACAGGATAAATCCAAGGAGAAACACTCCAAGAAACATATTAATCGAACTATCAAACATTAAATACAAAGAAAAAATATTAAAAGCAGCAAGGGAAAAACAAATAACATACAAGGAAATCCCCATAAGGTTAACAGCTGATCTTTCAGCAGAAACTCTGCAAGCCAGAAGGCAGTGGCAGGACATATTTAAAGTGATGAAAGGGAAAAACCTAGAACAAAGATTACTCTACCCAGCATGGATCTCATTCAGATTCGATGCAGAAATTAAAACCTTTACAGACAAACAAAAGCTAAGAGAATTCATCACCACCAAACCAGCTTTACAACAAATGCTAAAGGAATTTCTCTAGGCAGGAAACACAAGAGAATGAAAAGACCTACAGTAACAAACCCAAAAGAGTTAAGAAAATGGTAATAGGAACATACATATCAGTAATTACCTGCAATGTAAATGGATTAAATGCTACAACCAAAAGACGTTGACTGGCTGAATGGATACAAAAAGAAGACCCATATATATGCTGTCTACAAGAGACCCACTTCAGACATAGGGACACATATAGACTGAAAGTGAAGGGATGGAAATAGATATTCCATGCAAATGGAAATCAAAAGAAAGCTGGAGTAGCAATTCTTATATCAGACAAAATGGACTTTAAAATAAAGACTGTTACAAGAGACAAAGAAGGACAGTACATAATGATCACAGGATCAATCCTAGAAGAAGGTATAACAACTGTAGATATTTATGCACCCAACATAGGAGCAGCTCAATACATAAGGCAAACGCTAACAGCCATAAAAGGGGAAATCAACAGTAACACAATCATAGTAGGGGACTTTAACACCCCACTTTCACCAATGGACGGATCATCCAAAATGAAAATAAATAAGGAAAGACAAGCTTTAAATGATACATTAAACAAGATGGACTTCATTGATACTTAAAAGACATTCCATCCAAAAACAACAGAATACACTGTCTTCTCAAGTGCTCATGAAACATTCTCCAGGATAGATCATATCTTGGGTCACAAATCAAGCCTTGGTAAATTTAAGAAAATTGGAATCGTATGAAGTATCTTTTCCAACCACAATGCTATGAGACTAGATATCAATTACAGGAAAAAAAAACCTGTAAAAAATACAAACACATGGAGGCTGAACAATACACTACTGAACAATCAAGAGATCACTGAAGAAATCAAAGAGGAAACCAAAAAATACCCAGAAACAAATGACAATGAAAACAGGACAACCCAAAACGTATGGGATGCAGCAAAAGCAGTTCTAAGAGGGAATTTTAGAGCAATCCTACCTCAGGAAACAAGAAAAATCTCAAATAAACCATCTAACCTTACATCTAAAACAATGAGAGGAAGAAGAACAAAGAAACCCAAAGGTAGCAGAAGGAAAGAAATCATAAAGATCAGATCAGAAATAAATGAAAAAGAAATGAAGGGCTTCCCTGGTGGCGCAGTGGTTGAGAGTCCGCCTGCCGATGCAGGGGACATGGGTTCATGCCCCGGTCCGGGAATATCCCACATGCCATGGAGCGGCTGGGCCCGTGAGCCATGGCCACTGAGGCTGTGCATCCGGAGCCTGTGCTCTGCAACGGGAGAGGCCACAGCAGTGAGAGGCCCGCATGCCTCAAAAAAAAAAAAAAAAAGAAATGAAGGAAACAATTGCAGAGATTAATAAAACTAAAAGCTGGTTCTTTGAGAAGATAAACAAAATTGATAAACCATTAGTCAGACTTATCAAGAAAAAAAGGGAGAAGACGCAAATCAATAGAATTAAAAAAGAAAAAGGAGAAGTAACAACTGGCACTGCAGAAATATGAAGGATCATGAGAGATTACTACAAGCAGCTATATGCCAATAAAATGGACAACATGGAATAAATGGCCACATTCTTAGAAAAGCACAAACTTCTGAGACTGAACCAGGAAGAAACAGAAAATATAAACAGACCAATCACAAGCACTGAAATTGAAACTGTGATTAAAAATCTTCCAACAAACAAAAGCTCAGGACCAGATGGCTTCACAGGCAAATTCTACCAAACATTTAGAGAAGAGTTAACACGTATCCTTCTCAAACTCCTCCAAAATATAGCAGAGGGAGGAACACTCCCAAACTCATTCTATGAGGCCACCATCAGCCTGGTACCAAAACCAGACAAAAATGTCACAAAAAAAGAAAACTACAGGCCAATATCACTGATGAACATAGATGCAAAATCATCAACAAAATACGAGCAAACAGACCCAATAGCACATTAAAAGGATCATACACCATGATCAAGTGGGGTTTATTCCAGGAATGCAAGGATTCTTCAATATACGCAAATCAATCGACGTGATACACCATATTAACAAACTGAAGGAGAAAAACCATATGATCATCTCTATAGATGCAGAGAAAGCTTTTGACAAAATTCAACACCCATTTATGATAAAAACCCTGCAGAAAGTAGGCATAGAGGGAACTTGCCTCAACATAATAAAGGCCATATATGACAAACCCACAGCGAACATCGTCCTCAATGGTGAAAAACTGAAAGCATTTCCACTAACCTCAGGACAAAGACAAGGTTGCCCACTTTGACCACTATTATTCAACATAATTTTGGAAGTTTTAGCCACAGCAATCAGAGAAGAAGAAGAAATAAAAGGATTCCAAATCGGAAAAGTAGAAGTAAAACTTTCACTGTTTGTAGATACATGATACTATACACAGAGAATCCTAAAGATGCTACACGAAAACTACTACAGTTAATCAATGAATTTGGTAAAGTAGCAGGATACAAAATTAATGCACAGAAATCTCTTGCATTCCTATACACTAATGATGAAAAATCTGAAAGAGAAATTAAAGAAACACTCCCATTTACCACTGCAACAAAAATAATAAAATACCTAGGGATAAACCTACCTTAGGACACAAAAGACCTGTATGCAGAAAACTATAAGACACTGAAGAAAGAAATTAAAGATGATACAAACAGATGGAGAGATATACCATGTTCTTGGATTGGAAGAAACAACATTGTGAAAATGACTATACACCCAAAGCAGATTACAGATTCAGTGCAATCCCTATCAAACTACCAATGGCATTTTTCAAAAACTAGAACAAAAAATTTCACAATTTGTATGGAAACACAAAAGACCCTGAATAGCCAAAGCAATCTTGAGAAAGCAAAATGGAGCTGGAGGAATCAGGCACCCTGACTTTAGACTATATTACAAAGCTACAGTAATCAAGACAATATGGTACTGGCACAAGAAAAGAAATATAGATCAATGGAACAGGATAGAAGTCCCAGAGATAAACCCATGCACATATGGTTACCTTATCTTTGATAAAGCAGGCAAGAATATACAATGGAGAAAAGACAGCCTCTTTAATAAGTGGTGCTGGGAAATCTGGACAGCTACATGTAAAAGAATGAAATTAGAACACTCCCTAACACCATACACAAAAATAAACTCAAAATGGATTAAAGACCTAAATGTAAGGCCAGACACTATAAATCTCTTAGAGGAAAACATAGGCAGAACACTCTAAGACATAAATAACAGCAAGATCCTTTTTGACCCACCTCCTAAAGTAATGGAAATAAAAACAAAAATAAACTAATGGGACCAAATGAAACTTAAAAGCTTTTGCACAGCAAAGGAAACCATAAACAAGACGAAAAGACAACGCTCAGAATGGGAGAAAATATTTGCAAACGAAGGAACTGAGAAAGGATTAATTTCCAAAATTTATTAGCAGGTCATCCACCTCAAAATCAAAAAAACAAACAACCCAATCCAAAAATGGCCCAAGACCTAAAAAGACATTTCTCCAAAGAAGATATACAGAGTACCAACAAACACATGAAAGGATGCACAACATCACTAATCATTAGAGAAATGCAAATCAAAACTACAATGAAGTATCACCTCACACCAGTCAGAATGGCCATCATCAAAAAATCTAGAAACAATAAATGCTGGACAGGGTGTGGAGAAAAGGGAACCCTCTTGCACTGTTGGTGGGAATGTAAGTTGATACATCCATTATGGTGAACAGTATGGAGGTTCCTTAAAAAACTACAAATAGAACTACCATACGACCCAGCAATCCCACTACTGGGCATATACCCTGAGAAACCCATAATTCAAAAAGAGACATGTACCACAATATTCATTGTAGCACTATTTACAATAGCCAGGACATGGTAGCAACTTAAGTGTCCATCGACAGATGAATGGATAAAGAAGATGTGGCACATATATACAATGGAATATTACTCAGCCATAAAAAGAAACGAAACTGAAGTATTTGTAGTGAGGTGGGTGGACCTAGAGTCTGTCATACAGAGTGAAGTAAGTCAGAAAGAGAAAAACAAATACCGTATGCTAACACATATATATGGAATCTAAAAAAAAAGTGGTTCTGATGAACCTTGGGGGAGGACAGGAACAAAGACGCAGAGGTAGAGAATGGACTTGAGACATGGGGAAGGGGCAGGGTAAGATGGGACGAAGTGAGAGAGTTGCATTGACATACATACACTACCAGATGTAAACTAGCTAGCTAGTGGGAAGCAGCTGCATCACACAGGGAGATTAGCTAGGTGCTTTGTGACTCCCTAGAGGGGTGGGATAGGGAGGGTGGGAGGGAGACGCAAGAGGGAGGGCATATGGGGATATATGTATACGTATATCTGATTCACTTTGTTATACAGAAGAAAGTAACACACCATTGTAAAGCAATTATACGCCAATAAAGATGTTAAAAATTAATAAAATAAAATATACAACAGAATAAAAGTATAACTAGGCCTTTTCTCTCCAAAAGAGACCTTTCTGAGAAAAGACTGGAGGGAGAAATCCCCTCAGGTAACAGCCACATTTAAAAGAAAGACTAAATGTGAAATGGCATGTCTTCGAAGATTTAAGGGCCCACTGCTGAGGTTTTCTTCTTAGATCTTAAGAGACTCTAATATTTTGAAGGCTCTATCAAATGCCACCTTCTTTCACCTATTGTCCCAGCCTCTAGTTCCTCTCTATTTATTATACCTACTGCTCCAGAACTGAAGGTGCTGTTTTGTCTGCTCTTCGCTTGCTTGTTTGCTTGCACGTTTGCATTTAGAATGATATCAGTATTTAAAACTGTATCATTAGTATGTATCATAATACATAGGAAGAATTCACCGAAAGATGAACAGAAACTCAAGCAGGTGCTGGTCCCCTTGGCTTTTGTAATAGATTGTATTCTTTCAGGCTTGGCCTTCAACGGTCACGTGGTCACATCCTCTTGTCTCCAATCCAATCATGTGTTGTTTCCTGATCTGTTTTAGCCCAGAAGCTCACTTAGATTTTCCTTGCTGTTTTCTACTGTCAAGCAGCACCACCTACAATTTGTGGGGCCCAGGGAAAATGCAAGTGTGGGAGATCTTATTCACAAAGCAGGAAAAAAATGCCATGAAAGGTATTAAAATAGAAAGTTGTTCCTTTCTTCTATGGTCTCTCACTCTCTCTCAACTTGGCACAGTGTGTTTAATTAGCTATTTAATGTTATTCTAAGTTAAGCAAAATTAAAAATTTTAATCATTAGCATGCACTTAACTGTTCATCATTATATGGTGCAATGCCACTTTTAAATGCAAATAGAGGAGCACTTAACTTGTTTACAGAATCCCAGAAATTACACAATTCATTTTCATAGCTTATACAAGCTTTTAGCAGAAGAGTGGAAATGCTGCACAAAACCAACCCAATTGTTTTTGCTTCACTTCTTGACAGGAGCACGCTTACCAATATTGTCTACCTTTACCTTACTGACGAGTAAGGAAGGAGGACTAAAAGGCAAAGGAGCAGGAACTAGGGGTCGTCCCTGTCTTTCCCTTTCCTTCTATGTCATCATCTCAGTGTCACTGGTTGGCTGATACAGGAAAGTAAATGAATACAAAGGGGTATGATAAGGTTCTTTGATTCTACGTGTTTCCTAGAACATCCCTACCTCCTTTATTTAATTAAAAAAAACTTTTTTAACATCTTTATTGGAGTAAAATTGCTTTACAATGGTGTGTTAGTTTCTGCTTTATAACAAAGTGAATCAGCTATACATATACATATGTTCCCATATCTCTTCCCTCTTGCATCTCCCTCCTTCCCACCCTCCCTATCCCACCCCGCTAGGTGGTCACAAAGCACCGAGCTGATCTCCCTGTGCTATGAGGCTGCTTCCCACTAGCTATCTATTTTATGTTTGGTAGTGTATATATGTCTATGCCACTCTCTCACTTCGTCTCAGCTTACCCTTCCCCCTCCCCATGTCCTCAAGTCCATTCTCTACGTCTGCGTCTTTATTCCCATCCTGCCCCTAGGTTCTTCATGACCATTTTTTTTTAGATTCCTAGATAAATAAGTCCATTCCTAGATAAATATGACTAATTTAAAAATCTTAACCATCTGTAGCAGTTTTGAGGGGGAAGAGTAAATTTATAAAAAGTAATAAATAATACCTTTTCAAATGCATATTTTATTAACATTCAACTGGTAGTAGTCATGTGAGCAGCTAGTTCACGCAAGGACTCACCAGCTATTCTGGAAGGGTTAGTTATATGGGGAGAGAATTCTGGCAAACAAAGAATAATTTATTAAACTGCTCTATTCCTGATGGGTTTAGCTTGCTTATAGTAATCAGAAATCGATGGAGCACTTACCACGTGCTAAGATATGCTTTCATGTGGCATTTGTTCATTTAATTATCACAACAACACTGTGATGTAGGTACTATTACTATGCCCATTTATTTATTTATTTATTTTTAAACATCTTCATTGGAGTATAATTGCTTTATAATGGTGTGTTAGTTTCTGCTGTATAACAAAGTAAATCAGCTATACATATACATATATCCCCATATCTCCTCCCTCTTGCGTCTCCCTCCCACCCTCCCTATCCCACCCCTCTAGGTGGTCACAAAGCACCGAGCTGATCTCCCTGTGCTATGCAGCTGCTTCCCACTAGCTAGCTATTTTACGTTTGGTAGTGTATATATGTCCATGCCACTCTCTCGCTTCGTCACCACTTACCCTTCCCCCTCCCCATGTCCTCAAGTCCATTCTCTACGTCTGCGTCTTTATTCCTGTCCTGACCCTAGGTTCTTCAGAACCATTTTTTTTAGATTCCATATATATGTGTTAGCACACGGTATTTGTTTTTCTCTTTCTGACTTACTTCACTCTGTATGACAGTCTCTAGGTCCATCCACCTCACTACAAATACCTCAGTTTTGTTTCTTTTTATGGCTGAGTAATATTCCGTTGTATATATGTGCCACATCTTCTTTACCCATTCATCTGTTGATGGATACTTAGGTTATTTCCATGTCCTGGATATTGTAAACAGAGCTGCCATGAACATTGGGGTACGTGACTCTTTTGCAATTATGGTTTTCTCAGGGTATATGCCCAGTAGTGGGATTGCTGGGTCGTATGGTAGCTCTATACCTAACCTTACACCTAAAGCAATTAGAGAAAGAAGAACAAAAAAACCCCTAAAGTTAGCAGAAGGAAAGAAATCATAACGATCAGATCAGAAAGAAATGAAAAAGAAATGAAGGAAACAATAGCAAAGATCAATAAAACTAAAAGCTGGTTCTTTGAGAAGATAAACAAAATTGATAAATCATTAGCCAGACTCATCAAGGAAAAAAGGGAGAAGACTCAAATCAATAGAATTAGAAATGAAAAAGGAGAAGTAACAATTTATCTTCTTTCTGTGTGTTAGAAGCAAGTTTCTGTTGGAACAGGAAGTGTTCTCTCTCCAGGCTGTCAGCAGCCCCTACTCCCCTGCTTATTCAGTCATAAATGTAACACACTTATGCTTGTTTTGAGTCTCACTGAACTCCATCCATCATAGGTCCACTGGAATTCTGTGTCCATGGGGCATCTTGAAGGAAATATGTGAATAGGGGAGCAAGACATAGTAGACAAACGTATTCTTGGGGTTCATTTACAAAACACAAGGTTGAGGATAAAATTCTTAAATATTTCAAAACAATGACAGCAAGGCATAAACCAAGGGTGGGAGATTTCTGAGTATGGGACTTTGTGTGACCACACAGGTTGTATGCCCTCACATCCATGATGATATCTTCACATCAAAGTACCCAATTTAGGTCATCAAAGGAAAATATTTATGAGATCAATGACAGGGTAACTTTTATGAGGGCAGGGACCTCACATAACCTCACACAGGTAGAGTGCAAACGTCCCATAAATAATTGTTGAACAGGTAAAGAAATGACTATAGCTTGACAGGAGAAAAATGACAGAAATAAAGAAAAGAAAAAGGTAAACCAGAGCTACTACAACAAGGAGTGGAAGGATTAAGAGCACTGATTCTGAAGCCATGTCTCCTGGGTTCAAATCTCGGCTCCACCATATACCAGCTGTGTCACATTGGGTATATGACTTCTCTTGGTCTCAGTTTACTTATCTGTAAAATGGTACAGTGATAATAATATCTGCCTTATAGGGCTGTTGTATTAAATGAGTCAATGTATATCAAATGTTTAGAAGAGTGCCTGGTACACATTAAGCATTATGGAAGTGTGAGGTACTATTATTATTTATCAGTGTCAAGTCACTGTCATTTTCTTTCCAGAAGTTTCTCATTTACTCCTCACAACAAGGCTGAGAGGTATGCATCTGTGTATTCCTTAATTCCTTACATTTTCCTTATACAGATGAGGAAAATGAGGCTCAAAAAAATGTCATTTATCAAGTTTACACAGGTAAGAGAGATCAATACCACGACCTAATATACCCTTACTATGTTCCTTTTATTTCCTAAAATGACCCCATTTTTTTCCATAAAATCTATAGCTTCTACAGCATGCTTCAGTTTATTTAACAGTTGTATTTCTGAGAAAAAATGACAGATAAATTTTTGCTCCTGTGACCACTTAAAATATGAAGCAAACTACTTTAGGGAATAAAATGGTGAATGATTTTTAGGTTAAATGTCAAAAGGATTGCCTTAGCCCACCCCTCAGCCTGAAGCAAGGGAGAGATCCAGCCAGAGTCATAGTCTCCCAAGCATGGGATTGGATGTATATTATCCTTAATATGCTTATTGTTTCATGGTGGTAAACACGACAGTATTTTTAAAGTGTTTCAAAAATTCACTCCCAGTGTTGATGGCTTGAATACTATTTTTTTTCAACAATGCTGTTTATCTGGGTACTTTCCTTCCATGGGGGTGTGGGCGTCAAGGTCTGATTTAATAATAGGAGAGCAACTTATTGACATGTCCAGGCAGAGATCATTAAAAGAAAAAAGCAAGATGCCACACATGTCCACTGTGATCTAATTGTGGTAAAGAGTAGCTATAGATATAACTAGATATAGGTAGAACCTATTATGGAAAAGAGATGCAATAAAAGGTTAATAGTGATAATCTAGGTTATAGAAATAAAATATCTTTGTTTTCTTATTTTTGCTTATCTGTATTCTCTAATTTTCTATAGTGCACATATACTGCTTTTGTAATGATGAATATTATTTTTAAATAAAATAAGTCTGGAAGGTATGCTACAAGGGAAGGAGGATATAAGAAACTGTTTAATAATATTTCTTTGATCGTGTTTTTCTAGATCTCAGTGCAATCACCCTTTATCTTTTTCTCTTATTTGATACTCCTTTAGGTCCCCGGCCCCTGCAGGTGGCCCAGTAGATATTGGGATCCACTTCTTATTTGACATAAATGTCTCTTGTGTTCAGCCTGTCTTGTCTCCCAGCTCTTACAGTTACAATGTTGGTTCTGCATGCACTTAGTCCTTCAGCTTAACTGTCCTTGAGGCTTTGGGCTTCCCCTCTGTCGGCAGGCACTGGTGCTGCCTGTTTAGGATGACATTGGCCTTGATAAAGTCTCTTTTTGTTCTACAGCAGCTCTAGCTCAAGGCCTGGAGGGAAGTGTCTTTGTAAACAAACACACACACACACACACACACACATCATTCAATTATCTGTGGCAGAACAGGCAAATGCATAGAAACAGAAAATAGATTAGTGGTTGCCAGGGGCTGGAGAAGTATAGATTAGGGAATAGCTCCTCATGGGTGTGGGGTTTCTTTGGGGGTGATGAAAATTTTTAAATTCAATTGTGGTGATGATTGCACAACTCTGTGAATATACCAAAACCCACCTAATTGTACACTTTAAATGGGTGAAGGGTATGGTATGGGAAATACATATCAATAAAACTGTAGAAAAATATCTGCGGCATTATTTTTTTTATGATGAATCAACATGTTTCTTATTCACTTCTTGATGCTGTTGTAAACTTCAAGAATACACACTGAGGGCTTCCCTGGTGGCACAGTGGTTGAGAGTCCGCCTGCCGATGCAGGGGACACGGGTTTGTGCCCCGGTCCGGGAAGATCCCACATGCCGCGGAGCGGCTGGGCCCGTGAGCCATGGCCGCTGAGCCTGTGTGCCCGGAGCCTGTGCTCCGCAATGGGAGAGGCCACAACAGTGAGAGGCCCGCGTACCGCAAAAAAAAAAAAAAAAAAAAAAAAAAAAAAAAGAATACACACTGAGGTTGGCACAATGGTCCTTACGAACTTCTCTGTTTCTAAAATTCTTAATATTAGCCTAAAAGAAGAATGGCTTTTCAGAGAATCTGAGGATATTTCCAAAGTAAATAGATATTTGTAGGTATATTTAGTGTTGTGAAAAGAGCAAGGACAAGAAGTCAGGGGTTCTAAGTTCCTCTACTGACCCTCCTACTCCCAATTCGTGTGAACTGTAGCAAGTCATCTCACCCCTTGGGCCTTGGTTTTCTATCCGTAAAATGGGTGGGTCAGACCACACGACTGCCAAGGTTGCTTTCAGCTTTAAAGCTCTGTGATTCTATATACCTGGTCAAGTATTTGACTATTTTTGGAAGTTAGATTAACCTTCTAGAACATCACTACTAAGTTCTTTCTAAAGAAAATATTTTTGAAAAGTTTAGATCTTATTTTCAAGTCTTCAATAACCTCACACATATCAGTAAGTAAAATGCCTAAAACATAATATGATTAAACACAAATGGGGGGGTGTGGGAATAGTAAAATAAGTGTGTGTGTGTGTGTGTGTATTCCTGGGTTTTTTTTTAACATCTTTATTGGAGTATAATTGCTTTACAATGGTGTGTTAGTTTCTGCTTTATAACAAAGTGAATCAGCTGTACATATATATATATCCCCATATCTCCTCCCTCTTGCGTCTCCCTCCCACCCTCCCTATCCCACCCCTCTAGGTGGTCACAAAGCACCAAGCTGATCTCCCTGTGCTATGCGGCTGCTTCCCACTAGCTAGCTATTTTACATTTGGTAGTGTGTATATGTCCATGCCACTCTCTCACTTCATGCCACCTTACCCTTCCCCCTCCCCGTGTCCTCAAGTCCATTCTCTACATCTGCGTCTTTATTCCTGTCCTGTCCCTAGGTTCTTCAGAACCATTGTTTTTTTTTTTTTTTTTAGATTCCATATATATGTGTTAGCATACGGTATTTGTTTTTCTCTTTCTGACTTACTTCACTCTGTATGACAGACTCTAGGTCCATCCACCTCACTACAAATAACTCAATTTCATTTCTTTTTATGGCTGAGTAATATTCCATTGTATATATGTGCCACATCTTCTTTATCCATTCATCTGTTGATGGACACTTGGGTTGCTTCTATGTCCTGGCTATTGTACATAGAGCTGCAATGAACATTGGGGTACATGACTCTTTTTGAATTATGGTTTTCTCAGGGTATATGCCCAATAGTGGGATTGCTGGTGTATTCTTGGTTTTAATCATGAAAGCTCTGGCATCTCTCCAGAAAGCATCCATTTGCTTTTCACCTAATGGCAAGGACTTTTAAACCAAGCTGTGTTTCTCATGCCTTCCCTCCAAAAGCCAGGAGGCAGCAGCCAGCTCAGCAGTGCTAATCTCGGATGGCCAGTCCCACAGTTTGTGATCATGGGCAGCTGAGAGCCAAGGCTGCAGAAACCGCAGGAGATGTCAGTTCTGACACATGGGCCTGCATGGTGCCCAGAGCTTGTACTGGCTGATGCAAGCCTCGCAGGTGCCCTTGGTTAAGAAGGCAGAAGCTGAACTCTCAGAAGCAGTTTGTGTTTTCAAGCCCCCTCTGAGGACACTGAGGTAGTGGGGCTAGGACAAGGCTGGAGGTGGAAATTTTGTAGGGAACAAGGGGTAAATGAGAGGGCTTTTTTGACATTTTTGCTGGAGGGCTTAGTATTTTGAATGGTTTTGACACTTCCAAAATAAGATTTCCATGCTTTCCTTGCAAGAGTTTTTAAACATTTTAAGCCAACAAAGTGCATTTGATTCTGAAATTGAGCTCATAATGCTCAGAGGATTAAGTAATGGAGCACTGTCAAAGAATGGACGGTAATCCTAAAACAAGCCAAACTAAAATCAGAGGATGTTCTACTCCTCTCTTTTTAATCTCTCCATCTCCCATTCTTTCCAATTTTGATTAAAGTCATTTCCAAATAAAACAAAATAAAACAGGTCTGGCCTGTTCATGGTGCCCCTCAGACTGTCTTCAGTACTCTACCTGGTCTGTGGCTTTCTAAGATATTGCACTAAATTCTTAGTATTATTCCTTTTCCCTCCCCTAACAAGCTCTCCCTTGGTGAAAATAATTCCTGATGACAGCAGCTCTGGTAGGATGTTGGCGAGCCTGCTGAATTCAATTTCTCAGCCTTCTAGAGCAAGGCACAAAACATTCAGGGATACAGAGTTACAGGTAAGAAAATCTAAACATTTGATAGTTTCAAAATATAGAATCAAGATAATCACTATTTTAAGTCAGACAGAGAAAGACAAATATCACATGATATCGCTTATATGCAGAATCTAAAAAAAAAATAATGCAAATGAACTTATTTACAAAACAGAAACAGACTCGCAGACATAGAAAACAAACTTATGGTTTCCAAAGGAGAAAGGTGGGGAGGGATAAATTAGGAGGTTGGGATTGACATATACACACTACTATATTTAAAATAACCAACAAGGACCTACTGTACAGCACAGGGAACTCTGCTCAATATTCTGTAATAACCTAAATGGGAAAAGAATTTGAAAAAGAATAGATACATGTATATGTATAACTGAATCACTTTGCTGTACGTCTGAAACTAATGTAACACTGTAAGTCAACTATACTCCAATATAAAATAAAAATTTAAAGGAGATGATAACTATATTAATGTTCAAAGGTCAACTTATTCAATGGTCTGAATTTATTAAAATTACTGTGTTTGATTCTTCAAAAAGAGGGAAGAATGATTTCAAAGTTCATTGAATCATCACTTCTGGTCAAATGTACACTTAGACTTTTTACTTTGCTTCTCTATGTCTATTACCAGTTGCACAGAAATGTAATTTAGTTTAGGACAATCTCATAGAGTGATGTTAGTGGGCAGAAAGAATTGGAAGGCAGACTTCTGGGTCAAGTAGGTAGTAATGCCTTAAAGAAAAAATATCCAAATTATTCCTTTAGCCAATCAGCTGTATTTTCTAACATGCTAGTGGTCATCGTGTGCAAAGAACTACTCTTAGTAGTTCTATGAAAAGATATAATAAAGACAAAAAGCACCATTTGGAATACACTGTATTACGGTTCACAAATAATCCGAACCCCTAAATAGGACAATTACACATTCCCACCCTGTTGAACTCAGGCATGGCTGTGTGAATTTCTTTGGCCAGTGTAATGTCAGAAGTGACATGTATCTCTTATAAAGAAACTTTAAAAGCCAGAACATGGTTCTCCAGTTTATTTTTTCCCTCCCTCTGGAATTACAGAAGCAAGTATCTGGAAACTTCCATCAACCTGGATCAGTGAGAAAAGATAAGCAGAGTCCCGCTTACCTACCAACCCACCCCCTGTGCTGACCTGCAATAGACATGAAATATGAGTGATAAATAAACATCACTCCTTTAAGCTGTTGCTATTCGGTGGATGTTTGTTACTAAACCATAACCTTGTTTGTTGTGACTGATACATCATCCCTGCCCTTGAGACTTCTAACTAATGTAGTAGGTGGGACAAATACACATACTCATGCTTGCATAAATAATACATACAAAAATGCTACAAAGGTACAAATTCAAATCTAATAGTACAAGGATGCAGATGAAATTTTTAAAGGATAAAGAAGGGAACATGCACATAGGGAAAAATTTCTAGATGACCTAGAGCCAGGTGAAGCTACTTCAGAAAATCCTAGAAATGGACCTTGAAGAAAGTTCTGAAGATGAAGCGGTAAGTGATTCATGGGGGAGGCTGCTCTAAGGAGGTGACAGTTTGTAGGAATGACAGTAATAATTTTAAGAACTTCCTCACCAGGTTGCTGTGTTCCCATTCCTTCTTCCCCCGGACCTTTAGATCATCTATGGATTCTTTCTGTTCTCTCTCACTAGTGGCCATGTCAGTTCAAATCACATACCTTCATTAAATTTAATCCAGATTGCTATCCTATAAAAGAGTAAATCTTTTGCAGACTTAAGGAAAGGTGTTTATCCAATTAACAAAACTGTGCATCTGTTGGCATACCCCAAAGCACAGACTGAAACAACTAAAGGTGATTTTCATCAGCAAAGGAAAGAAGCAATACTGTTCATCTACTTGATGGTTTTACTGTGCGGGCTGGCTTTTGCACCCTAAAGCTGGAAGTTTCCCTCCCCATGTTATTCTACCACATTTCCTCATCTGTATTCCAGAAACTTTCACTTCAGTCTATTATTTCCTTCAGCCCTAATTTATTTTCTCACTTTTAAATTCACCATTAAAATGAAAAGCAAAGGCATGCGTATTTGCCAGGCAGTTTCTCTGAGGTTCTTAGAGCCCTAATTATTATATGAAAACATGATTTCCAACTTTGCAGATGATGGTAAATTGAGAGAGAATAAAAACAAATGAGGAATAATTAGGTGGTGCAGCCAGGTATAAAAGGATTTACAGCATTTATGTTTCTGGACTAATAGATGGCAAATGCAGGGCTGCGCAGATAAATGGAAGATAATTAGCCCCTACAAAGTATCAGAAATGGGGATCTCTGCTAAATAGGAAGTTGCTGACGAAAAGTGGCGTGAGTGAGAAGAAACAGTGGGATGTGGGGGTCAGTGAGGGTGATCACAGCCTGGGGATGATTGCATCATGGAAAAACTCCAGAGATCTGGCACATTCTCCAGCTACCCTTTTAGTCTGCATCCCTCCCTCACTCTGTCACACAGAGGCATTCTGCTGTTAACAACGTGCTCCTTTAGAGCCTGACATAGAGCCTGGCTCTCTGCAGTCTTTGCGTTGCAGGCAGGCTCTGTAAGAAGAAGGATAACTGCAGAGGAAGAACATTTTCTTTAACCAGGAAATTTTACCTGGCAGTCCATATACAGCACACAAGTTCTAGTAGTTTTTAAATTATTCTGGTGGATTAAAACTAAAGTGCCATTCTGAGCACTTAGGAGATGCAAAAGAGAACACATACACATTATCTGTTTAATTCTTGTTCCAGGAGCCACTTTTCGTCCAGTGTCAGTCTCTCATGCTCTCTGAGGGTGCCTCACACTTTAGGCTCACGTTTCTGTTCCTAGACCTAAATGGAAATCCAACTCAACATTTTATCCCTCTCCACTTGTAAGTACTCTAGCTTTTGTCTTCCAATGACAATTAACCAACACTGCCGGAGATGCCAGAACAATAACAATAATTGACCAAATGAAAGAACCATGGGCATGCACCTCCAAAGTCAAAGGCTGGCCAGTCACTGAGAAGCCCTCCCTCCTCACTGCTCTTAACCTTTTTGTGGCATAAGGCATCATTTACCAACCATCCATGGATCTCTTCAATTTTTGGCTTCCATGATGCTATATGATGACCTATACCACTCCTTCTCTCTCTCACTCTTATTCTCCTATTCACCTTCTTGTCCTCAATGGACATTCATCAAAATACAACCCTCTACCCACAGCCTTTTTATACACTCTCTGTTTCACAGAAACTATCCATTCTCTTGGTTCCAGCTATCACACCACCATACTATGCTTTGAGTTTCAATTTTAATTCTTTGTGAGCCATGAATCCTTTCTGTTCTTTCCCCAAATAAGTGATTTCTTGTTGCTTTAAACTTCTCTGATGGGGCTTCCCTGGTGGCACAGTGGTTAAGAATCCACATGCCAATGCAGGGGACACGGGTTCGAGCCCTGGCCCAGGAAGATCCCACATGCCGCAGAGAAACTAAGCCCATGCACCACAACTACTGAGGCTGCGCTCTAGAGCTCGCGTACCACAACTACTGAGCCTGCATGCCACAACTACTGAAGTCCGCACGCCTAGAGCCCGTGCTCCACAACAAGAGAAGCCAATGCAATGAGAAGTCCATGCACCTCAACGAAGAGTAGCTCCCACTCGCCGCAACTAGAGAAAGCCCGCACACAGCAACAAAGACCCAACGCAGCCAAAAATTAAAAAATTAAAAATAAATAAATTTAAAAAACTTCTCTGATGTCACTTTTATACTTAAAATGTAAAACATATCAATGCAATAAAATGAAATCTTGGAGATATGACTATGGAAAGACTGGTCCTCTTTTCCTTCTGTTAATTTAATATCTAACTAGGTCCCTACTCCAGGAACACAGCTGTTTCTCAGAGCTTAGCTCTCATCACCCCATATAAAATTCCTTCATGGGCAAAGAATCAAGTTCTTCCAACCTCTTTCTGCTCTCTTCCCACTGGTTTCTCTATGCCACTAAGAAGAGTGACTCACTTTGAGTGTCTCTATGCCCACCTAGCCAGAGTCCCTCATCAGGGTTTGGTTGACTTTTTTTTCTCAGTGTGGTAATTTATTTTCATATTCTCGTACTGCCTCAGTAGATCACCTGTCTAGTTTGATTCCTTTAGGAAAGGTGTCTACTACAATCCACTGAAGGGGCCCAGCTGCTTCTCATCCCCTCCCCCTATGTCCAGCTAACTCTGAAACTTCTCGAAGTTTTCTGCCTTCTCCTTTCCAATGCCACTGCTGATATTTTCACCATCAGCACCACTACTGCTCCTATTCTCTCCCAGACATGACAAAACATCTGTCTACTCATTTTTTATTCCAGAAGAGCAGAAAACACACAAACACACACATATCGCATCACCGTCAGTTTCACCAGCACCCCAAGGCAAATCAACAGTTCCAAGACATACACTGGAGTACTCTCCATACTCAGCCCCTCAGGCTGTTGATAAAACAAGGTATCCCTTACGTTGTAAATTTTCTGCTGACTGTCCCTATGGAGGAGGGAGACTAACAGAAGCAGGTCAGCTCTCAGCACAGAAAAGGCAAAGTAAATGTTTCTCTCAAATGTTTAGACATTTTTTATTTTATAATATCTATATTGGAGTATAATTGCTTTACAATGTTGTGCTAGTTTCTGCTGTATAACAAACAGAATCAGCTATATGTATACATATATCCCCATATCCCCTCCCTCTTGCGCCTCCCTCCCACCCTCCCTATCCCACCCTTCTAGGTGGTCACAAAGCACCAAGCTGATCTCCCTGTGCTACGCAGCTGCTTCCCACAAGCTATCTACTTTACATTTGGTAGTATATATAAGTCCATGCCACTCTCTCACTTCGTCCCAGCTTACCCTTCCCCCACCTCATGTACTCAAGTCCATGTTCTACATCGGTCTTTATTCCTGTCCTGCCCCAAGGTTCTTCAGAACCATTTTTTTTTTAGATTCCATATATATGTGTTAGCGTACAGTATTTGTTTTTCTCTTTCTGACTTCACTCTGTATGACAGACTCTAGGTCCATCCACCTCACTACAAATAACTCAATTTCATTTCTTGTTATGGCTGAGTAATATTCCATTGTACGTATGTGCCACTTCTTCTTTATCCATGCATCTGTTGATGGACACTAGGGTTGCTTCCGTGTCCTGGCTATTGTAAATAGTGCTGCAGTGAACACTGTGGTACATGACTCTTTTTGAATTATGGTTTTCTCAGGGTATACGCCGAGTAGTGGGATTGCTGGGTCATATGGTAGTTCTATTTTCAGTTTTTTAAGGAACCTCCATACTGTTCTCCATAGTGACTGTATCAATTTACATTCCCACCAACAGTGCAAGAGGGTTCCCTTTTCTTCACACATTCTCCAGCATTTATTGTTTGTAGATTTTTTGATGATGGCCATTCTGACTGGTGTGAGGTGATACCTCATTGTAGTTTTGATTTGCATTCCTCTAATGATTAGTGATGTTGAACATCAGTTCATGTGTTTGTTGGCAATCTGTATATCCTTTGGAGAAATGTCTTTTTAGGTCTTCTGCCCATTTTTGGATTGGGTTGTTTCTTTTTTTGATATTGAGCTGCATGAGCTGCTTGTATATTTTGCAGATTAATCCTTTGCCAGTTGCTTCATTTGCAAGTATTTTCTCCCATTCTGAGGGTTGTCTTTTGGTCTTGTTTATGGTTCCCTTTGCTGTGCAAAAGCTTTTAAGTTTCATTAGGTCCCGTTAGTTTATTTTTGTTTTTATTTCCATTACTGTAGGAGGTGGATCATAAAAGATCTTGCTGTGATTTATGTCATGGAGTGTTCTGCCTATGTTTTCCTCTAAGAGTTTTACAGTGTCTGGTCTTACATTTAGGTCTTTAATATATTTTGAGTTTATTTTTGTGTATGGTGTTAGGAAGTGTTCTAATTTCATTCTTTTACATGTAGCTGTCCAGTTTTCCCAGTATCACTTAATGAAGAGGCTGCCTTTTCTCCATTGTATATTCTTGCCTCCTTTATCAAAGATAAGGTGACCATCTGTGCATGGGTTTATCTCTGGGCTTTCTATCCTGTTCCATTGATCTATATTTCTGTTCTTCTGCCAGTACCATACTGTCTACATTACTGTAGCTTTGTAGTATAGGCTGAAGTCAGGGAGCCTGATTCCTCCGGCTCGGTTTTGCTTTCTCAAGATTGCTTTGGTTATACACGGTCTTTTGTGTTTCCATACAGATTGTGAAATTTTTTGTTCTAGTTTTGTGAAAAATGCCATTGGTAGTTTGATAGGGATTGCACTGAATCTCTAGATTGCTTTGGGTGTACAGTCATTTTTTCTTCCAATCTGAGAACATGGTATATCTCTCCATCTGTTTGTATCATCTTTAATTTCTTTCACCAGTGTCTTACAGTTTTCCGCATGTAGTTCTTTTGCCTCCTTAGGTAGGTTAATCCCTAGGTATTTTATTCTTTTTGTTGCAATGGTAAATGGGAGTGTTTCCTTAACTTCTCTTCAGATTTTTCATTGTTAGTGTATAGGAATGCAAGAGATTTATGTGCATTAAATTTGTATCCTGCTACTTTACCAAATTCATTGATTAGCTCTAGTAGTTTTCGTGTAGCATCTTTAGGATTCTCTATGTATAGTATCATGTGATCTGCAAACAGTAACAGTTTTACTTCTTCTTTTCTGATTTGGATTCCTTTTATTTCCTTTTTTTCCTCTGATTGCCGTGGCTAAAACCTCCAGAACTATGTTGAATAATAGTGGTGAGAGTGGTCAACATTGTCTTGTTCCTGATCTTAGAGGAAACGGTTTCAGTTTTCGACCATTGAGAATGATGTTGGCTGTGGGTTTGTCATATATGGCCTTTATTTTGTTGAGGTAGGTTCCCTGTAAGCCTACCTTATGGAGCGCTTTGATCATAAATGGGTGTTGAATTTTGTGGAAAGGTTTTCTGTATCTGTTCAAATTATGATATGATTTTTATCCTTCAATTTGTTAATATGGTGTATCACATTGATTGATTTGCACATATTGAAGAATCCTTGCAACCCTGGGATAAATCCCACTAGATTATGGTGTATGATCCTTTTAATGTGCTGTTGGACTCTGTTTGCTAGTATTTTGCTGAGTATTTTGGCATCTATGTACATCACTGATACTGGCCTGTAGTTTTCTTTTTTGTGACATCTTTGTCTGGTTTTGGTATCAGGTTGATGGTGGCATCATAGAATGAGTTTGGGAGTGTTCCTCTCTCTGCTATATTTTGGTAGAGTTTGAGAAGGACAGGTGTTAGCTCTTCTCTAAATGTCTGATAGAATTCGCCTGTGAAGCCATGTGGTCCTGGGCTTTCATTTGTTGGAAGGTTTTTAATCACAATTTCAATTTCAGTTATTGTGATTGGTCTGTTTGGAGGTTGTGCTTTTCTAAGAATGTGGCCATTTATTCCATGTTGTCCATTTTATTGGCACGTAGTTGCTTGTAGTAATCTCTCATGATCTTTTGAATTTCTGCAGTGTCACTTGTTACTTCTTTTTCATTTCTCATTCTGTTGATTTGAGTCTTCTCCCTTTTTTTCTTGATGAGTCTGCCTAATGGTTTATCAATTTTGTTTATCTTCTCGAAGAACCAGCTTTTAGTTTTATTGATCTTTGCTACTGTTTCCTTCATTTCTTTTTCATTTATTTCTGCTCTGATCTTTATGATTTCTTTCCTTCTGCTAACTTTGGGTTTTTTTGTCCTTCTTTCTCTAATTGCTTTAGGTGTAAGGTTTGGTTATTTTTCAAATTTATTTTATTTATTTATTTTTTTGTGGTATGCGGGCCTCTCACTGTTGTGACCTCTCCCGTTGTGGAGCACAGGTTCCGGACGAACAGGCCCAGCGCCCGTGGTTCACAGGCCTAGCCACTCCACGGCATGTGGGATCCTCCAGACCAGGGCATGAACCCATATCCCCTGCATTGGCAGGCAGACTCTGAACCACTGCTCCACCAGTGAAGCCCAGGTTGTTTATTTGATATTTTTCTTGTTTCTTGAGGTAGGATAGTATTGCTATAAACTTCCCTCTTAGAACTGCTTTTGCTGCATCCCATAGGTTTTGGGTCATGGCGCTTTCATTGTCATTTGTTTCTAGGTATTTTTTGATTTCCTCCTTGATTTCCTCAGTGATCTCCTGCTTATTTAGTAGTGTATTGTTTAGCGTCCATGTGTTTGGGTTTTTTCCAGTTTTTTTCGTGTAATTCATATCTAGTCTCATAGTGTTGAGGTCGGAAAGGATATCTGATGTGATTTCAAGTTTCTTAAATTCACCAAGGCTTGATTTGTGACCCAAAATACGATCTATCCTGGAGAATGTTCCATGAGCACTTCAGAAGAAACTGTATTCTGTTCTTTTTGGACGGAATGTCGGAAAAATAACAATTAAGTCCATCTTGTCTAACGTGTCATTTAAAGCTTGTGTTTCCTTATTTATTTTCATTTTGGATGATGTGTCCATTGGTGAAAGTAGGGCTGTTAAAGTCCCCTACTATGATTGTGTGACTGTTTTTTTTTTCTTTTAACATCTTTATTGGAGTATAATTGCTTTACAATGGTGTGTTAGTTTCTGCTATATAACAAAGTGAATCAGTTATACATATGTTCCCAAATCTCCTCACTCTTGTGTCTCCCTCCTTCCCACCCTCCCTATCCCATGCCTCTAGGTGGTCACAAACCACTGAGCTGATCTCCCTGTGCTATGCGGCTGCTTCCCACTAGCTATCTACCTTACGTTTGGTAGTGGATATATGTCCATGCCACTTTCTCACGTTGTCACAGCTTACCCTTCCTCCTCTCCATATCCTCAAGTCCATTCTCTAGTAGGTCTCTGTCTTTATTCCTGTCTTACCCCTAGGTTCTTAATGACCTTTTTCTTTTCCCCTTAGGTTCCAAATATATGTGTTAGCATACGGTATTTGTCTTTCTCTTTCTGACTTACTTCACTCTGTATGACAGACTCTAGGTCCATCCACCTCACTACAAATATCTCAATTTCGTTCCTTTTTATGACTGAGTAATATTCCTTTGTATATAGGTGCCACATCTTCTTTCTCCATTCATCTGATGATGGACACTTAGGTTGCTTCCATGTCCTGGCTATTGTAAATAGAGCTGCAATGAACATTTTAATACATGACTCTTTTTCAATTATGGTTTTCTCGGGGTATATGCCCAGTAGTGGGATTGCTGGTTCGCATGGTAGTTCAATTTGATAGAATTCGCCTGTGAAGCCATCTGGTCCTGGGCTTTTGTTTGCTGGAAAATTTTTAATCACAGTTTCAATTTCAGTGCTTGTGATTGGTCTGTTCACGTTTTCTATTTCTTCCTGGTTCAGTCTTGGCAGGTTGTGCATTTCTAAGAATTTGTCCATTTCTTTCAGGTTGTCCATAATGGCATAGAGTTGCTTGAGGTAATCTCTCATGATCCTTTGTATTTCTGCAGTGTCACTTGTTACTTCTCCTTTTTCATTTCTAATTCTATTGATTTGAGTCTTCTCCCTTTTTTTCTTGATGAGTCTGGCTAATGGTTTATCAATTTTGCTTACCTTCTCAAAGAACCAGCTTTTAGTTTTATTGATCTTTGCTATCGTTTCCGTCATTTCTTTTTATTTCTGATCTGATCTTTATGATTTCTTTCCTTCTGCTAACTTTAGGGGTTTTTTGTTCTTCTTTCTCTAATTTCTTTAGGTGCAAGGTTAAGTTGTTTATTTGAGATACTTCCTGTTTCTTAAGGTAGGATTGTATTGTTATAAACTTCCCTCTTAGAACTGCTTTTGTTGCATCCCATAGGTTTTGGGTCGTGTGTCTCCACTGTCATTTGTTTCTAGGTATTTTTTGATTTCCTCTTTGATTTATTCAGTGATCACTTGGTTATTAAGTAGCGTATTGTTTAGCCTCCATGTGTTTGTATTTTTTACAGATCTTTTCCTGTAATTGATATCTAGTCTCATAGCGTTGTGGTCAGAAAAGATACTTGATACGATTTCAATTTTCTTAAATTTACCGAGGCTTGATTTGTGACCCAAGATATGATCCTGGAGAATGTTCCATGAGCACTTGAGAAAAATGAGTATTCTTTTGTTTTTGGATGGAATGGCCCATAAATATCAATTAAGTCCATCTTGTTTAATGTATCACTTAAAGCTGTGTTTCCTTATTTATTTTCATTTTGGATGATCTGTCCCTTGGTGAAAGTGGGGTGTTTAAGTCCCCTACTATGAATGTGTTACTGTCGATTTCCCCTTTTATCGCTGTTAGTATTTGCCTTATGCATTGAGGTCCTCCTATGTTGGGTGCATAAATATTTACAATTGTTATATCTTCGTGTTGGATCGATCCCTTGATCATTATGTAGTGTCCTTCTCTCTTGTAATAGTCTTTATTTTAAAGTCTATTTTCTATGATATGAGAATTGCTACTCTAGCTTTCTTTTGATTTCCATTTGTATGGAATATCTTTCTCCATCCCCTCACTTTCAGTCTGTATGTGCCCCTAGGTCTGAAGTGATTCTCTTGTAGACAGCATATATATACGTCTTGTTTTTGTATCCATTCAGCCAGTCTGTGTCTTTGGGTGGGAGTATTTGATCCATTTACATTTAAGGTAATTATCAATATGTATGTTCCTATTCCCATTTTTGTAATTGTTTTGGGTTTGTTATTGTAGGTCTTTTCCTTCTCTTGTGCTTCTTGCCTAGAGAAGTCCCTTTAGCATTTGTTGTAAACCTGGTTTGGTGGTGCTGAACTCTCTCAGCTTTTGCTTGTCTGTAAAGGTTTTAATGTCTCCATCAAATCTGAATGAGATCCTTGCTGGGTAGAGTAATCGTGGTTGTAGGTTTTTCTCCTTCAGCGCCTTAAATATGTCCTGCCACTCCCTTCTGGCTTGCAGAGTTTCTGCTGAAAGATCAGTTGTTAACCTTATGGGGATTCCCTTGTGTGTTATCTGTTGTTTTTCCTTGCTGCTTTTAGTATGTTTTCTTTGTATTTAATTTTTGAAAGTTTGATTAATATGTGTCTTGGCATATTTCTCCTTGGATTTATCCTGTTTGGGACTCTGTGCTTCCTGGACTTGATTAACTATTTCCTTTCCCATATTAGGGAAGTTTTCAACTATAATCTCTTCAAATATTTTCTCAGTCCCTTTCTTTTCCTCTTCTTCTTCTGGAACCCCTATAATTTGAATGTTGGTGCATTTAATGTTGTCCCAGAGGTCTCTGAGACTGTCCTCAGTTCTTTTCATTCTTTTTTCTTTATTCTGGTCTGCAGTAGTTATTTCCACTAGTTTATCTTCCAGGTCACTTATCTGTTCTTCTCCCTCAGTTATTCTGCTATTGATCCCATCTAGAGTATTTTTAATTTCATTTATTGTGTTGCTCATTGTTGTTTGTTTCAGCTTTAGTCCTTCTAGGTCCTTGTTAAATGTTTCTTGCATTTTCTCTATTCTATTTCCAAGATTTTGGATCATCTTTACTATCATTATTCTGAATTCTGTTTCAGGTAGACTGCCTATTTCCTCTTCATTTGTTAGGTCTGGTGGGTTTTTATCTTGCTCCTTCAACTGCTGTGTGTTTTTCTGTCTTCTCATTCTGCTTATCTTACTGTGTTTTGGGCCTCCTTTTTGCAGGCTGAGAGTTCGTAGTTCCCATTGTTTTTGGTGTCTGTCCCTAGTCGCTAAGGTTGGTTCAGTGGGTTGTGTAGGCTTCCTGGTGGAGGGGACTAGTGCCTGTGTTCTGGTGGATGAGGCTGGATCTTGTCTTTCCGGTGGGCAGGTCCACGTCTGGTGGTGTGTTTTGGGGTGTCTGTGGCCTTAGTATGCTTTTAGGCAGCCTCTCTGCTAACAAGTGGGGTTGTGTTCCTGTCTTGCTAGTTGTTTTGCATAGGGTGTCCAGCACTGTAGCTTGCTGGTCATTGAGTGAAGCTGGATGTTGTTGTTGAGATGGAGGTCTCTGGGAGATTTTCACCGTTTGATATTACGTGGATCTGGGAGGTCTCTTGTGGACCAGTGTCCTGAACTTGGTCTCCCACCTCAGAGGCACAGCACTGACTCCTGGCTGGAGCACCAAGAGCCTTTCATCCACACAGCTCAGAATAAAAGGGAGTATAAATAGAAAGAAAGAAAGAGGATAAAATAAAATAAAATAAGGTAAGATAAAATAAAATAAAGTTACTAAAATAAAAAATAATTATTAAGAAAAAAATTTTTTTTAAAAAGTAAAAACAAAACGGACAGACAGAACCCTAGGACAAATGGTGAAAGCGAAGTTACACAGACAAAATCTCACACAGAAGCATACACATACACACTCACAAAAAGAGGAAACGGGGAAAAAATAATATATCTTGCTCCCAAAGTCCACATCCTCAATTTGGGATGATTCGTTGTCTATTTAAGTATTCCACAGATGCAGGGTACATCAAGGTGATTGTGGAGATTTAATCCGCTGCTCCTGAGGCTGCTGGGAAGGATTTCCCTTTCTCTTCTTTGTTCGCACAGCTCCTGGGGCTCAGCTTTGGATTTGGCCCCAACTCTTCGTGCAGGTCGCTTGATGGCATCTGTTCTTCGCTCAGACAGGACGAGGTTAAAGCAGCAGTGGATTCGGGGGCTCTGGCTCATTCAGGCCGGGGGGAGGGAGGGGTACAGATGCCGGGCGAGCGTGCGACAGCAGAGGCCGGCGGGACGTTGGACCAGCCTGAGGCACACCGTGCGTTCTCCCCGGGAAGTTGTCCCTGGATCACGGGACCCTGGCAGTGGCGGGCTGCACAGTCTTCGGGAGGGGAGGTGTGGAGAGTGACCTGTGCATGCACACAGGCTTCTTGGTGGCGGCAGCAGCGGCCTTAGCGTCTCATGCCCGTCTCTGGGGTCCATGCTGATAGCCGCGGCTCGCGCCCGTCTCTGGAGCTCCTTTAACCAGCGCTCTTAATCCCCTCTCCTCGCGCACCAGGAAACAAAGAGGGAAGAAAAAGTCTCCTGCCTCTTCGGCAGGTCCAGACTTTTCCCCGGACTTCCTCCCGGCTAGCCGTGGTGCACTAACCCCCTGCAGGCTGTGTTCACGCCGCCAACCCCAGTCCTCTCCCTACGATCCGACCGAAGCCCAAGCCTCAGCTCCTAGCCCCACCTGCCCCGGCGGGTGAGCAGACAAGCCTCTTGGGCTGGTGAGTGCCGGTCGGCACCGATCCTCTGGGCGGGAATCTCCCCGCTTTGCCCTCTGCACCCCTGTTGCTGTGCTCTCTTCCGTGCCTCCGAAGCTTCCCCCCCGCCAGTCCCCATCTCCGCCAGTGAAGGGGCTTCCTAGTGTGTGGCAACTTTTCCTCCTTCACGGCTCCCTCCCACTGGTGCAGGTCCCGTCCCTATTCTTTTGTCTGTGTTTATTCTTCTTTCTTTTGCCCTACTCAGGTACGTGGGGAGTTTCTGGCCTTTTGGGAGGTCTGAGGTCTTCTGCCAGCGTTCAGTAGGTGTTCTGTAGGAGCTGTTCCACAGGCAGATGTATTTTTGATGTACTTGAGGGGAGGAAGGTGATCTCCACGTCTTACTCCTCCACCATCTTGAAGGTTCTCCAGGATAGGCTTTCTATTTTCTATGATTGTGGAGGCTTGGTGAATCCAAAATCTGGTATAGTAGGCCAGTAGGCCGGAGACTCTGGGAAGAGTTGCAACCCAGAAGAAGGTTGCTGGCAGAATCCCAGTTTGTTTCTGTCAAATTTGCAGCACAATAAATGTGGGGACTCCATTGGGTTTAATGCAGACTTAGGGCAACTAATTGGTCGTTTCCTTTTATATACTAAAGCGTGGGCCTATTTTTCTATTCACCCAAACTGCTCAGCATTTCAGCAGGGTGGGAAACGTCCTTGCCACCTACAGTCTTTCATATCCTGTAGTCCCAGGGTCCCTAGGCATGTGCTGATAACCAGAGAACTTACATCTGAACCAGATCTAAATCTAAATCTCTGGGTTCCTGGCATGGTACCTTGCATGAGAATGAGTCTTATCTTCCCAAGCCATTTGTAAGGTCCTGCAAGTCAGGATGTTGTATTATACATTTGATAAGCCTGCCTGCTGTTCGTTCAAGTTCTTAAAGACAGTTATTGGGGTGGCCAAAAAGTTCGTTCGGGTTTTTCTGTAACCTCTTACAGAAAAATTCGAATGAACTTTTTGGCCGACCCAATACTATAAAGAGCACCAGGCTCAGAAGTGCTGGGTTGGCATTCTACTCATAAGATGTGCCTTCTTTTCTTATTTTTTCCTTGTTTTTCTACTATTTTTTATTATGACAATTTAAAAACATATGCACACGTACCATGATCCAGCTTCAATATTTAGAAACTATTTGCCAATCCTGTCTCATACATACACCCTATTTTCCCTTCTATTTGAATACTGTGAAGCAAGCTGGAAACATCAGATGTATGTTTCCCTAATAGACAACACTTTTTAAAATTAGGTTTTTAAAAATTATTAAGATATAATTTACATACAGGAAAATTCATCCATTTTAGCAAGAATGTTTTTAACATATCCTCAGTATAATTATAACCCAACTAAAATTAACAGTAATTACGATGCCATCTAATACTCGATCCACATTCAAATTCCCATAATTGGCTCCAACCTGTCTTTTTCAGTTCATTTGTTCACATGAGGATCTCAATATGGTCCACACATTATATTTGGTTTTTGTCTCTTAAGCCTCTTTTGTTTTATAACAGTTCCTGCACTCCTTTTTTTACTTTCATGAAATGAATTTCCTAAGAGTACAGGCCATTTTCCCTGTAGATTTAACTATGTTCTGGATTTGGCTGATCGTATCATCCTGGTATCATTTAACATGTTTCTCCATCCTTTGTATTTCATGCAAACTCTTAAGTTAGATGTAGAGGCATGATTAAATTTTGACCCCTTCCTCCATCTTCTTTTTGGTCAAAGATATTTCAGGAGTGCTGTATTACTTCCGATTGCATCCCTTCAGGTGGCACATGAAGACCGGCTGCCCCACTTTTAGTCATGCTAAGATGGATCAGGGGGTTTAGGTGCTTTCAGCCTCATCCATTAATTTTAAATTTCCTCATCTACCTTTCACATAACAGTTTTAGCAGCCTTAGATGACTGCTGCCTGGATACAGCATTTTATTAGGAATTGCACAATCGTGATTTTTCTAATATTATCATCCCTTATGAATCTATTAGTTGGAGTTCTAAAAAACAATGTTCCCTTACAGGCTATTCAGTTACTCTAAAATACAGTTCAAACACAAATGGCAGGTTAAATGCTGCATTCATTCACATTATTTACCAATTTACAGAAAAATAAGCTGACTCTTTAGTAAACTCCAAAGGAGCCAGATTGATTTTAGTACTATTATTAATCGTCTTATGTTCACGTGTCTGTTGCACTTATTAGTCCTATGATACTTAAATTATTCCAGTTTTGAAGGTTGGATTTCCCTGTGTTCCTTTAACAGGACCATACAGACACTGCCTTTTAGATTTCTGGCACTAAATGCCTCAAAGTTCATCTTGTATATTTCCTGCCTCACACCTGAAATCACCCATTTCTCTAAGGAACTCTGGTTTGTTTAACAGGACCTTATATTTAAAGATGATAACTTAGCTGCTAGGGGTAATCATTACTTCTATGCTTCTCTTCAGAGAATTGAGGTAGGAAATTTGTAATTTTTAGAACAAGAAAACTAAATCCTTAGTTCATAGTGATGTTTCAAATTCACATGTAAGATTATAGGGGTTGTATTTATTTAACTCCTTTGATTTTATAGTGTTATCTTTTTTTCTTATGATCAAAATCTCGGTTCCTAAGGACATTTATACAATGGCCCCCATATAGATTCAAAATAACAATACCCATATTATTTCTAACAATAAGATTTTTGAATGCAGTCTAACATTTATTTCTGGTTCTTTTTGTCCTTTGAATAGATACTAGTAGGAACAAAGTATCAAAATACTGTGTTTTAAAGTCACTTAAAATAATTCTTCCTTATGTGTTTATTCTGTGGCTTGATATGTAAAACATTTTAAGTATATTTTAAATTTGTAAGGATTAATTTTTTGCTTAATTTTGTTTTAAAATAATATAAACAATTTACATATTTACCAGTTCAAAACTATAGTACAAGTTAGTTTCAGAGAAGTACAGAGTCCATATTTTTTCCCTTCCAATCTGTACCCTTCCTTGTCTCCTATACTTAAACATTTTTATTAGTTGGTTTACTTTCCATTGTTTCTCTCAAAAAATAAAAATAACACTGCAATACTACTCAGCCATAAAAAGAACAAAATAATGCCATTTGCAGAAACATGGATGCAACTAGAGATTATCATACTAAGTGAAGTAAGTCAGAAAAATGAAGACAAATACCATATGATATCACTTATATGTGAAATCTAAAATATGACACAAATGAACCTATCTATGAAACAGAAACAGACTCACAGACAGAGAGAACAGACTTGTGGTTGCCAAAGAGGAGGGGGATGGACTGGGAGTTTGGGGTTAGTAGATGTAAACTATTACATATAGAATGGATGGACAAAAGGTCCTACTGAATAGCACAGGGAACTATATTAAATGTCCTGGGATAAATCATAATAGAAATGAATATAAAAAAGAATGTATATATGTATAACTGAGTCACTTTGCGATACAGCATAAATTAACACAATATTGTAAATCAACTATACTACAATAAAAATAAATTCTACAATCAAAAACGGTAACACAGGGCTTCCCTGGTGGTGCAGTGGGTGGGAATCTGCCTGCCAATGCAGGGGACATGGGTTTGATCCCTGGCCCAGGAAGATTCCCACATGCCGCGCAGCAACTAAGCCCGTGTGCCACAACTACTGAGCCTGCACTCTAGAGCCCGTGCTCTGCAACAAGAGAAGCCACGACAATGAGAAGCCCGCACGCCACTCGCTGCAACTAGAGAAAGCCCGTGCACAGAACAAAGACCCAACACAGCCAAAAATAAAAATAAATAAATTTATAAAACAAAAAAACCCCACAAAACAATAACACACCTGTATGAATGAAATATATCATATAGACTGTTCTTCCCCTTGCATTTAACAGTATATCCTGGAGAGACCACTCCATAGGATATCGAAATCTTTCTCTTTCATTTATACAGTGGCTTAGTACTCCTTTGGGTGGATGTCCTATAGTTTATTCATTCAGTTCCCTCTTGATAAACACTGACTTATTTCAAACTTCCTGCTATTATAAATGGTGTTATAATTAATAGCTGTTTACATGCATCATTTCATATTTTTTCCACTTCTGCCTTGAGACAGATTTCTAGGAGTGAAGTTGCTGGCAAAGGGTAAATGCATACGTAATTTTGTCAGGTATTGTGAACTTGCTACATGCAGTCTTAGGCAACTCATTTCTGTGTCCCTGGTTCTTCATTTGCAAAATAG
This sequence comes from Orcinus orca, assembly GCF_937001465.1. NCBI lineage: Eukaryota > Metazoa > Chordata > Mammalia > Artiodactyla > Delphinidae > Orcinus > Orcinus orca. Next base: position 19,645,978 of record NC_064580.1, read on the forward strand.
AAGTAATACGTCCTTCCAAAAATATCATGAGGATCAAACGGACAACGGAAATCAAAGCACCTTGAAAAAATGTAAAGCAATAAACAAATGTAAGTGATTAGAATTAAGAGTAACAATTCATTGTTAGAGGGGATTCATGTAGCCATGCCAATGTCTGGCAATTATCTCATGGACTAAAGTAGAGAATCAACCTAAGACATAGGGAGAGAGACATAGAAAAAAACTGAGATCTGTGTAAGATGCTATGGGACCATAAGAAAACAATTATTTCCCCAGGTGTGAAGATGCTGAGGAAGCCAACACTGGAGCTGAATTTTGAAGTAGACAAGGAGATTACTAGATGGAGATAATAGGGCATTACAGAATAGGGGGTGGAGAGACTCCACGAGCAATAGAGGAGTGAAATTTTACTGGGAGAGTATTATTATCTAAGTAATTATTATCTTAGCGAACACGTGGTGGGGCTTGTATGAGGAGATGTTAGAGAAATAAGTCAGAGTCAGAATGTAAAGGGTATATTTATGCCATGCAAAGGATTTTCCTCTTTAGAATATATACAGTGTGTGTGTGTGTTGGGGGGTGGTTGACCTAGAAGTTTTCTCAAATCTCATACTTTATATATTCCTCATAAATATGAAAGTCAGTAACTGATTATTATCAAATACACACATTATCTATTGTATAAAATGAAATGATATTGGAAACTATTCATAATGAGTTCCTTTTGAAACAAATGTTCCAATGGCCAACTGCAGAAAAATAATTCTTATTATACCAAGTCACATTTTGTCTTTGGTGATACTTTCTAAACACAAAGGGATAAAACAAAACCACATCCCCCCATCTTCTTGCTATCTCGGCGAGTCAACAAACCCAGGATAGTTGCCTACCAATTCTATTACTAGTTACCTAGCTAAGCCATCTTACAGGTGCATAAGCATTTCTAGAATATTAACTGGGAGTTACGGAGGGACCTGAGAGTGCAGCCAGAAGCAGGCTCTGCTTTCTCCAAAGCTCCAATGCACTCTTCCTTCTGGGGCTCTGCGGTCTAAGACTACCTAAAGCCTGTTTGTGACTATGTAGAAAATTAGGGAAATATGTACTGGGAGTTGGGATTTTAGGGATGTATTTGTTTTAATAGTTTCATATAGTTTAGTCTTTGAAGTGAAGTAAATCTTTAGTTCTAGTATCAAGAATAAACATGCTGGGCTTCCCTGGTGGCACAGTGGTTAAGAATCCGCCTGCCAAAGCAGGGGACACGGGTTCGATCCCTGGTCTTGGAAGATCCCACATGCTGCGGAGCAACTAAGCCTGTGCGCCACAACTACTGAGCCTGCGCTCTAGAGCCCATGAGCCACAACTACTGAAGCTCACGTACCTGGAGCCCATGCTCTGCAACAAGAGAAGGCACCGCAATGAGAAGTCCGTGCACAGCAATGAAGAGTAGCCCCCGCTCGCCGCAACTAGAGAAAGCCTGCGTGCAGCAACGAAGGCCCAACACAGTCAAAAAAAATTAAAGAAAAAAATAAAATAAATAAATTTATTTTAAAAAAAGAATATGCAATACAAGGAATAGTTGTTTGTCTCTATAAATTTGGTTTCATGAATCTCACGACCCATGTAATCAATTTTTCCCTCTTTGCTTCAATTACCAAGAAGCTTACACCTAAATTTATGGCCTTCTCCAAGCAACTGTACAGGACTTCTTGTATTTGAGATTCTAACTTCCTCTATTTTAAATTCGATTTCTTTATTTTCCTGTTACTTTGTTTTCTGCGATTGTTTCTTGGAATTCTATCTTCCCATGTTCTCTTTGCAATGTTCATATAAGAGAATATATGTAACATATACGCAAATCATAATGCATAATATATTTAACACTCAAGAAACAGATCATTACCCGTACACTGCATCTATGTGCTTTATCCCCAGTCTCACCTCCCTGTAAGTACTGTCCTGAAATTTATCATTCCCTTGTCTGGGTGCAATAGTTTTTATCACATATCTGTATATGCCTAAACAACACATTTCTTAGTTTTTCTTGTTTTAAAGTTTTTTCTATCATAGTGTATATATCTGTTGGGACTTGATGTTTTTGTTTACCTAACATTGTGTTTCTAAGATTAACTCCTGTTTCTGCATGTAGCTGTGCTCATTCCTTTTTCATTACTGGATAATATTCCATTATGTGAAAAAATGCATATATATTGGGTTGGCCAAAAAGTTCGTTTGCGTTTTTCCATAACATCTTACGGAAAAACCCGAATGAACTTTTTGGCCATTCCAATATTTGAGATTGTATACAGCCTGTGTGTATCTATATATATTCCTCCAATCTCCAATCTCCAGGCATTTGGATTGTTTTTGGTTTTGGACTGCTACAAAGAGTATACCTATGAAAATTCCTATGCAGGTCTCCTGGTGAAAATGTGCAGGAGTTTTTCTAAATCATATTCCTAGTTATGAAAGTGTTTGGTCATCGGATATGTGAATGTCCGGCTTTGAGAGAGAGAGAAAATTCGTTTTCGAAAGTTGCTCTAATTTACTCTCCCACTAGTTGATCGTAACAGTGTTCCTATTGATACACATCCTCTGTCAAGTTTCTCAATATTTTGCCATTCTGGTGGGTGTGTAGTGCTATATTATTTCACTCTTAATTTGCATGTACATTAGTAAATGTAATGTAATCTTTCCATCTGTTCATTGGCTGTAGATATTTCATTTTTTGGGTGAAGTGCTTGGTTTCTGTATTTATTCTAATTTCCTTTTGGGTTGTCTTTTTCTTATTCAGTTGTATTTTTCACATAACCTGGACACTAATCCTTTGTTAGTTATATGCTTTATGAATAACTTCACCTAGTTAGTGGCTTCAATTTCCCTCTCTTTCTCCGTATGTTTTAGTGAATAATGGTACTTAACTATAAAGCAGTTAAATTTATGCATACCTGATTTTATGCTCAGATCTTTTGTGCCTTAAAAAAACCCTCTCCTGGGCTTCCCGGGTGGCACAGTGGTTGAGAGTCCGCCTGCCGATGCAGGGGACACGGGTTCGTGCCCTGGTCCAGGAAGATCCCACATGCCGCAGAGCATCTAGGCCCGTAAGCCATGGCCGCTGAGCCTGCACATCCAGAGCCTGTGCTCCGCAACGGGAGAGGCCACAACAGTGAGAGAGGCCCGCGTATCGCAAAAAAACCCAAAAAACTAAAAACAAAAAAACCCCTCTCCTACACAGAAGTCAGAAAGATTCTCCTATATTTTCTTCTGAAAGTTTTGCATTTCACATTTGAGTCCTCTAAGCGTCTAGAATTGATTTTTGTAAATTGTTCAATTTAAGGATATATCCAATTGCTTTAAATTTTCTACATGGATAAACAATTGTTTCCAGTACCATTTACCCAAGAGTCCTCTTCTATGCCCCAGTGATAAACAAGACCACATCTGTCATACAATCAAAGTTTTGTATATGCATGCACATTTCCTGGACATCTATTCTAATTTATTGGTCAATTTATTTTAATTCAATCCACTACCACGTTGTCTTAATTTTAAGAGCTTTAAATAAATTTTGATATCTAGAAGAGAAAGTTCACCCCAAACTGACAAATACTTGATTAAATTTAAAAACTGACTTCTTGTACTACAGTCTTTGTACTTTATATAATGGAATCATACAGTATATTTTATGCTTGTTTTCTTTTGCTCATCATTATGTTTGTGAGATTTGTACATACTGTTGATGTAGCTATAGCTCATTTATTTTCAGAGTTGTCATAGCTGTATTGTATTCTATTTTATGATCTTATCACACTTTTTTCTCTATTTTACTATTAAAGGGATATTTGGGTTGTTTCCAGTTTCCTTTCAATATATTTGATGCTTAAAACTCTTGACTTTGTCAAGAAAGGTGTGTGAAAATTTTCCACTAAGTTTCTTAATGATGAATGTATCAATTTCCCCGTGTAACTGTGTCGACTTTTTGCCTTACCAGTTTTGACATATATATCAGGTTCATGCAAGTTTAGAATTAGGTTATCTTCCTGGTGAACTGAACTTTTGTCAACTTTATGTAGTGACCTTTATTTCTAATAGTGTTTTAGGTCTTAAAGTCTTCAGGGTCAGAAATTAGTACAATGATCCCAGAATTCTTTCCTTTTAGTCAGTATTTACTTAGTCTATTTCTCTCTCATACTTTGGTTTTCTACCTTCTGCATCACATGCTTTTGGTTTGCCTATTAGGAAAATCACAGAGCCAGCTGATTTTTTTTCTATTTTTACCCCAATATGATAATCTGTTTTTCACTGGTAAGTTTAGTTCATTTATATTTATTCAATGTACATTGAGACTTATTTATATTATCTTACTTTAAAATTTCTATTTATCATGCTTTAAAAAATTCTTTCTATTCTTCTCTTTCAATTTTGGGTTGAGGTTTTTTCTCCATTGTGCTTTTTGTCTTTACTGTTTTGTTAATTATATTTCTATTCTTTTATGTTCACCCTTGAAATTTTATCATATGTATTTAACTAAACAATAACTAAATTAAACCATGTTATAACCTGAACAAACAACATCAAGACCTTGGAATATGTTAACTTTGAATATAACCATCCAAAATTAAATGCTGTTTTTTCTTCCAGTACTGTAATACCATGATTATTGTTATTATTTTATATTGATTATTCTTGGGTTTATATTTGTTTTTACCTTCTTATTTGCTCCGGTTGTCCTTCTGTGATAATATTGCTTCTTCCTGAAGAACATCCTTTAGAAGTTCCTTTAGAAAAGTCATTGGTGGTAAAGGTATCACAGTTTATGTTGATCTTCAAATATCTTCATTTCATCTTCCAGATAGTTTTCTGAGTACACAATTCTAGGTTGTGATTTATTTTCTCTAAGCACTCTTTCTGGTTTTGATTTTGCTATTTAGTAGTCTGCTACCAATTTAACTGTCTTGCTTTTGTGGGCAATCTTTCCTACTTTCAGGAGGATACTTTTTAATATACTTTCGTCTTTGAAATTCTGCAGGTTCTCTATAATGAGCCTGGGCATGAGTCTGTTTTATTTATTGTGCTTGAGATTCATTGTGTTTTCCGTATCTGTGGATTCACGTTTTCCATCACTCTTGGAAAATTCACATCCTGGTCAGAATCTCAGACGAAATAATAGAATGAAGAAAGGCAAATTGGTGATATGGCTGTAGCTCATGCATTTTCATAGCTTAATAGAATTCTACTTGATGAATATATTATCACTTTTTATTCTATTAGTTATAATTTTTTATTTCTACAAGTTCTAATTTCATTTACAAAATTTCCCAGTCTATTCCTCATGGCCTCTTATTGTTGGCAAACATTTCCTTTTTTAAAAAAAATCATTTCAAACATAATGGTTCTATATTATATGCCTTGCAATCTGCATATCAGTAATACACAGTCTTAATGTGTGGAGTCTTAATGTGTGGTGGTTTCTCCTAACCTTTATTCATTGCAGTTTTTCTTGTCTTTTCTCTGCTGCTATTTGATTGTGAGGTCATCACCTGATACCACTGTGTGAGTGTGCTGCCTCAATTAAGAACATTTTCCCCAAAGAGGATTTGCTTTTGTTGCTAATGGCAAATGGCTACCATCAAACTGAATCCACTTTTACCCTGCTTTAAAGCTTCAGTTCGGTACAAATCCTACCTTTAGTTTCCCTACCTTGCTTCTGGACCAAAGTTCATAGTATCCATACAGAAAGTGCTTCTACAGTCATCCATACTCAGGACCTCTCTCTTTCCCAGCTTTCCTCCATTTCATACTCCCAGCTCATACTTCAAACCTCTTTTTGGGTTAGAGGCTTCCTGGGATACTCTTCTACCTTCTTTAAGTCCACTACTATGTGTTCTATCCCATATTTAAATACTCTGTAGTCCCTCGGAACACTTAGTCTGCCATAACATTAGAAGCAATGCCATAAAAAAGAACAAAATAATGCCATTTGCAGCAACATGGATGGACTTAGAGATAATCATGCTAAGCAAAGCCAGTCCGACAAAGACAAATATCACATGATATCACTTCTATATGGAATCTAATTTAAAAAATAATACAAATGAACTTATTTACAAAAGAGAAACAGACTCACAGATTTTGAAAACAAACTTACGGTTACCAAAGGGAAAATGTGGTGGGGAGGGATAAATCAGGAACTTGAGATGAACACACACACACTACCATATATAAAATAGATAACCAACAAGGACCTACTGTATAGCACAGGGAACTCTACTCAATATTCTGTGATAACCTATATGAGAAAAGAATCTGAAAAATAATGGATATATGCATATGTATAACTGAATCACTGTGCTGTATGCCTGAAGCTAACACAACATTGTAAATCAACTATACTCCAATAAAATTTAAAAATAAATAAAAAGGATATATATATACACACACATATATATACACACACATATATATATATATATATATACACACATATATATACATATATATATATATGTATGTGGTAAAACACCAAAGAAACAGAAAAGGTACAGTAACAATAGTTCCTTACTCCTTACCTCTCTACCACACTACCATTTTCACAAAACACCTTATTTTAAGTGGTTCTGCTCACAGAATTTATGATGGTAATCTCCAAATCTCTAAATAGCATACATATACTTATATTTTGTTACCTATGTAAGATGTGGATTTAGTTTACTAATTTTTCCCTTTCTCTTTCCTCCTCCAAATTTTTTATTAAGCTTAGTTTTCTAATTAATTACATTTGTAACATTAAACAAAATATTCAATTCCCTATTCTGCTAATGTCCATCAGTATCTATTGATCTTTCTCTTTGAGGATATGAACATACTGACCCTTTCTTCCATGTATCCCATGATCCTCCACTCACATCCTAGCTAATTCGAATTACATACTTAGTTTTATATTACCAAGTTGTTAACATTTAAATTCTTTGCAACTAATGTCAAAATTTCAACAGTTTTTTAATAGGATGATTGTAAAACCTCAAAATCAATAAATAGCATTTTCATTTTTAGGACAGCTTAAATACCTTCAGTACAGGCCAAGTTCTATTTTGAGATTGCATTTCCTCCATCCTGAGCTCAATGCTGTGATCCTTAAGCCATGGCTTAAGGAATGGCTCAAGGGCAAATAGATATTGTCTTCTTATATTTTTCTAACTCCTGGACATCGTAGTACAATTTAGTTTGTTTCATAGTTAGATCATTCATGACTTTTTATATAGTTTTCTGTCCATGCCCCACCCCCTGGAGTCTCAAATGGCCTTTCCTTATTTCTTGCATGATTTAGCTTTATCATCCCCTTCTTTTTTTCCAAGTGCTCAATCATACATTCTATTCTATCAATTTCTTCCACCCTCTATCCTACTACCTGGAAACTTTCCTCCTAGAGTCTCTATCTACTAGATCCAAACTGGATCAGCTGTTCTGCATGCCTACCAAACTGCTGTCATGTTGAGATGTCACTTCAGCACTCTCTTGAGTTGGAGCCAGAGTGTCCCAGTTCCCATACATTCCTCCTTATTGGTTTATCCTTAAAAATTTTTTTTTCTTTTTTGGCAGAGTACATCCTCGAGACACATTTTAGAAAAGGTGTATAGGAAATAAAATTTATGAATCCTTGGATGTTTTTATTCTTTCTTCACATTTGATTTATGTTTTTCTCAGTATAGGAACATGGGCTATAATTTTGAAAGAACTGCTCCATCATCATCTAGGATGCATGTAGTATGGCTCCGGAATCTTAATACTATTCTGATTATTCATATTCCTTCTTAGGTAACTTTTATAAGTACCCTTTTAAAGTCTGTCCCATTGGCGTACCTTCATGAAGTCATTTTTTGAAATCTCTCATTTTTTTCATGACCTCCTCTCCCATTTTCTTCACTCTTACAGGTTTATTACTTTTCTATAACTTTCCCCCCTATTCTTTTAGAAAGAAATCTAGAGGGATGTGAGACAAAGATACATTCCATAGTCTACCATCTCAAATCTCCATCACTTATTTTCAATATATTATGCTGTCATACTGCATTCACCTTGTCAGGTGCCTACACTTCTTTTTGGAATGAATAAGGATAAAATATTTATGCAGTCATTCAATACGTTTCTAAAAGTTGAGGGCAGATGAGATGTTCCCTAATTCAAACTAATACATTTTTAATTACATAATCTTGGAAAATATTGGAGTATTGATTCCCTGGGCTAGCTAAGAATAATTACAGACCCATGGGACTCACAGAGGGTAACAGTTCAACATCCAAAGGGAAGGATGGGATCAAACAGCTGCAAGCAATGAAAAATCTTAAAAGCACCAAGGCAACTGTGATGATGCAAAGTGTTATTGCAGCGATAACTGATAGAATAATTTCCGCTAAATATAGTTGTGAATTATTTTGCCCAAGGCTCCTCTTGGACTGACAGTCAGATCCTGTCTTGCCTGAGGCAAACAGATAATTAGCAATGGCCAGAGATATCTGGGCAACAACCTGTAGTGGAAAAGAAGGAAGGAACACCCAAAGGAAGTAAAAAGGCCCACTAAAAGTTTCTGGTTTATGAAATACAAGTTACACGGCCTGGCATATCTAATTAGCTCCCACGGTGATAGACCTCATTACATTCTACGTACCGTCTGAGGTCACCATACTTGACATTCAAAGAATTGTTAAAACTTCAAAGACAGTTTGTTTTACTTCCTTACCTTTGGCACCCCGGTAGGCCTCCACAGAGAGCTGCCATTTTACGTTCTCACAGGAAGCTGTACACCTTGAATACTTGCATTGTGGAAGTAAATGTCAAGGATGGACTTTGAACATGGCCACCAACCACTCCTATTCTGCTTGTTTCAGGTGAGGAAGACCTCTTGCCTACGGGATGGGTAGGTCTGTGGGAATACAAAGAATGAGTAGTCTTAGCCTTCTTTCTTTTACCAATTTTTCTGAGTACTACCTGATAAGTTTCAGGCTTTGTGCAAGGCATTGGGAAGAAAATGGTCAAGACATGGATAGGTCATGAGACCCTTCCCCTTGTATACAAGTAGTAGCTTGGCTTTTTATGCACCCTTCCCACAAAGAAAGACAATACCTTAATTTAAGAAAACCCATAGCCTCCATCTTTCTCAAACCAGACACCTGCAAGGCCAGGATAGGCATTCCCATATTCCCTCCAGCATAATCAACACAGTTGTCTTTCCATTTGGTTTATCTCTGAGAGTTTCTGGGAAACTTATAACCTTGGCAAAAGATAGGTCCTATTGTTCTATAGCCCCACTTGGGAAGAAAGGAAGGGATAAAAGAGGGAGAAAGGGCAGAGGAAAGAAAAAGTTGTATACACTAAAACAGACACACCAGATTCAAATTAATTCATTCATTTGGCAAATATTTATTGAGATCTAACTTTGTATTACGCCCTGTTTTGTCATATGGATTTAGAAGTTAAAATAGGGGCTTCCCTGGTGGTGCAGTGGTTAAGAATCCTCCTGCCAATGCAGGGGACATGGGTTTGAGCCCTGGTCCGGGAAGATCCCACATGCTGCAGAGCAACTAAGCCCCTGCGCCACAACTACTGAGCCTGTGCTCTAGAGCCCGTGAGCCTCAACTACTGAAGCCCACACGCCTAGAGCCCGTGTTCTACAACAAGAGAAACCACCGCAATGAGAAGCCTGCACACCACAACGAAGAGTAGCCCCCGCTCGCCGAAGCTAGAGAAAGCCTGCGTGCAGCAACAAAGACCCAAATCAGCCAAAAATAAATTAATTAATTAATTAATTTTTAAAAAAGTTAAGATAGACAAAAATCTCTGTCTTCATGGAGCTTGTATTCGAATTGGGAAGAGGCAGATAATATAGAGACACATAGGTAAAATACACACTATGTAAGACAGTGATAAGGGCTTAAAAGGAAAACAAAGAAACAAAGAGAAACAGGAAGTGCCGAGGAGAGGGAGGTGCAATTTTTTTATGTGTGTTCAAGAAAACTGTCAGGGAGAAGATGATATTTGAGTAATGTATGGAAGGAAGAGAAGCAATGCATGTAAATAATATAAATAGTTGGGAGTAAAATGCTCTAGGTAGTTTGATGAAACAAGTGCAAAGGCTCAGAGGTATTTTCAAAGGATACTGAGTCAGTGTAACTATGTTAGAATGAGAGAAGGTGAGAAAAGTAGATGATGGAGTCAGACAGGAAATGAAAATCTAGATCATGTAGGGCTTTGTAGGCCCTTTTAAGTACTCTGACTCTGGGATAAGTGAGAGCCATTGAATCTCAAGAGTGTCATGACCTATCTGATTTAGGTTTGAAGGGATTATTGTGTAAGGGTGGAAAGGCTAATGCAAATGAACATAATGGAAACTTGCGCCACAAGGACAATAGCAAGAAGAAGAGAAAGAAACATCTCATCATTAAAAATAGTGTTATTTAGGGCTTCCCTGGTGGCGCAGTGGTTAAGAATCTGCCTGCCAATGCAGGGGACACGGGTTCGAGCCCTGGCCCACATGCCGTGGAGCAACTAAGCCTGTGCGCCACAACTACTCAGCCTGCGCTCTAGAGCCCGTGAGCCACAACTGCTGAGCCCACGTGCCACAACTACTGAACTCTGTGTGCCTAGAGCCCGTGCTCCACAACAAAAGAAGCCACCACAATGAGAAGCCTGCGCACCGCAATGAAGTGTAGCCCCCACTCACCGCAACTAGAGAAAGCCCGCGCACAGCAACGAAGACCCAACACAGCCATAAATAAATAAATAAATAAATTTATAAAAATAAATAAAAAATAAAAATAGTGTTATTTATGCTTTCTCAAGAGGACTGTAAAATTTTGACACCATTTACAAATCTCTGATATCCAGAGAATGTTATTCTGGATTCCTAAGAGAGAGAAAAATGAAGGATCAATGAGCTCAAAATGGCTGAATTTGGACCCATGGATAGCCTTTCCCAAGAAGTCACATCATTTTGTACCTCAGACTTAATTTTCTCCTTCAGCATATGATGAAGCACATCTTTAACAGGGTGTGGCAACTGACAAGAGAATTAAACTGATGCAAATTAAAACTTTAACAATAACATTACATGGAGCTTAAAATCCTTTGCACTTTTGACACTGAATTTATGCTAGCTACTAAAAATCACTAGACTAAAAGGTCCTTACAGAACTACCAGTCAAGGACAATCCATTGTCTTTACAAGAAAAATAATACAGAAATTCTTAGTATCAGTAATAGACAGAGTTGATGAGCTGAGGATAGAAGCTTTATATCTCTTTAATCAAACCACAGGATAAAGTTTAAAATTACAGTTCATTACTAGGGAAGACAGCAATTCTGATTGAATCTGGAATAAAGCACATATATGGCTTTTATATTATCTAAGGAATATATGTATGACTTGCCTTTACCTTGTTATCCATGAAGAATTTAGAGCTTAACTCCTTCAAAACAGAACAATGAATAATAACTAGTATTAGGAGCTGAAATGTTACATGTAAGGCAATGTTCCCTTTCACTCCCTATTTTAGTGCAGTTGTAACAAACCTGCCAATGGTCAACCTGTTGCCATATTTGAATCAGTATTGCACATTTAAATTACTTTCTCATTTTGTTATTAATGCTAAACTTATCACTGTGGCTTTCATCAATCGCTAGCAAAATGCAGGGCTAAGACAGAGGTACCAAGGTGCTAATAGGAGAGCTATTATTTTGGCTGAGCTCCGCAGTCCTACTTCCAACTACCTAATGGACACTTTCATGTAGAATTCTCACAAGTATCTCAACTCAACAGCATATCCAAAAGTCCCCTAGTTCCACTTAAAGGGATTGCCAATCTCAAACATCAAAATTAGCATCACCTTTCTTACCCTCACAACCAATGAGCCATTATATTCTGCCAATTCCATCTCAAAAATATCTTTAAAATTCCTGCTGGCTCTGTAATAACGCATCAAGATAATGGTAAAGCGTATTTTTTACTTCCTTGTCCGTATTTCAGAAGTTACTGCTTTTATAGCCACACATTTGATTATGTTACTTTTCCTCTCAGAAACTTTGTCTGTGTTCATTGCCTTAATAATAGAATTGTGTTCCTTAATCTTGGGTTCAAAACTCTCTAGAACTTGACCCCAAAGACTTTTCCATCCTTTATGTCTGTCCTAGGTAAACGATACCCAGACACCCTCATTTTTTCCCAGAATAGTTCTTCAATCTTCTTTCCCTTACTTAACCCTGAAGCTTCTCTAAAAATTCATTTCAGTAAAGGGCCAGATAGTAAATATTTTAGGCCCTGTGGGCCATGTGGTCTCCATCGCAATTACTCAGCTCTGCCCCTGTGGCATGAAAGCAGCCAAAGATAATACATAAACAAATTAGCATGGCTGTATCCCAATAAAACTTTAATTACAAAAGCGGGCACAGGCTAGAATTAGGCCCGTGGGTCCTGATTTGCTGGCCAGTGACCTAGATCATAGTACAAAGTGACAATTCTTTTATCAAGCAAGCATCAAGTGACCATTCTATTGCTCACAAATCATGAGAAGTTACAAAATATCTAATACTTTGAAAATTTCAAACATATTTTGGAATGTGTACATGTACTTTCATTAAAAATAGAAACAAACAAACAAAAATAGAAACAAGAAGACAAGATAGGGAGGAAAGTACATCCAACATTGTTAGTGACTATGCATCTGGAAATTCCTTTTCCCCAAACTGTACAGAAAGCTATTTCTCAGAAATATTTAAGAAAATATAATGCAGGTTAAGAGATTAATTTGCCAGTAAACATATTTCAATTCATTATGGAATCCATGATGGTAGTTGTGGTCCCTGAGGTTCTCTGTTACATTTCTGTACATATATTCTTTGATTTATAGCTCCCTAAATTTTCTCTCCTATACCCCCCCCCCTTTTTTTTTTTTGCGGTACGCGGGCCTCTCACTGTTGGGGCCTCTCCCGTTGTGGAGCACAGGCTCCGGACGCGCAGGCTCAGCGGCCATGGCTCACGGGCCCAGCCGCTCCGCGGCACGTGGGATCTTCACGGACCGGGGCACGATCCCGTGTCCCCTGCATTGGCAGGTGGACTCTCAACCACTGCGCCACCAGGGAAGCCCCTCTCCTATACCCTTTTAATTGGTTTACTGGGTTGCAAAGGATTTTAGTTTGTACACACAAATACATTTGCCATTGTTTGTATTGCTCTTAGTAATCTGTGAATTTCTATAGCCTACACATTATATGAATTTTACAATTTAAAAATGATGTGTGGAGAAACCGAGTAATCAGAAGAGCACAAACAACTTTGTAAAAGAGGAAAAAAGTTGGATGATTTATGCTATCTGATTTCAAGATTTACTCTCAAGTTACAGTAGCTAAGACTTGCAGTATTGTTGTAATGTTAGACAAACAAATAAACAGAGAGTACAGAAATAGACCTACACATATATGATAAATTGATTTTTGACAAAGATGCAAAGGTAATTCAATGGATAAGTGATAGCATTTTCAACAACTGGATGAATGGCGTAGGAATAATTGGACATTTGTAAGACAAAGAGAGAAAGAAAGGAAAGAAGGAAGTAAGGAAGGAGGAGAGGGAGGGAGGGAGGAAGAAGGAAGCAAAGCGAGAGAAAGAGGAACCTCAGCTCTTTTCTCATACAATATACAAAAATTAACTTGTAACACTTCAGTATGAAACTTCCACATGAAAACATAGAAGACATTTTTCTGCCTTTGAGTTAGGCAAAGACCTGTTATATAAAATATAAAAATAACAAAACAACATTAATCAATTGAACATCATAAAATTAAAAATATCTGTTCTTTGAAAGCCATTTCTTAATTCTCTGAAAGAATTAAGAAATAGATTGGGAGAAAATATTTGCAAACACCTATCTGACAAAAGACGTATCCAGAATATATAAAGAACTCTCTCAACTCAATAATAAGAAAATAAATAATGATTTAAAATGTCCGAAAATTTGAATAAACATTTCATGGAAGAAGAGATATGGATTAGAAGTAAGCATATGCAACATTAGTCATTAGGGAAATGAAAAACACAACCACAATGTGATACCATTACAGTCCTATTAGAATGGCTAAAATTCATACAAAACAAAACAACCCAACAAAACCTGTCAATGCCAAGTGCTGATGGAAATGTGGAGCAACTAGAATTTTCTAGATGTGGAGCAACAGGAACTCTCATACTTTGCTAAGAGGAATGCAAAATGGTACAACTACTTTAGAAAACAGATTGGCAGTTTCTTACTACTAGGTATTTACCCAGAAAAGTGAAAATATGTGTCTACACAAAGATTTGTATGCAAATGTCTACAACAGTTTTATTCATAACCGCAAAATACTGGAAACAATTCAAAAGTCTATCAGTCAGTGAATGGATACATTTATGCAATGGAATAATAGCAATAAAAAGGAATGAACTACTGATACATGCAACAACATGGGTGGATGTCAAAAGCATTCTACTAAGTGAAAACACAAAAGGTTATATAACTATGATTCCATTTATATGACATTCTGGTAAAGGTGAAGATATGAAGACAGAAATCAGATCAGTGGTTGCCTCGGGCTGCAGGTGGGAGGAGGGAACTGAGTACAAAAGAAGATAAGAGAACTTCTTAGGAGTGATGAAAATATTCCATACCCGGAACGTGGTGGTGGTTACACAATGAATATGTTTGTCAAAACTCACTGAACTGTTTATCTAAAAAAGGATGAGTTTTACTCTATATAAATTATACCTCAATAAACCCAACTTTAAAAAGATGATATTACTCTGAGGAACACTCTATCCCTAAACCTTTATGGATTTCCTCTGAATTTTTATACAGTCATGAGTCTCTTTCTTGAGCACCTAATCTATGCATGGTTTCATTCTATATCCATGCTTCAGTGATCAGACACAATTTTCCTTCATTAATTTTTCTTTCATCGTAGTTTCCTGAATCATTTTTTGAAATTTCTTCGCATGAGTGAACTCAGGAATTTACATATTTACTTTCTTGGTAAGTTCTAAATTCAGAGTTTGATGAGAGTCTGCTTTCCAAGTCTGTACCTGAGCATTAAAGTAAATGGTTCATGTCTTAAAACTCCCTAACTCTCATACATCCTGAAGCCTTACTGCAGAATTGCATTCTTTAACCATGCCCCCAGTTAATAAAGTGCTTTTGGCACTTCAGTTATTAAAATACATGGGTTTGAGGAGGATTTAAAATAGACTTTGCTAATATTTAAAATTCCCCTTTATATTTAATAATCCAAATTCAGTGATAGTGTTGGCTATTGGAAAATTCAAGTAAACCTGAGGACCCAAAATCTGGCATCTCTCCCTTCGATGGAGAATTCTAAATGACAGTTATAGGCAGAAGGGTTTACAATGTCTCACAACTTCTTTACAACAGAGCATTGTTAACATGGACATAACTTCAGAAATAAAGGAGACAAGCCTTGTTATTGTGCATTGAAAATATTTGCATTCCACCTATGTTACAGTTCAGGATTAAAGAACTTTGGCAATGACATTACCCTTTCCAAACCTGAACCTAATTTACCAAGCAGTTAGAGTGACAAAGTAGAAAGCATAGGATTTGTAGTTCATTTGCTCTGTCCACAGATCTGGGTCTCTGTGTAAAGTTTGCAAAATTAAAAGCACAATCAAACTAGATGTTTAAAGAGTAATGGTGCATGCTACATCTCTGAGATGCCACATAAAATCAAGGCCCTTGGGAAAGTTGTTAAGTAAGGAGTATTGATTTAAATTACTTAACGATAGCAAGAGTAAACATACTTTTGCCTCGAAGATTTTTCTTTCTTTTTAAAATGTCAGTGATTTGCCAATAGACACGTTCATTCCAAAAACTTAAATGTCAACAGTATCAACAGCATAAACATGAATGTAATATATCTTTCAGAAAGTAAATGTTTCCAAAAACTTTGTGACGTACACGTTTTGGAATAGTTATGATTTTGTCTGAGATATATATAAATACACACATACACATATTTAATCACTTATGGGACTCCTGAAAAAAAAATAGTAACTCTAAGACATTTTTACCAAAATGAAATATGAATAATGAATAGTACACTTTTATTGAGGAACTTTTATTGTACATTAATATTAATCAAAAGTATGTCATAATTAGAAAACAAGGAGAAACAAAAAAATAATTTGTAGTTCAATGATTAGATATAGCCATTTATTTCTTCATTAATTCTGCAAATACCTACTGAATGTGTTCTATGTGCCAGGCAGTGTTTTAGGCACTGCAGGTTCAGCAGTAAACAAAATATATTCAAAATTTCCTGTTCTTATGGGGTTTACAGCAACCTTTACCATTTTGTTGTATAGCCTTCAAGAATTCAGATATATGTATCGATATATATATATTACACACACACATACATACATACACATACAAAGACAAAAGCATAGTGTTATTCTGTAGGTATTATTTGTAACCTGTTTTTTGAGACTACACATGACTGTGATCTTTTTAAAAATTTTTTACTGTGGTAAAATCACTTAACATGAGATCTGCCCTCCTGACAAAATTTTAAGTGTACAATACAGTAATGTTAACTACAGGCACTATGTTATACAGCAGGTCTCTAGAATGTATTCATCTTACATAACTGAAACTTTATACCCATTGATTAGCAACTTCTTTTCTTACCACCAAATATACACTGATACCTTTTTTCTCAATGACTTCATTATATACCATTATATGGGTCATCCTAAATTATTTAACAATCCCCTCTCATTGGACATTTAGTTCGTTTCATTTTTTTGCATTATAAATGGTGCTATGGTAATATGTAAGCATGACTATTATAGTATATGTTATAATTATATACATATATACACACGTCCAATTTTTTTTATCATGGTCAATTCCTAGAAGTGAAAATTTTGTTTCATAGGGTATTAACAATTTTAAGGCCTGTATGACTTTTCTCTATGATTTGTTCTTTTCTGAAATAGAAAAGCAGAAAGCAAAGTATAGCATATGTGCTTCATTCAAGTGAAAACTCTAAACAGTATGCCTAGAGTAATGTTTATCCTCAGAGGTTGTCGTGATGATGCCAGTGTCTTAGAATACCAGTACGACGATCAAAAGGGTAGATCAGGAATGAAAACCAGTGGTTTTGAGCTTCTTTTCCACAAGGATAACCAAGCTTTAGATTAAAAAACCAAATTAATTGATATGTTTTGAACATTTCAATGTACATTTCAGACAAAACTTCATTAGGCTTCCATTCCAAGTAATATCCTTGAATTCTTCTTTGCTGTTACAGCAGGGAAGCATCCCAGCTTTCAGAGTTAGTTTTCCTATAATCATTCTTAAAATGCCTATAAACCATTTTATTATCGAAAGTATTTATAAAACATAAACTATAATCTCAAATTTTAAAAATGACATGACCTTTTTCTTTAGGACATCTGATTTTCTAAATACCTCTGGAAAGTTTAGAATAAAATTTGGTTGCTCTAACATAATGTTTTATTCTGCCTACAAGATGTACTCTTATTATATATGATTTTAAGAGCCAAATTGATCAATCTTTTTTTTTTGTTAAATTTTCTAGCTCCTCATTCATAAATTCTGTATGTCATTTATGGGAAAATAAGTCGCTAATCATATAAAATCAACAAATACAGGTTTATGGTAAGAAACTAAGATATACCAAAGTAGAAAGGCAAATTTGAGAAAAGTTTGACTTCATATGACAGTTAAAAACATTTTAAAAACCATTTATAATTTAATAGATTTCTTTCTGAATACAGATTTGTAGTAAGAAATCAGCTACAATCAATGATATGAATAAATTATTCTACTTGTTTTAATTCAACAGGATAAAGTGGAATTGTGAGAATTATAGCGATCCTTAAATTCAGCTTGATCTTTCAAGGTGTTCAGCATTCCCTGATTCCTCACCTAGGTCATAGCAGGGGAGAGATATGATGAATACTTGCACAGATATAACTGCCTGTATAGTATTCCTCTAGTTTACAGCATTGTTTGTTCCATATCCTATGTATTTATGTAGATTTTGTAACACGCAGTTCCTCATCTAAGAGCTGGTTGCCAAGTAACATCAGAAGGATTCCAGGACCAAAAGCATTCCTTCTTCACAGAGAATTAATTTTTGCCTAATAAGACTTAAGACTTAATAGCTACTCTACCAAGCTGCACAAAAATGTGGTTTGTGAGAGACATCCTTGAAAATATTTAGGAATTTTAAAATTATTATTATTATTGTATTATTATTATTATTATTATTACTGGGTGCTGAGAACTACTCTAGGGATACCTACAGGGAAGAAACCGCTAGGATTCTTTTTCATAGTGTGGGCTCTCTTCAATTCCACTCTCCTTGTGGCTCTGCTTTTGTTGGGCTTTATAAAAAAATCAAAGTAAAGTGAAAAGTATGCAACAGTATTTGTGTAGTTTTAATTACATCTCTGTTACTATGATTGAAATTGAGAACTTTTTACAAGGTAAGGGTCATTTGTGTTTCGTTTTCTGTGAACTATTGCTCATATCTTTTGCTCTTTTTTAAAAAAAAATCACACTGTTGATATTTTTCCACTCAATTTTTAGAAACTCTTTAAATATGAGATATAATTTATGATATTATTTATACATATTTTTCCCAGTTTGTAGTTTGCTTGTGGTATTTTATTTTTCTGTTCAACAGCTTTATAAAATATTTATCTATATATCTATATCTCTATCTTTCTCATCAAATTATCAGTCTTTCCTTTTATTGCTTCTGTATTTTTAATCATCGGAAATGTCACAGGTTTGGTTTCCCAGGAAGCTGACTCTGAGATGGAAGCTATAATGCTGGACTTTATTAAAGAATCTGTCTTAGTCAGCTCTGGCTGCTATAATAAATACCATAGAAGGGGTGGCTTAAATAACAAACCGTTGTTTCTCACAGTTCTGGAAGCTGAGAAATCCAAGACCAAGGTGCCAGCAGACTTGGTTCTTGGTGAGAGTCCTATACCTGGCTTCCAGATGGTTTCCATCTCTCTGTACTCACATGACCTCTTTGTATGCATGCAGAGACAGAGCTCTGGTCTATCTTCCTCTTCTTACAATGACACTAATACCATTATGGGGCTCCACTCTTTTAAGACCTCATTTAAGCCTAAGTATTTCCCAGAGCCTCAATCTCCTAATACCATAATCTTGGAGGTTAGGGATTCAACATATGAATCATAGAAGGAACACAAGCATTCAGTCCATAACAGAATCCTTGGGACTAACAGGTGTGGATCAAAAGGACTCCCAACACTAGGGTAATAAGCTCTTTATTCCTGAAGAGGATCTAGGTGGCACATCAAAGCATTTACCATGGGAAATTCTCTCCACTCCAAGAAATGAAACAAAGGGATAAAACAACACAGCTAATAAGGTATCCATCTATGGCTTCTTATACTACTTGAATAGTTTTATTTGGTACATTAAATCTCTGATCCATTTGAAATGGTGTGACAAACTGAGCCAATGTTATATTTTCATACTTTCAGTGGTCCCAGTAATATATTAAAAAGATGATTTGAAAAGTTATCCATTATTCTAAAAGTCTAAATTTCCATATATGTTTAGGTCTGTTTCTGGATTTCTTTTTTGTTCTATTATATCCGCTCATGTGCTAATACTACATCATTTTAATTATTTAGGTGTTGTAATGTGTTTTAAACTTTTCACTATCCATTTCTTTTTTTTTTTTTACTTTTAAGGCTTTCCCAGATATTTTTCCTAGATAAACTTTATAACTAACTTGTCTAACTATAGAAAATTGTATTTTATTTAGATTTCATTAGATTCATAGATCAACTTAGGGAAAACTGACATAAATCAACTTTGGAAAAGCTGATATCCTTATTATGTTGTGTTCTCCTTTCAATGAAGATGATATATCCTTCTAAATGCTCAGATGTATTATGTCTTTCAAGAATATTTTATAGTCTATAAGGGTTTTGTGCCCCTTTCTTGTTATGTTTATGCTTAGGTTTAAAAAATTTTTTTGACTTCCTATTATAAATGGAATCTCCTCCTACACTATTTTCTAACTGGTTATCGTTCAGGTTCCCTGCTTTATTAAGTAATTAATAATTTAAATCTACTTTAAAATTATTTTAGTTCTTTTAAAATTTTATACTATTGATATAAAAAATCTCCAACATATACAAAATTGAGAAAAGTGAATGATAAATCCCCATGTGCCCATTACTAGATGTGACAATTATCACTTCATTACTAATCTTATTTCATCTAAAACCCAACCTACTTCCTCTCTCCTAGATTATATTGAAGCAAATCCAAAGTATCATATCATGTAATCTCTATGTATTTCAGTATATATTTCCAAAAGAAAAGTACTCTTTTTAAAACATAGCTTCAATGCTATTAGTCCACCAAAAGCCCCCAACTATAATAATTCCATAGTATCATATTATTATCAAATATTTAGTCAATGATTAAACTTCTCCAATTATCTCATCAATTTTTTGGAAGTTTGTTTATGCCAATCAGTATACAAATAATGTCCACACATTGCAATTGATTGATATATTTCATTTAATCTATAGGTTACCTCTCCATCTCTTTTTTTTTCCCTTGCACTTTATTTCTTGAAGAAACTGGATCATCTGTTCTGTATAGTTTTTTATAGTTTTGCTGACTGCATTCCTGTAGTATTTTTAAGCATGTTCCTCTCTTCACTGAATTTCATGTAAATTAATAGTGTGAACAAGAGGCTTCATTAGACTCAGATTTGATTTTTTTTTTTTGGTTAAGAATATTTCCTAAGTGCTATAGTGAATTTCCATGAGGGAGCACATAAGGTCTGATTGTATCTGTTTTAAATCTAATAATTCATTAGACTTTGCAAATTGATAATATTCTAATTTTACCACTCTTTTATTTATTAGCTAGAAATCTTCTATAAAGAGTAGCTTTTCTTTATCATCTATTTGATTACACTGAAATACAGTTCATAGAGGAATGGTAGCATAAATTCTTGATTCTTCTTCTTTATAACAGCTTTTAAAATTATGTCTTATATTTGTAGTATGCTCCAAAGGTGACCAATAAGCAGATTCATGTATTAAACATATTTGATGTATTTAAATCCCTTGTAAATTTTCCCATTTTGGGTGGTCAGTGGGAGACGCTTCAGGTTAGCTCTTTTTTGATATGACCCTAATAGTGATGATAGTGTCCTTGTTTTCTGCCTGGAAAATGTGTTCCTTACTGTCTTTTACATTCCCTGTCCCAAACCAGGGATCAGGCACTTCTCCCAGAAGCCCTGGTTCCTTTAATAGGAAGTAGCATTTTAAGATCATAATCTAGGTACATAAAGTGCTCTTTGTTATTGGTTTTTCATTGTTCCTACACCCTTTCTTGTTGCAGAGCTAGGAAATGTTTTTTGCTGTTGTTAAGATGAAATAGATCTTGCACACACAGAGATAATTCTAATTCAGATACAGCACTGAAGATTTTTACTTAACCTCATCGCACTTACGTGTGCTTCTCCTTTTTCATGTAACAGGTATCTGGGTTCTCAATGACATCAATATAATTATTAATTTGCTTTATCCCACAACATACATGACAGTTTCAGGATGATACTAAAAACACTATCACCAACACCATTACATTCATTTCTTTCATTTTGTTTTGATGTTTACGTATTACCCTTTAAAACAATTCTTTATAATTATGCAGAATATTTACATGGTTCCAAAATCAAACCTACAAAATAAGAAGTCTAGCCAGCTTCTACCATGTCTATTTTCTCCCATTTCCTCCTATAAATATTTAGATACATAATTTGAGAGAAAAGCTAGAAGGGAACTAAAGGGAAAAAACTTGGACTCAGAGGTTAAAGTTCAATCTTTGCATGAAAGTTGTGTAACAAGAGTTGGAAATATTCATATTAGGAAGTTAGAAGAGAAAGTGGAATAATTTAAAATATTTCACTGAATTGGCTGAAAGAGGACAATGATGGAGAATTTTTTTATGAATATTAGAAAAGAGTGTGCAAGAGGAAATGGTCAACAATGCCAAAGTCAGCAGAAAATCTTGGTAAAAGTTGACAGAAGTAAAGCTATTGGATTTCTCAATAATAAGGCCTTTTAAAAAGATTTCAGAGAAATAAGTTTCTGTGAAGGAGCAAAGCAGAGTTTCAAAGAGCAATAAGGGAATGAATGGAAAGGAAGTAGAGAAAGGCAGCCTAAAAACTTACTTGTGATGCTGGAAGTTTGAAAGGTAGGAACACACAGGGCTATTGCTAGCTTGAGAAATACAGTAAAATGGAGATTCTTTGTTTTCCCAATAATGAAAATCTTAAAGTCAAAGAGGGAGCTATCAGAAGGAGAAGCTAGAATGAGTGAGGTAGGAGGTAGATGGGCCCCTGGGCAGAGCAGTCGGAGTGTGTCAAGTGGAGTAGATTGGAGCTTTGTTTTCCCTGACACTCCAAAGACAAAGTTAATGGCAGGAGCTGAGCTCTGCTGGAGTAAAGAGGTAAGAGGACCACACCTGTCACTCCTGAGGTCAAGGAAACCTCCCGACTGCACATGAACAGGAAGGCTCCTCAGGGGTCAAAAAGGGAGGGGGCGTCACCCCATAATAAGTGTGGAATACTCTCTTTAGCCTTTGCACTGGAATCCATCTTGGCAAAACGATGTGCATGCATATTGGGAGGGACTTGGACAGGTCAGGCGTGGAAAAGAAGTGAGATAATTTGCCAGAGGAGAACAAAGACCCAGAAGACCTGCCCCATATAAGTGATTTATTTTTTATAAATTTATTTATCTATCCATTTATTTTTGGCTGTATTGGGTCTTCGTTGCTGCACGTGGGCTTTCTCTAGTTGCGGCGAGCAGGGGCTACTCTTCGTTGTGGTGTGTGGGCTTTTCATTGCAGTGGCTTCTCTTGTGGCGAGCGGGGGCTACTCTTCATTGCAGTGCACGGGCTTCTCGTTGCAGTGGCTTCTCTTGCTGCAGAGCATGGGCTCTAGGTGCATGGGCTTCAGTAGTTGCGGCACGAGGGCTCAGTAGTTGTGGCTCGCGGGCTCTAGAGCGCAGACTCAGTAGTTGTGGCGCATGGGCTTAGTTGCTCTGCGGCAGGTGGGACCTTCCCAGACCAGGGCTCGAACCCGTGTTCCCTGCATTGGCAGGCGGATTCTTAACCACTGCACCACCAGGGAAGCCCCATATAAGTGATTTAAATCACCTCGCTGGCACACCCCTCCTCATTAGGGAGGACAACAACACCCTTTCTCTACAGGTGTGTATTTCTGCCTTGCTTCTGTCTTAAATAAACTACTTCTCTGTGTGTTCTCCCACATGTTGTGCTGTGCTAATAATAATAAACTGCGTACCTGTTTTCATAGTTTTTGCCTCCTTGAAACATCCTTGCTTTCAAACGGGGGCAAGAGCCAGGGCAACTTTGCTTCTAGCCTCTAACCCCTGGTGGACTGGCAGCTGGGATTCCTGGTTTTCATCCAGGCTACTCAGGTTCAATTCCTGAGCAGGGAACAAAGATCCTGCTTCAAGACTGCTCACTGCTGTCTCTCAGAGAACATGAGAACATGGAAATGCTGGAACAAATCTTTCAAGAGTAAGGAAGGAATGAATCTAAGGATAGAGAACAGCCAGCAATTCAGCCTCCATGCACAGAGGCCAGGGCGCTAAGTGAGAATTGTGGGACATGCAGCTTATTCCAAGGAAGCATGTAATAAATCCAGACTTCTGAGTTTTTCCACACCAAAGTTGAATTCTTCCACGGAGGCTGATTCCATTCCTCACTTAGATCCTTGGAAATAAAGAAAAATCCCACGGCAGGCTTATTTCCCTGAGTTAGGATTCCCCATGAAACAAAATTAATTGAGTTCACTGCTAGTTTATTCTGAGCACACAACCCACACTTTCTAGTCTACTCCTAATACACTGCACCTGATTGTTTTGGAAGCCTTGAAATCAGCTCAACTTGGAATGGTCACATCTTTGTTATCCTTGGTCACTGTCTAGGTTGGACAACCCTTGGATCATTCAAGTTCTTTCAAACCCTTATTTCCATGTTGCTCCACATAAGCCTATCTTGACCATAAGACCATATCCCCACATTTCTTCTTCCTCTTAAACCTTCCTACTGTGTCTTATGGTAACTCTTATTTCATGGTAAACTATCTTATATCTCAGCCTCTTCATCAGATGTTCCTCCTACCTCCTAGCTCAAATCTGTATTCACCACTGCTATTTCTAAACCATTATTTGTTTTCTTTCTGACAACTGTTCTTTTGAGACATATACTGTCCCACTGAATCTGTCATTCATTAATGTCTCATCTTGTGTCAGTTTCTCAGCTTGGTTTGTCAGTCACTTGACAGGGTCAAAAAGAAGAAAAAAAATGGATGTACAGCAGTTAAATTGCTAAGGAAGAGCATGGAGTGTCTGCAGAGCAGAATTAGACCAGACACGGGAAAGGTGGACTGAGAGGGTAGGCAGAATGTGTGAGCCACATAAAATCCTTAAATAATGGATAAGGTACGTGGTATGTCGGGGCTGGCTCATACTAGTTTATAAGAGCCAGTTGATAAATTTTCAGAAAATTTGCAAGCTCTTACGTTGATAGCTTGAAATGGGACAACATGGGCGTATTTATACCATGAAAATCTGCAAATGCTACAAATCAGGACTCATTTTCCTCTGAGAGCCAGTTCTTAAATATTTACCAGCACACCACTGGGTGATAGGGAGGAAGAGGAAATGAAATACTGAGTGGATACAAGGTCGGGAAAGTTGAAGACAAATTTTACCCAATTCAAAAATTATGTCTAGGAACACTATCACCAAGAAATAAAGTAGAAGTCCAAGAAATAAAAAAATAAGGAAGATTTAAATGGAAGATCCCAAAGTGGCAAAATTAAAGACAGGTTCCAAAGAAAAATAACTGGAACATATCTTTCTTTTAGCTGAATAAATAGATTTCACCTTTATTAATGAGGCTGAACCACAACTGTATGGGAAATGAATGGAGATGATATTGGTAGGTTCTCCTATATCACTGGATACTCTTGTGTTGAACTCAGCACACAGCACTTGTTTATTCTGTGCTTAACTAGGCTACTGGGTACAACTTCAGGCTCCAAAAACTTAGATGGGGTCAAGAACCTAGAAACTGACAAGAATAATGAGAATGTGGAGAAGATATGGCTCTTAGGAGCACCTATACAGTGAAATAAAAAGGGTGGAGTTTATATCCTGTCTACCCTCATCCACTGAATGATATCGTGCAAGTCACACAACCGCTCTGAACTCATTTCCTAAGCTATGATGTGGCAATGGAGATACCTATCTCTTAGTGTAGCTGTGAAAATTACTCAAGTTTATGAAGTTTCAAGTGTTGAGTCTGGTGCCTTGCTCGTAGCAGACACTAAAACATTTGTTTCCATCTCATTCCTAATCCTTTCTTCTCCATGAGGTAAGGCTAAATATATATGCTTGAGAAGATGAAAATAACAAGTCAGACCGAAGTGTATGAAGGAGTTTCTCAGTAGTTCTCTTTTTTTCACATCGTTGAAAAGCTCTAATCCAGGGGTTGGCAAACTTTCTGTAAAGAGGCAGAGAGTAAGGCTTTGCGGTCCATAGAGTCTCTGTCCCAGCTACTCAACTCCGCTGTTGTAGTACAAAAGCAGCCACAGACAATACATAAACAAATATGTGTGTGGCTGTGTTGTTAATAAAACTCTATTTATGAACACTGAAGTTTAAATTTCAAATAATTGTTCATGCTATAATGTCTTTTCTGTTTTTTTCAACCACTTAAAATGTAACAATCTTTCTGAGCGCACAGATCGTATAAAAACACGTGGAAGGCTGAATTGTGCCGGTAGACTGTAGTTTGCTGACATCCGCTCTTATCTCATACTTCAGGAATCAATTGGCATAGGCCAGTAGTTTTGAAACATATTTTAAAATCTTGGAATCCTCTGTTCAAAAAAAATCTTGCATGACAACCACTTGTTAGCAGAGTTTCCGTGAGGACGGGAATTTAGCATCCCTCCCATTCCCTCAAGAACCTATCTTCCCACCAACGCTGACACACACACACACACACACACACACACACACACACACACACACACACAATCTCCTGAAGGGATTTTATGGACACTTTTCTGGAAGTCTTACAATGAAACATCAAAAAGAAATACTGATAATTTTGCACTCTTCGACCCCCTTTAAGGCAAACAAGATCTGAACACAAAAAAAGCCAGGGAACAGTAATTAAGAGAGCCCTCCAAAGGCTACACACCCTTAAAGTTGTTTTTTCCCTACATCAGACTTCTTATTTATGCTTTCAGACACTTGTCTCTCGAATGAATCTTTCTCTCCTCTGATGAGAATCTCCATAAACCGAACACTGTAGTTTCTCTCTCTTGTCCGCATGATGGTTTGATCCTCTCTCCTTTCTTGGCTGTACTGGTGTCTGTTACTGGGATTTGGCCTCTGCTTTGGTCCCGAGCACATGGCACATGCAGTTCTCAGTCACCCTGCTATCCCAGATCCCTGACCACACCAGCCAGATCTTAGTTATGAAAAATATCCTCCAATCAATTCAGTAGGAAGAAAACCCATCAAAGCAAAATCTCTGTACAGACATCCATGGAGAACTGTCAAATGTCAGACTACGTTAATAAAGGATGTAAAGAAGGAAACAAATATTTAGTTAGGTCTGCTATGTGACAAGTGCTGTGCTAATCATTCATGCTAAAATTAAGAAAAATTTGACAAGCATTTTATGAATGGTGTAAAGTGCAACCCAATCTTAGGAAAGAAGTTAAAATGAGTGATTTTCTAAGTCCTCCCCCTTCAGGTAAAGTTTGAGTTCCTTCCTTCATGGAGCTCTGCAGATACATTTTCTAGCAAGGAGAGATACCTGGAGAAAAAAATAGGTCCAAGAGAAAACTATTTTGAAAGACTGTTAAAGGCTTCCACTGGCATCTGGGAAAACCAGACTACTTTTTGTATAAACACAGACACAGATATTGAAAAGAAAAACACAAATATGTTAAAAAACTACTCCTCTGTCACTAACATTAGCAAATAGATGAACAGACTTTCCTATGCACGCAATCCAACTGCATGGTTGGGGCCCTTCATACAGGGGCAATTCGAGATGCTATCTTTAGGTTTGAAAATAAACAAACCAAGAAAACAAAACCATAAACAAAACCAAGCTTGAGCTTTAATTCCAGTGTGGTCATGTTCTGTCATACACATAATCTCAGATAGTATGTGTCAAGTGAAACAAAACGACCAAGCATTTACATTAAGAGCTGGCTTTAGCTCCTGTACAAATTTAAATAAATGTTTTTCAAGGCAATATTTGAAAGTCATTGCTTCTAAGATCTTTCATTACCATCTTCCAGTCTGTATCAGAAAAAACACATACCAGCTGAGACGAGACAAATCAAATGACTTGCATGTATTAATTAACCACCATGTGTCTACTTTCCGAGGACTTGTAGATCTACTCTCCAACTTTCCCCACCACTGCTTTATGACCTGGGGAAAGACTTTTAGGGACTGCATCAAATGAGTTTCCTGGGCCTCTACTTTAAGTTGGGCGCAACCAATGGAAAGTACCTCCTGGAGATCAGCAAGGAATGTGAGTTGAAGGTTTTTATTTTCCTGGCTCTTTCCTTGTTTGACAAAATTAACAGGGGCTCCATTTCTCTCCTGAACGCTAACACTCTCCTGTGCTAGGAACCACTCCCTGCCCCCTGTATCTTCAGGCCAAGTGGTGGTAATGGCTCATTACTGTTGCTACTCTTGGGGTACTTTATTGTGCCTTGTTAGTTTCCTTTAACCGCGCTCACACATTTGCAGGTAGTATGTTCATTAAGCTCTCCTCAATCCTCCCCTTAGAGCTGCCGTCTACATCCTATGCTGACCCTGAGTAATAATGCCCCTATTTTTCACTCTTATTTGTGATTGAACAAAGAGAACCAGATTCATTGTTTTCGAGCCAACATTGTATATTGATATTCTTTATTGTACACCTGTTGCAGCAAGTTCTAGGGAGTGAAAAGCGTCATATGGGGGCCCACAGAGAACTTCAAATGTTGCATTTCTCAAGCACACTACTAGTTCAGGGATATTTCTATTACCATCTTTGGATATCTTGCATGTGTAGTATATTCTTTCTGTATATGAAATAACGCATCATAAAAATGCAACAGCGAGACAATATTATTTGAAGTAAAGCTTTTATATGTATA
This sequence comes from Orcinus orca, assembly GCF_937001465.1. Lineage (NCBI taxonomy): Eukaryota > Metazoa > Chordata > Mammalia > Artiodactyla > Delphinidae > Orcinus > Orcinus orca. Next base: position 19,674,331 of record NC_064580.1, read on the forward strand.
TATGCATGGGAAAGTTTCTGAAAGGAATTAGAAGAAAATAATATTGGTTTCATTAGATCTTGAGATTCTGGGTGATTATTTTCTTATATTTTTCGAATTTTCTACAGTAAGTCAAAACATATAGCCAATAATAAGCAGTAAAAACTTGGTAAAAAGGGAATAGCTTCAAACAAGCTCTAGACCAGTTACTGTACTAAATCATTTCACTGATAATTGGATCCATTTAAAAGAGGAAACCCCCCAAAAAAGTTCAGACATGTGACTAAAAGGCAAAAAGAGGAAAATGCCCTATGAGCCAATCAGAGTGTCACCTCTTGCAACAATTACGTCATAGGAAAAGGATTTCAGGAGACCATTAGGATATGAACTTGCTTATAAAGCTGCCAAAGGTGACCTTAATCATCCAGTCATGTTCTGTTCAGAACCATTATTTGGCTTTCAGTTGCTATGAATAGTAGCTGTGTGATATAGTCATGTTTAAAGGGATAGTGGCTGTTCATTTTCATCTGCAGTCTCTCCTTTAGGCTGTTATTAAGATTTCATGGAGTTTGCCAAACGTCTGTCCCCTGAGACCTTGCAAGATGAGTGGCAAGTACAAAGACTTTTGATGCTCAATGTCAGAAGGATGATTCACTTGGCTTTGCTGCAGCCCAGCAAGGCCAAGACCTGTTACTCAGATGATATTTAAACAAACATGCCAATTACTGGACTTTTATTAACTGTCTGGATAAGTGAAGTATAGATATATGAAAAATGGTGTTTGATAACATCACGTTGATTAAATAAGGTCTTGCCAGCATTATTCATTATAACGCAGTATCCAATTTTGATATTTAGATTTGAGTCAGGCAGCATGATTTTATAACCTATGGTCTCCCTATCATAACCCTTCCCTAGTGTCACTCTAACACTAGACTAGGTAGAGGTCCTTGTTTAGCATGACTCCTTTTTCTCCCTCAGCACATATGTCTGATCTTTCTCTAACTCTTTATGCCACCTTTGTTTGTACTAAAGATATTAATAAGTAAAAATTCCAGTCACTAGTGTTTTTCTGATAGTTTTAGGTACAATATATTTTTAAAAATCTGGTCCCTTAATTAAACTAAATTAAACATTCCCCTATATAACATGGCATGAAACATTGTGAAGCATGATAGGATAATCATTTGCGGACTTTTTAAATAGGGAACCAAGAAGCATTTTTTAAGAGGCTGCATACATGGTTTCATAAATTCACAGAATATTTGGTTTGGAAATGGTCTTAAAGATCAGCTAGTCCAACCATTCACTCAGTGCTTGAATCCCTTCTAAAACATCTCCATCTGTTTGTCTCTGTTATCCTTGAACTGCTCTAGGAAAGAAGAACATTTTTTTCAAGCAACTGATTTGAAATAGGAGGTACTCATTTCCTTATACGGTCATCTATCGGTATCCACAGGGGATTGGTTCCAGGACTCCTGTGGATAACAAAATCCATGGTGCTCAAGTCCCTTATATAAAATGATATAGTACAGTCAGCACTCCATATCCGCTGATATGAAGGGCCAACTGCACATATGTATATAAAAATATTATGCAAAGATGATTACTGCTCCTTATTTTAAATTTATTATGAAATATGTGACTGGGAAAAAGAGAAGAAAAAATTCTTCCCTAGTTTTCTTACATGTATTCCTTTTTAAAATAAATTTGACAATCCTGGAGGACTCAGAGCTTTCCCCTTCTTTGACCCACAAAATGAAATAATTAAATAATGGCAAAGACCCTAGTTTCTAGGACACATGCAAAGATCTAAAACAATACGTTGAATGAAGCATCATTTTCATCTTTTAAATTTATTTGGACCACCTGTGTTTCATCCAGCACGTCAAGTCAAATAGGCACAGAGCTTCTTGCCAAGGATATGCTCGAAACAAAAGATACACTGGAAAACTCAACACAGTCCTCAAAAAGCTGTATTGTATAAGAAAGCAAGAGAACCACCAAAAAATCACTATCCGCTGTTAAGAGTTAACAGGATAATTGTAAGTTTCCTGGCGCAAAGGAAGTTTCATGAAGAAGTGATTTTAGAAATCTTTTGACTCTAGCTATAAAATGTGTTTGGCAAATCTTGGAACATAAAGTGCCCTTCTTCCTTAAAAATCTGACTTGCTGCAATGCCTGAAATCCCTCCCTCCCCAATCTGAATTAGAGAAGCATGGCTTTGGGGTTTAAAGGCCTCTTCATTTTCAGGATCCTCTGGCACCAAGCCCCTAACACAGACTCATTATAATGTAAAGCCTTAGTGAAGAGGTGACTGGTCTGTAATGAGATACTGAACAGGCTTTTGACAGATCGCAGGGATCTCAGAAGCTGAAAGATACAGAAAGAGGAAGAGGGAGGTGAACTAAAGATAAACTTCACTCCCTCCTCAACTTTCTCAGGGCTAGGCCTTCCACTGTACATTACCTTATTTATTCTTACATTTGGATTATTTTGAAAGTCTTATAGACCTACCTGAGGCCAGGGAAAAGACTGTCAAACACTTTTGTTGAACCAAATGTATGGAACTAAGAACCTTTCTTCATAAATCAAATCTGTCCTTAAATCTTGGGAGATATCTTTACAAAATCATGAATAGTCTTAAGGATAAAAGCTCCTTCTTGTTTAGCATTGTGCTGGATACATATTATGTGTTTCATAAAAGTACTTTATTGAGAAAACCTGAACAGCATTTCTAATGATAAAGCAAGTTCCATCGTGAATCATTTGCCCAGCAGCTACTGGGTAAATGGAATTAAGTAAGACTCGTTAAGACTTAATTTCTCTATATACTTTCACTTTCTAAATTGGCAAAAGAATCTCAGATAAAGAACAGACTTCAAAATGAGTACATTCAAAGAAACAAATAAGCTGTTTGTTTTATACTCAGTTATGACTATTGTAAATCAATTATTCATCTAAAAGCTGAAAGACTTATGTTACTTAAGTGCTTGGGATAATCAAAAGTAAACTGGGATCAATTAATAAAAATGGGAAAGCAGGGAGAAGAAACCAGAAAAAAAACTTAGTCAATGATAAAATATTGCAAAATCATAATGAAAATATGTAGGACCTTTGAAAAGATAAATGACATTGATAAACCCTTAGCCAGACTCATCAAGAAAAAAAGGAGAGAGAGGGCCCCAATCCATAAAATCAAAATGAAAAAGGAGAAGTTACAACCAACACAACAGAAATACAAAGGACCATAAGAGACTACTAGGAACGACTATATGCCAATAAAATGGAAAACCTAGAAGAAATGGACAGATTCTTAGAAAGGTACACTCTCCCAAGACTAAACCTGGAAGATACAGAAAATATGAACAGACCAATTACCGGTAATGAAATTGAATCAGTAATTTTGAAACTCCCAACAAACAAAAGACCAGGACCAGTTGGCTGCATAGGTGAATTCTACCAAACATTTAGGGAAAATTTAACACCTATCCTTCTCAAACTCTTCCAAAAAATTGCAGAGGAAGGAACACTTCCAAACTCATTTTATGAGGCCAGTATCACCCTGATACCAAAATCAGAAAAAGATAACAAGAAAATTACAGGCCAATATGACTGATGAACATAGATGCAAAAATCCTCAACAAAATACTAGCAAACAGAATCCAACAATACATTAAAAGGATCATACACCATGATCAAGTGGGATTTATCCCAGGGATGCAAGGATTTTTCAATATCCATAAATCAATCAACATGATACACCACATTAACAAACTAAAGAATAAAAACCATATGATCATCTCAATAGATGCAGAAAAAGCTTCTGACAAAATTCAACACCTACTTACTATAAAAACTCCCCAGAAAGTGGGCAAAGAGAAAACATACCTCAACATAATACAGGCCATATATGACAAACCCATAGCTAACATCATACTCAACAGTAAAAAGCTGAAAGCATTTCCTCTAAGATCAGGAACAAGACAAGGATGCCCATTTTCACCACTTTTATTCAACATGGTTTTGGAAGTTCTAGCCACAGGAATCAGAGAAGAAAAAGGAATAAAAGGAATCCAAATTGGAAAGGAAGAAGTAAAACCGTCACTGTTTGCAGATTACATGATATACATGTCTATATATAGAAAATCCTAAAGACGCTATCAGAAAACTACTAGAGCTCATCGATAAGTCTGGTAAAGTTGCAGGACACAAAATTAATATACAGAAATCTGTTGGATTTCTATATACTAACAATAAAGTATCAGAAGGAGAAATTAAGGAAAGAATCCCATTTGCCATCACATCAAACAGAATAAAATACCTAGGAATAAACCAACCTAGGGAGGCAAAAGACCTGTACTTGGGAAACTATAAGACACTGATGAAAGAAATTGAACACAGCACAAACAGGTGGAAAAATATACTGTGTTCCTGGATTGGAAGAACATTGTTAAAATGATCATACTACCCAAGGCAATCTTCGGATTCAATGCGATCTCTATCAAAATACCAATGGCGTTTTTCACAGAACTAGAACAAATAATTTTCAAAGTTGTATAGAAACACAAAAGACCCTGAATAGCCAAAACCATCTTGAGAAGGAAGAACAGAGCTGGAGGAATCAGGCTTCCTGACTTCAGCCTATACTACAAAACTACAGTAATTAAGACAGTATGGTACTGGCACCAAAACAGACACATCAATCAATGGAACAGGATAGAAAGGCCAGAAATAAACCCACACACTTATGGTCAATTAATCTACAGCAAAGGAGGCAAGAGTGTACAATGGAGAAAAGAAAGTCTCTTCAATAAGTGGTACTGGGAAAACTGGACAGCTACATGTAAAAGAATGAAATTAGAATATTCTCTAACACCATATACAAAAATAAACTCAAAATGGATTAAAGACCTAAATGTAAGACCACTCTCTTACTTCGAGAGTGGCATGGACATATATACACTACCAAATGTAAAATAGATAGTTAGTGGGAAGCAGCCGCATAGCACAGGGAGATCAGCTCGGTGTTTTGTGACCACCTAGAGGGGTGGGATAGGGAGGGTGGGAGGGAGATACAAGAGGGAGGAGATATGGGGATATACGTATATGTATAGCTGATTCACGTTGTTATAAAGCAGAAACTAACAGACCATTGTAAAGCAATTATACTCCAATAAAGACGTTAAAAAAAAATGTAAGACCAGATACTATAAAACTCCTAGAGGAAAGTATAGGCAGAACACTCTTTGACATAAATCACAGCAATATTTTTTTTGGATCTGTCTCCTAAAGCAAAGGAAATGTGAGCAAAGGTAAACAAATGGGACCTAATTAAAATTAAAAGCTTTTGCACACCAAAAGAAAGCATCGACAAAATGAAAAGACAATCTAATGAATGGAAGAAAATATTTGCAAATGATATGACCAATAAGGGGTTAATATCCAACATATATAAACAGCTTGTACAACTCAACATCAAAAAAACAACCCAATTAAAAAATGGGCAGAAGTACTGAATGGAATTTTTTCAAAGAGGAAATGCAGATGGCCAACAGGCACATGAAAAGATGCTCAACATTGCTAATCATCAGGGAAATGCAAATCAAAACCACAATGAGATATCACCTCACACCTGTCAGAATGGCTGTCATTAAAAAGAACACAAATAACAAATATGGGTGAGGATGTGGAGAAAAGGGAACCCTCTTACACCATTGGTGAGAATGTAAATTGGTGCAGATACTGTGGAAAACAATATGGAGGTTTCTCAAAAAACTAAAAATAGAACTACCATATGAACAACCAATTCTAGTCCTGGGTATACATCCAAAAATAAAAATAAAAGTACTAATTCGAAAAGATACATGCACCTCAATGTTCATAGCAGCATTATTTACAATTGTCAAGATATGGAAGCAACCTACCTAAGTGTCCATCAAAAGATGAATGGATAAAGAAGATGTGCTATATATATATATATATATATATATATATATATATATATATATACACACACACACATATACACACAATGGAATACTACTCAGCCATAAAAAAGAATGAAATCTTGCCATGTGCAGCAATGTGGATGGACTTGGAGGGCATTATACTAAGTGAAATAAGTCAGACAGAGAAAGACAAATGCTGAATGACATCACTTATATGTGGAATCTAAAAAATATATCAAACTAGTGAATATAACAAAAAAGAAGCAGACTAACAGGAATAGAAAACAAACTAGTGGTTACCGGTGGGGAGAAGGAAGGGAGGACGGACAAGACAGGGGTAGGGGATTAACAGGCACAAACGATTAGGTATAAAATAAGCTACAAAGATATATTGTACAACATGGGGAATATAGCCAATATTTTATAACAACTATAACTGGAGTATAACCTTTAAAAATTGTGCATCACTGTATTGTACACCTGTAACTTACATAATATTTTACAGCAACTATACTTCAATAAAAAAAAGTTTTCAGCAACAACAAAAAAGCAGCATTAGTTTGAGGCTAAAATCCTTAAAGTACATTCCAAAGAAAGTGATACATCAGGTAGGAGAGAGTTCCTGGGAGGGTACAGACGTTAGAGAGAGAAATGCAGCCACACTGAAGGAATAAGGCAACCCTGTCCAGGAGGGAGAAACACTAAAGACTGCCCCTGCCAGAGAAAAGCCCTTCTTATTTTAGCACCTGGGAACTCCCACTTGCCTGCATTGACAAAAAAATGTAGGCTTTTCTAGATTATAAAATCTTAAGTGAATTCAAACTTGCAAGCACAAAGAAATAAGTAAATATCAAGCAATCTTTTATTGCATTGACCAGAAAGGAAAGCATTAATATTTTATTAAAATGAATTGGCTTTTGCCTTTATCATTGTCTTATTCTGGGGTTGCCCAACATCAGAGTCTGAGACAAAGACCACCCTGTCTCTATAGGTTAAGGGTTGCTACTGGCCTTTGCATTCCAGAATTCTCCTCTTTTTCCCATTGGTATTAGGAAACCCAATTCCATAGCAGTATCTCCTTCTGTCAACCCTGGCCTTCAGAGGATACCACGGAGCATCTCTAAGACGTCACTGCTTATTGCCAGGACATTTCTTATTGCCTTAATGAAGGGACTGTCCTATGACCCTTCTTAGGAACGTGGTCAACTGGTAGGTTTACTAGTCTCACAAAATAAATCCATTCTAATATTCCACCTCCCTAATTCTGTTCCTTTCCTCACTATCATGCCCAGGTGTTCCAGCATCACTACCTCATTTACCGCAGGCCATTACTGTGTCAAAACTTCAAAGAGCCACCCCAGACTATATTAGAGCAAAATTCAAGAAACCAGCCTTCCTTGCCAATATTTTGAACCCCAAGTCACAGGTGAGAGCTTGTAGGTCAATGATCCCCTGGTCCAATACCCTTATTATTCACTCCCACATTAGATCCCCTGGTCCCTGCCAATGCCAATTACCTGGTCCTGCAATTCCTTCAGGGTGTAAGCTATTTGCTTACACAACAGGGACTGTGTTTCTATACATGGGCTGGGCTGTGACCTAACCTTAGCTCCCAGTTTTGAGGTATGAGGATGGCAGGAGCAGTTTTTGAGAAAGACAGGCACCATATTCAGGTTACATGCCTCAGATAAGGTCTTTCCAATGTATCCAGGCAACAGAAAGTTCTCTCTTCCCGCAAAGAGCAGGGTAATCCTACCAGCTGGAAAGGTTTAGTGGAATCTGGGATTCGATATTCTAAGGCTGCTCCATCCATATGTGCCCATCCAAGTATCATGATCACACTCACTTCCTCTCAGAGTCCTGACTTTTATATAGGAGACCTGTCAAGACTGTGCTTTCAATTTTCACTGCATCTCTGCCATCTTTAAAATTAGATCTTGGGTCTGATTTCTATCATGATTTTCTCAGAAGCTGCAGGAGATTCAGTTCTCCTTATTTGCTTCCATAGGGACCCTCTGGCTTTCAGTTTCTTGAGCCGCTATTTGGCTGACCTGACCCTGTCATTTCTAAAATATATTTCCTAAGTAATACATTATTTATTTCCCTTCATCATATCACTATAACTATCTCTTGCCCCCATACTTTTCCTGTTACATTGCTATCACGTGCCCAATTTTTCACCTTCCACCTGCGCTTTGCCCCAATCCACTATAGGTTAAAGTCTTAGTAGTTGTGATGCTTCTAGAAGCAAGCTGGATATTATCGCTACTCCACTTTGGCACCAACTCTTTTAGTCTGGTTCCCCTAAAAGCAGAATGTGAAAGAAAGGCCTTTCTGCAAATAGCTTATTTGGGAATGTAATCTCATGGAACAGTGGTTAAACAACAGATGAGCGTCCCTCTCCTGGAAAGGAAGGAAGGACGATACAGGGATGTATTATCAATTGGCCACCAGTAGGGTAAGTTGAACTTGATCTCAGTGGATCTTACGAGAAAACTTATGAACTCCATCTCAGAACTTTTTTTTTCCTTTTTTTTTTTTTTTGAGGATGAAAGGAGGAGGAAATTATCCTTTGGCTCCTGCTTCCCATTGTTTAATGTGGTTTGTTTGGTCAAGGCTTTCTGGCTTGTGCATTCATGAGCGCTGAGGAGTTTCCTGGGGTTGACGGTCACTTACTGTGGTATCAGAGAAGCGCCAGGGCATAAAGTGAGCCTGAGGCAAGGCACAGTCAGGTTACATCTGTCAGACTGTTTGAAGTCTCTGCTGAACTGGTCACTACAGCAGTAGTATATGGTGGGCTGAGAGGATTTGAGGTGGCTATAAGAGGTGTCTGATATAATCATCAGCCATGGCTGGCATTTATTGTGAGTTCTTCATTGACACGGCACTGTGATAAACACTGGGGATTCATATGTTCTACAAACCTGTATGAGATTTATTGGGTTGGCCAAATAGTGCCTTCAGTTTTTAAGTAAAAATAAAAGACACATTTTTCATTTTCACCAAGAACTTTATTGAACAATGTATTCATCCTTTTGTTCCACTACATTCTGCCATTTTCCAGGCAACCTCATAATTCCATCTTCCCAAAACTTTTTATCGTTTTGAGCAAAGAACTGTTCCAGGTGCCTTTTACAATCTTCCAGGGAATTGAAATTTTTTCCATTAAGAGAATTTTGTAAAGACCGAAATAAATGGAAATCTTAAGGTGCGGTGTCTGGTGAATATGGCGGATGAATCAGAACTTCCCAGCCAAGCTGTAATAGTTTTTGCCTGGTCATCAAAGAAACATGCTATCTTGTGTTATCCTGATGGAAGATTATGCATTTTCTGTTGACTAATTCTGGATGCTTTTCATCGAGTGCTGCTTTCAGTTGGTCTAAATGGGAGCAGTACTTGTTGGAATTAATCATTTGGTTTTCCAGAAGGAGCTCATAAGAGAGGACACCATTCCAATCCCACCATATACACAACATCACCTTCTTTGGATGAAAACCGGCCTTTGGTGTGGTTGGTGGTGGTTCACTTCGCTTGCCCCATGATCTCTTCCATTCCACATTATTGTACAGTATCCACTTTTCATCGCCTGTCACAATTTGTTTTAAAAACGGAACGTTTTCATTATATTTAAGTAGTGAATCACATGCGGAAATATGGCTAAGAAGGTTTTTATCGCTTAACTTATGTAGAACCCAAACATGAAAGTGATTCACATAACCAAGCTGGTGCAAATGATTTTCAATGCTTGATTTGGATATCTTGAGTATGTCAGCTATCTCCCGCGTGGTATAACATTGATTGTTCTCAATTAATGCCTCGATTTGATCGCTATCAACTTCAACTGGTCTACTCGACAGTGGAGCATCGTCCAGTGAGAGATCTCCAGCATGAAACTTGGCAAACCACTTTTGACATGTTCAAACAGTCACAGCACCTTCTCCATACACTGCACAAATCTTTTTTTGTGTTTCAGTTGCATTTTTACCTTCCTTGAAATAATAAAGCATAATATGCCGAAAATGGTGCCGTTTTTCTTCTATCTTCAATATTAAAATGGCTACACAAAAATTCGCCAATTTTGATGTCTTTTTTTAAATGCACGCTGACATGACAGCTGTCACATACAATCTAACAAAATTGTTTCGAATGAAGTTAAAGACAACTTTAAATGCTACTAGAGCCATCTTATGGAAAAAAACGAAGAGACCTTTTGGCCAACCCAATACAATCTGGTTCGGGGGGGTGGTACAGGCTATATACATGTGCATATACTTTGTAACTGTATCATATGTATAAAAATATGTATTTGTGTGTGAAGGTTATAAGCATCATTCATCTTTCTGGAGTGGCCAAATATTATTCTTGGATAAAACACAATCATTTGATTGTTCAAAAACTTGTATTGCATTGTTCTGGCAATAGGTACAACTGGTTTTACCGAATATTGTTTTGGCATTATTGCCACAATTCATGTTCTTGAAAAAGCAACCATATGGTAAGATGCCCTCAAAATTATCATCAAGATGACGTTGAGGACAACGTTTTTCATATCCTGTAACAACCCCTTTATTAGAACCATCAAGAGAAATGTATCTCTTCATACTCACACCAGGAAAAAATGGGCTTTTCCTAGACCCAACCTCTAAAAATATTATCAAACTGTAAATCTTGCAAATAATGTTGTTTTCTTTGCTTTGGCCACTGCGAAGCTTGAAGCCAAATCTCTATTCTACTTTTAGTGACTTATGAAGATTTTATTTTATTTTTAAAATTTTTTTAATTTAAATTTTTAATATATAGCAGGGTCTTACTACGTAAGAAGATTTTATAATAGGCATTTCTGTAAACAAATTGTACCTTCTCGTTTCATTTTATTAGTCCACTCTTATGTTCCTCCCCTTTGATCTATTTAGCAATTTATAGTTTATTTTTATTGTTTATAAGTCACTTCAAGGCTTTATATTTACTGAGCTGGGCATAAATTCATCTAATTCAAACAATTTACATAGACATTAAATATACATTTAAATTTATATCTTACATTAAATGACACATATTAATATACATTTTAATTTATATTTTTAATTAAATGGCAGACAAGCTTATTGAAAGTGAATGATACAGCAGAGGTGGTGGTGTATAAACATGTACATGGAATGGTAAATTTGAAGAGCAGTTTTAACTGATAAAGAATAAGTGGCCCTGAAGTTACTATTGAACAAACTGTATACTTATTATTTTTAAAATGAGGGAACAGCTAAAATCAGCAGTAAACATTTGTATTTTCTTACATTGTTTCGAGTCACAATGAAATCTTAAACGAAACTAGAAACACTGATTTTACTCTCCATGTCTCATTTACTACTAACTATTTAGATCAGGGAATTTATCTTAAATGTATCTATTAAGAACACTAACACTGAGGCTACAGTATGAGCTTAATTTATTAATTGAAACAATTCAATTTAAAACTGTCAAATGCATAATCCTGCCACATAATAGGATTACCCCTATGTCACAACAAAATTAAACTTATAAAAAATCCTGGTGAAACAAATATTATAGCAAAATATAATGGGCTAAAGTACAAATAGCAACTAGTATTAGAATTATTTACCTAAAATGACAAGCTCTATTGAAATACCACCTTGCAACCAGTTAGAATATCTTCATGTTTAAGAAACTATGAATGAAGCAAAGAAATATGATAAACAAGGATCATGAATTAAGGGGGTGGAGGATAGAAAACAATGTGCACATAACTATCTGAATATTAGAGAACTCTCAACACTTAAGATCCTGAATCATCTTATAGGATGATGCAAGAATATTCCAATCTCAGAATGGAGGTATTTGACCAAAATCTCACAGTGCTTATTCCACACTAGAGGTTAACTCCAAAAAGAAATGATGAACGCAATGCAGCAATTAATGATAGTGATGAGTATAAAGTTACAGTGGCATATTCGTGACCAACACAGAAAAAGTGCCTTTGGTAGCTGCCTGCCCAGCTGATGGTATTAACTCACGGGGAAGTCAAATACAAACCCATCCTACAGCCGTATGGTGAAACTACTTCCTAGCTATTCACAAAAACATAGACTGGATGGGGCAAAAATACAGTAAAATCTAAGGCAATGATGTTTCTATGTCTCTGAAAAGAATATTAAAAGTAAATTATCAGTGTGCCTGATATGAGGGTCTATAATCCACAATAGGTTAAACAGTAAATTTAAGTCCATTCCTAGATAAATATGACTAATTTAAAAATCTTAACCATCCGTGGCAGTTTTGAGGGGAAAGCGTAAATTTATAAAAAGTAATAAATAATACCTTTTCAAATGCATAATTTATTAGCATTCAACTGGTAGTAGTCATGTGAGCAGCTAGTTCACGCAAGGACTCACCAGCTATTCTGGAAGAGGTGAGTTATATGGGGAGAGAATTCTGGCAAACAAAGAATAATTTATTAAACCGCTCTATTCCTGATGGGTTTAGCTTGCTTATAGTAATCAGAAATCGATGGAGCACTTACCACGTGATAAGATATGCTTTCATGTGGCATTTGTTCATTTAATTATCACAGCAACACTGTGATGTAGGTACTATTACTATGACCATTTATTTATTTTTAAACATCTTCATTGGACTATAATTGCTTTACAATGGTGTGTTACTTTCTGCTATATAACAAAGTGAATCAGCTATACATATACATATACATATATCCCCATATCTCCTCCCTCTTGTGTCTCCCTCCCACCTTCCCTATCCCACCCCTCTAGGTGGTCACAAAGCACCGAGCTGATCTCCCTGGGCTATGTGGCTGCTTCCCACTAGCTATTTATTTTACATTTGGGAGTGTATATATCTCCATGCCACTCTCTCACTTCGTCCCAGCTTACCATTCCCCCTCCCTGTTTCCACAAGTCCATTCTCTACGTCTGCATCTTTACTCCTGTCCTGCCCCTAGGTTCTTCAGAACCGTTTTTTTTAGATTCCATATATATGTGTTAGCATACGGTATTTGTTTTGCTCTTTTTGACTTAATTCACTCTGTATGACAGACTCTAGGTCCATCCACCTCACTACAAATAACTCAATTTCGTTTCTTTTTATGGCTGAATAATATTCCATTGTATATATGTGCCACATCTTCTTTATCCATTCAACTGTCAATGGACACTTAGGTTGCTTCCATGTCCTGGCTATTGTAAATAGTGCTGCAATGAACATTGTGGTACATGACTCTTTTTGAATTATGGTTTTCTCAGGGTATATGCCCAGTAGTGGGATTGCTGGGTCGTATGGTAGTTCAATTTTTAGTTTTTTAAGGAACCTCCATACTGTTCTCCATAGTGGCTGTACCAATTCACATTCCCACCAACAGTGTAGGAGGGTTCCCTTTTCTCCACACCCTGTCCAGTATTTATTGTTTGTAGATTTTTTTGATGATGGCCATTCTGACTGGTGTGAGGTGATAGCTCATTGTAGTTTTGATTTGCATTTCTCTAATGATTAGTGATGTTGAGCATCCCTTCATGTGTTTATTGGCAACCTGTATATCTTCCTTGGAGAAATGTCTTTAGTTCTTCTGCCCATTTTTGGATTGGGTTCTTTGTTGTTTTGATATTGAGTTGCATGAGCTGCTTGTTTATTTTGGAGATTAATCCTTTGTCAGTTGCTTCACTTGCAAATCTTTTCTTCCATTCTGAGGGTTGTCTTTTCATCTTGTTTACGGTTTGCTTTGCTGTGCAAAAGCTTTTAAGTTTCATTAGGTCCCATTTGTTTATTTTTGTTTTTATTTCCATTTCTCTAGGACGTGGGTCAAAAAGGATCTTGCTGTGATTTATGTCATAGAGTGTTCTGCCTATGTTTTCCTCTAAGAGTTTGATAGTGTCTGGCCTTACATTTAGGTCTTTACTCCATTTTGAGTTTATTTTTGTGTATGGTGTTAGGGGGTGTTCTAATTTTATTCTTTTACAGTAGCTGTCCAGTTTTCCCAGCACCACTTATTGAAGAGGTTGTCTTTTCTCCATTGTATATTCTTGCCTCCTTTATCAAAAATAAGGTGACCATATGTGCGTGGGTTTATCTCTGGGCTTTCTATCCTGTTCCATTGATCTATATTTCTGTTTTTGTGCCAGTACCATACTGTCTTGATTACTGGAGCTTTGTAGTATAGTCTGAAGTCAGGGAGCCTGATTCCTCCAGCTCCGTTTTTCTTGCTTAAGATTGCTTTGGCTATTTGGGGTCTTTTGTGTTTCCATACAAATTGTGAAATTTTTTGTTCTAGTTCTGTGAAAAATGCCATTGGTAGTTTGATAGGGATTGCATTGAATCTGTAGATTGCTTTGGGTAGTAGAGTCATTTTCACAATGTTGCTTCTTCCAGTCCAAGAACATGGTATATCTCTCCATCTGTTGGTATCATCTTTAATTTCTTTCATCAGTGTCTTATAGTTTTCTGCATACAGGTCTTTTGTCTCCTTAGGTAGGTTTATTCCTAGGTATTTTATTCTTTTTGTTGCAATGGTAAATGGGAGTGTTTCCTTAATTTCTCTTTCAGATTATTCATAGTTAGTGTATAGGAATGCAAGAGATTTCTGTGCCTTAATTTTGTATCCTGCTACTATACCAAATTCATTGATTAGCTCTAGTAGTTTTTTGGTAGCATCTTTAGGATTCTCTATGTTATTCCCATTTTAAAGATGAGGCAACAATGGCTTCCAGTGGTTAAGTGCATGTCCAATTTATAGGGCCAGTTAGAAAGTGGTTGAGCTGGGATTAAAGCATGGATTTGTCCCCAGAGCCCAAACACTCAACCACTTATGTGGTTACCTATGTGGATACTGCCTCTGAAACCATTTTTGAATGAATCCTCCAGGGAGTTGATTCCTGATCCTTGAAAAGTCCTGGTCATATACTCACTGTTCTATTCTAGAGCATAAGCTTTTGCACTCTTCCAAAGGAAAAAGGCATAATTTATAATTTTGTACAGGGGAGGCATCTTCTTACCTAGTGTCTAAGATAACATCTATTTCTCTTCTTTCCTTCCTCCTCCATTCTTCCTCGAACCTTAAACTCAATTTTAGATCAGAAAAGGATCCTAGAGGCTATCTTACCACGTCTTCTCATTCTTTTAAAATGAGAAAACGAGGCCCAAAGGGGTTAAATGATTGATAGTTGGTTGGTAGGGCTCCCCAATGTCTGGAATCCCCCTCTACTGTTTGTCCTATTATGTTACAGTAATTTTCATCTCTGTCTCCTGTTTTTCCAGCCACCTGATGCAGGAAAGGTATCATGAAATCGTTTTTTCAGTCTCAGTAAAGAGAGGTTTACCACTGATATTTGGACTGCTCTCATGTTATAACAGAAATAATGAAAGAGGCTTTACTGGGCTTCTCTATTGCAACTACAGGCTAACCGTGACACTGGACACAAACAGTCCTGAAAACCAATCTCAATTTTCTATTTGAACTAAAAGGAAGAAAGTAAACACATGAACGTGTCAGCCTGGGGATTTAACTTGGAGAAGAAGTAAAAAGCCAGACAGAAATAGAAAAGCAAGAAAGAACATAGGAAATATAAGGGAAAATACCAGCTGTATAAATTAGATTAACACTAGCCCCCTCCCCAGGTCAATTTTAAGTTTTACCATTTCTGATACATTACATAGTTTTCCTATCTCCATTTCCTCTGTCTCCTGACAGCCCTTCTTTCTGGCACAAATTGGAAAAATAATCCATAAACTAATTACTAATTGACACAAAATTAACTAAAAAGGGCAGCCCCCCCACACACACACACCTATACCTCTATACTACATACAAAGTCATGTTAACAAATATTTAAACACGTTCGAGGCCGATTATTGAAATACATTATCTTTCTTGCAGTGTTTTTCAGGGTGTTACTGATATCTTGAGTGAAACAGTTATTCCTTGGTTAGACTGTCCTATCCATTGGATGCTTCTTAGCACCTCTAGCCTCCTCCTGCCACCAAAGCCCAGAAGCTGCACGTAGTCATTGTGATAACCAGAAAACACCCTTAGGCATTTCAAAATCCCCCCTGGGGTGGGACAATACTCCCCCAATTGAGGAACAGTGGGACTAAGAACAACACTCTAGGTCCAACTTAGAGAAATTATTCACATCCTAGATTCATGTATTTTATTCAACACTTATTTATTGAGTATCTGCCACACACAAGGCCCCATGCTAGTTGCTGGGAGGTACTTTAATGAATCCAAACAGATTTTGCTGTAATGGAGCATGTAGGATGGTGTGAGAGATAAATATTGATTAAATCTTCACACACACATACACGCACATAAACACATACATTCAGAACTCCGATAATAGCAACAAAGACACATGGTGTTTTTAGAGCGTCTAACAGGAAGATTTGCTGAGATTAGTGACGAGTCCCCAAGGAACCTTTAGCTTGAGCTGAGATCTGAAGCATAAGTAGGAATTCACTTGTTGACGATGAAATGGTAAAAACACTCTCCGTAGAGGAAACAGCATGTGCAAAGTTACACAGATGAGATGGACACGAGACTGGTGTGGCTAAACCTGAGAGAATGAGGGGGAGTGTCCTGTGACATGAGGCTACAGAGACAAATAAGGGTGAATCCACACATGGTCTTGTAGCCTATGTCAATAAGAATAATTTTCAGGTACAACTAAGCAAGTGAAATGTGGTAGAAGGCAGAAGAAGGAGATGGCTCACATGAGACACAAATCCGCTGATGGGTGTTGCACCATGAAACTTCAAATCACATCAACCCCCACCTGAATGGAGATCAAGATAGCACAAATAAAAATACTTCCAGTGGGGTATAATTGTGTGGAATTTACCCAGTCAGTAGATTTGGTGCCATGCAAGGTTGTCTGGAGGTTGTAATATGTAAGAGCAGATGTCTGTCCAGGAATGTTGGGGGAATCTGGAGACAACCTAGAGAGGGCACAGGTTACAGGGAAAGAAGAACTGGAATTGAAGCACCAGCAACTGGGTCTCACTCCCGGACTTCCCTGCCTCATGGCAACTTTGCCAGTCCCTGATTAGGGCTTTTATCAGAAAAATAAGGACAATAATTCCCCCAGGTTTCTGAGTAGGATTAAATGAAATACCTCTAGGAAGAATGTCTAACCCAATGTTTGGCATATCCGAAGTGCACAACTCATGCTTTTAATGAAACTAAAAGTTTCTTCAGTTGTAAAATAAAGTCAATAATAACTGCCTTGACATCCCAAGGGTGTCATGAGGGCAAATGGGATGTTAGTAAAGAAGCAAAGGGTATTATTATTATCAATAAAGGAGTGTGGCATGAATGTCAACCTGAATTCATCATCCCTTAATTGTTCTGTCAGTGGGCTATATTCATAGAGGCAAAATGCTCCATGGAACATCTCTCTTCGTGTAGTCCTCAGAAAAGTCAGGAATGGGGGAAAGAAGAAATGAGAGTATGCAAGGTTTTTTTCTCCTGATGAAATAACAATTACTGTGATAAGAAAGTTTAAGTGCTATAGACACAGGTGCACACAATTTTCCTTTGGCTATGCTGTAGAAAATGAAGTATTGTTTAAGATGAATTTTGTACCAGCCTGTGCACCAACATTTTGGGACATGCTGACTGACCATGGTTCACACTCACAAAAAGAGGAAAAGGAAAAAATATATATATATCGTTGCTCCCAAAGTCCACTGCCTCAATTTTGGGACGATTCATTGTCTATTCAGGTATTCCACAGATGCAGGGTACAACAAGTTGATGGTGGAGATTTAATCCGCTGCTCCTGAGGCTGCTGGGAGAGATTTCCCTTTCTCTTCTTTGTTCGCACAGCTCCCTGGGGTTCAGCTTTGGATTTGGACCCGCCTCTGCGTGTAGGTCGCCTGAGGGCGTCTGTCCTTCGCTCAGACACGACAGGGTTAAAGGAGCAGCTGATTGGGGGCTCTGGCTCACTCAGGCCGGGGGGAGGGAGGGGTACGGATTGCGGGGCGAGCCTGCGGCGGCAGAGGCCGCCGTGACGTTGCACCAGCCTGAGACGCGCCGTGCGTTCTCCCGGGGAAGTTGTCCCTGGATCACGGGACCCTGGTAGTGGCGGGCTGCACAGGGTCCCGGGAGGGGAGGTGTGGAGAGTGACCTGTGCTCGCACACAGGCTTCTTGGTGGCGGCAGCAGCAGCCTTAGTGTCTCATGCCCGTCTCTGGGGTCTGCGCTTTAGCCGCGGCTTGCGCCCGTCTCTGGAGTTCCTTTAAGCGGCGCTCTGAATCCCCTCTCCTCGCGCACCAGGAAACAAAGAGGCAAGAAAAAGTCTCTCGCCTCTTCGGCAGGTCCAGACTTTTTCCCGGACTCCCTCCCGGCTAGCCATGGCGCACTAACCCCTTCAGGCTGTGTTCACGCCGCCAACCCCAGTCCTCTCCCTGCGCTCCGACAGAAGCCCGAGCCTCAGGTCCCAGCCCCGCCCGCCCCGGCGGGTGAGCAGACAAGCCTCTCGGGCTGGTGAGTGCTGGTCGGCACCGATCCTCTGTGCGGGAATTTCTACGCTTTGCCCTCTGCACCCCTGTTGCTGCGCTCTCCTCCTCGGCTCCGAAGTTTCCCCCCTCCGCCACCCACAGGCTCCGCCCGAGAAGGGGCTTCCTAGTGTGTGGAAACCTTTCTTCCTTCATAGCTCCTTCCCCGAAGTGCAGGACTCTTTTGTCTGTTTTTTCTTTTTTCTTTTGCTCTCTCCAGGTACGTGGAGAGTTTCTTGCCTTTTGGGAGGTCTGAGGTCTGTTGCCAGCGTTCAGTAGGTGTTCTGTAGGAGTTGTTCCTCTTGTAGAAGTATTTTTGATGTATTTGTGGGGAGGAAGGTGATCTCCACGTCTTACTCCTCCGCCATCTTGAAGGTCCCCCCTCAGCCCACCTTTAAGTGAACCTGCAGCTCTGACGACCAGTTCCCAGTGCATGGACAATTTCCACTTCAGCTGCCTGTTCTCACTGCTTCTCCACCCAAGGTCTTTCTCTGGAACCATGAGCTCTTGCTCAGCCTGCTTGTTGGGAGGCCTAGAAGCCTCTGAGGCTTAACCACCCCAGGGAGTACCCTCAACCAATGACAGTTGAGAGGTGGTAGATGAATATTTCATTTTACTTTGTCCTTTGATAGATTAATTCTGAAACATGTTCCACATGGCTCCTCAGAGGGTCTCCAATGATTTGAACCCCAGTTGCCCATGGTGATAACCTGCTCATTAAAACCCTTTTAGTAGATTTGCCCCTTTCTTGTCTCACTTTCTCTACTGTCTTTCATGTAGTTCTTATAGTTATCTCTCAAATTAACTACCTGCAACCACTTCATGTGTAGTACATGTAGTACTTTTGGGGAAACTCAAATTTCGTTACAGGATTCCTGGAATTGTCCAGTTCATAATGCAAGATTTGCATTTCTAATGACACAATGGTATGTACTCTAAAAAGACATATGGCCCCATGGTTGGTAGAAGGAGGAAATAGCTATTTTGTAATGCCTCTTAAAGGAAAAAGACCAAAGTCAAGGATACATTCTCTAGGAAAAACGTATGATCTGTTTAGAGTATCAGTATCTTCATTTTAAACTTTATTGGAACATTAGGCCATACCAATACCTACTAACTTTTGAGGGTCACTTACTTTACTTTTTATTTTTTGCAAAGAAGCATCTGCATTTTATTTCAACATCAAATCACATGTGTGTTACAAAAAGGAAAGTGTATCACTTTGATTAAAAAATAACTTTCCTGTTGTGATGTTTATAGTTAACCCATACCTTCCCTAAGCAACAAATGTAGGTCAGCCACATAAATTACTGGCTGAGAACACAAAAAACAGAGGGGGGCACTTACTTTAAAAGCAATGAGTTGAAAAGATTAAGTATTTGACAGATGACTTTGTGCCTAAATGTCCTTTACCACCTTTTGATTCCTAATTGCCTATATTGAAGGTATTAAGCTTAACTTGCTAAACAAAGCCTAGAAGGAGTTACATTTCATCCGAGTGACCTACCAGTGCCCATCCAAGCCTCTTGGAGTGGTTCCAACAGATGCTAAACTATGCAAACCATGTAATTAGCTATTTTAGGTACTGAATTAGTAAGGACCCTAGACCATAAACTCAGTGATAAAAAGTGCTATAGTTGTTTAATCTACCTCAACACTGCTAGTTTCTAACACAGTGCCTTGTACTTACTAAGTGTTCAATAAAATGTTCCTGAATGAACACATAAGCAATCTCCATTTAGATGACTTTTACTATACTTACATGCATTAAGATAGGAGAAAATTTGGTATCTAAATAGTTACAGATCTAAGGAGAAAATACTATCGTACATTTATCAGTCATCTTTAGTGTGAAGTTATAAAGCTACAAAACTACCTGGCTCTTTTCTGATCCATTTATATATTCACATCTGGGAAGTTAGGAGCAAGAGAAAGCTGAAAGTGTAAGATGTAAGAGTGACCCTCAAAAGAAATATTTTACCCATATAAATACTTCTCTCAGCTCACTACTGTCTGTTATTTTAGTAAAGCTGATATAGAGGAATAATGGAACGTCAGGTCAGAATCAACTTCGCAGTATATTCTTTATGCTATCTTAGGAAAAAATAGGGAGTTCAGAAGAGTAGCTCCTTCACACCTGTAGCAACTAAGCAATAGCTAATCAAATCTCTACAGATTATCACCTTTTTTTAAGGAGGTGAACATTACATTATTGGTTTATGAGTGATGTGCCCTGGAGCATTTTGGGTTTAATATTAGTCCCAATGTAGGAATGAATTAGCAAAGGAAAAAAAAAAAGAACTTAGCAATGTAGGCGTCCTTTGCATAATAACTGAATTTCTACAGGACTCAGTATTTTCCTAGAATGTAGGAAACCAGTCCTGACTTGGTCTTGTTAATCTTTTATATCCCCCCTCATTCATCAAGCCTCAAAATTTTTGAAATGCTATCTATTAATATCTATGTAATCATGATTCTGTGCTACAATAAGACCTTTAGAATTTGTTCTTTTGATGTGATGATTGTTTTTGCCCAGTTCACAGAAACCTAAAGTGTTACCATCAACATTTGATATATGAACCTCAGAGTTTGTTAGAGAAATCTCATTAAGTGTGTGAGATAAAGCAAAGGAGAAACAGGGCTTTGACCTTGCAGGGTATAGATAGTGGAGGAAAGCTCTTCCCATAAATGGAATATACATAAATTGATAATTTTGGCAGTTTAATTGAAGAGAAATGATAAAACCTTAGCAATTCAAAAGTTTCAATTCCCTACTCCTCCTACCTAGTTCAACCAGACTAGTTTTGCTTTCATCTGAGCTCAGGGCATCCTGGGAATTCCCAGGTTGGCTCTCTGATTCTCTGCCATTGCTCTGTGACTAAGGACTGCTGAGGAATTTTTTCATTCTTAGCACTCACCAGCCCACACTGACTTACTTTTCTAGCTTGTTGTGACTGTGTGCTGTGCCTGAAATTGGAAAGCACCTTCTCTCCTGCCCTTGCTCCCCTTGCCCTTCACCACTTTCTCTTCTTGTCCAGGCCTACTTTTAAGAGCTCCCCCTGCAGAGGCAAGCCTTTTCAGTCTGTTGGCCTTCCTAGGTCGTCAGCTACTAGAGCCACTTTGCCTCTGCTAGGGAGCACCCTCTGTGATTCCTTAAGGCCCCAATTTTACCACATTTATAGAAGAACAGGAGCAGAAATTTAGCCTTTAACTATTTACCTGCCAAAATAGATTGCTTTACCAAGAACATCTCTAACACTCAGAATGATAAGATGCAGCACAGGTTCATTTCAGGGGATGCTGAAGGTGTAGAAATGTTGTCTTGTAGGAAATAAAAAGCTTTTCCTTCAGTATCTGTACCCAGCAAGGTCAAACACTTTGTGTTTGACTTTATTTAATAAACAAATGTGATGTTAATAGGTATCAACATTGACATTTTAGGTTTCTCAGAAAGTGATTTTAAGAGAAAGATAAATTCTAAAAGTTGTATACTAGCATACAAGTAGGCATACTTTGCATAATAATTGCATTTCTACAGGACTCAGTATCTTCTCATTATGTAAGAAATCAGTCCTCACTCAGTCTAAGAATATCTATATATTCTTTGAAAAACATTACAATTTCTGAGGCTGATGGAATGAGATCTTTACTTAGGAGGAGGAGGAACAGGGTACTACCAATGATGAATGAGATAGGTTTTCAGGACTATTACTAAACATTGCAAATGTGAATGGTTTGACTTTGTTTCATAATCCTTTGCTGAATGAACATTTAATAAATTGATTTATATCTATATAAAAAGCCATTCTGTTCATTTATAAGTTCATAAATGGAACAATACTCCTAATTGTAATAATTATGTGAAAACCACTGAACTGGAAACCAAAAAACCTGTGTTTAGGTTATGTCCCAAACTATTTTGGGGGCTTTGTTTAAGTCGCTTAGTGGGCCTCATTACCCCATTTGAAAGAGGCAAAGTTGATCAATTCTAAGGTCTTTTGCAAATACATAGTTTGGTGAGTCTATAATTATTATATAATAAAAAGAGTAGTTTATAAAAGAACAGATCCTAAGACACTGCTTCTACTCTATCTTAAGTCAAGTCCCCTAGAAGCAGAGCCTAAGATGAGGATTCTTTAGCAAGTGATTTCCTGAAGAAATGTTCCCAGGAGAAACCTGTAAGGGAGTGAGGGAAGCAAGATGGCCGAGGAAAGAGCTAAGCAAAGGTACACTTTCAGGACCCTGATCCTATAGGGAGCTCTGGAGCATAAATTGTAACACCAAGTTTTTCCCATCTTGAAGCAAGGATCCTGAACTTTTATATCTCCATATTAGTAAGACATTGGCCAAAAACCACTTTGGGAAATGGAGGCATACCTTCCTAGGCTTTTCTAGATGGGGCGAACCACTGGAGAATGGGATACATGAGCCGTAGCAGCCAACACCACAGCAGTCATTGGGTGGCTGGACTGGTATGGTAAAGAGAATCTGGATGGGTGCCAACAGCGTCTGTTATATACTATTTCTTCTTTACCCTATCTAATTTTTATATTGAAGTGGTATTACGAGGTTACAAAACATTCACGTCATTTATCTCATTGGACCTTGATAATTTTTCATATAATTCACATAATAAGCATTTGGTAAATACACATAAAAGACTGGTTATTATGTTTTACAAAAAGGAAAAGCTCATATAGCAGTAATTTTATTTTTTGTTAGCATCTCATTAGATAGCATAGGGTATGAAATGGTTGTTCAATGAAAAAGTACAAAATGGAACTTAACAATTAAGGCTTCTTGGACAAGAAGTACCCCTGAATTTTATTTTACTTCTGTCAAGTGACCTTGTTCCAGGAATTCATATTACATTTAGAACTGACTGAATACTGGATAAGATGGTTTATTAGAACTTAACACAAAACAGAGCATATGTAAGGCTGATAATATTTGTTTTGTTTAAAAAATAAAAGTCTGCTCTCTGTGGTAGAGACAATAGGTTTCTACCTATAAAATGTTCCCTTCAAATGGATTACTATTTGAAATATGACATAGGAGTTTCATTCTTTAACACCCAGATAACTTATTAAAAATAGCACAGTTAACCTTTTAAGCTGTTATCAGTAGCATCCTCCTTATGATGAACCAAGACTAAAGAACGCATTTTTAAAAAGGAAATTTAGCAGAGCTCACAGGAGAATTGTGGACTTGAGGAAAGCCAAGCACAGGGGAAATGGATGTAGTAAAGACACATGTAGCTGATTTCACCATGTTGTCTTGGAGAGTCTTAAAGGATACTCAGGAGTAATGCTCCATAATCTTTTTCAGGTCATGGACCTCTCTGAGAATTTGATGGAAGTTATGGACTTTCTTTCCAAATGGGAAAATACATATGCACCCGAAATTTTGCTATCAGTTTAGGGTAATTATAGAATATTGAATCCCTCTATGAACCACTGTTGTAAAAAGAACTGGAAGTACGTTTGAGACTATGAAGAAGAAATGACAATAATAGGCCAGAAAAAGTTTTCTATTCTGAATACATATTTCCTTTTTCTTTCACTTGGGCAAAGTGCATCTCAGGTTTAATGATGTTAATGAAGCTAAAATGAATAAGAAATACAGTTACGAATATCTAATATAATATTCACAAAGTTTTTTTTGTGTGAGGAAAAGAAAGTAATTACACGTGGTTTCATTAAGAGGACCAAGGAGATATTTCATGACTGACTAGGCTGAGATTAGATTTCTGAACCAATAAGAACTACCGATTAAATTTATTTTCATGGCAAAATTTTACCTTCCTTTTTACATTATCAAATGACATTCTGTTTAATTACTTACTTTCTTGACATCATTACAGCCTCTCTGTAACTCAGGATGCACTCTGACAGGAAGCCCTTTGCAAACCAAATACTTTTCTACCTCTCCCACTTTTGAGAAATGTAAGAGAGGCTAGTTTGATTTACATTGATGCTGACCTTTATGTATTCCAGCTCCATTTTTAACCACTGGTTTTGGGGGACCTCCAAGGTCCATCCCTTGCTTTTTCTTAAAACCTGTTTATTGCTTTGGCTTCACAGAACCTGGCTGTCTTCCATATATTTATAAGTCACCACGATCTACTTTGTTTTGGGGTTTTTATTGACCTGTATTCTCCAGTAAGATCTTTAAGCAGGTTTCTGGAAACAGAATAGGCCATCTAAACAGCTCCAATTCAAGATTAAAAAAATCATAATATACTCTTAAAGTACAGTGTTCACATTTAAAGAAAATTTAGTTGCCTCAGATTTTCATTTCTATTTGAATTCCCTGTAAGCGGAGTACTTAATCATTGTGAGATTCACTTATATGCTCCACAGTGCTCACACACTCCATGTGCAGATTAGAAGGCAGACTAATTCGTTTTTCCTCCCAAATTATTAAAACAGGTAATGCACTTTTATTAATGTTAGAACCAAGTGAAATAATTCTGGAAAATTAATGCTCCAAATGAATGCAATTTCAGAGCTCGGTGAGTACATTATAGGCTTATTATTCTTACTCTGGGATGTTATATTCAGCGGTTTTGATTTCTACAGAAAACTAGGAATAATTTCTCTGTCTCTTCTGCATGATAACCTGATGACCTGGCACTTTTCCTGAAATGAAAAGGTATCACTGTAGCTTGGATACCATAATCTTTTAAGAGCTATTCAGTTAAAATATCAGAGGGCAATGGAAGAGGATTTTGGTTGTTAAATTTTCTGACATAAGCATAGAGATATAGCATGCATGCACCTCTTTTCTTCCGTCTTTCTCCCTCTCACAAGCACACACATACAAATATGAATGATATACATACATGTTCATTATACCAAGCATTTTACAAGGTATGAGGCATATCAATGGTAAAAACAGAGTAGAGAATATCTGCCCTCATGGGGTTTATTTTCTAGTGGATGAAACAAAGAACCTGGGTATTTTAAAGGGGAGACCAATGAGATTCGGATAATCACGAAGGAAATTGATGAAAAGAGGAAGGGTGGATAAAGAACTATCAATAGAAACAATGGATTGGAGGTAATAATTGTTTTAATGTGAGTATTAGAGAGAAGAACTTCAAAGGAAAGAAGGCTATGTTGAAGAGTGGAATGTTTGCATTTTTGATGTTGAAGTTAGTGCAGTTTTTGAGGACCTGGTTCAGGCTGATGTGGAATGGGGACAAGTCAAAGAATTCAGAGAGAGTTTTTGGTTACATGGATGTTAAAATTGCCAAGAATGATAACAGCAGTTTGAGTGTGAAGAAGGAATATAAACCAGATGAGAAGTTTTTCAGTGAATGAAAGAGAGTGACCAAGAAATCTAAAGGAGGAGCAACAAGAAGGTAGTGAAGGCCTTATGGTGGGGGGCTCCTCAAAGAAACAATTTTTTTAAAGAACAGAGTAGGGGGAGCATCATTAGCTGTAACTGCAAATGGAGAGAAAGGTGAGATACCTGTCCTAAAATACTGGAGGAGGGTAATAAAGGTTTGTTTTAAAGGAATTTAGTGATCTACATCCTCTGAAGACAGTCAAGTTTCAGTAAAGGCAAATAGGTAATATAGGTGTTTTAGTTGTGCTGAATGTGTGTGTGTGTGTGTGTGTGTGTGTGTGTACATATGTGCATAAATATACGTGGCCTTTTAATCATGCCTAAATCCTTTTGGTTTTCAATAATTTGGTAGATAAGAATAGTATTTCACTAATAAAAAAATATTTCTTGAATACATTTGCATAAGTTTCAAGCAAGAATCATCAGGTATATTTGTAGACAGACCATGTAATTTAATCCTTTGGGATCTTATACTAAAAATGAAAGCAAATAATAACCTAGGTCCCACAAAAAACTTTTTAAAAATTGTGCTTATTTATCTCCAAAGTGGAAGACTTTGCATCTTCACTGATACAGACCAGTGGTTTTCAAACTGAGCACCAAGGATCTTAGGGACATTAGTACTTTAAGGGCCACTCGGGATCTACTCCATTTGTATTTAACCAAAATGACTCTCTCTTTCACATATTGAGTTTCAAAGTTTTAAGAATGTTTTACTCTTTAAAAAAAGTCTGGAAATTTTACACTGGAGTAATGAGTCTCAGAAGATGCTACTCATCTGTCTAGAATGTGAACTCCAGCATTTATTATCTTTTACCTGGGGCTGACACACTTGCTGTCTCATCTCTGTAATTTCTTTTAAAATAAACTTATAAAATGGTGAAAATAATGCCAGGGTTGTTGAGAGATCTAATGAGGTGTACATGGAAAAGTGCTTTGTTTGATGTACATGCAATGGAATTTTATCATAATTAATGTCCAGGAGAAAGGCTTTTATTCATGGACTAATAAGTTGGTGGTCTCTTAGACACCTGGACATAGTGAGGGACAGTGATGAACCACAATATGGTCTATCTTTTGAGACCTTTCTTATTTACTGGATATGGGGTAGAAATAATTCTGAAATAAAAGTTCTCCAAAAAGGTTTTTTTTTTTTTTTTTGCGGTTCGCGGGCCTCTCACTGTTGTGGCCTCTCGCGTTGCGGAGCACAGGCTCCAGTCGCGCAGGCTCAGCGGCCATGGCTCAGCGGCCCAGCCGCTCCGCGGCATGTGGGATCTTCCCGGACTGGGGCACGAACCCGTGTCCCCTGCATCGGCAGGCGGACTCTCAACCACTGCGCCACCAGGGAAGCCCCCGAAAAGCTTATTTTTAATAAAGTATGTTTTAATGCTGTGTCTCTGGCTTTAGTCAAATATCCACATATGAAACAGTGAAATGAGGACCACTGAACACTTTTTCTACACCAAGTACTGTAAATATTACCTATTATGTTGCTCAATATTCCCTGTATAAGGACTTATTACAGTTCTTTCAGTACTAGGGAAAAGGTTTGCTCCTTATGAAGAAAGGGTATGTATCTTTTGATCAGATTATATATTCTATCGTGTTTTGGTTTTTGCTTTAACTGCTTGCAAATTCAGAACACGGTCTAATGCTCTGTCATGATATCTATATTAGCCTGGGGACTTGAACTATAAATCTCTCTCTCTCCAACACACGCACACACAAGCATGCATACACATATGCACAAACACATGCAATTTCAATATCGCTTTCTAGGAATACAGTAAAAAGGTCACTTATTTTCAGCCATCTCCCATTATTTTTGAAAATTAAATTCATTTATATATTAATTTGACCTATAACACATTTTAATTTTTACACTAAGATAATGATGTTACGTGTGTGTGTATATAATTTATCAAGACATAATTTATTGAGCTATTTAATAATTTTTGCATCATTATTTGTCCAGAAAAATATTTATTGAATCCCAACTATATGTGTGCGTATGTATATATGTATTACAGAGACCAGTAAGACTTGGCCTCAGTGAGACCTTGATGAGTTCACAGCCTAGTTTAATATAATATATAAATAATATACAACCATTATATATGCTCTTGAACAAGGGTCTGTAAACTATTTTTAGAAAAAGCCACTTAGGCCATAAAGTTTTATTAGAAAATAGCCAAACTCATTCATTTACACATTGCCTACGACTACTTTAGTACTACAACAGCAGATAGCTGTGACACAGACCTTAGGGCCCACAAAGTCTAAAATATTTACTACCTGTCTCTCTACAGAAAAGTTTTGCTAAGTCTTGATCTATAGACATTTCTTGGTGTATATATTTTCATCCCAAGGAACAGTGAAAAACAACTCTTCATAAGCTGATTAGACAGTAACTGCTGGCCCTTAGTCTTCATCTCACATGTGCAGGACTGAGTAAAAGTGTTTTTCAATGAGCAGATGATGTGTTGTTGTTAGTGGTGCAGCTAGTTTCCCCAGGGTTGGTTTCGGAAGAGCAGTGATTGAGGGGTTAATTACAGTGGCACTGCCTGAAGTACCAAAGGCTGCTTTTAGGTAGCTGGTAAAAATAATAGCAATAAAAGTAGCTACAAATTTTGAGCATTTACCATATGTTAGGTGCTGTTCTAAGCACTACCCAGCCTGGATTTATTCAATCCTCAGAACAATCACATGATATATCTAGTAGTATTTACATTTAGGAGATGAGAAAAGGGAAGCTCCAGGAGATTCTGTACCTTGCCCATGGATATGCAGCTAGTTAGTGGTGGAAATAAGATTCAAACCTGAGTATTTCTGACTTCAAAACTCAGGCTCTCACATACTAAGTTACACTGTGTCTCTGCTGGAAGAATTCAGCACTTTCGGGTGTGATCTTACTGAAACCTCTCTGAGACCCTCTGAAGAATGCCTATCATATTATTATAATTATCATCAGCATCTACTCCCTGTATCTCTGAGCACCTGGAGTTATGACTCTCTAATATTCATCTTGGTATATCTAGCACCTAGCACAGTATTTCTCAATAAAATGGTTCATGGGGAATGAATGAGAAACATCTTCTGAGGGAATATGGGCTGGACCTGGCTGAACGAGGAGTAAGACTCACCTCCCTAGCCACATCACCTTGTAAAGGAAGGAGGGGAGTGGCTCAAAGAAAGTTCAGAGGGAAAGCAGTCCACATCCTGGAATACACTATGAGTCCCTCTCAAAAATTTGTAACCATGGTAAGAAAATTTCTACCCATAAATCATGCAGTTGGAAGCTACTCCCCCTATTAATGACCATAATGTTATTTATTCTTATGTCCACAACTCTTCTGCTGATTAAATAGAATTCCAGAAGATGACAATAAACTTGTCATAATAATGAATATTTTAGCCAGCTTTATATTGGAATTATAAACTATTCCCAACTGTATTTTACCTCATAGTAATTTGCATAAGCAACCAGAATACAGTACCCTGATCAATTATATTCTTAGAAAAAGAAGATGTTCAGTTTAAAAACCTATTTCCAAATATCACCATTATAAGATTACATACTCAGTATGAGTTTCAGTATATTCTCATGCACTGGTGAAAAATAAGAAATGATTATATGTATATATATTTAAATAAATTCACAAATTTGTAAAGAATCATTAAGGAATATATAAACCAATATGCCAAATCCTTTTTAGCTGATTCTGTAAATTATATATATCTGATTCAATAAAACCTTATTTTCTATGAAAAGAATTCAAATCATATTTGAAGCATTCATTTTAGAGACAGCACACTTATTTGATATGGTTCCTAGCTACTGCAAACTGCTTCTAATATCACGGTTGGAAAATAACCATCAATATCTTTTCTCCAGGAGCTCAATGTAAATTAATAATTAGAAAAAAAGAAAGCAGCAAATAAGAAATGTTATGAAATAAGCAGAGATTATAGGGAAAAAGATAAACCCTGTAGTCACATCTATGGAAAATAGGGTTTTTTTTTTCAAATCTACCCCCTCCAAATGAACAGAATATGAGCAAGCACTCCATATGTGACTAGTACTCACTTATGTCCCTAGAACAAATTCTGGAATTGTCATCTATCTACCTACCTATATATATATATATATATATATATATATATATATATATATATATATACACACATTATATATATATCTATATAATAAAATGGTTATCTGAAGCATATTTTAAATAAAAATAATATTCCTAACTTTTTTTAAATGGTAAGCGACTCTCTTAATATTCTGAATTGCAAGCAATATTACCTGGCCAAATACTACTTTTTTTTTTTTTTTTTTTTTTGCCGGGCACAGGCCTGTCACTGTTGTGGCCTCTCCTGTTGCGGAGCACAGGCTCCGGACGCGCAGGCCCAGCGGCCATGGTTCACGGGCCCAGCCGCTCCACGGCATGTGGGATCTTCCCGGACCGGGGCACGAACCCGTGTCCCCTGCATCGGCAGGCGGACTCTCAACCACTGCGCCACCAGGGAAGCCCCAAATACTACTTTTAATGTGCTCTAATATTAGACATTAAATCTTATTTTATACAGTAAAATGTAAGTACCAACAAGAAAAATTAAGTACATTTACAAGCATTAAAAATCCACTGTCTATAATTTTTGTAGTTATTAAGGATACCTTGCAGTTTATTTTTGTTTTAAACAACATGAAAAATTTGTACAATGTTTCCATTAGCATTTTCAGGCTAGGGTCACTGCATCTAATCTTGAGAATAATTTTTTTAAAAAACATACCAAGCCAATCCCATACTCTTTCTGTGGTAGTTGTTGGTTTTTATAAATAGCCTTGATAAAAAAGTCACCTGAAGTGTGACTCACCCAGGCACAATCAGCTAAAATACAGCAGAGAAAACAGCATGTAATGGCCAAAACAAAGCTAAATTGAGGACAGTGGCTTCTGATTAGACATGAACAAATGGCTGAAGCTAGATCCAGCTGCACATATTTATTAGGAAAAGCAAACACAAACATGGGGAATGTCTTTTTCTATCCTTTTATAATAAATACATTTTAAATAAATTTTAACAAAGTGAAAGAAACAAAATATTCCTTGAGTAAAAAAGAGATTATTTCTGCGGTGGTACGGAGCACTCAAGGCAGGTAGCTTCATGACTGCTATAGGGTCTGAAACAAACGAAAAGTACCTAGTGACTGGATACTGAAAAATGATGCTGTGTAGAACTAAGGGATAACACAGACCACAACCTGATCACCCTCAATAAACTTCTCAGATTCTTTACGGCAACGTGTATTTTAAACCGGATTACCTTTTACCACGCCTACTCCTTTTCTCAACCAAAACTATAAAAAAGCTAAATCATGCTTTCTGATGACCTCCTCATTTTAATATTTATTAGTAGTACCAGCTAGTCCCTCAATTATCCAGTCTTAGACTTGCATCATCTTAGACTTGCCCTTTCTTTCATATGCTTTCAATCACTAAAACCTAACACTTTTCCTTAAAAGGGTTAAGACAGTAGAGATTAGTGTTTAACTTGATGGGCTTTGGAGGTAGACATGAATCATATGAATCCAGGTTGAACCTCTTAATAACAGTGTGACCTTGCTAGACATCATTACTAAACATCAACTTTCTCATCTGTAGATTTGAGATAACAATACCTGGGGCACAGGACTGTTGAAAGGGTTAAATGAAATATTGTCTGCCCAACAGTGCAGAGCCTGGGGCAAAGAAAACAGTGATAAACATACTAAAGATATACCTACTCCTTCCCTCCCAATCTGCTCCTAGCTTCTATACTACACACACACACACACACACACACACACACACACACACACACACACACTCTCTCTCTCTCTCTCTCTCTCTCTCTCTCTCTCTCTCTCTCTCTCTCTCATTCTCTCTCTCTCTCTCTCCTGGATAGCATTCTGTACTGCACTATTACTGTCTACAGTGAGTTAAATAGTGGGCCCCTACAAATTCGTGTCTACCCAGAGTCTATGAATGTGACCTTATTTGGAAATAGAGTTTTTGCAGATGTAGTTGGTTGAAGCTATGATGAGGTCATAATGGATTAGGATGGGTCCAATAAGACTGGCGTCCTTATAAAAAGAAGAAATTTTGGACATGGAGATACAGAGAGAAGAATGTCATGTGAAGATGGAGGCAGAGATTGGGATGATGCATGTACAAGCCAAGGAGCATCAAGGACCACCAGCAACCACGAGAAACGAGGAGAAAGGCATGGAACAGATCCTTCCCTAGAGCCCTCACAGGGAGCACTGTGCTACTGAAAAATTCACTTCAGAATTCCAGCCTCCAGAATTGTGAGAAAATAAATTTCTGTTGTTCTATGCCACTCAGTTTGTGGTATTTTATTATAGCAGCCCTAGAAACTAATGCATTCTCCTTTCAGTTAATCAATGTAACTTAATCTCTCCTTTACCTCTGCCCGCCCTTCCAATTTTCTTTATCTGATCAAAATAGTAGCCTGGGGGGGGAGGGGAAAGATAAAAGGGAATAGATGTGAAACAGTTAAGTGCACCTTTCATCCTGGGAGTATGCTGCAATTATAAGTAAAACACTGGGAGGACCTTCAAGATGGCAGAAGAGTAAGACGTGGAGATCACCTTCCTCCCCATAAATACATCAAAAATGCATCTACTTGTGGAACAACTCCTACAGAACACCAACTGAATGCTGGCAGAAGACTCCAGACTTCCCAAAATGCAAGAAAATCCCCACGTACCTGGGTAGAGCAAAAGAAAAAACAGAGACAAAAGAATAGGGGCGAGACGTGCATCAGTGGGAAGGAGCTGTAAAGGAGGAAAGCTTTCCACACACTGGGAAGCCCCTTCGCGGGCGGAGACTGCGGGTGGCGGATGGGGGAAGCTTCGGAGCCGCGGAGGAGAGTGCAGCCACAGGGGTGCTGAGGGAAAAGTGGAGAGATTCCCGCACAGAGGATAGGTGCCGACCAGCACTCACCAGCCCGAGAGGTTTGTATGCTCTCCCGCCGGGGCGGGCGGGGGCTGGTAACTGAGGCTCGGGCTTCGGAGGTCAGACCCCAGGGAGAGGACTGGGGTTGGTGGCGTGACCACAGCCTGAAGGGGCTAGTGCGCCACAGCTAGCCGGGTGGGAGTCTGGGAAAAGGTCTGGAGCTGCCAAAGAGGCAAGAGACCATTGTTTCGGGGTGCACGAGGAGAGGGGATTCAGAGCACCGCCTAAACGAGCTTCAGAGACGGGCACGAGCCGCGGCTATCAGCGCGGACCCCAGAGACGGGCATGAGATGCTAAGGCTGCTGCTGCCGCCACCAAGAAGCCTGTGTGCGAGCACAGGTCACTATGCACAGACCCCTCCCTGGCGCCTGTGCAGCCCGCCACTGCCAGGGTCCCGTGATCCAGGGACAACTTCCCCGGGAGAACGCACGGCGCGCCTCAGGCTGGTGCAACGTCATGCCGGCCTCTGCCGCCGCAGGCTCGCCCCGCACTCCGTACCCCTCCCTCCCCCCCGGCCTGAGTGAGCCAGAGCCCCCGAATCAGCGGCTCCTTTAACCCCCTTCTGTCTGGGCAAAGAACAGACGCCAGAAGGTGACCTACACGCAGAGGCAGGGCCAAATCCAAAGCGGAACCCCGGGAGCTGTGCAAACAAAGAAGAGAAAGGGAAATTTCTCCCAGCAGCCTCAGGAGCAGCAGATTAAATCTCCACAATGAACGTGATGTACCCTGCACCTGAACAGAAAATGAATCATCCCAAAATTGAGGTGGTGGATTTGGGAGCAACTGTAGACTTGGGGTTTGATGTCTGCAAATGACTACTTTGTGATTTTTATGCTTATCTTAGTTTAGTTTTTAGTGCTTGTTACGACTGGTGAATTTATTTATTGGTTTGGTTGCTCCCTTCTTTTTTTCTTTTTTTAATTACTTTTTAAATTTGTTTATTTTAATCTTAATAACATTATACAGTTTACATTATTTATTTATTTATTTTTCTTTATTTCTTTTTTTTCTCCCTTTTCTTCTGAGCCTTGTGGCTGACAGGGTCTTGGTGCTCCAACAGGGTGTCAGGCCTGAGCCTCTAAGGTGGGAGAGACGAGTTCAGGACATTGGACCAAAAGAGACCTCCTGGCCCCATATAATTTCAATCGGCAAGAGCTCTCCCAGAGATCTCCACCTCAATGCTAGGACCCAGCACCACTCAATGACCAGCAAGCTCCAGTGCTGGACACCTCAGGCCAAACAACTAGCAAGACAGGAACACAACTCCACCCATTAACAGAGAGGCTGCATAAAATCATAATAAGGTAACACACACTCCAAAACACACGACAGGGCATGGTCCTGCCCACCAAAAATAAAAGATTCAACCTCATCCCCCAGAACATAGGCACCAGTCCCCTCTACCAGGAAGCCTACACACCCACTGAACCAACCATTCCCACTTGGGGCAGACACCAAAAACAATGGGAACTACAAACCTGCAGCCTGTGCAAAGGAGACCCCACATACACTAAGTTAAGCAAAACGAGAAAACAGAGAACTATGCAGGAGATGAAGGAGCAGGGTAAAAACCGACCAGACCAAACAAATGAACAGGAAATAGGCAGCTTACCTGAAAAAGAATTCAGAGTAATGATTGTAAAGATGACCCAAAATCTTGGAAATAGAATGGAGAAAATATAAGAAACGTTTAATAAGGACACAGAAGAACTAAAGAGCAAACAAACAAAGATGAACAACACAATAAATGAAATTAAAAATACTCTAGATGGGATCAATAGCAGAATAACTGAGGCAGAAGAACAGATAAGTGACCTGGAAGATAAAACAGTGGAAATAACTACTGCAGAGCAGAATAAAGAAAAAGAACGAAAAGAACTGAGGACAGTTTCAGAGACTTCTGGGACAACATAAAACACACCAACATTCCAAATACAGGGGTCCCAGAAGAAGAAGAGAAAAAGAAAGGGACTGAGAAGATAGTTGAAGAGATTATAGTTGAAAACTTCCCTAACATGGGAAAGGAAATAGTCAATCAAGTCCAGGAAGCACAAAGAGTCCCATATGGGATAAATCCTGTGAGAAACAGGCCAAGACACATATTAACTGACACTGCAGAAATACAAAGGATCATGAGAGATTACTACAAGCAACTATATGTAAATAAAATGGACAACATGGAAAAAATGGACAAACTCTTAGAAAAGCACAACTGTCTGAGACTGAACCAGGAAGAAATAGAAAATATAAACAGACCAATCACAAGCACTGAAGTTGAAACTGTGATTAGAAATCTTCTTCCAGCAAACAAAAGCCCACGACCAGATGGCTTCACACGTGAATTCTATCAAACATTTAGAGAAGAGCTAACACCTATCATTCTCAAACTCTTCGCAAATAGAGCAGAGGGAGGAAAAATCCCAAACTCATTCTACGAGGCCACCATCACTCTGATACCAAAACCAGACAAGGATGTCACAAAGAAAGAAAACTACAGGCTAATACCACTGATGAACATAAATGCAAAAGTCCTCAACAAAATACTAGCAAACAGAATCCAACAGCACATTAAAAGGATCATACACCATGATAAAGTGGGGTTTATCCCAGGAATGCAAGGATTCTTCAATATATGCAAATCAATGTGATATACCATATTAACAAATTGAAGGATAAAAACCATAAGATCATCTCAATAGATGTAGAAAAAGCCTTTCACAAAATTCAACACCCATATATGATAAAAACTCTCCAGAAAGCAGGCATAGAGGGAACTTACCTCAACATAATATAGGCCATATATGACAGACCCAAAGCCAACATCGTTCTCAATAGTGAAAAACTGAAAGGATCTCCACTAACATCACGACAAAGTCAAGGGTGCACATTCTCACTGCTATTATTCAACATAGTTTTGGAAGTTTTAGCCACAGTAATCAGAGAAGAAAAAAGAAATAAAAGGAATCCAAATCGGAAAAGAAATAAAACTGTCACTGTTTGCAGATGACATGGTACTATACATAGAGAATCCTTAAGATGCTACCAGAAAGCTACTAGAGCTAATCAATGAATTTGGTAAAGTAGCAGGAAACAAAATTAATGCACAGAAATCTCTTGCATTCCTATACACTAATGATGAAAAATCTGAAAGAGAAATTAAGGAACACTGCCATTTACCACTGCAACAAAAAGAATAAAATACCTAGGGATAAACCTACCTAAGGAGACAAAGGACCTGTATGCAGAAAAGTATAAGACACTGAAGAAAGAAATTAAAGATGATACAAACAGATGGAGAGATATACCATGTTCTTGGATTGGAAGAAGCAACATTGTAAAAATGACTATACTACCCAAAGCAACCTACAGATTCAGTGCAATCCCTATCAAACTACCAAAAGCATTTTGCACACAACTAGAACAAAAAATTTCACAATTTGTATGGAAACACAAAAGACCCCGAATAGCCAAAGCAATCTTGAGAAAGAAAAACGGAGCTGGAGGAATCAGGCGCGTTGACTTCAGACTATACTACAAAGCTACAGTAATCAAGACAGTATGGTACTGGCACAAAAACAGACATATAGATCAATGGAACAGGATAGAAAGCCCAGAGATAAACCCATGCACAAATGGTCACCTTATCTTTGAAGGATGCAAGAATATACAATGGAGAAAAGACAGCCTCTTCAATATGTGGTGCTGGGAAAACTGGACAGCTACATGTAAAAGAATGAAATTAGAACACTCCCTAACACCATACACAAAAATAAACTCAAAATGGAGTAAAGACCTAAATGTAAGGCCAGACACTATCAAACTCTTAGAGGAAAACATAGGCAGAACACTCTATGACATAAATCACAGCAAGATCTTTTTTGACTCACCTCCTAGAGAAATGGAAATAAAAACAAAAATAAACAAATGAGACCTAACGAAACTTGAAAGCTTTTGCATAGCAAAGGAAACCATAAACAAGACAAAAAGACAACCCTGAGAATGGGAGAAAAGATTTACAAATGAAGCAACTGACAAAGGATTAATCTCCAAAATATACAAGCAGCTCATGCAGCTCAATATCAGAAAAACAAACAACCGAATGCAAAAATGGGCAGAAGACCTAAACAGACATTTCTTCAAAGAAGATATACAGATTGCCAACAAACACATGAAAGGATGCTCAACATCACTAATCATCAGGGAAATGCAAATCAAAACTAAAATCAGGTATCACCTCACACCAGTCAGCATGGCTATCATCAAAAAATCTACAAACAATAAATGCTGGGGAGGATGTGAAGAAAAAGGAACCCTCCTGCACTGTTGGTGGGAATGTAACTTGATACAGCCACTATGGAGAACAGTATGGAGGTTCCTTAAGAAACAAATAGAACTACCATATGACCCAGCAATCCCACTACTGGGCATATACCCTGAGAAAACCATAATTCAAAAAGAGTCATGTACCACAATGTTCATTGCAGCTCTATTTACAATAGCCCGGAGATGGAAACAACCTAAGTGTCCATCATCGGATGAATGGATAAAGAAGACGTGGCACATATATACAATGGAATATTACTCAGCCATAAAAAGAAATGAAATTGAGCTATTTGTAATGAGGTGGATAGACCTAGAGTCTGTCATACAGAGTGAACTAAGTCAGAAAGAGAAAGACAAATACCGTATGCTAACACATATATATGGAATTCAAGAAAAAAAATGTCATGAAGAACCTAGGGGTAAGACAGGAATAAAGACACAGACTTACTAGAGAATGAACTTGAGGATATGGGGAGGGGGAAGGGTAAGCTGTGACAAAGCGAGAGAGAGGCATGGACATATATACACTACCAGACGTAAGGTAGATAGCTAGTGGGAAGCAGCTGCATAGCACAGGGAGATCAGCTCGGTGGTTTGTGACCGCCTGGAGGGGTGGGATAGGGAGGGTGGGAGGGAGGGAGATGCAAGAGGGAAGAGATATGGGAACATATGTATATGTATAACTGATTCACTTTGTTATAAAGCAGAAACTAACACACCATTGTAAAGCAATTATACTCCAATAAAGATGTAAAAAAAAAAACAAAAAAAACTAAAAATAGAACTGCCATACATCCCAGCAATCCCACTACTGGGCATATACCCTGAGAAAACCATAATTCAAAAAG
Source organism: Orcinus orca (assembly GCF_937001465.1). Classification (NCBI taxonomy): domain Eukaryota; kingdom Metazoa; phylum Chordata; class Mammalia; order Artiodactyla; family Delphinidae; genus Orcinus; species Orcinus orca. Next base: position 19,712,327 of record NC_064580.1, read on the forward strand.
AGTCATGTACCAAAATGTTCACTGCAGCTCTATTTACAATAGCCAGGACATGCAAGCAACCTAAGTGCCCATTGACAGATGAATGGATAAAGAAGATGTGGCCCATATATACAATGGAATATAATTCAGCCATAAAAAGAAATGTAATTGAGTTATTTGTAGTGGGGTGGATGGACCTAGAGCCTGTCATACAGAGTGAAGTAAGTAGATAGATAAAAAGAAATACGATATGCTAACCCATATATATGGAATTTAAGAAAAAAAATGTCATGAAGAACCTAGGGGTAAGACAGGAATAAAGACACAGACCTACTAGAGGATGGACTTGAGGACACGGGGAGGGAGAAGGGTAAGCTGGGATGAAGTGAGAGAGTGGCATGGACTTATATATACTACCAAATGTAAAACAGACAGCTAGTGGGAAGCAGCTGCATAGCACAAGGAGATCACCTCGTAGTTTTGTGACCACCTAGATGGGTGGGATAGGGAGGTTGGGAGGGAGGCACAAGAGGGAGGAGATATGGGGATATATGTATGTGTATAGCTGATTCACCTTGTTATACAGCAGAAGCTAACATACCATTGTAAAGCAATTATACTCCAATAAGGATGTTAAAAAAAAAATCAATGAGAAGCTTAAGAAATATCCTGACACAGAACTAGGGTATTCCACATGCTCTATTTCTTTTAGAAGATAATCCAAAAGGAGTATACGATGATCACCAGATTTATTTAGCCACTTAAAGAGATAAGCAAAATGAAAGTACATTAACAGGGAAAGAATTCCATCTAAAAGCATCTGATAATATAATATACTTTAATTGATTATACTGAGTATATGTTCACCCTTATTTTCTTTTGAGGATACAACTTCTGTTTTCTCAGTTTTGACTCCATCCTTTAAAACCAGGGATGAGACAATGACCCAAACATGGCCAATTAGAGCACTAAAACCTAGCCACAGAGATTATTTTACTGATATACCTACACTGTGACCTACATCGGACCAATCAGAGTTCTCTTTTATTTTGTCTAGGACAATTTGAGAAAGATTGCTGGCTAAAAGACTTATATAAACCAGAGTTTGTGATTATCTTTGATACTAATTTTGCATGGGAAAAGCATGCCTGAGAATGAAGCAAACATAAAGGAGGAATACAGAGCTAAGGGCTGAAAAGGGTCAGATATGTGATGACACTGATCAAACCTGGGATTCAGCCGTACCTGATGCTAGTTGATACTAGGATGTTCCAAATTATGCTAGCTAATAAATACTCTGCCTCAAGCATTTTGAAATTGATTTTCTGTCATCTGTAGCAAAACGGTTATCACAAATATATTAATATAGAATATAGGCAGATCAAGATTTTCTCTTATTTATTTATAATCAAGCATAAGTGATTATTAAATCACATGAGGATTGGATTATAGTCAAAGTATTTGAAAAACTATCCTATGTAAATTTGAAGGTGAAGATTAAAGAATAGTGTAATAGGGTTTAAAGGTACTATTAGGTACAAAAAATGTAATTATATTGTTTTAATTCATTATATAATTCTATTTAGTTTCAAATTTAGGCCACATAAAAATCAAATTTAATATTATACAAATGAAATATGAATTATTAAAATAAGAGGTAAAATTATCTCAACACTCTAAGAAAGCAAAAATAACCAGTTCATTTATTTAAACTTACAAAGTTATTGATTTTTTAACAAAGGATTAAGAAGAAACATGAACAACTGCAACAACTGCTAAGGAAAATGCTAATTATAGAACTGCCTTATAAAGTTAGAATGAAGAGATTAAAGGGATTCCTTTTTAAAATTCTACTGTTAAACAATACTTAATTTAAAGCTTTTCTAGAAACCTTAGGTGTACGTAGCTTCATTAGGAAAATGAAAGAACAGAGAGTTCCATTTTTATGGCTTTTTGCCTAAGGACAGGGCCAGGCACAGTGCTGGTCATCCAGAATTCACATAAAATGCCACAATTTACTGGCTTAATAAATTAGAGGACAGACTTTTGGGGAACCACAGCAGCTGAAAAGTAAAAGTAATAACCACAGATGGGAAGGCCCAGATTTTGTATATAAATCTCTGCACCAATTTCTGGTTGATTCTTGAATCACATGTACAACACATATGCAAAGCCTCCCTACCACAGGGGAGACAAAGTTTGAAATTTGAGCTCAACCAAGTGCACTGCCTGTTTAAAGGAAAAAAGTCAACACTACTCACGGGAACATGATAGAATACACAGTCTATGAAATGTATCAGTAAAATTTCCATGATGCAATTCAAAGTTACAAGACCTAACAAAGTACAGCATCTCCTATAACTATACTGAATGAAGTATATGAAAATATGCTCATAATAAATAGGCCAAAAGGAAATTTCAACAAAGAAATAAAAACTACTTAAAACCAGAAACAGAGATTCTAGGACTTAAAATTATAATATCTGAGCTACAAAAATTCACTTAATAGAGGATTGGAGATGACAGAAAAAGCAGTAAGTAAATTCAGTGATAGATGAACAGGAATTTTCTAGCATCATTAGCTACCTGAAGGATATACAGCAAATCTAATTTTTTTGGATGTGGAAGCCTAGACAGACAAGATCGAAAGAATGGGACAAAAAATATTTGAATGGACTTCAAGAAATAGGTGATGCTATATTCTTACTTTTCAAAATTGTTTTAGCTATTCTAGTTCTTTTGACTTTCCATATAAAGTTTAGAATTATCTTGTCTACATCTACAAAAAAAACCTTGCTAGGATTTCGATAGCAATTGCATTAGGCCTATATATAAATTTGGAGAGAAATGATTTTACTATGTTGATCTACAACCTATCATAGTGGTTTATCTCTCCATCTAGTTGTTCTTCTTTGGTTTCTTTCATCAGAGTTGTGTAGTTTTCCTTATACAAACCCTGTATATTTGTTAAATTTATATATAAATATCTCATTTTGAGTGAATGTAAATTGTATTGTTTTAAATTTTAGTTTTTACGTGTTCATTGCTCATCCATAGAAATACAACTAGCTGATTTTTGTGTGTTGATCTTGTATCTTTTGACCTTGCTGAAATGACTTTTTCTTTTTTTTTTAATCCTAAATGTAACAGGAAGTCATTCAAGGGTTTTGAGCAAGGAAGTTGCATGATCACTTTAGCTATCAGGTTACACTGAAGGAGGACAGGTGTGGAAGCTTAGGAGTCTCTGCAACCGTCCGGGTGAGAGATGACTGATGGTATCTTTTTTTTTTTTTTTCCGGTACTTGGGCCTCTCACTGTTGTGGCCCCTCCCATTGCGGAGCACAGGCTCCGGACGCGCAGGCTCAGCGGCCATGGCTCACGGGCCCAGCCACTACGCCGCACGTGGGATCTTCCCGGACCGGGGCACAAACCCGTGTCCCCTGCGCCGGCAGGTGGACCCTCAACCACTGCGCCACCAGGGAAGCCCTGAAATGACTTCTCGTAGTAGCTTTTTCTTTTTCTTTTCCTTTTTTTGGGAGATTCCCTGGATTTTTCTATGTAGACAATCATACCATTTGCAAGTAGGGACAGTTTTACTTCTTTATTTCTCAACTACATGCCTTTAAATTTCCTTTTCTTGCCTCATTTTGCTCTCTAGGATTTCCTGTACTATGCTGAATAAAAATGGTGAGAGAGGGCATCTGTTTATTGCTCCCTTCTTAGGGAGAAAAGATTCAGTCTTTGGCATTAAGTATGATACTCGGTTTAGGTTTTAGATAGATGCTCTTTATCAACTTGAGACAATTCCATTCTATTCTTAGTTTGCTGAGATTATTTTATATCATGAATGAGAGTTGAATTTTGTCAAGTTACTGTTCTGTATCATTTAGAATAATCCTATGGGTTTTTTTCTAAGTTAGTTAATACATGGATGACATTGATTGGTTATTTCAATTGAAGTATAGTTGATTTACAATGTTGTGTGATTGATTTTTGAATACTGAACCAGCCTAGCATTCCTGAAATAAACCTCACTTGATCACTGTACTTATTTTAAAATATACTGCTGGATTTCATTTGCTAATATATGTTGAGGATTTTTGGATCTATGGTCATCAGAAAAGCTGGTCATTGATTTTTGTTTTTGCTTTTGACTTTGTTTGGTTTTGGTATCAAGGTAATACTGGCCTCCATAAAGTGAAATGGTGGTATTTCCTCCACAAGGGAATGTGTTGAATTGGTATTCATTCCTCTGTAAATATTTGATAGAATTCCCCAATAAAAGTGTCTGAGGCCAAAGATATCTTTTTCAGAAGGTTTTAAATTATGAATTAATTTTCTTTATTCATTACTGGACTACTCAAATTTATTTCATCTTAACTGTGTTTTGGTTGGTGTCTATTTTAAGGTCAGAAATTTTACTACCTTTGCATGTTATTTTATGGCTTTGATCTATTACTGTTTCTACATTTTCTCCTGTCAATTTGGGTAATTTATGCTTTCCTAGAAGATGTATTCATCCAATCCCATCTGTTTTCCTTTTTTCAGCTTTCTCCAAATTTTCTTGCCCACTGGTGATCATTTGAATTCTAGGGGTATGTGCGTGTACATACACACACACACACACACACATACATATATATGTACATGTATATACATATATTATGTATATATTCAGTGTCATATAGTTTATATATTTTGTTTTGTGTTCAGGATTTTAAGTGTGTTTCAGTATGTTCATGTCTATTAAAAAGTATACGAGTTTAGTGGCTTCCCTGGTGGCACAGTGGTTAAGAATCCACCTGCCAATGCAGGGGACACGGTTCAATCCCTGGTCCAGGAAGATCCTACATCCCGTGGAGCAGCTAAGCCCATGCGCCACAACTACTGAGCCTGCACTCTAGAGCCTGCGAACCACAACTACTGAGCCTGCGTGCCACAACTACTGAAGCCTGTGGACCTAGAGCCCATGCTCTACAACAAGAGAAGCCACCGCAATGAGAAGCCCGGGCTCCGCAATGAAGAGTAGCCCCCGCTTGCCGCAACTAGAGATAGCCCGTGTGCAGCAACAAAGACCCAACACAGCCAAAAATAAATAAATAAAATAAATAAAATTTTTAAAAAAGTATACGAGTTTATCTCCACCTTCATCTGTCTTAAACATGTATAAACTGTAGTAAACAGAGATAATGAAGCTAATGTCAGAGGAATGCTTACAATAGCAGGTAAAATCAATACTTGCAACAAATTCTTAATTAATAAGGCTTTAATAAAATAAAAACCTGTCTAGCCGAAGAATCTGATAGAATAGTTTTTCAGAGCACTCACATTAGACTGCTGCTAAAGTCCTTAATTCTGTTAATATTTACAGCTGCTGAAGCATAAAGCATCCCAATGAATAAAACAGCTTAATTTAGCTCCCCAAACAGTCACCTTCAACAAGAAAACAAATCAGTCCAACTTAATGGAAATTAGTAGTTTTCTGTTTTGTAAGCGTAATATGGAAACCTTTTATTGTGTTTGTTTTAATTGATATGTGTGCTTATAATTCCCCCAGAGAAACACTTTTGTTATAATATTATGAAATGCTGCAGGGTCTAGAGGTATGACAGAATTAACAAATGCTTTAAAGACTAATTGGGTTTGAATGTTGCTGGTTCAATAATTTATTCAGTGGGTGCCCATGGCCACATTAGTTGACCTTCCTGAAACTTGGTTTATTCAGCTGTGAAATGGGTGTAGAAAATACGTGACCTTATTGGATTACGGTGAGCATTCAGTGAGAAAACATTTCATTTGTGGTGAATACATTTCTCATCTAATGACTGCCTAACCTTGGTAAAGGTAGAGCAGGAATGGAGGAGAGAAAATTAAAATTGAGTCAGCTATTGGCTTGTTTACAGGACTCTCCCCCCTTCAAATGGTTTCTCTCACACGCAGAAAAAATAGAAGAACGTTCAGATAATAACACATTGCTTTGAATCTAAGATGCCAACAGTTATAAAATATTTCCCAATTTTATAGAAGTCAAAATGTGATAAACTATGCACCCTAGAATTCATGATTTTTGGTAATACAGTACTCCCCCCATTAACCATGTGGGGTACATTCCAAGACCCCCAGTAGATACCTCAAACCAGGGACAGTACTGAACTCTCTCTCTAAATATATGTATGCTTTTCCTACACATACATACATATGATAAATTCATAACCTAGGCCCAGTAAGATAGTAACAATAACTAATAATAAAATAGAATGATTACTAATAATATACTGTAATATACTACAGTTATAACAATATACTGTAAAAATATACTGTTAAATTTTAGAGAGTGCTATAGTAAGTTATGTAAATGTGTTCTCTCTGTCAAAAAATCTAACTGTAAAAATTCAATGTTTTTTCCATCCTAACTAAGCACTTACCATGCACTATGGCCATAACTTTTGCAGTTTGAGGTGTGACAGCAAAACTAGCAGGAATTTCTTTTTCTTTCTTTACATTTTCATGGATAGAAGATCTTAGCAACCTCAGCATACAATTTTTTTCTTTCCTTATTAAGTCAAGAACTTTTACCTTTTCACTTAAAGGGAGCACTTTCTGACTTCTCTTTGGCATATCCAAATTGCCAGCATCATTCTGCACAGAAAAGGAAACCACAAACAAAAAGAAAAGACAACCCACAGAACGGGAGAAAATACTTGCAAACGAAGCAACCAACAAGGGGTTAATCTCCAAAACACACAAACAGCTCATGAAACTCAATATAAAAAGAAAAAAACCCCAAACAACCCAAGCAAAAAATGGGCAGATCTAAAAAGACATTTCTCCAAAGCAGACAAACATTTGGCAAAAAAAGCACATGAAAAGATGCTCAACATCAGTAATTACTAGAAAACTACAAATCCAAACTACAGTGAGGTATCACTTCACACTGGTCAGAATGGCCATCATCAAAAAATCTGCAAACAATAAATGCTGGAGAGGGTGTGGGGAAAAGGGAAGCCTCCTACACTGTTGGTGGGAATGTAAATTGGTGCAACCATTACGGAGAACAGTATGGAGGTTCCTTAAAAAACTAAACATAGAACTACCATATGACCCAGTAATCCCACTGCTGGGCATATACCCTGAGAAAATCATAATTCAAAAAGAGTCATGTACCACAATGTTCATTGCAGCTCTATTTACAATAGCCAGGACATGGAAGCAACCTAGGTGTCCATCAACAGATGAATGGATAAAGAAGATGTGACACATATATACAATGGAATATTACTCAGCCATAAAAAGAAATGAAATTGAGTTATTTGTAATGAGGTGGATGGACCTAGAGTCTGTCATACAGAGTGAAGTAAGTCAGACAGAGAAAAACAAATACTGTATGCTAACAGATATATATGGAATCTAAAAAAAAAATGGTCTGGTGAACCTAGGGGCATGACAGGAATAAAGACGCAGACGTAAAGAATGGACTTGAGGACACGGAGAAGGGGAAGGGTAAGCTGGGATGAAGTGAGAGAGTAGCCTGGACATATATACACTACCAAATGTATAAGTTAAGTTAATATCTGTACATGTGGCCATGAGATTGTTTCACGTAAGAGTCAAGGGTGGGAGAATTGAAGAAAGGGGTAATGGGGAACAGGAACTGGTATCATGTCGGTGTTTCCCACCATGCTCAAGTGGGAAGCAGCTGCATTGCATGGGGAGATCAGCTCGCTGCTTTGTGATCACCTAGAGGGGTGGGATAGGGAGGGTGGGAGGGAGATGCAAGAGGGAGGGGATATATGTATGCATACACCTGATTCACGTTGTTATACAGCAGAAACTAACACACCATTGTAAAACAATTATACTCCAATAAAGATGTTAAAAAATAAATTAATAAAATAGCCCTAAAAAAAAAGTACACAATTTCAGTGTCATGTCTTTAAAAGAAAACTCCTTGCTCTCCATATCATCTTCCCACTTCCAATAGTGAAAAATCTAGATGTTATGGTGATAAGCCAGTTTTAATCATTTTGATTAAGTCAACTTTCTTGGTGATGGAAGAAGAACTAGATAGATGGTACCTGAGTCCTGTTCTTACTGCTTGTACTGACATGAGCTTCATTTCTGGACAATTTGGCTATCATTACAAAGTTATGTGAAAGGAAGAAAATCTATCTTAGACACTATATATTTGAGATCTCTTTGTTATATCATATGAGTGATTCTCAGAGGATGTTTTTCTTGCCTTTTTTTTTTGGTGTTTGTATAATGTTAGAACATTCAAGACGTAATAGTAAATTTTAAGGGCATGAAGCAGAAAAAAAAAAAAAAAACTACCGTATGATCCAGCAATCCCGCTCCTGAGCATGTATCTGAAGAAAACCATAATTTGAAAAGATGCATGCACCCCAGTGTTCAGTGCAGCACTATTTACAATAGCCAGGTCATGGAAGCAACCTAAATGTCCATCAACAGAGGAATGGATAAAGAAGATGTGGTATATATATACAATGGAATATTACTCAGCAGTAAAAAAAAAAAAAAGAAATAACGCCATTTGCATCAACATGGATGGATCTAGAGATTATCATACTAAGCGAAGTAAGCCAGAGAAAGACAAATACCATATGATATCACTTATATGTGGACTCTAATAAAAATGAACTTTTTTAGAAAACAGAAACAGATTCACAGATCTCGAAATCAAATTTATGGTTACCAAAGGGGAAAGGAGGAGGAGGAATAAATTAGGAGATTGGGATTAACATATATACACTATTATATATAAAATAGATAACTAACAAGGACTTACTGTATAGCACAGGGAACTGTACTCAATATTTTATAATAACCAATGTGGGAAAAGATTCTGAAAAAGAATGTGTATATATATGTGTGTGTATATGTGTGTGTGTGTGTGTGTATAACTGATTCACTTTGCTGTACACCTGAAACTAACACAACATTGTAAATCAACTATACTCTATAAAACTATACTTTAATAAAATTAAAAAAAATTCTAGCATCAGATCTCTTCTGCTGCCTTGGGGCCATTTTTAAGTAAAATCAGGGTTACTTGAATACAAGTACCACGATACTCATGCTGATGTCGCAACAGTCAATCTGATAACTGAGATGGTTACTAACTAACAGGTGGGATATGCTGGACAAAGGGATGATTCTTGTCTTGGGCAGAACTGACCAGGAAGGAGCACGATTTCATTACACTACTCAGAATGGTGTGCAATTTTAAACTTAGGAATTGTTTATTTCTGGAATTTTCCATTTAATATTTTCAGACTGTGATTGACCATGGGTAACTGAGACTGCAGAAAGTGAAACCATGGATAAGGGACGACTGCAATAGTTAACAAATATTGAGCACTTACAGTACAACTGGTACTATTCCAAATGTTGTACAGATATTAACTTATTTACTCTTCATTAAAACATCAAGTAATTGCTATTGTTGTCTCTATTTTGCAGAGATAAAGTAAGTCCTCAGCTAGTACAAACAGCTGAGCCATAACTGGGGAGGAGCCCTGGGTACTGAATCTACCTACACCAATCCATGGCCACTCCCAAGAGAAGCTCACGTGGCCATGAGATTGTTTCACGTAAGAGTCAAGGGTGGGAGAACTGAAGAAAGGGGTAATGGGGAACAGGAACTGGTATCATGTTGGTGTTTCCCACCATGCTCAAGTGTCTTTTATTTACTGATAATGCCTAGTGTTAGAGAGGGCTGAAATAGGTGTAACCTTATAAGTGAGTTAGGGAGACTTGAAATGAGAATCAAGTATTAAAATTATTCAAGTGAAGCCATTCTGGAAAAGAAAAAAAAAACAAAACTCACTGAGGGGCAGATGCAAAACCCCTGGCAATCACTGATTTGTTTACTGTCTCTACAGTTTTGTCTTTTCCAGAATGTCATATAAATGGAAACAGACAGTAGGTAGCCTTTTCAGATTGTCTTCTTTCACGTAGCAATATGCAATTAAGAATCATCCTTGTCTTTGGCTTGATAGCTCATTCCTTTTTATCACTGAATATTATTGAATTGTATGAATAAACCACGGCTTGTTTATCCATTCACCTGTTGAAGGATATGTTGGTTGCTTTCAGTTTTTGGCGATTATGAATGAAGCTGATATAAATATTTAAGTGCAGGTTTTTGTGTAGATATGTTTTTAAATCAGTTGGGTAAATATCTGGAGGTATGATTGCTAAACTGCATGGTAAGATTATGCTTAGCTTTGCATTGGTTTCCTTCTTTTAGCTTGGTAACTTAAAATAAATCACTGAGCCTTAGTTTCTTCATCTGTAAAAAGGAAATAAATTTTTATTAACACCAAAAGCTGTTGTGAGATTTAAGAGAACATTTAACACAGTTCTTCACTCAGCAGGAATTAATTCAGTGCTAGGTTAAGCATATTTATTATTATCTTTGATTTTATTATAAAAAGATAAATATAAATTGACCCATGTTATTCAATCCAGAAACCCCAAACTTGTCCTTACATCACTCTCTCCTAAGTTGATCAGTCAAGAAGTCTCAGTGAGTCCATATCTCAAATATCTCTTAAATTTATTCTTTTTTCTTCCTTTTCCGCAGTCAATGGTTTGACTCTAACTTCCATTGTATTTCCTATGGGTTACTACAGATCCTACAACTCCCCTCTCTGCCTTCTTTTTCATCATTTCCCCATCTATTGTCTATGCTACTTGTTCCCAAATGCTGATCATATACGCCTACAATAGTGCTGGACATATAGTAGGCATTCAATAAATATTTGCTGAATAAATGAATACCCTCCAACTAGTGCTCAGAATGATAAAATGTCCAACACTCCTTTGTAAATAATGAAAATTAATGACAACTTGTGTGTACATGTACACATAAATATTACAAATACGTTTACACATTTTTCACCTATGCATAGTGTTATCGCCACTTCAAATGTATCTTAATGCTTCTGTGCCATTGCCTATGCTGTTTGTTTATCTCTGTCTGGAACTTACCATATGCATCCCTTCACCCTACTGCACACTTTACCCATACCCAGATTCTACTGGGTGCCCTTCCCATATTTGTCTATTCTACTGCTTATCAAGCTTTAACATGTACATTAGACACCTGCAGATCTTTTTTTAAAATGCAGAGCCTGATTCAGTGTGTCTGGGGTGGAGCCTGAGAAGTCTGCATTTCTAACAAGTTCCCAGGGGATGCTGCTGCAGCTGGTACATAACACACTGTGTTACAGTTGTTTTTCTCGGCTATTTCCTCTAGACAAGGAAATCCTCTAATGTTATCTTTTATAGAAGTTATCATGTGATAACTTTCTTTAGTAAAGTAACTCAGGGTATTAGAAGGGACAGTACACAGGAAGTCAAGAAATCTGGGATCATTTTTGCCTATTTTTTGCCACTATGAAAATTTACTTGTGGAACTAAACATCAACTGGACCAATCAAACTACCTGATTTGTCACTGGTACTGAAAATACACTTCAGGTTCAATTTGCTTTTCTCTAGTTTATTTTTCAGATGTGTAATAGCTATCAGACACATATAATCACTAGAAAAACACACATGTTGCATGATGTAACTTCATCTCCTGCAACTTCTAATGCAATATTATGAGTTTATTTTTACTCATTTTTGCATATATATCTTTTATTTGCTGCTAAATTCAGTCCTATTCTATGATTCTGTTCATATGTTATTATTTCCACACTCACATGCTTAAGTCAATATTCTTAAACTCCATTGTTTCTGGCGGTAGGTAGCAGAAATGGAAATAGAGAAAAATAAAATAGTCACTAGATTTCTAAAGTATATTACTGTTTCTTCTAATTTATGAATATATTACAATTTCCTCTAATCTAATTACTACAGCTTATTCCAAGTTTCTTTCTAAAACTGCACTGAAAATACTATTTTCATTTATACTTTTCATATGTTGCTCATGAGATTCTGGCATAGTGGTTTTGTTTATAATGGATTTTATTTTGTCAATATCAGCATCATCATTAAATGACTGAAATTTTGGCAACACAGTAAAGAGTATAGCAGGGATGGAATCACAAATTATGTCTATGGATTAAGTTACAGGGGTCCTATAATAGAAGTTGATGAAGACTGATTATTTAAGAATAATAATCGAGAGAGACAACAGACAAAACCAACCAGCAAAACAGAAGTTTGAGCGTTCCCTCCTTCCTCACCAAATGCTCACACACCATTTCTATAAATACAGATTCCTTTACAACATCCTTAAGACCAGGATATGGATTTTCTGTAATTTATACACAGACTTTCTTTTTTGACTTGGGAAAAAGGGGCAGAAAGCAGCAGAATTCTCTCTTTGGGGTGATAATACCCAGCATAACCCATGTTAGAGGTACAAAAGGAAAAAACAAAAAACATAATTTTTTAAGTTGGATTTTTAAGCTTTTTTTTCTCGTTAGTCACCAATTTACGTGAGCCCCAAACTAATGAATAGATCTTTCTAAAATGCTTGTTCCTGATGTACTGGGTTGGCCAAAAAGTGCCTTCGGTTTTTAAGTAAAAGACATTTTTTATTTTCACCAAGAACTTTATTGAACAACGTATTCACCCTTTTGTTCCACTACCTGCTGCCATTTTTCAGGCAACTTCATAATTCCATCTTCCCAAAACTTTTTATCTTTTTGAGCAAAGACCTCTTCCAGATGCCTTTAACAGCCGTCCAGGGAATTGAAAATTTTTCCATTAAGAAAATTTTGTAAAGACCTAAATAAACGGAAATCCAAGGGTGCACTGTCTAGTGAATACAGCGGATGAATCAGAACTTCCCAGCCAAGCTGTAACAGTTTTTGCCTGGTCATCAAAGAAACATGCAATCTTGCGTTATCCTGATGGAAGATTATGCATTTTCTGTTGACTAATTCTGGACGCTTTTCATCGAGTGCTTTCAGCTGGTCTAACTGGGAGCAGTACTTGGAACTGATAGTTCAGTTTTCCAGAAGGAGCTCATAATAGAGGACTCCCTTCCAATCCCACCACATATACATCATCACCTTCTTTGGATGAAAACCGGCCTTTGGTGTGGTTGGTGGTGGATCATTTCACTTGCCCCACGATCTCTTCCGTTCCACATCATTGTACAGTATCCACTCTTTGTCGCCCATCATAATTTGTTTTAAAAACAGAACGTTTTCATTATGCTTAAGTAGAGAATCGCATGCGGCAATATGGTCAAAGAATGGTTTTTTTGCTTAACTTATGTGGAACCCAAACATCAAAGCGATTCACATAACCAAGCTGGTGCAAATGATTTTCAATGCTTAATTTGAGTATTTTGAGTATGTCGGCTATCTCCCGTGTGATATAACGTTGATCGTTCTCACTTAATGTCTCGATTTGATCACCATCAATTTCAACTGGTCTACTTGACAGTGGAGTATCGTCCAGTGAGACATCTCCAGCACAAAACTTCACAAACGACTTTCGACACGTTCAGTCATAATACCTTCTCCATATACTGCGCAAATCTTTTCTTGTGTGTTTCAGTTGCATTTTTACCTTTCTTGAAATAATAAAGCATAATATGCCGAAAATGTTGTTCTTTTTCTTCCATCTTCAATATTAAAATGGCTACACAAAAATTCACCCATTTTGATGTCTTTTTTAAAATGCACGCTGATGACAGCTGTCACATACAATCTAACAAAATTGTTTTGAATGAAGTTAAAAACAACTAAGTGCTACTAGAGCCATCTTATGGAAAAAAACTAACGAACTTTTTGGCCAGCCCAATATTTTGTACCACTGGGATGTCCCATCCCTCTTATGTTTTTGCAGGTTATACTAAGTGACTTTTTATTCTCCCACCCAGAAATCCCACTGGCTAATGTTGACCAGTTAGCTTGTGTTCCTCCCTTGAAAGAGCTAGTCCATGTTAATAAGGAGGGAGTCCATGTTAATTTATTAACTCACTCAACAAATATTTTGGGCACCAAGAACATGCCCAGGAGTGGGGTAGGTGCTGGAGACACAGTAGTGAATAAAATAAAGGCCCCACCCACCTGAAACTTACACTGTAAGCAACATTCTTAATAGGTCTAAAGTAGAGTGTAAGCAGCTTTCAGCTCTTTCTTTGGTATGGAAGGATCACAGTTCTAGATAACCTCTCCACTCTAGTCTTGCAAAAAGAATCTAGCAATCACAGGCACTAGTGTCTGAGTTTACAAATCTAGCCACTACTCTTGTCCCAAATGCTTTCCTGATGGTAGGTAAAGGGGAGAGAACACACTGCATGATTATAGATCCATGGATATATCTTACATTTCCTTCCAAATTACTCAGTCTCTGCCATCAAAATAATTCTAGCTGCTTAATGTTTTCAATCAACCCAGTGCCATCCTCCCAATATCATATGTCTTTTTTCCATTTTCTCTGGGTTTATTTGATTAGAACACCCTAGACCATACAGTCAGTTAGCTTCATAAAGTTAGTGTTAAGGAAGTTCATAATATTTTACAAATGCTTCTAAGCATTTTTTTGACCTCTTACATATTCAATGAAATTATCATAGACAATCCCCAGTTCCCATCGTGGCTCTAAATTCAGTTGAGAGCTTAAGTCAAAACATGTCATAGAATGATTAACCCACTACTTATAAGGACAGAGGATTCTCATGACTACCTCTTACTGTGTATATTTAAATTAATCAGGAGTTGGGACTTCCCTGGTGGCACAGTGGTTAAGAATCCGCCTGCTAATGCAGGGGACATGGGTTCGAGTTCTGGTCTAGGAAGATCCCACATGTCACAGAGCAACTAGGCCTGTGTGCCATAACTACTGAGCCTGCGCTCTAGAGCCTGCGAGCCACAGCGCTCTAGAGCCTGCGAGCCACAACAAGTGAGTCTGCGTACACCAACTACTAAAGCCCGCGCACCTAGAGCCCGTGCTCCACAACAAAGAGAAGCCCGCGCACTGCAACGAAGAGTAGCCCCCGCATGCCACAACTAGAGAAAGCCTGCACGGAGCAACGAAGACTCAACGTAGCCAAAAGTAAATAAATAAAAAATTTAAAAAGTAATTAATTAATTCATCAGGGGTCATAATAGAGGTTCTACTAAGATTCTCCAAATAGGGATCCATGAGATTCTACATATGTCTTTCTTATCATAAACTCGGTGTTCCTGATCACCCAAAAAAACTCTCCAGTTTTTTGTTTTAGCTTGTAAAATACAGAGGATAATCTCATAATTCTTATCTGCTGATTAGTTTCCCTTTCATTTAACCCTGATGTGGGCTCTTCTTGGCCTTAATCTTTAAATAGCATGCTTATAGGTGTTTCAATTAAGAAATAAAATTAAGAATTAGATTTCTTAATAAATTGATGTTTTCGCAAAGATGTGAACTTAAGAAATGTTGGTATCACTTAACCTTCCATAAACAATAAAACACACATTCAATTAATATAATATAGATGGTGACATAAGGTAACATAATTACTAAGGATTCTTGAACTTAAACTCTATAAAAATACTGACATGTGCCTATTTGTAACAGTTTCTTAAATGTACATTAAAGTTTATGGTAATTGCTAATGCTACACTGGCTTATAGACAATAACTTAATTAAGCTGCCGCACATTCTCATACAGCTACACTTAGTAGCTACACTTAGCTACATGCATTAGTGTATCTGTAATTGCCAAACAAATTACAGAAACGTTTTTTAGGCAAAAAAGGCACTTTCCAGGTCTAATTTTAAGAATTGTCACCACCAAGTATGGGATATATACAAAGATACCAGGAAGAAAGTTTGTGTCTAAAGCATGTATGTCTGTCTTTCAGAGGCCTGAAATTACAAATGTATGCATTCTGTTATCATAAGCTAAATCATTATTTTGCCTTCTACCAAATATCAAACATCTTTTGAATAAAATATACTCACTCTAGTTGGTCAATAACAACATCGTGATTATGCTTTAGATTATTTCCTGTGTGAAGTTTTGACTACTACTGAGTAAAGGCAACATTAAAAATGCATCTATCTTGGTCCTTGTACATATTAAGGGATTAATAAATATTTGTTCAATGAATTCAGTAAACTCTTATTACCTGCCAGCTCTGTGCCTGACATAGTACTAAGAACCGAGGAAACAAAGTCACCTAGAGGATAAGCCTTGACATTAAACTCTAGAGGCAGACACATGTACAACTAAGTGGATTAGTCTAGCAATATGTACAGGATTCTACTCAAAAAAAGGAATTCTTCTGAGATGGTTGTCAGAGGAAACAGTAATTAATTGGGGCCTTGGAGTATCACTGGACAGGTTTATTAAAGCTGAATTCATAGTTAAAGACAGAATAATTCTAGTATATATTCAAACTAATTTTCAGATCTAAAGCTTATCTTAAACTGGAAGTAACAGTGCTTAACTCCTTGGTTTTTTAATCATCAGACTAAACTTTGCCAAAAAATCTGACCTACCTCTAAGTAGCAGATTTATATACAGTTAAAAAATTAACTGGTAAAATGCACATAAAATTTTAATTAGGTTTAAGTGTATAGTTCTGTAGTATTGAGAATATTCACATATATACAAAGGAATATTACTCAGCCATATGAAAAGAAACGAAATTGAGTTATTTCTAGTGAGATGGATGGACCTAGAGTCTGTCATACAGAGTGAAGTAAGTTCGAAAGGGAAAAACAAATACCGTATGCTAACACATATATATGGAATCTAAAAAAAAATGGTTCTGAAGAACCTAGGGGCAGGACAGGAATAATGACACAGATGTAGAAAATGGACTTGAGGACACGGGGAGGGGGAAAGGTAAGCTGGGATGAAATGAGAGAGTGGCATGGACATATATACACTACCAAATGTAAAATAGATAGCTAGTGGGAAGCAGTCACAAAGCACAGGGAGATCAGCTCGGTGCTTTGTGACCACCTAGAGGGGTGGGATAGGGAGGGTGGGAGGGAGGGAGACGCAAGAGGGAAGAGATATGGGGACATATGTATATGTATAACTGATTCACTTTGTTATAAAGCAGAAACTAACACACCACTGTAAAGCAATTATACTCCAATAAAGATATTAAAAAAAAATAAAATAAAATGATTAACTAGCAAGGACCTACTGTAAAGCACAGGGAACTCTGTTCCATGTTATATGGCAGCCTGAATGGGAGGGGAGGTTCGGGGAGAATGGATATATGTCTATGTATGGCTGAGTCCTTTGCTGTGCACCTGAAGCTATCACAACATTGTTAATTGCCTATACTCCAATATAAAATAAGAAGTTAAAAAAAGAAGTATAAATAGAAAATAGCCAAATACCAGTAACATTTGAAGAAAGTGAATTGTAGGGAAAAAGAACAATCCCGATTCCTATTTCATAAAAGATAACAAGGCCAGATGATTTTGCAGATAAATCTTTAGTGAATATTCAGGAAACGTTAAAAGCCTTATCTTATACAAATGTTTCAAAGAACAAAAATGAGAGAAAGCTAATTATATCATTTGATTTGGCTAATAACAACCTTAATAGCCAAACTGAACAAGGACAGTAAGAGAAAAACATAATTATAAACATTGGAACAAAAATCCCAAATACAGTTCTAGCAAAGGGAATTGGGTTAGTGTGCTTGACTTCTTTTTTATTTTTATTTATTTATTTTTGAATTTTTGAATTCTATTTTATTTATTTTTTTATTCAGCAGGTTCTTATTAGTCAACAATTTTATACACATCAGTGTATACATGTCAATTCCAATCGCCCAATTCATCACACCACCATCCCCACTCCCCGATGGCTTTCCCCCCTTGGTGTCCATACATTTGTTCTCTACATCTGTGCCTCAACTTCTGCCCTGCAAACCGGTTCATCTGTCCCATTTTTCTAGGTTCCACATATATGCATTAATATATTTGTTTTTCTCTTTCTGACTTACTTTACTCTGTATGACAGTCTCTAGATCCATCCACGTCTCAACAAATGACCCAATTTCGTTCCTTTTTATGGCTGAGTAATATTCCATTGTATATATGTACCACATCTTCTTTATCCATTTGTCTGTCGATGGGCATTTAGGTTGCTTCCATGACCTGGCTATTGTAAATAATGCTGCAATGAACATTAGGGTGCATGTGTCTTTTTGAATTATGGTTTTCTCTGGGTATATACCCAGTAGTGGGATTGATGGATCATATGGTAATTTTATTTTTAGTTTTTTAGGGAACCTCCATACTGTTCTCCATAGTGGCTGTATCAATTTACATTCCCACCAACAGTGCAAAAGGGTTCCCTTTTCTCCACACCCTCTCCAGCACTTATTGTTTGTAGATTTTTTGATGATGACCATTCTGACCGGTGTGAGGTGATGCCTCCTTGTAGTTTTGATTTGCATTTCTCTAATAATTAGTGATGCTGAGCATCTTTTCATGTGCCTCTTGGCCATCTGTATGTCTTCTTTGGAGAAATGTCTACTTAGGTCTTCCGCCCATTTTTGGATTGGGTTGTTTGTTTCATTAATATTGAGCTGCATGAGCTGTTTATATATTTTGGAGATTAATCCTTTGTCCATTGATTCGTTTGTAAATATTTTCTCCCATTCTGAGAGTTGTCTTTTTGTCTTGTTTATGGTTTCCTTTGCTGTGCAAAAGCTTTTAAACTTCATTAGGTCCCATTTGTTTATTTTTGTTTTTATTTCCATTGTGCTTGACTTCTTGAGGTGCTAAAACATCACAGTTATTTGGGATTTCTTGTGCAAATAGGTAGAATAAGCCTCTCTTCACTATGTGTTACGCTGTCTTCTGGGTATGAAAGCAGGGCATTTTCTACCCTAGTGTTTTACAGAGTGATCAACCTGTATGTCAATAGCCCCTTAGAAGTACACTGTCAAATCTGGGAATTGTTAGCCTCCTGAGGCTCCACAATTCAATTAACCCCATCCTTCCCTCTCTCCCAATTTTAGACTCACTCCTTTTTCCAGCCTGAGTCGATCCTTGGAACCCTAACAGCTTATCTTCCTTAACCCAAACCCCAACTTCAAAGCCTGATCCCAACTCCTTACCCACACGATGCCCTCAGTCTCCCAACCTAACATCAATATCACGTTTTCACACTGCAGAAACACACAATGTAAAAATGTCCACAATGCTAAGGTTTCTTTTTATAAAAAACAAAAGAAAACAAAAACGAAAACATGATTCAGGCCAGCCCCTAAAGATGGTTCTTGATTGGACTGATCCCATAGTGGTGGCACCATTTCCTTTGCTTTGGACTTGTTGCATAATTCTGGTCAATTAAATGGTGAGAGGAAGTCTTCTGAGTGGCGAAGGAGAAGGCAGCTTTGAGCGAAGTGTTACTTGTTTTTTTTTTAAGGAGACCAAAGTAGGCCAAGGGATGTTTCTCTGGACATTGTCACGTTTAGATGTGATGCTTGGAACAGTGGCAGCCATGTTACTATTATGAGGGGAATTAGCCTGAGGATCTCCTTGAAACAGGAAGGATGGCAAAACATATGTTGGAAAAATGTGACCCTTAAAGGTGTCCTTGAGACTGAATAAAACAACCCTGGAGCTGTCTTTTTGGTCTTCTTGATCAGTGAAATAAAATGTGTCCTAACTTTTAAAAGTGTAGTATATTCCTGTTCTATCTGCTATCAAAGATAGTCACATTGATACAGCAGTTTTATTTTTATTTTATTATTATTATTTTTTAAACTTTTGGCCACACTGCACAGCACGCAGAATCTTAGTTCCCCGACCAGGGATTGAACCCATGCCGTCTGCAGTGGAAGCGTGGAGTCTTAACCACTGCACCACCAGGGATGTCCCGATATAGCAGTTTCAGAATGGAAATATTATTCTGCCTTCCTTTCTTCATCTGTGCTTTCAGATTACTGAGTTAATGATACATGTTTCGTTTTAAGGCAAAGATGTTTGATTATGAAATATTTCAGTTTTCATTTAAGTGATTTTGTTTTTCTTAAACAATAGAAGAATAAGAACTTGTTGTCCATAAAGAAAGGCATGCTGATTAATAACCCTGCCTGATGTTGGGCTATCTCCACAAGGCAGGCCAGGGAAATTCCCTTTGGATAGTTCAGGTTTTATCTATTTCTTTCTCAGTAACTCACTATCAAAGACAGAATTCTTGATTAAAAAATAAAAATGGATTCTGCCATTAACAAGATCAGAGGCACTAACTAAAAATGATGCCAGGAACATTCAAAGCAAATGAACACTATTTAGATGTATGGTTCACCAGAAAAAAAATGAATAAGAAGAGTTCAGCATGTTTATTCCCAACTTTTAAAAAGTTATAATGGAAAATAAAGCCATTAAAGTAAGATCAAATTTAGAGCCTGCAGAACACCATCTTTTTTTCATCTTGGCTTAGAATGCTAGATCAAAAATGACAATTACTTTTGCCTGTGCTTATCTCAAAGACAGCCAAGTAATGTGACTGCATGTAAGCTTATTCACCCGCATGAATGTAAATCCAAGATTTAGAGATATTGTACTATCTTGTGCATTTGTCTCCTCTTAAGGTGGTAGTTTATTCAATTTCACAAATTCATACCTAATATCTACTACAATCAAGTCTCTGCACTAAGTTTTTGAGGGGCAGGAAGAAGGATGGAAACGAGGCAAAGACAAACCAGGCGATTGATATGTGAGAAAGCAGGTTCAAAGTTGTTTGCAAAGTTAATTAGAATGTTAGTTTCTGATGCTCTCTAATGCTGTATCTAAACAAGACATCAAAGGGCAAAGAGAGACAAGAGGTTATCTTCAGCTGAGGAAGGAGGTAAATACTCCAAGAAAAGATAGCGCTTGAACCTGGGAAAAATATTTCTGGCTCCAGTAAGCAAAAACTGGAGCGAGGTCTTTTCCTGTTTCAGGAAACAGGTGAAAGATTATACTTGGGAAAAATACTCACCAGCGGGAAACTTTTTAAAACCTAATGCCAAGTCTGCGCCCCCAAACCAGAATCTCTAAGAAGGGAAGCAGGCAACAGGATTTTATAAAAGGCTAAATGATTCCAATGTGCAGCCGAGACCAAGATTCTTTGGACTCTAAGGACTTCCCTGATCTAGCCTCTACTCTCTCCTCAACACTTATCACCCACCACTATCACTCAGTGTGCTCCACACATATGGGCTTTCTCTCTGCTCCAGAATAAAATTTATTCCCTTTCCTAAGAGCTTCACATGTGCTTCTCCCTCTGCCTACAGTATTTTCCCTCCCCAACATTCCTACACTGGCTAATTCTACTAGTCTCTGGGACTCAAATATCAATTATTCTGAAAGCATTCTTAACTCTTGAATCAAAATTAGATCCTGATGTTAAATACCCAGAGCTTCCCATTCAGTTCCTTCCTGGTACTTAGCACAGTTTACCATTATAAATGTATCTGTGTGATTGTTGGTCCAAGTTTTCTTTTTTGCACCTAACTATAAGAACCATGACAGTGGGGAGTATGTGAGTTTCACTCACTCTTTCCTCACCAATTTCTAAAACCATGTCTAGTGGATAGTAGGTGTTGCAATAAAATTTGTGGTGTGAATTAATAGGTTAATGAATGCATGAAAGAATGAACTGGATATTTTAGGGCACTTGAGGAGACATGCAAGCTATTAATTGTAGAATATATGAAGAAGTTTCATCAGAGAGAATGTCCCTCTTCTCCTGTAAAAATATTACCTACCCACCACCTACTTCTTCACTCTCTCCTTTATTTTTCTTCACAGCAGATATCACCACTGAAATAGATATAAAGATATAGATATACATATACATATAAAGAGTGAGAGAAAGAGGGAGAGGGAGAGAGAAAGGAACAGACTATCCCAAGTGGAATAGACTACCACCTTAAGAGGAGACAAATGCACAAGACAGTACATCCATCCATCCATTTATCTATCTATCTATCTTTTATTTGTGCAACATCTGTCTCTTCCTATTAGCATTTTGAGGCCTACAAGAAAAGACTTTGTCTTTTTGTTTACTGCTGTATCTCTAGTATCCAGAAAAGTGCGTGGTACATGTTAAGTCCTCAATACGTATTTGTTAAATACATTACATGGGTGTGTGTGTGTGTGGTGTATTTATGAGTTAGAGTGATCAACCATCCAGGTTTGCCTGGAACTGATATGGGACTTTCATACTAAAACCTGTAAAATCCAGGCACACTGGTATGAGCAGGTCAGTCTAGACTGTGAGTACGTTACTAGGGTTGGGAGACTTAATTGGGAAAAAAGGAAGAGTCCAGAATAAAGCCAGGAAATGCAGAACCACAGAAGAGCTTGGACTTGCATGTGCATGTGTTTTGGGGGAGGAGGTTGATTAGACTATGGGAATAGTATACAGGATTAGATTAGAAGGTTGAGGGGAGAGGTTCTCTTGAGGAAATTTTTTCAATAGCCCAAGAAATGGTAATGAGGACCCAAGCAAGAGAAAGGGGCTGGAATGCAGGGCGGATGCACTGAGAGAATAGATAAGCAATGACTGAAGGTCAAGGCTGAAGGAGAGAAAATTATTTGATGAGTCACCTCTGCCTTCTGTGATTGGGCTGGGAAGGGCAGTGAGATCTGGCAGCTCTGCAGAACACGGTATGATTCTCATAGTTCTGTGAGGCTTGGTGATTTATCTGAGCTCTGAAGAATTGGAAGTGTCACACTGGCAACGTTAAAGAGTGACTCAGGTAACTGAGCAAGGCTGGGTGGAGATTTCCTTGGAGGCATTTACTCATCCATCTCTTCGCAATACATGGATTCTGAGAAAGATATGCCTACTGAGTGTGTGGGCTTTTTTCCCACTATGTTGCTGATTTATTCAAAGCAATTTCCTAATGCCATCTCGAAAACAACTGAAATGTATTTTACCTTTTTTTTGGTAAAAAGAAATGAGGATTATCTACATGCCAGATATAGTCAAAGACCTTATAGAAAAATGTCTTATCTAAGAAGGTTATTTGGTTACTTGAATACTTTTAAATGTCCGTATGCACTACAACTTCAAATGTGTGTGTGTGTGTGTGTGTGTGTGTGCGCGCGCGCGCGCGCGCGCGTGTGTGTAGGGAAGGGAAGAGAAGACAAAGGAAGAGAATCCCGTTCACAAGAATTGATTCAGGTTGTCTGGCTAGTTTGTCTGCTGTTACCTTCCTCCCTTACCCATTAGTTTCCTCTCAAAGTTGTACGTTTAGTTGAGAAAAATGACTTTTCTACATAAGAAAATACTACTGTTTAATTAAAGATATTGTGTACATATGTGTATATCTTTATGTATACATATGTATGCATGTATATCTGAAAAGCGAAATGGAGAAGACATGTCACATTTGAGTTTACAAGATACAGTATATTACATTAATGGCTCCAATTCTTCTACCCTCTTTGATTTCAGGCCATTTTCCACGTGACTTTGTATTCCCGCTGTTAAACTCTTTTTCTCCACCCCTTTATTTTGCATTAGACCATATGATTTGTTTTGGCCAAAGGAATGATAGCAGAGTTTACGTGTGCAAATCCTGGACAAGCTCTTTTATAATTGGGCTTACTCTCTTGCACTTCTGCTATTATGAGAAAACATGCCCAGGTTAGTGTGTTGACCTCAGGAGGGAGACGAAAGACATATGGAGCAGAGCTTCCCCAGAAAATCACAACAGTCAGTCTTAGCCCAGGTGATCCAACCTATAGTCTACCCTCAGACATGTGAGGAAAAAATGCTTATTACCATATGCCACCAAGATATTTGTGGTGGGTTGTCAGGCCGCATACTGTAATAGTTGACCACTCAAGAACATTAAATATAGGCGTTTCAAGAGTGAGTTAATAATCTGTATCAACCAAATAAAAATTACTAACTCTAGATGTTTAGAATTCATATAAAAGAAGAGATAAGAAGCAGCAATCTACTTTTATTTTCATGTATCAGCTGTGCTTTATAGAAATGCAGGTAATTTCCAAAATGTATTTCTTGACAGCTTAGAGCATTACAAGTTCAATTTACTTGGAGGAAAAAGTTATAGAAAAGGTTTCTGTGAAGAATTTTAATTTTAAAAGGAAAATAGGATGTTTGATAGCAAAACGCCTAAGAGCCAGTTCCCCATACATAATTAATTTGCTTACCAGGTATGTGTCAACAAAATCCCTATTTCCATGTCAGCTAGGAATTTCCTTTTCTTCCTTTGCTTTTCCCACTTTCTCAGTTGATCTCACTAGAGTATGGGTACCCCCAGGGTCGTGAAGCCCCACGTAAATCCCCTAAGTCTGGTATGCGTCAATAAGACCCTAAAGTGATGAAAATAAAAGCAGTGATGACTGAAGGCAAAGAACACGTCGTAAAAATAAAGACAAAGCTCCACTTGATTACCAGGCTTCATTTCTTTTCAGCAGTGCTCGTAAGTCCCCCTGCTCATTTCAGCTTTATAATCCCTATCTTCTCTCAGTCTTCTCTCCCCAACTCCCTTCATTCCTAGTTTGGTCCCTTGTTTTTCTACACCTTACTCTTCTTAAGTCCGTATCTCAGATGTGGAAACCACCCCATGAGGCTTAGAAACGGGGAGATGAGTGAACCTACCTATCGTAGTTGGTACTCATGCACTTCTGGAATGGAACTCAGTTTTACTTTCTTATAGACAACCATAGGTTAAAACTGTTATCCATCTACTCTTTGGCTATTTGTGCCTGAAGTCAGAAATCCAGAAGGTATAGAAATAACACACTGACATTCAGATATATTGCTTCTGATGTGCTATGAAAATGGAATCCAGAATATTGCAAAAACAAAAATTAAAAATGAGAAAAGTAACAGCTCTCTGTGAAGATCCAGGTAAATCACGTTCCTAAATAGACTGAGAGGTGCCTTGAGGTTCAACATGTGCCCCAGTACTAATTGTACATGGGACTTCTCCATGATAGACAATTACTTGAATGTTGAACAAAACTGAATGTTGAGATTTTACTTTTGTGAGGATGGCTTTTAATCTTTACCCCAAATCATAGCAGAATGATATTATAATTACTACATTGGTTATGGGTGCAAGCCACATAACATGAACAACAGGAAAGGTCTTATGTTATAGATCCGGAACATACACTGGCTTCTATATAAATACAAGTATTATATGAGGATGTTAATTGAAATCTAAAAGGACTAACTATTCTTGCTATAAATTCTTATTTCCCTACACATTCTATTAAGATATTAGGCAACACACCAATTTCAAAAAATTCGTCAACTCCAATTAAATTTGCATTAGTGATATCCCCATTTATCAAAGTGAATATCTCCTACTACAGCTATCATCTTCTACTCTACTGCTTCTCCTTACATTTAGATGAATATCAGTATACAGCCAATATACTCTGTCTACTGTCAAACGTGCATTTCAATGAAAGCCTTAAAAACTAAGAGAGACAGACAAAGACAAGCCCATTTTGTAGGTCCATGACATGCCCACCTTTTCATAACCCTGTTCTCAGACTCTAAACTATGGGGTCTAAACTATGAATTCGAATTCAAGGTCACCAAAACCAGTCAGTACACAACGGAAGGTTTAAGGACTTCCAATTCTAAGTGGTTTTTGTTGTTTTAGTGAAAAATTATTATTCTTTCTTATTGTGAATCCTACTGATATGCCAATATAAAATTAAATCTCCTTATGCATAAGAGAAGGTACTAACACAAGTTACAATGGCATAGAAAACCACAGACCTTGAGTTTCCTGAGTTCAAAGCCATTTATGCTCCCAGGGAAGGTTCTTGCCAACAAGAAATTCTGCTGATAGTTGCTGTCAGTGAACTGCTGTCCAAAGCAGTAGTTTGTTTAAGTATCTGTGCCTTCCGGCAGGTTCATTCATCTTTGAGTGGCTTTTATCATCAATATTTCTGGTGAGTCACAGTTTTCAAGACCTTTCAGATACATGAGGCTCCTAGGATAGAGAGTCCCCATACAACATTCTATTTTTTCTTTGTATGAATTTTTTTCACATCATTATTCGAGTATAATTACTTTACAACTATGTGTTAGTTTCTGCTTTATAACAAAGTGAATCAGCTGTACATACACATATATCCCCATATCTCCTCCCTCTTGGGTCTCGCTCCCACCCTCCATATCCCACCCCTCTAGGTGGTCACAATGGACCAAGCTGATCTCCCTGTGCTATATGGCTGCTTCCCACTAACTATCGATTTTACATTTGGTAGTGTATATATGTCCATGACACTCTCTCACTTCCTCCCAGCTTAAACTTCCCCCTCCCTGTGTTCTCAAGTCTGTTCTCTACATCTGTGCCTTTATTCCTGTCCAGCCCCTAGGCTCTTTAGAACCTTTCTGGGATTTTTTTGATTCCATATACATGTTTTAGCATACGGTATTTGTTTTTCTCTTTCTGACTTACTTCACTCTGTATGACAGACTCTACGTCCATCCACCTTACTACAAATAACTCAATTTCGTTTCTTTTCATGGCCGAGTAATATTCCATTATCTGTGTGTCATATATGTGTATGTATGTGTGTGTGTGTGTGTGTGTGTGTGTGTGTCACATCTTAAACCAATCTTGTATTGATAGGCACTTGGGTTTTTCCCATGTCTTCGCTGTTGTAAATAGTGCTGGTATGAACACTGGGGTGCATGTATCTTGTTGAATTAGAGTTTTCATCTTTTCTGAATATATGCCCAGGAGTGGGATTGCTGGATCAAACGGCAGCTCTATTTTTAGTTTTTTAAGGAAGCTCCATACTGTTCTCCATAGTGGCTGCACCTATTTACATTCCCACCAATAGTGTAGGAGGGTTCCCTTTCCTCCACACTGTCTCTAGCATGTATTACTTCTTGACTTTTTGATGATGGCCATTCTGACTGTTGTGAGTTGATACTTCATTGTGGTTTTCATTTGGATTTCTCTAATTATTAGCGTGTTGAGCATCTTTTCGTGTGCCTGTTGGTCAACTGTAGGTCTTCTTTGTAAAAATGTCTACTTAGGTCTTCTGTCGACCTTTTGATTGGGTTTTTTTTTAATAAATTTATTTATTTTATTTATTTATTATTTTTGGCTGCTTTGGGTCTTTGTTGCTGCTGCACGCGGGCTTTTCTCTAGTTGTGGTGAGCGGGGGCTACTCTTCATTGCAATGCGCAGGCTTCTCATTGTGGTGGCTTCTTTTGTTGCAGAGCATGGGCTCTAGGCACACAGGCTTCAGTAGTTGCAGCACTCGGGTTCAGCAGTTGTGGCCCACGGGCTTAGTTGCTCCGCGGCATGTGGAATCTTCCTGGACCCGGGCTCGAACCCGTGTCCCCTGCAATGGCAGGCAGATTCTTAGCCACTACACCACCAGGGAAGCCTGGGTTGTTTGTTTTTTGACATTGAGTTTTATGAGCTGCTTGTCTATTTTGGATATTAATTCCTTGTCAGTCACATCGTTTGCAAAAATTTTCTCCCATTCCTTATGTTGTCTTTTCCTTTTGTTGATGGTTTCCTTTGCTGTGCAAATCTTTTAAATTTGATTTGGTCTCACTTGTTTATTTTTACTTTTATTTCTTTTGCCTTGGGGAGTAAGAAAATATTGCTACGATTCATGTCTGAGAATGTTTTGCCTATGTTCTCTTTTAGGAGTTTTATGCTGTCATGTCTTAAATTTAGGTCTTTAAACAATTTTGAGTTTATTTTTATATATAGTGTGAGGGAATATTCTAATTTCACTGATTTATATGAGGCTATCCAGCTTTCTCAACACCACTTGCTGAAGAGACTGTCTTTTCAGTATTGTATATTCTTGCCTCCTTTGTTGTAGATTAATTGACCATAGGTGTGTGGGTTTATTTCTGGGCTCTCTATTCTGTTGCACTGATCTATGTGTCTGTTTTTGTGCCAATACCACGATGTTTTGACTACTGTAGTTTTGTAGTATTGTCTGAAGTGTGGAAGGGTTACGCCTCTAGCTTTCTTCTTTTCCCTCAGGATTGTTTTGGCAATTCTGGGTCTTTTGGGCTTCCATATAAATTTTAGGATTATTTGTTCTAGTTGTGTGAAAAATGTCAAGGGGATTTTTTTTTTAAAGAATAGGGTTTATTTGACTTATTTTTCTTATTGGGCACACTGTGCAGTTTTCTGGATCTTAGTTCCCTGACCAGGGATTGAACCCGTGCCCCTGGCAGTGAAAGCACAGAGTCTTAACCACTGCCAGATGATTCCCTCAAGGGGATTTTGATAGAGATCGTATTAAATCTATAGATTGCTCTGGGTTGTATGGCCATTTTAACAATATTAATTCTTCCAATCCAAGAGCGTGGGATATTTTTCCATTTCTTTGAATCATCTTCAATTTCTTTTATCATTGTTTTATAGTTTTTAGCATATAGGTCTTTCACCTCCTTGGTTAAGTTTATTCCTAGGTGTTCTATTTTATTTTTAATGTGATTTTTTAAACTTTCTCTTTCTGATATTTCATTGTTAGTGTAAAGAAATGCAACCAATTTCTGTATATTAATCTTGTATTCTGCTACCTTGCTGAATTCATTTATTAGGTCTAATAGTTTTTGTGTGGAGTCTTTAGGGCTCTTTATATAGAGTATCATATCATCTACAAATAATATACCTCTTCTCTTCCAATTTGATAATTTTTAGTTCTTTTTCTTGTCTGATTGCGTGGCTAGGACTCCAATTTTATGTTGAATTGAAGTGGTGACAGTGGGCATCCTTGTCTTATTCCTGAATTTAGTGCGAAGGCTTTCAGTTTTTCACAACTGAGTATTATATTGGCCATGGGTTTCTCATAAATGGCTTTTACAGTAAGTCCCCTACATACGAACCTTCAAGTTGCAAACTTTCAAAGATGTGAACGTGCGTTTGCATGTCCAATCATATAAGTTAGTTCACGTGCCTGGTGTACATTGTCATGTGCATGCATCCTCTACAAGTGGATATGCTTTTGTGTACTTTACCCTACAGCAGTGTATAGACTACAGCAGTACAGTATCTTTATTTCAAGGCCAGGATGTCTGGAAGCAAGTGTGAAAGTAGCAGTGATGTAGCTGGTACTGCTAAGAAGTGCCAAGCAATAACGATGGAAACAGAAGTGAGAATAATCGAAAGAGTGGAGTGAGGCGAAACGATGGTAGTCGCTCATTCTTATAACATGAATCATTCAACCATCGACACAATTTTAAAGAACAAGATGATGGAACATGTGAAGTCTGCTGTGCCAATGATGTCGACAATAATGTCAAAGGAGTGTGGAAAAGCAATGGAGGAGATAGAGAAATTTCTCAGTGTGTGGATGCAGGATCAGCATCAGCGTTGAGTCCCACTCAGCTTAATTCTGATTCAAGAGAAAGCTAAAAGGCTTTATGAAGACTTGAAGAAGAAACATAGCGAAGAATCAGTGGGCACATCGTTTAATGCCAGCCATGGCTGGTTTCATCGGTTCAAGGCTACAGCCAACCAGAATGATGTAAAGGTAAGTGGCAAGTCAGCAAGTGCAGATATGGTAGCTGCCTGGGAATTTCCTAAAACGCTTTGAGAAATTATTGATGAAGGCATGTATTTACCCGAGCAGGTTTTTAATGTGGATGAGACAGGACTGTATTGGAAGAGGATGCCAGAGCTAAGTTACATCAGTAAGGAGGAAAAGTTGATGTCAGGCTATAAAGCAGCAAAGGATAGGCTAACTCTGTTTGGTGGCAATGCTGCCGGTGATATGAAGCTGAAGCCTCTCTTAGTTTATCATTCAGAGAACCCAAGAACCCTTAAAAACATAGCCAAGGGCTCTCTTCCTGTTGTGCAGAAGAATAACACCAAAGCCTGGGTTACACAGGCCATTTTCCAAGACTGGTTTTTCTACCACTTTATCATGGAGGTAGAGAAATATTGCTTGGAGAAGGACGTCCCATTCAATCTTCTTTTGCTCCTCGACAATGCTCTGGGCCACCACCCATTCGTGGACAACTTTCATCCCAACGTCAAAGTAGTGCATCTGCCACTGAATACTACATTGCTCATCCAACCTATGGACCAGGGAATTACAGCAACTTTCAAGAAATATTATTTGTATCACACTTTTTGTCAGGCAGTAAAGGCAAGTGACAAATCAGTAACAACCTTGTGACAATTTTGGAAGGACTATAACATCTACAAGGCCATAAAAAACATTGACTTTCCTTGGCGTGAGGTTACGGCCATCATCATGAATGGGGTTTGGAAGAAACTTTGCCCACAGTTTGTCCATGATCTTTGTAGAATTGAGAAGGTGGATGAGGAGTCCAAAGAGGTCTTCAGCAACTTAGTGACCCTCAATGAGAAGCTGGAGCTAGATCTGCAAAAGGACTACTTCATTGAACCCCTGGCTGTGCAACACGAGGAGCTTACTAATGAAGACCTGATGGAACTGGAGGCCCAGAGAAAGGATGAAGAGAGACAAGAGGAAGAAGTAGTAACTGAAGAACCAAAGAGATTCACGATGCAGGAAATGGCAAGGGGATTTTCTTTATTTGAGGAGGCACTGTTAGTTTTTGAGGCACAGGACCCGAACGTAGAATGGTACATGAAGGTAGCAGCAGCCGTTCAGAATGCAATCCAGTGTTACTGTGTCATATATGATGAGGAAAAAAAGAGCTACTACCCAGACATCACTGGATCGTTTTCTTCAAGAGGGTAGATAGAATTGAATCCAACAAGAAACCAGAACCTGTGCCACAAACATCAGGTGTGAGTGAAATTGCTGCTAACTCTCTGTCTCCTATTGCTTATGATCCTTCAGTTCTACAACCTCCCACCTCCTCTCCCTCCTCCAGTCAGTAACTCTTCTTGCCTGATCAATCGATGGTAGTCCCTGTATACCAGCTGTTGTACTGTACTACTGTACTTTTCAAGGTACTGTATTGTAATATTTAAAAGGTTTTATTTTTTGTGTTGGTTTTTATGTACTATTTGTGTGAAAAGTATTATAAACCTATTACACTACGGTACTATATCGCCAATTGTCTTAGTTGGGTACCTAGGCTAACTTTTTTGGACCTATGAACAAATTGGACTTATGAACATGCTCTTGGAACGGAACTCATTTGTATATATGGGACTTACTGCATTATGTTGAGACCCACATGCTATTCTTTTTTTTTTAACTTTTATTTATTTATTTTTTAACATCTTTATTGGAGTATAATTGCTTTACATTGTTGTGTTAGTTTCTGCTGTATAAAAAAGTGAATCAGCTATACGTATACATATATCCCCATACCCCTCCCTCTTGCGTCTCCCTCCCACCCTCCCTATCGCACCCCTCTAGGTGGTCACAAAGCACCAAGCTGATCTCCCTGTGAGACCCATATGCCATTCTTGAAGATAGCTCTAATATGCTCCTCTATGAATTGTGGAGACTTCTTGCTTCCTAGAATAATTCCATGCTCCTGGGTAGATGAATCATCTGATATTTCTCCCTTGGCAGCACTACTTCTGAGGACCAGCTCCTGGTAGAGCACTTGCTGAGATGGCCATTGACAGTCACCATGCTGAGACAGCCTTACAAGAAATTCTTCAAAATCCTTTATTGCTGCAACTGGAAATCTTGGGTGACACCATAAAGGATTACCACATCCCTTATTATTGTCTTCTTCCCTCTCTTTCTGTGCTTTGTAATGTGGCATAGGTCTATTTTCCAAACCTTAAGATAGGAACAATACTTTATACTTGCAAAGGTTGGACTCCCCAGTGGTTACAATTATATTCCCTCATGTGTCTAGGTAAAAATACAGACTTGGGTAGCTGGGAAACATGGTTGCCACTTCTAGTGTCCTAAGAGACCCAGACCCATCAGCTGTCTGAGTTAGCCACCAGTGTCCTAGAGTCATCAAGACAGAGCAGTAACTAGACTAACTCTCAGCTATATTGACAACTTTCAGAAATAGGCTGAGCTGCATGTTTTCATATCTCATTATGAAAATCCTAAAGCCTGAGGCTTTAAAAAAATTCTTCAATTTAAATCTAGACCTTTGCACTCCCATACCTAATCTGACTTTAGAATGTTAATCTGGGTTGGCAGGAAAATAGGGACGTGGGAAAGGGAGCTTATCACCCCAGGGATTGTGTGTATAAAGTTGGGTGCATATGGCACAGTGTACCGATAAGGGATTTTTAAAGATGAGTAAGTTCTGAAGCTGATTATGTGTAAGATCAAAAAACATCATACCACCTCACTTGCCTTATCACGCTGCCCTTTCTGGAATTTACCTACCACCCTGAATGCAGTCAGTTATTATTTGAGGCAGGGTAGGTGTTAGCAATGAGATGGAAGTTTAGACGTAGTTGTCAGGGTCTGTGATAGTAAGTTTCTGTATTTTGCAGTACGCTCCAAAGCAAAGTAACTGAATTTAGTCAGCTTATGACACAAGGGACCCTACGTCTCACCTTGGGAATAAACTAAAGAGTGGAATTATATACATCTCTAAATAACCAAAATACTCCTTCTTTTAAAAAGAGACAGAGAGAGAGAGAGAGAGAGAGAGAGAGGGAGAGAGAGAAATGGCTCTATATAATTGATTTTCAAATAAACTCTAAAAACAAAAAGCATTAGGAACCTCACTATATACTGAGGGATGTACTTTGTTCATTGGTAGAAAGATTCAATATTACATAGATGTCAGTTATCCTCAAATTGATCTATAGAAAAATACTGAAGCAGTGAGAGGAATTTGTTCTCTAGGCAAGATTTTATACTTCAGGCAACAATATTCCCAGGTTCTTGGTTTACTTTGATATATAACATCAAGGTGATTCAGTAGGGCAATATCTTACATTCACTTTACCAACAGGCTTCCTAGAATTTTATTAAAGACTCAAGATCCTCATGTACTAGACTGCATCATTGACTCTAATGCTTAACTCTTTCTGGTATCCAAACCCTTTGCCACGTGACTTCGCAGTTCGTACGTGGCAGGTACATGAGTCAGCAGAGCAGATTCATGAGAATAAGTGCTGTTTTGAGCCACTGAGTTTTGGGGTGGGTTGTTATGCAACGTCATTGTGGCAACAGTTAACTGATATACCTGCATGAATAATGTCTAGATTGCACAGCTTCTGCTTATATTAAAACAGGGAGTGTTTTAACACATGTGTGTCTAACATTGTGACAGATGCCATGCTATGTGAAATAAAAGAAAAATTCCTGTCCTTGATGAACTTTTAATCTGAGGGTAAGCATCTTTCTTAATCTAACCAATACTTATATAGAGGCAGCAGTTTTCTGTGCTATTTCATGTGATGGTTCATGAATACTGCTGTCTGGCTGTTTTTTAAATATTTCAGTTAGTTACCCATTTTACTGTACTTCTGCCCTGAGGCTTAAAGCTAACAGCAAAATTTAAAGAGAAAGAAAAAAGACACTGAAACATTACTCTTGCCAAAGCAATGATGGAGATCATCGTAACTGTGTCAAGGACATTTCTGTCAGATATTCTGAATTCTAACCATACAGCCTTAAGTCAGTTGGAACAACCCTGGGGAGGAAAGCAATCACCATATAATGTTTATCAGTGGGCACTTTCTTTTATGAACTTTTCTCTGCCAATGTCCTGTGTCCAAAAAATTAGTTTTTGAAAAGCCTGACTTTCTCACTATCTCTTTGACTTACACAGACAATGTTGGTGAGTTTTTAAGTGTTCCATAATATTTTTTGTCAAGTTTCAAAATTCATGAGGCCAATAAATTGGTCAATAATAATAGCCTCAGTAACAGTAATTTATTGAGGTATAATTTACATAAAGCACAGAGATCTTAAGTATTTAGTTTGATGAATTTTAACGATTGCATAAACCCATATAATAACCACTCAAAACAAAATACAGGAAGTTTTTATTACTCTAGAAACTCCTCTTTTGTCCCTTTAGAGACAATCGCCCTAGAGGCAACCATTTCTGATTTCAATCAACATAGCTTAGTTTTGCTGTTCTTGGACTTCACGTAAGTTAAATAATAGAGTGTGTATTTGTTTGTCTCTAGCTTCATTTTGCTCAACCTTATGTTTTTGTTTTTAGATTCATCCATGTTTTGGTCTTTCAGCAATTTTCTCCTGTTACATTGCTAGATTAGTATACCATTATAAGAATATATTTTACTTATCCATCCTTCTGTAGATAGATACCTGGGTTCTTCCAGATTTTGGCTATCATGGAAAGGCTGCTATTAACATTCCTAAATGTCCATCAACAGTGGAATGAATAAAGAAGATGTGGTACATATATACAATGGAATATTACTCAGCCATAAAAAGGAATGAAATAATGCCATTTTCAGCAACATGGATGGACCTAGAGATTGTCACACTGAGTGAAGTAAGTCAGACAGAGAAAGACATTTATCATATGATACCACTCATATGTGGAACCTTAAAAAAGGGTACAAATAAACTTATCTACAAAACAGAAATAGAGTTACAGATGTAGAAAATAAACTTATGGTTACCAGGGGTAAGGAGGGCAGAGATAAACTAGAAGATTGGGACTGACAATATACACACTGCTATATATAAAATAGGTAACTAATAAAGACCTACTGTATAGCACAGGGAATTCTACTCAATGCTCTGTAATGGCCTATATGGGAAAAGAATCTAAAAAGGAGTGGATATATGTATAAAATTTTTTAAAATCCATCTAAACATCAAAAAAAACCCATTCTGCCTGGAGATGGAAACAACCTAAGTGTCCATCATCGGATGAATGGATAAAGAAGATGTGGCACATATATACAATGGAATATTACTCAGCCATAAAAAGAAACGAAATTGAGCTATTTGTAATGAGGTGGAGTGAAGTAAGTCAGAAAGAGAGAGACAAATACCGTATGCTAACACATATATATGGAATTTAAGAAAAAAAATGTCATGAAGAACCTAGGGGTAAGACAGGAATAAAGACACAGACCTACTAGAGAATGACTTGAGGATAAGGGGAGGGGGAAGGGTAAGCTGTGACAAAGTGAGAGAGAGGCATGGACATATATACACTACCAAACGTAAGGTAGATAGCTAGTGGGAAGCAGCCGCATAGCACAGGGAGATCAGCTCGGTGCTCTGTGGTCACCTGGAGGGGTGGGATAGGGAGGGTGGGAGGGAGGGAGATGCAAGAGGGAAGAGATATGGGAACATATGTATATATATAACTGATTCATTTTGTTGTAAAGCAGAAACTAACACACCATTGTAAAGCAATTATACTCCAATAAAGGTGTTAAAAATAAACACCATTCTGTGTATATAATTTTCATTGTGTGTGTGTGTGTGTGTGTGTGTGTGTGTGTGTGTGCAGATACCTGTAAGTTAAACTTTGATTGAGAATGTGTTGCATATATAGATAAATTTAGAAAGAAGGGATACCTCAAAAATAGATTCTTCAAATCCATGAATGTGGTATTTTGCTCCGTTTATTTAGATGTACTTTCATTTCTCTCAGCAACTGAGAGAAATACATCTTTTTCATTAAATATATTCTAGGTATTTTATCATTTTGACCTTGTGGATTTTTAAAAATTATTCCTCAAATATTTATTTATAGTACATAGAAATACAATGGCTGTTTATAATGAGTTTGTATCCTGTTACCTTAATAAATTATTAGTTCTAGGAATTTTCTTTGAAGATTCTATAGTGTTTTCTACATATATAATCATGTAATCTGTAAACAGTGACAGTTTTCTCATTTCTAATCATTATGCCTTTTTGTTTCTTTTTATTGCCTCATTATGAGGCCTAAGATCTCTAGTACAATGTTAAATAGAAATGTTGAAAGCTGATATGCATGCCTTCCTCTCTATCCTAGGGGGAAATTATTTAATCTTTCATCATTAAGCATTATGTTAGCCGTGGGTTTTTCATAAATGCCCTTTATTAAGTTAAGGACATTTCCTTCTATTCTTAGTTTATAGAGGACTTCTTTTTTTCAAAAATCTTGAATATCTGTTGAATTTTATCAAATGTTTTTTCTACATCTTTTATCTGATGATCATATGGGTTTTCTCCTTTATTGGACAATATGGTACTTATATTGATTTTTTTTCCAAATGTCAAACCAAATTTGCATTCCTAGCATCAGAACAATGAACATTATTAGGTATAAAGAGAGAGATTAGCTAGTAACAAAGGAGTCACTGTCAAGAATTATCAATCCCCAGTTTGTATGCACCTAACAGCAGAACTTCAAAATTATCAACCAATTTGAATTAATTGGTATGTTTAAAACTCTCCACCCAAGCAATATTGTGAAAAAGTCTATGCTACCCAAAGCAATCTACAGATTCAATGCAATCCCTAACAACTCATCAATAGCATTTTTCACAGAATTAAAACAAAAAATTTTACAATTTGTATGGAAACATAAAAGAGCCAGAAGAGCCAAAGCAATCTTAAGAAAGAAAAACGGAGCTGGAGGAATCAGGCTCCCTGACTTCAGACTATGCTACAAAAAGCTATAGTCATCAAAACAGTATGGTACTGGGCTTCCCTGGTGGCACAGTGGTTGGGAGTCTGCCTGCCGATGCGGGGGATGTGGGTTCATGCCCCAGTCCGGGAGGATCCCGTGTGCCGTGGAGCGGCTGGGCCCGTGAGCCATGGCCACTGGGCCTGTGCATCTGGAGCCTGTGCTCCGCGGCGGGAGGGGCCGCAGCAGTGAGAGGCCCGCGTGCCACAAGAAAAAAAAAACAACAAACAAAAAAACAGTATGGTACTGGCACAAAAACAGAAATATAGATCAATGGAACAGGAAAGCCCAGAGATGAACCCACACACCTATAGTCACCTAATCTGTGACAAAGGAGGCAAGAATAAGTGGTGCTGGGAAAACTGGACAGCTACATGTAAAAGAATGAAATTAGAACACTCCCTAACACCATACACAAAAATAAACTCAAAATGGAGTAAAGACCTAAATGTAAGGCTGGATGCTATAAAACTCTTAGAGGAAAACATAGATCACTCTATGACATAAATCACAGCAACATCTTTTTTGATCCACCTCCTAGAGTAATGAAAATAAAAACAAAAAAATGGGACCTAATGAAACTTAAAAGCTTTTGCACAGCAAAGGAAACCATAAACAAAACAAAAAGACCACCCTCAGAATGGGAGAAAATATTTGCAAACGAAGCAAGTGACAAGGGATTAATCTCCAAAATATACAAACAGCTCATGCAGCTCAACATCAAAAAAACACAAGCAATCCAATCCAAAAATGGTTGGAAGATCTAAATAGACATTTCTCCAAAGAAGACATACAGATGGCCAAAAAGCACATGAAAAGATGCTCCACATCATTAATTATCAGAGAAATGCAAATCAAAACTATAATGAGGTATTAACTCACACCATTCAGAATGGCCATCATCAAAAAGTCTATAAACAATAAATGCTGGAGAGGGTGTGGAGAAAAGGGAACCCTCCTACACTGTTGGTGGGAATGTAAATTGATATGGAGGTTCCTTAAAAAACTAAAAATAGAACTACTGGATGACCCAGCAATCCCACTCCTGGGCATATACCCAGAGAAAACCATAAGTTGAAAAGATACATGCACCGCAATGTTCACTGCAGCACTATTTATAGTAGCCAGGAAGTGGAAGCAACCTAAATGTCCACTGACAGAGAAATGGATAAAGAAGTTGTGGTACATATATACAATGGAATATTACTCAGCCATAAAAAAGAACAAAATAATGCCATTTGCAGCAAGATGAATGGAGCTAGAGACTGTCATACTGACTGAAGTAAGTCAGACAGAGAAAGACATTTATCATACGATGCTGCTTTTAAGTGGAATCTAAAAAAGGCTACAAATAAAGTTACTTACAAAACAGGAGTAGAGTCACAGATGTGGAAAACAAACTTATGGTTACCAGGGGATAAGCTGGGGAGGGATAGTTCGGGAGATTGGGATTGACATATACACACTACTATATATAAAATAGATAACTAATAAGAATCTACTGTATAGCATAGGGAACTCTACTCAATACTCTGTAATGGCCTGTGTGGGAAAAGAATCTTAAAAATAAGAGTGGATATATGTATATGTATAATTTATTCACTTTGCTGTACACCTGAAACTAACACAACATTGTAAGTCAACTATACTCCAAAAAAATTTAAAAAAAAGTCTCCCACCAGTAATAGTAGTATATACATTCTATTTGTGGTGGTGTTGATATTTTATATATTTAGTTTTTTTTTCCTACCAAAAACAGAAGAAATGTCAATCCAATGGTAGATTTTGACCTGCATATTTTATTTGACTAATGAATATTTTATGGAAATAATTTAAAAATTAAAAATACACCTAAACAGTGTAAAGATTGCATGGGACTTCTCTGTATTATTTCACACAAGTCCATGCATATCCACAACTATTCCAAAATTAAGAGTTCATTCAAGTTAAATAATTCTAAACTTTTCTAGAGCGACCGTAACTTTAACATTTCCACCATCAGTGTATGAATTTCTCCACATCTTTGCCAGCATTTGGTGCTGTGACTTTTTCTTTTTAAATTTTGGCCATTCTGATAGGCACACAGTGATATATTACTTTGGATTTAATTTACTTTCCCCTAATGACTAAAGATGTTGAACATCTTTTCACGTGCTTATTTGTCATCTATATTTTTTTCACTGAAATGTCTCATTATGTCTTTTGGTCATGTACTGACTGGATGGCTTGCTTTTTTACTGTTGAGTTATGAGTTTTTTATATATTCTAGATACTAGACCTTTGTCATACATGTGATTTGAAAAAGTTTTCTCCCACTCTGTAGCTTATCGTTTTATTGTATTAACAAGGCCCTTCACAAAGCAAAAGTTATCAGTTTTTTGTTTGTTTGTTTGTTTTTGCAGTACGTGGGCCTCTCACTGTCGTGGCCTCTCCCGTTGCAGAGCACAGGCCCCGGACGTGCAGGCTCAGTGGCCATGGCTGACGGGCCCAGCTGCTCCGCGGCACGTGGGATCCTCCTGGACCGGGGCACGAACCCGTGTCCCCAGCATCGGCAGGCGGACTCTCAACCACTGCACCACCAGGGAAACCCTATCAGTTTTGATAAAGTACAATTTGTCAAATTTTCCTTTTATGGATCATGCTTTTGCTATCAAGTCTAAAAATGCTTTGCCTAGTCTTAGATCCTGAAGATTTTCTATGACTTTCTTTCCCAGAAGTATTTTTTTTCTAGAAGTTTTATAGTTAAGACTATGATCCATTTTTAGGTAATTTTAGTTAATGTATAAGACTTAAATGGAAGTTCTTCTTTTTTTTTTTTCCAACTAATCCAGCATCATTTGTTGAAAAGGCTTGAATTGCCTTCTTACCCTTGTCAAAAATCAATTGGGCATACTTGTGTTGGCCTACTTCTGGATTCTCTATTATGTTCCATTGATCTATGTAATCTATACCACATAGCCTTGATTACTGTAGTTCTAGAATAAGTTGTGAAATAAGGTAGACTGATTTCTCCCACAATTCTTTTTCTTTTTTTCAAAAAAATCGTCCTGAGCTTTTGATAAAATTGCATTAAATCTATGTATCAATTTGGGAAGAACTGACATCTTTGATATTCTGAGTCTTCCAATCTATGGACATTGTATGTTTATCCTTTTATTTAGATCTTCAATTTCTTTCATAAACAATGTGTAGATGCAAGCATACAAGTCTTGTGTATGTTTTGTTAAATTTTCACTTAAGCATTTTTTGAGCATTTGTAAATAGGATTATATTCTTAATTTCAATGTTCAAGTGTTCATTGCTAGTATATAAAATGCAATTAATTTTTGCACGTTTATCTTATAACCTGTGACCTTGTTGAACTTATTTATTAGTTCTAGGAAGTTTTTATTTCATGCCTTTCTATGTAGACAATCATGCCATGTGCAAGTACACTTTTGTTTCTCCATTTTGTATCTCTATGCCTTTTATTTCCATTTCTTGCCTTGTTACACAGGTTAAAACTTTTATCACTCAGTTGAATAAGAGTGGTGAAAACGGACACTTTTTCTCAGTCTTAAGGGGAAAGCATTGTATTTTGTAATACTTTTTGAAAGTATTTTGCCAGTAAGTATGTTACCTGTAGATTTTTAGTAGATATTCTTTATCAAGATGAGTAAGTTCTCCTCTATTCGTAGTTTGCTGAGAGCTTTTCTCATAAATGAGTGTTGACTTTCGTCAAATGTTTTTCCTGCATTGATTTATATAATTTTGTGATTTTTCTTCTTTAGCCTGAATTATATTGTTTAATTTTTGAATGCTAAACACACCTTTATTCCTGGAATAAATTCCACTTGGTTATATGGTAAAATTCTATTTACACAGTTTGAATTTTATGTGCTAATATTTTGTTAAGGATTTCTGTGTCTATATTCATGAAGTATACTGGGTCTGTATTTTTCTTTTTTTGGCTTGTGTTTTTCTTGTTTTCATGTCAGCGTATTACTAGCTTCATAAAATGAATTGTAAAGTGTTTTCTCCTCTTCTGTTTCTGAAAGAAATTGTAGAGAATTGCTGTTAATTGTTCTTTAAATGTTGGATAGAATTTTCCATTGAAGTCATCTGGTCCTGAGAGTTTCCAGTGGTAACTTGTTTAAGTACTAATTCAGTTTTCTTGTTAGTTATAGGGCTAGTGAGACTATATATTTTAGGTTGGATGAGTTGTGGTAGTCTGTGTGTTTTGAGGTAGAGGTCTATTTCACTTAGTTTGTCAAAATTATGTGTACACTTATTTGTAGTATTCCCTTGTTATCCTTTTATGTCTACAGAGTCTGTAGTGATACATCCTGTCATTCCTGATATTGGTAATTTGTGTCATCTCTATTTTTCTTCGTTAATCTTTCTAGAAGTTTGTCAACCTTATTGATATTTTCAAAAAAACTAGCTTTTTGTTTCATTGATTTTTGCTATTATTTTTCTGTTTTCACTTTCATTTTTACTTCTCTTTATTATT
The DNA here is from genome assembly GCF_937001465.1 of Orcinus orca. Lineage (NCBI taxonomy): Eukaryota > Metazoa > Chordata > Mammalia > Artiodactyla > Delphinidae > Orcinus > Orcinus orca. The sequence continues at coordinate 19,753,275 of NC_064580.1, forward strand.
TCCTTCTTTCTGTTTTGGGGAATATATTCTTTTTTTCCTAGGTTATAGAAGTTGAAGCTTATGTTATTGATTTGGGATTTTTTCTTCTTTTCTGATGTATAAATTTAGTGCTGTAAGATTCCCTCTCAGCATTGCTTTGTGTCTCACAAATTTTAATGTGCTGCATTTTCATTTTTAGTTAATGCATTTTTATTGTCCTTGACACTTTGACCTATGGATAATTTAGAAGCGTGTTGCTTAGTTTTCAAGTAATTGGAGAGTTTCTTGCTATCTTTCCATTATTCATTTCTAGTTTAATTACACTGTGGTCAGAGAACCCCATGATCTCAATTCTTTGAAATTTGTTGATGTTTGTCTTACAGTCTAGGACATAATCTATAGAGGTATATATTTCATGGGGACTTGAAAACAATGAATAGCTTTGCTGTTGTTGTGTTTACTGTTTTATAAATGTCAATTAGATCCTGTTTGTTTCTCATATTATTGAGCTCTTTTCTTATCCTTGCTGATTTTCTGTCTAGTCATTCTATCAATTGTTAAGAGATACAGGTGTTGAAGTCTCTAATTATAATTGTGCTTTGTCTGTTTCTCCTTTCATTTTCATCACTTTTTGCTTCAAGTAGGTATTAATTTCCTATTTAAACTTAGTGGTTGAAAACCCACAAATTAATTTTCTTATAGTTCTGGATGTCAGAATTCCAAAATGTGTCTTACTGGGCTCTAATCAAGATTTTAGCAGGATTTAGTTCCTTTTGGAGGCTCTAGAGGACAATCCATTTCCTTGCCTTTTCCAGCTTCTAGAGGGTTCCCAGTTTCCTTGGCTTGTGGTCAGCAATCCTATCACTCTGACTTCTGGTTCCATTACATCTCCATCTCTTACTTTAACTCTCCTGCCTCCCTCTTTCCCTTATACAGACTCATTGTGATGACACTGGGCCCACCCAGAAAACCAGAGTAATTTCCTCATTAAAAAGTTCTTAATTTAACCACTTCTGCAAAGTCCCTTTTGCCATGTAAGGTAACATGTTAACATGCTAGGGGCATTAGAACTTGGACCTCTTTGGGGGGCAATTATTCTATCAACCACAGTGCACCCTCTGGCCACCAAAGACACATATCCCTATGCACAAAATATATTCACCCTGAGTAATATCCCACTGTATATATATGCGCCACATCCAGAAAGAAATAAACTGAGTTATTTGTAGTGAGGTGGATGGACCTAGAGTCTGTCATACAGAGTGAAGTAAGTCACAAAGAGAAAAACAAATACCGTATGCTAACACATATATATGGAAACTAAAAAAAAAAAGTCATGAAGAACCTAGGGGCAAGACGAGAATAAAGATGCAGACCTACTACAGAATGGACTTGAGGACACGTGGAGGGGGAAGGGTAAGCTAGGACAAAGTGAGAGAGTGGCATGGACATATACACACTACCAAATGTAAAACAGAGAGCTAGTGGGAAGCAGCCACATAGCACAGAGAGATCAGCTCAGTGCTTTGTGACCAGACAGAAGGGTGGGTTAGGGAGGGTGGAAGGGAAGGAGAAGCAAGAGGGAAGAGATATGGGGATATATGTATTTGTATAACTGGTTCACTTTGTTATAAACCAGAAACTAACACACCATTGTAAAACAATTATACTCCAATAAAAAAAAAAAAATATATATATATATATATATATATATATATATATATATATTCATCCTATCCTAGGGTCCCCAAAAGTCTCAATCCATCACAACATTAAATCAAGCCCAAATTCTTATCTAAATCTTGTTAGCTTAAAAGTCCAAATTCTCATTATCTAAAACAACTAAATTAGGTATGGGTGAGGCTGTGTGTATAATCCATCCTGTGGGTTCAGCTCCAACTCTGGGATATATGAGGGGAAAACAAAACCAAAAACAAAAACAAGGAACTCACCACCATGCTGTTCCTCAGGTCCTGAGATCCCTAGCAGATCTGCATTCTTCTTTCATTCTAAATGAGTCTTATTATGTTTGTGTATATATAATATCCAGGGTTTTTAGTTGAATTTAGTGGGAAGAATAGGAAAAGTAGATCTCCATATTCCAGGAATTGTTAAGTCCAGAAAATATATGTGTAAAAGCTATCCAAGATACTTCACATATGAGTATCTATTCCTGTAATTTTCCTGTCAAATTCTATGTAGCTATATTTTTTCCCAATAAGTAGTTCCAGTTTGCTCTATTAGTCATCAGTATCTAAGTATATATTAAAATTTTGATCAATAGGATAAAAAATACTTTATCTTGTCATAAGTATACTTCAGAGCATTTTGAAAAGGCTTCTGTAGATGGTAAGGAAATCACATTTAATTCATCTAGGTCTTTAATGTAAGCATCTTGGTTAATGTAGAATAAATTAATTTTGAGAAATCTATGTTATCTTTTAAATTTATCTGGAATTTATTCTGTAAACTAATTTTAAAATAATGATGGCCAATACCAACTAACAGCTCCTCCATTCACCATTAATTGAAAAAAATTATAAAAGTAGAATTACTGATCAGTGTCCCAATATAGAGAGAAATGTACGTTTTTAAAAGTTTTGCACAAGGTATGCATATAGGCTTAAGGAATAACCCTTATTTGGGCTCACATTCTAAGAATGGATAAATGAGCCACAAAATTTATCCAATTAGTGTATATTTGGCTTAAGTTATTTTTCAAGTTCTTTCAAGATACCGAGTAGGTGGCCAATTATTACAGAATGTATTAAGTCCCAGGCAGAGTGTTTGGTTGTGTTTCAAAAAGCATTGAGAAATTTTTGAAAAACATTTTTAAATATTCAATTACAGATAAATTTGTCTCTGAAGTATTTTCCTTTAATTTTCAAGTTTTTATTTTGAAAAAAACTTCGAAGTTCAAACCTACATAAATGTTTTAGGAATAATATAGTGAATTCCCAAATACCCTTCACCTAGAATAATTAATTGTTCTCACTTTGCCACATCTACTTCCCCCCTTGTATATAACAACCAACATTATATTTTATATTATAAATAATATAGTACATTTATATATTATATATTGTTATAGTATAATAATTACTGTTCTTAGTTTTGCTGAGTTACTGATTTCAATCATTTGTCAGCAACATGACCCTCTACCCCTTAATACTTCAACACATACAGCCTTAAGCAAAAGCACATTCTCTTAACAGTACTATCATCAGATTTGGAACTTTTATACTAATGCAATATTATCTAATATACTGAGCATGTGTCCATATTCAAACTTTGTCAATTGTACTAACAATATTCTTTAAATTGTTTTTCCTCCATGGTCCAGGACGGTGTCCAGGATCATCATTGCATTTAGGTGTCATGTGTCTTCAGTCTCTTTTTAAATGGAAGAGTTCCCCAGAGTATAGACCTGTTATTTTGTAGAATGATCTTCTATTTTTGTTTATCTGAGGCTTTCTCATATTTACATTCAGGTTACGCATTCTTGGCAGAGAGACTACATGTATATTGTCCTGTTCCTGGTGCTTCATAACGGGAGCTGCATAATGTCTCTTTGTCTCATTATTGGCAATGTTAGCCATAATTTGAAAAGATACAGGCACCCCAATGTTCACTGCAGCACTGTTTACAATAGCCAAGACATGGAAGCAACCTAAATGTCCATTGACAGAGGAGTGGATAAAGAAGACATGTATACATACATACAGTGGAATATTACTCAGTCATAAAAAAGAACGAAGTAATGACATTTGCAGCAACATGGATGGACCTAGAGATTGTCATATTGAGTGAAGTAAGTCAGACAGAGAAAGACAAACATCATATGACATCACTTATATGTGGAATTAAAAAAATCTAAAAAATGTTATAAATGAACTTATTTACAAAACAGAAATAGAGTCACAGATGTAGAAAACAAACTTATGGTTACCAAGGGGGAGGGATAAATTGGGAGATTGGGATTGACATATACACACTATTATATATAAAACAGATAACTAATAAGGACCTACTATATAGCACAGGGAACTCTACTCAATACTCTGTAATGACCTATATGGGAAAAGAATCTTAAAAAGAGTGGAGAGATATATATATATATAGATAGATAGATAGATAGATGATTCACTTTACTATACACTGGAAACAAACACAGCATTGTAAATCAGCTATACTCCAATAAAAATTAGAAGGAAAAAAACCAACTTTGATTACGTGGAAAGGGTAAATCTACCCAGTTTCTCCACTATAAATTTCTTCCGTAATTAATAAGAAATCAATAGGGAAATATTTTACACTGTGTAAATATCCTAATGTCCATCACACTTTCAGCTAATAGCATTAATATCCACTGATGATTCTTGTCTGAATAAATGATTACAATAAGGTTGCAAAATGGCCATTGCTTAACTCTGTCATTTCCTCTGTATTTATTAGTTGGTATTCTCCTGCAAGGGACAGTGTTCCCTCCTCCCCATTTGTTTGTTTTTTGCGAGTGTTAATATTGCTGTGGACTCATAAATTCTCATCTTGTACAATGGGTTATGCTTAATTTCTGTCATCATTCATTTTGTTGCTCAAAGTCCCCAAATTTGGCTAGCATGAGCCCCTTCAGGCTGGCTTCTATGTCTTTTTGAAATGTCATTCTCTTTTTTTGAGTGCTTCCTTAATTTCTGGCACAAAAAGATGGTCCAGATGCATCTTATATTTTCCTCACTGCAGCCCTAGAACCAGCCATTTCCCCTTTTAGTGTGAAATGGTATTTAGAAACCAAGATCTGGGCATTAATTGTCACACTGATATTTCTAACTTGAATTCAATGCCATGAATTTTTTTGTCTTGCTTACTCTTAATTCATATTATATTTTTCATCTTAAAATGAGAGAACTCTGGTTTCCTAAAACATCAATATAGTTTTATTTCATTTCTAAAATACGTATAAAATAATTCCAGAATTGCTATACTCATGTCACTATGGAAAACAAACATACATTGAGGAGTTCAAGATTTCTTTCCAGTTCTTTTCTGTATTTAGATTGAAGACTTACAGTCAAAGAACTATGTTCAAAATTACTTCGAATAATTTGTTCTTTTCCTTCTCTGTAAATTGTTATTCACTTGAAAAACAGTTACATTTGTTTCTGTTTACTTTTATTTTTTTCAACCTATCCTTGTTGATTCAATTTTATTTTCCAATATGCAATACATTAACAAATCTCCCAAAGTAAAAACTATACAAAAATATATTCAAAGAGATATCACTCCTTCTCCTATCCATTTCACCATGTTATCACCCACCCTCATGAATAACTAATTTCTTTAGTTTCTGCTCACTATTCCTGTGATCCTTCTGGCAAAAATAAGCAGATATATTCTTACCTCTGCTCTATCTTATACAGAACTATCATATAACATATGTTCTTTCGTATTTTGTGCTTTTAACTTAACAACATATCCTGAAAACTATGCCATATCAATTCATGGAGATAATTCTCATTCTTTTCTGTGGCTTCATACTACTCCATTGTGTAGATGTACTATACACAGTTTATTCAGCCAACTCCTGTGGATGGGAATTTAGTTGTTCACAATATTTTGCAATTGTAAATAATGCTGGAATAATTAACCTAGTGTATATATTTATTTTTGTATTTCTGGAGGTATAAAATATTTTAAAAATCAGTTTAGTTACAAGGTCTATAACAATTAGAAATAAATCTTGGATTGCTACTGTTAGAATTTTAAGAAGTCCAAACCAAATAACACTACTCACTCCCTTACAATCCTAAATCAACTCAATAATAGATAAGAAGGAGTAACGTATATGGAGACCAAGTATCAGCTTTATTGCTGATAAATCTGATATTGGAGAAGGTGATTAAAGCAGACACTTTTGGTACCCTAGACCAAATCCCTTCAGCCTACCTCTAATTTTAGCTGCACCTGTTGCAAGTTCAGTTGAACAACTTGAGTTTGAACTGTATGGTCCACTTACACACGGATTTTTTTTCAGTAGTAAATACTACAGTACTATGCTATCTGCAGTTGGTTTAATCTGTGGATACAGAGGAACCACGAATAGAGAGGAACCATGTATATGCAAAGACAACTACATGTCATACAGTTTTTTGACTGTGTGTAGGGTGGATGCCCCTAATCTCTGTGTTGTTCAAGTGGGTAGTTGTACTTTCTGTGTCTTAACAACATCCTGCCTTAATGAGTCACATTTTCTGGAAAACCCCAAGAGCTTACTCAGCAGTCCTGTGTAGCAGCCAGGAGGAGTGAGAGTTTCTAGGGGTAAACCCTTGACCAACTAAGATAGGAGTTGGTGGATAAATGCTGCATCTCAGAGGGACAATTCTAAATACATTCTACACGGTTTCTCAAAGGGCCCCAAAAAAGGATTGAGCCTCAGTGGCCCAAATCATTTACCAGTCCAGTAACACATTCTTTATTGATTTTTCTTCCTCCACTGTCCCATTCTACTCGTTCCTTCACTCCTGCTTCCTGGAGTCAACTCCCAAATAAACTGTCTGCACACAAGTCCTTGTCTGAGACTCTGCTTTGGGAGAGAAACTGAATTAAGACACTTGCTTAGATGTGCAGCAACTAGATGGAATGCCAGTAGTAGGATGATTACCCACCCAAGCAGGTACTGCTGAACCAATGCAGTACCAATGACGTGAGCTGCTACCCCTGTAAAACATTTGGTGTGGATAAAAAGAACACGTGTGCAGCAGTTCAGCTGGTTGACAACAGAAGAGCCTGAATGACTCCTGCACTGTTTCCTTCCCAAACTATGCAGTCCGACAAGTCACCACAAATCTTTGAGTAAGCCTAAGTGTGGAAGAGGAGGTCAGTAAGATTAATGAATATCCTCACAATGAAAATCAGAAGAGTGGAGATATAAATTCCCCCTCTCCCCTCTACACACTAACTTCTAATCAAAATCTTAGGGAATAAGATACTTAATATGTACAAGATATTGATGAATATGCCTAATTTTGAAAAGCTTAATGAGGAGGCAAACCTTAAGCTTTTAAAAAATAAATTTTCCTACAGGTGCACATACAGATGAATTTTGCATAAAGAAAAGCAAACCCACAAAACAAGCATCCAGACCAAGATACAGAAACCCAGAAGCCCCTGTCATTGCTCTACCCTCCCAGGTACTGTCGCCTAAATATACCTATTAGGTCAGCTGACACTGGGAAGTCTGAAGTTAGAATGACTCTTAAGAATTGCTACCAGTTGGGTAAGGGGGCCGGGCCCTTACATCTCCTCATCAATCAGTCACTGGCTCTCTTCAGCAAAGTCATCCTTGCAGGGGGATGACAGCTGAGGACTTCCTACAGGCAGCACTTCCACAGCTGAGGGTATTAGTCTTTCATTTCTAAATCAGGATCTCAGTAGTATATCACAGTACCCACCACAGACCAGGTATACTTGGATCAAAGAGATTTTAAAAATAATCATCATCAATTCCCTTTTGCCTTAAATCTTTTTTTTTTGAAACTTTAAAGCTTTTTATACTTCTTTATCATAACAAATGCCATATTGAATTAATCTTGTTTCTTTACTTGCCTGTTGTCTCTGAGTCCTCGAGCAAGGGACACAAGTTTTATTAGTTGTTGTATCCCCAGTATCTACCTTAGTCCCTGGCTGGGAGACAGTGTTCAATTATTACCTGATGAAAGAATACACTCAAATGTATAACTGTTTGAATGATCTTACAAAATGACTAATGATTATACATACCTGTCTGCATGTAGATTTTAGTGCCTAGCTATAGGCTCTGTATTCATGGCGATCCAAAATTATAGTTTTATCAGTGGTAAAGAGGAAGGGGTAGCAAGTAAATGTTCCATTTGTGAATGGCATGAGACTAAGGACAGCAATTTCATTGGATGACAGAGTCAGTATCCAAAAACAATGAAAATAGGCTAAAATAATGGTCTGAATCTAATGAGATGAAATTTACGAGGAAATGGTGTGAGGCACTGTCAGTAGATTCAAATAAACCACCTGGACAGGTTTTCAATTGGCTAAACAGAAGTCTGTGGGAAAGAATGAGGGCTTTAGATGATTATAATACTAACAAAAGCCAACACGATTATGTGGCTATGAGAAAAAGCCAGTATCATCTTAGACCTTATCAGTAGAAATATATAATCTAGAAGTCAGGAAGCAATGGCCCTGTTCTCGGTGAGATTGTGATTATCATCCCAGTAGTTCCGAGAACTGCCACTGAAGTATAAGGACCAGACAATTTAGAATGCATTTGGAGGAAAGCAAGTAAGGTAGTGGAAAAACTGTGAAATTTGCAAGATGACCAATGGCTAAAGGGAGGTTCTACCAAAACTTCAGGGGAAAGTTTTACCAAATCTTTTAGGCACAAAAATTAGCTTAATACAAAACCTGACAAATATGAAAACTATAATTAATAGTACTCATTAATATAGCTGAAGAAATCCTAAAAAGGTATTTGCAAATTGAATCTAGCAACATGTTAAAAAAAAAACCACCACTACATATCATACACTTTTTGTAACGATGTAATGTGTTTCAGTATTAGAAAGGCTACAGATCACATCACTATGTCATAGAAAAATTATGATTATTCAATAGGAGACTTAAATGGCTATTGGTGAAGTGAAAGTTACATTCATGTTTTGAAAATTAAAAAAACATTAAATTAGGAATAGATGGGCAGTTACAAGCATGATGGTTTATATATTTCTCATTTATATATATTTATTTATGTTTTTATTATATATTATATATACATCATATCTACTTCTTACGCTAAACCAATATATGCTTTCCCACTAGAGTCAGGAATATGAGAAATATAATTATTCTCATTAACTTTACTTAACACTACTCATGTTCTAAAACCGGAGAAATAAATAGGCTATATGTAAGAAAAAGAACAGGCAACATTACCTGTCCTATAACAACTACAACAAAACTTGGCTGAAAAATATCTGAATTATTAAAATATTGATAAGGGAGGGTGTTACATACTAAGTATATAAACTGCAAATACGGCAGAAAAATCTAGTTAGAAGGTATAATGTAAAATATATTGTCTTCAGATTTAACAGTAAAATATAAGTACTTAAGAGTAAACTAGATTAAAAATGTGCAGGATTCATAGGCAGAAAACTATAAAACTTGACTAAAGACCGTAAAGAACACTTAAATAAACTGAAGAGAGACACACTATGTTGTTGGTTAGAAAGACGCAATATTTTAAAGATGCCGACCCTCTCCAAAGTATTCTCTAAATCAAATTTAACATCAAGAAGCCAGGGATTTTTACTTCAAACTTTGCAAGATGTTCACTTAGACCAAGAAAGAATAAAGAATAAGGAAAAAAATTTTTAACATAGGACTTGCCTAATAAGATATCATAATGTGTTCAAAAGTTAGAGTAGATAAAACTCTGCAGTGCTATTATGGGAACAGACAAACCAAAGAAACAGGGTAAAAATTCTAGGGGAAATGTATATTTAAGAATTTATGATAATAATATAAACTGACCCAATAAAGAAATAAAAGATGGTATAATAAATGATGCTGAAGAAGCAGTACTGGAGAAAAATAAGTTAATTTCTACTTAACGCCCAATAAATTACAGGTGAATGAGGGATTTACATTTTTAAACAGAACCTTATAATTTCTAGAAAAACAGTGTATTATCTCAGGTCCAGGAAGATCTTTCCCAGCATTAAAAACAAAGAGAGAAACCATTTTAAAAAACATCAATTTAACTTACCAATATTCATTTTTAAGTTATAAGAAAAAGTAAGCAGAAATTAAAAACAAAATGGATGCCAGAGAAATACTTGAAAAATGACAAAGGATGAACAGCTTTACACATAAATAATTCTTAAAATCAAAAACGTAAATACCCTTAAACAGAAAAGAAGGGCAAATAACATTAGTGGGTGATCAACAAAAGAAGAACTACAATGGCCAATAAAAAACACATAAAATTATTTCAATTCACTAATATTGAAATAAATTAAGATGTTTTACCTACATTCACTCATTCATTCAAAATATATTTATTTATGACCAATCTTGTCCCAGGTACTTCTGTGGGTCACTAAGAACACAGAGGTGAATGAGACAATACATATGCTCTCATGAAAAAGAAATAGACAGTAATCAAATAAAAGAGTAACAGAATGATTTCAGATAGGGATAAGTATATGAGAAATATAAAGTAGGCTAAATGGCTCTCTAGCCATTGCGGATACTATTAAAATGGGAGAAAATCAACATGATCTTCTTGAAGGCTAATTTGGCAATGTGTATCAATAATTTAGGAATGTTCATACCTTTTGAAAACTTTTGACCTTGAAATAATTTAAGACTCACAAGAAGTGGCAAATATTGTAGAGAATTCCTATGGTGGATTCACCTGCCTTTGCCCGATGATAACATCTTACATAGTCAAAGTAAAAGGCCAAAACCCAGAAACTGACATTGGCACAATACTATTAACTAAACTGCAGACCTTAATTCATTTTCTTCAGTTTTTACATGGACTCATCTGTGGGTTTGGTGTGTAATACTGTGAAATTTTTTCACATGTATAGATTCACGTAACAGCCACCACAATCAAGATACAGAAGTGTTCCATCACCACAAAAAAACTGTCCTCATACCCCTTTATAATTTTATCTCCTCCAACTCTAACCCTTGACAACCACTGATCCACTTTTAATCACTATAATTTTGTCATTTTGAGACTGTTATATAAATGGAATCAAAGAGTATGTAATCTTATGAGATTGGCTTTTTTTCCCCCTCACTCGGCATAATGCCCTGGAGATCCATCCAAGTTTTTGTGGGCATCAGTAATTGGTTTCTCTTCATGGCTGAGCAATATTCCCATTACATGCATGAACAAGTTTCTTTATCCATTCACCCATCAAAGGGCATCTGAGTTGTTCCTAGTTTGGGGCTATTACAAATAAAGCTGCTGTGAACATTTGTATACAGACTTTGTGTGGATATATGTTTTCAGTTGAGAATCGTGATTGCTGGGTCCTATGCCAAGTATGCGGTGTAACTTTATATAAGAAAGTACCACATTGTTTTCAGAGGCTTGTAGCATTTTACATCTCCACCAGGAATGTCTGAGGGATGCAGTTTATCCACATCCTGACAGCATTTGGTGTTGTCACTATCTTCTCCTTTAGTCATTCCGATAGATGTGTACTGGTATCGTGGCTTTAATTTGCATTTATCTAATGGCTAATGGTGTCAAACATACTTTTAGTGACTACTGACCCTCTGTATATGCCCTTTGGATGTATGTCTGGTCAAGCCTTTGGCCTACTTTATAATGGGAATGTCTTAGTATTGAATTTTCTGAATATAAGTCCTATGTTGAATATGTGACTTGTGAATATTTGTTATAGTCAGTGGCTTATCTTCTCATCCTCTTAATAGATTCTCTCATAAAGCAAAAGTTTAAAACCTTTGATCGAGACCAACTCGTTATTTCTTTCTCTTATGGATTGTAGTTTTGGTGCCATGTCTAAAAACTCTGCCTCACACAAATCATAAAGATTTTCTTTTATATTTTTCTATAAAAATTTAATAGTTTTACAGTTTACATTTAGACCTATGATCCATTTTAAGTTCATTTTGATGTAAGGTGTAAGGTTGAGGTTTAGTTTTTGATCTATGGATGTTAATTGTCCCAGCATGATTTACTGAAAAGATCATCCTTTCTCCATTAAACTGCTTTATTGTCAACGACAAAAAAATCAGTTGCGTGTACTTTCGTGGGTCAATTTCTGGACGCTATTCTGTTCCACTGATCTATGTGCCTATTCATTTTTCTATAAGACACTGTCTTGTGTTCATATCTTTTTGACTCAACAATTTTATTTCTGAGAATTTATCCGTAAGAGGTAAAGAGAAGAATTCTCCATAAAAGACAAAAAAAAAAGAGATAAGACATACGTGGAAAAATGCACATATGAGGATGTTCACTGCAGCAGTTTTTATATAATGAATAACTGAAAATAATCTAATATTTACTGACAGAAAGAAGGTTAAAGAAATTACGATAGATTTCAGATTCCAGAAAAATGATTCACTTGGCTAGTGCAGAAACTCTCTCCCTATAAAACCTAGTTATGTGAAACATAGTACTTTTTAATATATACAGTACTTGACTTCAAAAAAATGTGAACTCTCCAGGAACCCGAATTGGAGAGGTTCCTTAAAGCCAGAATTCCAGGAGTACATGCTGATTTTTCTGCAGCCCTGGACACGTTACTAGCCCAATAATAGTAGGGTCTTGATTTAATGCACACAAAGGCACAGGTGATAAGAGCTTTGCTCATTCATGGTGGGACAGTGGAACTGAGACCTGGGAATAAGGCTGAGACCCTGAAAAGAGTGTAATCCTAGGGAATGGGAAATAAGAATGTTCCATGCACCTACCCGGTGTGATGACAATAAACATTCAGAAAGAAATTAAATCCTATGACAGTGCCCCACACAGGTAGAGTCTACTAATCCTAAACTTACAGTCTAGGATTCCTCAATTCAATAAATTAACATAAACATTTGTACTGGGCTTTTGACACCCTAGACAGTCTAGAAAGCCTAACAGGAACAAAAACAAACTCTCTGGAAAAATAACCCAGGCCACAAGGAATTCCTCCTACAAAAACAAGCTCCCCTTAAGACAGACTAACAACAAAAGTTAAAAAATATAGATGGAATCAACCATAGCAAAGCCAGCAGATACTACAAACAAGAGAATTAACACTGTAATAATTTGGGAAAAAGCCTATATGCTTTTCTGTTATGAGTCTACAATCACACTATTATAAACACAACACAAACCACAAGTGTCAATCACCTATATAATCTTAAATGTAATTAAAATTTCACATATACACTACCAAACGTAAGGTAGATAGCTAGTGGGAAGCAGCCGCATAGCAGAGGGAGATCAGCTTGGTGCTTTGTGACCGCCTGGAGGGGTGGGATAGGAATGGTGGGAGGGAGGGAGACGCAAGAGGGAAGAGATATGGGAACACATGTATATATATATATAACTGATTCATTTTGTTGTAAAGCAGAAACTAACACACCATTCTAAAGCAATTATACTCCAATAAAGATGTAAAAAAAAAAGTAAAACAAGCAAACTTAATTTCAATAGTTTAATATTATTTTTTTACTTAACTTTAATTAACATCCTTTTTTAAAATACTAAGTCTTTGAAATCCAGTGTATATTTACACATCTTACTTTGGGTTAGCCACATTTCAAGTGCTCAACAGCCACATGTGGTCAGTGACTATCATATTGGATATCGCCTGCAGGTTATGAAATAAGTATGTATAAAATGAGTGATGTGGCTCATTCATTCAACTATGAATCAGTGAGCACCTACTATGTATGAGCCACTAAGAAAACTGCAGTGCACTGAATAGACGAAGTCCTTGTATTCATGTGGCTTAAGTACTGATGTGTGTGGAAGAGGAGAAGCAGCCATGGAGAAGCAGATAATGAACAAGAAAACCTATATTAAGGTAGATGGTGATATGTGCTGTAGGGAAAATAATTAAGCAGGGCAAAAAAGATAAGGAGGGCTCCTGCGTGTGTGTGTGTTTGTGTGGTGTAGGGGTATTATTTTTTTAACAGGTGATCAATGAAGGTCTCACTAATAAGGTAATATTTGAGCAGGGACTTGTAAACCAAGAACAAACTACTGGTATATAGAATATCTGCAAACAAATATAGTCACTGAGATTTTAAAAAAACAAACAAACTCAATGCATGGATTAAACAGAGGATTAGACATAGCTGAAGAAAGATTAGGATTCGATTCAGAAAATACAGAATAAATATTTTGAAAAGTTTTCCAGCTACAGAGTAGCTATATTCTGTATAAATAACTACAAATAGCCTTTTAAATTTCTGAGCCTATTATAAGAGAATGTAGATCAGCACTGTCTAATCTAAATGTAATATAAGAAATACAAATATTGGTATCCCTTATACGTGGAATCTAAATAAAAGTAAAAGTCATAGAAACAGAGTAGAAAAGTGGTTTCCGGGGGCTGATGGGTGGGAGAAATAGGGAGATGTTAGTAAAAGGGTACAAACTTTCAGCTATAAGATAAATGAGTTATGAGTATCTAATGTAAGATATAATGACTACAGTTGGTAACAATGTATTTTTTTGTTTGTTTTTGTTTTGCACAGGCTCTGGACGCGCAGGCTCAGCGGCCATGGCTCACGGGCCCAGCCGATCCGCGGCATGTGGGATCCTCCCAGACCAGGGCACGAACCCGTGGCCCCTGCATCAGCAGGCGGACTCTCAACCACTGCGCCACCAGGGAAGCCTGTAACAATGTATTTTTAAAATAATAAAAATAAATATAATATGAGCTACATATATAATTTTATCTTTTCTAGTAGCCACATTAAAAAGTAAAAATAAACAGATGAAATTACTTTAATAATATACTTTATTAGTAATTGAATAATATTTTTAACTCAATATATCCAAAATATTATTTCAACATGTGGCATCAGCCGCCTTTTACATGCTTAGTAGCCACAAGTAACTGGTAGCTATCGTATTAGACAGCACAGCCTTTGATACTGCATATACTACTGCAGGCAGCCTTTTCCATGCTTAGCTAAACTCTAGGTAGATTAAACCAAGAAATAAAAAAACAAAAAAGAAACTGATACTGTGGGAATGCTAGGAAATTTTGCCTTTCTCAGGTACTTCTAACTCCTTGGGCTTTTATGGCCACACAGAGATCAAGTGATATAACCTTGGGATAACCCTGGAAATGAGAGAATTACCATTTTTATTCTGAAGAGAGACATCCAGAAAGAGAAAGGTGTATAGGGGGACACAGTGAAACACTAACAGCAGGAGACACAAAGACTGCGTGTGTGTGTGTGTGTGTGTGTGTGTGTGTGTGTGTGTGTGTGTGTGTGTGTGTGTGTGTGTGTGTGTATGCACACAGGCACACACAGGAGGAATGACAAGGGAATTGGGAGACAGAGAGAAGAGGCTCTTCTCTCCAGTCCAGATTAGAAACTGAACACGGAGCCTCCTTCCTCCTCTTGAAACAGTAAGGTCCTCCATTTCAAGTTGTGCTTCCATGAGCACCACTCCACGGTAGAGGACGCCACTGGCTACAAAGACCAGGGCTAGGGCTTAAAACCCACGAATCTGAGCCCATTCATTTCAACCTTCAACCAAGGCTTTACTTCTCCAGGGAGAGTAGGCTTGAAATCAATGACTCCAGAGAGCAAACAAAGAAGCTGAATTCAGCAGAGACACGGACATGGTAGCAAAGGTACTCGGTACCAGGCCTTAAAAATGTAGAGTGTGATGAGCTGTTTTTGCCTGAGAACTGTCTAAAAAGAAAAGACGGATCTTATATCCTGGGTTTCTCAGCAGGAAATGTGCACTATTTGTACACTAAAATGAGGGACACAAGCATTGTGTATGCCCGTTTTTAATCTCAGTTACATTTTGACAGCTACCAGCTGAATCAACAAGTACATACCACTTTGATAGCATTCAAAAGCGTGATGTAGGTCTGGTCAGTAATCCTAAAATGCTACGACTCTAAGTAAGGACCTTGTTTAAAGAGACAAAGTAACACTGTAGTAAGAGTCCATGGACTGTGAATCTGAAGCCTGTATCCTGGGTCTGGTTCTACTGTTAAATAGCGACATGACCTTAATCAGCCAATTATCCTTACATGTAAAACCTTCCTCCGTTTCCTTACGTGTGAAATTATCACATTGGATAATAGAGTCACTCTCATTCTATAACCTATTATTTCACTTTTATAGAGGAAAAATGATGAAATGCTTTTATTTTATTTTACATACAATGAAATGGAATGAGAATTGCTTGATTCAATAAGGACTTTCTAGCTCTTTCCAGGTCTGTCCATGGAAAGGCAACAAGATAATTTCACAAGAACTAGATTCTCAAGAAATTATATGAACTCCAATTCCCCTACTTTGATCAATGAATATCCCTATGAGTGTGGAATTTATGTATCTGTGTATGATGGTGTTTTAGAGAAGGCTGGTCCTTAAATAATGTATAAATATAAAATTTCACAATTATTTAGTTTTGAAACACCAGTGGTCAAGTAATTTCATAATGAATCTTGAGGACATTAAAATATCTGTATGTACAGAATCAGGGTTCCCTCTCAGTTTGCCAACATCATTCATAGTGGCCATGCACATAAATTTCAAGTGTCACCTTTTATAAGGCCACTTGCTACCAGGTCACGCCTTGCAGGTAAATCATCCTCAGCTTTTCCCTTATATCTGACAAATTCTGGACCTAAAATGTCACTAACACATATTGATAGATACTTGATCACAGAGTAGCTTTGTTTGCCACCTTCCTAGGGGACAAAAGCTGGGATACACATTTCATTTAAATAATTCTGTTCTTGCAGCTGCTCAATACCAAATACAATAACATATACAATTTGGTGGCTTGTTTCAATTTGCAGACTTCACAGAAGCCTCTGCCTAGAACCAGTAATCAGCAGGACCAGCACAACACTGCCAAAGATGCTACAAAGGCAATTCAAACAACCCTATAATTTAACTTTCATTTTTATTTAATAATGTTTGTGTATTATTTCAAATTGAAATTTAATTAGTTTAGAGACTTATTAATACAGATTTTGGGGTAAGCATCACTGATTTTACGAAGACAGGCAAAAGCCACCTAATATTGTTCACTACAATTCGTTTTCTGATTGATAGTTAAATCCTCCTATTTACTCAAGTTATTGACACTTTCACACGTCAAGCTGAAATACTGTTATTCTCCGAACCATAAAATTTCAATGAGATTTTTTTGACTCTGCAACCAAATAACCATATTAGAGAAGAGCACTTGAAGCCTACCTACTTTATTTCCAATACTCACAAATTCTTAAGTTTGGTTCAAATGAAACTCCTGATAATGGGTAATAATTGTGTAAATGTTTTATCACTCTACACAGTTGGAAAGCAGTGGGTTTTGGAAATCTATGGGTTTTGGCGTTAAGCAGCTAGAGTTTGAATTTTGGCTCCAAGCCTACTCTGCACGACGCCGCATATAAAGTATATGCTCAATAAATATTACTTTCCTCCCCTTGTTGGTTTTCCCTAAAGTCAACTAGGAGAATGAGTTTGGAATTCATTTCACGGGCAATGAGGAACTATTGAAAATGCTGCTTTAAATTGGGGAAAGTAATATGATCTTTTAGATAAGTGATAAAGAAAGAGGTAGAGGCAAGGAGATTGGATATGAACCTGTTTCAAGAGGCTAGATAGATACATTCTAATTCATTGATTGATTGACGGGATCAGAACTATGATGGGGGCAGGAAGGAGCATTTCAAATTATCTGCTTACCTACCTACCTATTCTATAACCATTTGTTAGTTCAAAAAAAAACTTTCACATCATCAACAAGAAGTCTATGAAATAGCTATTATTATTCAATTTTCACAGATGAGGAAAGTGATGCTCAAAGAGGTCATGTATTTTTCCCAAGGATAATATAACTATACAGCTAGTTAGTATTGGACCCCGAGCTTGAAGACAAATGAATTATCTGTGATCATTCCTGTCCCACGAAAACATCAGAAAGTATGAGACTGCTTATTGGATAAGGATTGCTTATCGGATAAGGATTGGTGGCTGAGGGAAGAACCAAGTAATAGTGAAAGTTTAATAGTGGTAACATTAAGAGAAAGAGTAAAGTCAGAGAAGGAACTGATATAGTATGGGGAATGTGACAAGGAGACTGATAGAATATGTAGCTTGGAGGTACTGATTTTAGAGTGGGATTGGACATCCAAATGGAGCTTCCACTAGGTATTTGGAAATGTGGGGAAGTTGGAGTATCTGGCCTAGCTCTGTAGAGGTGTCGAGTGAGACAGGAGACCTTAAGAATGGATATAAACTCAGAAAGAGACATTTTCAAGTAGAAGACCACTAACAATACCCATGGAACAGCCCTATTTCGGCTATGAGATGCAGTACATTAATCGACCAGAGGGATAGTGATGAAGCAAGCAGAGGTATAACAAAACATGTGCAGCTCAGAAACCAAGAGAAGTATCAGAGGATTGTCATTTTTGAGCATCAAATACCAGATACTTTATCTATGTGTCAGCATTCTATTCTAATAAAACTCACTAGATCCATGTGGTGTATTATTTCCGTTTTCTTTTAGATTTAGACACTAAGGTCAAAGAGGAAATCTAATTTGTTGAAGAACACACAAATAAGGAAATGACAAAATTAGGATTCTAAGTTAGTTCTGTGAGGCTCCAAATCCCTGTTCTTTCCATGGTAAGGAAGAGGGAAGAGTCACTAGTGATTAAGGGCTGCTGTATTATTAAGAAGCAGTATCATGGGATTTGGCAATTAGATTTTGAGAGAGCATTTGGGATGGGGCTAAGACTTCAAGTGTGTTGGAGGTCACTCTCTGGAGAAGTTAGGCACTGATGGCAAGGGGAAAGAAGAGATAATAAATGCAGGAGAAATCTGATCTGAAGATGCCTCCTCTAACTTGACTTTCTATAGTGGGTATTCCAGTTTTTTTGTAATTTTATGACTTAATGAAACTTTTTAAGTTGGAAGGTCCTTGCCTATCATCTGACCCCCTCAGGTGATACATGAGGAAAACAGTTCTAGAGAAGTTAAATAGCAGGTCCAGACAGCCCAGTCCCCTGCAAAACTGTCAACAAACCCATGTCTCTTGGTAGGCGCTGACTTTAGCATAATAATGTATCCATTCTTCTTCTTGTTAAATATAGCTCACACTTGGTTAACATGTACTTTGCCTGTAAGTCCTCTAGCCTATATCTCCATCTATCTACAGTCCACATAGAAACTGGAAGATTTCCTACAAGTAGCAGGGAAAAATGATTAACAGTATACCCCTTTGAAAATACATAGTAAATACTTCAGTTAACTTTCAGAATTACACAATTCTCTTTTCTAAGCCTCAGTATTAATAGAATCCATTACGTTATTTAGCAGAGAACTTCCATAATTTTTCTCCTATGTGCCAATTGTTTTACTTATTGTTTTTCTTCTTTAGGACTTGAACTTCCTTGAAGATAGAGATAATTTTATGTGTTTGTTTGTTATTACAAGAGATAGCACAGTGTAGAGTATACAGTGAACAATGAATACATAGTTGTTGAAAGACAAGTCTGTACCAATACACAGATTTAAGAACTCTTTGGAACAAAATTTCCAAAGGCATGTTTTTAAGCAGTCATGATTCAATTGCCCCCTGGAAAATGCTATGTGAAATCCAACAACTTTCACATTTGGGTACCTGCTTCTTATTTGATGACTCAAATGGCCAATCCTGAATGCACTGAGACAGGGTCAAGGAGGAATTCAGGTAAAATTCTCAGTATATTATCTATTTCTTTAGTTTATCATTTTCTACTAACAAAAATAAAACATGTTCATTACAGATAATGTGAGCAATCTAAGACTAAAACAAGGAAGAAAATAATCACTGATAAAACCATAATCCATGGATAACTGTAGCTGATATTTTATTTCCTTTTATTCTTCTTTTTACCCATAGACACACATGTATGTTTACACAGTAGGGGTGAAAACGCATGTAAATATTGTATATATTTTTAATTTAATATTGCAGAGTGTTTGTCTATATCACTAAATATCCTTCAACAACATCATTTTAAAATATGAATTAGATAACATGAATGACATCATTTAAACTATTTTGCTATTGTTGGTTATTTAAGTTGCTATCAAGTTTTCATTGTTCCAAACACTTTTGTGAATAAAATTTTTGTGCCTAAGATTGTTAAATTTCTGGCCATTTCCTTAGACCAGATTCTGAGAAGTTGAATTATAAGGTCATTGAAACTTAATTCTATTTGCTGTTTGTAGAACTATAAAAAAAATGGATTTTCCTGTTCAAACACTTCATACACAGAAGAGGAGTCAAATACAATTATGTGAATGGTTTTCTCCAACGACGTGGCAAATCTGATCATTCATCTGGCACCTACAGCATAGGGAGTATTTTAAAATTCATTTTATTTTCATTGTCATGCAATTATGATAAGGAATGACTGATTCATTCTTTTTTGAGTTGTTTTGCTATTAGCAATGAGAAGGGGGCGTGTCAGGTGGTGGATTTGGATTCACTCTTCTCACAAGTATATTACAGGACTATGACATCAGAGAGGTAGGTTGCTGTGGCTAAGAAACTGTCTCTCCATATGTTTCGTGCCATATTCCACAAACCTCACCACTCTAGCCTTGTCCAGAGTCATTCTTAATAATTTGTCACTGTCTCCAGTGTTGGCAGTACTAAGATGATGTTACCATAAGAAATAGCATATGCTGCATACAAACAGGTCAATAACCAGCTCATTTTGATATATGTCAGAAGCTTATTTTATCTAGGGACACAGTTTATCTGCTTGCAAAAACTCATTTTCAGGGGAATCCTACAGGCTAAATCACATCATCATTCCAGGTAGGCAGAGAAAATAACTTTAGCTGCAATCTGCCTTAGTACATTCAAAGCACATACATGTTTGCAATCAAGTTCTCCCAAAGATTATACATATTTCTACTCTGAGAAAAAGAAATGTGGGATGCTCTTGTGTGTAATTGCTAGATTTAGAATCTAACTTGCAATTATACTTAAAAAACCAACAGAATTTCAGGTTTGACAGTACCAATATTAAAACAGGTTAATTTTGCTTTAAAATTGCACTTAATGATTTTTCTGGTTATAAAAATAATGTTTATTGCATAAAATTTAGAAAAGCATTAATAAGGGAATTTAAATTACCTCTCAACCTATAACCAAGCGATAACTACTGTTAATTATTTTGTGTAATATTTCAGCCATTTTTCTTGTCTATGCGTGTGTGTGTGTGTGTGTGTGTGTGTGTGTGTCTGTATAACTAGGGTTATACTGTATATTATCTTTTACAACCTGTTTTATGCTTATGAATTCACCATGGACATTCTATACACATTACACATGTGATGTACATATGTAATGTATATATGTAATACATATGTAATTATTCATAATCGTGTCTTCTATTGACTATGTATTATTTTTTCTTTTTTTAAATATTATTATTTTTTAACATCTTTATTGGGGTATAATTGCTTTACAATGGTGTGTTACTTTCTGCTTTATTACAAAGTGAATCAGTTATACATATACATATGTTCCCATATCTCTTCCCTCTTGCGTCTCCCTCCCTCCCACCCTCCCTATCCCACCCCTCCAGGCGGTCACAAAGCACCAAGCCGATAATCCCTGTGCCATGCGGCTGCTTCCCACTAGCTATCTACCTTACGTTTGTTAGTGTGTATATGTCCATGACTCTCTCTCGCCCTGTCACAGCTCACCCTTGCCCCTCCCCATATCCTCAAGTCCGTTCTCCAGTAGGTCTGTGTCTTTATTCCTGTCTTACCCCTAGGTTCTTCATGACATTTTTTTTTCTTAAATTCCATATATATGTGTTAGCATACGGTATTTGTCTTTTTCTTTCTGACTTACTTCACTCTGTATGACAGACTCTAGGTCTATCCACCTCATTACAAATAGCTCAATTTCTTTTCTTTTTATGGCTGAGTAATATTCCATTGTATAGATGTACCACACCTTCTTTATCCATTCATCTGATGATGGGCACTTAGGTTGTTTCCATCTCTGGGCTATTGTAAATAGAGCTGCAATGAACATTTTGGTACATGACTCTTTTTGAATTTTGGTTTTCTCAGGGTATATGCCCAGCAGTGGGATTGCTGGGACATATGGTAGTTCTATTTGTAGTTTTTAAGGAACCTCCATACTGTTCTCCATAGTGGCTGAACCAATTCACATTCCCACCAGCAGTGCAAGAGGGTTCCCTTTTCTCCACACCCTCTCCAGCATTTATTGTTTCTAGATTTTTTGATGATGGCCATTCTGACTGGTGTGAGATGATATCTCATGGTAGTTTTGATTTGCATTTCTCTAATGATTAATGATGTTGAGCATTCTTTCATGTGTTTGTTGGCAGTCTGTATATCTTCTTTGGAGAAATGTCTATTTAGGTCTTCTGCCCATTTTTGGATTGGGTTGCTTGTTTTTTTGTTATTGAGCTGCATGAGCTGCTTGTAAATTTTGGAGATTAATCCTTTGTCAGTTGCTTCAATTTGCAAATATTTTCTCCCATTCTGAGGGTTGTCTTTTGGTCTTGTTTATGATTTCCTTTGCTGTGCAAAAGCTTTGAAGTTTCCTTAGGTCCCATTTGTTTATTTTTGTTTTTATTTCCATTACTCTAGGAGGTGAGTCAGAAAGGATCTTGCTGTGATTTATGTCATAGGGTGTTCTGCCTATGTTTTCCTCTAAGAGTTTGATAGTTTCTGGCCTTACATTTAGGTCTTTAATCCATTTTGAGCTTATTTTTGTGTATGGTGTTAGGGAGTGATCTAATCTCATACTTTTACATGTATCTGTCCAGTTTTCCCAGCACCACGTATTGAAGAGGCTGTATGTAATGTATATATGTAATACATATGTAATTATTCATAATCGTGTTTTCTATTGACTATGTATTATTTAATAAGAATATATGGAACTTATTTAACCAATACTCTTATTTTTGGAATTAGGTTGTTCTTTATGGTCTACAATTATAAATAATATTACATTTAGTATTTTGCCTGTCTCTGTTTCCTTAAAGTAAATTTCCAGAAACTTAATTGTAAAGTTAAAAGGATATAACCTATTCAAAGGATTTTGATACATAGTCCTATATTGTCATTTAAATATATATTTAGGTTGACACTCAAACTATGTTTAGTAGTCAGCTATAGCAGATGGTGTTGGTACCCTATTCATAACCCACTGCCTACACCAGAGACAGTTTTCATGCACAGGTTCTTGTATCTCTCTGCCCAGGACTTTTTCCTGCCTCAGAATCCTGCTCAGTCCATTGGTGGAGCAGGCGGGAAGTGTGTAGAGGGTACCATCCTGAGAATTGTTCTCAACCCTTAAGGAGTAGGAGTCTATACATACGTACCCTAGATTTTTTACCTCTCTGTGAAGCAACTGAGTTGTGTTCTACACAGTCTCTTTTTTTTTTTTTTTTGTGGTACGCAGGCCCTTCACTGCTGTGGCCTCTCCTGTTGCGGAGCACAGGCTCTGGACGCGCAGGCTCAGCGGCCATGGCTCACGGGCCCAGCCGCTCCGCGGCATGTGGGATCTTCCCAGACCGGGGCACGAACCCGTGTCCCCTGCATCGGCAGGTGGACTCTCAACCACTGCGCCACCAGGGAAGCCCTCTACACAGTCTCTTAAAGGTCCCCAGCAGGTTGAACC
Organism: Orcinus orca; assembly: GCF_937001465.1. Lineage (NCBI taxonomy): Eukaryota > Metazoa > Chordata > Mammalia > Artiodactyla > Delphinidae > Orcinus > Orcinus orca. The sequence goes on from NC_064580.1 coordinate 19,776,709, forward strand.
GCAGTTGCTCACAGACAAGTACTTACTGGCTTTCTCTATACTGTCTTTATACCCTTCCGTGTCTCACTTTCTCACTCGCTCATAGTCCTTCCTGGGATTACCTCCCAAATAAACTACTTGTATCCAAATCCCTGCCTCAGAGTCTGTTTTTAAGGAAAACCAAACTAGAATAACCTTCCATTTTCTCTTACTTCTAGTTTCAGGATTATTTTTAGAAAAGATAACACCTCTAAAATATATGTAAAAGACTTAACGGTAAAATTTCAGAGAACTATGTGAGAGTACGGAAGGGAGAGGGGCTTAAGTCATTAGATAGGATAATAGTATAATATTTTTAATTAACCTGAATTTGAACAAAATTGTCCTCTATTTTCAATGCAAAAATTCATTTCAGATGTTTATATTGTAATTCTCTATTGATTAGAAAATGCAAAATCTAAAAACCTGACTATCTAGACAATATGATGAAAAGTCTCAGTGCTCTTTCCTTGCTTCAGAGAGGGGTTAAGAGTGTCCAGTTCAAAGAGGAGGTATCTTGCTTAGGTTCAGCAAATCTGCTTCTTTATCATATGAGTAATTCCTAGAAGACTAATACACTGTGAAGGAGAGAAGAGTTGAAGGAGAGAAAAGTGGGAAGGATTGAAGATGTACCTTGACCAGGTAGATTTATATGATAACCTAGACAAAAATGAGTGCCACTGTTTGTTGTTCAGGAGGAAAGAACACACAAACAGAGCATCAGAAACTGATCGTTAGCACTGTCCAAAGAGCTTTCTGCAATGATGGAAATGTTTTATATCTGTGCCACCCAATGCAGTAACTACTTACTACATGTGGCTATTGAACACTTGAAATATGGCTATTGTGACTAGTGCAACTAAGGAACTAAATTTTTAATTTTAGTTAATTTAAATAGCCATATTTGACTAGCAGTTACCCTATTGGACAGTGCAAATCTAGGCTCTACACTGACTGCGTTTCACCATAGTAACTTTCCAAAGATTAAATTTCACTTGTTAACTTAATTACAATCAACTACTAGAAAGAAAATAAATAGTGTCTTTTAAGTCCTAGTCTACAAAGGGTTACTTTAAATTCTGATACTGTTTTGGGGGGAGGAGCTAAAATGGGGAGAGACGTTAATAATATCAAGTATTTACATGGTGCTATCTGTCAGTCAGTCTTCTAAGCACTTGATGTATTTTAACTGGTAAAACTCATCACAATAGCATCAAAAAATACTTAGGAATAAATTTAACCAAAGAGATAAAAGATATGTGCAATGAAAAATGCAAGACATTGATGAAAGAAACTGAAAGACACAAATAAATAGATATCCTCTGTTCATGAATCAGAAGAATTAATACTGTTAAAATGTCCATACCACCCAAAGCCATTTATAGATTCAATGCAATCCCTATCAAAATCCCAATGTCATTTTTCACAGAAATAGAAAAAACAATCCTAAAATTTTTATAGAATTACAAAAGACCCCAAATAACCAAAGCAATCCTGAGAAAGAAGAAAAAGCTGGAGGCATCACAATTCCTGATTTCAAACTCTATTACAAAGGTACAGTAATCAAAACAGTATGACTCTGGCATAAAAAGAGACACATACACCAATGGAAGAGAATCGAGAGTCCCAAAATAAACTATGCATATGTAGCCAACTTGACAACAGAGCCAAGAATACTCAAATAGTGTATGTTCTCACTTATAGGTAGAATCTAAAAAAGCAGAACTCACAAAAATAGACAGTAGAGTGGTGGCTGCCAGGGGCTGAGGGTTGGATGAAATGTGGAGGTATTGGTCAAAGGAGACAAACTCCCAGCTATAAGATAAATAAGTTCTGGGGATCTAATGTACAGTATGGTGATTATAATTAACAATACTATATTATATACTTGACAGTGTTAAGAGAGCTGATTTTAAATATTACCACCACACTAAAAGTGTTAATTATGTGAGGGGACGGAGGTGTTAACTAACCTTTATGTGGTAATAATTTTGCAATATATAAGTGCATCAAATCGTCACATTGTACAGCTTAAACTTACATGTGTTGTATGTCAATAATAGATCAACAAAGCTGAAACAGAACAAAAACCTATCACAACCTTATGAAGTATATACCATTATTATCTCCACTTTACAGTTAAAGAAACTGAGGCATAGAGAGGTTAAGTGATTTGCCCACACAGCTAGGAAATCGCAGAGCTGGGAATTAGATCTGAGTCTGTGCTCTCAAACATTATACTACACTGGCTCTTAGGATTTCAGAGTTATTAGAGAAGACTATTCCCAGTCATCCAACATATACTAAAAAAGCAATGCTAAGTCGTATGTCTTGACACAATAAAAGGAACTCTTTATGACTCTTTTCTGATGAAAAAAATCTGGGAAACACTGGGTACTTTGGTATTCTAAATAGACCACTTCTGCCTAAAAATATTCTCCAGCATCAAATGTGAAAGGAGTCTTTCTTTCTGATCCTAAGTGATGTGTTCCTGGATGAATGAGATCTATTTTTATTACTCTGGATGGAAAAAAAAAAGATAGACACAAAGTTCTTTCTCTGATCTCTTTTCTGTTCCTCTATCACACACTTTTTGTTTCAACTTTCATGTAACAAGTGCAGAATTAACAATGGAAATCCACAAAGAGACTCACAAAGGGGGAAATGTTACATTTCTTTTTGGGGGATGAGAAGATGGTGAGGTTGTAAGAAAAGGATATTCCAATTGAAAAGCAAATACAATGCTAAAGATGGAATACTATCCGAGCAAAATTGAAATACATTAGTAAAATCTGGATATCTCACTGTTGAGTAAATTATGGATTTTAATGTTTGAACTCTGGCAATATTTAGCTAACCCAGATCAAGAGAGAAAAATATCCTCTCACATAAGTATAATGGAGTACTTCGGTATAAACACAGGTAATCCTACTAACTCGTATCTTCAAGCTAGAGGTAGGGTTATTATACCCATAATGGTTCTATTTCAAAATATTAGATTTTTAAGCAGTCACTGAGCTTGACACTACCAGCAGCAGATGGACTCCATGCTATACTTTAAACTTTAGACAGGGCTTTCTAAGAGTAATGAGGTACCTACTGTTTAGAATATATTAGACTTGCTTTAAAGGTTGAGCATTTGTTGGCCATGGAAAGAAAATTCATAGGACCACTGAGACAAGAGATTTTCTTCAGGGTGTCAGTGTTTGAGATTATTTACCAACACACACCAATTTCATTATTGAAAACAAATACAGCAAACAAATTTCCAGTTTCTTGATGAAGAAAGATGCTTGATAAGATGACAGGGTGAGAAGAGGAAAGGAAATAGCAGAATCATATGGCTAGAGTTTAGAGTTTGAGTGGGGTTGTGTGCCTAGTGTTGCTACCGGACACACAGGCTGAGGCCATATCATGGAAATCTTTATGGCCCATGTTAAAAGGTTTTATCCTTTATCCTGAAGATGTATGAAATACATCAAAGGGTTTAAACAGGATATAATTTACTTAGATTTGCAGTTTAGAATATAATTCTGGCAGCATTCTGAGAGCTTAAGTATCGGATTCAAGGAAATGGATTAAGAAAGTTTTGCAAATGAGAGTTGTTTAAGTAGTATTCAGCTATCACACTACTAAAATTGAAAACCACTTTCTTAAATGAATATGTTTGGGTCCAGGTGATACACTTGAGCATAATTATTAACCAATCTTTAGTATCAAACTAGTCTCTGACATGCAAGAATCACTTCTAAGTCAATTCAACATACAGCATTTTGATCTGATATAACTGGTAAATTAGGTAACAGGTTCTAAACCTAAAAAGTATCCAGTATAAGAAATATTTAAATCCAGATTATCTGTGTTCACTGTACCTACCACAAAAGCAAAAATGCTTCCTAAGTATATAAGACACTGAGAAAGTCCCAGTATTGAAGAGGCCTGCCGTTTTCCCTCAGCCTCTTCATTTAGGATTGCATAAGGCGTTTCCGTGCGAAGCTGCCAGTCGCTATGTACAAGAATTAAGAAGGTGATTTACAGGGGTTAAAAGAAAATAAACTGTGTACTAGACGAAAATAATAGTAAAAAGGTTCTAGGAACAGTGTATGCTTAATCAAAATGGATTCTGAAAAAAATTTACAACAATATCACAATATTCAGAGACAAGTTAATATATCTCAATATACGTCAGTGAGAAAGTAGGACAAGAGAAAAAGGACTTTGGCTAGTCACAGTAGGTGGTCTGGATGGGGAGATTTGGTGCGAAGAGTGAGCAATAAATAGGAGGAGAAGACTTTAAAAAATATTATTACACTTGCAGGTGGTTTTATTTTTGTCAAATTGAGGGCAGGCCATAACCCTTCCCACCTACTACAGTCCAGATAAGGACCACGTAAAGCACTGAAACACAGAGAACAAGCAGCAGACAGGAAATAGAGGGAGAGAAGAGCCCTTCCCGGGGTAACAAACAATAGATGTTCCTTCAAGGACACAATGGAAGATCCAGCAGTGGATGAAGGATCTGTGGATTAGGAAATTCAGAGCAGCAGTAGCTGGAGCTATAGAAAATCAGTTGAAGACTATGTATTAAAGAGCAAGCTTTGAGAAATATTGGATTTGGATATTAAGAATCTTTGCAGTTAGTACAAAAACTTGGTAAAAAGGAGAGGCAATCTGGTGCAGACACTGGAAGGGCAAAGAAAATCTGTATAACACTAGATCAGGGACATTTCCCTTTAACTATTTTAAGGAATTCACCAAGAGTTCCGTGGGAGTGATTTAAAAGGAATATCAGAACCAAAAGTTATGCTATCTATAGTTTGTAATATATTTTAATGTAGTTATACACATACGCACCCCCTCACCCACTACTTTGAGTCAACTATTTCAGGGACCATCTCATTTTAACTCCATAGTGTGGACAGTGTCATTTTAAACTAATCCTTTACCTGGTTCTATATAAGAATACGATTAAGGGCTATCAAGGTAAATATTCAAACTAAATGGCTTCACTGATCATTGCCTTCAAGATTCTGCTGGCCAGAGAGGACATACAAGTTGAACAGTAAATCTTCAATACATTGACATTTCTCCAGTGCCTGGAATAGTGCCTGCAATAGTGCTTGCCACATGGTAAGTTCTCAAGATAACTTCCAAATGAATGAATGAATCTGTTAATGAATACTACTTTAATAAAGCTGATTCTTGGCCAGTCGTGCCATGTAAGCTATTTATGCATGGCACATTACAATCAGACCCTGGGGAGAGTCCCAGAGAATATTTTATTCCTCATTTAAATAAAAATTCATTATTTTGTACCTAATTAAAATAAGGAACATGCCAGCATTCAAAACCTAGAAGTCCCATAAACCTGATCAAATGTCTGATCTGAACTTGTGCCATAATGCTCTCTGACCTGGAAAGTGGATTTTCTTCTACTTATCATGACCCATCACAAGGGTTAAGATCCTTGAAATATCCTTCAGCATGAATTCTTCATCAGGATTGTAGATCTTCCAGTGATATAAATCAAGAGTGGGAAACAGCTTCCAAAGGGAATAATGATGCTTTAAATTGTATCAATATGCAAACTTATGGTTACCAAGGGGGAAGGAGGGGGAGGGATAAAGTAAGAGATTAGGATTGACACATACACACTACTATATATAAAATAGATAACTAATAAGAACCTACTGTAGAGCACAGGGAACTCTACTCAATACTCTGTAATGACCTATATGGGAACAGAATCTAAAAGAGTGGATATATATATACGTATAACTGATTCACTTTGCTGTACACCTGAAACTAACATAACATTGGAAATCAACTATACTCCAATAAAAATAATTCAAAAAAAGAAATGGTATATGCTTTTTTAAAAAAAAGTAATCAACACTTTTAGCTCAATAAAAGTAAATTATTTTAAGGATACATAAATAAATTGTATCAATAACATAGTGTGTTAAAAATAAGAGAGGCATGGTCCTAGTGGACAATGTGTTAACACTGTCTCCACTTCTGGACAACAAACTTTAAATAGGAAAATGACAAACTAGAGTTTGTGGAGAAAATGTGGCCAGGATATCAAGAAGACTTTAAATCTTGACATATATGGAAAACTTACAAGAACTCATGATTTGCTCCCCCACCCCAAATATTTCCTTATCAGTTTCTCATATTTCAGTAAATGACACCCCTCTTTACCAAAATACTAAAAGCCTAAGAATCAATTAGGATCTTCTTCCTAACTGAATTAAATATCAATCCTAATACTAATTATAGTATTAATGCTAATGCAATTACTGCTAATAAGCTGGGTATTACTGAATATTTATGCTTTGCCAGGCATGATGCTAGGAGGTTTACATGTATTCTCTTGCTTAATTTTCACAATTATACCTTCCATCTTTCAGATGATGAATTTAAAACTTAGAACTATTAATACAGTTGCACATATTCATAAATGGTAAAGCCAGGATTTAAACCTGACTGTCAGATTTCACAACCTGAACCAAATCCTGTCATGTCAATCTCCAAAGAACATCTTAGCTCTGCCCACTTCTGCCCTTCTTCACTGTTACTAATCTCATCAACGCCAACATCATCTCTTACCTATACTACTCTGGTAGTATCTTACTCAAGGTTGTGTTAAGTGTTTACATAGTATTATTCCAATGAATCCTGCCTATAAGATGAGTATTATATCATCCAAAGGTGAAAAAACTTAAACCAAAGAGGTTAAGTAAGATGCCCAAAGTAAACAGAAGAAAGAACGGCATATGCCATATAATACTCACTTAAATTCACTTTGGAGAGGGTCAACTGGATTACCACAGTGGAATGAAAGTAAATTAGTTTCCTCTTCCAACATTTAATAAAATTAATTGAAATAATAGTAAACATCGGCACAAAAGTAGTTATAAGTTCCAGTCAAAGAAAGAAAGGAACGTGACTGAAAGCCCTAAGCTTCAAAAACTGTTATCAAGGGAAAGAGGCAGAATCTATAAGAGCAGTACTGAAAGTTTCCTGACCAGAGACCTACTCCTGAGCCAGATGGATGAGTTGGCAAAGTTACAGAAACTCAAAAAATACCCCTGATCTGGGAGAGAAGCAAACTTAGTAGATGTAATCTTCTTCCTCTCTGACTGGGGATAAGCGATGAAATAAAGTATAAAATAGAATTAAAAACTCTTTCTAAAGGAAGTGAAGTTTCCAGGATTTACACAATTGGGAAAGTGATTTGAAGCTTAACTGTATCTCTCTAAGGAAGCAGGACACAAACCCAAGCGGAGAAAACTAACCCTGACTCAAGAAGGTGAAGGAAATCTCAAGAGAGAGAGAGTAAAGACCATATTTTCTAAAAAAGATTGCAGATTCTCAACTGAATTTTCCTGTCTTCCAAGATACCACATACCCTCAATATCTAGTCCTCAAATGGATGTTCAGATATTGTGAAAAGAGTCAGGCAAAGAAAAAAATGGAAGCCTGCATCTCATGCCTAAACATGGGCAAGATGAATAAGAAAAAAAGCCTCCAGATATGTAAAACATGTAACAACAAACATATTACTAAGTGAAAGAAACTAATCTGAAAAGGCTGCATACTGTATGATTGCAGCTATACGACATTCTAAAAAAGGCAAAACTATGAAGACTGTAAAAATATCGGTGGTTGTCAAGGGTTAGGGGAAACCAAGGGATAAATAGGCAGAGCACAGAGGGTTTTTAGGGCAGTGAAACTATCCTGTATACATGTCATTATATATTTGTAAAAACCCATAGAACATACAACACCGAGAGTGAACTCCCATGTAAACTGAATTTGGGGTGATAATGCTGTGTCAATGTAAGGTCACTGATTGTAACAAATCTGTGTGTGTGCGTGTGTAGGATATGCAGGAAATCTTTCTACTTTCTGCTCAGTTTTGTTGTGAACCTAAAACTTCTCTAAAAAAAAGAAAGTCTAAAAATGAATGAGATAAAACCCAACAAAAGGAGTAGATATGATTATTTATTAATATAAAATTTCTCTGAATTGTAGAAAAAGTTGAATCTAGATTAAAGGTGCAAGAAACGTTCTAGGAAAGGACAAAAGACCATACCCTGGTAAAATTACTGAACTTCAACTATGAATAAAGAATTTCAAGTATCCAGCGACAGCACCTCATTTAGAGGGAAGACAGTACCTCATTTAGAGGGAAGACAAATCTATCCTTAGATTTCTCAACAACAATCTTCAATGCCAGAAGACAATGCGGGGGACTTCCCTGGTGGTCCAGTGGTTAAGACTCTGCGCTCCCAATGTAGAGGGCCCAGGTTCAATCCCTGTTCAGGGAACTAGATCCCGCATGCATGCTGCAACTAAAGATCCCTCATGCCGCAACAAAGATCCCACGTGCCACAACTAAGACCCGGTGCAGCCAAAATTAAAAATAAATAAATAAAATAAATAAATAAATATTAAAAGAAAAAGAAGGCAATGGGGCACGGGCACACATTTTTAGGGAAAGAAATTATGTCCCAAGAACATTATAATAAGTCAAGAAGTTTTACAAATATACAGGAAACAAGCATTAATTCTCAAAGAGTAAAGATCTAGGGAAGACAGTCCTCCAAGCCCTTCTTGAAAGAACTACTTAACAACAAAATCCAGACAATTAAGAAATTACTCAGAACAAAGAATTCAGTAGTGGTCATGGCAAAATTCCAGGTGATGAACACTGCATTCATGTATAGAATAATACTAAGCTGCTGCCCAAATTACTGGTGCTGAACAGAATAAAATTGTTATGAATTGTAATGTATTTTGAAACGGTAAAATTTAACTAAAAATAAAACAGAAAATGGGGATGGGGTAGGAGGAAATGTGACAGAACAAATTAACTCTTTTTTTCAAGCTGTAAATGTAATCAACCCTGCCTAAAATTTAACCACATAGTTAAATAAAAGACCATAGCTCTAACACTTTAATACATTCAACATTTATTTAATCTCTAAAGAGATCGTTTAGAAAATAAAATATACTGTAATGAAGAACCATTCATCTGAATTCCTCCAGTTTCTTTTTCTTCTGTTCAAGAAAAATAAAATTGAATACTATATTCTAAAATTACATTTGTAATATAATTCTGTTTTATAAATAATTTGTAGTGGTTTGTACTGTGTCAACTCAGCTAAGCTGGACACACATTTCCCAGAATTCCTCTCCCTGTATGGTCTGGGTTCTAGTTGTCCAAACAATGAATGTGCACAAGATTTGGAAAGCAGAAGTGATGCAGAAGCCACTATTCTCTGAAGGTCATTGTGATTAGGTATAGTGATAGATACAAGGGTACTGGTTTCTAGCTTGTCCTTGATCCCCTCTGCTCTGCATCCAATTCTTCCTATTGACCAACAGCAATCCTGAATTCACCGCCAGACACTTGGTGACAGACCACTGATGCAGAAGCTACACAGAGACATAGGTCCCCACTTAATCGGATCTCCTTGGCTTTTCAGAGTGGTTGGTTGTACCTTCACATCCACAGTTGCTCCCACAACTGTGCAAGGTCTAATTCCTGTAATAAAACCTCTACCCAGTAACTCATAGAGATTTTGATTCTGATTCTTTAATTAAACCCTGTCGGATACAAATATTTTCTCTTTCTGCTATATGTGTACAAAAATATCTAGAATGACAGTCTCCTAATATGAATGATGGTTATTTCTAAATAGTTTAATTTCTGTGATTTTTAAGTATTTTTGTTATTTTATGCATTTTGGGGACTTTGTTCTCAGGAACAGACCACCACTCAGCCTGGCTCTTTCTGTGAAGATCGCTACTCAAAAGAAAACGTGTGGAATCTCTTCTCCCCACTAAACATTATCTGTCTCTGTTCTATCTTCTCAGGATTTTTTTCAGGGATTAGAAAGCTAATTCCTACTAAACTGTAATAATTATAGGGCCTACCGTATTATTTCTCCCAGACAACATGTTTGCAATTAGTGTAAACTAACTTTCAGCATCTTAACCCCAAGAAAAACTGGATGGGATTCCAGATAAGATAGTTGGCAAGTATTTCACTTATGAAAGCACTTGCTTATGAATTAAAAACAAGGCAGGTCCTCCCTGAATTCAGAGGGGGATGCACAGTCATTAATAACCTACTGTGATGAATGCTTAGGTGAGAATTGAACTAAGTGCAACAAGGTAATTGGTTTTCAGAATTTGAGGATTTTAGAATTTTGCCATGATGATTCTGAAAGGCAGAGAAAGAATATAAACAGTGACCAGTTTCTTAAAAAGTATTTGTCACAGTTAGGTGCTCGATAAATATTTGTTGACTTCATAGATGAAACTAGTTAGAATTCAGGCATTCAAAATTTGTTAAGTCTGCATACCTCAGAGTTAGCATTTCCTAAACTGTAAGCATGAAAGGGGTATTTTGCCCGAACAAAGTACCAAGTTCAAAAGAACTTATGAAACATTCACTTAAACACAATTTAACAGGTATCTTTAAATAGCAGGGATTCTCAGTATTTCCAAGGTAGAGTCTCTAAATTTGGTGACAATGGGATAGAGACATTTTGTTTTTGCATTTGTTTGTGTTATTTTCCTAAGGACCTATACAATCTTGAAGTAGTTCAGAGACCAAAATTTAGCAGAGGAATTGTATGCTCCTCTGTTTCTCTTCATAGGTGGCTTTGTCTGTGGATATTTCAGCGGTGATGCAGACACTGCAAGTTGGAACAACTGTTTTGCAAATATTATAGAGTACACATAAGTCCACAAGGATAAAATTAATTAACATTCAATTATTGCGCTACCTTTTAAAAATTTCTATTATAATTTTTAGCATAACTTTTAGATGTTAATGGATATTTCACAAACATAACAATGGAACACATGGAAGAATGAGCAGAAGCATCTATCTTGCCTTCTGTACAATGAAACTGCATTTTCTATTTTCTTTGTGAACTAACAATAATCATAGATAACATTTTTATGAGAAGCTAGCAGCGTCATCTGTCTGCTCAGGAGGTATGAAAGCAAGAGAGCTATATATTATTCTTAGAAAAACTTGATATTTTAATAAAAACCTTCTCTTGATTCTTACTTTTCAATAAAGTTCTGTGCTGTGAGAGCAAAGATCGTTTCACCATAATATAAGTACACACGAGCTACATTCCTATTGGCTCAACACAAACATATTTATACTCTTGATATACAAACAGCTAGTCTTCATTCCTTTCCATGCACAAAATTTATCAAGGAAACGATAGCATCATTAAATTAAGCTATAAATGGCAAATGAAATGACTTATTGTATTCATTTTCCTTATTTGTAAAATTAGGGGTTTGAGTTTATCATTATGTCTAAGATTCCATTCAATTGTAACATGATTAGTTCCGTTATACTTTTTAAAACAGTGAAATTATGTTGTACAGTCTATGGGATTGGACAAATGTATAATGACATATATCCATTATTATAATATCATATAGAGTATTTTCTCTCCCCTAAAAAAAATCCTCTGTGCTCTGCCTATTCATCTGTCTCCAAGCCACCACCCATGGAAACCACTTATCTTTTTAATGGTTCCATAGTTTTCCTTTTCCAGAATGTTATACTGAAGAACACTTTGATTTCCACGAGCAGTGAATAAGAGTTCCTGTTGCTCCACATTCTCCCAGCATGTGGTGGTGTTGGTGTTTTGGATTTTGGCCATCTAACGGGTTTTAATGATATCTCATTTTTGTCTTAATTTGTAATTCCCTAATAACATATGATGTGGAATATCTTTGCATATGCTTATTTGCCATCTGTATATTTTCTTCGGTGAGATGTCTGTTCAGGTCTTTGGTCCATTTTTTAATTGAGTTGTTCACTTTCTTATTGTTGACCTTTAAGAGTTCTTTGTATATTTTGATTAATAGTTCTTTATTAGATGTGTATTTTGCGAATATTTTTTCCCAGTCTATAGCTTGTCTTCTCATTCTCTTGATATTGTATTTTACAGAGCAGAAGTTTCTAATTTACATGAAGTCTAGCTTATCAATTTATTCATTCATGGATTATGCCTTTGGTGTTGTATGTAAAACATAACTGCACTAAACTTGTTTATTAACTGTAATAGTTTCTTGGTTATTTAGGATTTTCTATACATAAGATCATGCCATCTGCAAACAGAGATAGTTTTACTCCTTCCTTTCCAATCTCAATGTCTTTTATTTATTTTTCTTCCCTAATTGAGCTAATTAGAACAACCTTCACTACAATGCTGAATAGAAGCAAGAATGAACATTCCATTTTTTTGTTTCTGATCTTAGCTTTCTGTCTTTTGCCATTAAGTATGTTAGCTATGGGTTTTTCATAGATGCCCTTCACAGGAGTTCCCTTCTATTTTTACTTTGTTGAGTGCTTTTATCAAGAAAGTGTGTTAGATTACGGCAATGCTTTTTCTGCATCAATTGGGATGGTAATGTGGTTTTTGTCCTTTACTGTATTTATATGGTTTATCAAACTGACTAATTTTTATATGTTCAACCAATCTTGAATTCTTGGAATAAATCCCACTTGTTTGTGAGATATATATATCTATATATCGATATATAGACATATAGATATATCCGGGTTCAATATGCTAGTATTTTGTTGTGGATTTTTATAACTATATTCATAAGGGAAATTTTTCTATAGTTTTCTTTTCATGTGACACCTTTTCTGATTTTGGTATCAGAATAATATTGGCTTCATAAAATGAGCTGTCATGTGTTCTATTTTTTGGAAGTTTGCCAAGGACTGGTGTTAACTCTTTAGATGTTTGGTAGAATTCTAGCCCTGGCCATTTCTTTGTGGGAAGTTTTTGATTACTAATTAAATCTCTTTGTTATAGGTCAATTAGGATTTTCCATTTCTTCTTGAATCAGATTCAGTAGTTTGTGCCTTTCTCAGAATTTTTCCATTTCCTCTAGGTTATCTATTTTTTCTTGGCATACAACTGTTCATAGTATCCTTTATAATATCTTTTATTTCTGTAAAGTCAGTAATCATGCCTCTCTTTCATTCCTGATTTTAGAATTTGCTCATCTATTTTTCTTCATCTAGCTAACGATCTGTCAATTTTGTTGATATTTCAAAGAACAAACCTGAGGTTTTGATTTTCTCTATTCCTTTTCTATTCTGTATTTCATTTATTTATTCTCTAATCCTCTTTCCTTCTGCTTGAAGTTTGGTTTTCTTTTTCCATTTTCTTAAGGTGGAAGGTTAGGTTATTGATTTGAAATCTTTTTTCTTTTATAATATAGGGATTTATAGCTATGTATTTCATTCTGAACACTGCGTTGACGGCTGCATTCCATAAATTTTCGTTATGCTGTGTTTTTATTTTCCATAATCTCAATGCATTTCCTAATTTCCCTTGTCATTTCTTCTTTTTCCTCCTGATTACTTAGGACTGTTCTTAATTTCCACATATTTGTGAATTTCTCCAAAGATTATTCTTGATCACAATGCAACGGATGTCATTATGTTTGGTCTGATTATTTATGTAGGTGCAACAAGAGTAATAATTAACCATAAGGTTCCTTGAGCAATAATATTAGTAAATTAAGTCCACAGACCTTCTGTCTAAAAATATTTAAAAGGAATTTTGGATTGGACTTATAAAATTATCTACTTTTGTCATTATATTCTAGGGCTAGGAAACTAAGCCTAACATACTTTCCTCCAAAGTTCACCTGCAGTACCTATAATTTGAGTTATGTCCTCTCTCTTGAGGTCCCCCAGATTTGCTAAGGTCTACTGCCTGACAGAAATTGACCTTCTTCAGCACTTATAAGACTGAGGCCCTATATAAGCCATGTACCAAACCAGTTTTCTTGGGAGGACTTAGTAAGCATTGGATACATATATAAAGTCAATTTCTTTAGTGAGATTTCCATACTTGATCAGATTACTATAATTTTTAAATGTGACACTCAAGATATGGCATGGCCTTGGTTGAACAAGTGATATATCCAATTATACCCTGGGAAAAACGGGGACAGTTTCTATTTGAGCCTGTGTAAATAATTATAATCCCATGAAAAGTAACAAGTCTCAGTAAAAATGTTTTTTGAATTGGGAGAGGGATTCAGTGAGATGCAAATACCGCTAAAGATATGTTCAGTTTACAGAATCATAAACTACTAAATTTAGAGTTAAGAACAGCTTGAGAAGAAAAGGGCTTCTTCAAATATCGAAAAAAAGAAAACCCAAAATGGTATCAACATCATTCCAAACAAACAACCACAGTTATATTTTCCTCATGAGATTATTTAGTCCTGTGTCATTAATTTCTCTGATCTTATCAGCAATCTGCATTCATGAAATACATCTGTTTATAGACTAAAAAGATTCCTATAATTCCTAACAGTCCATAGCACATCTTGAAAGTTGTCTAAGCATCATCAGCTCGAAGTCTTACCCAAGAGTGTATTCCCTGCAGTATCAGTAGTTCATGGTACACGGTAAAGTCCTTCCTACAGCCCCTGAGACTGTTTTGGTTTTACAGATTTTAGCCTGAAGCGTTATAGCAGAGCCTTCATGAAAGCAACAGGGGAAAGGATAAAACTGTGTGATAATAAGACTGGATGGCCATGGTTAATTTATCAAGGTAACCAATAATATAAGAATGCGGAAGAGTAAAATTCTCTACTGGGGTGCAGTAAATAACTATTTCATAAAGGATCCCCCTGAAAGTAATATTATATTGTGGACTATGAAGGCATTGACAAATCTCTGAAGTATCTGTATTAATAAAAATTTACTTATACAAACTTAACCTTGGGAAGGCTGAACATGTCTTCTGATTTGGAAATTCTTCCCATGAAATTTTCACAATACCGTTGAGCTAATGAAGAAATATGGAGTTATTAAAAAAAACCCTAATTATTTCTGGCATCCCTTTTTGATAAAGTGAAATAGCAAATCTTTGTGCTTTTCCAGGGGCCATCTGGGAAATCTCTAAGATAGTTTTAGCTGTTAAAGGTATCCTAAAATTTTCATTTATTTTTTAATGTCGGTTTTAATATTGGGAAGGCATAAATGAAAGAGTTTTCAAAGGAGATTTGGTCCCTTTATTAAGATAAATCATGGATTTCTCAAAGAGAAAACCATACCTCTGAGCCAAGCAATCCACCCTGACTTGTTCCTATAATAAACACGGACAAAGCCAGGTTTTATTGGTGGGGGACAAATACTGTAAATCTATCTGTTTTTCCTCCTCCCTCCCTCCATTTCTCTTTCCTTCTTTCCTTCATAAAAGTAATATTATACAAAGTAATAATAATAAAGAATATAATCAAGTCAACAAAAATCAAATAATATTATTCTGGTGAGATTTGGAACCTGTGTTATCTGGGCAGATTAAAAGGAAGGTAAAGAATAACATCTAATAACATTGTTGTTAGGAGTTCTAAGACAAATTTATCACTTAAACAGAGAGAAAGACGAATTCCAGCTTTCCACTAAGATGCTATTTGGCAATGAAGGTTTCACAGGCTTTTTTTTCTTACAATTAAACCCACCAAAACCAAGCCAACTTTGTCAAAATTTAAATACATTTTGTTGTTTTTTTCATACTTAGTATTTTAGCTATTATAAACAAAGACAAATGAAAATTCCCTCTTGGCAAACCTTTTCAACTTTCTATATACATTCTACGACAATTTAGGCAATGATAAAAAGAATCCCATTTCCCCTTGCAGAAAACCTTATTTAACTTACAATTGCAAAAAAGCACTTGCATTTATCTGTATTGCTTCTTGCACAGTCTGAACCACATACAATAACCAAAGAAACTAACTTATATTTTTACAGAAAAATTAAAAATGGGTAGATATTTGAGGACTTTCTGTCCTCTATAAGCATTCCAGCAGACTATCAAAGCTCATAAATACAAGTTGTACAACTCTCTACAGCCACTCACATCTCTTTCACATCTAGTTAAAAATGACAAAAAGGAACATTTACATGACTCATTATTCATGTTCATTAACATGACTCAAAGATATAGCTGCTCTAGAGCATAATAGAAGAAAACGTTTCAAGAGTAAAAGTATATTAGCTTTGTAATCAATTTTTCAGTATTCATTCTTAAAAATTGTCTTGATATCTAATAATTATCCATAAATTAAATCAATTTAAGATTAGTCCAAGATTTTTAATGAATAAGGATATTTAAAATTATGTTTAACTTCCTCAGGAGAACGTACGGCATGCCTCAGGCTGGTGAAACGTCCAGCAGATCTCTGCACCGCAGGCTTGCCCCGCATCCGTACCCCTCCCTCCCCCTGACCTGAGTGAGCCAAAGCCCCCAATCAGCTGCTCCTTTAACCCTGTCCTGTCTGAGCAAAGAACAGACGCCCTCAGGTGACCTACACACATAGGAGGGGCCAAATCCAAAGCTGAACTCCGGGAGCTGTGTGAACAAAGAAGACAAAGGGAAATCTCTCCAGCATCCTCAGGAGCAGCGGATTAAATCTCCACAATCAACGTGATGTACCCTGCATCTGTGGAATACCTGAATAGACAACAAATCATCCCAAATTGAGGAGGTGGACTTTGAGAGCAAGATATATTATTTTTCCCCTTTTCCTCTTTTTCTGAGTGTGTATGTGTATGCTTGTGTGTGAGATTTTGTCTGTAAAGCTTTGCTTTCACCATTAGTCCTAGGGTTCTGTCCATCCTTTTTTTAAAATTTTTTCTTAAAAATTATTTTTTATTTTAAAAACTTTATTTTATTTTATCTTACTTCTTTTTATCCTCTTTGTTTCTTTCTATTTTTTCTCCCTTTTATTCTGAGCCGTGTGGATGAAAGGCTCTTGGTGCTGCAGCCAGGAGTCAGTGCTGTGCCTCTGAGGTGGGAGAGCCAACTTCAGGAAACTGGTCCACAAGAGACCTCCCAGCTCCACGTAATATCAAACGGCGAAAATCTCCCAGAGATCTCCATCTCAACAACAACACCCAGCTTCACTCAACGACCAGCAAGCTACAGTGCTGCACACACTATGCCAAACAATTAGCAAGACAGGAACACAGCCCCATCCATTAGCAGAGAGGCTGCCTAAAATCATAATAAGGCCACAGACACCCCAAAACACACCACCAGACGTGGACCTGCCCACCAGAAAGACAAGATCCAGCCTCATCCACCAAAACACAGGCACTAGTCCCCTCCACCAGGAAACCTACACAACCCACTGAAGCAACATTAGCCACTGGGGACACACACCAAAAACAATGGGAACTAAGAACCTGCAGCCTGCGAAAAGGAGACCCCAAACACAGTAAGATAAGAAAATGAAAAGACAGAAAAACACACAGCAGATGAAGGAGCAAGATAAAAACCCACCAGACCTAACAAATGAAGAGGAAATAGGCAGTCTACCTGAAACAGAATTCAGAATAATGATAGTAAAGATGATCCAAAACCTTGGAAACAGCATAGAGAAAATGCAGGAAACATTTAACAAGGAACTAGAAGAACTGAAGAGGAAACAAGCAACGATGAACAACACAATAAATGAAATGAAAAATACTCTAGATGAGATCAATAGCAGAATAACTGAGGCAGAAAAACGGATAAGTGACCTGGAGGATAAAATAGTGGAAATAACTACTGCAGAGCAGAATAAAGAAAAAAGAATGAAAAGAATTGAGGACAGTCTCAGAGACCTCTGGGACAACAATAAACACACCAACATTCGAATTACAGGGGTTCCAGAAGAAGAAGAGGAAAAGAAATGGATTGAGAAAATATTTCAAGAGATTATAATTGAAAACTTCCCTAATATGGGAAAGGAAATAGTTAATCAAGTCCAGGAAGCACAGAGTCTCCCATACAGGATAAATCCAAGGAGAAACACGCCAAGACACATATTAATCAAACTATCAAAAATTAAATACAAAGTAAACATGTTAAAAGCAGCAAGAGAAAAACAACAAATAACACACAAGGGAATCCCCATAAGGTTAACAGCGGATCTTTCAGCACAAACTCTGCAAGCCAGAAGGCAGTGGCAGGACATATTGAAAGTGATGAAGGAGAAAAACATGCAACCAAGATTACTCTACCCAGCAAGGATCTCATTCAGATTTGATGGAGACATTAAAACCTTTACAGACAAGCAAAAGCTGAGAGAGTTCAGCACCACCAAACCAGCTTTACAACAAATGCTAAAGGAACTTCTCTAGGCAACAAACAGAAGAGAAGGAAAAGACCTACAATAACAAACCCAAAACAATTACAAAAATGGGAATAGGAACATACATATCGATAATTACCTTAAATGTAAATGGACTAAATGCTCCCACCAAAAGACACAGATTGGCTGAACGGATACAAAAACAAGACCCATATATTTGCTGTCTACAAGAGACCCACTTCAGACCTAGAGACACATACAGACTGAAAGTAAGGGGATGGAAAAAGATATTTCATGCAAATGGAAACCAAAAGAAAGCTGGAGTAGCAATTCTCATATCAGACAAAATAGACTTTAAAATAAAGTCTATTAGAAGAGACAAGGAAGGACACTACATAATGATCAAGGGATCGATCCAAGAAGAAGATATAACAATTGTAAATATTTATGCACCCAACATAGGAGCACCTCAATACATAAGGCAAATACTAACAGCCATAAAAGGGGAAATCGACAGGAACACATTCATGGTAGGGGACTTTAACACCCCACTTTCACCAATGGACAGATCATTCAAAACGAAAATAAATAAGGAAACACAAGCTTTAAATGATACATTAAACAAGATGGACTTAATTGATATTTATAGGACATTCCATCCAAAAACAACAGAATACACATTTTTCTCAAGTGCTCTGGAACATTCTCCAGAATAGATCATATCTTGGGTCAGAAATCTAGCCTTGGTAAATTGAAAAAAATTGAAATCGTATCAAGTATCGTTTCTGACTACAACGCTATGATACTAGATATCAAGTACAGGAAAAGATCCATAAAAAATACGAACACATGGAGGCTAAACAATACACTACTTAATAATGAAGTGATCACTGAAGAAAGCAAAGAGGAAATCAAAAAATACCTAGAAAAAAATGACAATGGAGACATGATGACCAAAAGCCTATGGGATGCAGCAAAAGCAGTTCTAAGAGGGAAGTTTATAGCAGTACAATCCTACGTTAAGAAACAGGAAACATCTCAAATAAACAACCTAAACTTGCACCTAAAGCAAGTAAAGAACAAAACAACCCAAAAGTTAGCAGAAGGAAAGAAATCATAAAGATCAGATCAGAAATAAATGAGAAAGAAATGAAGGAAACAATAGCAAAGATCAATAAAACTAAAAGCTGGTTCTTTGAGAAGATAAACAAAACTGATAAACCGTTAGCCAGACTTATCAAGATAAAAAGGGAGAAGACTCAAATCAATAGAATTAAAAATGAAAAAGGAGAAGTAACAAGTGACACTGCAGAAAAACAAAGGATCATGAGACATTACTACAAGCATCTCGATGCCAATAAAATGGACAACCTGGAAAAAAATGGACAAATACTTAGAACTGTACAACCTGCCGAGACTGAACCAGGAAGAAACAGAAAATATGAACAGACCAATCACAAGCACTGAAATTGAAAATGTGATTAAAAATATTCCAACAAACAAAAGCCCAGGACCAGATGGCTTTACAGGCGAATTCTATCAAACATATAGAGAAGAGCTAACACCTATCCTTCCCAAACTCTTCCAAAATATAGCAGAGGGAGGAACACTCCCAAACTCATTCTACGAGGCCACCATCACCTTGATACCAAAACCAGACAAGGATGTCACAAAGAAAGAAAACTACAGGCCAATATCACTGATGAACATATATGCAAAAATCCTCAACAAAATACTAGCAAACAGAATCCAACAGTACATTAAAAGGATCATACACCATGATCCAGTGGGGTTTATTCCAGGAATACAAGGATTCTTCAATATGCAAGGATTCTTCAGTATATACAAATCAGTCAACGTGATACACCATATTAACAAATTGAAGGAGAAAAACCAGATGATCATCTCAATAGATGCAGAGAAAGCTTTTGACAAAATTCAACACCAATTTATGATAAAAACTCTCCAGAAAGTAGGCATAGAGGGAACTTTCCTCAACATAATAAAGGCCAGATATGACAAACCCACAGCCAACATCGTCCTCAATGGCGAAAAACTGAAACCATTTCCACTACGATCAGGAACAAGAGAAGCTTGCCCACTCTCACCACTCTTACTCAACATAGTTTTGGAAGTTTTAGCCACAGTAATCAGAGAAGAAAAAGAAATAAAAGGAATCCAAATCAGAAAAGAAGAAGTAAAGCTGTCACTGTTTGCAGACGACATGATACTATACATAGAGAATACTAAAGATGCTACCAGAAAACTATTAGAGCTAATCAATGAATTTGGTAAAGTACCAGGATACAAAATTAATGCACAGAAATCTCTGGCATTCTTATACACCAATGATGAAAAATCTGAAAGTGAAATTAAGAAACCACTCCCATTTACAATTGCAACAAAAAGAATAAAATAACTAGGAATAAACCTACCTAAGACCTGTATGCAGAAAATTATAAGACACTGATGAAAGAAATTAAAGATGATACAAATAGATGGAGATATACTCCATGTTCTTGGATTGGAAGAATCAACATTGTGAAAATGAGTCTACTACCCAAAGCAATCTACAGATTCAATGCAATCCCTATCAAAATACCAATGGCATTTTTCACAGAACTAGAACAAAAAATTTCACAGTTTGTCTGGAAACACAAAAGACCCTGAATAGCCAAAGCAATCTTGAGAACGAAAGACAGAGCTGGAGGAATCAGGCTCCCTGACTTCAGACTATATTACAAAGCTACAGTAATCAAGACAGTATGGTACTGGCACAAAAACAGAAATTAGATCAATGGAACAGGATAGAAAGCCCAGAGATAAACCCATGCACATATGGTCACCTCATCTTTGATAAAGGAGGCAAGAATATACAGTGGAGAAACGACAGCCTCTTCAATAAGTTGTGCTGGGAAAACTGGACAGCTACATGTAAAAGTATGAAATTAGAACAGTCCCTAACACCATACACAAAAATAAACTCAAAATGGATTAAAGGTCTAAATGTAAGGCCAGACACCGTCAAACTCTTAGGGGAAAACATAGGCAGAATACTCTATGACATAAATCACAGCAAGATCCTTTTTGACCCACCTCCTAGAGAAATGGAAATAAAAACAAAAATAAACAAATGGGACCTAATGAAACTTCAAAGCTTTTGCATAGCAAAGGAACCCATAAACAAGACCAAAAGATAAACCTCAGAATGGGAAAAAATATTTGCAAATGAAGCAACTGACAAAGGATTAATCTCCAAAATTTATAAGCAGCTCATGCAGCTCAATAACAAAAAAACAAACAACTCAATCCAAAAATGGGCAGAAGACCTAAGTAGACATTTCTCCAAAGAAGATATAAAGATTGCCAATAAACACGTGAAAGAATGTTCAACATCATTAATCATTAGAGAAATGCAAATCAAAACTACCATGAGATATCATCTCACACCAGTCAGAATGGCCATCATCAAAAAATCTAGAAACAATAAATGCTGGAGAGGGTGTGGAGAAAAGGGAACACTCTTTCACTGTTGGTGGGAATGTAAATCGATATAGCCACTATGGAGGACAGTATGGAGGTTCCTTAAAAAACTACAAATAGAACTACCATATGACCCAGCAATCCCACTACTGGGCATATACCCTGAGAAAACCGTAATTCAAAAAGAGGCATGTACCAAAATGTTCATTGCAGCTCTATTTACAATAGCCCGGAGATGGATACAACCTAAGTGTCCATCGACAGACGAATGGATAAAGAAGATATGGCACATATATACAATGGAATATTACTCAGCCATAAAAAGAAACGAAATTGAGCTATTTGTAATGTGGTGGATAGACCTAGAGTCTGTCATAGAGAGTGAAGTAAGTCAGAAAGAGAAAGACAAATACCGTATGCTAACACATATATATGGAATTTAAGAAAAAAATGACATGAAGAACCTAGGGGTAAGACAGGAATAAAGACACAGATATACTACAGAATGGACTTGAGGATACGGGCAGGGGGAATGGTAAGCTGTGACAAAGCGAGAGAGATGCATGGACATATATACACTACCAAACGTAAGGTAGATAGCTAGTGGGAAGCAGCCGCATAGCACAGGGAGATCAGCTACGTGTTTTGTGACCAGCTAGAAGGGTGGGATAGGGAGGGTGGGAGGGAGGGAGACGCAAGAGGGAAGAGATATGGGAACATATGTATATGTATAACTGATTCACTTTGTTAAAAAGCAGAAACTAACACACCATTGTAAAGCAATTATACTCCAATAACGATGTTAAAAAAATAATTATGTGTAAGCTTTCAAACTACGAAATATAATTATTGTTAATATAAAAAGTTTGTGAGACAAAAAAAGTTTGTGAGAATAATTAAACAATTTAGGTGAGCACAAATTTATATTTTTCATAATTTTAATTATGTAGGAGTAATATAAGTTTGATTATTAAACCAATATTAGAAGTTTAGAGAGTTCAGAATAACTATTCTCTTTATGAGGGAAAACAAATCAAACTCTTATTAAAATTATAAAATGATATCATATGATATCCCTTATATGTGGAATGTAAAAAATGATACAAATGAACTTATTTACGAAACAGAGTCACAGACTTAGGAAACAAATGTATGGTTACCAAAGGGGAAAGGTAGCAGGGGAGGGATAAATTAGCCGGTTGAAATTAACATATACACTACTATATATAAAATAGATAATCAACAAGGACCTGCTGTATAGCACAGGGAACTCTGCTCAATACTCTGTAATAACCTATATGGAAAAAGAATCTGAAAAAGAATAGATATATGTACATATATAACTGAATAACTGTGCTATACACATGAAACTAACACAGCACTGTAAATCAACTATACTCCGATATAAACATTCAAAAAAATATAAAATGTACACTTGTATTATACCACATTTTGATAAACTCAGAGAAAAGCTGCATAACTATCATTTTTAAACCAAAATTGTTAATTTAGTCAAATGTGTCTAATGATTAATCTTTATTATGTGAACTTGGAGTTTTAAAATGTTTCTAAACTTCTAAAATATTAGAAGTTCACTTTCTTTGTTTCCTGTGTATTTGAGGGATTTCAATGGATATAAGCACTTATTTACAGAAGAAAATATATATCCATTATTCATCCCACAGACATCACCAAATGGTCAGATGATAAAACCGAAGTCCCAATTATTGCTGCCACCAGTGAGAATAACTTATTGGCCATATAATAACCAGAAACGAAAATAAAAAATCAGTAGGAAAAACAAAGAAAGCAAAACAAAAGTAAGTAAACAAAAATAGAGAAAAAACAAATACAAAGCTCTATCACTACTTGGGATTTATTTTGAGAGCCAAGAAAAGACCTAACTGGGATGAAGCTGTTCATGAGGTATATATATTTCCCCAGCAATGCAGTTTACTTGGCTCCATGGGATGAGGCTACATGGGCATCTCAGTGGATGACCTATAAAATTATTAAGTATATTTTTCCAAAAGACCAACCAGAACTCTTACACATACATAAAATAAATGTGTCAAATATTTCCTGTAATTCATTAATTAGGGAAACAGTAACATGATAAAACCAGTCCAAAGAACATTTGAGAAGCTACGTATTAATAGGCAATATTACAATGTGATTCCTGAGTTAGAAACCAAACTGGCTAATGACCTACGTGGCCATAAACTGAAACTTCTGGGGATGGAATCACCAAATAAAATATAGGATGCAGAGTTAAATGTGAATTTCAGATGAACGGTGAATAATTTTTTCAGTATCAAGTCCTAAATATTGCATGCATATTTATTTGCTAAATATGGCAACTCTATAACGGAATTATCTGTTCCATTAGACAGAAATTATTTGCATTTCTTCCGGATAAAAATTTACAAATTAGTCTCTGCCTCTCTAGAGATATAAGAAGGCCCAGACAATATAAAGTCAAGCCCAAAATTGCACTAAAAGAATAATAATAATCTCTTTTACCAAAATTTAGTAATTAAACTTGAGGTTTCCAAGTTTTAGATAATTTTCCCAGTGAAGCACAAGTAAAAACCTTAAACTGGAAAATACTGTTTATTACAAAGTAACACTGGGAATTAAGATGTAAAATGACAAGCATATAGACTGTTTCCTTAACTCTCTTTATATTCAATTTGAGAAAGCTTTGGTAATTTCTTTTTCCAGAGTACTGTTTCATGCAGGTATTCTGATATTGCCACAAACGCAGGTTGGAAGGGTTATTTTTAGCCTTATGGCTTTTTCAACTGTAGAACAATATTTGCTTCCAGAAAAGAAAGCAAAACAAACTTTACAATCAGATAAGAGGGCAAAACTTGCTCACAAGTATTACTTGAATAAGGTCAGTAGCTGTATTCCCCCACTGTGTTCACCTCTCTCTAAAGCAGACCAAGATAAGCCATTCTACATTTCTAAAATATGAGTCTATCCCTCAAGGAATCATCCTAACCGCCAGGAAACTATATAAGAACTATATAAATTTGATTTTGAAGGAAAAGTTAGTGAGCAAATGATCTTAGTTGCAAAAGAAGAAATCTTCCCAGTAGCTATGCAGACAGAAATATTCATATGATAACTATATAAAATGATCCCTCCAATGCAATCTGGCTATTGTTATGTATTCATTCATTTATTAAAGATTTATTGAGCTCTACATACGCGTTGGACACAGGTGATACCACTACAAACAACAAACAAGTTGGACCCCTACCTTTGTGAGCTGATGTCTACTTGGCATTTGCATGAAGAGAGAAAACAAATAAAAAACTGGTAAACTGAAGCTAAGTAACCAAACTATAATAAATTCTCTCTACAAAAGGATTTTAGAACTTAAAATTTAATTATATATTGTGAAATATTGACAGTTTAGTGGAAAGCTGATACTAGCTTGACAATGGAATTGTGATTTTTGTTTGCTGGTTTAAACTTTTGCAATCCAGGAAGCAATGTCAAAACCAATAACATCAGACAAAGGGCCGCTTGAGAGACGCAAATAATAAAAATATGAATTTTAAAAAGAGAAGGAGAAACTCCAAATATTAGGAAGGCAACAGTGTTTGTATTCACAATTATAAACGTAATGATTAGTCCTGAATGATCTTATAAAGTAGAAACTCAGCAGGTAAGAATGGGTTTTGTTCAGATACCATTATTCAAATAATGACGAGTTTGGTAAGGTGACTGCCAGAATCAATTGGGGAAAAATTCAAAATGTACAGAAGTACTTCATCCTCCAGATTCAAATACCCTTTTGGTGGCTGTAACACCTACCTGCCTATCCAAAATGGATTCTCCCCTTATGAGAACACAGATTTTATTGAGAGAGTGCTGTGTCCATTAATGCTCCCCTCTCCAGACTTCTGTAGCTATACTTGACTCTGTGACTCGGTATCTTGAGATAAACACAGAAATCTGCTGGGTGGAACATTTAGGAAATCTACAGTTTTCCTGAAAAGAGACAAATCTAGCTGACATGTGTTTTGCTCTTTACCATTCTCCCTTCTTCTTGCCTGGTATGGGGAATAATAGCTTTTAAAGGGAATGCCAATGTCTTTCCACCATGAGGAACAAAATCTTACTCCAAGATTGGAGGATCAGGAGGCAAAAAGGAACCCGAGTCAAAATGACTTCCTTGAGCAGCTACACTTCCCCTGGGTAGCTTATCTCTGAATTTCTTGGTCAGTGAGAAAAAAATAGGTAAACTCCTATTTAGGCAAGACACATAATTTGTTTTCTCTTAATTGTAGCTGAATCCAGTCCTAAAAGTATCATAGAAGTGGAGGGAGAAGAAGAAGGGGGAACATGAATAAGTATTGAATATATTTTGAAATCGCCCCCTGGAGAATTCTAATATGAACCTTATCCTGCTCTATAAACAGGGGCTGTTCACGTACCTGTCATTGAGACACATGCATATACGTCAACTGTATCTGAAAGGTTCCTTCTAACCCAGGGTCTTAAAATGAAAAATTTAAATGGAATCCATCTCATGGAAATAATTATTCACAGTGTACTAAATAATGTGCATTTTCTCTCTCTCCCTTTCCTTCTTCTTCTCCCTCTTTCTAGATTTTTCTATCTACACACATATTACTGAAGTATAATTTTCAAAGATTTTAAATTATAACTCATGTCAAAAATTTTATTTAAAAAATTAATTAATGAAGGAACCAATAAAATGTTAAGATTGATTCAAAGAACATTTGAGGAGCTAACTAATTGTAGGCAATGTAATAAGGAATGTTAGGATAAGATTGCTGGGTTAAATACAAAAGTGGTAATTATCTACAGAGCAATAAACTGTAAGCTGTGACATCACCCTTTCTACAAGACAGAAATTATTTGCACCTCTACTGGATGAAAATGTGCAATTTAACATGTAACCTCACTGCATCCAGATTCTTTAATCGATAGTCTTGATAGTATATTTGTGTACAAGATATACAAATTATATCTCATATAAATATGTAAATATAAAATAAATATATATTTAAATATAATACATTTGAATATAAATATATGATAAATATAAATATATAATAAATATATGAGATATAATTATTAACAAGTATTGCTGTGGTGTAAATGGTATTGACTACAATCCAGACTTTCTGGGAGCTAGAAAAAGCCTCAGCTGAAGGAAATGTTATGTCCTGATTTGCTTCTATCCTTGTTTTGGTTCTTTGTTATCCACTGATCCTTATCTGTATCACAGCTCAGTTTACCATCCATGACCTTCTACAGGGAAAAGATCTCTTTGGTTGCCTCAGAGAAAATTCCATTGACATCTTAGTTGTACTGTAAGCAACTGCTCAAAAGTGGAGACTATATAACAGACTATGCCCATTGCATTTTTCTATACAGTTTCTATTACCTCTGTAGCTCAATTGCTAATTGTTACTTAGCATATATATAACAATTCTGTTAATTAATATGGAATTTGTCAATTCCAACTCACGCTTTGCAAAACAGGCTAACTGTAGTTACATTTTATATATAGGTAGGTGCCTTTTTCTCTCAGTTGTTGGTGCAAAACTTGAAGAGACCACCCTGGATTTTGAAGGAACAAAATTTTGTTAGGGAATACTGCCTCAAAACTTCCCACTCATTGTTTAAAATACCATAGCCCCGGTGACGAGGGTGGGAGGTGGCCGAGAGTCGAAGTCGATGGCCAAGGGGAGCGAGTTCCCCTTGGATGAAATTTGACGTGGACCCTGGGTTCCCAATTGGGGGACCACCACGGTCTTGGGTGCACGGGCTGCGACTGGCTTTTTTTTTTTTTTTTTTTGGCGGGAGGGCAGATTGGGGTGGGGTGAGGATGAGGGAGAACTGCCAAGGGCTTTCCCCGAGCCGCAAAGTCTCATGGCTCGCCACCACCTGCGCGGGCTTCCGGCTGAGCCCCGGGCTCGGGCCCCGCACGCAGCCGAGGTCAGAGGGCAAGCTTGCGGCAACCCCAGGGCACGCGGGCAGCGGGGCAGCGGTGGCGGGGCATGTGCGGCTCCGTGCGCAGCTTCCCAAACATGGCGGCGGTGGTGTGAAGGCCGGTACCGGCTCACTGGACCAGTGTGACAGAATTTCGCTCTTTTCGCCGACGAGACTCGAGCAAAGAACACCAGAGAGGGATACCATGGGGCGAGCAGTGAATGAAGAGTCAGTGGATGCAAAGAAGGAGAATCAAGAGAAAGCTCCTCAGTCAGGCACATCTTCTGTGCAAAATGATGATTTTCACTGGGAAAATTACTTGAAAGAGACTGGATCTTTAAATGCTCCTTCAGAGTGTTTCAGACAGTCCAAGATTCCACCAGCTAATGACTTCAAAGTTGGTATGAAACTGGAAGCCCATGACCCTTGCAATATGATTTCAATATGTATCGCCACAGTCGTTGGAATTACTGGTGCCGGGCTACATTTAAGACCGGATGGTAGTGACAACAGAAATGATTTTTGGCGGCTTGTTGATTCTCCGGACATACAGCCTGTTGGGACATGTGAAAAGGAGGGGGACTTACTTCAGCCTCTACTGGGGTACCAGATGAACATATCATCTTGGCCAATGTTCCTCTT
Organism: Orcinus orca; assembly: GCF_937001465.1. Lineage (NCBI taxonomy): Eukaryota > Metazoa > Chordata > Mammalia > Artiodactyla > Delphinidae > Orcinus > Orcinus orca. The sequence continues at coordinate 19,804,999 of NC_064580.1, forward strand.
GCGAACACTGAGTGGATCTGAAATGGCACCTGCAACATTCTTTAAGAAGGAACCACCAAAGCCACCTCTAAATAATTTTAAAGTGGGAATGAAACTTGAAGCTATAGACAGAAAGAACCCTTATCTGATCTGCCCTGCAACTACTGGAAATGTTAAAGGAGATGAAGTTTATATCACATTCGATGGCTGGAGTGGAGCTTTTGATTATTGGTGCAAGTATGACTGTCGAGATATTTTCCCAGTTGGGTGGTGTCGCCTGACAGGAGATGTATTACAACCACCAGGAACTCATGTTCCTGTTACAAAGGATACAGCAAAAACACAGCCTTCTCCTTCCAAAGCAACCCAGCGTTCAATGCAGTCTCTACAGAAAACTGCTGTAATATTACCAACACAGCAGATCAGGAAATCAGGTCGTACTAAACCACCTGCACATACTTCAGTCCCCAAGAAGGGGAGTTCTGTTAAAAATATCACACCAAGGAAAAAAGGCCCAAACTCAGGAAGAAAGGAAAAATGTATTCCTGTTGTATGTTCCACATCTTCAACTTCTGTCAGTATGCTGGCCAGAGGACGTGGTGGTGTTTTATATGATATGTATGCTGTTCCTGGGTCATCTAAAATAGTGATGCCTACAGTCTGTGTCTATGTAAACAAACATGGAAGCTCTGGCCCTCACCTGGATCAGAAGAAAATCCAGCAGCTGCCCGATCACTTTGGCCCAGGCCCTGTCAATGTGGTGCTCCGGCGGACAGTGCAGGCCTGTGTGGATTGTGCCATTCAAAGTAAGACTGTTTTTGGATTCCTTGTGCCAGATGATCGTGAAGGAGAAGTGATAACCGCCTCCTTTGATGGGGAAACTCATTCCATACAGCTCCCTCCAGTGAACAGTGCATCATGTGCTCTTCGCTTTCTTGAGAAATTGTGCCACAGCCTGCAGTGTGATAACCTTTTGAGTAGCCAGCCTTTTAGCTCTTATAGAGGTAATGGTCATAGCCCTGCAGAGCATGATCAAAATAAATCAGTAAAAGAAGATACAACAGAAAAGAAAAGCACCAAACGACCTTCTCAGGAACCTCTGCCTTATGTTGCTCCTCTCTCTCCTAAGCTCCCCAAAACAGAAGTGCATGCCTCTGAAGGTAAATAGTATTTACATGTTGCAAGATTGGGGAGAAAAGTCACTCTTCTATCACTTATATGCTCTTGAGTGTTGATGCTGGAAGTAGGGGATTAAATTCCCCCAAATCAGTTTGGCAGTTAGGCTACTACTTTGGCAGCTTTGTCGAGCACTTCATTCCCTTCAGAAGTGCACAGTTGTCATTTCTCCTCAGATTAAAGAAAAACAGTTATAGCCATATTTTCCATTCAGCTTTGTATTGCTAAAAGCTGATAGAAAGAGGAATAGAAAAACCTAGTACATTTCTCCAGTGAAAGTTTTAAGTGCCCAAGGAGTAAGCAAATGTTAGAAACCAACTCTGTGATCATATTGTAACAAAGAGTTGTGAAGAACTGCATTCCTAAAAATAAATGCTTTAGTGAGGTGTTCATAGTCTTGGTGGCAAGACTGGCAAGGGTTAGTTGCCATGAGAAAAATAGGTGATATCATTAGAATCAATTTGGATTTCAGGACAGTGTCCATTACTATAAACACGAAGAAGGGGATGGCCATGTGCTTTGTGTTAGAGGTTTGTGGTTCAGTATAGCATGGCTTAAGTGAACTGTTGTTGGCAGTCAGGGGATTTTTGACCTTTTAATAGTATTCGAGCTGTAAGTCTGTTGAAGATAATTGCCTTTGTCTTTTTTCTTATTGCCTTTGTCTTTTTTTTTTTCTTGTAGAAGTATTATCTTCTGAGGGGAATGGCATGCCCAAAGGGGAAATGCTTTCTGAAGAGTCCAAAAACTCACCACTAAATCCAGCAAGTTCTTTGAATCCTGCCAGCACAAGTCCTATAAGCACTCATACTCCGGTCTCCAGTAGTGCTTCTCAAAGTGTGCCATGCACCTCGAGTTCAACACTGGTGGGGACCGAATCACCTCCCAAGAGCAGTCACCATGAAGTTACATTCCAGATGCAGAGGAAAAGTGAAGCTCCAAGTTATATAGCTGTACCTGACCCCAGTGTCCTGAAACAAGGCTTCTCTAAGGACCCTTCAACCTGGTCTGTGGATGAAGTGATACAGTTTATGAAACATAAAGATCCTCAGATATCAGGCCCCCTCGCCGACCTCTTCGTGCAACATGAGATTGATGGGAAGGCTCTGCTACTACTCAAAAGTGATGTGACGATGAAGTATATGGGGCTGGAGTTGGGGCCAGCCTTAAAGTTATGTTACTATATTGAAAAACTTAAAGAAGGAAAATATAATTGAAAAAAATGTGTAAGTTTAGATTAGACATAATTTTCAATTGTCTTGATAACTTTATAATTTAAAAGTATTTTTATTCTCGTAGCAGTTTTTGTTTTGTAGACAGTTCCTCTAAAACTACGTTATATCCAGAACTGCAGAACTACATTACAAGTCCAGTCTACTTCTTTAAAACACATTAACATGTTAGTATTAGCATATTCAACTTGGCAGTCCTTTATGTCTTTTTATTATTTTACACTTTACAGTTTATTATTTAATTGTACAGTTTACAAATATACTTAATGCAGGAAACAGAGAAACACCGTTGATTTTGATTAATGTTTATATATAAAACCAAAACAGCTACATCCCAAAGGGGAAAGTATCAGGGACTGACAGGCTCTCTAGTGAAATCCATGAGAAGTTTTCCTTAGAAAAGAATTTAAAGATGCAACTGTAGATATCATCTCTTTTTCAAATATTTTATGTCTGTTACTGCAATGTTCTGTTTGTGTTCTACCAATTTCCGGAAAGGGAATAGCCATATAAATTATTTTCCTTTCGTTATTATTTGTATGTTGTGTTCGTTCATATTTAAAGAAAAAAACAAGCTTATAAACTTTCATAAAGTGTTCTTATCAGTTTTTGATAAGTTTCAAACAACTGTAAGATAGAATGGTTGTTTTATGCAGGAGATATCATACTACAAGGGTGGTTTGGATGGAGTCTGATTAAAAATTTTCAGTGGAATACCTATTATTTCAAAACTTTACATATTTTCTCTAAGCTTAGACATTTAACTAGGCATTCATTTCTCATATCTCTATATGAGGACACCTGTGCCCAAATTTTTAAAATATATATATTTTATTGTCTGTGTTTTATTCTTCATACAGATACTATACCATATTTATATATTATTCTATACCTGTAGGTATTCAAACAAGTAAATCTGTTCTTTTTGAACTTAATATCGCACTTTGCACTGCCACAGAGGTAATGGTGAACTATTTATATAGTTCGATGTTTTTATTCTGAAAAAAATATGTGCATCATTTGCTATCACTAGTACCTCTCAGCTTAGTCTTCAGGGGATAAGAAACAATCCATAGATTGGTTTCCATACAGGGAAGTTCTCTGTCCGATGCAATGTTGCTAGTTAATTTGCTTAGTTCTGAGCCATTTATTCTGCTAAATTTTGGAAGATGCATTAATTCAGACTTATCATTTTGGGCTTTATTTTTAAAGTTAGAACTTTCAAGGGGAAATGGTGCTATATGTTTATTGTTAGTACTTTGTATAAGTTTGGTGCAATGTTAATAAGCTATGAGAATCTGTGCTAAAAGTATTAGCCATTTGTTATAAATGCCAATAAAATGTACACCAGGGGCAAGAATGTACATTTTCTTTTTTAGAAAACCAAATGTACTTTATATGAGAATACTTCTATTTAAAGGGTGGTTTCATCTATGTTATTCATTTTGTGTTATAAGACAAAATTGTAATTTAAACTTGGTCTTCTCTCAAATTGTTTGTGTGAAGATGCTGTGCTCAGTTAAACAGTCCTCAGGTGTTTGTATAAATACTGTTTTACAGTTTTCAGATTTTAAAATATAATAAAAGTTTAATAACCACAGCCAAAAAAAAAAAAAAAAATACCATAGCCCCAAATCAACCTCTGGCTATGGCTGAGTGAGGACTCTGGAAAATCCTCTCCCCTAAAAGCAACTAAAATGCTGAAGAAAATTGAGAAAAGCAACCATTTCTGTACTATGGAAGTAGTCCAAACACATATAACAATGTAAGAAGCATTTATGCTTGAAAACTGCTGAATACTGAGTAGAAATAGTAGGAGTCTGTGGCATTTTTGCCTGGGATGTTCCCAACAGCCCTCCAGCTCCATTGGCATGGATGTTCTGCCAGAGCAGGGCAGGCCATGAGGGCTGACAGCGTCACTGATGCAGGCAAAATAGAGTGAGCCTCTTTAACTGTTCAGTGATGGAATACACATTCTTTCCAAGTAAAAAGGGAACATTTACAAAGATAGACCATACTCGAGGTCATAAAATAACTCTCAAAAACATTAAAAGAATTCAAGCCACATTAAATAGCTTCTCTGACCACTATGAAATTTAATTAGACATCAATAACAAAAAGATTTCTATAAAATACCCAGATTTTGGAAGCTAAATATCTTATTTCTAAATAGCCCATGGATCTAAGAGGTAAACCAAAAGTTAAATTAGAAGTATTTTGAAATGGATGAAAATGAAAACACAATATATTAAAATGTGCAGGATGCCTCTAAATATGGATTAAAGACAAAAATGCTTATATTAGAAAATAAGAACATTCTGAAATCAATGACTTCAACTTCCACCTTTAGATACTAGGACAGGAATAGCAAGTTAAACCCCAAATTAATAAAAGTCAAACAATAAAGTTCGTAGTAGAAATCAGTGAAATAGTAACAGAAAATAGACAAAAATCAACAAAGCTGAAAAGTGATTCTTTGAGAAGATCAATAAATGTGATAAGCCTTTAGCCAGACAGGTCAAGGAAAAATTATGAATATCAGGAATTAAAGGAGTGACATCACTACAGAGTCTAGAAAAATTTAAAGAATAATGAAATATTTTGAAGAACTTTGTACCAAAACATTTAAAAACTTTGATAAAATGGACAAATTGCATGACAGCACAAACTACCAGAGCTCTCTGAAGAAAAGATAATCTGAATAAACCTATATTTGTTAAAGAAATTGAAACTGTAGTTAAAATCCTTTCTACAAACATAATTTCAAGATCAGATGGCTTCAATGGTAACCAAACAGTTAATGAAGGAATAATGCCAATTCTATACAAACTCTTCCAGAAATTGAAGAGGAGGGAATCCTTTCCAACTCACACACTAATACCAACATTATGCTACTAACAAAACCAGCTAAATTGTTTTAAGAAAAGAAAACTAAGGACCAATATCCCTCATGGACATAAATGCAATAATTCTAAACAAAGTTTTAGCAAATCTAATCCAACAATACTAACAACAATAACAAAAGAATAGGCAAAGGGTTTCAACAAACAGTTCATCAAAGAAGACATAAAAACTACAAATAAACACATGAAACGGCATTCAACATCATTAGTCATGAGGAAAATAACAATTAGAACCACAGTGAGATACCACTACAGACCAATTAGGAAGTCTAAAATTAAAAAGACTGACCTTACCAAGTGTTAGCAAGGATTTAGAACAACTGTAATTCTCATCCACTGATGGTTGGAATGCAAAATGGTGTGGCTACTTTGTAAAACAGTTTAGCAGTTTCTTAAATAGTTAAGCATCCACCTAACATATGATTCAGCCATCCCCCTCCTAGGTATAACCCAAGAAAAATGAAAGCATATGTCCATACAAAGACTTGTATATGACTATTTATAACAGCTTTATTTATAATGGCCCAAAACAGGAAAGAGATCTAAATGTACATCAACAGATGAATGTATTAAAACAAAACAAGACTCTGCTATATCCATACAATAGAATACTTCTCAGCAGTAAAAAAGAATGAATTACTAATACGTGCTACAACACGGATAAACCTCAATGTAAATATGCTAAGTGAAATAAATCAGACCAAAAAGAAATATAATGAATGATTCAATTTATATAAAGTTAAAGAAACTGGAAACTCACCTATAGTGACAGAGAGAAGATCAATGTCTTCCAGGAGATCTAGGGTCAGAGAGAAGCAGACAGAATCATGAGGACAATTTCGTTTTGGAGGTAATGTATATGTTTATTATTGTGATAATGGTTTACACATGTTAAAACTCATTAAAATATAGGATTTAAATATGTGCAGCTTATCATACATCAACTACTGCAAAATAAGGTTGTTTAAATTGTTTTAAACCCACAAAAAAAGGACAGGTAGAAATGACTTCACTGGTGAATTATATCAAATACTGAATGAAAAAATCCAAAGTTTTGCAAGCTCTTTCAGTAGATAGAGAAGGAGGGAACATACATTATAATCCATTCTATGAGGCCAGTATTAATCTGATATCAAAGCCAGAAAAAGGTATCACTAAAAAAAACTACAAACCAATATCCCTCATTAACATAGTCACAAAGAAATTCCTTGACAAAAATTCATTCAAAATGGACCCTAAACCTAAAAATAAAATGCAAAGCTATAAAATTCCCAGAATATAACATAGGTGAAAATCTAGGTGACCTTGGGTTTGACCGATGACTTTTCAAGTGCAACCCCGACAGTGTGATCTAAGAAAGAAAAATGATAAGATGGACTCCATTAAAATGAAAAACTTCTGCTCTTTTAAAGACACTGATAAGAGAATGCTAAGACAAGCCACAGACTGGGAGACAAATTTTGCAAAACATCTCATAAAGGACTAGTATCCAAAATAGACAAAGAACTCTTAACACTCAACAATAAGAAAACAAACAATGTAATTACAAATGGGCAAAAGATGTGAACAGACACCTCACTAAGGAAGATAATGCAGGTGGCAAATATGCATATGAGGGATGCTCAACATCAAAAGTCATTACAGAATTGCAAATTAAAACAGCAATAAGATAACACCACACACCTATTAGAATGTCGGAAGTGCAAAACGCTGACAACACCAAAGGCTAGCATGGATGGGGAGCAGTAACAATTCTCATTCATTGCTGGTGAGAATGAAAAAGGATACAGACACTTTGGAAGACACTGGGCAGTTTCTTACAAAACTAAACATACTCTTACCGTAGGATCCATCAATCGTGTTCCTTGGTATTTACCCAAATGAATTAATAACGTAGGTTCTCACAAGGGTCTACACACAAATGTTTATAGCACCTTTATTAATAAGTGCCAAAACTTGGAAGCAGCCAAGATGTCCTTCAACAGGTGAATGGATATACGAGTTGTGGTACATCCATACAATGGAGTATTATTCAGTGCTAAATAGAAATACAAAGCCACAAAAAGACACGGAGGAAACTTAAATGCAGGCTGCCAAGTGAAGAAGCCAATCTGAGAAAGCTATATACTATTTTATTCCAGTTAGACGGCTTTCTGGAAAAGGCAAAACTGTGGAGACAGTAAAAAGATCTGATCTGGTTGCTAAGGCTTTGGGAAGGAAGGAGGGAGGGATAAATAGGTGAAGCATAGGGCAATTTTAGGGCAGTGAAACTATTCCATATGTTACTATAATGGTGGACAAGTGTCATTAAACGTTTGTCAAAACCTGTAATACGTACAACATAAAGAGTGAACCCTAATGTAAACTATGGACTTTTGTTAATAATAATGTATTAATATTGGCTCATCAATTGTAACAAAAGTACCACACTAATGCAAGACGTTAATAAGAGGGAAAACTGTGTAGGGGAGACAATAAGTGGATGTACGGGAACTGTGTACCTTCAGCTCAAGCTTCCTGTAAACCTAAAACTGCTCAAAAAATACACACACACACACACACACACACACACACACAGAGGCATCTTATACATCTTGTACATACACGTATCTATCTTCAAACTATTTATGTAACGCTTGGGAAGTTCAACAGATATGGTTCCCTACCTATAACTGTGGCTGTGACTTTAAAAATCAAATTGGAGAGATTGTCAAAATAAAATAAATAAATAGAGGTGAAGGTTAATGTTCTCCCCATTTCCAGGATCACTGTGCTATAGTTACTCATTACTTTGCTCTACCAAATTACGCTGAACTTTTAAGACTTAATTGATACCATGTTTTAATACCCTAATAGATCTCATCGTTTGTTCTTATAATACACTGAACCTATGTCATATATTGGGTTGGCCAAAAACCCGAAAGAACTTTTTGGCCAACCCAATACTTTGGGCCTTAAGCATGTTGTGTTGTTGCTTGAAGCATAACATTATCATCTCAATTACTACTTCTTATCTTAAGAAAAGGGAATAGCATCCCTTCTTCAGTGTTCCTCACAGACCTCAGTACCATGTGGAACATAAAGAATGTTTTAAAATATTGCTTTACTTTCATACTCAGAACAAATGTATTATAGTTCAAGAATCCTGAATAGCACGAATTTACTATTGATGATTAGCTCAACATCAGTCATCATCAGGGAAATGCAAATCAAAACCACAATGAGATATCACCTCATACCTGCCACAATGACTATCATCAAAAAGTCTATAAATAACAAACGTTGGAGAGGATGTGGAGAAAAGGGAACCCTCCTACACTGTTGGTGGGAATGCAAACTGGTACAGCCACTATGGAAAACAGTATGCAGGTTTCTCAAAAAACTAAAAATAGAACTACAATATGACCCAGCAATTCCACACCTGGGTATATATCCAAAAAAACCAGAAACACTAGTTTGAAAAGATACATGCACCCCAATGTTCATAGCAGCATTATTTACAATTGCCAAGATATGGAAGAAACTTAAGTGTCCACAGACAAATGAATGGATAAAGAAGATGTGGCATGCATGCGCGCGCGCGCACACACACACACACACACACACACACACACTGAAATACTACTCAGCCATAAAAAAGAACAAAATCTTGCCATGTGCAGCAACATGGATGGACTTGGAGGGCATTATGCTAAGTGAAACAAGTCAGACAGAGAAAGACAAGTATGGTATAATATCACTTAGATGTGGAATCTAAGAAAAATTACAACCACCAAGTGAAGATAACAAAAAAGAAGCAAATTCACATAAACAGAGGACAAACTAGTGGTTACCAGTGGGCAGAAGGAAGGGGGGAAGGGGCAATACAGGGGTTAGGGACTAAGACGTACAAACTATTATGTAAAATAAGCTACAGGGATATATTGTACAACACAGGGAATATAGCCAATATTTTATAAAATATACATTGAAACTGTCAATAAATAAATAAAAAATTTAAATGCCTCTTTATAAAAATGTCCCTGGAAAAGAACCAATTAATACTCCATAATTTTCCAAAGTTATGTAAACCCCCAAAGCTTGTATCATCTCCAGTTGGGCCCATGAAACTAATAATATCCTGACCAAAAGAAACAAAATGGGGCTTCCCTGGTGGCGCAGTGGTTGAGAGTCTGCCTGCCGATGCAGGGAACATGGGTTCGTGCCCTGGTCCGGGAAGATCCCACGTGCCGTGGAGCGGCTGGGCCCGTGAGCCATGGCCGCTGAGCCTGCGCGTCCGGAGCCTGTGCTCCGCAACGGGAGAGGCCGCAACAGTGAGAGGCCCGCGTACCGCAAAAAAAACCGAGGACAGCTCTTCTTTCTCTCTTCTGTACTCTCTTTTACCTTCCAACCTCAAGGAGGTATGGAAAAAATAATTAGGAAAGGAGAGAAACCACAAAAAGAGTGACAACGGGGCTGGATATGAGGAGAAATGACCTAGGATATCCTAGATTGGGCACGCCACAGACACCTCTGTGTGATGGGTTTAAGGAAAAAATGCGAAATAGTGGACAAAGAAGCGGAAGGACTACACTGAAAGAAAAGGAAGAGACTTTTAAAACTTAATTTTTGTTTTACTTATATAAAACATTTATATAGTTTTAAAGTCAACTCTATAAACAGGCAATATTCTGAGAAGTTTGGCTTCTATCTGTACCTTTACTTTATTCCCTACCTCCAACATAGTAGGGCTTCTAGTTTAAAACAGAATCTTGTTAGCAGCCTCTGTTGAAACTTCTCTTAACCTGCGATGAAAGTAACTTTGTTGATATGAAAAAAGACAACTCAAAACATGAAAAACTAGCATGTCAATCTGTTTGTAGAACACTAGAGGAATTTCAACTAAGACAAGGCTGATGGAAAGAAATTGAAAACATTGTTGCTGGTACACCATGCTAAACTCTTCTAAAAGTCAGTTGGAAACCCTCTGTTCCTCTGAATTCTTCATTCAGAAACTTAAAACCTATACCAGCTAAGAGAGCTGGGAATCCGTCCTTCTACTGACTGGTTATCTTTTTGTCCCCACCCCTTCAACCAACTAGTACGTATCTTACTACAACCAATTGGAGATTAAAATTTCCAGAAGGCCACACGACCAAAAGTGGATAGTACGCTTTCAACAGCATAATGAATTCTAAAACAGAGTATTTACATATAAAACACCAAAGACAGGATTAGATAAAATGAGGATCCAAAGGGAGTACACAAAGGGAATTACAGTATTCTTTACATTATGTGTTAATTCCCCCAGATAATGAGGATAGGAGACATTCCAAATCAGTCCAATAATTCCGTGTTAGAAAATAGTATGATAAATGCTGAGATTAGTCTGTAGACATCAACCAGTCTTCTAGCTATTGGTATGAAAAGGGGATTCAACAAATAATGAGGCCAAATGCATTCATATACCTTGTCAATTCACAAACATCATCTCAGGATATTTCTTTAGTTATGTGAAGGGAAGCAAAACAGAAATACAAACCAACATATTGCCTATGAAACATAAGGGAAAGGCATACCATCTGTAACACTCAGGAAAGGCAAAGCTCAAATTCTCAAAAGGTTACAAGAAGATACCAACTCAACCAAAGTAGAGTACAGGCAAAGAAGAAAAGGTAATAGAACTATATACAAAGGAAATGGATGACATAAAAAAGAATTGCAGTGAAATTAAAAGCAACACAAAATTAAATCCCATTGGAGACAGTAAAGAACGTAATTCATTCTGAAGAACATCAAATTACTGGAGTGGACACTAATTAAATTAGTGTATACATTTGGGAAGTTCTCGCAGAAAGCAGAGAAAAAGGAACAAAAGTTTAAACTAGTTGATAATGTATAGAATATAGACTAAAGAGGCAATTTAATAATTAAACTCTCAGGAAAATGGGAACTGGAATAGAAGCAATGATCAAAATCATAATTTTAAAAAATGAGTAAGAAAGGACTCCCCTGGTGGTGAAGTGGTTGAGAGTCCACCTGCCAATGCAGGCGACACGGATTCGTGCCCCGGTCTGGGAAGATCCCACATGCCGCAGAGCGGCTAGGCCCGTGAGGCATGGCCGCTGAGCCTGCGCGTCCGGAGCCTGTGCTCCGCAACGGGAGAGGACACAACAGTGAGAGGCCCGCGTACCGCAAAAAAAAAGAGTAAAAAAATGCACAAAGCAAATTAAAAGGGCTCACTGTACACCAGGCAAAAGTGATTTAAAGAACTCTGATTTCAGACAAACTAACTGGCAAAAATAGTTTGACAATCTGGCAATTTCAGACAAACTAATTGGCAAAAAAAATTCACAAAGCAAATTAAAAGGGCTCACCGTACACCAGGCAAAAGTGATTTAAAGAACTCTGATTTCAGACAAACTAATTGGCAAAAATATTTAACTTTAAAGATACTAAAAAAAGGGCTTATAAGTATCCATGTTGTATAGCACAGATAAACTACAAAAGAGTAAAACTGGGCTAAGATTTTTCTGCTGTACCTAAACCAACACCTGATATTCAGCCAAAACTCAATAAATATTTATTGAATGAATGAATAAAATGATGAATGAATGTGTGATGAACCCATATGTAAATAACATCTTAAAATTTCTACAAATGTAACTTAATTTCACACAATTTGCAGGAGGATCTTAAATTTGGTCAATACATTCTTATAGTGCTGCCCACAGCAATATCTAGTAGTTTCCCCTGGACAGAGTTCATCACCAGTAAGCTAAAAGCAATAAAACCTGATTATAGCCATGCTAACAAACACCCACCATGTCTAGAAATAAGATTAATAGGAAGTACAACAATATGTTATTGTCATTTGGCGGGGCTAACTTTAATTCTTTCAGTATTATTTTGGTGCTTTCCAAGCTTCCTTTCCAGATGAAATATATATTGCAAAAAATATATTCATTTTCTTAAGTTTCTCCATCTTGATGTGGAAAGTATCCTTACTCTAACTCCTTTTTTATCACATGGATTTTTTTCCACAAAACTCCTAATTTTATTACTGTCAAATACTCCAAATACACATACATACCATACACACACCTGCTGCCCCACACCCACCTACCTACATATATACACACACTCCCCTTCCATAACTGTGTCCCTAAAACAGCTATATTTTCTTAAGGGTTAGTGCATTTTATGGAGTACTTGGAGAAGTGGTCCTCACCCTTCTCTGCTTAATTAGAATCACTTGGGAACTTGAAAAAGTACTGATGTTTGGGTCCCACTCACAGAATTTCTGATATAACTGGTCTGAGATGTGGCCTGCACATTAGGATTTTATAAGTCCCCCAAAAGATTCTAATGTGCAGATAGGTTGGAGAACCACTGACTTATAGTTTTTGCTACTACTCAAAATCATTTTGCCATTGCTATAATCACCTATTCTTAACTAGTGATTGGATCATTTAATAAAACTGGAGGGAGAGACAGAGAGAGACAGAAAGCAGATGAAAAAGTTTTTTTTCCCAAGAGTAGTAAAATATGTTTCGATAAGATATTTTAAAACGAGTCACTCAAACAATCTATCATAGCAATGACCCATACTAGAAAATGAGGACAATAGAATCAATGAAGTAAAGACAAATCTACTGTTGTAATTTCCTTTCCAAGCACAACATAACAAGCAGCAAGATTAAGAAAACTTTCTAGAAGGGGCACATGAAACAGTACCAATTAAATCTTCTATAAATTTAAGAAAAACATACTAAGTCATGAAGACCTAAAATGGAGAATAGAGCACCAGTATCTTGAAGTCAGACAATGTATTCATGATATAATAGGACAGTGAGTTGGTTTTAGCTAAGTAAGATCCAGTGGAATACGAAATTGGACCTATGGTAAATGCCTCATTGTATAGCTCTTTTTTTTTTTAACATCTTTATTAGAGTATAATTGCTTTACAATCGTGTGTTAGTTTCTGCTTTATAACAAAGTGAATCAGTTATACATATACATATGTCTCCATCTCTCTTCCCTCTTGCGTCTCCCTCCCTCCCACCCTCCCTATCCCACCCCTCTAGGTGGTCACAAAGCACCGAGCTGATCTCCCTGTGCTATGCAGCTGCTTCCCACTAGCTATCTATTTTATGTTTGGTAGTGTATATATGTCCATGCCACACTCTCACTTTGTCACAGCTTACCCTTCCCCCTCCCCGTATCCTCAAGTCCATTCTCTAGTAGGTCTGAGTCTTTACTCCCGTCTTGCCCCTAGGTTCTTCATGACCATTTTTATTTTTTGGATTCCATATGTATGTGTTAGCATACGGTATTTGTTTTTCTCTTTCTGACTTACTTCACTCTGTATGACAGACTCTAGGTCCATCCACCTCATTACAAATAACTCAGTTTCATTTCTTTTTATAGTTCTTAAGTACTCAGAATTCCATGAGCATCTGGAAAACGTTCTCAAATAACTGAAGGGTAACTGTTTTGTCTCAAAGTTTCAAAAGTCTTTTAAAACTGAAGATCAGAGTTGACTATTTACAAGAAATTACTCAGGGTCATATGATGCTGTTGTTGTACGACTCAGACCAGTTGATCTGCCATCATTAAAATTACTATCATTAGGGTGACCGTATGTCTGATTTTCCTAAGACTGTCCCTGTTAATATCTGCTGTACATCAATCAATGCCTGCCACTTATATATAATTCCTATATCTAGTTCACCCTTTCATTCTCAAAAATGTCCCAGCTTGGACAATAAAGTAGAACCCATATGTAAATAACATCTTTAAATTTCTACAAATGTAATTTAATTTCACACCATTTGCAGAAGGATCTTAAATTTGGTCAATACATTCTTACAGTGTTGCCCACACCTAGACTTAAGGTCTTATTTTAAGCCAATATATTAGATTATAGACACCAGTTTATATTTGAAATGTCTCTTTAGTTTTTCAAAGGGCTTTCATATTCAGCATTTAATTTTACCTCTGTTAACTTCACAAGAATTTTATCATATTGTAGAGTAGAAATATGTATAGGTTTTCTTAAGATTTGTTTTCACATAAGAGGGAAAGATCTGTAAAGCAAGACCTCTAAAATTTGGATATTTCCTTCCAGAAGCTAGAAGGCAGAAATGTCCATGTCAAACGTCAACCCCTTCAACCCTAGAGCTGATTACTCTGATGTAGTTCATGCCTCCTTCCTCCTTCCAGAGCCATTTGGAAAGGTGCTACCAGATGGAGAATAGTTCCTGTTAAGGGCAATTAAGACATTTTATGTGTGACTATTTAAAAGGCAGAAGCTTTAAAACACATATGTCTGCCAATTGTTTTCTATAAAATGTCTTAAGGACTATTACAGAAAGAAAAGGAAGCCCAGCAGCTCTGTTTCTGAGCCTCCTGCTTAGGCTCCATCCTGGGACTCTGCAACTGTATCTGTTGACAAGTTTAATTTCTTGTAGGCTTTTATCGAGAGAAATGTGTGAAAATTAGAGATTCTGTTCAAACTACTGATTTCACAGGTAAGAAAACTTAGGCGCAGAAAGTTCACATGCCTTTCAAGGAGCATTTAAATATTGCTTTTCAGTTTTCAGTCTACAGCCAATTCAAAAAAAAAAATCCTTCCTCATGCTAAATGTTAAACACTGCCAATAAAGAACTTAATTTTTATCTTAAACTTAATCTGAAATTTTTTTCAGGGCAGTACTGTCTCAGACTTTGGTTATAAAATAATCATCTGTCCACCTGTATTAGGTCAAGTATATTATAAATGAGAGATGCCACTTTCACCTACCTGGCTCAGCTAATTATGCAAAACAGTATTTCCTTAGAAGTCTATCTTCGTGGGCAGAACAGAGTTCAACCAAATGCCAGACGTTCCTTTTATACCCCTTTTTCTTACTTCCTTTACTTGGGAAAAGTCTCTAAGGAAACATGGCCTCGTGTAGCCTCTTTGACTATCCTGAGTTCCAGGAGGGAAAAAGTGTTATCAGTTACCATGACAATCTTATTTTCCCAGAGCTCCCTGCTGTACCTCATTTGTACTAAAAAATGAGCAATCATTATTCAATGAAGGCTCTGATAAAGCTCTTTTCTTTTTAATAGTTTGAAGTATTCCTCGAAGCCCTCCTTTGTACAAAGTAAAATGACTCTCTAAGGGAGAATACATTTAGTTTTCCTAAGACAATGTTACCTTTGCTAACTGTCCATCAAGTACGTACAGCACGTAAACTCAGCCCACATTATCTCTACCATCTAGGCATTTTCAGAGATTTCTCCTATGAGAATTTGATTTAACCAAAAGTTCAGGTGAGATTTCTGATGTTTGTTAACTAACCAATTATTCAAATTCTCTCACTTCTGTATATGTATTGAAAGATGACTAGTTTATCACTACTTTTCCATTCAAAATTAACGTAAGTGGCTTACATAACGACAACTTTTAAGCTTCATGATGTCAGTAAGACCAGAGATGGTGTAAGTTTCAGTTGAGGCTTGATCTAGGAAACACTCCGTTATTTACCATTTTCTTCTTTGCCTTTCCCCTATATCTGCTTCCTTCAAAGGTTACTTCTAAATGACACACAATGTCAGCCTTTGGCTTCTGCAGACTCCATGCTTTCTTGTTTGCGTCTGGCATGAAACAAATATATCTTACATAGCTTCTAGAAAAAAATCTCTACTCACAATTATTGTCCTGAACTGGTCCTGTGCCTAAAACCTCAATCAAGCACTGTGGCCAGAGGGATAGAATATGCTGACTGATTTGAGTTAATCAGGGTCTACCCCTTGGAATATGGGTGGAGGGGTAAATGGGAATATGGGGGGGGGGGAGGGTTCCCATGAAGCACTTGGAGGGCATGAGAGAGACATAGATATCTGAATAAAATTAGGAGTCTTTTATCAACATGAAGGTGTTGGCACTCAATGTCTCAGAAGAGCAAATATCCACTACAACCAGAGAGCAAAAGTTTACTTCTGGGCTCTTGGTTCTGTTCCATCAGTACATATGTCTACTTTTAAGCCAGTACCATACTGTTTTGATTACTAGAGTTTTGTAGTATAGTTTGAAATCAGGAAGTATGATGCCTCCAGTTTTGTTCTTTCTGAGACGGTTTTGGCAATTCAGGGTCTTTTGTGATTCCATACAAATTTTAGGATAATTTTTTACTATTTCTGTGAAAAATGCCACTGGGATTTTAATAGGTATTGCATTGAATCTGCAGATGGTTTTGGGTAGTATGGACACTTTAACAATATTGATTCCTCCGATCCATGAACATGGAATATCTTTCCATTTGTTTGTGTCTTCAATTTTTCATCAAAGTCTTGTAGTTTTCAGTATACAACTCTTCTACCTACTTGGTTATATCTATTCCTAAGTATTTTATTATTTTTGATACTACTGTGAATTATTTTATTTCTTTTTTAGATATTTCATTATTAGTGTATAGAAATGCACCTGTTTTCTGTATGTTGATTTTGTACATGCAACTTTGCTGAATTCACTGATTAGTTCTAAAAGGTTTTTTTGGTGGACCTTGAGGGCATTATGCTAAGTGAAATAAGTCAGACAGAGGAAACAAACACTGTACAATATTACTTACATGTGGAATCTAAAAAGCTGAAGTCATAAAAACAAAGAGAATGGTGGTTACCAGGGGCTGGGGGAAATGGGGAGATGTTGGTTAAAGGGTATAAGCTTCCAGTTATAAGATGAATAAATTCTGGGGATCTAATACTCATGGTAATTATAATTAATAATACTCTATTGTGTACTTGAAAGATGCAAAAAAAAGTGTAGATCACAAATGTTCTCACCACAAAAAAGAAATGGTAATTATGTGACATGAATGAGGTGTCAGCTAAGGCTATGGTGGTAATCATTTTGCAGTATATTAAGTGTATCAAATCAACACATACACCTTATTTTTTTTCTTTCAGATAGTCTTTTTTAATTGAACTATAGTTGATTTACAATGTTGTGTTAGTTTCTGGTATATAGCAAAGTGATTCAGTTATTTATATATATGTATACATATATATTCTTTTTCAGATTTTTTCATTATAGTTTATTACAAGATATTGAATAATATCATTCCCTGTATATAGAAGGACCTTGTTATTTATCTATTTTATATATAGTACTATGTATCTGCTGAACCCAAACTCCTAATTTACCCCTCCCTCCCTTTTCCCCTTTAGTAACCATAAGTTTGTTTTCTATGTCTGTGAGTCTGTTTCTGTTTTGTAAATAAGTTCATTTGTATCATTTTTCAGATTTCACATATAAGTGATATCATGATATTTGTCTTTCTCTGATTTACTTCACTTAGTATGATAATCTCTAGGCCCATCCATGTTGCTGCAAATGGCATGATTTCATTCTTTTTTGTTTTTTGGCTGAGTAGTATTCCATTGTCTGTATGTGTATATATATGTGTGTGTGTGTGTGTATACACACACACACACACACACACACACACACACACACACACACATCTTCTTTATCCATCCGTCAATGGACATTTAGGTTGCTTCCATGTCTTGGCTATTGTAAACAGTGCTGCAGAGAACACTGGGATGCATGTATCTTTTCAAATTAGAGTTTTCTCTGGATACATGCCCAGGAGTGGGATTGCTGGATCATATGGTAGCTCTATTTTTAGTTTTTAAGGAAGCTCCATAGTAGTTGCACCAATTTACATTCCCACCAACAGTGTAGGAGGGTTCCCTTTTCTCCACACCCTCTCCAGCATTTATTATTTATAGACTTTTTGATGATGGCCATTCTGACTGGTGTGAGATGATACTCCATTGTAGTTTTGATTTGCATCTCTCTAATAATTAGCGATGTTGAGCATCTTTTTATATGCCTATTGGCCACCCGGATATCTTCTTTGGAAAAATGTCTATTTTGGTCTTCTGCACATTTTTTGATTCGGTGATTTTTCTTTTTGTTAGTCAGTTGTATGACCTGTTTTCAACACATGCACTTGAAACTTATACAATGTTAGATGTCAATTTTGTCTCAATAAATGTGGAAATTAAAAAATAACATTTTTTTCAGAACTAAACAGGGCTCCACCACACATTCATTAAGGGAGCAAAGATCCTAGAGTATATTGGTCTTATGTGCCAGAACAACACACACATGAACACATACACACTCATACCTTCACGAAATTATGAGCTAAACTGTATTCTTGGATATTTATATGGTATTAATAAAAGAAATCTCGTTAGAGAAGTTTTAGTAACTTCTTCAGCCATCGTTTGGGATAATGTGCATTATTATATTCAGTGTTCCTTTTAGAAAGTTCTATATCAGGAGGTGGCAAACTATTTCTGTCAAGGGTCAGATACCAAATATTTTAGGCTGTGAGGACCATAGGGTCTCTATAACAACTACTCAACTCTGCTATTGTAATAAAGTGTCCATAGATAATAGGTAGTCAAATAGGCATGACTGTGTTCTAATAAAACCTTATTTACAAGAAGAGGTGAAGGACTAGATTTGACTCATGAGCTGTAGTTTGCTGACCTGTGCTCTATATGATAAATTCTTTGTAAAAGGAAATTTTTAAAAATTGGTCTCCTTACTTGAACTTACATATGTCTTTCTATCTAAGTGAAAACTATAACTCATCCTGTTCTGCCCTTTTCTTTGCTACCAGGAAGCTCAGAGCTAAATTCAGTGCTCACTTTAGTAAGAACTACTTTGCATTTTCTGTGGTATATGAAACTCTTTCTTTCTATGTGGTCTCCTATTTCTGCTTTTATACCATATAACTTTCTGATTCTGGGTGATTTTAATATTATGAAATCTTCAAATCATTTCTGGAAATAGACGAAGCATAAATTATATTTAAATCTTTCAGCTTTTTCGATCACACAGATACACATATATACAAACACATGCCAAAGTCTCAGTCTCATCCAAAACCCATTTGACAAATGAGCAAACCGAGACCCAGATAGGACCATAATTACAAAGCAAAGAAGTACTGGTTCCTTGACTAGCAGTTTGGTCTCCTGTGGCTGGGCCCAGTTTATTCTAGAAATAGAATAATAGAAATAGAAATACAAATGAATAAAAGTAGTCCAGTCCAGAGTTGTCCAATTGCCACAAAGCCAATTGTTCTAGTTTTACCTTAGGTAACACACCACTAGTCATTACTCTCTTTTTCCTGCTCTTTCCCTCCCTCTGGATTTTGGCTTTGATCTATGGCTGCAAACTTCACTCTTTCCTGTCCTTTGCTCCAGTGCTCTAGTTCAAAGCCACATTTTTTTAATAACCTTAGTCTAAAGATCTACCACAGGCAGTGCTCAAAATTGACCCTTAGTTGCCCTGGAAGCCAAAATTAAAGGAAGAGAGAAAACAACTAAACAGAAGAGTAAATCAAACAAATACAGTCATGTTGGTAAGCACTGAGTTTAGTTCATTAGCTTCTGCTCACCACCAAGTCAGCTGGAAACTGTATAAACCTCCCCAAAAAGACAACCGCAAGCCTATAAAACACTAGGCATTAATGTGCATCAAGAACAAATTTAATGGAGAAACTCATAATATTCTCCCCATACTAGGCTCTACGAGATTATCCCAAACCAATAATTATCTAGGAAACAAGCACTTTAATTTTTCTTTCGGGATTATTATTGTAAAGTTCTTTAACTCTATGGTTTGGACTTTTTCACTAGAGGTATTTTATTTTGGTTTAAAAATAAGCGCAGTCAAATATTTTTTTTTGCCTGTGTTGGGTCTTCGTTGCTGTGCGCGGGCTTTCTCTAGTTGTGGCGAGCGGGGGCTACTCTTCCTTGCGGTGTGCAGGCTTCTCATTGCAGTGGCCTCTCTTGTTGCGGAGCACGGGCTCTAGGCACGTGGGCTCAGTAGTTGTGGGCTTAGTTGCTCCACAGCATGTGGGATCTTCCTGGACCAGGGCTCGAACCCGTATCTCCTGCATTGGCAGGCGGATTCTTAACTGCTGAGCCACCAGGGAAGCCCGAAATATTTATTTTTAATGCTAAAAATTTTCCAAAACACTAAGCCTTTTCGAGTACAAATTTCATTAGGGACCAAACAAGAAACTGAGCACATATTTCACTGAAATTTTCTCCTTCCCACTGAGACTAAGAGGAAAAATTAGGTTAACAACAAACACTTATAAAATCAAGTAGCTTGGAAGCTCCGAAGCTTTGCTTAGAGTTGAGGCAGAGGTTTGTCGATACGTGGTTAATTTTATTAAAACTGAGCAATCTTGATGCAGGTACCTACATTCACACAATGCCATGTGCTTAAGGCATTAGTAAAGCAATGCCCTGTGAAGATATTTGTTGAAAAAAAGTACAAACTATATTTCAAAGAAAGCTTTAGTTATTATCATCATAACAAAAATCAGAATTTTCTATTTTTTAATATTGTTTTTATTTTGAATTATATATACGGGTGGCAGCCATAAAGCTTTTCAGGGACAGGACCTCTAATAGACTTATTTTGAACCAGCTCACACACATGCACATGCACACACACACACATCTGAGCTAAGTAAAACTTACATCTTCAATTTTTTATTCATAAGAATTTAAATTAAGTCATCCAATTAAAAGAACCACATTGCAAATTTTTCTAGTCCAATTTCAATACAACTCAATTAAAAAATAAACACAGCTCTTTGGGAACACTTCTGTTACATTAAGAAAGAAATATTGATATTATAGGTTGCTTTATTAATAACTTTAATCCTACTGAGTATTTGAGATCACATTTTCAAATTGCTTCATGAGTTTTTCTTCAAAAAATAAAGCCATGATATGAGCCAGGTTTATTACTGGGTAGTTTAAGAAGAGAGATGAGAATTTCAAAGAGGTGAACCGACTAAAATTCCCACATACAGGCCCATGACCTAACCAGGATTACAAAGCACTTTCTCAGCACCTGAAACATTAAAAAATATTATCAGTGCATAAAAATAATGAACCTCTGATATCAGAGATGGAATCCAAAAAGAAAACCTCCCAAGAGACTACATTGGAAGAGTGTGACATGAAAATCCAAGTAGCTTTATGTTGTGTTATCATGACATTAACAACTTTCAGCCCTTAAAGTTTTATCACACAAGACTAGAGAATCCAGTGGTCCAGGATAAGCTAACAGAATTCACCTTTACTCCTAGCTTAACCACATTAAGAAACCTGGCAAAATACTAAAACAATTCTGTTTATACACCAAGATCATGAGATGCATATGATAGTTTTCTGTTTCATTACAGGGAAAGAGCTTCTAAATCAGGCATCTGATTAAGTTTGAAAACACAGAGTGTTGTTTCCTTTTTTAGTTTGATACATGACAACAGAGGCAGAAGCAACATTCACTTTCAGTAAGTATTTTAATAACATAATGGAGACATACCTGGAAGGGTCTTCTTACAAATTCCTGGGTCATAGTGTTCAGTATCTCATGACCATATGAAAGTCCTAATAATGTGAGATGCGCTTGTACTTCTCATTCATATACTAAAGCCATAAATAGTGGCTGAGATACTGGGAGAATTATGTGAAAAACCTATGGCACATTCAATCCATTTTTTTCTCTCTGACATCAGCACTAAACATGTTTATTCTTTTAAACATATACCTCAGATAATCTACTCGCATACACTTAAATGTGCCCATTAATTTATATGTCTGTAATGGCATATAAAATCTCCAGATAACCGTTATATATTCCAAGGCCTGCTCTCCCCATTATTTTTTAAACCTCTTGAGACACTGGTTCCTTTCACGACATTTAAAATGAAAATAACAGGGGCAGGGAAAAGTTACCTTGCACTTCACTCCCTATTTCTTGACAGATGTTCCTTTTTCTCCGTGTGGAAAATATTCCCCTTCTCTTCTCTCTCCCTAAAACTGCTCTCCCTACACCATCTCCTCGTTAATAGGATGTTCCTGTAATTGAAAAGAGGAATGACTAAGCCTAGCGACCCGGGAGCTGCCAGCTGGCTCTCAAAGGGTAGGACTATCAAGGGAAAGAAAAGGGCACCATCCTTTCTTTTCACGTTCCCCTCTATAGTTTAAGTGCTTCCTCTTTTTAATTTTCCTGCCCAGAGGAAATACTAGATAGTACTTCTTCTTACTCCGTTTTCTGCTTCTGTTGCCTGGTGCTTCTACTTCAGCTGAGGTCAAAGAGATGAATGCCCATGCCATTAATCTAGTACAGGGAGCAGCAAGTCCCCTCTCTAATGATGATGTATAATCACCATGAGTTAAGAGGAAATCTTCTGCTTTATGCTTTATTAACTACACTTCATTTTTTATACTTACAAACTTAGTCCAACTTAGAAATTTATCAATATTTCTTTCCCTCCTATTATCTCCTCTTCCTTTTAACTAATAAGGTAACCACTTAAAATAATTAATTGTTGGAAATTGGCTTTGAGTATGACTAGTTGCTCTAAGCTTAGTTTCGGTTCAATTCTATCTTCAAATGCATGATCCTTCTAAAGGCATAGGACTGTGGACCTGACTGAAATTAACAGTAAGGAGCATTATTCTAGCAGTCCACCAGTCTAACTCCATGAAAAGAGAGACGATCTGTGTCTCATTCACTGTTATATCCCCAGGGCCTAGTACTGTTCAGGCACTTGATATGTATCTTTTGAGTGAATAAACAAATGCCTTTTTTCCAGCAAGCCATCAAAAATTATTCAAAATAGTGTTTATCTTTATAATCTTACTACATAGAACTAAATATCAATAAATAGCTGACTTAACTTTGAATGATGTTCTATAGTAAACTGCGAGGAGTTGGACATTCAGAGGGAATTCTGTGTGATTATTATTATTATTACAAATGCTGTTGTCGTGACAAGAAGGTATTACTCTCTCACCTAAATCATGATCTACATCAGGAAATTAGAACAGAATAGTCTCTCAACTGAGCTGTTGTTTGCTTATTATTACTGATGTTCCACATTTGAACAATATCCAACCTCCACTTTACTATGGGGGGGTAGTACTGTGATTTCAATGAATATTCAGTTCCTGGAAACATATTCCTAAGAGACCTACTACTCAGCCACTGTAAAGAGCAAATTATATCTAATTGTTTCCACAAGCATTTGTTGACCTCCATTTTGTGTATGATAATGTACTAGGTCCTATTAAATTTATCCAATGATTAGGAAAGAAACAAGCGAGTCATCAAAGTAAGGAAAGAAAGAGAAAATGAATGTCTACAACAAAAACTGCTCCGCCTTCTTCAATACATTTTGGAATATTTTTATTCAAACTCATTCTTGCAATAGTTGAAAAACTTGTATGAAGGGAAAAAATGGAAAGTTTGGAAAAGTTTACTATTACTCAGCTAGGGTATGCAAGCTTGTCTGTGTTAATTCAGCAGCTACCTGTAATTATAGTAAGTTTAAACTATTCATCATTCTCTTATTTTAGCTCTTCTGTTCCCTCCTAAGGCTTTGGTGTGACCATGTCCTAGAATTCCTCCCTGTTGAAGCAGGAAACATAGGCAGCTTCCTGACAGAGACAGGAGCCCTCACTGTTGGTCCATTTTCTTTTTTTAAACATCTTTATTGGAGTATAACTGCTTTACAAGGGTGTGTTAGTTTCTGCTTTACAACAAAGTGAATCGGCTATACATATAAATATATCCCCATATCTCTTCCCTCTTGCGTCTCCCTCCCACCCTCTCTAACCCACCCCTCCTCAAATTTACCAGTCTGAGCTCCAGTTATCTGTTGGCCCAAATTTGACTGGACTTCTTTCATACTTTATTGTATTACAAAGTCTAGCATGCGATTAGCTCTGTCTCAACTATGTAAAAATTATTAGAGAAACACAAATCAAAACCACAATGAGATATCACCTTACACCTGTCAGAATGGCTATCATCAAAAAGTCTACAAACAACAAACATGGGAGAGGATGTGGAGAAAAGGGAACCCTCCTACACTGTTGGTAGGAATGCAAATTGGTGCAGTCACTGTGGAAAACAGTACGGAGGTTCTTCAACAAACTAAAAATAGAACTACCACATGATCCAGAAATTCCACTCCTGGGTATATATCCGAAAAAAACCAAAAACACTCATTTGAAGAGATATGTGCACTCCAATGTTCACAGCAGCACTATTTACAATAGCCAAGACATGGAAACAACCCAAGTGCCCATCAACAGATAACTGGATTAGAAGATGTGGCATATGTATGCAATGGAATATTACTCAGCCATAAAACATGAAATAGTGCCATCTGCAGCAATGTGGATGGACCTAGAGAATATTATGCTTAGCGAAATAGGTCAGAGGAAGATAAGTACTGCATGAAGTCACTAATATGTGGAATCTAAAAAATAACACAGATGAATGTATATGCAAAACAGAAACAGACTTAAAGACATAGAAAACAAATTTGTGGTTACCAAAGGGTAGAGGGAAGCAGGGAGGGGCAGATTAGGGGTATGGAATTAATAGATACGAGCTACTATATATAAAATAGATAAGTAACAGGGATATACTGTATAGCACAGGGAATTATACTCATTATCTTGTAATAACCTATAATGGAGTATAATCTGCAAAAATACTGAATCACTATGCTGTATACCTGAAACTAACACAATATTGTAAATCAACTATACTCAAATATAAAATAAAATAAAATAAAATAAAATGCTGAAGAGAAAAATGGTTAATTTTCTAACACTTCCACTCTCTGAGGCAGGGCTGACTTCATGCGAGTACAATCATCAATCTGAGCAGTCATACAGTCCCCACACTCAGGCATCTTGCTGTCACCATCTTGAAATTCTTAATTTTATCTTTGAACTTGTGTTTTGTAAGTAAACTTCAACGGGACAATGGAGCATGCAAACGAGCAAAGAGAATATGTGGAGAGAGGAAAAAACCTTTACATGTTCGTATCTTTATAGCACTTTCTTTGTTCTTCGTGAAAAAAGGTCCAGCACTTTCATTGTGAACTGAGTTCTCCACATTATGTAGCCTTGCTCTGAGGAGAAATATCTGAAAGTCAGATCCAAACTCTGATTTCTCAAAAAACAAACAAACAAACAAAAAATACCTCCATAGAACTTAATTTTCAAAACTGCTCTTTGCGTACCTTCAAAAAAGTTTTACTATAGTGAATCTTTATGATAAATCCAGTACCTATCTAGTAGAGCAATTTAATTACCACGGGCTGTATTAATTACCATAATAAACTCCACTCCAATAGGACTCTAGGTAGACAAGTCTTCTAGCCTCAGGCCTCTCCTCATTAAACTGCAATTAGGATGATAAATGGGGAGTGTGATTTTGCAGCAGCCAGTACCAGCCCTACTTACTCATGAGGTGACAGGGGAAGCCATCAGAGACAAGAATTAAAGATACTTAAATAAAAATGAAAATGGTAGGGTTTCCTGTCATAGAGCCATTAGGCCTACATTTGCATGCAGGGATATTTTACACATTTCAGCTGTAAATGATGAAGACCTCAAATAACTACCAACGTTAGTATCAGTTAATGCAATCTGATGACTAAAGGCAGTCTGTCCCAGGAAGATTCCTAAGTTGTGTGAGAACTCAAGATGACTATAATCTTATAAAGCATTAATGGGAAATATTACTAAATAAGATGGCTGTTAAGAATGGCCTCTGAAACAGTGTGCACTCTTAATCAAGTAATGATATATTTCACACTTACCAATGGTACAGCTTCAACAGAACTGCACCACTGCATGTATTAACATGTGTTTAATTTGAAAATCATACCTTAAGAAGATGACTTCCATGTATATGGCTTTATTGAAACCTAAAGCAAAGACAAATTACAATATCAGATTTTAATCTGGGACGATATGCTGTAACTCCAGCAATCAGATTCCAGGAGAAACCCTGTACCCTTTAGGCATACTCACTATTAACCTGAGTTTCTTTAAATGAGTTTCAGTTCCTTAATATTAAATATTCCCCAAGACATTTTGAAAATTGCCATTTTAATAAATGAATTATCAGGGGAAGGATACCTTACACAAAATACTATATCATGCTCTGCTAGCATTTTAAATTACTTTAAAATAAGTACCATCCACTATATTTGATTTTACCTAGTCAACTCTAGAAAGGATGGTTATTCTTACTTCTCTATTCTCATCCACATACTCCATCACCTTCAACCAAGGAAGAGAAATATCTATATACTGAAAATCATAAAACACTGAGGAAAGAAACTGAAGACAGAAATAAATGGAATAATATTCCATGTTCATGGGTTGGAATAGTTAATATTTTTTAAATGTCCACACTACTGAAGGCCGTCTACAGATTCAGTGCAATCCGTATCAAAATTCCAATGGCATTTTTAACAGAACTAGAAAAAATAATCCTAAAATTCGTATTAAACCATACACAAAAAATGAACAGTCAAAACAATCTTGAAAAAGAAGAAAGCTGGTGGCACACTTCCTGATTTCAAACCATATTACAAAAGAGTATGATACTGGCATAAAAACAGACACATACACCAATGGAATTGAGAACGCAGAAATAAATTATGCACACGTAGTCAACTAATATTTGATAAAGAAGCCAAGAATACTCAATGGGGAGAGGATGGTCTGTCCAATAAATGGTTTTGGGGAAGCTGGATGTCCACAGGGAGAAGAATGAAATTAGATCACTATCTTATACCACTCACAAAAATTAACTCAAAATAGATTAAGAACTTAAATGTAAGACCTGAAACTATGAAACGCCTAGAAGATAACGAAGGGGAAAAGTTCCTTGACATTGGTCTTGGTGATGACCTTTTGGATATGACACCAAAAGTGCAAGCACAAAAGCAGAAATAAACAAGTGGGACTACATCAAACTTAAAAGCTTGTGCACAGAAACAGAAACAATCAACAGCATAAAAAGGCAACCTACAGAAGGGGAGAAGATATTTGCAAACCATCTATCTGATAAGGGGTTAGTATCCAAGGTATATAAGGAACTCATACAACTCAAAAGCAGAAAAATCAATAAGATTTTAAAATTGTCAGAAGACAAACAGACATTTTTCCAAACAAGACATACAAACGGCCAACAAGTACATGAAGAGGTGCTCAACATCACTAACCATCAGGGAAATGTAAATCAGAACCACAATGAGATATCACCTCACACTTGTTAGGACATCTATTGCCAAAAAGGCAAGAGATAAATGCTGGCAAGGATGTGGAGAAAAGGGAAGCCTGGTGCACTGTTGGTGGGAATGTAAAACCACTATGGAAAGCCATATGAAAGTTCTTAAAAAAAAATAAAAACAGAACTTCCATATGATCCGGAAATCCTACTTCTGGGTATATATCTGAGAAGATGAAATCACTGTCTCAAAGAGATATTTGAACTCCCATGCCCATGGTAGTATCATTCACAATAGCCAAGATAGGGAAGCAACCAAGAGTCCAACATAGGATGAATGGTTAAAGAAAATGTGACACACACACACACACACACACAGAGAGAATAAAAAAAGGATGAAATCTTGTTAGTTGGGACAACATGGATGGACCTGAAGGGCATTATGCTATGTGAAATAAGTTAGAGAAAAAATAAATACTACGTGATCTCACTTTTATGTGAAATCTAAAAACACTGAACTCATAGAAACAGGGAGCAGAAGGGTGGTTGCCAGGGGCTAAGGGGTGGGGGAAATGAGATGTTGGTCGAAGAGTATAAACTTTCAATTACAAGATGAATAAGTTCCGAGGATCTAAGGTACGTTATGGTGACTATGGTTGACAGTATTGTATTGTATACCTGAAAGGTGCTAAGAGAGTAGAGCTTTAATGATTTCACCATAACAACAGAAGCAAAATGGTCATTAAGTGAGATGACAGAGGTGTTAACTAACCTCATCAGTAAGATAAACATTTCTCAATATATACGTGTATCAAATCCTCACATTTTACCCCTTAAACTTACACAATGTTATATCAATTATATCTCAATAAAGCTGGAAACAATTAAAATAAAAAATATTCCATTACTAAATGGAGGGGGATGTCTTGGGTTTGGTTGTACTGATTAACCATTAAAGCTTATTCTAGGTGTGATTAAAAAGCATAAATATATTATTCAGATTTTTATGTCCTTTAAAATAGAACATGAAAACCTAATATGTCAGGGACTGTCATGTGTTGCACATGACCCCCAGTCGGCATGGGCAGCCCTGACATTTGTTTGAGATCTACACCCAGTCCCAAGCCCTCTACCAGTGTCTCCATTTGTGTAAACTAGAAGAAGCATCCAAACAATCCTTTGCTCTCTCAGTTCAGTAAAAAGTCATATGCTAAGATTCATCTTGATTGCCCCCTTTCTCAAAAATTATATTCATCTTATCATTAAATCCTGTCAATTCTGCCTCTACAACATCAAATCCTCCTCTTTTCCAGTCCCACAGCCATAGTGAGCACCTACCTCTATAGTTTTTGTTTTTGTTTATTAACATTTGCCTCCCTCACAGAATTGTAATCCCTAGCATTGCTTATTAATCTTGATATTGCCCCCTACTGCCATATCATTACTTTGTGCTTATGGGAGGTTCAAAATATTTTAAATACAACTTCAAGGTTAATATATAGATTGATTAATTGCATTATTACTTAGGCTTTATAAATTAACATTAGAGTATACGAAATACTTATCAAATTAGAAAAATTTCTGTACATATTGATACGATTTCTTACGTTGAGCCTCGACTCTTAAAAACAGCAAAAAATAATAGCAGGATGAAGAATAAGATGATATCTATTAAGCATAAGGAGCACTTGCTTTGTGCCAGGCACTGTGCTATTTCATGTAATGGTCATAAAAATCCAGTTAAGTAGGTTATCAATCAAGTGCACATTTTAACTATTCTGTTTCTTCTACAAATGAGGAGACACTAGGTCTGAAACATCAGACCATGTTCTGAAAATGTGCCACTTCTGGTGCCAAGCATCTCTAATCACATGCTTCCTATAATTATTCTAGCTAGGGTCCTATCTCTTTATATCCTGCTGACCTTAGTGAAACAAAGTTCCCACCAGAGGCAAACCAGCTTTCTCTTTATTTTTTTCATTCATTCATCTATCCATTCATTCATTCGGCTCCGCCGGGTCTTGGTTTCGGCACGTGGGATCTTCATTGCCCTGTGCAGGACGTTTTAGTTGCGGCAACCAGGGATGGAACCCGGCTCCCCTGCACTGGGAGCACAGAGTCTTAACCACTGGACCGCCAAGGAAGTCCCAAATTGGCTTTCTTTGTACATCTTCATTCCATGAGCTCTCACATCCTACTCTTCCTCTGGTACCTGACAGTGGGGTTAGAAAAAGAGGGGGACATGGTGCCAGGTACATGGTATAACTCATCCTCTGAGAGTTGCGTTTTGCTAAGTAGACAGCTTGGCACTACGGAAAATTTGCTGCTGCCACTCGTTCCTCTATCTCCATAAGGGTGATGATTTGGCATAGATGGATCTCTTGCTGTAGCAGGCCCAGAGCATATTTTTTTCTTTTTTTTCCAATTTGATTCTTAAATGATTTTTTACTTTTTATCTTCTTGAATATGTTAAAAAACAATCTGAACAGAATAGGTTCAAACATACTTTACTGATGTTTCCTTATGGTCTCAAATGTACCATGCCTACCCATGTTCTATGAACATCTTCAAACTACTTGTTACTACATTTTATTAGGCGACAACACTTAGTATTGACTCATAAGCACAAATGCATTGGAAAACAAATGAGGTGGAAAGGGAAGAAAATACTGACTATGGTTGATTGCTAGCCTTCCTTCTTAATGCTCCTCAAACCAACCTTGAGTAGATTTTTCAGGCCCCTAGCAAGAGGTTATACACTGTACTTAATTTTCCATTTATTGTCCTTCACACTTTTACCCTCTAAGAACACTGAACTGCTATATTATAGTGTTTCTAACATGTCAAGCTACTTTGCATTCTGATGCCTCTGCACACACTTTTTCCTTTTTCTGGGATTTTTTAAAATTAATTTTTATTGGAGTATAGTTGTTTTACAATGTTGTGTTCTGGAATTTTGTTTTTTCATTCCCTTGTCCACCTGACAAAATTAAAGATACTTCCAAACCTAGTGCGGGTGACTTCTCTGTTAATCTACTTCATCCTGGAACGTTAATCACTTTTTTAGTAATGTGTATATATAGAACTACTGCTACATTTATCACACTGGTTATAACTGTCCTTTTTGTATTTACATTTCTTTTTGGCCTAGAGAGTGGAACCCATGCCTAGCATAATTTCCTAGCACTTAGTAATTTCAACGTTTATGAAAACCTGTTGTTGAATATTAACTACAAAGGTCTCGACTTGCAGCAATTTTAGGTTACAGATTTTTCTTTTCCTGTGCTGGATAATATAATCTCTTTCAACGCAGGGACACTGTTTCCCCTCTACTAGCTACACCCACTAGAACTAAAGTACATGCAATGTCCAAGAGGACTGGTGATGGGTAATTACTCTTCTCAGATGCTTTTAACTAGCATCAAAATTGGGCCCTTTATAGCACATATTCATATAAATGACACCTCAAGTCAAACCTATCTATCTCCCTAAATAGATGGAACCATTTCCCACCCTTCAAACATTCTTTTCTCTCTTCTAAGGTTATGTCAAAAATCATCATGATTAATAGTCAACATGTCCACTCCATTCAATGCAACTTCTGAGGAATTTGTTACCTTTCTTTTAGAATTCTCTAGGTAATAAAATCCTTCCAAAGTAACTAAAGAGCTCCAAAGAAATCTTGGAGGAAAATATAGCTGTCATTAACAAATATCTAATAAAATTATCATCAGCATTATCACTATTATCATCATATAATAAAGTCCTTTGTGATCAACCTACTTCATTTCAATATAAAATCATTTATTGCATTTAAAAAAATCTGTCCTAGGGAGCTTAGCTCAGTGCTGTGTGATGACCTAGATGGGTGGGATGGGGGGGGAAGGAGGTCCAAGAGGGATCAGCTATATGTATACATATAGCTGATTCACGTCATTGCACAGCAGAAACTAAAACAACATTGTAAAGAAATTTTACTCCAAAGATGGCGGAAGAGTAAGACGTAGAGATCACCTTCCTCCCCACAGATACACCAGAAATACATCTACACGTGGAACAACTCCTACAGAACACCTACAGAACACTGGCAGAAGACCTCAGACCTCCCAAAAGGCAAGAAACCCCCCCACGTACCTGGGTAGGGCAAAAGAAAAAAAGAATAAACAGAGACAAAAGGATAGGGACGGGACCTGCACCAGTGGGAGAGAGCTGTGAAGGAGGAAAAGTTTCCACACACTAGGAAGCCCCTTCGCGGGCAGAGACTGTGGGTGGCGGAGGGGGAAAGCTTCGGAGCTGCGGAGGAGAGCACAGCAACAGGGGTGCAGGGGGCAAAGCGGAGATATTCCCGCACAGAGGATCGGTGCTGACCGGCACTCACCAGCCCGAGAGGCTTGTCTGCTCCCCCACCGGGGCGGGCGGGGCTGGGAGCTGAGGCTCTGGCTTCCGTCGGGCGGAGCGTAGGGAGAGGACTGGGGTTGGTTGCGTGAACACAGCCTGCAGGGGGTTAGTGCGCCACGGCTGGCCGGGAGGGAGTCCGGGGAAAAGTCTGGAGCTGCCGAAGAGGCAAGAGACATTTTCTTCCCTCTTTGTTTCCTGGTGCACGAGGAGAGGGGATTAAGAACACTGCTTAAAGGAGCTCCAGAGATGGGCGCGAGCCGCGGCTAAAAGCGCAGGCCCCAGAGACAGGCATGAGACGCTAAGGCTGCTGCTGCCGCCACCAAGAAGCCTGTGTGCGAGCACAGGTCCTATCCACCCCCCCTTCCGGGGAGACTGTGCAGCCCGCCACTGCCAGGGTCCCGGGTTCCAGGGAAAACTTACCCGGGAGAACGCACGGCGCGCCTCAGGCTGCTGCAACGTCACGCCGGCCTCTGCTGCGCGCAGGCTCGGCCCCGCACTCCGTGCCCCTCCCTCCCCCGCCCACGCCCCCGCCCCCAGTGAGCCAGAGTCCACGAATCAGCGGCTCCTTTAACCCCGTCCTGTCTGAGCAAAGAACAGACGCCCTCCCGTGACCTACACACAGAGGCGGGGCCAAATCCAAAGCTGAGCTCCTGGGAGCTGTGAGAACAAAGAAGAGAAAGGGAAATCTCTCACAGCAGCCTCAGGAGCAGCGGATTAAATCTCCACAATCAACTTGATGTACCCTGCATCTGTGGAATACATGAATAGAAAACGAAACATCCCAAATTAAGAAGGTGGACTTTGAGTGCAAGATTTATGATTTTTTACCCTTTTCCTTTTTTTGTGTGTATGTATATGCTTCTGTGTGAGATTTTATCTGTATAGCTTTGCTTCCACCATTTGTCCGAGGATTCTATCCGTCCTTTTTTTTAAAAAAAATTTTTTTTCTTAATAATTACTTTTCATTTTAATAACTATATTTTATTTTATCTTTGTTCATTCTTTCCTTCCTTCCCTCCTTTAGACAACGAATCATCCCAAATTGAGGAGGTGGACTTTGAGAGCACCATTTATGATTTTTTCCCCTTTTCTTCCTTTTGTGAGTGTGTATGTGTATGCTTCTGTGTGAGATTCTGTCTGTACAGCTTTGCTTCTACCATTTGTCCTAGGGTTATATCCGTCCTTTTTTTCTCTTAATAATTATTTTTTTTATTTTAATAACTTTATTATATTTTATCTTACTTTATTTTATTTTACTTTATCTTCTTTTTTTCCGTCCTTCCGTCCTTCCTTCCTTCCTCCCTCCCTCCCTCCCACCCTCCTTTCTTTCTTTCTTTCTTTGTTTATTCTTCTAATAATTCTTTCTTTCTACTTTTTCTCCCTTTTATTCTGAGCCGTGTGGATGAAAGGCTCTTGGTGCTGCAGCCAGGAGTCAGTGCTGTGCCTCTGAGGTGGGAGAGCCAACTTCAGGACACTGGTCCACAAGAGATCTCCCAGCTCCACATAACATCAAATGGAAAAAATCTCCCAGAGATCTCCATCTCAACACCAGCACCCAGCTTCACTCAACGACCAGAAAACTACAGTGCTGGACATCCTATGCGAAATAACTAGCAAGACAGGAACACAACCCCACCCACTAGCAGAGAGGCTGCCTAAAATCATAATAAGTCCACAGACACCCAAAAACACACCACCAGACGTGGACCTGCCCACCAGAAAGACAAGATCCAGCCTCATCCACCAGAACACAGGCACTAGTCCCCTCCACCAGGAAGCCTACACAACCCACTGAACCAACCTTAGCCACTGGGGACAGACACCAAAAACAACGGGAACTACGAACTTGCACCCTGCAAAAAAGAGACCCCAAACACAGTAAGATAAGCAGAATGAGAAGACAGAAAAACACACAGCAGATGAAGGAGCAAAATAAAAACCCACCAGACCTAACAAATGAAGAGGCAATAGGCAGTCTACCTGAAAACGAATTCAGAATAATGATAGTAAAGATGATCCAAAATCTTGGAAATAGAATAGACAAAATGCAAGAAACATTTAACAAGGACCTAGAAGGACTAAAGATAAAGCAAACAATGATGAACAACACAATAAATGAAATGAAAAATACTCTAGATGGGATCAATAGCAGAATAACTGAGGCAGAAGAACGGATAAGTGACCTGGAAGATAAAATAGTGGAAATACTACTGCAGAGAAGAATAAAGAAAAAAGAATGAAAAGAACTGAGGACAGTCTCAGAGACCTCTGGGACAACATTAAACACACCAACATGCAAATTATAGGGGTTCCAGAAGAAGAAGAGGAAAAGAAAGGGACTGAGAAAATATTTGAAGAGATTATAGTTGAAAACTTCCCTAATATGGGAAAGGAAATAGTTAATCAAGTCCAGGAAGCACAGGGAGTCCCATACAGGATAAATCCAATGAGAAATATGCCAAGACACAAATTAATCAAACTGTCAAAAATTAAATACAAAGAAAACATATTAAAAGCAGCAAGGGAAAAACAACAAATAACACACAAGGGAATCCCCATAAGGTTAACAGCTGATCTTTCAGCAGAAACTCTGCTAGCCAGAAGCGAGTGGCAGGACATATTGAAAGTGATGAAGGAGAAAAACATGCAACCAAGATTACTCTACCCAGCAAGGATCTCATTCAGATTCGACAGAGAAATTAAAACCTTTACGGACAAGCTAAAGCCAAGAGAATTCAGCGCCACCAAAGCAGCTTTACAGCAAACGCTAAAGGAACTTCTCTAGGCAAGAAACACAAGAGAAGGAAAAGACCTACAATAAGGAATCCAGAACAATTAAGAAAATGGGAATAGGAACATACATATCGATAATTACCTTAAATGTATATGGACTAAATGCTCCCACCAAAAGACACAGATTGGCTGAATGGATACAAAAACAAGACCCATATAGTTGCTGTCTACAAGAGACCCACTTCAGACCTAGAGACACATACAGACTGAAAGTAAGGGGATGGAAAAAGATATTTCATACAAATGGAAACCAAAAGAAAGCTGGAGTAGCAATTTTCATATCAGACAAAATAGACTTTAAAATAAAGACTATTAGAAGAGATTAAGAAGGACACTACATAATGATCAAGGGATCGATCCAAGAAGAAGATATAACAATTGTAAATATTTATGCACCCAACATAGGAGCACTTCAATACATAAGGCAAATACTAACAGACATAAAAGGGGAAATCGACAGGAACACATTCATGGTAGGGGACTTTAACACCCCACTTTCACCAATGGACAGATCATCCAAAATGAAAATAAATAAGGAAA
Source organism: Orcinus orca (assembly GCF_937001465.1). Lineage (NCBI taxonomy): Eukaryota > Metazoa > Chordata > Mammalia > Artiodactyla > Delphinidae > Orcinus > Orcinus orca. The sequence goes on from NC_064580.1 coordinate 19,840,140, forward strand.
CACAAGCTTTAAATGATACATTAAGTAAGATGGACTTAATTGGTATTTATAGGACATTCCATCCAAAAACAACAGAATACACATTTTTCTCAAGTGCTCATGGAACATTCTCCAAGATAGATCATATCTTGGGTCACAAATCAAGCCTTGGTAAATTTAAGAAAATTGAAATTGTATCAAGTACCTTTTCCGACCACAACACTATGAGTCTAGATATCAATTACAGGAAAAGATCTGTAAAAACTACAAACACATGGAGGCTAAACAATACACTACACTACTTAATAACTGAAGAAATCAAAGAGGAAATAAAAAAAATACCTAGAAACAAATGACAATGGAGACACGATACCCCAAATCTATGGGATGCAGCAAAAGCAGTTCTAAGAGGGAAGTTTATAGCAATATAATCCTACGTTAAGAAACAAGAAACATCTCGAATAAACAACCTAACTTTGCACCTAAAGCAATTAGAGAAAGAAGAACAAAAAAAACCCGAAGTTAGCAGAAGGAAAGAAATCATAAAAATCAGATCAGAAATAAATGAAAAAGAAATGAAGGAAATGATAGCAAAGATCAATAAAACTAAAAGCTGGTTCTTTGAGAAGATAAACAAAATTGATAAACCATTAGCCAGACTCATCAAGAAAAAAAGGGAGAAGACTCAAATCAATAGAATTAGAAATGAAAAAGAAGTAACACTGACACTGCAGAAATACAAAGGATCATGAGAGATTACTACAAGCAACTCTATGCCAACAAAATGGACAACCTGGAAGAAATGGACAAATTCTTAGAAATGCAAAACCTGACAAGATTGAACCAGGAAGAAACAGAAAATATGAACAGACCAATCACAAGCACTGAAATTGAAACTGTGATTAAAAATCTTCCAACAAACAAAAGCCCAGGACCAGATGCCTTCACAGGTAAATTCTATCAAACATTTAGAGAAGAGCTGACACCTATCCTTCTCAAACTCTCCCAAAATATAGAAGAGGGAGGAACACTCCCAAACTCATTCTACAAGGCCACCATCACCCTGATACCAAAACCAGACAAGGATGTCACAAAGAAAGAAAACTACAGGCCAATATCACTGATGAACACAGATGCAAAAATCCTCAACAAAATACTAGCAAACAGAATCCAACAGCACATTAAACGGATCATACACCATGATCAAGTGGGGTTTATTCCAGGAATGCAAGGATTCTTCAACACATGCAAATCAATCAACGTGACACACCATATTAACAAATTGAAGGAGAAAAACCATATGATCATCTCAATAGATGCAGAGAAAGCTTTCGACAAAATTCAACACCCATTTATGATAAAAACTCTGCAGAAAGTAGGCACAGAGGGAACTTTCCTCAACATAATAAAGGCCATATATGAGAAACCCACAGCCAACATCGTCCTCAATGGTGAAAAACTGAAAGCATTTCCACTAAGATCAGGAACAAGACAAGGTTGCCCACTCTCACCACTCTTATTCAACATAGTTTTGGAAGTTTTAGCCACAGCAATCAGAGAAGACAAGGAAATAAAAGGAATCCAAATCGGAAAAGAAGAAGTAAAGCTGTCACTGTTTGCAGATGACATGATACTATACATAGAGAATCCTAAAGATGATACCAGAAAACTACTAGAGCTAATCAATGAATTTGGTAAAGTAGCAGGATACAAAATTAATGCACAGAAATCTCTGGCATTCCTATACACTAAGGATGAAAAATCTGAAAGTGAAATCAAGAAACCACTCCCATTTACCATTGCAACAAAAAGAATAAAATATCTAGGAATATACCTACCTAAGGAGACAAAAGACCTGTATGCAGAAAACTGTAAGACACTGACGAAAGAAATTAAAGATGATACAAATAGATGGAGAGATATACCATGTTCTTGGATGGGAAGAATCAACATCGTGAAAATGACTCTACTACCCAAAGCAATCTACAGATTCAATGCAATCCCTATCAAACTACCACTGGCATTTTTCACAGAACTAGAACAAAAAATTTCACAATTTGTATGGAAAAACAAAAGACCCCGAATAGGTAAAGCAATCTTGAGAACGAAATACAGAGCTGGAGGAATCAGGCTCCCTGACTTCAGACTATACTACAAAGCTACAGTAATCAAGACAGTATGGTACTGGCACAAAAAAAGATAGATCAATGGAACAGGATAGAAAGCCCAGAGATAAACCCACGCACATATGGTCACCTTATGTTTGATAAAGGAGGCAGGAATGTACAGTGGAGATAGGACAGCCTCTTCAATAAGTGGTGCTGGGAACACTGGTCAGGTTCATGTAAAAGTATGAGATTAGATCACTCCCTAACACCATACACAAAAATAAGCTCAAAATGGATTAAAGACCTAAATGTAAGGCCAGAAACTATCAAACTCTTAGAGGAAAACATAGGCAGGACACTCTATGACATAAATCACAGCAAGATCCTTTTTGACCCACCTCCTAGAGAAATGGAAATAAAAACAAAAATAAACAAATGGGACCTAAGGAAACTTCAAAGCTTTTGCACAGCAAAGGAAACCATCAACAAGACCAAAAGACAACCCTCAGAATGGGAGAAAATATTTGCAAATGAAGCAACTGACAAAGGATTAATCTCCAAAATTTAAAAGCAGCTCATGCAGCTCAATAACAAAAAAACAAACAACCCAATCCAAAAATGGGGAGAAGACCTAAATAGACATTTCTCCAAAGAAGATATACAGACTGCCAACAAACACATGAAAGAATGCTCAACATCACTAATCATTAGAGAAATGCAAATCAAAACTACTATGAGATATCATCTCACACTGGTCAGAATGGCCATCATCAAAAAATCTACAAACAGTAAATGCTGGAGAGGGTGTGGAGTAAAGGGAACCCTCTTGCACTGTTGGTGGGAATGTGAATTGATACAGCCACTGTGGAGAACAGTATGGAGGTTCCTTAAAAAACTACAAATAGACCTACCATATGACCCAGCAATCCCACTACTGGGCATATACCCTGAGAAAACCATAAGTCAAAAAGAGTCATGTACCAAAATGTTCATTGCAGCTCTATTTACAATAGCCCGGAGATGGAGACAACCTAAGTGTCCATCATCAGATGAATGGATAAAGAAGATGTGGCACATACATACAATGGAATATTACTCAGCCATAAAAAGAAACGAAATTGAGCTATTTGTAATGAGGTGGATAGACCTAGAGTCTGTCATACAGAGTGAAGTAAGTCAGAAAGAGAGAAACAAATACCGTATGCTAACACATATATATGGAATTTAAGAAAAAAAGATGGCATGAAGAACCTAGGGGTAAGACAGGAATAAAGACACAGACCTACTAGAGAATGGACTTGAGGATAAGGGGAGGGGGAAGGGTAAGGTGTGACAAAGCGAGAGAGTGGGATGGACATATATACACTACCAAACGTAAAATAGATAGCTAGTGGGAAGCAGCTGCATAGCACAGGGAGATCAGCTGGGTGCTTTGTGACCGCCTGGAGGGGTGGGATAGGGAGGGTGGGAGGGAGGGAGACGCAAGAGGGAAGAGATATGGGAACATATGTATATATATAATTGATTCATTTTGTTGTAAAGCAGAAACTAACACACCATTGTAAAGCAATTATACTCCAATAAAGATGTTAAAAATTTTTGAAAAAAAGAGAAAGAAAAAGAAATTTTACTCCAATTAAAAATAAAAAACAAAAAATATCTGTCCTACAAGATCTTTCAACATGAGCAAACAGACCTAACTATGCCTCATTCAAGAGGATATATGTGTGTATACAGATTATTTCATGGTATTTTCCCCTTAATTTTTGACTGTTTATATAACAAGAAAAAAGTTAAAGTAATAATTTATATCACTGATTTATGCTACATGCATGTCGCATATATTACACATATGCTATATACAAATTATATATCACATATACATATTATACATAATATATACATATTGTACATGTGTGCCTGTGTGTGTCAAGTCGGGAGACAGAAAGCACAATAGCTATTCTCAACAGAGAGAATATAAATATTATTTTAGATAAAGAACTGTTAACTAGGTATAAAATTGTTAACTAGGTAACTGAAAGGACAGAAAGAAAATTCTAAGGTATCACAGATGTAGAAAGTTCAAGAATTACCACGTATAGGGCCAGCGGAACAAAGAGAAGAGACTCAAACTGTGAAAACACAGTTGCTTAGTGGAGGACCCTCACAGAGAGCTCAGCTGGTGTTGACGCCTCTAATGGTGGTAGGATGAAGCCAGGTCTACACGAATATTGAAAAAACTGCACACTTTTCCTACAGGTAGGAACTACCGCTCCTTGGGTAAAGAAGATTTGTTGCACTGATACTGACAGGAAAAAAGCAAATGGACAGAAGTCCCTTCCCCCTAATCCAACCTTGCAAGCAGGCAGAGTCTGTCAGAGTCTCCCTCTCTCCCTCCCACCCTCCTCTATAGGGAGAGCCTATCAGAGAGCAGCTGGCAACGCAGAAATGTGTTTTTGCAGAGTCCCAGCCCTGGCTAAGAGAGCAGAGCATGGAATGGCAGGCTGGAGCTGAGCGAAGGTAACTTGATAGCTGGTATGCTTCCTCTTTTTCTCAGGAAGACAATGATATTCCACAGATTATTTCAGTAAAACAACCAAAGTCTTCATATGCCTGGGAGTTTCAACAGATTTAATATTAATGTAGGGTCTTCTTTTCCATATTTGACCTAGAACATTCTTCCTCAAAAGGAAGGATTATCCTTAGAAGATCACATATATATAAAAGAAGATTTTCAACAGGCCATATTTGAAGTAAAGGATGTGATTTTCCTACCTATTTCAGTTTCCATGTTCCTTCTTTCCTTCCCTTCCCTTCCTTTTCTTTTCTTTTTTTTTCTGATTCGTTGCAGGAAGGGAAACTGCCTGCGACATGTCCCAGGTATAAACGTTCTCTGTGTATGAGGTCAGAATGAGCAGGAGGATCTTGCAAAAAGAAAGAAGTGAAAATCAAGTTGATGAGAAAGATAGGGGAGAGATGGATACCATGTTAAAATTCAGTTCTGGTAAAAAGCAAATGTTTTGACTATGAAATGCATTTTTGGAATTCTGAAAAGTCTCTGTAAGATGTAACATAATCAAGCAAGACTCTTAAAAACCAAATAGGATATTTAGTTAAGTAAAGGGAAAAGAGAAGATTTATCTTTATAAAATGGGAAAACTGACATTATCTACTGATTAAATAGTACTTCCTCTTGTAAGAGCAGATGTTATTCTAAGAGAAATAAATGAAAATAGCATTCATCCTTTATCATGAACAAGCTACTATTTATGGGGGGGGGGGGAAGATGTTCCCTCATGTTCTCCTAATCAATTTCACACAGGAATGTCTCCACTACACAGAAAAATTGCACTTTAAGAAGGCAACTTGAATAAGGCTGAAAATCTGCCATGTTATGGCCGCTGTGATTTCTCAAATCAGCAGTCATGCGCAGAAGAGAGGGCTAAATGCAAACCGTTCTCTCTTCCCCACCCTCATCCATTTCTCTCTCGACTATTTGGAAGCTGACAGACAGTAAATATCTACACAACAGAGCAACAGCAAATGATAGATTGACTAGAGATGAGTTTCTCTCATTTGCCAGGGAAGATTTAGAAAATGTACCATAATTCTATGGTAATACTAGAGCAGCAGGTGAGTCTAGAAAATAATTTTGTATTTTTATTCCAGACATAATTCCACTTTATACTGGCAGATTACCACTCTTCCAAAGATGACCCCCCAAATTCCTTAAATAAAATCATTTTCCTCTTCCCCTGACTTTTTCTGTCTTGCTAAATTTTATAATGATTGCTCCCCAACATTCCACTAAAAGTACTGCCAATTTTGTAGGTCTACAAATCAAAAAGAAAAAGACACACCACCCAACAGCATAATGGGTAAGTATTTAAATAGGCATGAAAAAGGACATCTAAATACTCAATAAATATATGGAAAGGTGTTCCACCTCATTAGTCAGAGAAATGTAAATTAAAACCACCATAAAATATCACTACATAACCAAGAGAATGATCAATTCTTAAAAACAATTATAATATAAAATATTATGAGGATATGGAACAAGTAGGATTTCCATAAACTCTTGGTAAGAGTGTATGTAAATGAACTAAACTACTTTGTAAAACGGAGAGTGTCTATACAAGTGGATCACAGGCATATCTAACTAGATTTCCAACTGAAATATATGCCCCCCAAATCCATGTACTAGAATGTTAATGGCAGCTTCATTCATTACAAGCAAAAATTGGAAACAGAAGTCCTGGCACAGTAGAATGTATAAATAATTTTGATAGGACCAAACAATGGAATATTACATGCAAGTTAATGATATCTTGTTGTAAAGAGCAAAATACATGAATCTTACAACATGTTGTGGGGAAATCCAGACTTGAAAGAATATATACTCTATTATTCCATTTATATAAAATCCAAAACGGCAAAACTCTCCCATGATGTTAGAAGTCAGGATAGTGGTTATCTTTGGACAGGAAGTGGTAGTGGTGACCAGAAGGGGCAACAATTGAGGCTTCTAGAATCCTGTTCATGGTCTGTTTCTTCTTCTGGGTGGTGTGGTTACAAGGGTGTATTCACTTTATAGACCTCATCGAGTGGAACACTTGGTTTTCACTACTTTCTATGTATGTTACATTTCAATTTAAAAGTTTATACAATTCCTACCAACGACATACAAGAGTTCCAATTTCTCCATATCCTCGCCAACGCTCGTCTTTTTTTCTTTTTGATAATAACCATTATAACTGGTATGAAGTGATATCTCATTGTGATTTTGACTTGCACTTCACTGATAATGATGCTTAGCACCCTTCTATAAACCTGTTGACCATTTATATGTATTCTTTGGAGAAATGTCTGTTCAAATCCTTTGCCCATTTTGTAATCAGATTGTTTATTTTTTTGTTACTGAGTTTTAGGAGTTCATTACATTTTTTGGATATTAACCCCTTATTAGATTTATGTTTTTCAAATAGTTTCTCCCATTCAGTAGGTTGCTTTTCATTCTGTTAATTGTCTTCTCTGCTGTGCAAAAGCTTTTTAGTTGGATGTAGATGGTGCTGTCACTATGGGAAACAGTATGGAGCTTCCCCACCAAAAGTAAAAATAGAACTACCATATGATCCAGCAATTCCAGTTATGGGCATATATCCAAAATAATTAAAATCAGTATATGGAAGAGGCATCTACACTCCCATGTTCACTGCCACATTATTCACAATAGCCAAGATATGGAAGTAACCTAAATGTCTATCAATGGATAAATGGACAAAGAAAATGTGGTATGTAAATACAATGCAATATTATTCAGCCTTAACAAAAGAAGGAAATCCTGCCATATTTGACAACATGAATGAACCTGGATGATATTATGCTAAGTGAAATAAGTCAGTCACAAAGTAGAAATACTGCATGAGTCCACTTATGAAGTATCTAGAATAGTCAAATTCGCAGAAATAGAAAGTAGAATGGTGGTTTTCAGGGGCTGGGGTGAGGGGCAAATGGAGAGTTGTTTAATGAGCGTAAAGTTTCAATATGTAAAATGAATGAGTTAAAGAGATCTGCTGTACAACATGGTGCTTATAGTTTATAGTTCAGTATTGTACACTTAAAAATTTGTTAAGAGAGTAGATCTCATGTTAACATTCTTACCACAAAAAAGGGGGGCAGAAATCAGGAGAAATCTTTCTGAGGTGATGGATGTGTTTATTACCTTGACTGTGGTGATGGTTTCACGGTGTACGGATATCGCCAAACTCATCAAAGGGTACACATTAAATACGTTTAGTATTTTATGTATCAATTATACCTCATACAGCTTTTAAAAAATATTTTCAAAAGAGAAAGAGAATGAGAGACCATGACAAGTAGTACTTATGAATTAAGTTTCTTGGAAATAACTTTTTTTTTTTACATCTCTATTGGAGTATAATTGCTTTACAATGGTGTGTTAGTTTCTGCTTTACAACAAAGTGACTCAGCTATACATATACATATATCCCCATATCTCTTCCCTCTTGCATCTCCCTCCCTCCTACCCTCCCTATCCCACCCCTCTAGGTGGTCACAAAGCACCGAGCTGATCTCCCTGTGCTATGCGGCTGCTTCCCACTAGCTATCGGTTTTACATTTGGTAGTGTATATATGTCCATGCCACCCTCTCACTTTGTCCCAGCTTACCCTTCCCCCTCCCCATGTTCAAGTCCATTCTCTAGTAGGTCTGCATCTTTATTCCCATCCTGCTCCTAGGTTCTTCATGACCTTTTTTTTTTAGGTTCCATATATATGTGTTAGCATATGGTATTTGTTTTTCTCTTTCTAACTTACTTCACTCTGTATGACAGACTCTAGGTCCATGAAAGTGAAATTAAGGAAACACTCCCACTTACCATTGCAACAAAAAGAATAAAATATCTAGGAATAAACCTACCTAAGGAGACAAAAGACCTGTATGCAGAAAACTATAAGACACTGATGAAAGAAATTAAAGATGATACAAACAGATGGAGAGATATACCATGTTCTTGGACTGGAAGAATCAACATTGTGAAAATGACTGTACTACCCAAAGCAATCTACAGATTCAGTACAACCCCTATCAAACTACCACTGGCATTTTTCACAGAACTAGAACAAAAAATTTCACAATTTGTAACTTTATTTTTATGTGACTCAGGTTGTCATAATTTCTCCTCTTGCAGCAGCCCAACCAGTCTTTCTGCCTCCAGTCTGGTCTCACATCCATTTGTTCTCATCCTTTACTTTTATAATAGCATATTTGTATTTTGAAATAGACCATTTATACAAAATAGTATGATAATAAATGAACAGCTTAGGAGATAAGAAAAAACAGGAAAAAAATTTAAAAATGAACACCCATATATATACCCATGCCACCGTGATTAAGAAATGAACATTACTTTGGATTCTTTCCTAGTTCCTTGCCAATTCCAACCCCCAACCCCATCAGAGATAATCATTATACTTAACTTTATGTTAAACATGTCCTTGTTTGTATTTTTTACAACATAGCATAGTTATAAAATAAACACTAAACTAAAAATAATTTAAGCAGTATTTTGTTTGGTTTTTCTGATTTTAAAAATTTAAATTAACGGTGTGAACTTCTTCATTCTGACCTGTTACTAAGATTCATCTACACAGATGCCTGTATCTTTATTTTGGTTTTCACTGTTGAATAATATCCATTGTATAGCAGCAATTATTTATTCTATTTTTGTTTGTTTGTTTTGTTTTTGTTTTTGTTGTTTTTGCAGTACGCGGGCCTCTCACTGCTGTGGCCTCTCCCGTTGCGGAGCACAGGCTCCGGACACGCAGGCTCAGCGGCCATGGCTCACGGGCCCAGCCGCTCCACGGCATGTTGGATCTTCCCGGACTGGGGCACGAACCCCTGTCCCCTGCATTGGCAGGCGGACTCTCAACCACTGCGCCACCAGGGAAGCCCTATTCTGTTTTTGATAGATAGTTTCATTGTTCACAGTTCTTTTGTTACTGCAAAGAGTATTCTTAAGAGCATTCTTTTGTATATGTATGAGAGTCTGTAGGGAAGATATCTAGAAGCGAAGCCACTGGGTCATCAAGTATACAGATTTTTCAGATTTACTAGGTAATGCCAAAATATTTTCCAAGGTGATCAAACTAAAAGAATTTCCTTTTGCCTCACATCTTTGTTTAGTACTGTCATTACTTTAATTTTAATCATTCAAGTTAGTGTGTAATTTTATCTTAATGTTTTCATATGTCTCATGGCCATTTTTATTTCCTCTTCCATGAAAATATAGATCACGCCATTTGCTCATCTTTTTTTTTTGAGGGAGGGGTGTCTTTTTCTTATTGATTTCTAATAGGGTTTATTCCTTTTAGTAATCAGTGTTGCAAATGTCATTCATTTCCCACTATAGCTTGCCTTTTACTCTCTTTTTGTGTCTTTTGATGAAGAGAAGTTCTTAAATTTTATATAGACTTAATTATCAATATTTCCTATACGGTTTCTGCTTTTTACATCTTAAGTCCTTCCCTACCCAAAGGTCACAAAGATTTCTCTTTTATTTCTTAAAAAAATTTAAAGCATTTTCTTTCACATTTAAGATCTTGATGAATCTGGAATTGATTTTTGTATATGGATGAAGTTAGGTATCTAATTTTATATATTTTTTCTCATATAGATAACTGACTCTCTTTACCATTTAATGAAGAGTCCATCCTTGTTCCATTGTCTTAAAATGATTCTCTGTTACATATCAATTTCCAATCACATGTGGACTTATTTTTGGATCATTTATCACTGAACCAATGCCATAGTGTTTTAAGACATTACCTTTTTAAAAGAGAAACTACAACTATTTTTATTCATTCAGTTAGGCCAAATTAGAATTATTAAGCAATAATTTAGTGATTAAATATTTGTGTTTTGCAGTGAAGACCTATGGAACAAACAATAAAAATGAAATAAAAAGCACAAAAATAGTGTTCTTAGCAGTAAAGTTTATCAGAAAACTTTCATTGCATATAGGAAGAACTTCTATCTACTCATTTAGAAATTCAGTTAATTACACTTTTGGAGAGCTTTCAGTGCTCTCATATAAACTGCATAGCCTAGGACACTTTTTACTACAATATGGTTTTGTTAAAATTCTTTCTGGGTCAAGTTATACTTTGATTAATCCAAGACATGTCTAATTAGGAAAAATATGAAAATATATACATGTTTAGTTCTTAACAAATTTATTCAATAAAATGCTTTTACTTTTGGCTGTGACTCAACAGTGAAATGTTGCAAATATTAATCATTATTTTCATAAAGAAAGTAAATTATTTTTCTCTTCCTTGAAAGACACTTAAAGTGTCTTCCACTCGTATTTCCTAAATCCTCATACATTTCAGGCTTATGATTTGCTATTTCCGATTGGGACAAGATCAGTGGTTCTCAACCTTGGTTGTACCTTAGAATTGCCCTACACTATTCAAATCAGAATCTGTCAGCATGGGATTCAGATATCAGTAGTTAATAAAGTTCTCCAGGTAATTCCAATGTGTAGCCAGGGCTGAGAACCACTGGCCTACAGTAATACATTCATTAGCCAAACCTCACTGAAAATGCTAAGTGAACAAATTTTTTTTTTCACTTAACATTTCATTCACTGATACCCACCCATGTATCAGGGACTGTGTGAAGTGTTAGGTGTTAATGAACACAGTCCCTAATTTGGAGAAGTTTACAGTCTAATGTAGGAAGCTGACTTTAATCAAGTAACTACTGGTTAATGTATAATTACAAATTGAGATTGGGATGCTAAAGGAGAGGAAAGATTCTACCAGATGCTACAACAAAGGAACCTCACCTGATTAGGATAATCAAGGAGGCTTCTCTAAAGAAGTGATCCTAGAGCTGAGAGCTGATGAATGAGCAGGAGTTACTAGGGAAAGTGGGGAGAGATGGAGACAGCACTCCAGTCTGAAGGGGCAGCAAGTGTGAAGCATCCCCTGCAAAACGAACCGAAATCTTCTGGAGGGATGAAAGAGGCCTAGGAGCTACCAGGCAGAAAGCCAGGGTTGAGCAGTATGAGAGGGGACAAAAGAGGTAGCAGGCCAAACCATGTCAGACATTTCTGGAACAAAATTTAATTTTCATATATTTTTCTACCTTTTTATTTTATATTGGACTATAGTTGATTAACAGTGTTGTGTTCGTTTCAGGTGTACAGCAAAGTGATTCAGTTATACATATATATGTATCCATTCTTGTTCAAATTCTTTTCCCATTTAGGTTGTCACATAATACTGAGCAGAGTTCCCTGTGCTATACAGTGGGTCCTTGTTGGTTATACATTTTAAATATAGCAGTGTGGACATGTCAATCCCAACCTCCTTAGAGAAGTTTTAGGTCACGGCAGAACTGAGAGGAGGGTAAAGAGAGTTCCTGTATACCCCCTGCTTCCACACATGCGTAGCCTCCCCCATTATTCACATCCCCCACCACAGCGGCATAGTTGTTACTATCAGTGAACCTACACTGACACGTCATCGTCAACCAAAGTCCATAGTTTCCATTAGGGTTCATGCTTGGTGTTGTACATTCTATGGTTTTGGACATATGTATGATGACATGTATTCATCATTATAGAACCATACAGGATAGTTTCATAGCCCTAAAAATCCTCTGTGCTCCACCTATTCATCCTCCCACCCCTCACCCCTGGCAGGCCACTGATCTCTTTACTGTCTCCACAGTTTTGCCTTTTCCAGAATGTCATGTAGTTGGAATCATACAGTATGTAGCCTTTTCAGATAGGTTTCTTTCACTTAGTAAGATGCACTTAAGGGTCCCCCATGTCTTCTCATGACTTGATAGTTCATTTCTTTTTAGTGCTGAATAATATTCCATTGTCTAGATGTGCCACAGTTTATTTATCCATTCACCTACTGAAGGACACCTTGATTGCTTGCAAGTTTTAGAAATCATGACTAAAGCTGCTATAAACATCTTTTTTTGTGTGTGGATGTAAGTTTTCAACTCTTTGGGTACATACCAAGGAGTGCAACTGCTGGATCATATGGTACAGATGATACAATTTTAAAGATTATATCAATTCCTTTCCATACATATTCTCATGGTTTGTAACCTAAATAGTTGCCTCAAATCTTTTATTTTGCAATGGAGATCTAACAATATAGGGAATGCCCGATCATTAGATCTCAAACAGTATGAAATCAGTAAACCCTACATACCCAAAGTATAATGCATCACACTGTACTGTCTTTTCTAGTAGACCATAAGTTTGCGAGCAGGACTGCATATAGTTCAACTTTGTATCTCTGGAGTCTAGTACAGCGACTTGGATATAGCCGACATCTTAAAAAGATGTGTGAATTATTAAGTTATTCAAGATCCATTTCCAGTCATGGAAGAACAGGTTATTCAGACCACCCTCCCACTTAAAACAAAATACTGGATAAAATTTGTAAAGAAAATTATTCAAAGCATCATAATGCTAGAAAGATACCAATAAATTCCAAGGCTAAACTTTAAGGGCAAGGCTGACCTCCTTTCCTTATATCTTTAATGAACATGAAACTTCTGTTTCAATTAATTAATCTCTTCAGTCATTGAAATACTATTTGTGCTTTCTCCAAGTCTTCAATGCCCCCCCTCACTTTCCCTCTAACCTTCAAACTTCCATTCAAAACCTTCATAACAGTCCTAATCATCATGTCCTCCTAGCAGTCTTCCTTAATCCTACTGGGAGTAAGTGATCTTTCCTTCTTCTGCAAATGCATTAGGAATATTCAATTCCATGAAATTGGCAGTTAAACTAAACCCTGACTCCTCTATACCATCTTCCTTATTGTTGCTTTGGATTTTAAAAATATCTGTAAATTATGTTTTGTTTCTTAACCAAATTTTATGACCCTAAAGAGCATGGCTTTTGTTGTATGCCTCTTTTATCTGTGTGGGTTCTTAAACCTAGACAACTAGCCAATGTTTGTTCATATAAGTAAAGTCATTTATAAATCGTCTCTAAACCAGTGGTTCTCAATTTTAAGCATGTATCAGAATGACAAGGAGGGTGATTAACAGAGATTAAACATGGATTTCTGCCCGCCCTCCACCCCCGAAGTTTCTGATTCATTAGGTCTGGGGAACAATATCAGAATTTGCATATCTAACAAATTCCCAGGTAATGCTGCTGGGTCCAGGATCATACTTTGAGAACCACTGCTCTAAATCTTTGTGTCTTGAGAATAGTTGCTATAATACGGTTCTTATGATTTGTCCCAACATTTCTACATCAGTATCCTTATCTCTGGGAAAGTTTACAGAGGATATCACTCAGAACTAATATATATTTTACTGGCCATTCAGCTGCGATCAGTAGCTATTTCAAAACCACGTTGGTCTATTTCTTTTAACCTTTTGGCTAAAGAGTATATAGTATTACAAGTCAGAAACATCCTGCAATCTTAACAACATGCTACATCCCTTTTTATCTTATCTTCTTTTGTGATTAATGTATTAAAACTTAGCTAGAATTCTTTACCTTACTCGTATTTCCTCAAAATGTGGATGCTCATCTTATCCACTGATACTATGCTTTTAAGAGGATGTCTGTACTTCCTCTGTTTTGTGGAGGAAGGTCCTATTTACGGTTTCATTCTTCCTTTTCTCTTGATAGGCAGTGGGGATACAAGCATGACTATAAAGTGGATTGCTAGAGTGATGGGAGTGAGGGTATGAATTTGGAGGGAGTTGAACTTGGAAGGAATTAAAGAAAATGTTTTAATATAGACATTTAACCTCTATGAGCTTTTATGAAAATTGACTCCTTTGAAGAAAAAAATAAAAAACTAACATACTCCCATGATGTTGAGGTGGACCATGGATTCAATAAGTCTTCTAAGAACCTGTAAGCCTGGTTGGTCTCTGGACTTAACTATATTTTCAGTTGTTTTGTGATTGTCTTGGCTATGTTATATCTATCAAGTTTGAAATGAAGGTCAGATACTGACATATTGGAGCTCCAAACTGATAAGAATTGGCTTTGGGTAAATAAGGCAAAGCATGAAGTCATTTTAAACATGAATTGAGCACAAGAGGAGGGTATGATAGTAAAGAGAAACTCCCTACTTGTTCAAGTGTCTCAACAGCAGTGGGTAAGGCTACTAAGAATTAATTAGTTTATTTGTATGCCACACTTTGGCTAAAGATATGGGATTTGCTGTGGGGCAGGCTACTCATCCTTTGGGGGTTGTAGGAATTGCTATGGTAAAGGCCAGATGGTATTTTGTCTAAAATATTAATTTCCAAGCCAAAATGCATAGTGACATGCCAGCTCTTATGTGAGTGGGACAGAGACACATGAAGTGATTTAATTTGTTTTTATGAGGGATTCTGAGTGACAGTGGTACCAAAAGAAACACTGCTTTGATACCTTGTGACAAAATGTGAAACAGAAGAGGTGATAATCATTCTCCTCATCTCAGTTCCCAGAGGACTCTCAGAACATGAAACCTTGGCACCTTGAGGAACCCTCACTGTGAATGCTAGGTGACACCCGTCTTGGTCCAGATATCAGTGTTCTTGTGAAAGACACTGAAAACAATGGCAGAGATGAGGTGCCATCTTCAAGTGACTTCACAGAAAACCTCTAGTTATAGGGAAGAAGGCAGCTGAGGAAAGACGAGGGGAACCCAAGATACGCTCCCAAATCTATTGTTCCTGAGCTTCCAGAGGAGTCCCGGGCACTTCTAGAAAATACCTGGACAAGAAAATTAGAGAGGCAAAGGGGATGACTTGTGGCTAAAGGTGCTGCATTATCACTGATAGAAGAAGCCATCAACAATCGATAGATACTGTTCACCTACAGTCACAGACTGGTGTGACTTAGGGAAGCTCAGATCTGATTATATAGGGCATTGTTAGGAGAATCTGGAGGCCAGCTGAAGACAAGGAAATATTTGTGTTTGCTTACTTCCTTTACTTTGCAATGAAGCCTTATAACCTAAAGTAACAAAAATGAATACCAATTTTCCAAAAGACTTTGGTCACAATGACCAATGAAGAAAAAATTATCAAAAAGATTACCAAGTAAAAATAACAGAACATTATATATTATTTAACATGAGGCAAATATAACCATATATAACAGGTTATGAAGTTCCGAGGTGTCAAGTGCTCCTCAGAAAAGGATTTAAGACAGTAAAAAAAAAAAAGGGGGGGGGTGATGAATGCCTGATTAAATATTTCCTCATAGGGACTTCCCTGGTGGCACAGTGGTTAAGAATCCACCTGCCAATGCAGGGGACACGGGTTCGATCCCTGGTCCGGGAAGATCCCACATGCCACGGAGCAACTAAGCCCATGCGCCACAACTACTGAACCTGCGCTCTGTAGCCCGTGATCCACAACTATTAAGCCTGTGCTCTAGAGCCCGCAAGCCACAACTACTGAAGCCCGCGCGCCTAGAGCCTGTGCTCCGCAACAAGAAGAGCCACCGCAATGAGAAGTCCAAGCACCACAACAAAGAATAGCCCCTGCTCGCCGCAACTAGAGAAAGCCCGCACGCAGCAATGAAGACCCAACAAAGCCAAAAAATAAATAAATAAAAATTAAAAAAAAAATCTTCTCATAAACTTGTTTGTGATCATTGGAAAATATTTTACTGCTTAAAATTTACATATTTGTTTTAATAGCAAGAATCATGACATTTTAGCAAGTAAAGCAAAAATAGATGCCCAATGAACTTGAATTTTGATCAACAAACTTATGTTTTCAGTGAGTAAACCCAGAATAAATCATCCGGAGAAAACGTAATTCTGAATTTACAATTTGGGAATTTGTGCCCGTCTTCATCAATTATTAATCCTTTAACTGTCTTTATTTCTAAGAAATCTGTAGTTGTTTGAGATAAATATACTATGGAGTGGACTTCTTGAGAATTTGGAAAATACAGCGATTAAAAAGTACTTCTTTTAGGGTTTTGTTTTTTCCTTAGGTTGAAAGCAGAATAACGTAAAAATTCTTCATTTGTGGAGAAGCATTTTTCAGCCATGCATTACATTTAACTAGAAAATAAATATGAAACCAAGCTAGGAGTTCATTACTGAAAAACTAACTTTAACACTGACTCATTTAGAAATTAACTCAGTTAACTGGCAAAACTATCGATTCTTGCCAAATTGCAACCTCCCTGTCAACTAAGGACAACTGATCCAAATAAGTATCTTCTGGCTATGGCAACACAATTTTCACAATAAAGAACATTGAGTGTAATGGTAAAGATTCGCTGTGTGGCATTTTTCTTTGTAATTTATTTTAAAATTCTGAATCTAAGGTTATAATATCCAGTGCTTTTTAAACACCATTTCCTCAAAGAAATCAAGTAGAGTCATCCCTCAGTATCTGTGGGGAATTGGTTCCAGGACTCCTGTGGGTACCAAAATCCACAGATACTCAAGTCCCTCATAGTACAGTCTGCCCTCAGTATCTGCAGGTTCTGTATCTCTGGATGCGGAAGGTCCACTGTGCTTACGCTTTGCTTTACAGCATTTATCAGGCTTATAATGATTTGGGTGACAATTTTTTAACGGCCTCCCTTGCTAAATCTAAGATTCCATGAGAGAAGAGACTGTCCCTCATGTTTTGTTCATGACACTGTCTGTAGTGACTGGGACTTTATAAGTCCTCAATGGGAAATTTGTTGGATGATTAAGTTCCTGTACATTCTATTCAAAACATCTGTGACAATGGTCATAATTCCTTGTTTTTATTTACTCAACTATTTACACTCAAATATATTAATTTATAAATAAATATTTATAAGAATTGGGGGTTTTGGTCTATATTAAAACTCTACTAAGTATAGAAAAGGTTAATCTGTAGCAAAGCAGAGTAAGTGTTCAATATCTACCCTTGTGGTGCCTCATATTCCATCATCTAAGGATTTCTTTGTTTTCCTGCACTGCTTTGCCCAGTGGTCTTATTTTAGAATGCAGATTCTCTAGGGAGGGAATGTTCAGAGTGTAGAATATACTAGGGCAAATTAGTTTTTCCATTTCACTTTTCAATTGGGTTTCCCTGACAAAAACTCTAGACTGAAATAATCTCGGTGCAGTTTTTAGTCTCTTAATTGGTACTATATATATATACACACACACATATACATATACGGGATACAGAGGATAAAAGACTCAAATAAGCTGGAGGGGTGGGTCATCAAAGTTTTAGGCACTTTATATTTGATTGACAGCTCTCTACCTTAATGATTTTATTCAGTACCATTTTAAAATATTTAATCTTCTCTTATATATCCTGGAGGTGATTGAAGTTGTTGTAGCTTAAACTTTCCAATATATTTTTTGGTAAAAATTTTATCCACATACAACATAAATATAGAAAACTGCTCAACTCACAACAGTACAGCTCAGTGAATTTCTGCAGTTATCACAGTCATATAACCAGCACCCAAAATACTAGCACCCCAGGAAAGCTCCCCTCATGCTCCCCTACAGTCACTGACTTTTCACACCAAATATTAGTTTTCTGAGACGTTTTTAGCTAACAGCTCTTTACAGAATGTGTGAGCACTTAAAACCTTTTTTTTTTTCTGTTTCTGAGCTTTAGCCAAAATTCTGAGAAACTAAAAACAATCCCATTCGACATCCTCTGACGTATCTTTAAGATTACAAGGCCAAACCTCTCAGAATAATTTTGAGATTCAATCAAAGGAGAAATAACTCTAGTTTATACATTTAATGTTTGCTATCCTTCATTAAAATCATATCAAGGAATTGATTTCATTTGTTCTCATTACCTTTTGCCTTTAAAAACTGGCGAGATTAGCAACGAAATTTTCTCCTAGAAGTAAACCTTTTCAGAGACAGGTTCTAGTTGATTCTTCACTTCCAATGAGTTAAAGAGAAAAGACATCCAAATTTTCAAAGAACTGCAGATTTAGAGGATTAAATCTGACAAAGCCCTTATTGACCATTCCATCCAGACAACCCAATTTACAGATGAAAAAGTGGAGGCCCAGGAAAGCAAAGTGTTTCATCACGATATTCAGTAAGGCAGACCTGTACTAGGACCTAATCCCTCCATATCCAGTGGATAGCTCTTTCCAAACTATAAGTAGAGCTGCTTCTATGGAGTGAGATGGCCTGAATAGAAGCTCTGATTCCACCACTGACTGGCTAGGTGAGCTAAGGCATATTGCTAGTGTCTCTTAAGCCTTGGTTTACTCATCTTCACAATGAGTTACTGTGTGTACTTGGCAAATAGTCAACAACACATAGTCACAATAACTATTGTTACTGCTGCTGTAGTTCCTGTTGCTGAGAGAGGGAAAGAAACCCAGATGTGACCCCACTGCATACACTCTCATAAATATGGGGCATCTGACATTTTACAAAACTCTTAGGGATGCCATTATGGGGGGTGGAACTCATTGTCTGGCAGGCTTCTGAAACATTCTGTAGTTACTCCCTAAAAGTAGTTTGACTGAAGGAAAGTAAAACGCGACCAACAAACGTGTTGCTAAGTCACTAGTCCTGACCAACAGTTAGATACTTTGGTATGGCCGTCAAGGTATCTCAGAATGGTACCTTTGGGGGGTATAGTAAAAATTGGTTAGAAATGGATTAGTCAGAGTATGCATGATCACCAGAAAGAGAGAATACCTCTCACATGCTACTTCACATATGAAGAGCTGTGAGACTCTTTTCTCCCTTGATTTGGACACCAGCACAATGTAGCCCAAGTAGAAGTGATGTTATTAGTAGACACATTCCATCATCAAATCATTTTGTTCTGAGAGTCAGTTATTTTGCAAAAGTTCCATTATTCAATCGTATCTCCCAGGTTTCACATTTTTCTCTTGTATTTATCCCACTAAAATTCATCTTGATTAACTCTCATCGTTCCAAACTACCAAGATTATTTTAGACACTGGTTTGACATCCAGTGTTAGCCATTCATCCCAGGTGTTTAACATCTGAGAAGTGATCATCATATCTTTTAGGAATACTCTGGGATGTCTAAATCTACTCCCATCACACAAATACTGAGATGGTCCATTGTCCAATGTGCTTTGAATATAGCCATTCAAAACACCTACAGATAAACTTAAGTGTACGATTATCCAGTTCTTATATTATCCTCTTTTTCATCAAGACAACGTGATAAAGAATTTTGGTTTTCCCCTACAGAAATAACAGGAAGGCTAACTCTCCACTCAGTTTCCTCAAATATATGCATAGTTGCTAAAATATCAACCAATTGATAATGGCTAATCACTTTAAGTTACCTCAGGTCAGGTTCCTTTTCCTAAAACTCTTTTAGTCTCAAAATTTGTTTTGCCAACTTAGAAAGACAGAAGTTTACTAAATTCTTTCAGGTTTTTTAATTGAAATCCAAATATACAATGCCTGGAATAAGGAAATCATTGAAAGTATTACTGATCAGGTTTGCATACTGGAAATAATTTTATACTCCATTCAGTCTAGCTGCCCAACAGAACACTAGATAATTCAATGGAGTAGACATCAGGAAAATGTCCTAAGATTCTATTACACAGTTCTCAAAGGAAATATTTACATGTCTCAACAACATTGTTTTTCAGTAAATAAATGAGAGTCCTAGTAATCTGAGAACTGCTCTGCTCACAGGGAAGCTTGTTTGTTCAACAATCTCCTTGGGAGTTTCAAGACACCCATCTGCAGCTGTTCTTTTTATTGGGCTTTATGAAACACATGCCTCATACAGAAAAACCAATCTGCGCATTTAGAGGCATAGTAATACTGGAACATACTTCTTTTAGGAAGGGGAAGAGAAAGTGACCACTAGAAATGGATGTGGTTTTATGGCGGTTAGTGTAAGAATTATATAACAACCCATTTCCTATCATTATTAAAAGCCTCGATTCATGTAAGAAATGCAACTTAATCATCATATACTGATGGATTTGGATAGAATTCAGAAAGGTTACCTGAAACCCGAAGGAATTTTTGTGGTTACTGTTATTTTTTCTTTTTTAGTTATGTATGCCAGTTATTTATATTTTGTCTCTCAGCTACAAATGTATCCTTTTGTATTCTACAATGCAAGCGTTGAACTCTAAAAACTGTATTTTCCAGACTCCTTTGCCAGTTGGCTTCCTGTTAGATTCAACTAATAGAAGACACTAGAGAGACACTGGAAAGCAAGGGTAAAGACTGTGGTTTTGTTTCATGTCCCAGAATCAGCAGTTCCTTTCAGTTTAATTTATTTTTGGCATTCCCAGAACACCTGCCTCATTATGCCTACTCAAAGGTACCAGAAGTAGCCAGGGGTCCCTACCCCCTCAGAAGTCTGAGCTCCAGCTCTGTAGAGTCCCTCCTCTAAGATCCTAGGTTACCAGAAACAGCTGGATGGTAACCTAAGTCTGAGTTCCAATTCAGCCAGTCTCCTCCTCCCAGCTCCTAGGTTCTGCTCACCCCAATTTCTTCCCTTTAATATTCTCAGACTTAGAGGTGGTAGATGTCTCTTGCAGTTATTATCGTTGGGTTACCTGTCTTCTTTTTGCTCTTTTAGCCCTCCAACACCTGTATACTCAGTTCCCTATACTAAATTCCTTCTGTTGAATACACAGTGTGGTTTCTATTTAACTAACTGGATCATAACTGATACATTATAAAATGACTGTTTTTCCCAGAATGCCCTCTAATAACATTTGTGAAGTACCTCTTCTTAATAACAAGTAGCTTCTGTGCACATTTGTCTCTTGAAAAAGAGGGGACATTCAACATTTGCAAGTGACCAAGTAATTGAAATGATTATTTGAACCCTAAAAATGTAAACAGACATACCTGTTCAATAACTATAAATATCTGCTTCAGGGAAATGAGTTTTGTTAAAGAAAATTCTGTAATAAAGTTTGTTCTTGCTGGTTATGCAAATACGTTGCCAATAAACAAAATTTGCTGGCCACCCATAATGAGTAGTAAGTCCCATACTGACAGCCTGGGTTTATATGAGCAACTGGAAGATGAGACTGATGGAGACCGATGTTTGTTAACAGCCTGTATGTGAGCTGAGTACTTTCAACATATGTTTCTTTGGTTTATCATCATAGAAGTGTATGAGGTAAATATTATCTCCATTTTGTAGAAGAGGAATACAGGCTCAAGAGGATAAATTACTGCTCAAGGTCATATAACTGGTATGAGACAGAGGCATAACTTTAATCCAAAGGTCTACCATCACTTGTATCATACTTCCTTCCTGCTTAGAAGCCATGATCTCTGGCTTCAATAACTTTATAGACAAATCACACTATCATAAAAATTACTTAATATTTACAAAATTAAATATATATAAATATTGTGGAGAGTAAAGACTTGATCATTTAGCTTGTGATCATCACATATTACATATTTTAAAATCTAGTTTTACTAGGTAAAATGAAAGAGTGAAAGAGTTAGAAAGGTATAAAGCAATAATCTAATGCATCCTTCTGCTATTAGACAAGTCTTCACCTACTGCCCATGATAAAGTTATGTAAACAAAAAAGCAATAATTAGTATGAGAGAAGGGAGCTAGAACACCGAAAAATTTAATTGGATTTTGTTGAAGTAAGAAATGACAGACTAAACAATAAATAGGGAAACGGTACAGTTATCTGAGTAGAACAGAAATAATAGCTGATCAGGGACAAAGACACAGGGATTTCAAATCCCATTTTGCCACTGACTCACTTGGTAACATTTGACAAGTTATAAACTGCCTGCTTTTTACTTCTCCCAAAAGAAAACAGAGGGAAGATGATATGAGAGTCACGCACTATATCACAGGATCATTGTGAGGAATAACTATTCAAAGAAATTTTCATAAAGTATTTAGACAATATCAAATACTACATAATAATACAGTTTAATAGACAAAATGATTCAAATTCCCAGATTACTGTAGTGACTAAGCTTTAATGTGATCCTTTGAAAACAGGACAAGAGGTTATATATGAAATTAAGTGAGGAATTTATTTCTATTTGCATTCCAGTCATTCCAATGGCAAAGTCTGGCTTATATAGGTGCAAACAAACAGGAATTGTGCAAACATTCAGTTGATCTACTTCTTCAGAGGCCAATGAGCTAAGTTTCAGTGAATGAGATCCCCTGAATGTTGAGTTTTGTCCAACTCAGATACATTTCTACAAACAAAGCCAAAGGCTATATAGAGACATCAAGAGTATAGGGTCTATGAAAGTTTCACAGGGGAGCTCCAACATACTACAGCCGGCACATAGTATGCTCACAGAGAAGACATATCAAACTAGGGGGAATACGTTAGTTGGCATGCAGGGAAGTCCTTGACAAAGATAGTAACCCCAAAGTAATGGATAATTATAATCTGAACCAGAATATAAGCAAGTCTTAACTGAAATGTAAGCCTAAAGCAAAAGGTAACATCCAACACTCAATGCAACTCAACTAGATTCAGAATCTAGTATAATTTTAGACAGATGTTGAAATCAAACAGGTGTTATAATCTGGAAGAATGGGCTAATGACATGAGTTTAGATATAACTGTAGTGTATCTTGAGAAGCAGGGTTGCATCTAGGAAAATTTATCTGAGATAAGAGAGGAAGATGTGGAGTCAAGGACTCAATTCTGGGAAATAAGGCTAGTTCTGTAAAGGCAGAAAATCAGGCTCTGATCAGTAAGCCAGGGTAGAGTCTTTTGTCCCCTTCCATGCTCTACAAACCTCAGAGACTCAAGTAGACAGGCAGATAAACCTCTAACCTCTCAATGGGAAATCAAAGGGATTAGATTCCAAAAGTGCCATCAGGGTATTGAGAATGCCTAGGGTTAGTTGCTTTCCAGTCACCTCAAACTCCCACCCCTTGGATTTCTGAGGACCATTATAAGACGTCTATTTACCCTCTCACCAGGTATTTGGAAGAACTGCCTAATGTTTTCTCAGTCTGGGCTACACTTATACCAAGGTCAAGGAGAGGAAGGTGGCAGATTACTGGAAGATTAATTTGTTCAACTGAGCTGCAAAATGCAATGAAAAGGAGATTGACACATAGGATTCTTTTGTAAGTGAAGTACACATTTATAAAATTATTTAAATGTTCAATTGAGTGCTGAATTTAAAAATATGAAAAAAGGGGTTTCCCTGGTGCCGCAGTGGTTGAGAGTCCGCCTGCCGATGCAGGGAACACGGGTTCGTGCCCCGGTCCGGGAAGATAGCACATGCCGCGGAGCGGCTAGGCCCGTGAGCCATGGCCGCTGAGCCTGCGCGTCCGGAGCCTGTGCTCCGCAACGGGAGAGGCCACAACACTGAGAGGCCCACATACCGCAAAAAAAAAAAAGAAAGAAAGAAAGAAAAAGAAGCACTACCTTAACTTAGCAGAACTTTTACAAAGAATTAACACAATTGATCTAGCAATTGGCCAAGAGGAAAGAAATATGTACATGTGGGAAACAAATGCATAGAATTCATTAAAACCAGAGAAGGATTACCAGCTGAAAACATTTTAGCAAGCTCATGAAAAGTTTGAAGGAAAGTACGTTATAGAGGGCTCACTCTTAGCCACAGGAGAGGCCATGCCACAGAAAGATACAAGGCAAGTATCTCTTAACAAAGCAACGTTACGACAGTGAAGTCTTAACAAAACACTTCGCATTTACTGTGTGCCAAGAATTTTCTAAATTTTTTACAAGTACTTATTTAATAAACCCTCAAAATCACCCTATGAGATGGGTATCGTTTTTATTCCCATTTTACAGGTGAAAAAACTGAATCACAGAAAGGTTAACTAACTGGCCCAAGATCACACCATTTATAAATTGTGGTTCTAAAGTTCCAACTCAGGCAGCCTGATCCCAGAGTCCACGTTCTTAACTAATACATTATTCAGCCTATTCAAGAGCTGACTCCAGACTGACAATTCTAGTTGTAAGGCAAGTTTCTCCAGTACCTGACTCCATGCTGATTATTCTTGTTCTAGGGCAAGTGATAACATATCTATCCTTATTCCCTCTCACTCATAGTATACTTTGAATTATTCCAGGATAAAAAGAAATTTCAGGTGAATTTAAAAATCCAAGGTATTAGCGACTACAGCTTTCCAGTTTTTTCGGGGGTTAAACAAATACCTCTGGAAAAAAGGATAATTGAAAACAATAATCCACTGAGCAATCTCCTCCTTGGGTTTTAAAATTCTGTATTTAATCTATATAGGTATGATATAGAGTCTTGTTTAGAAAAATAGATAATATGAAATTACTGAGTTTGGTTACTTTCAAAAATATTCTAGATACATAAAGATAGGCAGTCCTATAGTGTCACATTTTTGAATCTCAGCATATTCCATCTTCCATCATGTTAGAAGAACATGTACTTGTGTTTAATAATGTATTTAAAAGCTTTAATGATTATATGAAAATAAACCAAATAGAAAGCAAAAAATATATATATCTATCAGGACAATCTTGGCAAAAGCCATGATTTTGTCAATAATTAAATTTAATTACCAGATGCTTCTGCTGTGGCACATGAGAATAATGCTAGTATTTGAGACCACAACTGGGATTCTAATAACAGGCAAACCCTATACAAATATGGTTTTTATGGGTTTCATTAGTAGATGCTGTGAAGCAAACTTTGATCTGTCTTATATTTCAATCATGTAGGAGTGGAACTCGACTTCAATGTCTTAGAAGGTCAGATGGAAACAATATTTTACCCAAGTATCTGTACCCACATGAAAGTGACTGAAAAGCAATCAGTGCAAATGCTCACAGACGTTCAGGATTCACTTGCCAACTTAACCAGTGACCACAATGTTAAGGTCACGTGGGATTCTGTGCCTCATGCACAGAGATTATCAGTGTCCTGGTTTTTCAGATAGAAAAACAGCCTGAGAATGAGGAACTGACCCGTCTGACGTCACACAAGTGGTTAGAAGCTGAGCTGTATGTAGACCAAGCCCATCACCTGATCTCTGTCCTCTGACTCTTAAGCCTGCTTCCCCACTCACTTCGGTTTAATGTTGGCAAAAAGTGATGTCAAAAGAGAGAATGAAGATAAAAATATCAGAAGAATCTCTTCTTAGAACAAACTTTAGCACTGAAAGCTAGATGGCAACAGCACTTTTTTAGCTCATGATTTAAAGAATGACTCTATTTAATACCATCTTTGGCAATACTGACAATTTATAACTATGTATTTGCAGTTATCCATTGTAAATAATTCACTGGTGTAAGATTTACCCTCTAAACTTCAGGGACAACAGGGAAAAAAACTGCTGCCATGAAGTATTTATAATTTGTTTGTATAAGTCAGGATTCCTAGCAGGAAACACAAATCATTCTAGCTATTTTAAGAAAGAAAAGACTTAAATCAGGGACTTAGGTGTTATGAAATCATTGGAAGCCCTAAAGGAGCAGAAATCAGGGGCCATCACTCAAATTCTTGGGTTTAAAAATATGCTACCATAGATGTGATCCAAGGATTAGGAGGCTGCCTCTGGACAACTGCCTCTGCATACCCATAAAGTTGGTTATTTCACTCCGAAACCCTGATTTTCACTGTCACAGTTTTTTCTAGACACTCTCTTGGCTTCACCACCTCTGCAGGCCACAAGAAAGAGCATCTGGAATTTGGCCTCTGCCTGAAGTCTGCATTTCAAGTCTCTTAATGAATGAATCTAATTGAAGGGAGAGTTAATTCATATGTAGAATCCTAGCTGCAAGGGAGTCTAGGAAATAGTCTTTAGTTTCTAGCCTTTGCAGAATTGGATGGTACGTAGAAAAAGGCGGGAATTAATAGGGAGTTCCAATCATGTTCATCATGATGTTAGTATTTTATAATTTAATAACAGGAAAAACACATCTTAAGGTTTTGAAAAACCAAAGTGTTATAGTAAGACCCTTTTTGTTCAACCTTTTCATGTGAGGAGAGAGGGTAGAGGGAGAGTGAAGAAGGAAAACATAGTCTGAATGTTATCTTGTGCATTTAATTCCTGTTGTCCAGCTGTGTAGCAAGGTGAAGAGCCAAAAACTAAAGGACGGTCTTTTTAAATTACTGATTTTTAAAATGTTAACATCCCTGGATGAAGCCACGTTTTAAGCACCTATCAGTTGATACCTTTAAAGTTATTAGCAGGATTGATGGCAGGGTTCAGGGGTGGGTTTCAGAGACAAATTTCACCCATTTTTTTGCCCTAAAGGAAATTTAAAGCTAAGTGTAGCTCAGACCCAGGTTTGAATACCAGCTCCTCTATTTTTGTGATCTTAAGCAAGCTGCTTGGATTTCCAACGTCTTAAGGATTTTGTATGATAAGGATGAAAATAGCATACTTACCAGGTTTTCTGAAGATTAACTAATTTTGTGATGTTTCCAGTATAAACGCTAAATGACAGGATGAAGACAACAAATACAACAGTAATTCAAAGTTCAAAGAAATTACCAGGAGCTAGAATAAACTGGGGCCATCATAGAGCAACTGGGACTGAGGTTGGGGTTTTATAGGTAGTAGAACTGATGGAGAAACTTTGTAGACAGAGGGAGTAAGTTTCAGAACTGGTAGATGGGAAGGAGATTGTGAGGATCTGATCTAGGGACACCTTCAGGAGAGAAAGGGAAAAAAAAGGAAGGGACCATTAAAATCTCTTTGTAACATGTTAATCTAATCAGACCTCATGATGGTATTTACTAGAGGAGAAATATGGGGACTTCTTTTCTGTAGGATGCTTTTATCAGGATATACCTGGTCTCTCTAAGTTGCTTACAGAAAACAAATCTGGAATTTTTTTTATTTATTAGGCATAGCAAACTGGAAAAAGTCAGTGTTAACTATGTAAAATATCATTGTAATGGGAAACCTGAACGAACTTTTTGGCCAACCCAATATAATGGAGATGCTTATGACTGAAAAAACTCACTCTGTGTAACTGATGTCTCATCTGGATTACTTAGACAACTTATACATAAAATCTGATCCAGGGCAAATACTAAGATAGAGAAGAAGAACTTGGCAGTTGTATTGGCAGTCTCAGATTTCACGCTTCACCTGTGTCTACCAATTGCCCATGTCCTTAGAGTTATTATTCTGATACAAGGTAAGATCTCTAGTTCTACAGAGTGTGATTCAACAACCTGACCCCTTACTTTACCCCAGTAGCATAAATGATTCATTTAGCGGATAGTGGGTGGAACACATCCATTGAGGCAAGGACTTGTATTTGATGTAATGAAAGGCAGTCGTTGGAAAAGGGAGTTGTACTTAAATTTGAGAGTTTTAACTTAGAGGTTTTGGAATTTGGATTTCATGTCATAATAAGGGAATGATAGTGGTGGATTAAATAAGATGATATAAGTGTGTTAATCCAGTAAAACAGTACGTAGGAGAACAGGAAAGAAATGAGATTTTAGGTAAAAGATTTGTAGATGACTGGGGTAATTCAGGCAAAAGTGGTGAGAAGACTGTAAAGGCTTGAACAGATGCTTGAGATATAATTAAAGTGTTCTTAGAGATTTATTAGTCATAAAAAATAAGGAGTTAAAAGTAGTAGCTTTTAGGCTGACAGGTGCTGTCTGGGACAGAAACAGGTAAGTTTAGAGTTAGTTTGACATAGAATTTTTTAAGGACCAATGAATCCAAGGAGCTAGGAGAATACACAGGCACACACCCACACTATCTCACATATATATACACACACACAATCCATGTTTGGAGATGAAGAGACATACAGACATGCAGTCGATCCCATAGTGTAAATCAGTTACCAAGGTAATTACCAAGTCCTCTGAGAGTGAATAGGACATAAAAAGAATTTATGCTTGATTGAAAGGATAACCAAAAAAAAAATCACAGAAGTGGTTCCAATGATCCCTCTCCTGTTCTCCCTCCTCTGGTCACAAAGTGTGACAAATGTGTATAGTGACAGATTTTATATTCTTGACCCATTGTGAACAATGATTTTTCTGTGCCAAGACCCCAGTATATTGGCTCCTTGGCTTGTTTCAAGGGGGCAGTATCTGGGGTTTAAGTTGAGATTCAAACCATCATTTGAAGCAAGATATACCTTTCAGTAACTCCACGACTCTGACTGAGGAACTCCCTCCTTTTGATGACCATTCTCGTCCGTCAAAAGCACAAACAGTTAATCTTCCCAAAGTTGTTTCATCAGAAGTGGGTCTCTCTCCACTTGGACCAGTCAGAGGAGTAGGGCATTGTAGTAAGCTGAATAACGGTCCCCCAAAGATGGCCATGTCCTAATCCCTGGTACCTAGGAATATGTTACCTTATGTGGACAAGGGAACTTTACAGATGTGACTAAGTTAAGGATCTTGACATGGGGAGAGTATCCTAGATTTTCCAGGTGAATCGAATGTAACCACAAGGGTCCTTAAGAAAGGGAGGCAGTAGAATTAAAGTGATAGAGAAGATGTGATGATGGAAGCACAGACTGGAGTAATGCCATGTAGACGAAGGAGTCATGAGCCAAGGAAGGCAGGTGGCCTCTAGAAGCTGCGAAAGGCAAGGAAAAAGATTCTCCCCTGGAGCCTCCAGAAGGAACCAGTCCTGCTGACACTTCTATTTAGCTTAGTGAGACTGACTTTAGACATCTGATGTCCAAACTGTAAGATTATAAATTTCTGTTGTTTTGAGTCAATAAATGTGTGGTAATTTTTTTTAGCAGTGATAGGAAACTATCTAATAGAGGTTTCTAATCATTTTTGGAGCACCTATGTCACCATGGTTAGCAAGACAGTGTTTGGCTTACTTACAAAGGAAGAGATAAAACATTTTTATAGCCAGATTGTTCTGATGTGTATAAAGTTATCTCTGATCTAGGGTACATTTTACATGCCAAACAGTCACATTTTAAGCCCTGGATATAACGTAATCCTTGCTACTTCCCTCAAAGGGAGGAAAACATGGCATTATCCTATAAGAAAGTTCCCAATTCAGAGACTAACCCAAATTTATCTTTTAGAATCACAGCTCCCTAGGTGATTATCACAAATGGAAACTATTTAGAAATATCCTCTGGGATAAATCAGAGGCATTAAGATAAAAAGACCCAAGAAAGTATCATTAATATGGCAAGTGAAATTTTACTGATGACTTTAGAGAGAATAGTTCAAGTTGAGGGTGAAAGATCACCTCGATCAAGGAGAAGTGGTTCTCCACTGGGGACAATCTGTCCCCCAGGAGATGCTTAGCAATGTATGGAAACACCTTTGGTTGTCACAAGTCTGAGAATGCTACTGGCATCTAGTGGATAGAGGCCAGGGATGCTACTGAACATCCTACAATACACAGGACAGTCCCCTCCCCCACCAGAAAAGAATTATCCAGTCCAAAATATCAAGAGTAGGAAATGCTGAGGTAGGAAACCCAGGCATAGAGTAAATGAGAAAGTCTGCGTGACCGTGCTTATTTTTCAGAAAAGGAAACAGGAACTAAGAGAAAAGAAATGATCAAATTAATGCCATCTGAGTCCTAATTAGATACCTTTTGATAACATACCCTCTCTAAAATATGTCTCTATCAATAGAGAAGAATGCATATGTTCTCATATATACCGAGTGTATGTAAATGTTGAGGCCCTTTCAAGTATAGAATAAATCTCAGTGTAACCCTTCAAAAAGTTCTACTGGAAATTTGTAACTTAAGGAAAGAGTAAGCCTTTCTAAGTACTTCAAATCACCTGTAACATTAGTTTATACAAACAAATAGCTTTTGTTTAAATATAAGCCTTCAGAAAGAAATACTAAGCCTAACTTCAGAAGGAAATCACTTAATCACTTGCAGATTTTATTCTGGAGGAAAAAATTAAGTTCTTTGGAAATTCCCAAAGAGAGCTGAGGGCTGAAGGCTGTCAGTGGCAGCATTCTCCGCAGATAGGGGAAATAAGTCATTCAGTCCTAAAGGAGAATCTAAACAAAAAGCACAGCCTCCACAAGTGGTTTGGACAGAGAGTGCTATGGGGCTTAGTTGAAGGGAATGAACTAACTGTGTGATGTGCGTAGAAAGTACAGGTTGCGTATAATGTTATTGAATTGGAATTTAAGCTGAAGCTTGGACTATGATGAGGATTATTCCAAGTAAAAAAAGCTAGGGAATCACCTTCCGGGCAGAGGGAACAACATGTATAAAGTAATGGAGTCGAAACAGCAAAGCATAATCGGAGGAAGGTCAAAGTTTAATCAAACTGGAGCTTAGAATAAATGTTAGAGGAGGAGAAGCAGGGGCTAAAGAAGGGACTTGGGAAATAATTTTAAAATAAATTAAAAAAAAATAAATTTTTTAAATAACTAAATTTTAAAATAAACAAGAGATATGGAATTTCTCCTATTGAGAAATCTAGCTCTAACAAGGGCTTTAAGAGGAGGAAGTAATAGGATTTTACTTAAAGAAGATAATTCTGCAAGTACTGATGATGGGTGATTGAAATAGAGGGAACCCTAGAGCAGGACAATGTACTTACAGTAACTTGGACACTAAATTGTGATAATAAGTTGAAATTGTTTTCTCTTCAGGAAAGGAAAAGTATCTGAGATGAGGTAGATGATAAAGCACAGATTCCATGAAATTATCAAGAAATCAATTTACTCCCTTCTACCTACATACACCTCATATGTCACTACCTACGGAGCAGGCGCACTTACTAGTTTTAGTACCAACATGAAATAATAACTTTAGCATTGAAGAATTCAAGTAGAAGCTTTGAACATACAAATGCCTTCTAGTTCATACCAGAAAGGTAGTTGTGAATGGCAACCAGGTGAACATGGAGGGCAACCAGTGATGATCAGTCAACCCTATTAAATGGCAACCAATGGCATGGATTGAATGTCTTTCATTCAATGACAGGTAAAAAAGCTAACAAAACCCCACAGCATACGACACAAGAATATTCTATAGTAGAGGTTAACACTTGCGAAGCAGAAAAATATTTGCTGTTAAGTATATTATATAATGAATTATTTTGTGACTTTAATAAAATTTTAAAAGTAGTCCTTAAAACAAGAGATAAAATATGAGCTGGCACAATAGTCTGACAAGAAGAGTTTGAAGACAGAGAGAAATTTATTGATTGATTTAACAAATATTTATTGAGCAGTCTTAGGTTGGCAGACCTAAGAGGCAGGCCGTGAACCAAGGATTCCCATGCAAGTCAGTTTTTAAGGAACAGCTTCCAGAAAGACCAGTGAGCAAGTGGTGGAAGCCAGAGATGGAAAGGGGAGAACTCTGAGCTTCAGAGAGAAGTGTAAGTTGCACTTCCCTTATTCTCACACAGTCTTTGGCTAAAGTCCACCCAGAGTGGCTATGTAAACTCCCAGGCTGTTCCAGCCCTTTGTGTGCATCAAAGCAGCTCCAGTAGCCAAAGGGTTCAGACACTGTGCAGGTGTTAGAAGCAAAGCATAGAGTAGCTGGGGGAATAGACACACAGAAATAGTAGAAGGGATTCTAGGGGATCTGAGCACCCACTGTGAAGTCACCACTGGGATGGGTACTATGACAGGGGATGAACAAGACAGAAAGTGTCCCTGCACTAATAGAACTTATATTCTAGGTTGGAAAATGCAGACTATAATCAAAGAAACAAAAAATATAAACAGGATAATGATGGTTTATGTTAAGTATGATAAAGTGAATTAACATGTAAAAGAAAGAGAATGGGGAGACGGCATCTTATATTATGGAGTCAGGAAAGGCCTCTCAGACAAAGGAATATTTGTGCAGATACATTAAGCTTGAGTCTTAATGGAAAAAGGAGATAGATACCAAGGAAATATTGCAAAAAAAAAGAAAGAAAATCTCTATTAAAAGCATAAAAGAAAACATCAACTATATAAAACATAGACCCCCAAGTCCAACAGAGCAAGCTATCTTGGACAGTGACTTAAAGCCTGAGTTTTAGTGGTTACATGTGTGGGAATATGAAATAAAGCTTGGGATCCAAGAAGGATGGGGATTCAGATCAAAGATCCCTCATATAGCTACCGTTCCTTAAGGGGCATATCTTCAGTGGGAAAATTAGGAAAAAAATGGTAGAGACAGGTAGATGTCTGTCTGTATCACTCACAACTTTGCATAGAATAGTGGGGGCAAACAAAACCCCCAAATGTTTAACCACCTGTCTGTATTCAAGTGGGCTTGGGGTCTAAATTCACACTATCTGTATGGCCCCAAAAATTTGAGATGAAAAATTAGACTATATAATCCTGAGATGATAGTGTCTCTGGGTTCCTGGCAGAAGAAAATACAAATTCTCATTGGAACAGTGCACCATAGAGATAGGCACCAAATTTCCAAGAAACATGAGCTCACAATCAAAAGGAAATATATGAGTAAGACAAGTAAACCATGCGGAAGAACTAAGAAACAGCAAAGTGCAACATCAGACCCACTAAGTTTGGAGATTCTGGTTTTATCAGATATAGAATATAATGTACATTTGCTTATCGTATTTATAGGCCTGAAAGATTAACCAAAAAAAGGTTATAAAAATCACCAGTATTTCTGATGCCAGTTTGATAAAAACAGGCTTATCTAGTTACTTCCCAAATACATTTGGAATGATTGGGCAAAAACATTATTGATATACTTGGAAAACCAGCTACTGTTTGTTGATTTTAGGAAACATTCCCATCTCTCTCTAACTCTCCCCTGTATGATGGGGGCATAAAGCCTGGAAACTATATTTCCCAGACCCCATTGCTAACGGAGTTTCATCTACATCCTGTCAATGAAAGGCACCTGCAGGAGCTTTGGATGGCACAAGACAAGGAGAGCATTATTTTTCTCTGGCAACTGCATCTAGGAACATGGACATCAGAAGACAGCAGATTTCCTGAAATCTACCCTCCTGACTTTGTTCCCCCAGGATTCAGTAGTTGTGTGAGCCTCTAATTCCCAATATTAAACCTCTTCCTGCTGGAAATACCTAGAGTAGCTACTATTTTCCTGAGCAAGGCTTAGCCAGTGACCTATGAGGCATAGTCAAGGACAGGAAGTAAGGATGAATAACAGCATCCACAAGAGCTTTTAAATGCAGTCCTGACAACAGTGACTTAGAGCCAAAGCTGAATTTTGACAATTGGATTAAATATTGAGATTTCAGAAACGTGTAAATGGAACAGCTGAGCAAACTCTTGCTGAATATCTTCCTTGATACCAAGACAAAACAGGGATGAATAAACGAATTCTGCAATATAATTAGTGGAATTTTTCAACTTATAAGAATGGATCATCATAAATACTGTAAAACCTAGACAACATGTCAGACCCCCATCAAAGTAATGCGATCACAAACAAGATGATCAATTAGGCAGATGTCAAGCTTAAGAGCCTAACTGCCAAAATAGGCTCATTCCTTTAATGAAGGACTCTGGCGGCCATGTTAACTGATGACTCCCTTGAGATTATTTCATTTCAAGGATTTAATAATTTGTAGCCTTCCAGACTTCAGGAAATGTGGACTATTTTTAGATGCGGCAAATGTTGCTGAACATGGAACCTGAAATCTTAGGAAATATACTCAAGTTTTCCTTAATACGTTCACTCACAGGAACAAGTCAACTCCGTAATAGTCAGTCTTCTGGATTGTACTTTTTTTTTTTAACAAAGAAACAGTAAAACACTTTAAGCTTTTAGAGTCTCCAACTACAAAGGACATAGAAATCACTTGGCAATAATTTGAAAATCTAGGTAGGCTCTAAACCATCTTAATTTAGAGTTTCCATCCCACATAATACCAAATGTATTAGAACGCACTCATATCCCACAGTCGTTATGTTTTGCTGTATAATATTTAAAGAATATTTTCAATTTAGGTTTTGAAATTATTTGTCTTTGCATAACTTATTTAATTTATAATTGGACATGACCTCTCAACAATCATGCTGCATACTTGACAACTCTAACAAAATGAGTTTTTCTTTTCATATTTTAGAGCTAATAATTCTTTTTTTCATATCTCGGACAATTTCATAAGCCCTTGAGAAGCTATGGTTGGTATGAAACGTGAGACTAACAATAAGCAATTTGCAACTTGGGCTGAGAGTATGAACACATATGGTCATCTAACTGTTGATAAGTTTTCTTCTTCCCAGTACAAGATACTAGAAAGGGATGAGGAGAAAGACTTGATTTATCTGTCCATCCCTCTTTGAATTTAAAAGCCCACCTAGACTCTGGTATTGTCAAGCCATCGATCTCTCCACTCCCACATCCCATGAGTCAGAGGTGCTCTCCCTCCTACCTGACTACTACCTGACACCCAGGAATCTTGTGGCTACTTCCTGTCAGGCTTTAGAGAGTCACTGAGCCCAGTGTGGCTATTAAGAAGTTAGAGTGAGCATCAACAAGGGTCCAGAGTCCATAACATTGTCACTACTCAGATGAAAGTGCCTAGTTAAGGTGACAGCCCTCCTGGCTAACACCACTGGCCTTTTCTGCTATTTAACTACCCATAGAGAGAAGGTGTTTTGATAACCGTCTTCCAGGGTAGGACAAATTGGTTTCTCCACTAGTATTCTCGGCTTTTACAGGAAGAATGCCTAGATGAAGATCAGTTTCAACAGGAAATGCTATTCTTCTCCATCAATTTACTCATCTTTCTAGCACAATAGCAGCTAATAGGATGTCTGTCCCTTCATGAGAGAGAACTAACTTTTATCAAAAAGCTACTTTGTGCCAGACACTGTGCTAGGTGCTTCATATACATTCTAATCTAATTATCATAAGATTACATCAAGTAGGTACTTTCATTGTTCCTATTTTTTTAAAAAAGACGACATGGGACTTCCCTGGTGGTCCAGTGGTTAAGACTCAGCACTTCCGATGCAGCGGGTGTGGGTTCCATCCCTGGTCAGGGAACTAAGATCCCATATGCCGCGCAGTGTGGCAAAAAAAAAAAGAAGAAAAAAAAGTTATCAGCTTACAAGAAGCTATTTTCCAGTCCTTGGTTACGAATCCAAACCCTCTGATATCACAGCCTGTCTGTGTCCCACCACCTCACCCAGTGCTTCTGTTTACAAAGCACTTTCACATGCACTCTTACAACAAAGCCAAGCCCATCATTTAAAGGGGTTGGGAGTAGTAATTAAAGTAGTAGTGTTTAATTAACCTTTTTACATGTTCTGACATAAAAGGTACTGTATAGACTCGCCAGAACTTTCCATTAAAAACCTTCAGGCTGATAATGTACATTACAGAGTGATTTCCTTCCTGAACGTTGTTTAGTCAGATACAGAGGAAATTTAAATAGAGTCTGAGCCAAAGAAAAATGTTTTGCTCTTCAGCAAGTCAAGGTGTTATAATAACCTCAAAAACCACTATAAAGATAGCACTGCCATACTGCAGATGCTGCATGAGAAACAAAGAAACTGACTTGATGAAGTCTATTTTAAAATTATTATCAGTGGATGAAAACAATATGTGCTACTGGAAGGCAATTATCAAGAGGCCTGCTCCCTTCGAAAAGTGGTGAAAGAGCAGGAAAGGCAAGTTTTGAAAACCTGGAAGGCCATCAGCTTAACTCTTATATACTTATTATCAATAGTATTATTTTAGTATATTTATTTATATTTCTATTATTATACATGAGATATATTTTAATATCTTACAAATATATTTTAAGTATTTACATATAATGAAAAATATCAGGCTAGCATCAGACATATGTCACACCAAAGAGTAAGACAAAGAAGTAATTTCTACTAAGTTTTATGAAAAATCATTATGATTTCAAATTTTATAGTCAACTAAATATTGATTTATGGGTAAGGGCATCAGAAAGATGCTTGCAGGTATTCAAGGGAAGATGACATGGAGTATTACATGCCATTTCTGAAGAAAATATTTTATTTTTCCAACTTATGAAAAATTAAATAAAAAATAAAAGTTTAAAAATGAGGAGAAGATGGAATAAAGCATTTGAAAATGAAAAAGCTAGTGAATACAGAAATATATAATTATTTACAACAGTTATAAGTTGGAACATAAAAGTCAAATATAACTCTTAAAAGAAAATACCTTTAAAGTAAAAATATACCAATAACCTCATACTGAAAATGCTTTTAACAAAGACGAAGAAGATGTAAACAAGTAGGAAAAGTGGAGCATATTAAAAGTCTAGCCTCAAAGACAGAAGAGGAAAACGCAAAAAAAAAAAAAAATTCAGCTCACCATGACTAATAAACAGAAGGAAATAAGAAATGATTTTTAAATAACTGAAATTAACTACTAGAAAAATTAGAATGAAAAATAATTTTCCATGTAACTTTTTACACAAACAATATTCAAAGCCAAACATATAAAATAAGTAAAAGACATTTTAAAATAAAAAAAGTTCACAATTTATAATGTTATTTTAAATGTTATGAACCTTTAGTGGAAATTCTAACTTGAAGCTCTATATGTGTCTTGATACGGCATATAAATTGAACACCTTCACTTTAAGGTATTAGAAAAAGAAGCCAATGTCAGTCTTAGGAACCGCCACGTGCTAGAGTTGAGACTGACTTGACTTAGGGTCAGCAACATGCATACTGGAAGCCCCAAACATTTCCGTCTATTTCATTAGACAAGCCTCCCAACATTTGAATTCTAACTCTCTTTTCCAACAACTACCTTTCATTACATCAAACACTAGCCATTGCCCCCAAAGAATGTGGTCAACCCACTATCCCCTAAATAAATCATATAAGCTACTTAGGTATCTTAAATGGTTCCCTATTTGTCCTTCATTCATATTCATATTCATATTCCCTCTCCCTCCCCTTCTCCCTTCCCTTCCCCCTCTAGGTGTGTGTGCTGGGGGGGTGAGGTGTGAGTCAGGGAGGACAGGTTAGGTAAAGAAGCTTCAGTTGTTCTTCAATTAACTCTCCAATTTTCATACCCACTTTTTACTTTTGCCCTCTACTCTGTCTGCTGATGCAAAGTCCAGGGTTTGTCTGCTAATCCTCTGAAACCCCTTACAGCATGTTATCATCTGTGCTTATTTCATCTTTTGACTCACTCCCATATGCTTTCTGATTCCCAGATGTACACAGATATCCAGCCAGCCAGCCATCCTTTCTCTAGGTCCCATTTGGTTATTTTTGTTTTTATTTCCCTTTCTCTAGGAGGTGGATCAAAAAGGATTTCGCTGTGATTTATGTTATACAGTGTTCTGCCTATGTTTTCCTCTAAGAGTTTTATAGTGTCTGGCCTTACATTTAGGTATTTAATCCATTTTGAGTTTATTTTTGCATATGGTGTTAGGGAGTGTTCTAATTTCATTCTTTTACATGTAGCTGTCTAGTTTTCCCAGCACCACTTATTGAAGAGGCTGTCTTTTCTCCATTGTATATTCTTTCCTCCTTTATCAAAGATAAGGTGACCGTATGTGTGTGGGTTTATCTCTGGGCTTTCCATTGATCTATATTTCTGTTTTTTTGTGCCAGTACCATACTGTCTTGATTACTGTAGCTTTGTAGTATAGTCTAAAGTCAGGGCACATGATTCCTCCAGCTCCATTTTTCTTTCTCAAGATCGCTTTGGCTATTTGGGGTTGTTTGTGTTTCCAGACAAAATTTGAAATTTCTCGCTCATTTCTGTGAAAAATGCCATTGGTAGTTCGATAGGGATTGCCTCGAATCTGTAGATTGCTTTGGGTAATATAGTTGTTTTCACAATGTTGATTTTTCCAATCCAAGAACACGGTATATCTTTCCATCTGTCTGTATCATTTTTAATTTCTTTCATCAGTGTCTTATAGTTTTCTGCATACAGGTCTTTTGTCTCCTTAGGTAGGTTTATTCCTAGGTATTTTATTCTTTTTGTTGCAATGGTAAATGGGAGTGTTTCCTTAATTTCTCTTTCAGATTTTTCATCATTAGTGTATAGGAATGCAAGAGATTTCTGTGCATGAATTTTGTATCCTCCTACGTTACCAAATTCATTCATTAGCACTAGTAATTTTGTGGTAGCCTCTTTAGGATTCTCTATGTATGCTATAATGTCTTCTGCAAACAGTGACAGTATTACTTCTTTTCTGGTTTGGATTCCTTTTATTTCTTTTTCTTCTCTGATTGCTGTAGCTAAAACTTCCAAAACTATGTTGAATAATAGTGGTGAGAGTGGACAACCTTATCTTGTTCCTGATCTTCAAAGAAATGGTTTCAGTTTTTCATCACTGAGAATGATGTTGGCTGTGGGTTTGTCATATATGGCCTTTATTATGTTGAGGTAAGTTCCCTCTATGCCTACTTTCTGGAGGGTTTTTATCACAAATAGTAGTTGAATTTTGTCAAAAGCTTTTTCTGCATCTATTGAGATGATCATATGGTTTTTCTCCTTCAATGTGTTAATATGGTTTATCACATTGACTGATTTGCATATATTGAAGAGTCCTTGCATTCCTGGGATAAACCCCACTTGATCATGTGGGACTTATGATGTATGATCATCATATGAAAGGGTGTATAATCCTTTTAATGTGCTGCTGGATTCTGTTCACTAATATTTTGTTGCGGATTTTTGTATCTGTGTTCATCAGTGATATTGGCCTGTAGTTTTCTTTTTTTCTGACATCTTTGTCTTGTTTTGGTATCAGGGTGATGGTGGCCTTGTAGAATGAGTTTGGGAGTGTTCCTCCCTCTGCTATATTTTGGAAGAGTTCGAAAAGGACAGGTGTTAGCTCTTCTCTAAACGTTTGATAGAATTCACCGGTGAAGCCATCTGGTCCTGGGCTTTCGTTTGTTGGAAGATTTTTAATCACAGTCTCAACTTCAGTGCTTGTGATTGGTCTGTTTATATTTTCTATTTCTTCCTGGGTCAGTCTCGGAAAGTTGTGCTTTTCTAAGAATTTGTCCGTTTCTTCCACGTTGTTAATTTTATTGGCATATAGTTGCTTGTAGTAATCTCTCACGATCCTTTGTATTTCTGCAGTGTCATTTGTTACTTCTCCTTTTTCATTTCTAATTCTGTTGATTTGACTCTTCTCCCTTTATTTCTTGATGAGTCTGGCTTATGGTTTATCAATTTTGTTTATCTTCACAAAGAATCAGCTTTTAGTTTTATTGATCTTTGCTATGGTTTCCTTCATTTCTTTTTCATTTATTTCTCATCTGATCTTTATGATTTCTTTCCTTCTGCTAACTTTGGGGGGTTTTTTTGTTGTTCTTCCTCTAATTGCTTTAGGTGTGAGGTTAGGTTGTTTACTTGAGATGTTTCTTGTTTCTTGAGATAGGATTGTATTGCTGTAAACTTCCCTCTTAGAACTGCTTTTGCTGCATCCCATAGGTTTTGGATCATCGTGTTTTCATTGTCATCTGCTTCTAGGTATTTTTGGATTTCCTCTTTGATTTCTTCAGTGATCTCTTGGTTATTTAGTAGCATATTGTTTAGTCCCCATGTGTTTCTATTTTTTACAGTTTTTTTTCCTGTAATTGATATCTAATCTCATAGCTTGTGGTTGGAAAAGAAACTTGATATGATTTCAATTTTCTGAAATTTACCAAGGGTTGCTTTTTGACCCCAGGATATGATCTATCCTGGAGAATGCTTCTTCTTTGAGAAGAAAGTGTATTCTGTTGTTTTTGGATGGAATGTCCTATAAATATCAATTAAGTCCATCTTGCTTAATGTGTCATTTAAAGCTTGTGTTTCCTTATTTTTTTTTCATTTTGTTTAATCTGTCCATTGGTGAAAGTATGGTGTTAAAATCCCTACTATTACTGTGTTACTGTCGATTTGCCCTTTTACAGCTGTTAGTATTTGCCTTATGTACTGAGGTGCTCCTATGTTGGATGCATAAATATTTACAATTGTTATATCTTCTTCTTGGATTGATCCCTTGATCATTAATGTAGTGTCCTTCTTTTTGTCTTGTAATAGTCTTTATTTTAAAGTCCATTTTGTCTGACATGAGAATTGCTACTCCAGCTTTCTTTTGATTTCCATTTGCACGGAATATCTTTTTCCATCCCCTCACTTTCACTTTGTATGTGTCCCTAGGTCTGAAGTGGGTCTCTTGTAGACAGCATATATACAGGTCTTGTTTTTTTATCCATTCAGCCAGTCTATGTCTTTTGGTGGGAGCATTTAGTTCATTTACATTTAAGGTAATTATCGATATGTATGTTCCTTTTCCCATTTTCTTAATTGTATTGGGTGTGTTATTGTAGGTCTTTTCCTTCTCTTGTGTTTCCTGACTAGAGAAGTTCCTTTAGCATTTGCTGTAAAGCTGCTTTGGTGGCGCTGAATTCTCTTGGCTTTTGCTTGTCCGTAAAGGTTTTAATTTCTCCGTCGAATCTGAATGAGAGCCTTGCTGGGTAGAGTAATCTTGGTTGTAGGTTTTTCCCTTTCACCACTTTAAATATGTCCTGCCACTCCTTTCTGGCTTGCAGAGTTTCTGCTGAAAGATCAGCTGTTAACCTTACGGGGCTTCCCTTGTCTGCTATTTGTTGCTTTTCTCTTGCTGCCTTTAATACTTTTTCTTTGTATTTAATTTTGGATAGTTTGATTATGTGTGTCTTGGTGTGCTTCTCTTTGCATTTATCCTGTATCGGACTCTCTGTGCTTCCTGGACTCGTTGACTATTTCCTTTCCCATACTGGGGAAGTTTTCAACTATAATCTCTTCAAATATTTTCTCAGTCCCTTTCTTTTTCTCTTCTTCTTCTGGGACCCCTATAATTCGAATGTTGGTGCATTTAATATTGTCCCAGAGGTCTCTGAGACTGTCCTGAAGTCTCTTCATTCTTTTTTCTCTATTCTGCTCTGCAGTAGTTATTTCCAGTATTTTATCTTCCAGGTCACTTATCCGTCCTTCTGCCTCAGTTATTCTGCTATTGTTTCCTCGTAGAGAATTTTTAATTTCAGTTACTGTTTTGCTCATCATTGTTTTGTTTGCTCTTTAGTTCTTCTAGGTCCTTGTTAAACATTTCTTGTATTTTCTCCATTCTATTTCCCAGATATTTGATCATGTTTACTATCATTACTCTGATTTCTTTTTCAGGCAGACTGCCTATTTCCCCTTCATTTGTTTGGTCTGGTGGGTTTTTACCTTGCTCCTTCATCTGCTGTGTGTTTCTCTGTCTTCTCATTTTGCTTAACTTACTGTGTTTGGGGTCTCCTTTTTGCACGCTGAAGGTTTGCAGTTCCCGTTGTTTCTGGTGTCTGCCCCCAGTGGGTAAGGCTGGTTCAGTGGGTTGTGTAGGCTTCCTGGTGGAGGGGACTGGCGCCTGTGTTCTGGTGGATGAGGCTGGATCTTGTCTTTCTGGTGGGCAGGACCGCATCCGGCGGTGTGTTTCGGGGTGTCTCTGACCTTATTATGATTTCAGGCTGCCTCTCTGTTAATGGGTGGGGTTGTGCTCCTGTCTTGCTAGTTGTTTGGCATGGGGTTTCTAGCACTGGAGCTTGTTGGTTATTGAGTGGAGCTGGGTCTTAGCATTGAGACAGAGATATCTGGGAGAGCTCTCGCCAATTGATATTACATGCAGCCAGGGGGTCTCTGGTGGTCCAATGTACTGAACTCGCCTCTCCCCCCTCAGAGGCTCAGGTCTGACACCCGGCTGGAGCACCAAGACCCTGTCCACCCCACGGCTCAGAAGAAAAGAGAAAAAAAAGAAGAAATAAAGAAAAATAAAATAAATAAGTTATTAAAATTAAAAAATATATTAAAATAAAAAAATTAAAAAGTAATTAAAAAAGAGAGCAACCAAACCAATAAATAAATCCACCACTGATAACAAGTGCTAAAAACTAAACTAAGATAAACATATAAATCAGAATCTAGTCAGTCGCATACAGCAATCCCCAAGTCTACAGTTGCTCCCAAAGTCTACCACCTCAATTTTGGGTTGATCTGTTGTCTATTTAGGTTTTCCACAGATGCAGGGTATGTCAAGTTGATTGTCGAGATTTAATCCACTGCTCCTGAGGGTTCATGGAGAAATCTCCCTTTCCCTTCTTTCTTCACACAGCTCCTGGGGTTCAGCTTTGGATTTGGCCTCGCCTCTGCATGTAGGTCACCCTCTGGCATCTGTTCTTAGCCCAGACAGGAGGGGTGTTAAAGAGTGGCTGATTCCGGGGCTCTGGCTCACTCAGGCCGGAGGGAGGAGGGGTACAGAATGTGGGGCAAGCCTGTGGTGGCACAAGCCGACGTGACACTGCAACAGCCTGGGGCACACCATGTGTTCGCCTGGGGATGTTGTCCCTGGATCATGGGACCTTGGCAGTTGCCGGCTGCACAGGCTCCTGGGAGGGGAGGTGTAGATAGTGACCTGCGCTTGCACACAGGCTTCTTGGTGGCTGCAGCAGCAGCCTTAGCGTTTCATGCACACCTCTGGTGTCCACGCTGATACACGCGACTCACACCTGTCTCTGAAGCTCGTTTACATGGTGTTCTGAATCTCCTCTCCTCGCACGCCCCAAAACAATGGTCTCTTGCCTCTTAGGCAGGTCCAGACTGTTTTCCCAAACTCCCTCCCGGCTAGCTGTGGCGCACTAGTTCCCTTCATGCTGTGTTCACGCAGCCAACCCCAGTCCTCTCCATGGGGTCTGACCTCTGGAGCCCAAGCCTCTGCTCCCAGCCCCCACCCACTCTGGCAGGTGAGGAGACAAGCCTCTCGGGCTGGTGAGTTATGGTCGGCACCAATCCTCTGTGTGGGAATCTCTGCTTTGCCCTTGGCACCCCTGTTGCTTCGCTTTCCTCCCTGGCTCCGAAGCTTCCCCGCCTCCGCCACCCGCAGTCTCTGCCTGCGAAGGGGCTTCCTAGTGTATGGAAACCTTTCCTCCTTCACAGCTTCCTCCCAGAGGTGCAGGTCCCGTCCCTATTCTTTTGTCTCTGTTTTTTCTTTTACCCTACCCAGGTACGTTGGGAGTTTCTTGACTTTTGTTAAGCCTGAGGTCTTCTGCCAGCGTTCAGTAGGTGTTCTGTAGGAGTTGTTCCACATGAAGATGTATTTCTGATGTATTTGTGGGGAGGAAGGTGATCTTCAGATCTTACTCCTCCGCCATCTTGAAGGTCCTACCACTACACCTACAGGGACTAAAAGGTCACATGAATGAGCGAGGCATGTCTGTTGGGTCCTACAATTAACAGAGGGGCCTTTGCCCTTCTTTTTTTGTGTGTGTGGTACGCGGGCCTCTCACTGTTGTGGCCTCTCCCGTTGCGGAGCACAGGCTCCAGACGCGCAGGCTCAGTGGCCATGGCTCACGGGCCCAGCCGCTCCGCAGCATGTGGGATCTTCCCGGACCGGGGCACAAACCCGTGTCCCCTGCATCGGCAGGCGGACTCTCAACCACTGCACCACCAGAGAAGCCCAGGCTTTGCCCTTCTTAAAGCAGGTATCAGCTGCTCAACTCAGGGTGAGTTCTGTCAGGGTTTACTGTGGGCCCAGTATTATCAGATATTCTAGTTTTTCAGAGGAAACTAGAAATCTGGAATTTTATGAAAAATCTGATTTTTATACTCTGGCAAGTAATTCAATTGAAAAAAACCTGAAGGCCAAACAAAACTGGGGCTGCCGTTTTGTAAACTCTGCTGTAGATAATACAGGGTGTATTACCTGAGCGCATGGTTTATATATTCCACCCTGAATATCCTCACCCCCAGCATCTGGGGAAATAAAGACTACATTAGTAATTATTAGGGAGTACTATAATTGCTTGTCAGTGGGTTTGTCTCTCAATTACATCTTGTATCGTTGTAGGTCACGGTTCATATATTCTCCTCTTTGTTGTCCTAATGTACAGAATACCTGGCAGATAGCATTGGCCATGTTGAGCTGCACATGGCATCTAGGATCACATACAGTGGCAGTGTAGTATACAGCTAATGAGTATAGGCTCTGGGACCAAATTGCCTGGGTTATAATTCCAGCTACTATGTTTATTAGCTGAGTGTTTTTAGACAAGTTACCTTACCTCTCAATGGCTCAGTTTCCTCATAT
This sequence comes from Orcinus orca, assembly GCF_937001465.1. Lineage (NCBI taxonomy): Eukaryota > Metazoa > Chordata > Mammalia > Artiodactyla > Delphinidae > Orcinus > Orcinus orca. The sequence continues at coordinate 19,884,703 of NC_064580.1, forward strand.
AAAATGGAAATAATCATAATAGTCATCTCCTAGGATTGATGTATGGATTAAATGAGGTAACACAAATAAAGCACTTAGCGTACAGCCAGGCATATATGAAGCTTTCAGTAAATATCAGTAAATATTAGGCTGTTTACATATTTGTTTCTAAAATGCAAATATTACTTTAAAAATGTGGATCAAACATGAAGAGGCTATTCAAGTGTTTCTAAAGCACAAATATTAATCATAATGCTATTATTACTAATATAGTAGGTTCTCAATAAATATTGTTGATCCATACTTTTCAGCCTCTACCTAGTATTAGTTATTTATACTTATCTACTTTTTCAAACAGAATTACATACTTCCCTAATGTGTTTTATATGGAATTGGTAGAGGTAGCTTTACTTGGATTGAACTGTGGCACCTATAAACTTGACCTGAATAAAAGGTTCAATGGAACTATAAAAACATTCTCATTGGGCACGTCTATGGCTCCTTTCAAAACTCCTGCTTGTCTGCTTAATCTGGGACATGATCGGAATCTTCCTCCAAAGACACTAAGCCAAAATGTGGAGCTATTCTCTGTCCCATGAGGGAAGGCTAGGGATTGGAGAAGAAAAAAAATTATCTTATTTTTTACACTACATCTTTCTATCCCACTAGGCTGAGTTTTACGGCAGATGCTAATTCATATTCCCTTCCTTAATTCCTCACAAGCATGATGTTCACCATGTGGTAGTTCCTACTAAGTTTTTCATAAAAAATAAAGAGAAATACCAAATGGTTTCCATTTCCTACTAAAGAGAAAAGAGTCTTTGAAGGAAGAGAAAAGGAACTAATATTTATTAAGCCCATACTGCGTGTGAGACCATTTGCTAGATATGTTATAAAAAGTCATTCTAATCCTTACAAAAACCCTGATTTATTCTCTCCATTTTCCAGAAGGGAGGCTGAAGCATAGAGAGGTCAAATGAATTACTCAAGCCCTTGCTGTTAACAATTAAGGAGCTCCTGTGCTAGCATGCACCCAAATCTATGCACTTTCCAAAGAACTTGGCTGTTCTTTCATACTAACTCAGCACTGAACAATTTTACGGATCAGCAACTGTATTTTTTTAAAAAAAACACATTATTGAGGATATCAGCAAGTTAATTACAAAAATAATTAGAGGCAGTAACTTTTTTCAATTTTCATCAATGCTACCTCAAACAGTCATGGTCTATCTCTGCTGAAAAACACTAAAATGTGTTGAATTGGTTAGGAGTATCTGCTAGCTATAATAAAGTAAAAGTCATCATTTCATGTTTAAGTCAGATACAAATGATCTTAGATTATGTCAGAAGTCTGTGTGGGATTTCAATGGCTGGAACATAAAACATGAAAGGACTCTTGAAGTGTTTTTTAAAAAAATACAAATATGATCATGTTATCCTTCCCACCCTCTAGTGGCTTTCACACTCCTTAAAAGATACACTACCAAACGTAAAATGGATGGCTAGTGGGAGGCAGCCGCATAGCACAGGGAGATCAGCTTGGTGCTTTGTGATCACCGGGAGGGTGGGAAGGAGGGAGACGCAAGAGGGAAGAGATATGGAAACATGTGTATATGTATAACTGACTCACTTTGTTATACAGTAGAAACTGACACACCATTGTAAAGCAATTATGTTCCAATAAAGATGTAAAAAAAAAAAGTTCTAACGTTCTTTAATGGCCTGAATTTTGGCCCATCTCTGCACCTCATGGCTCACCTAAAATTCTTACTCAAAATCTTCAAAATCACTCCAAATCTCACTCCAGACCTAACTGGAATTCCTTCAGTATCTACACTCTCTCCTACTTCAAGGATCTTATCATAGGTTGTGCTTCTGCTCCCCCACTCCAACTGGTTGACCCATCGTAATCTTCAGGTCATCTTAGACCAAATATCACTAGCAAGCAAGACTTCCAGAAGCCCAAGAGACAGGGATGGGCACTCAGACATGTGCCCCATAACTGAGTCCCCACTCCCAGCATAGCCTTCATCTCCTTTTGTAGCTATTGCTTAATTATCCATCTTCCTTTATCCCTTGCTAATGATCTGTAGGCTTCCTTTATCCCTTGCTTATCATCTGTAGGCTTCCTTTATCCCTTGCTAATCATCCGTGGGCTATGTATACATTGCTCACCAGTAACTCTTCAGTATCTCCTAAAATACCTGGCCCACAGTATGTGCATACTGGTTGAAATAGTTTTGTGGATAGCTGGATGAATTAAGTAATATGCTGGCTTTACAATTAAGAAAAATACCAGGGGCTTCCCTGGTGGCGCAGTGGTTGAGAGTCCGCCTGCCGATGCAGGGGACACGGGTTCGTGCCCCGGACCGGGAAGATCCCACATGCTGCGGAGCGGCTGGGCCCGTGAGCCATGGCCGCTGAGAATGTGCGTCCGGAGCCTGTGCTCCGCGACGAGAGAGGCCACAGCAGTGAGAGGCCCGCGTACCGCAAAAAAAAAAAAAAAAGAAAAATACCAGATATATGTATAATATTAATATCTGATTATGGATGTTAATAGTAGATTTATTCCATCCGGTAAAATACAAGCAGATTAAGTCTTAATTAAAGATCCTCAGGGACAGAAAAGGCCTTAGAAATCACCAAGTTTAACTTTGTTATTTTCCAGAAAAGGAAACCAGAGCTGAAGAAGTCAAATAACTGAGCCTGATTACATGGTTCCTTAGACCATCAACAAGTGCGTATTCACAGGACACTTACTAGCTGCCTACTAATCACTCCGCTGGGCATGGACAGATGAGGAGAGAGTAGACAAGACAAGAACAAAGTCCCTGCCCTTAGGGAGAATACAGTCTGGCTGGGGACAGATGACTTTCATTTATCAAACAATTAGAGGACAATGAGAAACTATGTTATTAAGTGCTACATTAGGCAGGACATACGATAAATGCTATAGCCTTTCAAAGTGAAGGGAGAGAGAAATTACCAAATGGGTTCACATGGATCGCTTATTCTTCCTTGTGCTTATGACTGTCTACTATGTCATGGCCAACTCCTTCGGGACAGGGACATTTTTGTTGCATTAATACTTCCTCTGCCGTGGATAATTAATTATCAGTTGAAGAAAACTAACTTATACTGTCACTTGGATTTGCTAAAGGAACCCTTCAGAAATCACAATATTCTCTCCCGTTCAACGATGTTAAGAATTTATCAAAATAAATGAATAAACTGTAGCATTAATATTGTATTCAAGTTTTCTGAATCTTTTTTCAAAGCACCACCAGAAATGATTTTATTCTGATTCTCTACGCAAAGACACACACACACACACACACACACACACACACACACACACACACACACACACACACACACTGTCTCTCTCACTCCTCTTGCAAGCCTATGCATCTTTTAAAAGATCACAATGACTAGCTGCTTTTGTCTATTTAACGAATACATTGCTCTTTAGAGCTGTCACCTCAAGTTCTCCGGCAGATTTTTTCTACCTGATCCTTCAATAGGAGTATCTCACTCTCCTCAGTCAGCTCTAGATAGTATCCCTAATCATCTTCCTAATTCCCCAGGAGTCCTGTAGGTGTTCCTATCACTTCCAGAAGCTATGGCAGGTGAGGAAGGACCAGGGAGGTAACAGATGGTTTCTTCTCTGTGCATATGTGATTCCTCGCTACTTCACAATGTCTCAAAGCCAAACAAGAAAATGGCTCATACTGTCTCTTAAACCCAGTTCTTGCTCTTTTCTACCTTTCCTAAACTTCCCAGGCAGAATTAGTTATTTCCTGCGCTGTACATCTCCAGCTCTCTATGGAAACATCTAGAGGCGTTCCATATAGAAGTGAACTGTAATAATTTGTCATCAAGTTTTTCCTTCACTGATCTATAACTTCTTCAAAGAGGATCTCTTCAGTTTACATTTTACTGCAGCTAACTTCCTACACATAGTAGGCCCCAAACATGTTTTGTATGCATGAAACTAGAGGTCATTAAAACTTAATTTTCATTCAATGTGTTTATCTAATTTTTAAGCAAATTTCTTAAAACGGTGGTCCAAGCTAGTTGCTTTTCTGACACAGGCGGTCTACTTTTGAATGGAACAGGCAGTCTACTTTTGAACGGATCATACTCCTTTTCAGAAAAGTAGTTTTAAAGGGGACTATAACATGGGTATTTAAACAAAGATAAAATGAGAGTTCTAAAATTATGAGCCCTAGGCCACCCGTAAAAATGGTACAAGTTTATAGAGTGAACCAGATTTTATCTAAGCTTTCCCTTGGAAAATACTGGCTTCCTTTCCTCCTGGAAGCTCTGTTCAGTGGCCTGGTACCTTGAACACGGGCTTGACCTATTTTGAGTTGTTAGCCTGACCTTAAGTAGAACCAATAAAATATTCATAACCTCCTTTAAGGTACATAGATTTTTATTAGTCTTATATGGTATATATGCAGCACATAGGAAAAAACACAACGGCATGATTCAGATGGATTGTTACCTCATGGTGACTTGACCAATAAACCAAGAATGCAATTTAACGCAGACAAATGTAAAATAATAAGTCTAGAGACAGTGAACCAAAACAGAGGATCCGTATTAAGTGGTAGCAATGCAATGCAATGATCAGGAAAATGATTTAGGGATTCTTGAGTAATAATACTAGAAGCTAGAAGCTCCGTACTGTTTGCTAGCTGAGCAAAAGGCTTATGTGATGCACAGAATACAAATCAAATCATACGGCACCGTATTGTGAAAATAACAGCGGTAACATACCAAAACCTCCGCATGTGACCCTGTCACCATTTTACCAGAGGGAAACAGACACAACCAATTTCAAGTTGGCTAGTTACAGACAGCTGTGGCAAACGAACACATTTAAGTCAGATATTAGGAAGAGTTTCTTATCCCTATGGGCCATAAAACATTACAATTATTTAGAAGAACAACAGCAATATCTCATTTTTACGTGGCATTTTCTCACAGTGTTTCATACTAACAACCTCATTTGCTCCTCAACATAAAGCCATGGGACGCATAGGAGAAATAGTATTTCCATTTTACAGAGAGTTAAACTGAGACTCAGTAGCCAAAGATAGTCACAAGAATAGGTTATAACCGCAGAGCTTAGGAATATCAATCTAGCACTCTTTCTTTACCATAAAATCTCTATGCATCACCAAAGAAAACTTTGGAGCCCAGCTTTCAGCAGATTTAAAAAAAATCATATAGGAAGCTCTCTTTCCTTTACAAAAGCAGGAGAAAGACTGATTTCATTTTTAAAGACACCCTCCTACAAAAGGCTTTTAATTCAGTGTACTGACTTACATACACATTTTGAGTCCAGAAGAATTGAAATTTCGTAATTATAGAGAAAAAGTGTAGCAGTTCATATACTCCAAAGATGGCTACAACAATATCTCCCATTCCATGTGCCTTTGTTTGCAACACGATCTTGATGTTTTTCCCATTGAGAGATGGGTTATCTATCTCATCTCCTTGAATCTGGGTAGGCTTGTGACTTGCCTATAACCACTAGAATGAGGTAGAAGTAACACTAAATGTAGGTCACAGAAGGCAATGAAATTTCTAGCTTGTCAATATTCTCTCTTGAAGACTTCAACCATCATGAGACTGCCATGCTATAAGGACCAGACCAGTCCATGAATAGAGACCACATAGAGAAACCCAAGACTACATGAAGAGATTCCTGGGAGGCCCCAGATTGCTCTAGCCCCCAGTGTTTCAGCTCCATCTGATTGCAAATATGAGACCAGAGCCAGGACCACCCAACCTATCTCCTTCTAAATTCTTGACCCACAGGGGAAATAATAAAATGATTTGTTGTGCTAAGCTACTAAGTTTAGGACTGATTAGTTATACACCAATTTACTAGTAGCTGGATATACATCTGTCCAAACCCATAGAAAGTATAACACCAAGAGTAAATCCTAATGTAAACTATGGACCTTGGGTGGCTACGATGTGCCACTGTAGGTTCACCAGTAACAAATGCACCACTCTGGTGGAGGATGCTTATGAAGGGACAGGCTGTAGGGTGGCGGAGGGGGGCGGGAGGTAGTATATGGGAAATCTGACTGTTCCTTAATTTTGCTATAAATCTAAAATTGCTCTGAAAGAATAAAGTATTAATTTTTTAAAAGTGGGTTGATATCTAGTCAGTCAACTTTAAACATCCCATACTGCAAAAACGGTTGGTGTGATGGAGGTGTTCCCGAAAACTGAAGTGTGGGAAGCACTGAATTCAAAGGACATATTGGAATTTATGTCCAGTTATTTCTCTGTATAATTGTGAAGATTAACTGAAAAATAAAAATGTTCATTAAAGATACATAACCTATGTCAAAAAATTAATGAATTTTAAAAGTGATTGCTTCTTGGTAGTGAGTCTATGAATGATTTGTTTTCTTTCTTCTAGTCTTCCAGTTATTATCCAAATAGGCTATAATGAGTATATATTAATATTACAGTGAAAAACAACTCAATTTATTTCCATTTTTAAAACATTGTTTTTAGGTAGTTCTGTTCGGTTATTAATAAATTAATATTAATCCCACAAAAAAAAGAATAATAACCAGAACAGAAAACAAAAGTCCTTGAGTGGCGGGCATTTGATTTTTATGATACTCAGCATTCCTTCTTCTGTCCTAATAACACTCTAATTTCCTTTAAAACATTAGCTATAACCTCTTTCCCCCAGCCAAGGGGAACATTCCTCTCTGGAATCTTACTCTTAAACAGAATAATAATGGTATAAATCCATTATCCCATTTCCCCAGCCTGAAAATGGTAGAATCTATTCACTGAGCAGAGGAGACATCCTAACCAGATGCTGTCACGTATGAGGTACTTCTTTCTACTTCCTGGGCCTCTGAAGTTGTCTTAGGTCCTGCTTCATTACAGGTCTGGCTCTTTCAGCCTTCCTAACAGTGCTGTTAAGTTCCCTTTATCCTTTCCATGAATTCTCTTTAATTTATACCAAGTCACTTTCCGTGATTTACAACCAATGAGCCACGACTGATATATTCAGTCTCATCCAAGGAAGACTATGTCTTTACAGCTGTGAGCTACAGCCGACATACAATAAACGGCACATATTTAAGGTGTACGACTGGACAAATTTTTGTGTATGTATATACTTAATGAGATTGTCACTACAAAGGAGGATATTGAACATATCCATCAACCCCAAGTTTCCTCATATCCCTCTGTAATCCTTGCATCCTGCCCCCTACAACCCCTAACTCCAAGAACCACTGTGTTTTTTCATTAGAGATTAGTTTGCATTTTCTAGAATTTTATATAAACGAAATCACACGTTATGTACTCTTCCCTCTGGCTTCTGTCAGTCAGTATAAATATTATGAGATCCATACAAATTGTTGTGTGTATTCCATTGTATGGATATACCACAGTGGTGTAGATTGAATGCTTGTGTGTCCCCCAAATTCTTATGTTGAGAACCTAATGCCCAACGTGATGGTATTAGAAGGCAAGAACTTTGGGAGGTGATTAGGCCATGAGGGTAGAGCCCTCATGAATGGGATTAATGCTCTGATGGAAGAGGCCTGAAAGAGTTCTCTAGCCCCTTTCACCATGTGAAGAAACTACAGAAAGTCTGTGACCCAGAAGAGGGCTCTCAGCTGACCATGCTGGCTGGCATCCTGCCTGACTCCAAGAAATGGATGCAGTTTAGGGTCAAACAACAACTTTTGTTACATATCTACATAAAGCAACACATAGAAAAAGAACAAGAGAAAATATGCCCAAAATGATAAATTATTACCTCTGGGTGTTAGGATTTTAGGCAAGTCTTTTATTTTCTGCTTCTTCAAACTTTTCTGCTTTTCCTGAATGTTTATAGTGAGTATGTATTATTGTGCTCTTCAGATAAAATAATCAAATGGGGGCAAACGTAACTATACTCCTTGGTTACACAAATGTCCCAACAGTAGGCATGTTTTTGCTGTTCCTTTCTACCATGAGGGAACCAAGTAGAGAATGACCATGCGTTAGCCAATGCTAACTCATTTCCATAGCCGGTCACCTGTAATCAGGGCAACACTGGGCAGAACACGCTTTTCTCCCAGAGAATTGGATGGTGGGTGTGGGGTTCTGTTTTTCAACAAAATCTCAGATTAGATGAGGTTTCTAAGAGCAGCAGTAACACCAACTCTTCTATGTGGAAGAGTTTCAGTCTGAAGGCAATCATCAAGTTTAAAAACTATAAAAGCAAGGAACTTTTCTGGAACCTCAGAGATGTGCATATAATATGTATGCTGCATGCATATCTCAATAGAGAGGTGACATCCTTCTCCCCCGCAAATATTTGAAACAGTCTCCTGAGACCAGATTTGAGAAGATGCTATCGTTGAAGATCATTTATAATATTTCACACACGTTTAGCTAAATTTTGAACAAAACAACTCTGTAATGGGATCTCAAGTAATTTCAACCCGAAGTTGCATAGGGCTAGACAGGCATTTGACTTCCTTGGTTTTGCAAGTTCAGGCTTCAAGGAAAAGTCTTCTCCTCTCCACACCCCCAGAGTGTATGGTTTGACTGTCATCACCCAAAGGGGAGATGGATTGCTGAAATTCAGATTGTTACTAATGAGGCTAATATATTCTAAAATGAATATGAAATTTTCTAAGATAAAATTGTGACCTACTTTTCTGTTGGATATCACTTGAATTACGAAGGGGAAAAATAGGTGTCTGAGGAAAATTGAAATACATTTTCATTTATTTAGAACCCATACATACAGAATTGGATTCATTATAACCCTTCCTTCATGACACACTCACATGACTGGCCACCTCGTATTTAGTTTATCAGTATTTTAGCCATTTCCAATTATTTAATAAGCATGCAAATCCACCACCCATTCCTAAAACAATTTTTCACATGAATCCAGAAATATGCAAATGTGATCATATCCCAGTACTGAGTATAATAGTAAAATAAGGGCCAAAACTGGTGAGTCAAGAACAAAAACTGGTGTTGGGGAATGGTCATAAGTCAAATTTAGGGGCTACAATTTATTACCTACATGAAGAGGAAAACAGAAAGTAAATCTAGTCCAAGAAAATAGGCATAGCTAGATCCATAAATGTGTTGTTAACAAAAAATATATCAGCATATGGCTTATGATGGAAGCTCCTTCAGACCCTAGTAGTGGTGATATTTGGACAGAAGAGATAAGCATATGAGTATGAACCTAAAGAGCTGTTGCTTTGGAGACCAAGTCTGGAACAAACACCACTGTAGCCTATGCGGGAACCTGGACCAGTGGATATACTACCCGAGGGGAAACAAACACTCATGGGATATCAGAGGATAATTTTTCATACAATACCATATCATACTATATAATAGCAAAAAGCAGTAGCAATAATAGAGATACAATTTCTCCCTCCCTCTAGCATGTAGAAAAGGACTGAGTCCCTGCCCCTAGAAGCTAGGTAAGCCCCCTTAGTTTTGGGATAATTCACAGATAAAGGAGAACAATCAAGTAGGAGGTATACTGATAGTGCTAATACCTGTGGACCTAGAGAACTTAGTTGGAGAAATTAATGAGATATGAATTGACATATACTTTGAGTAGGTGTAAAAAGCCATAGCATTGAAGCAAGCATAGGGAGAAATACCAGAATAGTGCAATTTAGTACAGCTACCTCAGCAAAGCCCTAAGGCTCTTGATAAAAATACTACTGTCTCTTTCCTGCCAAAATGGACCAACTCTCCTAGCACCTGGTCAAGCCACAATTGGCCAGTCTGCAGTCCCCATGTCACTGACCTCCAAGTTAGTCTCAAGGATTGCATTTCTCTATAACAAGCTCAACCAGGAGCCATGTGGAAAAAGCAGAATAATTGAAGAACTGGGTTCAAAGGAAACAATCTAGCCATGTTGTGCATGCATATGTGTTTGCGGACTGCATTGACTAGCAGTGCAAACTGCAGTGTCCAAATAGCTGTGTTGGTGATCATAGGCAACATCTGTATCCAGGGAGGGTGAAGTGACTCTGGTGCCTGGTTAAACCATAAGACAGAAGGAAAATGAGATTTCAAACCAAGCATAGAGATGAATTTAATTTTACATGCTAAGCACACACAGTGAGATTAGGAGGGGGTGGGAATAGGGAGAAGGGAACATATTGGCAGGCACACAGGGCTCAGAGCTCACACCAGGCTGAGTTCATGTCAACGGTAATTCCAGACATGAATATATGGTGGGTGTGATGTTAATATAAGCTGTATGCCTTGGTCAAGACTGGATATGAAAATAAATAAGGCTAAATTTGCCAGATGAAGATATCAGTGACTTCTGCTGAAAAGGACAAAGGAGAGCACATGCTGGCACCCTCTAACCAAGCTTATTCATTTATGTATTCTACTTTTTATCTTTTAAATAGAAATTCTAATATCTACAAAGTAAAGTGCTGGGTGGATACAGAAATGAATGAGGCATGGTTATTGCACTCAAGAGCTTTAACTGTAGTAGTTTCTCATGCACCCAGGTCACTAAAAAGAAAATGAAATTAGAGTTTTATGAGAGTGGTATGCCAAACACAGCATCAAAGCTGTGAAGAAGGAAAGGGTCCTTATATTCAAAGTTGGGAAAATCAGTAAAGAATTCAGGACAAAAACATTTGAACAAAGGCTTGAAGGATAAATCAAAAGAGAAAAGGGAAGAGTTGACATGCATAGAAAGATCAAGGCAAAAGGAGGAGCATAAAAGGCTGGAAAGAGTTAGAATAAAGTTCTTACACTTTAATGTGCCTATGAATCAACTGGAGAATCTTATTAAAAGGCAGACTGGGAGTAAGTTAGGCCTGTGGGTGGGGCCTGAAATCCTGCATCTCTAACAAGCTCCCAGGGGATTCCAATGCTACAGGTCCATGGTGGGCCACCTTTTCTGGGGCAATGTAGTAGAGAAAATGTATATTAACATGGCTATACTGCAGGGTACAGGAATTAAGAGTATGTGATAAGGCTGGCAACAGAGGTTAAGACTGGATCACGAGTAACCTAGAATACCACGCTAAGGAATGTAAACGTTGTTACTATGAGTCCTGGGGAAGTGCTTACACACTGAGTAGTTTTCACTTGCTTCGTCGATATCTCTTTCATATTGTTGCCAGAAGTACTTTTGTATAATACAGATAGATCTGAGCCAGCCATTTCTCTTCAAAAAAATCCTTTGGATTTAGAGTGCTAGGTAAGGAACAGTCAAATGACTAAAGTAGCTAGCTTGAGTGACAGGGCAAATAAAGTATATAATATATATACTTGCCTGAGATGAGAGCACGGAAAAGGGGAGGGAGGAAGGAAACAACCCACATCCTCCAAGTTCTGTGGTTCCTAAACTTGGCCGCACATTGGAATCCATCTAGGGGGTTTTAAAAAGTGTTGCCGCATGAGTACCATCTGCAGAGATTCTGCTGTAATTAATATAGGGAAGGGACTGAACGTCAAGATGCCTTAAAGTTCTTCAGGCGATTACAATATGTATCCAATGTTGATAAACACTATAATAGCTATGTAGCATCCCTTAAGTACCATAATCTTGAAAATTATTCTCTCATTTTACTTTCATAATCACCTGGTATAGGAACCAATCTCAAAAGGGCTCCCATCGACGAAAAATAAGACAATTTGAGTCTCAGAAGAATATTAAAATGGACTGAAACACATCAAATATGTTCTAAAAATTCCACGTATTCATAAGGTTTCTTTTTCAGATGATGGAAATTAGATTGTAGTGCTCGTGGCACATCTGTGTAAATATACTAAAAACCATTGAATTGTACATTTTAAAAGAGTTAATTATATGGTATGTAAATTAAATTTCAATAAAGCTGTTAAAAACAATTCAGGCATTCACATGATAGTTTAAAAAAATCCAATGGTTATCTTTGGAACTATTAGTGAATCTACTCATTATTCTGAAAGTGGCAACTAAAGGGACAGAATCAATCATTCATCCAGCCTTTCTTTCACCAAACTATACATCGAAGTAACCAAACAGTTGATGAGGAAAAGTTCTCATTTATAAAATAGTTTTAGCTAATAAGTTAAAAGGAATGATAAAATTACCATATAATCATTTTGTAATGCCTAATGAAATAATGAATCTAGGCAATGATGATTAACAGCTACTAAAATCATTAGGTGAACATCTGATTATGAACTTGAAAATACATGGATCTGATTGATAACACTTGAACCCACTAATCAAATCTTGCCGAAGTATCGAACCTGAATCTGTTCAAGCCTTTTGGTCTGTGTATCGGTTTATAAGAAATACAGGGGACAGAGAAACATAATAAATAACAATGGGGGGAATGTAATCATCAAAATCTAGAATATGAGAAACCCTGTAGGAAAAATGACGTGGTTTCTTCAGCAAATATGTTCAAAGAAAAAACAGGAGAAGGAAGAGCATAGGGGCAAGTGCTTAGCAAACATTTTCTGTAAAGGAACAAATAGGAAATACTTTTTACTTTGCAGGCCTTATAGCCCACAATGCAACCACTCAACTCCACTGTTGTAGTTGGAAAACAGCCATGAACAATCTTAAATGAATGAGTATGGCTGTATCCCAATAAAACTTTATTTACAAACACAAGATATGGGTCATAGTTTGTAGACCCCCTACAATGAAAGTAAAAAAGAATTTAGAAGCATATCCATCAAATACAATGTGTAGAGCTTATTTGGATTGAATGACCAATTGTAAAAATATTTATGACACAGGCAAATTTGAGCACTAACTAGGTATTCAATGATATTAGAATAATTAATATTTTGATAAGAAAATGGCATCATAAATATGTTTTGTTTTTTTGGTTTTTTTTTGCGGTACGCGGGCCTCTCACTGTTGTGGCCTCTCCCGTCGCGGAGCACAGGCTCTGGACGCGCACACTCAGTGGCCATGGCTCACGGGCCCAGCTGCTCCACGGCACGTGGGATCCTACCGGACCGGGGCACGAACCCGTGTCCCCTGCATCGGCAGGTGGACTCTCAACCACTGCGCCACCAGGGAAGCCCCATAAACATGTTTTTTAAATTCCTTATATTTAGGGTTACACACTGAGTATTTAAAGATAAAATAATATGATACCTGAGATTTATTTTGCTTTCAAAATAATTTACTTTCAACATAATGAAGTAGAAGTGGGAGAGCTAATAGGTCAGTGGTCCTCAAAGTGTGGTTCCCCAGACCAACAGCAGCATCTGGAAACTTGTTAGAGATGCAAATTCTCTGGGCACCAATCCAGACTTACTGAATCGAAACTCTACAGTGAAGTCCAGAAATCTGTGTTTTAACAAGGCCTCCAAGTGATTCTGACGCATGCTAAAATTTGAAAACACCCATATAGATAAAACAAGAATGAGCGTGATATGTATTGAAGTTTTGTGCTGAGTATGTAAGGATTCACTATATTATTCTGTAAATTTTTTATATGTTTGAATTTTCAAAATACAAAAGTAAAAGAAGAGAGAAAAAATAAAAGCAAAGAAAAAAATTACCTACGCGACTTCATTCCAAAGAATACAGTACTAAAAAGAAAAAGAGTGACTTTATAGTGGAGAAACCTGGCAAGGACTACCTTAGTCAGGTGATTAAGGTCAACTTCATCAGTAGTAAGTCATGTTGACAGCACGCATCCTTGACATGATGTGATGAGAATGGCACTTTACCTGTGATCTTCCTTCCAGAAACGCATAACCACAATTTAATCATAAGAAAAACATCAGATAAACCCCACTCAAGGGACATTCTACAAAATTTTTGATGAGTACTCCCCCAAATTGTCAAGGTCATCAAAAACAAGGAAATTCTGAGAAACTGTCACAACTAAGAGGGACCTAAGGAAATATGATGACTAAATATAATGTAGTATCCTGAAAGGAACCTGGAACAGAAAAAGGACATTGAGGAAATCTGAAAAAGTATAGACTTTAGTGACTAATAATGTACAAATATTGGTTCATTAACTGTGACAAATATGCCACACAAATGTAAGATGTTAAGAGTGGAGATTAGGTGTGAAGTATATGGGAATTATGTATATGTCACATCTTTTTTTCTGTAAGTCTAAAACAATTCTAAAATAAAATATGTATTTAAAAACAAAAGAAATATGCCTGGATAGAATTACCTTGGCATGTCCAAGGATCAAAACCACTTAGGCACTTGGAGTTTGAATAAAAAGAAATAGTGAAGGTCAGAACAGTCACATGGACTGGTTTCCAAGCAGCCAGGCAAGACTGGACAACTAGGAAGGTTGGGAATGCCAAGGACGGCCATAGGCCCAACATTCAGCGTTCAGATCAACCAGCACCCACAGAGAACAGGTCCCACAAGAGGATTAAAACAGGAGTCAGCACCCAAAAACTTTGGGAGGTGAAATGACCTGCTTTCTCCCCCTCACCCCCACTTGCACTCTTCTTTAACCCTCCACAGTGTCCCAGCTACACACCTATGACCAATTAGCCACTTCCTTAAGGGAGTCCTCTTAAGGTCTTTGGATAACCATGAACTTAATAAGGGTTCAGTCAAACAGCCTGTATTTGGCACCCTAGCCTCAGGGAGACACTCATTTAACTTGCTCATCCCTACTGGAAAACGCCTTTGCAGTGTTTCCACAAGGACCTCCCCGCATCAAGTATCACCTCTCTGACTCTCTGTCTCCCTCTAGCCCAGTGGTCCTAAACCTGGTTGCATATTACAGTTACCTTGGAAATCGTTTAAAGTTCCTGATGCCCAGGACACACCTAGATATATCAATCGTAATTTCTGGGGAGGAGATAAATATTTTTAAAAACTCCTCAGTGCTTCTGATGTGCAGCCAACGTTGAGAACCATTCACTGTTGACCCTTCTCAAAAATACTTCCAGCTAGAGGAGTTCACACCAGCCAAACTTCTCAACTCATCCTCAGCCATCACCTCCTGCTTTTCCCACTGCCCCTTCTTTGGGAATGACCTCTTAGCTTCTAGATCCAAAAGACACTTTTTAGAGGGTTTTCTCCTTAAATGTTCTGTAACACTTAATTGTCTACTTCCTTCTTCTTAAATGCTTCCCGTTTTTGTCACAGTACTCCCTTGTTTTTATCCTGCCTCTGATTGCCCTTTTCCCTTTCTTTTGCAAGACTCTCTTCCTCATCACATCCATAAATGTTCTTTTCTATAAGCCCTGCCCTAAATATCCCTTATCATCTCATTCTATGCATTTACCTTGGGTCATCTCATCATCTCCCCTGGCTTCAACTACCTATACACTGAAGATCCACAAATACATTATTTTCATCCCAAATCCAGCAGTGTGCTTCAGACTCACATGGCCAATTCCCTGGTAAACCTCTCCAGCTGCATCTCCCATAGACACTCCGTCAAAAATCAAACTCTCCCTCTTCTCTTCAATCTGCTAGTGTGTCAGTGTGAACATGGACTCTGTGCTGAGCTGCTTGGGTTTGAAATCCTGATTGAGCCACATAATAAGCTTGGGCAAATGAATTAACCTCTCTGCAACTCCATTTCCTCATCTGTAAAATAGGTATAATAATGATAACTTCCTCATAAGATTATTGTTAGTATGAAAATTAAATAATATGTGTAAAGGGCTTAAAGTAGTGCCTGGCACATAGTAAGCATTCTATCTGATGAAGCACTACTTCATCAATATTATCATTATTCTAAATTCCCTATCTCAGTGAAGGGCGTCATCACCTAATTAGATACAGAAGGCAAATATCTGAGTGTCATTCCTTTTGCCTCATTACATCTTATCCCCTCTATCAGTTATTGTTCTACTCAATTTTTCTACAGATACTTTCCTTAGTCTTCATACTACCACCACTGCTTCAGTTCAGGCCCATGGTGTGCTGGAGTGAGAGCTGACTATGCCCCTCTCCTCCCAGCTCAGTAGTCGGTAACATCACATTAGTAGCTTAAAACTAGCTATTATGGGAGTATTTATACCATGGGAATCAGCAAACTCTACAAATGAGGAATCTTATTTCTTTTTTTTGAAGAGTCCATTGTTAAAATATTCAGGCCCTCATGGTTCCTCCTCCAAGTGTCTGCAAAACATCCGGTCTATTTCTACCACTGTTGTGCCACTCTAGTCCATTCTTATTATTGATTCCAGGAAAAAATTTTCTAAAATGCCAATCTCATCATATTACCACTCCCCAGATGAAAATAATTCAGTAGCTCCCCCTTTTCCTTAGGCTAAAAGCCTAAATCCTTAGCATGGCATACATGGCCGATAGTAGATGCCATATGTGTCCCATTCTTATCCCCTTGAAATGCACCTTTCTTGTACAGGCCAACATCTTGTTACCACGAGCACCTGTAAGTGTCTTCCTGAGAGCTTTCTTCAGTCTCAGGAGAAAGCCCAAAGAGCCAGGGAGTTAACTCTCCTGGGAGCAGCCCTCACCCAATAATAGATGAGAGCTGGCTGGATATATATCCCAGCTCCTGCCCCTCAGACAGGACAACTCAGAGATGGAGTCACTCCAGAGATCCCCAGTGGACTGAGCCCCAATTGCCCGTAGCAGTAACCTGCTCTCATTTCCTTCTCCTCTACCAGTGCTGCCTGGGATCACCTCCCAAATTAACCACTGACCCTCAAGTCCTTATCTCAGGGTCTGTTTCTGGGGGAACCCAACCTAACACATGGCCATTCATGATCTGCCTTTTCTCCACTTCAGCCTTGCCATTTCTCCCCTCAAGCTGCAGCTATACTGAACAATTTTACATATAGTTCTCCGAAGGTAACATGGTGTCTCACACTTTGTTCCCTTGCAGATGATGCTCACTTTATATGGAATAAGCCATATAAATTCCACCTTTCTTCACCCAGAAAACTCTAACCTGTTCTTCCAAATCCAACTCAGTATCCAGCTTTTCCCCTGATCACTGTCATCCCCCTCCCCCAAAGGAAGGGTCTCTCATGTGTTCTTATGTCATCCAGTGCTTACAAAGCTGCTCTCTAATCCATTGTGGGTTCTCTCAGGTCCTTCTCAAGCATATACCCATCCCCCATCCTACCAACACCCCTGGCATGACACATATTAGCAAGTCAATAAAGGTGTGTTGAAGGGATATAGCTTTCATGACGCATTATCCCTTATGTTCTCATCCCTGGAGAAAATGTTCAACAAGGAGTTTACCATCTAGGTTGACAGACAAATCTGTTTTCTCGTATTTCCCAATAATTGTTGTGTAATTACAAGCACTATCAGAAACTAAGCTATTTGCATAAATATAGCCAAACACCAATTTTGGTTTAGCACTGTTGATATGTTCCACCAAGATCCTTAGTTTTCTAGTCCTGACATTTTCTTATTATCTCTGCATTTCAATGTTACCTTCCAGGCTCTGCAATTAAGCATATTCTTAGGGTTTTAAGCAAATACGCTTGCACTGTTTTTAAAGTGCCAAAACACCCAGGGGCACTACTTGATCCTCTGATTCTCCCTTTCGAAGGGGTTTCTCAGCTGTGGCTGACAGCTTTGTGACTGCAGAGCCTCCCTGTCCAACAGTGCTGAGCTTTCTCTTATCCGCACCACAGTATTCTGCGTCCTCTGCAGAATATATTTATTTGCAGCGTTTCAGCAGGGAGACCCTGGGAGGATGAGTCATCGTCCTTATCCAGAGAGTTGCCCTTGAGGCCACACTGAGAAAACTCTCTCCCTCTTACTGTATAGAGCAGGCCCCGATCAGAAAGCAAGTGCTCTGTTTATAGAAAAGTTTCCCACCTAGGCAGGAAATGACACTTCACAAATGTTGAAAAATAAATGCAGGGGGCATATAATGTAATTTCTTGGACCCAAATGCATTGCAAGGTAATCAATTCAGTTAAAAATGCACCGAGCACCCACTACATGTAGGAATCTATGGCAAGTACAAGGGAAGCTACGGCATACAAGGGAAGGTCCCTGCATCTGGCCCCCACCCCCGGGGAAAATTATTAGTTTAATATTTTAAGGATATTTTAGGATTTGCAGAGAGGGAGTTTACATCAAATGACTACATATAAAGCTGTAGCACTATCATGCTTGCATATAAGAGGACAAATGTGTGAACACTTGAATCTATCTCTGTATTCTATACTCATATGATACTAACAGAGTGGTATGCTAGTCAGAATCCCCTTGGAGGCAGTTTTCTAGGAATCCCATTGTTACAAATCCTTCTTGGTATCACTATTGGTATCTGGAACACTGAGACAACAAAGGAATTATACAGGGGAAGCAGAAGTCAGAAACAGGAAGCCAAGATAAGGCTGAGGATAAGCTGGGGTTGGGGGGGGGTGGTTAGTTGCAGGGAGTGGGAGTAGGGCAGGCCTGAGGCTTGACCCTGGACTTCAAGAGCCTGGAGGAGCAGAGTAAATGGGCGCAGCACACAGGTATCAATGATATGAGGTGCAGAAAATCCAAGAAGTTATGCTAATATAAGTAATAAAGCTTAGAGCAGCCAAATGTGCCAGGATCCAGTCAGCATGGGAAGCTAACAGTAAGCGATACAGTCAGTCATGGAGCTTGTACAGAGCTTACAGCAGTCTGGGGCACTGGGTGTGAGCCAAAAATCTGGTGCCAGACCACCTGGTTTCAAATCTTTATTCTACCAACTAGTAGTTGTGAGTTATTTAGTATCTCTCTGCCTCAGGTTTCTCTTCTATAAATGACAACAAAACAATACATTATTTACTCAATTCTAACATCCCCTTGATTGTAAGATGCACTACCTTACAATTTTATCTATTCTTTAAAATATCCAAAAATAGATAATTCCCAGGATATATAAGCTATTCCAAATGACAGAAAAAAATAGAGAGCTACCCAATTCATCTTATAAAGTAAAACAACTCTCCTACTTAAACCTGAAAAAGGCAACACAAAAGAGAATTAAAGCCCAATCCTACTTGTGAAAATTATAAAAATTCTACATTACGTACTAGCAAAAATTTTAATAACAGCTTCGAACCTTATACAATATGACAAGTAGAGTTATCACTAGAATGCACTATGACTTAAGACAAGTATTAAATATATATCACACCAAAGAGTCAAAGAAGAAACACTATATATGTCAGAGGCATTTAATAAAATTCAGTATCTATTTCAGAGATATTTTTTGTTAAGTAAAAATGAGAAGACTGTGACCTCACAGAAGTAGTTTAATGTTTTTCCTTTTACCTAAACGATGAACACAAAAATCACCCCATTACTTCCTAAATAAAAGTGTCTTTTTTAAATCATATTCTTACTTTTGTCAGTGATCTGGAAGTGCTGGACAGTGCAGTAAAACAGGAAACAGTAATAATAATTATATCACTTAGGGAAAAAGAGAGAAAATTTTCCTTATAAAACTCAAGATAATCCATTGAAAATTCACAAAATGCAGAAAAGATATAGAAAACATAAAATGTTTTATTTATCAAAAAGTAATAGCTATATGATAAAAGCAACAAAATACACTTATACCTCAGATAATCGTGGGTATATGTACTCTGGAGAGCCAAAAAAGATTATTTGCATAAATGGAGATAGGTACTATGATCCACCTTTAATGAGTAAAATATGAAAATAGGTCAATTGCTTCAGATTAATCTATAAATTTAAGTAATCACAATATGGATTTTGTTATAAGAAAATGAAATGGAAATGGAAGAATATACTATTAAGTAACTAATTTTTTGATAAAAGAATGATTTCAGAAAAGAGAACGTGCCCTATGTTTAACACATTATAAAACTCCAACAATTAAAACAGTGTGTCCAGCTTACAATAGGCATTCTATAAATTTTCTTTAAATAAACAGATCATGAATCAATGTATGGATCAATATAATGGAAGAATTCATTTAAAAATGAACCCTAAAATATATGAGAATGTAGTATTTTTTTAATAAAAGAAAAACTTAACAAGCAGTGAAAAGGGAATATGTGTTAAAAGTTTGTGGAAATATATCAATATATATTTACACATATATAGTGGATATATAAAGCAAATACTAACAGAACTAAAAGGAGAAATAAACAGCAATACAATAATAGTTGGAGATTTTAATACCCCACTCTCAACAATGGACAGTTCATCCAGATAGAGAATCAATAAGGAAACAGTGGAACTGCATGAAACTATAGACCAAATAAACCTAACAGACATATACAGAACACTCCATCCAACAGCAGGAATATACACATTCTTCTCAAGTGCACATGGAACATCTTCAAGGATGGATCATATGATAGGGCACAAATCAAGTCACAACAAATTCAAAAACAGATAAATTATATCAAGTATCTTTTCCTATCATGATGGTATAAAACTAAAAATCAGTAACAGAAGGAAAACTGGAAAATTCACAAATTATTGGAAGTTAAACAGGTCAACCTATACAACTAGTGGGACAAAGCAGAAATCAAAAGGGAAATCAAAAAACTTTCTTGAGACAAACAAAAATGTAAACACAACATACCAACACTTATGGGGTGCAACAAAAGCAATAAAATTTATAGCTATAAATGCACAAATTAAGAAAAAAATATCTCAAATAAAGAACCTAACGCTATACCTAAAGGAACTAAAAAATAAAACTAAGCGAAAAGTTGGCAGAAGAAGGAAATAACAAAGATTACAGCAGAAATACGGACTTCCCTGGTGGTGCAGTGGTTAAGACTCCGCACTCCCAATGCAGGGGGCCCAGGTTCCATCTGTAGTCAGGGAACTAGATCCCACGTGCATGCTGCAACTAAGAGTTCACATGCCACAACTAAGGAGCCCACATGCTGCAACTAAGGAGCCCGCCTGCCACAACTAAAACCCAGCACAACCAAATAAATAAATATTAAAAAGATTAGAGCAGAAATAAATGAAATAGAGACTAGAAAAACAATTAAAAAATTAACAAACCTAAGAGCTGGTTCTTTGAAAAGGTAAACAAAATTGACAAATCTTTGGCTAGGTTAATCAAGAAAAAAAAGAGACCTCAAGTAAATAAAACTATAAATGAAAGAGGAGATATTACAATTGATACCACAGAAATACAAAGGGTCCTAAGAGACTACTATGAACAGTTTTATGCCAATGAACTGAACAACCTAGAAGAAATGGATAAATTCCTAGAAACATACAACCTGTCAAGACTGAATCATGAAGATATAGATAATCTGAATAGACCAATAATGAACAAGGAGATTGAGTCAGGAATCAAAAATCTCCCAACAAAGAAAAGCACAAAACGAAATCGTTTCACAGATGAATTCTACCAAATATTTAAAGAAGAATTAACACCAATTCTTCTCAAACACTCTTAAAAAATTGAAAAGAAGAGAACAGCTCCAAACTCATTTTACAATGCCAGCATTACCCTGATATTAAAGATAGATACAAGTTAAGAAAATTACAGGCCAATATCCCTAATAAATATAGATGCAAAAATTCCCAACAGAATATTAGTAAACTGAAGTCAACAGTGTATTAAAAGGATGGTACACCACGATCAGGTGGGATTCATCCCTGGGACACAAGGATGGTTCAACATATGCAAATCAATAAATGTGATAAACCACATTAATAGAATGAAAGATATATTACATATGATCATCTCAATAGATATAGAAAAAGCATTTGACAAAATCCATTCATGATAAAAACTCAACAAGACGGGTTTAGAAGAAATGTAACTCAACATAATAAAGGCAATACATGACAAGCTCCCAGCTACCATCTTACTCAATGGTCAAAGTTTGAAAAAATTTAAGACTAGAGTGCCTACTCTCACTACTCCAAATCAGCATAGTACTCAAAGTCCTAGCCAGAGCTATCAGGCAAGAAAAATAAATAAAAAGTATCAAAACCAGAAAGGAAGAACTTACATTGTCTCTGTTTGCAGATGACATATTTTATATATAGAAAATCCTAATGACTTGACAAAAATCTATTAGAACCAATAAATGAATGCAGTAAAGTTGCAGGGTACAAAATCAACATATAAAAATGAGTTGCATTTCTATACACTAACAACAAACTAGCTGAAAAAGAAATAAACAATCCCATTTATAATAACATCAAAAATATTTAGGAATAGTTTAACCAAGGTGAAATATCTGTACACTGAAACGGTAGATACTGATGAAAAAAAAAACTGAAGACACAAATAAATGGGAAGATACACCATGTTCATGCATCAGAAGAATTAATATTGTTAAAATGTCCATACTACCCAAGCCCATCTATCAATTCAGTGCAACCCCCATCAATATTCCAATAGCATTTTTTACAGAAGTAGAAAAACATAGTCCTATAATCCATATGGAACTACAAAAGACCCCAAATTGACCAAGCAGTGATGGGAATGAACAAATATAGAGGCATCACACTTCCTGGTTTTGAATTATACTACAAAGCTAAGTAATCAAAACAGTACGGCACTGGCATGAAAACAAACACAAAGACAAATGGAATAGACTTGAGAGCCCCCTAATAAAGCTATGTGTATGTGGTCAACTAATATTTGACAAGAAAGTCAAGAAGAGTTCATGGGAAAAGATATTCTCTTCAACAAATTGCACTGTGAGAACTGGATATTCATATGCTAAAGAAACTGGACCCCTGTCTTACAACACAGGCAAAATTAACTCAAAATGGACTAAAGACTTAAATGTAAGACTTAAAACTGTAAAATTCCTTGAAAAAAATAGGGAAACATTTCCTTGACATTGGTCTTGGTAATGATTTTTTGATATGATACCAAAAGCACAAGCGTCAGAAGCAAATATCAGCAAAGTAGTGCTACATTAAACTAAAAAGTTTCTGCACAGCAAAATAAGTGATCAACAAAATGAAAAGGAAACAAAGAGAATGGGAGAAAATATTTGCAAATCATCTCTCTGATAAGGGGTTAATATCCAAAATATTTAAGGAACTCATACAACTCAATAGCAAAAAAACCCCCCAAAAATCACCAAAAAACAAATAATCTGATTTAAAAATTAGCAAAGACCTGCCTGAATAGACATTTTTTCCAAAGGAGATATACAAATGGCCAACAGGTACCAATGTCACTAATCATTAGGGAAATACAAACCAAAAGCATAATGAGATATCACCTCACACCTGTTGGAATGGCTGTTATCAAAGACAAGAGAGTCCTGGTGATAATGTGGAGAAAAGGGAACCCTTGTGCACTGTTGGGAATTCAAATTGCTACAGCCACTATCGAAAACAGTATGGCGGTTCCTCGAAAAATTAAAAATAGAACGATCATATGATCCAGCAATACACTTCTGGGTATACATCCAAAGAAAATGAAAACAGGATATTGAAGAGATATCTGCACCCCATGTTCATTGCAGCATTATTTATAATAGCCAAGACATGTGAACAATCTAAATGTCTACAGAAGGATGAACAAATAAGAAAATGTGTGTGTATACACACACATCCACACACACAGTAGAATATTAATACACTTGCTGATGAGAATACTGTGGCATGGAGATATTAAGTAATTGCCAGTTATTAAACAACAAGACGAGGACATAATTCCATTAGACTGGGCTCCAAAGTTTGCAGTTCTCTTGTATCCTGACTGTAGAGAGAGATGCTGAAGAGGGGGAAGATGAAATTAAATGTCAACACTGGTAACCTTAGTGATAATTTTACTGGTTATTTTCTTCTTTATTCTTTTGTGAATGTCTAAAATGTTTGTTTGATGACTATTTATTTTAAGAATGAGAATGATAAAAGAAAACTCAAATGTTACCAGCATGTACTACATCAATTCATGCTGCAGACTATTTGACTTGTTTATAATTCTGCATTTATGCATAATTTATTATGCATTATGTAAAGAAATGGTAGCTGTACTATGGCTGCCCATGGGAAAGGGGAAAAATATACCTCCCGCTTCACTGTTAAGTTATGCTTCTAATATTGTCATCAAAATGCCTGACAGATAAGAACTGTGGCTATTCATAGACACATGCATTTACTATACTAATACCCAGTGTCCTGAATGTAGGACATTTGTGGTGTAAGATGAATGACAAGTTAATGAGTTTTTCTCCGGAGTAGGTGACATCACTTCCAGTAAACATTTTTTTTGTTTTCGCACGATGCAGAACACATAGTAGGCATATGATACCTATATGCTGAATAAAAGAAATCAAGCCCTCTAAATCTCAACTTGGGATTCCTGCTATGCTGAATAATTTAAAAATGGCAAGAGTATTTCATTCCACCAACATTTGTGAGTGTAGGCTCTGTGTCAGGGTTAAAGAGCCAAGAGCGAGACCAAGACGTGGTCTCTGTCCTCACATGCCTTATCAGCAATTCAAGCCCTGAAGTACGAGTTGGCAAACTATGACAGGCAGGGCAAATCCAGCACACTGTCTGCTTTTGTACATCCCATGAGCTAAGAATGATTCTTACCTGGTTAAAATCACAGGAAAAAAAATTAAGAATATTTCATGAAACTTGAGAAATATATTAAGTTCAAATTGTGCCCACACATAAAGTTTTATTGGAATACAGTCACGCCCATTTGTTTACATATTACCCATGGCTTTTTTCACTCTAGAAAGTTGAGTAGTTGTGGCACAGACCATGTGGCCCAGAAAGCCCGCAAATATTTGGGATCCGGCCCTTTATAGAAAAGGTTTGACTGACGGCTTGGATCTATTTTAGGCAAAGACCCTGTGAGGACTGAGTCTTGTTGTTTTTTGCGTTTTTGTTTTGTTTTGCTTCCTTTTACCAAAGTAAAAAAAGTAGTAAATGGAATGTCAGCCCTGCTTCTCAGACTTTGTTATGTACATGAATCCCCTGAGGCTCTTATTAAAATGCAGATTCAGGTGCAGCTCTGGCTAGAGCACAGATTCTGTATTTCTAACCAGCTCCTAGGTAGGGATTTCTAGCTAGGTCTAGAGACTGGGTCTTTTAAATCTCTTCAGGAAAAGGAAAAGATTTCATAGCAGAAAAAAAAGTAGCTTTGGAACCTAGCTTAATGCAATTGGTGATTTTCTGTCACAGATTTATCAGGGCAAAGATAAATGATAGAGATGTTAATGTTCATTTCTCAATTGTCTTTGGTCATTGTGCTTTTTTAGCAAAGCTTAGGTGAACCATTTTCCAAAGAGTAAAGAGGGATAGCAGCTGGTTAGTTGTTACTATTAGCTATTTGTGAAGTGAATATTGGGAAAACTAATATTTGTGTCTGAATTCTGTTCAGAAGAAAGGAAAAAAGACAAACTCATATAAACACTATTGATTTTTGAAATAACTTCTTTGCATCTTTAATAAGAATGGAATATTAAGAAAGTATCTAGTTTTGTGTCCTCTGATTAAACATTACTAATAAAAAGATGATTTAAAGTTCTCTGAACATACTGTCCCAAATTTTGAATCTTGATTATTTCCTACAAACACTATAAACAAAAGCTATATGCTCAGTATCAAGCGTTGGCAAGGACATGGAGCAACTAGAACTCTCATGCCCTGCTTGTGAGAGTGTAAGTTGGTAAAACAGTACTATAGTAGAACTGCTTGAAAAATGGTATCTACCAAAGCTTAATATATGCAGTCCTCATGACTCAATAATTCTGCTCCTAGTGTATACTCAACAGAAAAGCATGTATATTGTATGTCAAAGGACTTCTACAAGCATTTTTATTTCAGCATTCTTTTTTTTTTCCTTTTTTGTGTTCTCAAATTAATGACATACCACGGTTGGGGCTCAGGGCAGGCTGCCCCCAAAATATGCCTCAGTAGCAGATGGATTATTTTGAATTAAAGTTTTCTAAGAAACAGCCAGTCAGGGGAAATGATTAAAACAACAACACTCTGACCCCGATCTTTCCCCTTGAAAGCGGGAAATGAATCTCCCATGTGAAGATATCCTCCTTATAGCAGGGGGATAGAAAGCACCCTCAGCACCACAAGTGGGGAATTCAAGGCTAAGAGAGCTGTATAAACAAGCTTTGTTAATTCTTCATTGGTCTGCTACCCCAAGCACAAGCCCCTTTGTTTTGTTAAATATTCACAAACAATTGTTTCTTTGTCTAAAAATGATATATAAACAGCCTTCTTTGGTCACTTTGGGGGTGCCATTTCTATGAGACCTCAGTGGATACAAATTAAATTGTTTTTTCTCCTGTTAATCTGTCTTTGGTTCCCTATCTCCATTCCCACTGAGAATCCTCATCACATCACTGGGGCTATTGACATAGCTCTCCAACTAGTTTCTCTGTCAAGACCATCATACCTATCATCTCTAGATTTCCCTTCTTCAAAAGAAAAACAACTGATCACACTGCTTCTCAGGGTGAAAGCCTGTGCTGCCCACAGAATAAAATCCAAACCCGCCATCATGACGTACAAGATTTTTCAAACTCCGGCTCCACCACATACCATCTCCTGCCACTTCCCTCAATGCTCCTGCCGCACTGAACTTCTAAATGCCCAGCAAATACACCAAATTCCTGTAATGTCCAAGTCTTTACACAGCCTGAAAGCTTTTTTTTCATATATGATCCTGAGTCCTAGTTATCCTTTAAAATTCAGCTCAAGCACTAATACTTCTTCAAGCCTTTCCTGACTCCCCTAGGGAATTTGTCATTCTCCCTCTAATGATTCCCCTGAGATTTGTTCCTATCTCTTAATGACATCTATAAGGTGGCACTATTTTTGCTCTTTACGTGTATTTCTCTTCCATTAAGAACAGTAAGTTCTTTAATCACAGGGACTCTCTCCCCTTCCACAAAGCCTGACCAGTGGTAGATACTCAAAAAATGACTACTAAACTCATCGCCAAATCCAATCAATCTACCTAACAGATATTTTCTGCATCTAATCTTTATTAGATACTGTATTAGAGTTTTAGCTAGAAAATTAAAATGTTCCCCTATGTAAAGTAAATCCAAACTGCTTGACTATAAAACAAAGAGACTTCCTATCCTTTTCTTTCAATTACAGGAAATAGGTTGGTGAAGGAAAACAAGACTCCTAGGAAGGTGGATAGGAGTGTAGGAACAATTTTTTTGTTCCAGTGAGGAGGTGAGATTACCAAAAAATGACAGGCAGGTACTGTGAGTCGAAGACAATGAATTTATTTCTAGCCCAAGATACCAACAGCGTTTCTATACATTGAAGTCATTTGCTGGGGTTCCTTTTCCCTTCCTCCTGGGCACTTCCTGTATCTCCCCTCTTCATTTTCCCCCATTTCTCAGTGCTGGACACTATCTGTAGCAAGAATAAGAAAGACAAAAAGGAACCTGAAGGGCAATGGTAGGGAAATGCCTAATGGATTACAATGAAGGAATAATTGCTCTTGCAGATTTTGCATCAATCATGAGTTTTTATCCCCAGACATATGTATGTCTATGTAATGTGGCTGGCTTCAATGCAACACAAAGGCTTAGTTTTGCAATTCCATACACAGGACACAGAAAAAAACAGCCAGGGCTACTGGGTGCCTTCCACCTTCCTCTTCCTTAGTGACAGCCAGCAGAGGATTTCCTCTCTCCTTTTTGCACTGCCCTTTTAGAAAAAAAGATTATGAGAAACTCAAGGTAAAATAAATTAAAAGGCTTGTCTATCCAAATTT
Organism: Orcinus orca; assembly: GCF_937001465.1. Taxonomy (NCBI): domain Eukaryota; kingdom Metazoa; phylum Chordata; class Mammalia; order Artiodactyla; family Delphinidae; genus Orcinus; species Orcinus orca. The sequence continues at coordinate 19,912,335 of NC_064580.1, forward strand.
ACAGTCAATGAAACGGAAGAATGTTGCAGTGGGAGGGGGCCCTAGATTAAATTCCAAGCACTGCTAACTGTGGGACCTTGGTTGAAGCACTTCTTTTCTCTATGCTTCAGTTTTCTTCTCTAAAGACAAGAGTATGATCATATGAACACTTCTTTCTGCTTACAATCCAGTCAGGAACAAGCCTGAACAAAGTGTAGAATTCTACTAATTAAAAAAAATGTAGAGCATGTTGAAAAAAATCTGAACACAATAAAGTCCAAGCTCAGGCAAATGATAATTAAACATATAATGGCCACATTAAAACCTCAGGTCAAATTCTCCTTCTTCCATTCTTTTTTTCTTTTCCACACCTTTATTGGAGTATAATTGCTTTAGTATGTTGTGTTAGTTTTTACTGTACAACAGAGTGAATCAGCTATATGTATACATATAATCCCCATATCCCCTCCCCCTCTTGAGCCTCCCTCCCACCCTCCCTATCCCACCCCTCTAGGTGGTCACACAGCACTGAGCTGATCTCCCTGTGCTATGCGGCTGCTTGCCACTAGCTATCTAGTTTACATTTGGTAGTGTATATATGTCAACGCTACTCTCTCACTTCGTCCCAGCTTCCCTTCCCCTCCCCCCCCCTCCCCCGGGCCCTCAGGTCTGTTCTCTACCTCTGCGTCTTCATTCTTGCCCTGCCCCTAGGTTCATCAGTACCGCTTTTTAAAATTCCATATATGTGTTAGCATATGGTATTTGTTTTTCTCTTTCTGACTGACTTCACTCTGTAGGACAGATTCTAAGTCCATCCTCCTCACTACAAATAACTCGATTCCGTTCCTTTTAATGGCTGAGTAATATATTCCATTGTATATATGTGCCACATCTTCTTTATCCATTCATCTGTTGATGGACATTTAGGTTGCTTCCATGTCCTGGCTATTGTAAATAGTGTATTGCAGCATTATTCTTGAGAAACTCAAAACTAAAGAAAAACCTAAATGTTCACCAACAGTAGAATAGAAAAAAAACGTATGTTATTTACAATGGAATAAACACAGCAATGAGAATGGAAAAAGACCCACAGAAATGTGCTCAAAAATATGGAGGAACCTCACAAATATAATTTTGGGCAAAATAATCCAGACACAAAGGAGAACAAACTCTATAAAGCTTGAAAAAGATAAAATCTATGCTGTTGAGAGTCAGATAGTGGTTACCTGGGTAGGGGAATTAGCGTCTGGAAGTGGGAGCCATGGAGGCTTCTGGAGTGCTGATAACGCTCTGTTCTTGGACTTGTCGGAGAAGCCTTTTGCTACTTTGGAAAAAATGTTATCGAGCCAACAAATTTTAATAAATTTATCTACACAACCATAGAGATGTGAAGGGCACGTGTAAGGACTCCCCACCTCAAACCTATATGCCACCTTATGAGGTGAGGAAGGCTCATGTCAAAAGGGGTCCTTGCTTTTAAACAATAGTCTTGGAAGGACGAGTGGTATTCCCAACACGGTTTTAAGATTAGTTGAGAGAGACTGCCATGCTGAGTGAAGTAAGTCAGACAGGGAAGGACAAATATGATATTGCTTATATGTGGCATCTGAAGGAATGGTACAAATGAACTTATTTACGGAACAGAGGTGGAGTCACAGACGTAAAGAGCAAACTTGTGGTTGCGGCGGGGGAGAGGGGAGGGATAAACTGGGAGATTGCAATTGACGTATGCACACTACTGTGTACGTAATGGATAGCTCATAGGGACCTGCTGTATAGCACAGGGAACTCTTCCCAATGCTCTGGGGTGACCTAGGTGGGAAGAGAGTCTAGAAAAGAGTGGATGTACGGGTGTATGCAGCAGAAACTAGCACAACATTGTAGATCAACTACACTCCAATGGAAATTATAAAAAAAATTAGAGAAGACCTCAGTTATTCTTCTATGCTGGGTCTTTCCACACTGTTGTTGTCATCAGTGAGGAGTAGAATATTTCCTGCCATATCAGTAAACAAATGATGTCACAGTCATCAGCGATTGCAGCCACCAGTTTATGGTGAGCTGAGGAGCCCTGAGGGAACTCAGGAAGGAAACAAAGAATACCTGCCATCTAGCAGCCATCGGACTGCAGCCACTCCCCACGGTGAGCCCTGAGGAAATGCAGGATGTGAAAACACAGGATACTGGCCCCAGGCAGCTGAGGCGCATATCAAAGGCATGGTTTCTGTGAGCCCAGACTCTTGCATCTTCCCATACAAAGAAAAGTGCTAAATTCCTTAACTTGAGATATCTGGTTTTCTTTAACAATAATCTAACAATAATCTTTTGACGTTCAGACTACCTGTCCTTTGTTGCAAAACTCTTATATATCCTGGCTCCCCCCTCACCTCCTCGGAGCAGTTTTCTTGGGGTTACTTGAGATGCTGCCTCCCGAGCATGAAGTCCTCAGTATGTCCCCCGAATAAAACATAACTCTCAACTTTTAGGCTGCGAATATTTTTTTAGTCAACATCAGGAGGTTAGCATGACCTCTCTTTGGGTTATTCCACTTTGCAAAGGATTTAAAGGAGGACAGGCCAGGACAAAACCGGGAACATTTCTGATGTACCCCTCTGTGCTCAGTAGTGTTTATATAAAGAAATATAAACCACAAACAATGCTTACTTCAAGCACGAAGACATGGTCAATGAGACATCATTGGGAACAACCTCTAATTCCAATAATATTTATGAGATGAGTCCTAATGACATAATCCTCAAGAAAGCTGAAATTGGCTCTGTCCTATTTACATCTGTAACCTCAGCATCTAGCAAAGTGCTGAGTGAAATCGGCTGAGTGAAATCGGCTGAGTGAAATGGTATTTTGCCATTAAAAAAAAAAAATGGTATTTTGCCATTAAAAAAAAATCATGTTTTTGAAAACTAATGATTTAGGGAAATGCTCACAACATAAAATTAAGTGAAACAAATCAGGGCACATACATAATAAATAAATAGATGTATATATTTTATGATACCACTGTTTTAAAACCCAAAAAAGCATATGTATATATCAAAGGGGAAGAAAGAGGAAAAATCATTAACTAAAAAAATGGGGTTATTGGTGATCTGTTTACTTGTTTTTGCTTACCCATATTCAAATTTTTAATAATTAAAATGTATTACTTTAAAAAATAATTTTAAAAAAAGATGAAAGGACAGAAGTTTGAAGGACTCATAGAAATACCAACAACTGAGAAGAAGAAAAGGTGAAAGACGTCAAGTGTCTGACACATTCACTGACTCAAAGTTGACCTTTAAGCCACCATCCTGTGCCCCTTTCTACTAACACTGTCAAGTGCTCTCCTTTTTCTCCCCTCTTTGGGCCAATAGCCTGAGGCCAGGTCTCCATCTGGACACCCGTTTCTCTTCCTTTCTGGGAGAGCAAGCAGGTCCCAGGTAGCATTTGCCTCCTCCCACATTGGAGGCAATGGTTTAGTGCTCGGGTAGACTCCCAGGGTGCTGTGTTACCTGTATGCTTACAAGTCTATACATATATTTCTTTTGCCTCCTTGCTTTAGATTTCTGAAGCTCAGCTTACTACGTGAAGAAAAGTGTTCAAGCCTCCGAGCACCTCAGTTTGGGGCCTCTCCTGAATCCACATCGTCTGCCTCCTTATTTCCCAGAGCAATAGGCTTCTGCTCAGATTTTCTCTGCCTCAAGTCGGCATTTCTTCTGGAACCAACTTCTGAGTGCTAGCTCTCCTTGGGCCCCATGTCCCACTTAGCTCTTGACCAACTCAGCCTGTCTCTACCAAATGACTCTGATACACAGTTTGAAAATGCCATAATTATTCCACATCAAATAAATACCCCCTTCCCCCAATATGACAGATTAAAGGATGATTAAGAGATGCTGATGCTCATATCCAGAATGCATATGTTTATTAGAAAAAGCAGCTGAATGGGGTTTAAGACAGGCCTTGGAGAAGCATAAAGATGTGAACAGGAGAGACGAAAGGCCACCAAAGAGAAAATCTCAAGTTTTACAGTCTGAAAGGCCTTGCGGCCCGAGAAATCAAAGATTATTAGACCTTACGAGAAGCCTCTGAGGTCACTGTCACCCTTGCTTTACTCAGAAGGGCTTAATGGATTTTCTCACAAATACGTAGCCAGCAATCATGGAAATATCTGTACACTTTCTGTGTCCTTGCATCTTCCATGACAATTGTGTTCTAAGACTTTCAGATTTTTACAGACAAGATTCAATTTTAAAAAAGGAAAATTGCTGGTTTCTGGGTATATTGCATAGTTGCCAACCTATCATTCGTTGAGTAATTTTATTTTTAAAAAGGAAAGAAAAAGAAAAAATGCCATCTATTGTGACTATCATTTTATAAAAGACATAAACTCAGAGAAAAGGACATTGATTTAAATTGTAGAGATGTGGACTAGTGTCGGGGACCTGCTGGCTTTCTGTACCCTGTCCCAGTCTATCAGTCAGTTGCTATGCATATGGGTCCTACCTGAAGACTAAGACCTGGGAATACTGGTACTACCTCCATGGGCACATTCTAATATCCGGTAGGAAATTATATTGACTGTCCATGTCTGTTTCTAGTCAGTGTCTTAGTTTGACTTCCCCAGAAGTAGACCCTGAGCCAAGGATTTGAAGATAGTTTATTAGGGAGGTGAGCCCAGGAAGCACTGGAAGGTAAGTGGGGAGATAAGGCAGCAGAGGGAAAGAGGCAACTACAGCATGCATTGTGGACAACTGGGCACAAGAAAGAACTGCTGGAGACTTCTAGGCACACCATGGATATGTATCAACTCACTCCCTACCCACCGTTTGTGGAGCATTAACTCTTGGTACTATTGGTCTACTCCTATCACTGATCAAGCCTGCTCCTGCAACCAAAGTCCTCAAGTAGAGAGATACAGCCACTGGTGTGAGAGGCCTCTGGCACATGAGTGTTTGCAGAAAATACGGTCCTGGCACCAGTAGCGTCTGCCACACCACTTTATTGAGGGTTCTCAAGCCCACTCGTTAACTGAGTTCACAATGAGACCATTTCTTTATTTAACACTAGCATCAAATAAAGATATAGAAAATAATTTGTAGGCTTCAAAATAAGAGCATTTCTCGTCTTCCCTGGAGTTGCCAGAAGGCATTCTGGACACTGTGTGATCTCTTTTTTAGTAAGGACTGACACATCCAAGAGAAGACAAGAGTAAGAACTAAGGAAGCCTCTAGAGCACAGATGGTGATAGAACTGACTTATGTCGGCTTTTGCCTCCTCGGGCAGTTAGATAATGGGAAAAAAAACATTTAGCACATGAGGGATTTAGGAACTGTCAGAAAAAGTTTGTAAAAAAAAGTTAATTTCACCGTTCTAATAAGCTAAAATTAGTCACCACTGAACAAACCACAAAGGATACTGGAACCTCTTCTCAGAAGCTTGCCAAGATATGATGCGTAAGGCTTTGTTATTTGTGTTTTATTTTAACTCTGGATTCATATTCATTTATAGCATACTTCTACCCATGCTATCTCTTCAAACAGACATCTATAGTTATACAGACAGCCATAATAAGATTTCCGTTTTCTGATAGTTCTTCTAATATTAGTGATTTTAATCAAACATCCAGCACTGACACTGGATATGTTTTGAATTTAGGCCACAATAGATGTATGAGCCACATAACCCACTGGCAAGAACAAGTGCAAAGGTAACAATTCATGTTGGAATCATTTCTGCCACTTCCTCTCCAGTCACCTTCTAGTTAAAGCAACAGAGATTAGATGGAACCTATAAAGTTTCAACAGCTGCTGCCACACAAATGTCATGTTATTAGTTTGAAATTTTAGCTGCTAATCCACAGCACTGTAAATCCAAGACAGGCCTCTCTGGACCAGCTGGCTGGCTGCATGGCCTTGAGGCCTGCTGGTAAGGCCTGGGCAGAATTTGCTTCTCCAAGGATTTGCCCAATGCTAGGCAATCTCCCTCCATCCCAATGACCTCATCTCAGTTTCCCATCTCTGAGTTTCCCCAGTCAATCAGATGTGGCACCACTGTCCATTCAAAAGAATGATGCACAAACAGAAACTCCATCTAAGGGTTGAATGAAGAGCTTGGGTATTTCCCAGGACCGTGATCTGAATCAACAGATAATAATTTATTCTAGGCTTCTCTTCCATTGATCTTTGGTCTTATTCTTAAATTGTAACCATTCAAAAAATAGCATGCATTGACAACAATTCTGATATTGATACTTAAAACTCTAAATATAACCAACTGTCAAAAAGATAATTTATATAATTACTATCAATCATACAGTTTGGGGTGATGATATTCTAGTGTATGCAATGATCTCTACGGTCATATTCTGCTAATATTTCCCTATTCCGTATGTCTTCCAGTCCTCTGTAGTTGCCTCTAAGATGAGAGCAATTCATTCTTGCCTAAACACTAGGGGAAAACAGCAATACGTGAAGTAAACCATCATTAGATTTGGGGGCTGAGGGGAGTAGTAGGGAATGAAACAAGCATTTGAACATGAGAGCAAGATGACTTCTCTTTGTGATGCACACATACCTTCCCTCTCCCTACCCTACCCCCGCCCCCCATATACACATACTCCAAAAACAACTGTCTGAGCAGACTTGAGGCCATAATCCTACCTCCTTACAGGGAAGCACGGAGAACAAAGTAATTTTCTCTGTCCTTACCTAGCTGCACTGACAACACTTAGAGTCATTCCAGGGAAAACCTCAACCCTGTTGCTACAGATGTTTCAACTTATAATTTAATAATACAAACAAGTGACTTCCCCGGTGGTCCAGTGGTTAGGACTCTGTGCTTCCACTTCAGGGGGCACAGGTTTGATCCCTGGTCGGGGAACCAAGATCCCCACATGCCGTGCAGTTCAGCCAAATAAATAAAGTAAGTAGGTAAGAATAGTGATTCTTATTTAAAAAGAAAAAACAAACAAGATCTCCTGTTACTGTGCTTTCCTTTTCACTACTAATCGTCCATGCACCAAGCAAGTTAAAAGCATTAAAAGTAATCACATCACCCTTCCACTCTTGAATTGTTAACAGCAACGGTGAATACAATATCTAATTTTAAAATTTCAAATCCTTTTAAAATAGGACTTCCCATAATTTCCCCCTCACCATATTACTGGCCCATGACACATGCAAACACACACACATACACACACACAGACATATTCGCCCATTCTTATCCCCTTGAACACATACACACAAGCTCACAAAAACACATCTACCCTCCGTGCCGCCCCCCCGCCCCGCCACACTCACAGCTCGGAGGCAAGTGTCAGAGAAGCAGCAATTTATCTGAAAGAATCTTGTCCTTTGGAGATTTGGGTTCCCAGGAGTATCGGAAAGAAAATGTGATGTTACAGTAAGTAAAGGAATATTTAGGACTAAGGAAACATTACTATAAAAATTAGAAGATATGTGCATAAGTTTCAGTTTGGGCTCCCCCCAGAAGCAGAACCTGAGATAAGGATTTGTGGGCAGGTAGTTTACTGGGGAGGGAAACAGAAATGAGTGGGGAAGGAAGGCAGCCAATAAAGAGCACACGAATGAGTACGTTTACCGTGTCAAACACTGGACCTTAAGCCCTATGGAAAAAGCAGGGATGGGCAACTCAGGATAATCACCCTTAACCCAGGGGTGAAAGAGGTGAGGGGTTTATATATCAATTCCCTTCCGTCATTGGTTGAGGGCTAGGGGTGGGGAGTAATTCCATGACACTTTTTATGGTCTGCTACAGGTGGGCAAATAAGACCCTGGAAGCCAGAGAGAACCTTCAGACCAATAAATATGGTTGCTGTCAATTTGCATGAAACGGTGAGGAACACAAATGACACACGCTACAGAAAAGTTTGCTTCTGTGTGTATTTTAGTATGTTCTACTGTGTGAATTTTAGTATGTAGGTATGTAAGGAAAATGCTCCTGTAAATGTGTACCACAGGAAAAAAAAAAAGAGTAGGCCAACAACGCAATGAAAAAGACTTTCCAAATGGCAAGGGAAAAACCTATTGAAAAGAAAAACAGAGTGACTGAACTGTACAGCATGAACACCAGATGTTGGCTTAAAAATGCCACAATGATAAAATGTTTCTGCAGTAGACAGAAATAGCCTTAGTTCATTCCACTCATGAAAATGATGAAGAAAAACACATGCCAGTGTCACCTAGAAGCAACAGCTATCTGGATTTAAAATATCTTACATGTTTCAAAATTAATCTACAAAAAAGGCCAGGTAAAAAAAATTATATATCAGAGCGATTGGTGATGTCTAGCGGTTTTATGGAGAGATATGACCTTCCAGAGAATAGTATAAAAAGTTTTCACTAGATAATATTCAGATGGAGAAGATAATTCACTGTCTAGGAATAGTCATGTGGCTCAATAAAAGAGAGATCAACCAATTAGACAAGGAACAACAAAGAGCTGGGGTAGAATGCAAAAATGGCCACAAATCTTCCCCTCCCCATCACTACACTCTTACAATAAAGGTGTCTTTGTAACTCTACCCATCTTGGGGTTCTCTATCACTAGAACCTGGGCTGGTTCTCAGAATCTTGGCCAATGGGATAGAAACCTAACACAAGCAGAAACCTGCAGGATGAAGACCAACACTGAACCCAGTTCTCTTCCCACGTGTCCCCATCTCCAAACAGTCAGACATGGCAGACACACCTATGACAAAGGCCCAGGAGATTTGTTGAGCCTGACCCAGATCAGAGGAATGGCTTGGCAGATGGTGGCTGTCCTAAGTCACTAAGATTTGGGATGGGTTTGTCATACAGCAAAAGCTTACCATTCTCAAGACCCTGATAGACCTTCAGGATCAACATACAGTTTATGTTTTATAAATATTTGTTAATGGCTTACCATGGCTTGCCACTGTTCTGGGTTTAGGGAATATATAAATGATAAAAGGAGTAAAAGTATCTATTCTCATGGAACTTATATCCAGATGTGAAGAAACATCTAAGTAAATAATAAACATAGAACATGCCAGACAGTGTGAAGTGCCAAGAAGTAAAGAAAAAGGGGTAAGAGAGTTAGCAAGTGGCAGAGGTTGGGGCGTCACCATTTTAGATAATGGTTGGCAAGGCCTCTCTGTGGACATGACACTTGTTCTGGCCTCCAGCGTCCTCCCCACTCCATGTCCCACTTCTCTCCCTGTAGCTCACTTCACTCCAGTCATACTGGCCTCTTCTTGTAAGCAGCCACATGCACTGTTGTCTCAGGGCCTTTGCACTCACCACTGCTTCTACTTCATTCAATGAGGTATGTTCAAGAGCCTTCTGAATGGAGGGAACAGTGAGTGGAGTTACTATTACCTGAGATGGGGACACTGGTGAGGAGTGACTAAAAACGGTTTCCGTTGTTCTCTTCTCCAGAGTCTAAGCTAAAATGATCTGGCAAACAGGGAAGATCACACAAAGAGCCTTAACTCTGAAGCGAAGATGGTGCAGCATCCACGTGGCCACATGGGCAATAAAGATGGCATGAAATGATCGCATTTCCTAACGTGAATATATGGATGCTTTCAGTATACCCACCTTCTTAAAGTGAGGCAATCTGGAGCCAGGAATGGAGTCTCTTGATCAAAAGAAACTGATATGCAATAAATACTACAGATTTAAGCTCTATTTAAATGCAGAGTGTCATAGTTTTTCCTTCACAAGATTACCAAGGACATTGTTTACAATCTTCAGTCATTATACAGTTTGGGAAGGGGGATGAGATTCTGTATTCTATATGTTCAGCCCCAGGAGGTAGTACTACTGTTCCTTTTTCCAAATGGGAAAATCCAAGCCCAGACAGTTTACGTAGTAAATTATCTCTGTGAGATTCCAAGTCATGTTTGTCTCATTCCAACTATACCATGAGCGTTAAATTCCCTTCTCTGGAGCCCCTGATCAGTCCTTCTTTGGCTGAACAATTCAAAATAAGCCCGCTTCCTCTTCCTTTACAATTATAGGGCAGCTCTGATGTCTCACGTTTTCTTTCTTTTCTTTTACAGAATGAATGTCTCCAATTCCCTTAACCCTTTCTCAGGTGACATGGTGACCATATCTTTTAATCTCACTCAGTGATGCTATTCTTACAGCGAGGGGCCTCGTCTTACTCACACATACAGCTTGAACGATAACAACTGTAAAACCTCGCTTGATCTGGACACTAGTTTTCCATTTTTGGAATCTGAGATGGGAATAATTTCCTCTCCCACATCACAAAGACTCATAAGTTTACAGTAAAATAATACCCCCAGGTCTTTCATCCCAAACTGTATTCCCCGATGTCCTTCTCAGTCTCCTGCAATGTATTTTTTATCGATATGTGTCTTTTGTTTGGGTTCCTCTAGAAGCCGACTCTGCAACAGAGATTCAAGTATGAGTGGTATTGTAGGAGGTGACCCCAGGAAACCTTGGTAAGAGAATGAGGAAATGAGGCAGAGAAGGGAAAGTATGTAATAAAACACTATGGATCACGTTTCCTCTTGGGCAACCCAAGCAAAATCCCTCTAGAGAACTCCAGGAGTGCCCTACAGAGTACATCTCACAGGTATGGCAGCTGAGCACTAAGGAACTGGAGTATTTGTCCACCAACAACCATTACTGTGATAAACAGACCACTATACTGCCACCCCAGCCTCTGACAAAAAGGTCCACAAGGGCAGGCATAAAGCACCAGGCCATGTGAGTCGGCTGTCTTCAAATGCGACTAAGTACATTCAAGTTAACCATTCATTAAGCAGACCCCCAATCAGGCCTATTTTATGGACAGTTAGAGTACCTGAAAACAACAAAACTGCTGTTTAAAAATGCCTTTTTCTCCTGAATAATTTATTGTTCAGAACTATAGAGACTACTACTACACTTTCTTCCAGTGAGTTAGAATTAGTACATGCTGGCCATAAGTTATCATCTAATCCCCTTCACCAGGAAAATGTCCCTGCATTCAAGAAAACACTGCCTTTGGGGCCTCCTTCCTTCTGGCATGAAGATTTCAGCTGGGAATCTTTACTGTCTCATTTCCAGAGGACTTCTGGTCTTACACACATTTCCCAATACTTCAAGATCAGAGTTCCTTTGCAGTAAATAAATATGGGGAGGAACAATAGGGTTTACTGTGCCAAAGTGTGTTCTCACTAAGGTTTTAAAAAAGGACTTTTAACTTCATCCTATTTCCTAGGCTGGATGCTTTTCTGACATACAACAGACATGTTGGAAAGACAGACATAAACAGGATCAATCTCTTTCCTTCCACAAGAAAAAGATTCTCCTTTCTCAAGGAAAGACAAGGCTGGATAGTGGCTCAATTTCATCAGGACATGCATTCCATTAAGGAAAGAAGCTCCATGGAGAGAGATCATTGCTGAGGCAGGCCTCCTAGGAGGAAACACCTCTGCCATGGCTTTTGCTAGATGCTCCTTCGCATTTTCATAAATGCATTAGATTGTCACACAGATCAGAATATTAGACAGTATTCAATCATGTGCTGGGATTTAAAATTTCTTTCAGTGAACTATGGGTCTCAATGAACACTAAGCTCTGAAAATACCAAATCCCCATGAAGCACTTTGTGGTTTGAGTTCTCACTTTCATGTATAAACTTTTTCCTAGAGCAACACATTTTTTGGTTCCTTCCAAATATTTTGCTCATTAACTTTTGATCATCTCCTTTGCAACAAGGTTAAAAATGATTGGGCCATGACAGCACTAAGTAGCATTATTCAATGAACAGTATATAAATTTTCATGTTCAAAATATTGATGGTTCCTTCATGCCCCCAAATATCCAGAGAACAACACAGTAGGGTAGTTGGAAGAAGACTTAGCAAGTTAATCTAATATAACCCCGCAGCAGCCAGACTTCTATCAAACTGTCCAGTTAAAATTACTTCCTTAAGGCGGGGGGCGGGGGGGGGGAGAGGGGATGGTGGTGTGATGAATTTGGTGATTGGGATTGACATGTATACACTGATGTGTATAAAATGGATGACTAATAAGAACCTGCTGTATAAAATAAAATTCAAAAATTCAAAAAAAAATGACTTCCTTAAGATGGAGATGACAAATACATGGTATCCGTGGGCTTCCCCCCCATCAACATGTGAGAGACACCACAAATCAATCAGAGCCCTAATAATTTTTCTCTATTAGCCCCTGTAGGCAGCCACAACTAATTGACCCATGTGGGCAACAAAATGAAATCAGCAGATCCCTGTTTGGGGTAGTGTGATCCAATATCTAGATATATTTCCCACCAGGCAACTTGTATTCACTTCCAAGCCAAATACACTCAGCCCATAAAGTCAAAGTATTGGTTACATATGATGCTCAAACGTTTCATCCACGTAGGAAAACATGAACTAAGAATTGCAAAGGTCTTGAGCAATGGACTCAACTTCACAGGTGTCTCATCAACTACAAAATGTAAAATACAATTACAGCCCCACAATTTATAGGGGAAAACTTCTTCTTGGACAGAGAGTATGACCTTCTCTAGCATAAGCCTAAGCACACAGTCAACATTAATATTATTTTTTAGTCAGTGAGGCATTGAATTGAACAATTCATCCTAAGATTTGAAGGGCAAGGCATGCCGTCTCTCCATAAAACAAGTGAGACTTAACCTCGTCTTACCTGGGGTATACAATGTAGCTAAAACTGACAAAGTCTTTATAATTTTATCTGTGTCCCTCCATAAAGAAAAGAAAACCTAACTTGGTTCCCTGTTTTTTGAATGATATGTACCTGTATTTCTAATATGGGTTCACATCCTCTCATAATCCTGAGTGGTGTTGACCTCAAGACTTCAAGCAGCCTGTCATGATGTGTTATAAAGGAGCTCTCTGTGCACCCAGCGTTCTTTGGAAATCCACTCTGCCTTAAGTTCCCATTGCTACCTATCAGCTAACATTGTCAAGAAACAGGCAAATATGCAGAGAAAATTATGCTCTTTTGGACTCTTTACTCCCCCTACTTCTGTCCAACAGTTTTTCTTTGCAACACCATGTCACCAAATAAAAAATGTTTATGTCTCTACTCTGTCTACCCTTCTATAGTTTTCATTTTTCCCCACGGACATGATCTAAAACAGTAATTCCTAACCTTTTCAGGCAATCCTAACAGTCCAGCCAACCAACTGATGGCACATAACCTTTTGTTTTTCATTTCAGGAATGACACCTCACACTGCACACCAATCTTGCAATTACTACACTGACCAGTATATTGCTGCTTCCCTTGGACATTGTATTCTCCATTTCTGACATCATTTATACTCTTAACAGCTTCAGTGAGAGTCTTTTCGCGTGGTTCTGAAAAAATGCTCCCAAGCTTTAGCAGAACAAAGGGACATAGGTGAATAGGAATTTCCTAACATTTAAGGAATTAGAGGCTTTTGCTTCTCCCCCAATTTTGCCTGCAACCACACGTATCACTGATGCAATGCAGTGTGATATATGGCAGATGGATATTGAATATACGTAATTTAGATACTGTTCTGTAGGGGGCAATTATTACTTGGTTTAATCATTCAGGGCATTAGAACTTAGCTGCAACTGTCATGAGTGACAGCACGAGGCATGGAGCTTATTTTGAGATTACAGAGGGATGATTTAAGAAATGTCTGATGCTACTCCTCTGACCTCTGTTGGGGCAGGGATCCACTGGGATGCGCATGTACTCCTTACCTCTTGTCACGGGTCAGAGGGGACAATCAAGGAGGGCTACTGTCTGAAAAGGGTCAGTTAGGTAAGAAAGCCAGGAGTGATCACCAGTAATGAGCGATCAGGAAAATCATGATGCAGAGCCAACTAGAAGTGAGGCAGTCAGTGTATATTAAGAGAAGCTGAAATTACAACACAGTAGGAGAAAAACTGAATCTGAACTTATTCCACACAGAGTGTCTGGGATTGAGAGTCATTTTTCTGAACTTATAGAATCACTTTTCGAAGAATAAGCTAGATGTGCTGAAAGACAAAGGATGAGGTCAAGAACAATGGACCACGCAATTAACAATGTCTGATTTATAAGACAGTTAATTGATGTAAGCAAACACATACACACTAAAAATAAATAATACACATGGTACATCTGGCATCAACTCTAATTGTTCCTCAAAAAGAAAAGGTGAAAACCTTAGCCAGTGTTATCTTAGTCCTCCTCTTTTCTCAGCGCTGGGGTCTATGATTCATTACTCTACTTCTGTATCCTTTGCTTATTTACATAGCAATTTAGAATGGTCTCATCTTTGTAACAGAGATAATTTAAAAGCTCTACACAACTCTCGGTCTATCGTCAATAGTCTTACATTCTCTAGCTCTTACCATTTCCAATTGGCTCCAACTCAGCTCTGTCCTCTAAGCACATTTTCTCTCTTTCAATGTATTACTTGCAAGTATGGGCTGCCAATAACCTCATGGTTATCTCAGAATGGTTCCTCTAACTGAGCAGTAGTGTATGAAATGGAGTTCTCAATGACTGCCCTGAATTACTGAAAGAGGTAGAACACATTCTAACACATGTGTTATTCTAAATGACTCCCCAGGAGAAATCATTGCCTCTTATTTTCTTGTCACATAATCAAACATTTCCTCTGGCTACACTGAAGCTTGCCGTGTAGTCATTTCCTACCAGGTCGTGCGTGGGCTAAAGTTGCATGACTTTTACTTTTCTGGAAAACAAGATAAAGGTAAAAAATTCTGTCCTTGCATTCATTCCCATCACCAAGAAGAAAGAATTCCAGAGCCGTAATTTCATCTTTTTTTTTCTTTATCTTTATTGGAGTAAAGTTGCTTTACAATGGTGTGTCAGTTTCTGCTGTACAAAAAAGTGAATCAGCTATATGTATACATATATCCCCATATCCCCTTCCTCTTGCATCTCCCTCCCTCCCACCCTCCCTAACTCACCCCTCTAGGCGGTCACAAAGCACCGAGCTGATCTCCCTGTGCTATGCGGCTGCTTCCCACTAGCTATCTATTTTACATTTGGTAGTGTATATATGTCCATGCCACTCTCTCACTTCGTCCCAGCTTACTGTTCCCCCTCCCTGTGTCCTCAAGTCCATTCTCTACATCTGCGTCTTTATTCCTGTCCTGCCCCTAGGTTCGTCAGAACCATATTTTTTTTTAGATTCCATATGTATGTGTTAGTATACGGTATTTGTTTTTCTTTCTTACTTACTTCACCCTGTATGACAGACTCTAGGTCCGTCCACCTCACTACAAATAATTCAGTTTCATTTCTTTTCATGGCTGAGTAATATTCCATTGTATATATGTGCCACATCTTCTTTATCCATTCATCTGTCGATGGACACTTGGGTTGCTTCCACGTCCTAATTTCATCTTGTCTGTCACTCAATCCGCAGCTCCCTGAGCACGCAGCATGGGATTCTCTGTGGATCGCTGCACAGGCGCTGGTGAAGGAGTAGGATACAGATGCTGGGAAGGTTCTCCTGAGTCATTTCGCATCCCAGTGGACACACAGGCCCAGCAAACCCACAACGCTTGTCCCAGACCAGCAGACAAGCACTGTGGGTTATTAATTTATCCTCTCTCCGTTCCTAACCGCCCCACTCCTTCCCTGGGCTGCTGTGTGATGTGCTTTGCTGGCTGGAGCCCTGTGAGGCTCTAGAGGGGACTGCAGGGCTGGAGGGAGGAGGAGGGACTTGCTCCTTCCTGTCTGCTTCCAGTGAGGATTTCTCCACTAACACTTCTTCTCCACTGCGGCACCAGGGCCATCCCGTGGCAGCAGCTGCATGCACTGTGCAGTTTTCCCAACGCTGGTAGAACCAGCTTCATGAGTCTCCCCCTCAGAAAAATCAGAACTATCCATCTGCAGGGATCTGGGTTTAACTCCACAGAGACCCTCCTCTGAGCCGCTAAACTGTAAAAGTAAGCTTCGAGAATTCCAAGCTCTTCTTTTTGCTCCCCTAGCCCCAGAGGTGGATGGTGCTTCCTGTAGTTTCTCCTTCCCCGATCCCCTAGTGTTTTCTTTTCCCCTGTTTAGTGTCTTACTTAACAATGTTATACATTTTTAAAAATTCTCTATACCTAGGTGCAGATTTTTCCTGTTAAAAGAAATGATGAGGCTCCTTGCTGGAGCCCGACTTATATACAATTCCAACAGTACCCAGCCTTGACAATGCAACAGGTTTTTGGAAACCCTCTGAACAGTCAGACTGCTACAAAAGGCCACTGGCCACTCACATAGGTGAATTTCCCTTTTTCTTACCAAACACAACATCCTCAGCAATCTTTGAATGAGTAGGGAAAGTCATGAGACTTAAAATCTGTACTGTAACTTGTAGCATCCAGTAATGTACAAAAACTCAACATTACGTATACAAATCTGGGACTTTGTGCCAGCCAGTCCCTACTAGATACTCCCGTGCTCTGCAGTGGACACAGAAGCCTTACAACCTGTCTTCAATGAGAACATGCTTGATGGTGGTACTAGGAGCCTCCTGGAGCTGCAGTGCTCCCTGGCTCCCACTGGCATACCCACCATTCCCTATCCCTGGGCTTTGGCTCCAGTACTGGGTTTGCTTCACCTTGGCTTGGGGCCAAAACCCTTGCCGGCTCCCTTTCCTGAAGAGCTGGAGCCTGGTCCTTCCACTTGCTCAGGCTCTGCCTCAATCTCAGTCAACTCCCCTGGAAAGAAAAATCGCAACCCAGAGATTCCTGTTGCCAAGACCCTACCGACTCCCTGAGCTCTCTGGGTAAATGGCAGTCTACCTCTTAACAGAAATTTACAAAAGCCTAAGACATTGATTCAACAGCTGGGTCAATCGTTCTAGGGCCCTCAGGTCTCTGCTTAACTTTGAGCAGGAAAGGACAGAGGCATACAGGCCCAGCAGGCCTGCCAACTAGAAACACACAGCTTATGACAACACATTCCTTTGCCGAGTTCACCTTTAAACCAAAGAGTCATATTTGGAGCCACTGGAATCTGCAGTGTGTGGCCATGGAAAAATCATCCATGTATGATCCATGCTGTTCAAAGATTGTTTCCAGGGAATACGATGTGATTCTCTGGCAAGTTTTTAGCAGAGTGAACTGGGGCCAGGAAGGCTCCAGGCATGAGCAAACACTAAATGAGGGGGCATTGCCCGGGAAGAGATCCGCTCCCAAGCACAACCTTGGTGGTAACTGAGAAGCAACACTCGTCTCACCCAAAAGATGTATCTTCCTCCTCACCCCACACTTCTCAGCTCACAGAGACAGCCAACGCTATGATCATCTCTGCTTCCTTCCTAGGTCTCCAAAGACCTTGAACGAAAAGCTTGGAATGAACTTCAAGAGCTGCCTCACTTTTTTCTTTTGTTTCCTTATGATCTGATATGCCATGCCACCTATTTTGTATATTTTTTTTTCCGGGACACAGCCATGCCTATTCATTTACATTATGTCTGTAGCTGCTTTTTCACCAAAAGGGCAGAGTGGAGTAGTCCCAACGGAGAACGTGCGGCCCACAAAACCAAAAATAGTCACTATCTGGCCCTTACAGAAAAAGTTTGCCGACTCCTATTCATAATCACTTTGGAATACATATTAACTATGTGAGGCCATGGGTGTGTTAACTAACTTCATTGTGGTAATCATTTCACAAAATATACGTGTATCAAATCATCACATTGTATACCTTAAGTATGTACAATTTTATTTGTCAATTACACTTCAATGAAGCTGGAAAAATTAGGAATTAGTTTATTTAGTTTCCTAAAGCTCAACTGTTATCTGTTTTAGGATCATGGTGGGGGACATATAAAGTCAAAGGCCTAGCAATAGCCGACCACATCTGAAGCCCTGAAAGTTACTTGTCATTATTATTTCCCAGAAATCAGAGACTGTACTGCCTGTACCTTGTTAGAGTACGGTTAAGCACGCTAATGTGTTATTTCCTACACTCTTCACAATCATAACACATATTAATTATTCTATTTTTATAGATGGGGAGTTAGAGCAGTTAAGTAACTCGAACAACTTTACACAGCCAATAAGTGGTGACAGCAGGTTACAAAATCTTAAGGTAACCCATTGTACACGTCTTCTCAAATCTTTTTATCCCAGTTTTATTGAGGTATAATTAAGACCCGGCACTGTATAAGTTGGAGGTATACAGCATAATGAACTGACTTACATTCATCATGAAATAATGATCACAATAAGTTTAGTGAACATCCATCATCTCACACAGTTACAGAATTTTAAAAATAGAAAAAAAATGTTCTTTTCTTAGGGTGAGAACTGTCGTAACAACT
Source organism: Orcinus orca (assembly GCF_937001465.1). Taxonomy (NCBI): domain Eukaryota; kingdom Metazoa; phylum Chordata; class Mammalia; order Artiodactyla; family Delphinidae; genus Orcinus; species Orcinus orca. The sequence goes on from NC_064580.1 coordinate 19,930,615, forward strand.
TTCACATATAACGCACAGGAGTGTTACTTATATTTATCATGCTGTACATTACCATCCTGAGTACTTATTTCTCTTATACCTAGAAGTTTATATCTTTTGACTGCCTTCATCCAATTCCTCCTCCCCCATCCCCACCACAAATCTGATTTCTCTTTCTATGAGTTCATTTGTTCCTTTTGGAACTATAGTCAACCTTATAACACTATGTTAGTTCCTGGTACACAACACAACATAGTGATTCAGTATTTCTATACAGTTCAAAATGATCACCACGTTAAGTCCAGTTACTATCTGTCACCACACAAAGCTATTACGTAATTATTGACTATATTCCTCACACTGTACATTTCATTCCCGTGACATTTATTTTGCAACTGGAAGTTTTTACCTCTTAATCTCCCTCACCTATTTCTCTCCTCCTCCCACCCCGCCCGCTCTGGCAACCACCTGCTTGTTCTTTGTATCTATGACTCTGTTTCTGTTTAGTTATGTTTGTTCATTTGTTTTTTAAGATTCCATATATAACTGAAATCATATAGTATTTGTCTTTCTCTGTCTGACTTACTTCACTTAGCATAATACCCTCTACGTCCATCCATGTTGTTGCAAATGGCAATATTTCATTCTTTCTTATGGCTGAGTAATATTCCAGTGTGTGTGTGTGTGTGTGTGTGTGTGTGTGTGTGCGCAGACATCTTCTTTATCCATTCATCTATTCATGGACACTTAGGTTGCTTCCCCATCTTGGCTATTATAAGTAATGATGCAGTTAACACAAGGGTGCATACATCTTTCCAAATTGGCATTTTCATTTTCTTCAGATAAATACTCAGGAGTGGAATTGCTGGCTCAGATGGGAGTTCTATTTTTAAGTTTTTGAGGAATCTCCTTACTGGAGATTTATATTCCCACCAACCATGTATGAGGGTACCCTTCCCTCCACACCTCACCAACACTTGTTATCTGTTGTCTTATTGATAATAACCATTCTGACAGGTGTGAGGTGATGTCTCACTGTGGTTTTAATTTGCATGTCCCTGATGATTAGTGATGCTGAGCATCTTTTCATGTGCCTGTTGGCCATCTGTATGTCTTCTTTGGAGAAATGTCTATTCAGATACTCTGCCCCTGTCTTAATCACGTTGTTTGTTTTCCGATGTTGAGTTATATGAGTTCTTTGTATATTTTGGATATTAATCCTTATCAGATAAATCATTTGCAAATATCTTCTCCCATTGAGCAGGTGACCTTTTCATTTTGTTGATAGTTTCCTTCACTGTGCAAGAGCTTTTTTAGTTTGATGTAGTCCCATTTGTTTATTTTTGGGTTTTGTTTCCCTTGCCTGAGAAGACATAGCCAAAAAACTATTACTAAGACCGACATCAAAGAGCATACTGTCTGTATTATCTTCTAGAAGTTTTATGGTTTCAGGTCTTACATTTAAGTCTTTAACCCATTTTGAATTTATTTTTGTGCATGGTATGAGAAAGTAATTCAGTTTTATTATTTTACATGCAGCTGTTCAGTTTTCCAAACACCTTACTGAAGAGGCTGTCTTTTCCCCACTGTATATTCTAGCCTCCTCGGTCACAGATCTCCTCAAGTCTTAATGTACATAAGAATTATACGGTGGCCCTTATTAAAATGCAGATTCTGATTCATGAGGACCGGTATGGAGCCTGAGATTCTGCCTTTTTAACAAGCTCTCAGGTGATGCTGTTGGTTTGTCAACCATACTGAGTGGCAAGGCATTACATCATACTGCACCATGTTGAGCTGATTTAATTGAAAAAATTCCATCTTTCTAGCTAGATCAAAGCCTGAGTGACAAAATCAGTGACCAGAATTGGAAGGACTAACATAATAACAGTAGCAGTAAGGATAACTAACATTTACTGACGTCCTATTTTGTGCACATGATGTGCACTGTCTCATTTTACCCTCAAAACCCTAGGAGGTAAATAGCGGTTTAACTCCATTTTACAACAGAGGAAACTGAAGCACAGAGCAGTTAAGTAACTTACCCAGTGTCATACAAAGAGCAAGTAGAAGAGGTGAAACTCGGATCTCAGTCTATATGATACAGTCTCTGCTCATGATCACTACACTCTACTGGGTCTTATTGCATGTGTCTGGTTACATGACAGTGATGACTGCTGACGCCATCTGTGGGTGGGTATCAGCCCCTGTCTTTCCCTGACACTCCTACCTGGACTCACCAAAAGTTGGCCTCCATAATACCTGATCATGGCATGAATTCTACCAGCAACCTTGGCCCACCTCCTTCCACTGGGGCTGGAATCAGCCTTGTCACTGAGATAGTATCAAGTGTACCACCTGGGCTCTGCCTCACGTAAGCCCCACCCCATGTTGCAACAGTCTACACAATCAACTTTCATTCTGTTTCCTCCTGTTCAACATTGCCATCTTCTATTGGCAACAAAATCCCACCCTGAACCATAGCCTGCTTGGGTGGGGTCCTGACACTTCACCAATTACTTGCTCCTGAGAGCTGGAAAACCTCTAAGGCTCTCTGCCTGGCAAGCTGCCCAAACCACAGCAGCCTCTCATACCAGACATCTTGTACTGCCAACTGCATGAATTACAGCTATAGGATTAGAAGACCTTTACCTGCCATGTAACTGGACCTGGTCTGATAAGCATGCTTTTTGGACACTGCGTATTAGAAAGGCTGACTCTCTTTTGGAGTCATCCTCAACAGCCAAGCTAGTTTCCCTCACCTCTATCCCCCTTCCTCTCAGCTGCTTCCCCTTCCCACTGGCCCATCCGTGAGGACCCCAGTGTGTTGGAGCCAATACATGCAAGCCTCAAAAATTTCCAGGTTTTAACTCCCAGCTGCCATCCACAAGATCTGTGTCATTCCAAGAAGAGACTATTCAGATCAAAGTCAGACAGTCTAGAAAATACCACTTGATGTTCTCCCTGAATGATCTTTAAATAGCCACACACATCAATTAATCTTCTGCCATACTTCACTAGGGTTGCAATCTTTTTCAGCAAATTGGAACAGAGACTCCATAATGAGAACAAAACTATATCAAACACCATTGCAGCAAAAATTGAAAAATCAAAAGTGATAATATTTCTGAAGTAATGGCTGGGCTGAAAAGAGTAAATGCCATCAAGTGCGTCTATTTTCCTGTCAAGTGCTATAATGAGACTGACAGAAAAACAAGATGCCGAATCAATCCACCCTTAAAGGCTGTTGCCTTTTCTTCCATCAATTTTCTACTCCTATCATTTAGGAATGTCAATAAACTCCCAAAGAGAAGCTTTGGCAGTTGTTAACATTGTCATTTGTGTTTCTCTTCCCCTACAATGATTTGTACCAAAGACTTAAGTCACCTGCTATCTCCCTCAGTGGTAATGCACACTGCAAAGAACTGAACATAAGCCCTTGCCCCAAATCCGTAGCTTGAACGGTTTTATCAACTGCAAGCAGTCCTGAAGCCCCTGAGGAAGGCAATAAAAACCTGTCACACCGGATTGCATTTTTTATCCCAGATTATCACAACTGAATATGTTTATTGAAACTGGTTTCCTTTTCTTGCCTTCCCCATGACTCCCCAGCCTATTGTTAATCATCCTTGTGTGTAATCGGGAAATCTGTTTACATTTGCTTCCTGGAGCTCAGGAGATAGCTGTGTGACCTTGGGAAAATAACAAATTCTTTGTGCCTCAGTTTTCTCCTGTGTAAACTAAACTGTCTTTAGAGGGGAAAATTAGATGATAAAACTAAATGACATATAAAAGGAGACAAAGTGCTTACAAACCTGAAAGTCATGTAGTTCCACGTATTATTTAATAATTTATTGAGATAGAAGTCCATACCATGCAATCTGTGCATTTAAAGTGAACCATTCAATGGTTCTTAGTAATACTATTTACAGAGTTTTGAAACCGTCACCACAACTTAATTTTATAATACTTCATCATCCAAAAAGAAACTCACTAGCAGTCACTACTCATTATCCCTCCCATCTCACTCCCAAGCCCACCTCACCTCCCGCTGCCATTCTCAGCCCTAGGAAACCACTCATCTACTTTCTCTGTATGTATTTGCCTATTCTGGACATTTCATATAAATGGAATAATAAAATAAGTGGTCCTTTGTGACTGGCTTCTTTCACTTCACGTAATGTTTTCAAGGTTCATCTACATTATAGCATTTATCAGTACCTCACTCCTTTTTATTGCTGAATAGAATTCCATTGTATGGATATAACACATTTTGCTTATCCATTCATCAGCTGATGAACATTTGGGTTATTTTCACTTTCTGATTACTGTGAATAATGTTATTTACATCTAGGTACAAGTTTATGTGTGAACATGTTTTCATTTCTTTTGGATACCTAAGAGGGGAAATGCTGGGTCATATGGTAATGTATTTATTTATTTATTTATTTATTTATTTATTTAGTAACATCTTTATTGGAGTATAATGGCTTTACAATGGTGTGTTAGTTTCTGCTGTATAACAAAGTGAATCAGCTATACGTATCCATATATCCCCATGTCCCCTCCCTCTCGAGTCTCCCTCCCACCCTCCCTATCCCACCCCTCTAGGTGGTCACAAAGCACCGAGCTGATCTCCCTGTGCTATGCGGCTGCTTCCCACTAGCTATCTATTTTATAGTTGGTAGTGTATATATGGAATCTTAAAAAAAAATGGTTCTGAGGAACCCAGGGGCAGGACAGGAACTATTTATTTATTTATGTTTGTAAAATTCATCTATTGTGCTTTATTTTTTTTTGACATCTTTATTGGAGTATAATTGCTTTACAATGGTGTGTTAGTTTTATGAAATTGGGAAAATTTCAGTCCTTATTCTGTTAAATATATGTTCATACTCATATTCTCTCTCCTTTTCTGGAACTCCAGTTACATGAATATTAGAACTTTTGTTACTGTCCACGGGTCCCTGAGGTGCTGTTAATTTTCTCTCAGTCTATTTTCTCTAGGTTACTAAGATTGGGTAATTTTTAATGTTATATCTTCAAGTTCACTGCTTCATAACTCTCTCTAATCTATTCTTTTTTGAGCCCATGCAGGAATTTTATTTTGATCGTTGTATTTTTCAGTTCTAAAATTTCTATTTGGCTCTTCCTTGTATCTTCTACTTCTTGCTAAGCCTTTTTTTCTCATTTGTTTCAAGTATGTTCATAATTCCTCACTGAAGCTTTTTTTCCCCCCAAATAATGGTTGCCTTTACATTCTTTTCAGATAATTCCAATGTGTGTTTCTTCTCAGCGTTGGCATCTATTAATGTCTTTTTCTAATTCAAGCTGAGATTTTTCCAGTTCTTGATATAATGAGTGATTTTCAATTCTTAGACGTTTTGTATATAACGAGACTTCGGATGTTATTTAAATCTTTTATTTTAGCAGACTTCCACTGACACCATGCTGGTGTGGGAAGTTGAGACCTGACTCATTACGGCCAGGCAGATGCAGAAGTCCTGGCTCCCCAGTCAGACTTCACATGCTCTGTGGAGAAAGTAAGGTATGCCTCATTACTGCTAGGTGAGGGTGGAAGTCCAGGCTCCCCACATGTTTCATGGGTTTCTATTGACATGATGGGGGGTGGGGATGGGGAAGGCATCTCATTACCTCTGGACGGTGTTTAAAACATAGACTTGAAGACTGGAGCTCCTTGGACACCACCCCAGTGGGGAGAGGTAGTGTATCTCATTACCACTGGATGAGGATGGAAATCTAGGCTTCACACTTGGCTTCTGTTGACAGAGCCAGGAGAGGTACACTGTCGTTTTGGTTTTGTTTTTTCTGTGATGTGGGAGAAGGGCAGTTATTATCAAAACGATTTCTTTCTTGCCAGGCTGCTCCTTTCCCGGTCCTTTGGCTTAACAAAACAACAACAAAAAACACAAGTTTTTCTTGGGACTTTCTTTTGGCTGGGTTGCAGGCTTCTCCGGCACCTAATCCAGGATATAAGGGAGAAAAAAGCAAACCCAAGGGACTCACCATTTTGTCATCCTTCACATCATTCCTCAGTTGCTCTGCCTGCTCTCCAGATTTCAGAGACTTATTATTTGTTTTATATATAAAATTAATGAGGAGAAATAGGGAGAAATGTGCCTATATCCCCCTGTCCAGAATCAGAAGTCTCCCCTTTCTACTTTTTAAATAATGTGGCCACCCTAGAAAATTTAAAATTGTATCTGTGACTCACATCAGGTTTCCAGGGGACAGAGCTGCTGCAGATCTCAGCTTTCTCACTTGCAAATGAGAGGTTATGAGAGATGCTCTCCAAAGTCAGTCCTTTCCACCTCTAAAATCCCATGATTCTAGGGATTGTTGTTTGGCTTCTGTACATAATGCAAATGATGTAGATAATACTGTTGTTCTTTCCACTTACCTACACCATAGCTATCAGAATTGAAATAGTCCTGGAAAGCCCTTCAAACGCCTCAAAATAGAGCCAAGGGATAATTGAAGGTTATTATTATTTCTAAAATGAATGCCGATATGTTAAAACTTTCATGGGAAATAGTTGGTAAACAAGAATTTCTCCAAAGGCGCTTATTGCAGGTGCTAATCAGCTTACAGTATTTTTTTTTTTTTTTTTACTGTTTGTGCTGAAAGAAGAATTAATTACCTCAACAGCCTCACTTCTTCATATACCTAAATAATGCATCCCCTCACTCTGTGGAGAATAAACCAACTTTGATAGAGAAAGATTTAATGGGTAGCTAAAAATAGCACTGTAATCTCCTTGAAAGAACTCCCAGCACTCCCCCTCTCTCTCCTTTTAGAAAGACTTTCCTTTTCTGAAACAGCTAATGAATGGTTCTTGTTTCCTTGCGATTCTCTCCCTCATCCTATCCTCTCACACATTTTGAAAGACTATTAAAGTTCATTTTCTTCCAATATTCATGATAAGCAATCTTCTCGAAATCCACTGCATCATTCACAGAACAATCCCGGGAACTTGCTCAGGAAACCCTGGTTTCCTAGAATCCTTAGTTAAACATCAAGACAGTGGCTTTCAGCCTCAGTACAAGATGTAAAGTTCTCCCCGCAGCACTGCACAGTACCCCAGTGGTCCAGCTGTGTCTCATCCCAATTGCTCCCCTTGCAATATGTGTTTCTCTATCACTCCACAAAAAGGGCCTTCTTGAAAGTTATTGCTAATTTCTTCCTATCAAATTCAGTAGTCTAGTCACCTCCTGTCCTTTATGAAGCATTTTACACTGTTTGCCAGGCCGTGTCAACATGTTCTCTTGCCTTATTTCCTATTATCATGCTTTCTTCAGATTCTCTTGAAGTTTTCTTGTTTCTTCACTGGGCTCCCTGTCCTCCTATTCTCATTATCTCATCATATGAATTCTCTGATGCCTAAAGATATTTGTAAACCTGACTTTCATTACTCTCTACTTATTGGGAAGAAGAGCTAAGTTATTTACCATGCCTTGCATGAACGTGAATATACTATGTAGCATCTACCAATTTTAGTGTTTCCACATGAAAGAGGAGGAAAATACCTACTTCATAAGTTGCTGTGATGATTAAATGAGATAATACATTTTAAGTGTTGGACATACGGTAGGACTAAAACATATATTAGTAGCTTCTTGGATCCCTTTTCTTTTTAGCTATTCCTTTCTATGAATTACTACTGCCACAGTGTGTCAAATCTCTCAGTCCAATGTACTTAAAATACCACAAACACAGCCCCACCCTTTACTTCACTGCATCCTGCTTTCTCCATATGGACCTGCTTCCCTAATTAATACTGACAGTGTCCTATGACTCGTTCACTCCCCGACTTCTTTTTTTTTGTTTTTACCATATTAATTTGAAACTCATTTGACTGTGTTTATGGTCCCGGAAAGTTTCCTTCTCCCTTCCCCTGACCCAAAATATCTTTATCCACTTCCCCTTTCTCTTTAACCTGAGCTTTCTGTCCTAGTCCTTCAGGCTGCCCTCATCTCTTCCCCAAGGCCGCATTGGTTTCTTCCCCTGAAACTTCAACATCTTTCGATCTTTAATTCCATGGCTCCTAGTGGCAGATCAGACCTCCAGCCCTTATAGGACTTTGTCTCAACTCTCTAGCCTCCCAGCCCTTCTTGCTTGCCATCATGATCAGTACCAGATAACATCCTGAATTGTGTCTATTTGCTAATGTGCTAGACGAGTGCTTCTAATTTGGGGGGTTTCACATACCAATAACTTTTGAAAACCATATCTAGCTACTGGCATTCATTTAATACTTTTTGCCCTAGTAAAGACCCTTAAAAATCATTTGTGATCCTCATTTCCTTTCTAAAAGAAAAAATAGAAAAATAGAAAGGTACAATCTTAAAAAAAAGTTTAAATCGAATAAATTTAGACCTATGAAAAAATGTATTGCCTTATTTTTTTCATTTTGATATGGACCAGAGGAAACTATCAGGGAAATTCTTGAACAGGCATTCGGGAACCTCTATAATTGTCTCTATACAGCTACTGTTTCTGTGATATGAGTAATTAAGATTTGGAGAGTTCCTATTCTGAACGAGGTAGTGTAACTATGTGTATGTCTCTGTGTGTATGACATAGGTAATGGTATGTCATTCTACTGATAGCAGAACCAAGGAATAAGAAGTTTGGACTTGCTCGAGGATTCACACCTAGTAAGTGGTAGAATTTAGAGTCAAACTCAGTTATTTAGGCTCCAGTGTTCTGGGCCACTGAGCCATACTGCTGCCACGTCTTTAGACTTTACAGTATTGAGTATGGTTCTGTGTACAAGGTAAATGCACCAATATGTGCAATGATGATGACAGCTTCTGCCATAATATATAGCATCTGCAGAACATAATAATGGCTGTATGTGTGTGTGTGTGTATGTATATAAAATCCAAGTAGACCATTTCTACAGGTACTTATAAATGGTACTACAAAAAAGATTACTAGTTGTACAAAATGTAACAACAATTGCAACTAAACAGGAGGTGGGCCTTTGAGGGGCAGCTGGACCTGGTGACTCGCTTCCAAAGAAGAGAGTACAGAAAGGGAGAAATAATAATTTTACAGTGGGGAAAACCTGGGTAACACCACTTGACCAAGTGACCAAGGTTAACATTACCAGTGACAGGTCATGTTCCATCAGGCACCCTTCCCCTCACCCCATACGACTGATAAGAAGGGAACCTCATTTCTGTGATATTTTTTCCAAAAATCCATAACCCAAGTCTAATCATGAGAAATTATATCAGGCATACCCAATCTGAAGGACATTCTACAAAATACCTGACCATTATTCCTCAAAATTGGCAAGGTTATGAAAAATAAGGAAAGACAGAGACTGTCACAAATCATACATAACAGCTAAATGGTGTCCTGGACTGGATCCTGGAACAGAAAATATACTGATGGAGTTTAGTTAATATTAACAGACCAATGTTGACTTCTTACGTGTAATGGGTACCATGGTACTTTGAGATAAGATTAGAGGAAACAACCAGGAAACTGGTTGAGGAGTATACGGGAAGCCCTTGTACTATCTGTGTAACTTTTCTATAAAGCTAAAATTATTCCATGTAAAAAGTTTAATGAAAACACTGAGAAGAGGTTCCATTGGCAAATTCCTTTGAAAACTTTGGGTTAAACAATGCCCAACTGCTTTACACCTGGAACTAACACAACACTGTAAGTCAACTATACTCCAATAAAAATTAAAAACAAAACAAAACAATGCCCAACTGAGTTGGGTTAAACAATGCCCAACTGAGTTCCTGTAATCATCAGAGCTTCTAAGATACCCAATGCATATTGTGACTCTCAGAAGATGCAGGGTGCTGTATTTCCAAGACATACTTGGCCAGCAACCTTTTTGTTCCTTCCAAAAGCATTTTGCAGGATAAAAACTGACATAGAGAAGGCTTTTCCCAATGTGTCACAGACTTTTACACCTGATATCCAACCGTGTTCAAATTTTAATCGGCAACTTTGGCTGAAGAGAGAAGATACCATGAACATTTAATTGGCAGAAGACTTGAAACTAGAGGGTAATATAATGGATGAGAGAATCAGCATTAAAATTATATTTAATATGCTGCATCAATTGACCAAACTTAACAGGATGAATATATAAGGATAAATATTTAGTGTACTTTTATTTAAACAAAGAAAAAAACAAAAAATCAACCTCTGGAACCCTATAAATAGAAGCTGGATGTCCACCTGCCCAGATTGCTGCCAGGGTGTCTTCTACACTGCACCTAACAAATTACTTTTACATAGCCTTCCAGTGCTAGGATGTCTGAATCTATGAAACCACAGGGAAGGGATAAAATTTAGGAGGCACTGAGAAAAGTGGCAAATTGTTGAAAACACCTCCAGAGTTAACGTCGACCCCACTCTACCTCTCTTCTAACCAGCATCCCTGAAATAATAACCAGAAATCGCCTGAACAAATGTTGGAGTTTAGCTGAAGAATCAGAGGCAAAAATGCCATCCCTAAGCATGCACCTAAGAGATTTCTGATGGTATAATTTAAGAGGACAGGGAATTGATGATTTTATCTAGACCCAGTATAGTTGTTACTCAAAAAGAAATTCACCGAAATAAATAAACATACAAATATATAAACAAGTAAGTTGATTTTTTAAAATTCACTATTTTTCCCCCTATGGAAATAACTGGCATATTAAAAAAAAAAAAGACTATGTGGTTCAGTTCAAGGTGTGCTTCAGGTTGGCTCCCACACTGAGCCAAAACCAGCATGAGGCCAGCCACTGAGGCACCAGGACACAAAAGTTGGGCAAACACTCTCCGGATCCTGTAAGTGCCCGTAGGGTCAGCCCCTGAGAGTATGTGTCACTTTAACTTTTGTGTCAGAGGTGCCTGCTCACCTCACAGTAGTCCCAGCCCTGTGACTGGTCAGCCCAGCCAAAGCCCCTCCCTGACACTACATCATAGACTAATTCCTTAGGTGCCTGCTGCATAGCTAGCTACCTACCCGTGGCGGCCTGCCTGGTAGTTAACCAGCCTGACCTGATAAGAAAGAGGTTCAAGGCCACATCTTTTCCCAACCCTAGGTAGGCGAGAGACCAGCACCAACTTTACCATTATCCTGAAATGGCGTGGGCCCCAGAGCGGAAGAGGGCGGAGCTGAATTGGAGAGCTCTCAGGGCCGGCCAGGATGGGATGGGTGGCAGAGGCAGGGGCTGCAGCAGCACCTCCAGCCACCTGGAGCCTAGGGCTTTCGGCTCCCAAGAACAACCGCTCTGCTTTCAAACAAGGAACAGTATGGTTGGTGTGGTGATTGGTCATGGTGGATCAAAAATAAAAGACATTCAGGATATGACACGCACCAAAATACAGATCATAAAAGGTGATTCTGAAGCAGAGGTAAACATTTTTGGCAGCAAAGACATGAAAGCCAAGGCCAAAGCAGCTACAGAAACTCTTGTTAAGAAACAAGAAAGACACTACAGTTCAGAATCCAGTGTTGATAATGCCACATCCCAACCCTCTGTTGGAAGAGGCTCAAGCAGAGATAACACTGCTAGAGGAGCTCAGCCACTGACAGACTAGGATCAAGTAAAGGCCGAAGTTGTACAGTGGGAAAAAAGAAAATGGGCAGATTTATCACCAATTAAGAAAAACTTTTACATAGAATCCAAAGCAACAAGGTCATTGTCTCAAGTGCAAGTAGACACTTGGAGAAAGGAAAATTTCAACATAATGTGTGATGACTTGAAAGATGGTGAAAATCGTCCCATCCCCAATCTGATTTGCAAATTTGAAGATGCTTTCCAACATTATCCTGAACTTATGAAAAGCACTGAAAAAGCTGGTTTTTGAAACCCAATGCCAATTCAGTCACAGGCATGGCCTATTATTCTACAAGGAATAGATCTTATAGGAATTGCCCAAACTGGAACGGGCAAAACACTGTCCTATTTAACGCATGGGTTTATTCATCTCCATTCTCCACCAATACCTAGAGAACAAAGGAATGGACCCAGCATGCTAGTCCTTACACCCACTAGAGAATTAGCTCTTCAGGTGGAAGCTGAATGTTCTAAGTATTCATACAAAGGTCTTAAAAGTGTTTGTATATATGGCGGTGGAAACAGAAAAGGACAAATACAAGATGTTACTAAAGGCGTAGACATCATCATTGCAACTCCTGGAAGACTCAGTGATCTGCAAATGAATAACTTTGTCAACCTAAGAAGCATAACCTACTTAGTCTTAGATGAGGCAGAAAAAATGCTGGATCTGGAGTCTGAACATCAAATAATGAAGATTTTATTAGCTGTGCGCCCAGACCGGCAGACTGTTATGACAAGGGCAACTTGGCCAGATACCATTTGTCCACTTGCACAATCTTATTTGAAAGAGCCTATGATTATTTATACTGGTACTCTGGATCTAGTTAATGTATACACAGTGAAGCAAAATATAATTGTTACCACAGAAGAAGAAAAACGATCTCTTATCTGAGAATTCCTACAGAGCCTGTCACCCAAAGACAAAGTCATCGTATCTGTCAGCAGAAAACTTGTTGCTGATGACTTATCAAGAGATTTAAGTAACCAAGGCATAACTGTTCAATCCCTGCACAGTGACAGAGAACAGAGTGACCGTGAGCCAGCATTAGAGGACTTGAAGAGTGGAAAAGTGAAAATACTGATTGCTACTGATTTAGCATCCTAAGGCCTTGATATTAGTGATGTCACACACATGTATAGTTACAATTCTCCATGGAATACTGAAGAATATGTACACAGAGTAGGGCATACTGGAAGAGCAGGAGAGATGGGCGTATCAGTTACAGTTACCCTTATGACTCAAGGTGATTGGAAGATTGCCGGTAAATTGATTAAAGTTCTGCAAAGAGCACATCAGAGAGTCCCAGAAGATCTTGTATCGATGCTGAGTGATACAAATTACCTAGACAACAAAGGGACCCAAAAAATAAATCAAGAAAATCTTAAGAAAAATCCAGAAAGTTTTACTGATGTCTACATTGAAAAGTTGTACCAGGCTGCTAGAAGATTCAAGATATGTTCAAGTTATGCAGTATTCATGTTACATAAGGAAGTACTGGAAACCTACTGGCAGTTAGAAAACATTTAGCCAAATTCTTAAATAATACCACCAAGCTTTCAATGCATGTTCCTTAATAAAATCAAAAGTGTTTTGAAAATGAGAGAGTGTTTTGTGCTTGTTAAACTCTACTTTCTTTTAGAGCCTGCCATGTCCAGCTGTGTCTTCTCTAAAAGACTTGGTAGAAGACAACAATGGTACTTTTCTTGCTTTAAAATAGTTGTACTGGATTGAAACATAGTTTTCATCAAGCTTATCCCAGTCAAAATATTTTATTTCCCCCAGTGGTTGGTGACACGATTCCTAAAAATATTTCCACTATCATTCCCTAATTTTTAATATTCATTAGAAAATAAATTCTCAATCTTTTAGAAGATTCCATAATTCTCTTTTTTCCGATAGATGTGACTAATAGAGCAGACTGTCTGACTCACTGGGAATCAGATCCTCAAATGAATTCTCACTAACCACTGGCTAAAAATTCTGGGGAGGTCACGTGCCTTCTGTAGGCCACACTTTTTTACACTAATACATTGGGGTGGTTATATGAAATAATTTGGGGGTCTCCTTCACCACTAACTTCTATGATATTATAACCAAACTGTGTATCCCAGCCTTATATTTACACTTTATTTTCTAATCTAGGGGAAAATCACATCTTGGTGTAACAAACTGAACAAAGAAACCCCTTTTAATGACCAGAATAGTGCATTCTGCACTTCTATTGATTTTTGAAATGTAACTCACAGGTTGTCTTTACTTTCTTTTCATCTTATTTTTCAATTTGTCTCGAAAAGGTCAAAACCACATATACACATCAGAAGAAAAATTAATGTGAAAGAAAAATCTCTCTTCTGTACTGGGAAAAACATTAAAAACCAAACGACATTTTTGGCACAGGAACCAAGTTTAGTACAATTCCTAAACCTATAATTGTCTCTCTTACCTTTCATTTAGAAGCAACATGCATCTTCTCACATTGCAAGAAAATATCCTCACAATGACGCTGAATTTTATAATTCAGTGTTTATGAGAACATTATAATTAGTCAAGCCTTAAAACTTCTGGCAAAAAAAAAAAAAATCATCCAGCAATCTTTATTCCCAGCATGCCTTAGCTGTAACTGCAACAAAAATTCTGAAATTAAGTGAAATAAAGAGGTAAACATTCTAGGTATAGGTGGTTAAGGTTTAGAGTCTGACTTTAAAGGCTTGTTATAAAGACCTCGATATCTCTTGATAAAATTAAGAACAATGGTTAACATTTTTGAGTGTCGGATATATACCAGGTGCTTTGTTTTATAATTGATAATGTTTATTTAAAACCCACTTAGACGGTAATCTTACCCCTATTTTGCAGAAGATGAAAACAATGTCAGAGGAACTAACTTGCCTAAGGTTAGTAAATCTGGTTAAAGAGGAATTATGTGCTATTTTAACCCTGATGTGCCGGATTCCAATATTTCCATTCTTTTTACATCAATACAAGTTACTATGTGCAAGGCAATATGCTTGTCTTGAGATTGCCCACATGTTCAGATTTAGTGAAATAGAGAAGTATGTGCCAATTTACCCTAATGCAAAAGCAGTCTATAGCAGAACCTGTGAGAGAAGCTCAAATGGCCTGTTCCTATTCACTCGGAGGAGAAATGATGAATGTTTAGCAAGTTGGAGTATATGTTATTCGCCAGAATTCCTCTTAGGGGCAATGCTGTAATTGTTAGAGAAAAGGGTAACAATTAAACCATTTGAGATAGAAAGTGAGGTTCCTCAATCACGTTCAAGTAACAACAAAAGTTATCACTCAATGAGGAAGAAGAGGAAAAAAACAAGAAAAGGCTGAAAAGAAGAGCTACTGTACAGGGAAAGCTAAGTAGAAATATTAATAGAACAGTGGTTCTCAACCAGGGGCATTTTTGCTCCTTCCCTCCAGGACACATTTAACCACACGTGAAGACAGTGTGGGTTGTTTTAACTACTGGGGGTGTGGGGTGGTGTTGGCAATGTGCTGCTGGCGCCTAGTGGGTAGAAGCCAGGGATGTTGCTAAACACCCTATAATCTACAGGACAGTGCCCACACAACAGAGGATTATTTGGTCCACAACATCAATAATGCTGAGATGGAGAATCCCTGAGAGAGCATAAGCAAAATGAAACAAATCTCATAGTACCCAAGAAAGAACTTCAGAGGAAAAAATAGAGGATTTGAAAATTATAACGTGTGGGTTGTACAGAATATAACCCTACAACTTTCCTATCCTTGGTATAGTCTGCATCAGTCTTTCACCACCAAGGCCAATTTTGCCAGTATCTGGAGACAGATTTGGCTGGCAGAGCTCAGGGGGAGGGGTATTGGCATCTCCTGGGTAGAGACCAGTGGTGTTGCTAAACATCCCATAATGCACGGGACGACCCCCAAAGAATTATGTGGTCAAAATGCCAGCAGTGCCGTAGTTAAACCTTGCAATACATTAAGCAAAACACCCCCCCTCCAAAGTCAACTGCAGAGAAACCAAGAAGGGAGTTCAGCCAGGAAAACGAAAAGAATACTTATTTCTTGTACACTCTTCAATATAAAATTCTCCATCAACTTTCATTATCTTTGGTATAATCTGTATCAATGACTGTCAATCAGAGTCGATTTTGCCCCCTAGGGGATATTTGGCAATGTCTGGAAACATTTTTGGTTGTCCCATGTAGGCAGCAAGATTGCTACTATCATGTAGTGGGTAGAGGTCAGGAATAAATATCCTATAATACACAGAAAAACACCCTACAACGATGGATTTTTTTTTAGCCCAAAAGGTCTATAGTATTGAGGTCAAGAAACTGTGGTTTACATCGACCAACAACATTTTTGTGAGTGAACTGTTTTTTAGAAACTCAAATAAATATTGAGGTGTGTGTCTAAATTGGAACGGAGTAAATGCAGGGCACTGACACCAGAGACAAAGTATGAGGATTCAGCTGACCTCAGAGTTATTCCTATAAAATGCTTAGCATGATAATTAACATTCAGTAGGTACTCAACACATATTAGATCCCGTCCATCTTGCCTCTCCCATCACCCATTATATAATGCTTGTTTACAATTCTGGATGCCATTACTCAGATTGCTTCCTCCTGTCTGGAATGTCCTTTCTTCTTCCACTCTGCCAGGTCAAATCAGATTCATCATTCTGGGTCCAGCCCAAGTGCTACATCCTCCCCAAGATCCTATCTGCTCTCCTCCATTTCAAAACTTCTGTAGCTCTCTCTACCTACCAATAATGTTGACATGTGCACCATACTAGTTTGCATACATACAGAGACAATTTGAAAAATTTGAAGTAATTAAGAGGAATTGCACTATCAAATATTTAAATACATTATAAATATATAACAGTTGAAACAGCTTTATCCTATATAACTAACAAATCATGAGCGAACCATCCAGAGCTAAATCTGCATAAGAAGCTAGTATAAAGGTGTAATTTTTTTAATCAGTGAAGAAAGAAAAGCCTGTCCCAAAACAAATTTTTAAAAATTAAATAATATATACATACATACGATACGTATCAGGACAAATGATCAACCATAGAACTGCTACTGCTAAAAAACACCCCACTAGATTCTGGCTTTTTATAAAAATTAAAAACTTGAAGATCATGTAGGAATATAATTTCTGATATCAATGTGGAAAAAAATTTTAAACATAGAAGCAACCACAGAAAATGCAAGGTAAATATTAATAGGTTTAACAATGTAAACATGAAATGCCAAAAATACTATAAAAGGCAAAGGAAACACAAGAAAAATAATTTGAAATATAGCACACACTCATAGTTATTTAATGTACAGAGATTTTTACAAACAAAAAATGAAGGATGAATTCCAAAATAGATATATGGGCAGAAATGTAAAGGACAATGCACCAAACAGACAAATAAGTGAACAATAAACATGTAAAAAAGTGCTTAACTTCTTTATAAACAACAGAATGAAAATTAAACCAATGATACAACTTTTTGCTCTAGAAAAATTGGCTGTAATTAGAAAAAACTGGGAATACCTAATACTAGTAGCAACGCAGGGAAATAAACATTAATAAATTATAATTTTGTAAAAGTATGTTCCTTGGAGGGACAGTTGAGATTATGCATAAAATTTGCGTATGTTTAATAGACTTGGACCCTATAAATCCCTAAGGATTATATATACATACCAAGATGTATATACAAGGCTATTTACCATAGGGTTGCTTAAAATAATTAATTTTTGAAAAAACCCTCAAAGTGCAATGATAGGGTACTAGTTAATTGCAGCATATCTATTCCTGATTTGGAATAGTAGAAATCATGTTCTTAAAGAATATTTAAAGGAAAGTAGTTTATAAAATCATCTCATTTTTAGAAAATTACATCGGTCCATATATCAATATAGGAAAAAAACAGATAAGCTGGATGCACATAGACACACACCACTGATAGTCATAGTTTTCTACATTATGGAATCATACGTGGGTTTAATTCTTATTTTATTTTCTAAAATTTCTACAAAATAACATTACCTTTATTATAATAAAAATGATGCTGATATATCCAGAGAAAATACTAATTTGAAAAGATACATGCACCCCATTGTTCATAGCAGCACTATTTACAATAGTCAAGACATGGAAGCAACCTAATGTCCATCAGCAGAGGAATGGATAAAGAAGATGTGGCATATATATATAGAACGGAATACTATTCAACCATAAAAAAGAATGAAATAATGTAATTTGCAGCAACACAGATGTACCTAGAGATTGTCAGACTAAGTGAAGTTAAGTAAAGTAAGACAGAGAAAGACAGATATCATATGATACCACATATATGGAATCCAAAATCTGACAGAAATGAACTTTGACAGAAATGAACTTATCTACAAAACAGAAACAGACTCACAGATATAGAGAACAGACTTATGTTTACCAAAGGGGAAAGGACAGTGGAGGGATAAATGAGGAATTTGGGATTAGCATACACAAACTACTATATAAATAAAGAACTAGGTCTTACTGTATAGCACAGGAGACTACATTCAATATCCTGTAATAAACCACAACAAATAATTGCCCACACCACCTCCTTCCTATGCCCCTTTCTATTTGCTGGCATGACCCACTGCCCATTATTAAGTTGAAAAAGCCAGGAATTCACTTTCCTAGCCTCCCTTGCAGCTAAAGCATAGGCACGTGACTCAAACTTGGCCTATGGGACTGACAGGAAAGTCTGCTTGGCAACTTTAAAGAAAGATCTTCCTCCCTTAAGAGGCATGTAAGGATGAGCTCTCTTTCCTGCTTTTGTACATAGTTGTGCAAAGACATGAGGTTGTGACAGTCATTTCTAGACAAGAGGAAATAAATCTGAAGACTACCAACATGCTAAGCATGGCCGGATGTAAATTTGGAAAGCACCTGGATCCCGGATGACATAACTGCTGCTGAATGAAAAGCCATCTGGCAGCTATGGAGGTGTGCCGCTCAGATTCTCTGTTTAAGAAACCGCTTGCTGGTCAGTTGCAAGGAGTGCAGGTAGTTGATAGCCCCCAGGTGTGAGCAATCAATGGCAGCATCTGAGCTGAGGCCAAGCCCTTCCAGAAAGTCCTAGCCAATAACTGAGCACAGCGGGGCACTGGGGCCCAGTCATTTCTGCCCAACCTGGGACTCCTCTATGGGCCATATTTCCATGCTCTGCTGGGCTGGCTGTGGGTTTCTCGGAGCCTCACTGTAGTCTTAGGCTCTTTCCTACCCAACCCTTCTTCCTTTTCACTCTGCTTTCAAGGTATCAGACATGGGCCGTGGTCAACGATTATCTCTGACTACTACTGATCCTTCTCCTCTATCTTTCAGAGGTGTTACGTCCAGTAAATACTGGACCCAACAAGAACACCCAGGAATCTCCTACCTCTGAGCTTTGCATAATATGAAATAATAAATGTTTAAGTCATTATTCGCTGAGTATTATATTATCCAAAGCATCTTAACAGATAAATAGTAAAAATCGCCCGACAGTACCTCCTGTTGAGACAGTGAATTTTCCATTACTAAGAGCTTCCAATGAGGTGTACTTTACTAGGATGAGAGTTGACTACAATAAGCAAAATGAACTTCCTCTAGATGCTTATTTAATGGGGACACTAAAAACACAGGATTCTACAGGGAATTGCTGTAATTTTATTTTTAAAAATTGGAAGCATATCAAGCAAACTCAGCTTTTGAACAGTCAGCAGCAATTAGAGGAAGAGGTGAGAAACCAGCAGAGTAGAGAACTTGAGCAGCAGAGTGGAGAACGTGAGCAGAGTAGAGAACTTGAGACCCAATATCAAGGTCATCTGAACCAACAGCTTTAACAGCACTCACACTTGGATGCACCTAGAGTACATCACTGGCTCTGACAGATTTGAAATGTAGCCGACCAGAGAATTCCTTGCAATCAACAACCTTGAGGGGCTCAGAGTGAATAATTCTACCTAATGGAGATACACAGACAAAAGCAATGGGACTCTTCTCTTGAACACAAGGGATTTTTAAAAAATCTTTTCACACAGAAGGGAATAAGGAAAGAGGAACTGATGGACCATCTTGGCTTTTCCACCTGAGCTGGAAAATCCAATTCAAAAAAAAAAAAAACAAGCAAAGATCAAGTATTTTCTAAAAGATTAAGAAATTCAGCAAAACATTTCTCTCCCTCTCCCCTCCCTTCCTGTACCCTAAGCACCTTGCCCTTAATTTTAAAAAAATGGTAATTCAGGATTTCTTGGTGTATTCATTGGATAAAAATCTATAATTAAGTGGAAAGATGGAAGAACTGGTCCTCTCTCTTTATGCTGACTCCTCCATTTCACTTCCCAAGTATTGCTGAAGCTGGTCAGTGCCATTCAAGTTCACAAAACTGTAATCTTTGACATCTCCTCCTCACCTAGCACACAAACAATAGTGCAAGCCTGTTACTGCTTACCACTACCTGTAAATGTTCCCTTTCAGGTCCCTTCTACTGCAAACTTCTGTTTTCTTCGAGCCCTTCCAACAGGGTAAAATGTCTGCAATGATGTTTCCCCAGGTTAAATAAAGTCCATACAATCATCCGAAGCTTGCAATTTGTGGTGAACTTTCAGCAATAAGTTCACTGATGTGATCTGGGGTCCTAGTTAAAGTTTCAATCGGAACCCATTTCTCAGAGTCAGCAAAATCTCTCTGAAGCCTGAACTAATTCCTTTTAGGCTTATATCC
Source organism: Orcinus orca (assembly GCF_937001465.1). NCBI lineage: Eukaryota > Metazoa > Chordata > Mammalia > Artiodactyla > Delphinidae > Orcinus > Orcinus orca. Next base: position 19,950,955 of record NC_064580.1, read on the forward strand.
TCTGAAGACCCATATGGTATTTTCCAAAAACATTTTAATTTTCTCTGGGATCAATGAACGTGGCCTTGTCACGTCTCTTCCCAGGCATTTGTTTTTGTCATGTTTGTAGGCCTTTCCTACAACATACACACTCTTTTACAATGCCTTCCCATGAAGCACCATGTGACATTCCATTTCAACTTTACTCTCTCATGGATAAGACACTGTAAAATGATGTTAACCAAAGGCAATAAGCATTTTCTGCTTCTGGGAAAGAGTCTCCTCCTTACCCCTTCTTCTGTGTGCGTGTGTCCAGTTCTGCTGAGAACACACGGCCTGCCTGACCACTACCTACTCCAGACCTCACTCTGTCATTCAGGGCTCAGAACATCATGCATAATATGCAGAATAAGCTGAACTTACTATTCCTATAGATGAGAGACAAACATCTTTCCCCCTTTATAGAAGATACTGGTTGCTGCCCCCAGATTCAAGCATAACATAATAGTTACACATGAAGTCTTAGGAGTCTGAAAGACCTGCATATGAGTCTCAGTTCCATGAATTTGGGTAAGTCCTATAAAGGCCCTAAGTCTTGGTTTTAACAGCTGTAAAAGATGGACGGTTTTAATTCCTACTTCATGAAGATTAGATTATATACATATAAAGCACCCAAGATAAAAGAATATTAACATAATACTCAATGTTTTTTTTAAATAGGAGAAGATGGTATGGGGAAATGATGGTCACACTCAGACCAATTCAACCTGTCAGTCTCACCAATAAATGTTAATGTATCAAAAAAGAATTTCCAAAATGTGGTAGTTTTGCTTTGCGAAGTGCTTCCATGGAGAGGACGCTTGTTGGGTCTACCTGTGGAACATGTATGTTCTTGACCTTTCTTTCTCTCTGCATGCCTGCCCCAGTCTTCTCTCTCCACAGGCTGCCTTTTGCTGTTTTTCCATGCACATGGTGGAAGCTGGCTGATTCCACAACTCTCTGGTTTAAATTACAACTGTTCATGATATCAGTCTAGATTGAGCTAGACTGTCTCAGCTCCCAGTTTATATTTCTGTAACAGAGGATCTGATGGGTCCAATTTGGATCAGGTGTCCCCTGTGGTCCAAACAAATGTTGCAGGTGGGACGGCTGGTGGTAACAGGGCTCTCTATCAAAAATGTAGTTGCTAGAATCCCATCCCTGTATTTGAGGGATGATGAAATTAAGAGAAAAGGGACCTTAAAGGCTATAGTATTAAATTGTTTTCCTTACTAAAAAAAACCTCACATATTTATCAAGTTACAGATCCAGTTAGCAGCTCTAGTTGTCATGCAGAGACTATCAAAGTTCTTTTTAGGCATTTATTTGAAATATGAGCATTTTCATACTATCCAGACAATCAACTCATTGGTTTAACCATGATTATTTATTTTATCACATATTTTATTTATCCCATTTCTGGAAACTTTCATAAGATCATCTGATGAGCAATACCTACTTCTAATGAATTTTAATAACTATTTTCCAAGGACAGTGCTCACAATAACTTTTATATCATTTCCCAAGCCAATTCTTTGTAAAATCTGAAACTTTTCAATTAATAAACTTTCATGTCTAAAATAAGACAACTCCTATCACTTAAATTTATCTCCCCCCATAACATGAAAGTTAGTTTCATTATCATATAATCATACTTAGATATTTATATATTAGTACTAAAAATATATGTTGAGCTTTACACTGGTGATTTAGGTAAGACAAAGCTGTTTCTTGGCACTATCTACTTTATATATCATCCTAACCCACAAAGAAATTGATTTAGGGTAACTCTCTCAAATACAACATAGATTTGTTTTCTTATGTACTACAGATCTGATTCATTATCATATCTTGTTCATTTATTATTGATGGGCTAGCTCAATATATCAGTTTGCAATGATAAGATTTAAGTAGTCCATGTAGAAAACTAAATAAATATTAATCACACTGGCTGCTTCAGAGAGTATCTTAGAGTACAACCTTGGCTGTGCCCGAAAATATAAATCTTAAAATTGTACAAAATATCACTTGAGGTCAAAGAACCTTGAAAAGAAGGAAAATAAACTATGTGGTTAAATGTGGATTAAACCGCTGAAGGAATGATGTTTCAAAGGCAAAATTGGTTGGTTCAGAGGAACGGTTTCATGGAATTTTTCTTGCAAAATATTTTCTTTACTATCATATAGACAGCCCGTATGTATTTTTTGAGATATTCAGTCATACCGAGTATTATGGTAGGGCTAGGAGTTGAAGGGCTTTTCCCCCAGCTTTATTGAGATATAATTGGCATACAGCACTGTGTAAGTTTAAGGTATACAATGTGTTGATTTGATACACTTATATGTTGCAAAATGATTACCACCATGGCGATACCTAACACTTCATCGCATCACATAATTACCACTTCTTTTTTGTGGTGAGAACATTTAATATCCACTCTCTTAGCAGCTTTCATGTATATAGTACATTATTATTAACTATAATCACCATGCTGTACATTAGCTCCTCAGAACTTCTTCATCTTATAACTGGAAGTTTTATACTCTTTGACCAACATCTCCCCATTTCTCTGACCCTAAACATTTTATATACATCCTGTCCATCCCAACTCTAAACAGAGGAAAACTCTAAACTCAACCAAAATTTTGTGCAGAGAAAAGAAGAAATGACCTAGGTCATTGGTTTTACATGCTTAGATTGCCAGGGCAAATGATCTCCATCACTGGTGGCAAGGCCCATTGCTTATTCAGAAACCTAATTCCGTAGGTTTTCATGGCAAGCCATGGTGCTTCCTGAGCCCTCAGCCATGAGCTGGTGCAGACTGCTTTACCTAGCGGTAGAAAAGTGAGAAAATGTACATGCAGAGGCAAAGCCCTATGTTTAGGGTGATGACAGAACTTCCAAAATATGGAGTCTCTGGCAAGTATACACATCCCAGTCTCGTACCTGGGCCCTAATTCGTTTGACTCTGGAGTATGCAAAGAAAGCATTCATTATTCTGCCAGCAATTCCACCATTTGACCACCTGAACTACCCTTGGATGTCAGATCATATGGCCTAGGATAGATCAGGGGCCTCCAGGGAGATTATCACCAAAAAATGACCATTGTGACACTGGCATCTAACCATGCCCCTGACAGTACTGGGAAGATACAGCTGCACTTGTGAGGTCAGGCTAGGGTCTTTCTTCTGGAGCTTAGGTAATGAAAAGCTCTCTGGCTTTGAAAGCAAACAGATCTGGGTCCAGTACCAGCTCTACCATGTTACTGATATACTTTAAAAAAAAAATGAGGGAATTCCCTGGCGGTCCAGTGGTTAGGACTCCACATTCTCACTGCCGAGGGCCCAGGTTCAACTCCTGGTCAGGGAACTAAAATCCACAAGCAGCATGGTGTGGCCAAAAAAAAGAAACATACAGAAAAATTTAAAAAAATAACAGACATCTACACCTAAATTTAGCAAATGTTCATATTTTATCACATTTATTTTGCTAAGAAATTTAAGGGCCTTCCCTGGCGGCCCAGTGGTTAAAACTCTGCGCTCCCAATGCAGGGGGCAAGGGTTCGATCCCTGGTCGGGGAGCTAAGATCCCACATGCATGCTGCATTGGTGTGGCCAAAAAATAAAAATAAAGATGTGAAAATTTTTTTAAAAATGAAGATGAAATTTAAGATTATGGAGTGCTACAATTCTTCTACTTTATTGTATTTCCCTTCTTTGTACTCCAGGTTAATGACTCGAAGTCGGTGTGTACTCTTCCCATGTATATTTTATATGTTTATTACATAGACATGTGCTCACAAACAATATATAGTATTTTCTCCATGCTTTAAATTTTACAAAAAAGGTGTCATGCCATATGAATTCTTTTGAACTTTTTTCCTCATTGTGCAGTAAAATTTAGCAAAGCTGATTTATGTAGATCTGGTTCATTATGATTTATGTAGATCTGGTTCATTATGAGACAATTTATTCATTACTCTAGAGACAGATATATAGATTATTTGCAGGGTTTTTTGGGTTTTGTTTTTGGTATTACAAACAATGCTCTTCCAAATATTCTTATACTTGTCTCTTTGCGCATGTGTGTAGAAGTTTCTCTAAGGCATATACAGGACTGTTATTCAAATAAAATATACCAATATGACCATGCCAGTAATTTGCAGCATGTTTAATTCTGATTGGTTGGTGCCTCTGAAAGCAGTTACCAAGTATTTTGAATATCACCTAGAAGAGCAACCTCTGGGTCATAAACTACGCACAGCTTCACCTTCACTATATATTACCAATAGCTCTTCAAAGTGGTCAAAGCAACTTACACCCCAACTAGTAGTTTAATATGTGCATTCTTGTTTCCCCACAATTCATACTGTTAGGCTTTCTTTCAGTGGTCTGATGAGTATGAAATGTTATCTTGTTTTAATTTGTGGTTTCCTGATTACTAATCAGGTGAAACATCATCTGTTTATCAACCAGTCAGAACTCTTCTTTTGTAAATTGCCTCTCCTTTTGTAAAATGGAGTCTTCACTCCATTTTCTTTGGGGCTAAATTTCTCTAGTTGATTTTTAGGTGTTCTGTATTGATTCTGCATATTAATCCTTTGTCAAGTTTAAGGATGCTAGTATCTTCTTGCCATCTGTCCTTTATATTTCATTTTCTTTATGGTGACACTCTATAGAATACCATCTTTTTTTGCTCTCTATATTTGGGTAAACCATGTAAACTCTCAAAGTCTCCATTTACTCATTTATAAAATGAGGACAATAATGCCTTCTTCACAAGATTGTTGTGAATAAAAATAATAAGATAATAAATGTACAGGGCAATATTCAATAAATAAATAGTTTTCTTCCTGTGGTCCAACCCTCAGACAGAAGGAAGAAACAAGAGCCCACTACTATGCAAATATCTTCATTGAGCTATGATGTGTCAAAAAAGAAATCATGTGGATACTTAAACAGAATGATGAGTTAAGTGGATTACATAACTCACTCAATAAATATTTATTAAATCCTTTCTATGTGCCAGGCATAGTATGAGAATGGAATGCAAAACATATCAAGGCTTCTCTAGTGAAAGAGAGAGACAACAAGCAAATTTACTATTCACCCAGATGAATAAAACAAAGTTCAAGAGTATTACAAAAAAAGAGGGGTACAACTTCTGATTGGGTGGCCAGAGAAGTCCCAACATGAAGGCGAATGGAGCAGAAACCTAGAAGAACTAAGGAAGGGAGCCATGTGAAGAAGTGCATGCAAAGACCCTGAGGCTCTACCATACTTGTCAATCAAGGAGAACAAGGATAGTGTGAGGGAAGGAAATAGCAAGAGTGACAGAAGTAACCAGGGACCTGACAATGACCTTGGAGGTCATGGTAAGAATTCTGAATTTTAAGTGCAATGCAATGACCCTGGAGGGTTTTCAGCAGAGGAATGGCATGTTATAACTTACATTTTTAAAAGGATCCCTCCAGATGGATTGGGAGTTTGGAATTAGCAGATGCAAACTATTATATATAGAAATGATAAACAACAAGGTCCTACTGTATAGCACAGGGAACTATATTCAATATCCTGTGATAAACCACAATGGAAAATTAAGAAAAGGAGAAAAAATACAATAAAAGGATCCCTCCAACTACAGGATGAAGAGAGGGCTGTATGAGTAGAGGAGGGGAAGGAGGGAGACCACAGGAGATGGTCTTTGTCACACTGAAGCTTTATAAAGCCATTCTGATAATTTCCCAGGACTCATAAAAATAAGCTACTCTGAACTGAAATCTCAAATGCAGCAAATGGTGTTATTTCCATTTACTATTATTGGACAAGCCACATTTAACCCAAAACCCAGCAAAACATAAGAAATAGTGGAAAAACCAAATGAGAGATAAACAGTTCTAAACTTGTTTACCTCTCATTTGCCCTGGCCAGTTTGTACATTTTTCTTTAACTCAAAGAAATCAAGGCCTATTTAGGACAGTTACTATCTGTGGATAAAATGCAGTCAAATGGCTTAGGTAAAAGCAGTAGTTTCCCCATGATTAGTTTTTGAGCATTACTCCTTGGTGATGTGCAGAGGTCATAACTTACCTTCCCGCTCAAGATATGCTGGCTATCTGATAATGAATTTTCCCAATACTGTCTCACTCTCCAAGGTGTTCTAATTGATTTTTCTCCCTGTTGTTTAGAATCTCAGGCTATTTAATTAATGCATTTCTTTTACACAAATAGAAAAACTCAGCATGACCAAAGTCAGAGTGGTCAACTGCTCAGTGCTTCCCTGCCTCCTAGCTATAACACCTTATGAGGTCTGATGACCCCAGCCTGCCTGCCAATCCACAGTTGCTTCCCATTGTGTTCTTCAAAAAGTTTCTGCTTCTGCACTGAAATCACCAGTTCGATTTATTATGAAATTATTCCTAGAACTGATCTTCCCAAACCGTGCTGTGAAAATGAATAACCTAGAGATCTTGGTAAAATGCAGATCTGAATTTAGTCAATCGGGGGCAGGGCCCAGGACGGAGCATTTCTCAGGTGATGCTGATGCTGGTGATCTGAGGACCACAATTTAGTAGCGAGGTCCTAGGCTGAAGGCAACCACAACATTTAACACTATTAAAATTTTTTTCTTATATATAAAAAATATATAACATATACATATATAATATATGTGATGTATATATAAAATATATGTTCATATAGAAAGAGTGTATTTAGAGCAGTTACATACAACTCATGGATAAAGAAGCATCAGATGGCTTGGGTGGTAGTTAGTGCCATAATTTTTTTTTTTTTAGAGCATCATTATTTGGTGAAAGAGGGACTCAACACTCAAATTGAAATTCTGAAAACATATCTAAGTATGGTATACATAGTAATGATATACCACCTTGCATTAATAACCTAAATAGCTATTTCTCCTATGAAGTAAGATCCTTTTACGAAAGATCTTTGGTAGAATTTCTACAAAGTCAATAGCTCACGATGCTGAATGCGTAAAACCCTCAGCCCTGGCTATCAAAGTACACCCCCAAAACCAGCAGCATCAGAATCACCTGGAAACTTGTTAAAATTTCAAACCTGGGGCCTCACCCAAAGTTTACTAAATGAGAAATGCTGTTCATAGGGTCCAGCTATTTTTGTTTGAACAAACCCTCCAAGTGATTCTGAATTTTGAGAACTACAGCTCTACAGGACTAGTTGTTTTATTTCCATTTCTAGATATATTTCATATGCTTTTCTTAAATACATAGGAATGGTAAAAAGAAAATACGACCTCCATAAACTTCATCTTAATAGTTCTTTGCACATATAAATGAATTAATACAAACCTGGCAAAAGGGGAAGATTTGTATAATTTTCCCCACAATTTACAATATAGCTTCCTTCTTTACTATTGCAACTATTAGGTATTCATTGCATGAAGGAGGAAACCCAGGATATGATACAGACATGAACATTTTAAATTTTGGGCAATTTATAGCAAGCAGTAAGCTCTCTGGAGGCCAGCTTGATATTGCTTTGAGGGCCACTTCTCAATTTCTTATACAAAGAATATCTAGTCATCGTTCTTTTCTCATCTCAAAGTTTATTCCTCCTGAGAAGATTCCATTTGAACCATCCCCTCTATATAATTGACTATTTATATGCAGCTATTACTGGCAAACTTCACCCTCTTGAGGGCCACTAACCATGCCCGGGCCTGACTGTGGAATACTTTTATGATGAAATGTCACCAGAAGATGAGAATCTAACTATGGAACAACTCCAGGCTGGTTTTCTAAAGCCTTCTATGGAAAAATGCCATCAGGTGCCACACATGGGTCCACTTCAGTCCTGGGCCCTATAAAAAAAAAACCTCCTCAGAATTAACTGGTAAATTCTAATAAATTTCTAGGTGAGAGAGTTCCCCTGAGTTTTCATCATCACATCTAGGGCTAGCAGTGGCCCTAGAAAATAGCTAGAAATAATTTCATTTCATCATTTAGGATGAGAATCTGTAACATTTCAACAGCAAGTACACTTCATAAATCACAAATATCTCTGCACTGCATTTTAATCTGGACTTTTTTGAAAAGTTATATTTCATGTCCTAACTTTTGCTCACCTTTTACATGTTATGTTTTCAATATTTTTTAACCAAGATATAGCTACTCATTTAAAAAAATTTTTTTAATCTCCTGAAAACTGACATTAAATAACCTAACAAAAGGAATAAATCAAGCTAACAGCTTTTGTAAGAACATAAATAATATTAATGAACAATTTAAGCCAAATTATTAATAAACTTATGAAGGTTAATTTTATGTGTCAACTTGGCTAGGCTACAGTGCCCAAATATTTGGTCAAACATTACTCTTGCTGTTTCTGTGTGAAGGTGGTTTTTGGATAAGACTGACATTTAAATAGATGGTCTTTGAGGAAAACAGATTAATTCCATAATGTAAGTGGGACTCATCCAATAAGTTGAAGGCCTTTAATTAAAAAAAAGACTGAATGTCCCTCAAGCAAGAAGGAATTCTGCCAGCATACTTCCTTTGCACCAAACTGCAATTCTTCTTTCGGCCTTCCCTATCAGATTTTAGATTTACCAAGCCTCCACAATTGTGTGAGCCAATTCCTTGATACCTCTCTCTCTTGCTCTTGCTCTCTGGTGCGTACCATGTTATGTATATATGTTTGTAAATATCCTATCATAAACCATAATGGAAAATAATATTAAAAAAAGAATGTATATATACGTGTAACTGAATCACTGTGCTGTACAGCGGTAATTCACACAACACTGTAAATCAACTATACTTCAACTAAAAAAAATTTTTAATTCAATGCTAGATACAATATATAGCCTATATATATATATACACAATGTATACCCTATATATATATCATATATATATATATCTGTATGTATAGATATATGATATCAGCAGGAAATTGTATGTAAAACCTCATCTTTTCTTTTAGCATTTAATGAAAACCAATCTGAAAAGTTTATCTGATAGAATTCCCAAAGAGAAAACGTTCTCTCTAAAGCAGCCACTGTGGTGTGCTTATTTAATGATCCAGGGGCAATGCCCCTCCCATAGAGAAATTCTTCCTGGGAGAAGAAACAGGCCTTTAAAAATAAGATAGGCTCTTATCTGTCTGGCATATACCCAGCATGGGACAGTCTGAAGAGAGGGAGATGAATGGATAAATGGATCTGTAAGGATTTTGCCTCCCCTTCAGTGTGGTGATAGTTAATTTCTTGGATTAGAACCTACCACTGTCAAGAATAAGGTCCCACATCTTCCTTGGCAATAAAAGACATCCCCAACAGTCCATTCAGGACTGCTTCAGCTCTGGAAGATGGGAAAGTAGACCTTTATCTTCTTGACACATGTTGTTTTTAGCACTTAGTGAAATAAATGGTTTCTATATAGCACATCATTATTCATATACTGAAACTGTTTTTTATAAAACATCTGAAAAAGATTTTCAACTTGGATCATCTCTTATCATTTTGATTTTTTTCAGCTACATTAAGGGAGTACCATGTATTAAAAAATCATAAATATTCAGCATTAAGTCTGCAAGAAGAGCAGACGAAAAACTAATATTCTGTCACTGACAAGTCCAACTAACACACCACTGTAAAGCAATTATACTCCAATAAAGATGTTAAAAAAAAAAAGGAAGAAAGACTGAGAAAAAAGAAAAGAAAGAAATACTGAGAAAAAAAAAAAAGAACCAGCACACTGTGTTCACCTCAGGTAGCATTTTTTTTTCCCCTTTTGTCCATGCCACACGTGGGATCTTAGTTCCCCGACCAGGGATCAAACTCACACCCCATGCAGTGGAGGCGTGGAGTCTTAACCACTGGACCACCAGGGAAGTCCCCTCAGGTAGCAGTTTCAAGAGCTGAGTATCAATTAAAAAATTAACTATCCCTAAAGCTGGTAAAATATCCCTTTTCTCATGAAAGTTCAGGCTTTTTTATTAACTAAAAATACATGGGCTTTACTTTTGTGTTCTTCAAATGTGCAACAGAATATATTGGTCATCGGGCTTCCCTGGTGGCGCAGTGGTTGAGAGTCCGCCTGCTGATGCAGGGGACACGGGTTTGTGCCCCGGTCCGGGAGGATCCCACATGCTACAGAGCGGCTGGACCTGTGAGCCGTGGCCGCTGGGCCTGCAAGTCCGGAGCCTCTGCTCCGCAGTGGGAGAGGCCACAACAGTGAGAGGCCCACGTACCGCAAAAAAAAAAAAAAAGAATACATTGGTCATTATGTACACCCTCAGGTAGGATTCCTCATGTAATTTCAAGTCCTGTGAAAGACTGCACAACAGAGGAGGAGCTGGGGAACCATCAAAGACTCCAGAAACAAGAATGGCAACGATGGAGACTGCGTTGCAAACTAAGATCTTCACAGAGAAAGAAAACTGAAAAACTAAGGAACAATTTAATAACCAACTTCAACTGCTAAAAATGATGATGAGCAACTAAGAGATAGTGACGCCATTTGAAGTGGAGACCAAGCTAAAATAACAGTATAAAATTGCAGACAAGTTTATCAGGTAAGACACAAAAATAATTTTCTCTCCAAAATAAAGATTAATAAACATTAACATATATTGTAGAAGAAAGATGATGAAAGTTTTGCTATAGATTCATTGGCACATTCATCCAGCAAGTCTGCCCCAGCCACCTGTTACCCCCATTTATTCATCTCCTCCCTCCCTCCATGTAGCTTACTCTGCTCCTGTCATTCCAGCCTCTTTCACCTGCCTTAAACCTCCACACAGACGTATTTCTGCTTCAGACCTCTGCATTCGCTGTTTCCTCTCACTGCAAATTTCTTCCTGCAGGAAGACACTTGGGTCATTTCCTCTTCTCCTTCAGGCAGTTCCTCTAAAGTCACCCTCTCACTGAAGCCTGCCCTGGCCACCCTACCTTTCAACAGCTTCTATTACCCGTCCCTAATTGATTTATCCTTTTTAGCAGTCTGTCTATCTCTCTTGCACTCTCTCTCTCTCTCTCACTAGCTTTGTAAGTTGCCACGTTGGAAAAACGCACACGGTAAAGAAAAGAGGAGAGCTTCCAGGCAGTAACCACAAAGGAGTTGAGGCCCTTAGTCTAACAGCCCACAAAGGATAGAATCCTACTAACAATCACATACACTCAGAAGTACATCTTTCTCCATTCAAGACTTAAGACGACAATAGCCCAGACTATATCTCAAATGCAGCCTCTGAGAGACCCATAAAAAAGAAGCCAGATAATCCCTGTCCAGGTTCCTGCTTTACACAAATTGTGAGATAATGAATGCATTATTTTAAGTCACTACATTTTGGGTACAGAGCAACAGATAACCAATACATACACAAAAATTTCCTGCTGGGATTTTGATTGGGGTCGCATTAAATATATAGATCAATTTAGAGAAAATGGAGATCTTTGCTATGTTGAGTCTCCCAATCTATGAACACAGTATGTTCTCCAGTTATTTAGGTTTGCTTTGATTTTCTTAATCAGCAACTTATAGTTTTCAGCATACATATCCTTTGTTTTGCTACATTTATACATATGCATTTCATTTTTGGAGTGATTATTATTTTTAAAATTTCATTCATTGCTAGTACATAGAAATATAACTGATTTTTTGTCTTTTTACTTAGTATCCTATGACCTCATTAAACTCATTTATTAGTTCTAGAAAGCTTTTGTAGATATTGGGATATTCTTCATGAAGAATCATGTTGTTTGGGAACAGAAACAGTTGTATTTCTTTCCTTTCAACTTACATACTTTTTATTTATTTTTCATTCTTTATTCCACTATCCAAGACTTCTAGTACACTACTGAGTAGTAGTGGTGAGAATGGACATCTTTCCCTTCTTCCTGATCTTAGGAGGAAAGTGTGCAGTCTTTCATGAGAAAGTAATGTCAGCTCTAGGAGTTTTGTAGCTACCCTTTACTAGGACATTCTCTTCTATTTCTAGCTTGCTCAGAGTTTTCTCATAATGCATCTGAATTTTGCCAAATGCTTTTTCTATGTCTGTTGATATGATCATGTGGCGTTTTTAAATTAGATTGTTAATACAGTGGAATTCATCAACTGATTTTTTTAACATCTTTATTGGAGTATAATTGCTTTACAATGGTGTGTTAGTTTCTGCTGTATAACAAAATGAATCAGCTATACGTATACATATATCTCACATATCGTACATATCCCCATATCCCCTCCCTCTAGCGTCTCCCTCCCTCTCATCCTCCCTATCCCAACCCTCTAGGTGGTAACAAAGCACCGAGCTGATCTCCCTGTGCTATGTGGCTGCTTCCTACTAGCTGTCTACTTTACATTTGGTAGTGTATGTATGTCCATGCCAATCTCTCACTTTGTCCCAGCTTACCTTTCCCCTCCCCATGTCAAGTCCATTTTCTACGTCTGCGTCTTTATTCCTGTCCTGCCCCTAGGTTCATCAGAACCATTTTTTTTATAGATTCCATATATATGTGTTAGCATGCGGTATTTGTTTTTCTCTTTATGACTTACTTCACTCTGTATGACAGATTCTAGGTCCATCCACCTCACTTCAATTAACTCAATTTCATTGCTTTTTAAGGCTGAGTAACATTCCATTGCATATATGTGCCACATCTTCTTTATCGATTCATATGTCAATGGACACTTAGGTTGTTTCCATGTCCTGGCTACTGTAAACAGAGCAGCAATGAACATTGTGGTACATGACTCTTTTTGAATTATAGCTTTCTCAGGGTATATGCCCAGTAGTGGGATTGCTGGGTCATATGGTACTTCTATTTGTAGTTTTCTAAGGAACCTCCATACTGTTCTCCATAGTGGCTGTACCAGTTTACATTCCCACCAACAGTGCAAAAGGGTTCCCTTTTCTCCACACCCTCTCCAGCATTTATTGTTTGTAGATTTTTTTAATGATGGCCATTCTGACCAGTGTGCGGTGATAACTCATTGTAGTTTTGCTTTGCATTGCTCTAATGATTAGTGATGTTGAACATCCTTTCATGTGTTTGCTCTCAATCTGTATATCTTCTTTGGAGAAAGGTCTGTTTAAGTCTTCTGCCCATTTTTGGATTGGGTTGTTTGTTTGATATCGAGCTGCATGAGCTGCTTGTATATTTTGGAGATTAATCCTTTGTCAGTTGCTTCGTTTGCAAATATTTTCTTCAATTCTGAGGGTTGACTTTTCGTCTTGTTTATGGGTTCCTTTGCTGTGCAAAGCTTTGAAGTTTCCTTAGGTCCCATTTGTTTATTTTTGTTTTTATTTCCATTTCTCTAGGAGGTAGGTCAAAAAGATCTTGCTGTGATTTATGTCATAGAGTGTTCTGCCTATGCTTTCCTCTAAGAGTTTGATAGTGTCTAGCCTTACATTTAGATCTTTAATTCATTCTGAGTTTGTTTTTGTGGATGGTGTTAGGGAGTGTTCTAACTTCATTCCTTTACATGTAGCTGTCCAGTTTTCCCAGCACCACTTATTGAAGAGGCTGTCTTTTCTCCACTGTATATTCTTGCCTCCTTTATCAAAGATAAGGTGACCATACGTGCATGGGTTTTTCACTGCTCTTTCATTCTTGTTCCATTGATCTATACTCCTATTTTGGTGCCAGTACCATACTGTCTTAATTACTGTAGCTTTTTAATATAGTCTGAAGTCAGGGAGCCTGATTCCTCCAGCTCCAATTTTCTTTCTCAAGATTGCTTTGGCTATTTGGGGTCTTTAGTGTTTCCATACAAATTGTGAAATTTTTTGTTCTAGTTCTGTGAAAAATGCCATTGGTAGTTTGATAGGGATTGCATTGAATCTGTAGATTGCTCTGGTTAGTATAGTCATTTTCACAATATTGATTCTTCCAATCCAAGAACATGGTATATCTCTCCATCTGTTGGTATCACCTTTAATTTCTTTCAACAGTGTCTTACAGTTTTCTGTATACAGGTCTTTTGTCTCCTTAGGTAGGTTTATTCCTAGGTGTTTTATTCTTTTTGTTGCAATGGTAAATGGGAGTGTTTCCTTAATTTCTCTTTCAGAATTTTCATCATTAGTGTATAGGAATGCCAGAGATTTCTGTGCATTAATTTTGTATCCTGCTACTTTACCAAATTCATTGATTAGCTCTAGTAGTTTTCTGGTGGCATCTTTAGGGTTAATCTATGTATAGTATCATGTCATCTGCAAACAGTGACAGTTTTACTTTTTCTTTTCCGATTTGGATTCCTTTTTATCTCTTTTTCTTCTCTGATTGCTGAGGCTAAAACTTCAAAAACTATGTTGAATAATAGCAGTGAGAGTAGACAACCTTGTCTTGTTCCTGATCTTAGAGGAAATGGTTCCAGTTTTTCACGATTGAGAACAATGTTGGCTGTGGGTTTGTCATATATGGCCTCCATTATGTTGAGGTAAGTTACGTCTATGCCTACTTTCTGGAGGGTTTTTAACATAAATGGGTGTTGAATTTTGTCGAAAGCTTTTTCTGCATCTATTGAGATGATCATATGGTTTTTCTCCTTCACTTTGTTAATATGGTGTATCCCATTGATTGCTTTGCATATATTGAAGAATCCTTACATTCCTGGGATAAACCCCACTTGATCATGGTGTATGATCCTTTTAATGTGCTGGTGGATTCTTTCTGCTAGTATTTTGTTGAGGCTATTTGCGTCTATGTTTATCAGTGATATTGGCCTGTAGGGCTTTTTCTTTGTGACATCTTTGTCTGGTTTTGGTATCAGGGTGTTCGTGGCCTTGTTGAATGAGTTTGGGAGTGTTCCTTCCTCTGCTATATTTTGGAAGAAGTTGAGAAGGATAGGTGTTAGCTCGTCTCTAAATTTGAGAGAATTCACCTGTGAAGCCATCTGGTCCTGGGCTTTGGTTTGTTGGAAGATTTTTAATCCCAGTTTCAATTTCAGTGCTTGTGATTGGTCTGTTTATATTTTCTATTTCTTCCTGGTTCAGTCTTAAAAGTTTGTGCTTTTCTAAAAATTTGTCCATTTCTTCCAGGTTATCTATTTTATTGACATATAGTTGCTTGTAGTAATCTCTCATCATCGTTTGTATTTCTGCAGTGTCATTTGTTACCTCTTTTTCATTTCTTATTCTGTTGAGTTGTCTTCTCCCTTTTTTTCTTGATGAGTCTAGTTAATGGCTTATCAATTTTGTTTATCTTCTCAAAGTACCAGCTTTTAGTTTTATTGATCTTTGCTATCGTTTCATTTCTTTTTCATTTATTTCTGATCTGATCTTTATGATATCTTTCCTTCTGCTACCTTTGGTGGTTTTTTTGTTCTTCTTTCTCTAATTCCTTTAGGTGTAAGGTTAGGTTGTTTGAGATGTTTCTTGTTTCTTGAGGTAGGATTGTATTGCTATAAACTTCCCTCTTAGAACTGCTTTTGCTGCATCCCATAGGTTTTGGGCTGTCCTGTTTTCACTGTCATTAGTTTCTAGGTATTTTCTGATTTCCTCTTTGATTTCTTCAGCGATCTCTTGGTTATTTAGTAGCGTATTATTTAGTCTCCATGTGGTTGTATTTTTTCCAGTTTTTTTCCTGTAACTGATATCTAGTCTCAGTACTGTGGTCAGAAAAGATACTTGATATGATTTCAATTTTCTTAAATTTACCAAGGCTTAATTTGTGACCCAAGATATGATCTATCCTGGAAAATGTTCCATGAACACTTGAGAAGAAAGTGTATTCTGTTCTTTTTGGATGGAATGTCCTAAAACTATCAATTAAATCCAACTTGTGTGATGTGTCATTTAAAGCTTGTTTCCTTATTTATTTTTATTTTGGAAGACCTGCCCATTGGTGAAAGTGGGGTGTTAAAATCCCCTACTATTATTGTGTTACTGTCAGTTTCCCCTCTTATGGCTGTTCGCATTCACCTTATTTATTAAGGTGCTCCATGTTGGGTACAAAAATATTTACAATTGTTATATCTTCTTGGATGGATCACTTGATCATTATGTAGTGTCCTTCTTTGTCTCTTGTAATAGTCTTTATTTTAAAGACTATTTTGTCTGATATGAGAATTGCTACCCTAGCTTTCTTTTGACTTCCATTTGCATGGAATCTTGTTCTATCCCTTCACTTTCAGTCTGTATGTGTCCCTATTCTTTTGTCTCTGTTTTTTCTTTTTTCTTTTGCCCTACCCAGGTACGTGGGGAGTTTCTTGCTTTTTGGGAAGTCTGAGGTCTTCTGCCAGCATTCAGTAGGTGTTCTGTAGGAGTTGTTCCACGTGTAGATGTGCTTTTGATGTATTTGTGGGGAGACAGGTAATCTCCACGTCTTACTCCTCCATCATTTTTGAAGGTCCCCTCCGAGTTTGTGAGGTTTGAAGAATTCTCCATTTCACTGAAGTTGTTGAAATTACATTTGGAAAATTGTTCATAGTATTCTCTTATTACTCTTTTGGATTTTTTTCAGCTTTATTGAGGTATAATTGCCAAATAAAATTTTAAGATATTTAAAGTGTACAGCATTATTTGATATATGTATACATTGTGAAAGCATTCCCATAATCAAGTTAACATATCCATTACCTCACATACCTCTTTTTTGGTATTTACCATTTTTGTGGTAACATTTAATTTCTACTCTCAGCAAATTTTAATTTTACAAAACAGTGTTATCAACTATAGTCATCATGTTATACATATACATTAGATCCTCAGAATTTATCCATCCTATAAGTGCAAGTTTGTATCCTTTCACCGACCTCTCCTTATTTCTCCCAGCCCCCAGCAACCACTTTCTACTCTCTGTTTCAATTTCAACTTTTTAAAGTTTCTACATGTAAGTGATATCATACAGTATTTGTCTTATTTCACTTAGCATAATGATTTCATTTCTTTCAGACATATATGCACAAGTGGGATTCATGGATCACATAGTAGTTTTATTTTTAATTTCTTGAGGAACTTCCATACTGTTTTCCATAGTGGCTGCACCAATTTACATTCCCACCAACAGTGCAAGAGGGTTCCCTTTTCTCCACATCCTCACCAGCATTTATCATCTCTTGTCTTTTTGATACGGGACATCCTAACAGGTGGAGGTATTATCTCATTGTGGTTTTGATTTGCATTTCCCTGATGGTTAGCGATGTAGAGCACCTTTCAATGAACCTATGGTCTATCTGTATGTCTTCTTTGGGAAAATGTCAGTTCAGGTCCATTTGGATGTCTTCTTTGGAAAAATGTCAATTCAGCTCCTTTGTCCATTTAAAAAATTGGGTTAATTGGGTTTTTGGGTTTTTTTGCCACTGAGTTGCATGAATTCAATTTATATTTTGGATATTAACCCCTTATTGGATATGTGATTTGTAGATATTTTCACCTTTGTATTTTGTTGATGGCTTCCTCTGCTGCGCAGAAGGGTTTTAGTTTGATATAGTCCCACTAGTTTATTTTTGCTTTTGTTGCTTGTACTTTTGATGCCAATTCCAAAAATTCATTACCAAGCCCAATATTAAGGAGCTTATCCCCTATGTTTTCCACTAGGAGTCTTACGGTTTCAAGTCTTATGTTTAAGTCTTTAATCCATTTTGACTTGATGTTTGAGTATAGTATAAAATAGGGGTATAGTTTCATTGTTTTGCATGTGGATATCCAGTTTTCCCAACATTACTTATTGAAGAGACCATCTTTTCCCCACTGAATATTCTTGGCTCATTGGTTATAAATTAATTGATCATATACGCATGGCTTTGTACCTCAACTCTAAATTTTGTTTTATGCCAGTGCCATACTGTTTTATCACTATATAGCTCTGTAATACAGTTTGAAATCAGAAAGTATGATGCCTCCAGGTTTGTTCTTTTTTGTCAAGATGGCTTTGGCTCTTTGAGGTCTTCTGTGGTTACATACAAATTTTAAGATTTTTTTTTCTATTCCTGTGAAAAATGTCATTAGAATTTTCATAGGGATTGCTTTGCAGCTCTGATTGCTTTGGGTAGTATGGACATTTTAACAATTACTTCTTCCAATCCATGCACATGGAATATCTTTCCATATATTTGCCTCTTTTTTTCAATTTCTTTCATTAATGTCTTAATAGTTTTCAGTGTACAGATCTTTCTATCACATCCTTAGTTAAATTTGTTCCTAAGTTTTTTGTTCATTTTGATACTATTGTAAAGAGGATTGTTGACTTGTGGATTACTTAGGAGTGTGCTGTTTAAATTTCAGGTGATCAGAGATTTTCCTTTTATCTGTTATTTCAAATTTGATTCCTTTATTGTCAGAACATAGTAGCATACTTTTTATGATTTCAAATTTAAGTTTTGTTTTAGGCCCCACGAAACAGTCTATCTTGATGAATACTCCATGTGCATTTGAGAAGAATGTGTATTCTACTGTTGATTGGCTGAATAGTCTACAAATCTCAATTATACCCAGTTTATTGATGACATTGCTCATTCTTCTCCATCTTTGCTGACTTTCTATCAGTTTTTATCAATTACTGAGAGAAGAGCATTGAGGTCTCCAACTATAAATGTGGTTTGTTTTCAGTTTTTACATCTATTTTTCATTCCTCTGTTCTCTTTTCTGCTTTATTTTAGGTTTTTAACATTTTTAGTGCTCCATTTTAACTTTTCTCTTTTCTTTTTTAATATATTTCCTTGTGTAGGTTTTTCTGAGTGGCTTCAGGAAATGTAATATACATACCGAACTTTTTTGTCTACATAGAATCCATATTTTGCCACTTGAAATGGTATGAAAAACTCTTCCCATCATATACGTTCCTTTACCCTCTCCCTTTATGTTGTATCTGTCTTATGTTTAACACTGACACTGAAAACCCATCAGACATTATAATTTTTGCTTTCAACCATCATACATTTTAAATAACTCAATGAAAAACACTACTTTATTATATAGACACAGATATTTACCACTTACGTTTCTCTTCATTCCTGATGTTCCAAGTTTCCTTCCAGAATCATGTCTCTCCTTTCTGAACATCTTCCTTTAGCAATGCTTTCATAGCAGGTCTTCTGGCAACAAGTTTCCTTAGTTTCCCTTCATCTGAGAGTATCTTTATTTCACCTTTATTTCTGAAGAATTATTTTTGCTAGATATAGAATTATGGGTTGAACAATTCTTTTATCACTTTAAAAATGTTCAAATTCCTTCTGCCATCCATGGTTTCTGATGAGAGATCAGCTCTCAAATGAATAATTGTTCCCCGATAAATAAGGTTATGTTTTTCTCTGGTTGCTTCCAAGATTCTCTGACTTCAGTTTTCAGTAGTTTGATTATGATGTGTCTGGGTTTGGACTTCTTTGGCTTTATCTGGTTTTGAGTTTCCTCAGCTTCAGAATCTGTAGTAGGTTCATGTCTTTCAACAAATCTGGGATCCATTATTTCCTCAAATGTTTTTCTGCACATCATTCTTTCTTCACTCTTTCTGGGCTTCCAATGACACAAGGACTTCTTTGTTATTATCTCAGAGGTCCCTGACACTCTATTCACTTTTTTTCATCTTTTTTAAACTCAACTGCTCAAACTGGATAATTTTTACTGACCTACCTACAAATTCAGATTCTTTCCTCTCTCATTTTCATTCTATTAAACTCTGCCAGTTATTTTGTATTTCAATTCTAAAATTTCCATTTGTTCTTCAATTCTATTTGTTTGCTGTCATTTCTGTCTTGCCTTTTTTTTTTTTTTTTCAAGAGTAGCCATCCCTACGTATTGGAGCAGTTTTACAATAGCTGCTTTAAAGTCTTTGTCAGACAATTCTAACAATTGTGTAATCTCAGTGTTGGTGTCTGTTGATTCTGTTTTCCCATGCAAGTAAGATTTTCCTGGGTTTTTCTGGATACTGCATAATTTTGGATTTTATCCTGGACATTTGGAATGTCATGTTATAGGACTTGGGATCATGTTTAAACCATATGGAGAATTTTTGTTATTGCTTTAGTAGGTAATTGACCTATTTGGGTTCAGGCCACAAGTTCTGACCAGCCTTCTGTAGATTGCAGTGTCAATGTTCCAATTTCAAAGACTTTTCAGTGCTGTTTGGATCTGTCCCTCATGTGCACCACCCAGTGGCCAGTCTGGGATCTAGGCAGTGGTCTATCCTGTTCAGTCCTCAAAGTCTATGGTATGCTGCATGGGTTGGATCCATGCACACACAGTCATGGATGAGTTTGGGAGCTCAACAAACATTAAGAGGCTGATTTCCCAAATTCCTGTCTCTATAATCTTCCCAGGACTTTCTGGTGCCCTGGCGCTCTTTTTTTGGTGATACTTTAGCCAAAAAGCTGTGGGTTTATTTATCTTACTTTGCCACACATTTCCTGCCACCTGTGTTGTGTTTAGGGCCAGGTGACAGGAGTACAGAGAAAGAAAAATTTCAAAAGATGTTTGCTCCCACCCTCTTGGGATCTCGACTCTTTCCATCAGAGAGAAAGATTCCCCTCTCTCAATGTCTTAGTGTGTTCTCGTTGTTACTCTCACATCTGCTGCTATGGGATTGCTTGGGCTGAGACATGAGAGAAGGAAGAAAAGAAAAGAAAAGAAAAGAAAAGAAAAACTGTGGGAGATGGCCCAACTCTGAGCATTAAGAGACCTCTTTCCTGCTTCTAGAGCCAAAAACAGAGGTCCTCTCATAGAGCTCTCCCTCTTCACCCCAAGCCTGTTTCTGAGTTTTAGGCTCCATTATCTTCATGCTGGGGAATACGCAAGACAAAAAAGTGGTAAACTAACTGCCAGCAGTGCCACTTTCAAGTCTGATCTTCTTTCCCCTTCTGCCTGCTACTGTTTACATTTCAGAGCCCTCAAATAACTGCTCCATACATTATGTCCCAGTTTTATAGCTGTATTAAGCAGGAGACACAGAGTGGAGTTGCTTATTCAACCTTGCCTAGTACCAGAACTCCCCAGATATTTTATGGTCTTTGGCTCTTTGCTTAGGACTTACTTTTTATGAGTTAGACTAAAAAGATAGTGGAATAATGGATTTTGTCTTTTTCACCACTGTATCTCCAAACTGACGCATAGTAGGCTTAATACAAATTTTGATGATTTACTGAATAAATAAATAATTTGGATTATTAGTCTCTTAAATCCCAAAGCTATTGGTTTATTCTTAAGTAGTAATTAATAATTTATTTTTCTTTAAGGAGGTAGATGTAATACCTTATTAAGAGTCATATTTAATTCAGATGTATAATTGTAGCTACACATGAAAAAGCATTTTACATTTCTTATAGAAATATTCAACTATGCAAACTAATTTCACCTGCCCATTTCCTACTAAAGAAAATGCTAATTTAAACTACAAAATAATTTGTATTTAGAAGTATAATAACTACCAACATTTCAGCTAAGCAGAAAAAATAAACCCAGTAAACCTTAATAAAAAACTATTTGAAGGGCTTCCCTGGTGGCGCAGTGGTTGATAGTCCGCCTGCCGATGCAGGGGACACGGGTTCGTGCCCCGGTCCGGAAAGATCCCACATGCCACAGAGCGGCTGGGCCCGTTAGCCATGGCCACTGAGCCTGTGCGTCCGGAGCCTGTGCGTCCGGAGCCTGTGCTCCGCAACGGGAGAGGCCACAACAGTGAGAGGCCCATGTACACCAAAAAACAAACAAACAAAAAAACCAACACAACTATTTGAAGAGATAAAAATTCATTTGTCCCTTAGAGACAAATGTTTTTCTTTCCTTGTATTCAGGAACATGTTCACATCATCACAAACTTAGAGACAGACCTTGGCAGGAATCTGCCTGTCTTTTGGGTTAAACAGACATTCCAGTTAGTTAGTTGGACCTGGGCTCCCTGCCTTGTGACCAGTGTATGACAGTCATTTTGCATAACTTAAGCTTTTTCAGTCCTCAGCTGTAACAAGGAAAGAGGAGAGCAAGTGAAGTATTTTTTTAAATGCTGCTGCTATCAGCAAAGAAATTTAATACATCTATAAGGCTATTACAATGCTCAAAAAAATTCAAAGGCAATACCCAAAATACAATTCATGGTTGGTTAGTGAGAATTAGCACTTTATCATTTTCCTTCATTTTAAATCAGAAATCTTGCAACAGAAGCTCATCAGCAACTTACAATAACCAGGATGATCTAATGTCAATGGGCAAATGGAGTATGGGGGGTATTACAGAAATACCCGTACCTATAATTTCAGGTTGCTCCACTGTATTATGTTCTTATGTTCTCTGTCTAAGGCAACTAATATAATTGGATCATTACACAAACAGAGCCTAGAAAAATTAATATAAATACTGCTTTGTTCACATGATGACTTTTTTCCCATTGAATTTAAAGGCTTTTATTTCCATAGTTTCACTATTCTGAGGGTCTTAGAAGGTTGACCATGGGCATTCTGTTAGGTCAAACTCTACTGTCCATGCCTGTGACATTGAACTGAAGGTACCTTTTCTGGTCACTACTCTTACCCAGAAATAGTTATGGATATAGAGTGCCCAGGCAGGCACCAACTTTCCAGAAAAACATGAGGTTTCACTGGATAGTTGACTATAATGCTTGTGATGACATCCCTGAAAGATGAAGGCAAAGCTGATCAGTAGTGAACTAAGATACAGAATAAAGAGAAAGCATTATGGTACTTTGCACGCATGGAAGAGACTACACATTTGGTGGTCCCCACTCTTGGCCACAAATCAGAGTATTTGATTCTAGTGTAAACTCTGCTATTGACTATGTTACCACAAGTATGTCATGTACTTGTTCTAGACCACTTTTTTCCTTCTTGAAACTGAAAGTAACTAAGCCAATCTTTTTATTTTGATGAAGAAATCACTACTTCATGAATAATAGTGGCAATTTCAAGCACAGAAGTCAGGTTTCTCAGTTCCCACGTCTTTTTTTTTTTTTTTTTTGCGGTACGCGGGCCTCTCACTGCTGTGGCCTCTCCCGTTGGGGAGCACAGGCTCCGGACGCGCAGGCTCAGCGGCCATGGCTCACGAGCCCAGCCGCTCTGTGGCATGTGGATCTTCCCGGACCGGGGCACGATCCCGTGTCCGCTGCATTGGCAGGCGGACTCTCAACCACTGCACCACCAGGGAAGCCCTTCACTTTTCTTTTCAGTTATATAAATATAAACATAAGGTTCATAAATACTGATTTAAGGACATATACTTTGTAATGGCCAAAGTTATGAAAATTATTAGGTTGAAGAGTGATGGCTTATAATTGCCAAAGGATCCATTACTATACAAGTGACCACAAACATATGATTGTATGCATATGACTGTACATATATGTATAAATGTGTGTATTCATTATATGAAAAAGAAAAAATAAGATTCATTTATAAAATAAGTGTTTTAAGATAAATGTTTTCAGGGCTTCCCTGGTGGCACAGTTGTTGAGTCTGCCTGCCGATGCAGGGGACACAGGTTCGTGCCCCGGTCTGGGAAGATCCCACATGCCGCGGAGCGGCTAGGCCCGTGAGCCATGGCCACTGAGCCTGTGCGTCCAGAGCCTGTGCTCCGCGACGGGAGAGGCCACAACAGTGAGAGGTCTGCGTACAGCAAAAAAAAAAAAAAAAAAAAAAAAGATAAATGTTTTCAGAAAAAAATGCTCCAGAAATTCTATGAGGCACCTCTGATGTAGTACACAGGGTTCCATGAGTATTGGAGCTGACTGCTTTATTGCATTCTTTGTAGGGTTCTGCACACCGATCGTCTGTGCATGCACTTGCACACCCATGTGCAAGGTGAAGAAGCAGAAAACTGGTTATATATGGTTTCCCAACACATAGGTACGTCACCCCCAAGCCCATCCCTCCTCTCCTGGTTAGTCCTGTCTGTCCCTCTTCCACATATGTAATCTAGGTATTGAAATGTTTTCACCAACCTTCTCTTCCTTGGGATTTTGATGTCACTGTTCTTTCTGAGGAGCTATTCTCAAGGTCTGTTCTGTTATACTGGATTTTCATACAACTATTTGGTCCAAAATAAATTATCAACATTCATTCCTGTAAATTCATTTTGTCTAATGTCCATTCTCATCACGTAATCTTGAGCAAAGAAGGTTAAGAGGAAATTTAGGGTAACATTTTAATATAGGGAGTCAAGTGTACCTGGACAGCCTGTATATCTATGAGAGTATCTTCATTTTGAGGTTAAAGGTATTTTTATAACATTTCTTATTATAAACAATACAGTTATAATATTATTATAATAAAGTTCCCAATGTAGAAAATAGAGAATCGAAATACTACGAATAATTAATAAAAGCCACCTATCACCTGGAGATAAAAACCTTGATGTGTACAGTGGCAGTCTTTTTTACACCTATATAACACTTTATATAAACTAGGAATAATATAGTAGGGACATTTAAAAACCTACTTTTTTCATACAACATATATTAATAACTTTCCATGTAATAAATAGTCATCTAAAATCTTATCAATAGATGACTATAATTGTATTGCATAGGCTAGATCATAACTTATTAAGCTGATTTTCTACTGATAGGGCATTTGGGCTGTTTTGAAAATTTTGTATTACAATCTTTTAACACATTTTTCAATTATTCAGTTTAACTGCACAAAGTAGAATGTATTAAAGGCTATGTACATTTTTAAGACATTACAACCAGGCCTTGTTATAAATAAATGAATTATAAAATGAAGTATATCTATATAATTTTAAGAGAAACAGTTTTATTTTTTTACCAAAACATGTACTTTGCTAACATTTAAAAAAAGCAAGAAATACTTTAAAAAGCAATTAAGCTAAAATGTCACCAACCAGATAACTAGTCTTATCATTTATGAGCATGTCTCTGTACATATACATGGATACAAAGAGAGATAAATAGTACACCTGAAACTAATACAACACTGTTAATCAACTATACTCCAATATAAAATAAAAAGTTAGAGATAAATAATAAGTAGATAATTGACTGATAGACATAGTCAAAATTTCTTTAATAGATTCATATATATAATAAACTACTTTTTTGAAATACTAAATTTAATTCCACTAAAATATAACAAAAGTGAAACTCAAGGAAATGCTGAATATAATTGTTCCTTTGTCACAAAAACATTTGTTTCTAAAACACCCACATAATGCAGTGGTTCTCAAATAGGAAGAAATTTTGTCCCCCAGGGAACATCTGACAACATTCTAACCACACTTCTTGACATCACAACTGGGTGCTACTGGCATCTAGTGGGTAGAAGCCAAGGGGGCTGCTACACATCCCACAGGGCAAAAGAGAGCCCCCACAACAAAGAATTATCCAGCAGAAAATATCAATAGTACCACACTTGAAAATAATAAGGAAAAAAATTTAGAAAACATTTAAAGTTTGGAATCATTATTTTTTAATGTACCTGCTTCAATTTTAGATGTGACCAGATACTATGGAAGGTAAGGCGGTTATCACACTTAACACTTCTCTCTTCCCACTGCCCATAAGCATTCCATCTGCAGCCCTAATCTCTAAGATGTTTAATCTAATTTTTGAATATTATTTCTGAGTTTTTGTTTTGATTTCTAAGAACTTCCCAAGTTCTTTGCAGTCTGAGATTGGCTGCTATGAATTTTTTTGAATAATTAGTTGGCTATGTGTAATATTCTTGGGTTCCACTTTCTTTTCTGTTGGAACTCGTAGGAATCTCACCATTGTCTTATGGCATTACATGTTTCCATGAAGAACTTTGAGACTGCCCTGATTTCTTCTACTTGTGAATTAATTTTTCTGCCTGAATATATGAAGAATTGTGACTCTTTAAGAATTGCATCTTTATCCTTCAGTACAATCGGTTAAGCAGAATATGTCTCAGTTTCATTGATTCTAAATAATTTTTCTTTCTATGAGGTACACTCCTTTAAGTTTTAGTTTTTATCTTTATTTCTGGGAAATTTTCCTCTATTATATCTCTAAATATTTTTCTTCTTCAGATTTTATACTAAAATTTCATTTTAAGCATTTCTTTCTCATTTATTTATAAGCCAGAAATGTGCTATCTTTGTTCTAAATTTGCTTGCTTACGGTTCAATCTCTTTTAGCATCTTATTCTTTACCTTCTGATCCTTCTGTTCTGCTTGTACTGGATCAACATTCTTTATAAATTCTTCTACAGCAAGAAGAATTTTGGAATACTTTTATCTGTATCTTAGGTTTTTGTTTTTTGGTTTTGCTTTTACTATTTTCACTCATTCTTTCCTTCTTTCATTTTTTTTCTGTTTTTGTTCCACTGTATTATCAGTGGAACACTGATAGTTTATTTCATCTGTATTACACTTAATGTATTTCATACTTTCTCTGTTCAGATATACATTTGAGTCAATTCCCCTCAACACCATTCACAATTTATTTGAGATTCTTTTTCCTACTCCTCTAAGCTTCGGTTTGAGTGCTTCACTTTTTGCCTGCGTTTACGGGGAATGGAGGAGGAGTCAACATTTGGCTTCGACTGTATAAAATACTTGCTGGGAAATTTAAGCTCTTCTTTCTCTTCTGAAATCCTGTACCAAGGCCCAGTCCACCCAGATTGTTTTCTAAACTTTGCACTTTTCCTTGGAAAACAAGACTTGCAGTCTCCTTGCCCTTGAATGTAAGAGCATACTGTCACAAAGATGATTATTTTTTATTTCTCCCAGTAATGTTTAATTATACCCTTACTATGTTTTCCCCCAAATTCAGTGGTATTTAGGTGAACTCTTAGGACTTTACTGAATCCTCCTTTGCTAAGTATTATTTTCTGCTGCACTAGAACATAATTTTTCAACTGGAACACCACTTTTCAAGTTGATGTCGTAAGCTTGTCTTAGTTTCCTTGCCCCGTTTCTGTTGATTTATTTTTGACCCTTTTTTAGACAAATAAACTACTTTTTCTGTTTAGTTAATTAGGCTTCAGGAGTGGAATTTTCTGTGATCTTGCCCTCTTTAGCCATTGTTTAACAGTCTTCTATGTGTGTCATTATGTTATTTACTGCCTATTACTCCAAGCTTTCATTTGTTTTGTATAGTACAACACTTAGATATTACAGTCAACCACACTGCCAAATTTATAATCTTTTTATAATACTTTGGACTGTCTGTATGGAGGTAATCATCCCTATTACTGTAAAGGACTATCGAAGACTAATTGAGGAGCAATATGGAGAGCATACACTGACTATAAACCTCTCAAATGTTTTCAAATGTAATAGTCAAAGCTTAAATACATGGAACGTTTCACATTTTATATTAAAACGGTGGCTGTATTACCTGCAAAGTTTAATGTGTTCCAATGTGTCTTATTATGATGCTACACTTCACACACCCTGAGGAGGGAAAGAGGATGGCTTCATAGAATACAGGTGGGATTTCCAGATTTCTGACCACCTTTCTGAATTGACAGATCATGGTCTCTCCCTATCCCACAACTACTGGATACTCCTTCACCATCCTCTGGCTCCACCCTGAACCAACATCCTTAGAGCTAAGTAAATGATTTGTGCCAAAATTTAAGTGAGGGTAATAACATATCAATCAAGTCATTCTTGTTCACTTCAGGAACAATATCTTAAAACTCAAAAGCCAAGGGAAGTCACCTCAACCTCCTGAGGAAAGTGCTTTGTTTTCTTTCTTAGAGTGAATATAAACTTGGCCATAGAAAACACCTAAAAGGAGGCATTAATGTTGGAAAATGTTGGGTCTGAGGCATAGGATAAGATGCAGGGGAGTTACCTCTCTAAAGTTACCCAAAACTTGTGACTTCATCCAGCCTTCACCAAGATTCCAGTTTCTAGATGCATTTGAACTTTAGAAAGGATGTAATTGCCCATTCTTTTGCATTTTCTATACCAGGTCTTTTAAACATCCTCCATATAAGACTATAATTTATACTGTGAAGGAGATGAGTAGATAGCGGTAACATACTGGTAAACATTTAACAATTGGTTCCCAATTGGGGATAGGATAGGGGAAAGTCCTGATTCTTTTAACTTTTGCAGTGGTATAAATGCTCCTACCATAGCTAATTTTAAGCTATCAATATGATGTTACTAGACACAGCATTGAGAAGAGATGTGCCACAGTCAGCTCTCTCAAGGTGGTGGGAACCAACTCCGGCATACCACTGGTAGATAGCTTAAAATACAATATTGCAATAGCTTCAAGAATAGTTTAAATATATGCAAGATTACTCCTACCCTGCCAACACTGCCACGCAATTCTTTCCTGTTCTAAAGGAGGCAACCTTGTTGGAAGTTAAAGTAAACAAAGAGAAACCCTTTTCTATCCCCAAATGACTTCGGAATAACTCTTTCTATCCAAACACCTACAAATATTTAAAACCCAAAGAAAAGAAGTTTTGACCTTTAGAATTCTTTTTTTTTTTTTACAAAGTACTTCAGGTACTAGTATGAACAGTGTTATCAAAATGTAAACTCTTATTATAACTTTTAACTTCTGGAATTACAGTTATTAGTGAGGATTATACAAATGCCTTCTATGAGTTAAGGCAAAGCCCATATACAATTAAACCAAAACCACACTAAGAATAAATAACAGTTACTACTCCAAGGTTATTTCATACACTGTTCAATGACAACAGCAGCTGTGCCACTATTTAAAGTGTAGCTGTGAAATTAATATAATGTATTATGAAAAATGCTGTGTGCAGCTCTTGGAGATGAAGAAATCTGAGTGGGTGGTAGAAAAGAAAGCAACAGCAGAACACAGTCTAAATGAGAACTTCAGCTATTTTGATTTATTTGTAAAGAATATGTAGTCTCCTTAACTTGACATTTCTCCATGTTCAGTATAAACTCCCACCTTTTATTATTCCCCAAACAAAACTTAACTATCATATTTCTCAGTCCCTCAGAATTCTAGGCTCTTCCTTTCAGTGTTCAATTGTTTAACTGGTAACTATGTCAACCTTGAGGTGATAATGTCTAATGGCAAAAACTAACTCTACCTCCTAGGAATAACATGGGCTCTTTGGAGAATTCATGAAAACACAGTGCCTTTATTCAACCTTTAAATGGAAGAGATCATATAGAAAATAAAACTGTTTGCATAGCACCTGGGATAAGTGGTCAAGGTATTTAGCAACTCTGGATGGCACCTGGGCTTCCATTCGCTCTAGGCCAGGCCTAGTCACGTTGAATGCTGCAAGAATGAATATCTCAATACAACTTAATCTCCTTCACTGCATACCAGGGCGCTACATTACACTGGCTGGGGGACTGACTTAACCTAAAGGAAAAGATCTTGGTGCAATTTGGGATCCCTAGTAATCACCTTCTGAGATAAAGTTTCGGTAAATGCAGGGTGTTTATTTAGGGAGTATCCTTGGTACCAACACTTTTGGGACGGAGGGAAGAAAGCAGGAGTGGGCAGCGAGAGAGGTCAAGCTACAATCCAGGCAAATGGCAGCCTCAGCCAAACTCACATTGAACTCTGGAGCTCAACTGGCCCCACAAAGTGGCCCTGAGGTAGGCCAAGGTGGCCATGCCTTTGTACTTTCACATCAACCTGTCAGTGGATGTAAGCCACCTCAGGAAAGGGTGTGACTTTAGACAAGATTGTCTTCCACAACTGTGGCAATTCCTGAAGAAGCTGGAAATTGAAGGCTATTTGCTGGCAGCCCTCAGAGCAACTGATAAAACAAATCCTTCGGCAAAGAAAGGTTGGGGAAGTGCGTCGCAGTCTCTATTGCAGATATCCAAACTAGATTTCTTCAACACTGGTCTGCCTCAGCACCATTCACTTGAAACATACTCATGTTCAGAGCGTGTCTCAGTAGATACAATGGGGACAGGAACACGGAAAGATGCACTTCCATAACTCTGAAGTCATAGCTGCCTCTCACACCAACATGATATCCATGAAGGGCCATTCCCAAGGGCAGAGTCCATTTAACTGCACTGTCGTCTCAAAAGCATACTGCATTCAATACCCATTCTCAACTGGACTAGCCACTATCCCCGATTTAAATACAGATGTCTAGCTTACCTGCCTTATTCAAAGTGGGGGTTGATTTTCACCATTATACAATATTTTAAAAGTACTGAGTTATCACCTAAAACAGGGCCTACCATGAAGCATGTGATTTTTCTTTCTGGCCTGACTCTGAAAATGCCAGAACTCCTTGAGTGCTACTACATTTATGGCCAGTCATCATTTGGGCTCAGTGATATGCATTTATCAAATTGCTTTAATGGAGTTGGAGAGCACAGGCAAGGTGCAATATAAAGCTACTAGATAAAAGGAACAACCATAAGGAATGGGGAAAGGGGGAACAGAGGAGCAGAATGCGCCAAAGATAAACTGTTGCAGGAGACTTCCACTTTCCAAATTTTGCTTACATTTGGCTCTTTAGGTATGGCTCTCTTGGCAGTCCTGGGACTGGTGCCATAGGATATGTTCACCCAATACGTGGTGGGAAATAGAGAATGTGTTCACTAATTTTTTTAAATAACAAGAAAACAATGTAACAAACAAAATCTTAACATAACCTTGCAGATAAGGAAATGCAAACAGATTAAACAATAAAACACAGTTCAATTCTATCAGAATTGAGATTTTAAAAGGTCAAATTGAGAGAAAAAAATCAATTGGGAAGATAGCCACATGTTTGCATATGCTATTTCCTTCATCTGAAACACTCCCCTTGCTTCCACACCTTTGAAGCATATCTACCCATTCAAGTCTACCCGTTCAAGATGAAACCCTACTTAATCCATGTCTTCCCTAAACACTCCAATTCCTTTTCCCATCCAACTGCATAATGCTCAACATCTCTGTAAAACATTTGACCATCATTATTTTTGTTGTATTACTTTGAATACCCCCTAAGTGCCAACTACAGTATTCATAAAGTTTACATACTATTTTATCAGATTGAATCCTTGTATGTACCCTCTTAGCCAGCTTTGAGTATCCGCATTTGACATACAAGAGAACAGAGGCCAAAAGAGGTGAATTAGCACTGTAGGTAAAATGGGAGAAGGTGTTCAACCCACTTTAGCTACATTACAATGTCTGTGTCCCTACTACTATGCTGCCTATATTGTGTGTGCTTCTCACTTCTCTCAAGTAGACTTGAGAAAGAACTGTGTATAATACCCCTTTCTTGTACTTCTCTGTACCCACCCCACATCATCTTGAATAACAAAGAGCACATAATGTCATACATATATTTGAAAAGAACATACGAGATAGGGAAGTCGATGAGAAGATTCCCACAAGTATCCCAGATTATTCCTGATGAATTGAAAACATAACAGAAGGACACATAGCTCGTAAAAAGGTTAAGAACAATTTTGCATCAGTCTTTCTCCATTTTCATGTGCTGGTACCAGTCTGTGACTTAGTTAAGACTTTGGCTTTCTCACACGGTAATACAGAAAGCAAGTCATTTGGAAAATCGATTAAGAGTGGGTGTTATCAAAGGCATGAAGAAGATTAACACAGATACATGTCTGCTTGCCTTTTATTAAAATAAATTGAAATGATTTCTCTTCAAATGATAGCAATACAAATGGAAACACTTGGCAGTTCCCTTGAATATATAATGAAGGATTACCCTCACACCCACATTTATACCCTGTAGTGTGCACAGCACTGAGAGAAGACCAGGAAAGTGACAACTCCTTAATTAGTTAGAGCTCGGTGACAAACTGGGGAAACTTGCTCTGGAATCTGTAGGGGGGGAGGAGATGGTAGACTGGTTTAAAAGTTTCTCTCTCTTCTCTATTATATGTTTCACAAAGCAAGCATTTTTATTTCGTTGTTAAAGATGTACAAGCCCAAAGAAGTAAGAGTCACTAAGTACCATGCTAAAAACCAAATAAAGGGTTTTGCTTCATTTAGTACCTGAATCAACACTACTTTACCTATCAAGGCAGACCTGAAACCTCCATTTACCAATTTTTCCTGTGATAGGAGCAAAGCAATTAGAACCACTATCAAATTTTATTCAACAGTACCCCGAAAGGTAAGCTGTAGAGAAAAGAATATTTTTTATGTAATTTCCTTCAAATGTTACCCTGTAAGCAGTTGCACCTCCTTCTAGAGCTATGACTGAAATTATTTACTGAATTACATCAAAATGCCATACAAAATTTAGTAATGATACCTGTATGCGATAAATATATGCTACATTGCTTCCACTGGAAACCATGGTAACCGATCAGTTACTTTTCAGCCTGCCGCCATAGCTGAGAGTGGCACAGAGGAGGAAAGGTACTCTAGCCATCATCACATACGTTCGATCTTGAGATAACAGCAGAAGGGCCATTTATTTGTGATTAAGCTAATATATTGTTTTAATTACAGCCACAATTTACCCTGCGGTTGATTTATGCATGCAATTATGAGAGGGGGTAAGGGGTGGGGGAAGAGGGAGAAACACTAATAATACAGACATTTTAAAGTAGTAATTTTGTTTTCTTTTATAGGAAGGACCATAGTGATAAGGAACAAAAATATTTCTTTACAAACCTATAAAATCATAGTCAACCATGGCCTTGATTTTTAGGATGATCAAGACTTGGAGAACATCCCCTCCAATCTCTTACTTGTAAATTCTTCTCTGTATCTTCCCTGATGAGTCACCTAGCCTGCACTGGAACATGTGTGTGACAAGGGGCTCACTATCCATTTCATTGATGTATGTTGTCATTGGTAAGAAGGTCCTCCAAAATCACAAACTAACCTAGCTTCCTCCAAGTCTATTATCTGGAGATCACTTAAAAGTTTCTGAAATAATATTGGCATACCATCTGTACACATAGTGAACTGTGTACCACGTAATCACTGGGTTGTTACCTACTTTAGAACAGCCACTTTGTCTTTCTTATTCACAATAGTAATCTTAATGCCTGGCTCCTTACCAAACCCCATGTGTAGGCTTCCCCCTCAACCCAAACAAATGAAAGGTAGAATATATCTGCCCGTAGTCTTAACCTACTTAACATTTTAATGATATGCATATTTCATTGCCATGTACATTTCATTGCTCAATAAATATTTGATAAATGAGATAAAAGAATGGAAAAGATGAATCAATGAAATGTTAAGTCCTTTTGCCCAATGACATCACCCCAAAATACTTGAAAAAATTTATCCTACCTAGGGACTTTGCCTGGTGGTCCAGTGGTCAAGACTCTGTGCTTCCACTGCAGGGGGCACAGGTTCGATCCCTGGTCGGGGAACTAAGATCCCACATATTGCAAGGCACAGTCAAAAAAAATTATCCTACCTTATCTAAGGTGCCTCTCAAAGTTATACATTCATGACTTCTTCATTTCTTCTTAGGATCTGTTTCTAACATCTCTCATCACTTAATTATGTCTCTTGGACCTGCCAGTTCATTAATATTCCATCTTAAAATCTGGCATACAGAAAGGAGTAAGAGTTCTCAGGTACTCTCTAACCAATGCAGACCTGGTTACTGACAGACATGATTTAAAAAAAATGATGCCATCCCATGAGGCCCACTCACGCCACTGGTCAACCAGCCAGCCTCCCCAAATGATGTTACTTTCTTGTCTCTATAATGGTAACCTGAGGCAGGCGTGATACAATGCAGTGCTTCTCAAATTTTACTGTGCAGACATGTCCCCTCAGAATCTAGTTAAAATGCAAATTCTGATTATCATTCAGTAGGTCTGGAGTGAAACCTGAGATTCTACATTTATAACAAACTGCTGATCTATGGGCCACACACTGAGTAGCAAAGGTATACTGGAAGGCCGAACCTGGCAATAGGATAACTAAATTTGAATTGCAGTTCTAACATTTAATAGCAGCATACAGATGAACAAATTCATTTGGTTGTTTTTATCTGTAAAGTAAGAATAAACAGTTAAATAAGATAATGAATGTAGTTGGTACATAGTGGGGATATAGCAAATATTTTTTCAGTGAACAGGCTCCTATCAATGGAAGTTGGAGGCTCATATTGAGGTTATATGCCGAAAAATAACTGGCTTTTTTCCCCCATAGAAATGGTTCCTAAGCCAAATTTCCTCTCATCCAGCATTCGTACAGTTGATTTTTTTTTAACCTAAATACAGGACTTAACATTTATAACTATTAAACTTGATCTTGTTAGCTTTGGCCAGAGTTCCAGCCTGTCAAGATTGTTTTGAATTAAGATTCAGTTACTCAGTGTATTAGCTATTGCTCCAAGCTTTATGTCATCTGCAAATTTGATAAGTATGCCTTCTATGTCATTATACATATCATTAAAATGTTGAGTAGGACAAGACCAAGAGCAGAGATATTATACATTTTATTTGTTTTGAAATAAGGGCCATGCATGGGGTGTGGGAAGGAGCTGAAATTATTTGATAAACCATAAATCCATTTTGCTGAATATCATCCAGTCTACATTTCTCCATTTTTTCTCTATCAGTAGATTTCATAAAATATTTTGTGAGGGGGCTTCCCTGGTGGCGCAGTGGTTAAGAGTCCGCCTGCCGATGCAGGGAACATGGGTTCGTGCCCCGGTCCGGGAAGATCCCATGTGCCACGGAGCAGCTGGGCCCGTGAGCCATGGCCACTGAGCCTGCACGTCCAGAGCCCGTGCTCTGCAACGGGAGAGGCCACAACAGTGAGAGGCCCACGTACCGAAAAAAAAAAAATTTTTTTTGTGAAATATATTAATTAAATCAAAATACATTATGTCTATGGAGTTTTTTTCTTACCTTTCCACCTACAACTCAAACTAAAAAGTGCAACAAGATGAATTTGGCATGACTTAGTGTTTAGTGAACCTATGCTATCTCTTAGTAATCACTGTTTTCTTTACTAAGTGCTCAATAGCAATCTATTAACAATCTATTTGGTAATTTCAACAAGCAAGAATTAGTTTTATAGTCACTAGTAGCATATGCATTCTGCGACTGGAGACTGTTAGACATATTTTTTCCAAAATTCTCAAAAATGTTCTATATTTTTTTATCACATGCCAACACCTGTTCCTGTATCCTTGTATGTAATTCATCTAGTTCTGAAGATACATTCATATAAAGCAGCTAGGCATGCCTTATTCCTTAGATATCTTTTTGTTTACTTTCCTCTTAATCATTTTCATTATACTTGCTATGCTTTTAGTACCATTATCCTTAAAATTAACAAAAAAAAACCCCGAACATAGGAATTAAGTAATTACGGTTATTGTTTCTTCTATAATCCATCTTTCTTTTGGAAATGATTTTTAAAAATCTAGACTGATGAGAGATCTCCCTTTATAGTCACAACAGTTTTTATAGATGGCTGCCTCTCCAGCAGTACACTATAGATCCCTGTCCCTTCTCAATTATATTTCAACTCTGCTTTAAAATCACTGGCAATAAGACCTTTCTTTTCCTTTTTGAAAACACTTTTGGAATAAATAATGATCTTTTTTAATCAAAAAAAGTTCCTTACCCTGTTTTGACATTATAAAACACCACACCTTCCCCATTCATATATAATCAATCAGTTAAAACCAATGGGTATCTTAATTTGAACTATTCTGATGTGCCATCAAATCAAAACAGACTCAACCATCTTTCACACATATGTACATGCACACATATAAACATATACATGTACACACATACACACACACACACACACACACACACACACACAAACCCTGGCTCTATCAGCTTCCTTGGTTCTCCACTGGTTTTCTCACCATTCCTTCATAAGTCTCTTTTTAATAGCCTATATGGTAAACATAAATACTCTAGGTGATACTGGCCTCTCCTGAAACCAGTGATGGACATGATAAGGGACTGGGGTCAGCAGGTACTTGCAAGTTGCAGGTTCCAAACACAATTCATGTCAGCCTCAACAGAGAACCAAGGAGCCTAACATAGTCAGACATGTGTGCGTTATGTGTCTGTGTGCACACACGCATGTATGGACACAGATGTGTAAGATGGTTGAGTTAACTTTGTTTTGATAGAGCAGGGCAACTCAAAAAATTAAGATTCCCATGTATTTTAACTGATTCATTTAATAGAAACAACATGATGGTACGTAGATATGAAGGGGGAAGGTGTAGTTTTACAATGTGGGCTCAGAGAGGGATGATGACTAGCCAAAGGTCACATAGCTAGTAGGACACAGAGCCCGGATGCTGCCTCAGCTTAAAGGACTCCAAATATCATATGGACATAAGACGCAAGCACTGGAGATAGATCTGTAGAGAGCAGCAGAGGGAAAGGGTACATGGGAGTTTAGGGTGATGCAGAGAAGCATATGGAAAATGCACTTTAATCTTTTCAAAATATTTATACTCATGTTCACAATACCCCTTTCCTTCTTAGAATCCTTCTTAGAAAGTTATCCTGGGTGCTATATTTTCCTTCTAACCTGCAGAGGCCAGAGGTTTCAAGAAGTTTGGGAAGGACTTGAGCAAATGAGTTTGAATGACACATAGCCAACGGCCATGCAAACAAAAGAAATTCCAGTCACATCACAGGAGTGTGTCAGGAAGAAGCCTAGATGTTTTTGCCACTGCCCTCTCCTTGACACCAATGAAACTAGGACTGGACACTGCAACCTCTCCATACATGTCTCAGAAAAACCAAATGACTTCACCACCATACCTATCAAAAGAACTGCTGGGATGTGCTACATGGTGCTTGCTTCTGCCCTTCTGATTTCCAGTGTGTGTGTGTGTGTGTGTGTGTGTGTGTGTGTGTGTGTGTGTGTGTGTGTGTGTGTGTGTGTGTGTGTGTGTGTGTGTGTGTGTGTGTGTGTGTGTGTGTGTGTAGATCCCTTTGGCAGAAGCTAGACCACATGAGAAACACCAGATTCAGGGGAATTGGGAATGTAATCTTTAACATTCCCATCTTTGGGGCACTGGAAAGCAACTAGAAGCAGATTGGGGTGGTGTTCAACCAGCAAGTCTGTTGTGTGATACATAGCAGAGAATTACTTTCTAGATTCCCATTATCCTTTTTAGGAAACTCAATTCACATCTCATGCAAACTCATGGGACTGCTCCTGTATGCACTCCCCGAGAAAAAATTTGATCAAAATTGGTGCCAACTCAAGGTGTTTGTTCTCTTCTAATACTGTTACAGAGCAACGAACGTTCAGTGTATATACATCATCAGTCTTGTGTTTTTCCTACAGCAATTAAGGGTTTGTGATTTTTTGGCTGTGTTTTTCATGTTTATAAAAATGCTGGTGGTGTTGAAAGAACAGATGAATAGGCTCTCTAAGTGTGCAGGGAAAGCAAAGACAAAACTTTTAGTTCCATAAAGCATCACACAAATTCTCCTTTATTGCCAGCACAAGCTGCTGCTGGCTTTAAAAACAATAACTGCATCTTTTCATTTCTCTCTCTTAAAAAAATTACTTGCCCGTTTTCAAGGAGACAAATTTTCATTTTCTCTATGCTTCCAAGAATTTATTAATCTCAGAAGTCAATTATTAGAAGAAAAAGGGTATCACTGAAAGAAAAAAGAGTATAGATCTGGGAGATAAATGAGCAGAGGCAAACTCAAGGGTATTTTAAAGTTATTACTGATTCCTTCTCTAGCATGGAAACCAAAGGTTTACAATTCCTAAATTAAGGCCTTGAGGTAACATTAAAACACTGTAATTTTATCTGTACAACTGAAGAAGCCATGTGTGGCTGAATCGTAAAATTACCACCACAGAGGAAGTTTATGCTTTAGGTGTCCCTACTTGGGCCCTCAGGTACCTTGAGGAATGGCACCATCCTAAAAGCTATTTTTAAAAATGAAAGATATGGGAATTCAGGGCCAAAGTACCTGCATCGTATATGCATCTATTCATATGTCCCCAGAGATATTGGGGAGCTCTGGGTAGAAAGCATTTGCTTGCCTTTTGAAAATGCACAAAGCTGGCCATCCTTCAAAGAAGAAGAGTTTGACGGACCCGTTGCCCATTGGTTAAAGGATGCACAGTGAAAACACTTGAAAGAGTTAAAGCACGATAGAAGATGCTACTATATACGCTTGCATGTTAGGCAAGTCATTTTTCCCCCCATCGCAGAGGGAGATCAGCTCCGTGCTGTGTGACCACTTAGAGGGGTGGGATAGGGAGGGTGGAAGGGAGACACAAGAGGGAGGGGATATGGGGATATATGTATACACGTAGCTGATTCACTTTTCTGTACAGCAGAAACTAACACAACATTGTAAAGCAATTATACTCCAATAAAGATGTTAAAAAAAGTAATACACTACTAAATTGCAAAACTTTAACATCAGGATAAGGACATTTTACTTTTATTGAGACAATTTTCTAAATGTCTCCTCCAGTACTAGAAACCTGCCTATTTCTCCTCACCTCACCTCTTCATCCTTTACTTCTATTCAAAGAGATCTTGAAACTTTCAAAGAGGAGTCCAAATGGTGGCTTAGTACCTGTATTGCTGGCCCTCATCTGAAATTACAAAACTCTACAGTCTTAGATTACCATGGCCAGTTAGAGATCCAGAAGAAGTAAATTATCTGTCACATGAACTGAGTATTTCAGTTATCTATTGGTGTACAGCAAGCATCCCAACACTTACTGGCTTAGAAAAACAACTTATTATCTTCCATGATTCTGTGTATTCATCAGGCATTTCTTTTGCTTCACGTGATGTTGGCTGAGACACAGGGATATATGAGAGTTTAAAGTGGCTACACTCACTTGGCTCCCTGCCAGATGGTTGCTGAGCCAGTACTTTCAGCTGGAGGATTTACTTCTCCTCCAGACAGGATTCTCCACAGAGCTCCTTGGGCCTATTCACAACATAGCATATGGGTTTTAAGGTTATAAGAAGGAACATTCCAAAAGGTTAATGAGGAAGCTGCAGATCTCTTAAGGTTAATCCTTGGATGTTACAACATATCACTTTAGCTGTGTTCCATTCCAAACAAGTCAGAGGGATAGACAAGACTCAAGCAGAGGGAAAATAGACTCTACCTGTTGATGGAGCGCCAAGATCACATTGCAAAAGAGTATATGAGGTAGTTGAGACCATCTTTGAAAACATAATCTACCACACTTATTACACAAGTTTATGCACTAACCCACACACAGAGACTTCAAGGCTCAACAGTAAATGGGATGAAAAACTTTTGCAGAATGATACAACATTTATATATTGTCTTAAAGACTAATGAGAAATTAAAAATTAGTCAGACTGAGAAAGTAAAGATCTACCCTGCTTATTCATCAGGATGGGATACCAGATACAGATAAAGCCAGCTGCAAAGTTATCAGCTAAAGAGTAGGTCCTAGACCATAATAAATTTGAAGTAGCAAAGAGGATTTGAGTTTTAATTAATAATTGTGGTATATATACTTTTCGAGAACACCTTTTTTCTTCAACTTGATTATGGTAGTGATGGTGATAATAGAAGGAGCAGTAGTAGAAGCAATAAAAAAAACCCCACACCATTTACTGAATTCTTCTATACTGAGCACTGGAAGCCATCATTTAATCCTCATTCAACATTTAATTCTTACAACCATCCTATGAGAAAAGTACTACCATCTAAATTTTATAGGAAACCCAAGGAAAGCTTGAAGAAATTATATATTTGCCCAAGGGACACAGCAAGTTGGAAGGACAGGGTTCTAACTCAGGATTTGACAGGGTTTTTTTTTTTCTATAAAAGGCCAGATAGTAAATATTTTTGGCTGTGCGGGTCATATGGTCTCTGTTGCAATTATTCACCTCTGCAGTTTTATCACAAAAGCAGCCGTAGACACTATGTAAACTAGAGCATAGATGTTTTCCAATAAAACTTCATTTACAAAAATAGATAGTAGGCCAGATTTGGCCTGCAGGCAATAGTTTTCTGACCCCTGTTATTACTGAAGACTGATCTAAACTTCTTGACTGAGATTTTACAAAAAAATGTCATCTATAGCTTTATATCTGATGCAACATATAGCACAGAATCATGTATTCACATGTGCTCAATAAATATTTGTTGACTGAATGACCAGTAAATTAATTCAACTAATGTTTATTGAGCGTCTACTATTTGCCAGGTACTGTTATAAGCACTTGTTATAAATCACTGAACAAAAACATAGAAATCCCGGCCTATGAGGGGTTTAAAAATCTATAAATGCCCATATTGTACAACCAGTCTGTCCTAGTTCTCTACTGCTGCCATAACAAATTACCACAAACACTGTGGCCTAAAACAATACAAATTTATTATCTTACTATTCTGTAGGTCAGAAGCCCAACACGAGTCTCATCAGACTAAAATGAAGGCATTGGCAGGGCTGTGTTACTTTCTAGAAGATCTGTTTCCTAGCTGATTATGGTTCTTAGTACAGTTCAATCCCTTAAACACAGATCCCGACATCTCAGAATCAGCAATGGTTCACTGAATCATTCTCCTGCTGCCATCTTTCTCTCTAACTATAGCCAGGTGGGGTGAGGGGGTTCTCTGATTTTAAGGACTCATATGATCAGATTGGGCCCACCTAGATAATCCAGAATAATCTCCTTGTCCCAAGGTGCTTAACCTTAATCACATCTTCCAAGTCCCTTTTGCCATGTAAGGTAACATATTCACAAGTTCCTGGAGATTAGGACCTGGACATCTTGGAGGAACCATTATTCTCTCTACTACAAATACCATCACAGAATTTTATTATGAATCTGATGAATTTGATTTTTGCCACTGGATTATATTTCTAGTGAGCTGATACATGATATAAATTATACTTATTTTAACATGTGTGATAATCCATTCATATCCGACAGAACAAATTACACTTTCCCCACCTTGCCCAAGCCTTGTAGACTTAGGCCTGATGATTCTTGAGTCAGTCCTAAATGATGCCAGAGTATTTCAAAAACTCTTACCTAACATTAAGAACATTAAAAGCAAGTTATTTTATCATAAGCCTGACATATCTGGGTCCTGCCTAAAAAATAGGATTCCTACCTGTCACTCACATGAAGTTTTGTCCCTGACCTTGACATGTCGGACCAGGCCACCTGACTGGGCCTCTGCCTTGGTTTTCTGATTTGCCTTTCAATTCCCTTCATTGATTAGAGTGTTAGCTGAAAAGCTGACATCTTCCCTGACCCCTGCCAACCTCTCCAATTGTGCCTATGTTCCAGCCATTGGTCAGATCTTCCTCCAACTGAGATGGACAACACCCAACCATAACCCAAGACTCTCAGCTCCAGGAAAGCCACTTACTCAAGACACCTGGTGCTATGCCCAACAATTTACTGATGACCAACACTACCTAAATTATCTCAAATACCCAAATTTCACAATATTATGGCTTGGCCTGTTCCCCAAACCCAACCCTCTATGTAGTGTTCATCTCCCTTGAAGGCTCCACCATTCACCCACGCTCGAGTTAAAAACTTTGCAGTAATTTTCAATTCCACTCTGCCTTTAGCCCCCACTTTCAATCACCATATTGTGCTGGTTACCCAGAAACAAAGAACACAAAAGAAGGACAGGGTTTGGCAGGAGAAATAACAGTTTCTGTTTTAGAGGAAAAGCCCAACTTTCAATGTCAGCCTTTCAGAAATCCTTGCCAATGAAGCTCCCCCACGTGAAGGTAGAAGTTTCTTTATAATATCAGGAATGAAGAGAGACTTCTATTGAGGTTTGAAAGTTCTAGTTCTACAAGAAAGAATATTAATCTTAGAGTTTTAAAGACTTGGTTTCTTATCAAGGCTCTGCGACTTACTTTGACAGTTTTTTTTTTCAACTAGGAAATGCAAATAACACCTACCTCATGGGGTTGTTGTGAAAATTAAATGAGATAATGAATATAAAGGCACTTTGTAAACTGCAGATGTCAGCTGTTATCATTATGATTATCCCACTAACGCCCTGCTATCTCCACTGCAGCAAATATTACAACTGTTCAGGGCACAGGGTAAATATTTTAACGCTAATCATTCAGATTCGTGCAGGAGACAATTTACTTTTGTTCTACTATGTTAGCAGAGGTCATTTCATTCTAATCCTGTCCATCAAGTTACATTCTGGACAGAGTTCAGTCTAATCAAACCTGCCAATATTAGGCTTGGCTCTACTTAAAGCTTCATTCAACCACCTTCTCTGGAAACACAAGCTAACATTTGTGCATATTTGTATCATAAATAACACACTAACAAGACGCCAAAAGCAGTCACCTCTTTTAGAATCAGTCTCTGATTCCCAAGACTAAATTGGCCCGTTCTTCTCTACTTTCCATCATGTGTTGCCAACACTATTATAGCACTGATAATATGACGTGATGGTGTTCTTGACCTTCTTCCCCATGAGACTGTGAGCAATTCCAGGGTGGAGATTTAGTCTATGCATTCTCATTCATGGTATACAGTAGATAATCAATGCATGTCTATTGAAGCAAAGGAGGAAGTACAGGACACCCAGGCTATAGGGAACTTTGCTCCTTAGAGAGAGACTTACACTTCTCTAGCTAATTTTAGGTGACCAGGGATTTCAAATACAGGAAAAACATAATGAAACTATTCTTTTCAAAAATCTCCCATTAATCTTTCTATAGCATGTTTAAAAGGTGTTATCAGTTGTTTTTAAGTGCAATGTAAATTAGATTAATTATTCCAAACACTTCACATTTGAGATTTGTGAAAGAAGAAACAGTTTATTTGAATCTCTCAGCCCCTAAATGGGATGTCCTGTGCTTTCTGGAGAAGTGGAGAGCTTGGGCTTTATCCAGAGAAGAAACTCAGTATTACAAATAGAACACAGATGTATTGATCTGAGGTAATATCAGAGAGGGAGGAATTTTTCCCCTTTATAAAGTTGTTCCTATAAGAATTTTAATTATACATTTTCAAAATGATATCATTACTCAGCCATGAAACGAAATGAAATTGAGCTATTTGTAATGAGGTGGATGGACCTAGAGTCTGTCATACAGAGTGAAGTAAGTCAGAAAGAGAAAGACAAATACCATATGCTAACACATATATATGGAATTTAAGAAAAAAAAATGTCATGAAGAACCTAGGGGTAAGACAGGAAGAAAGACACAGACCTACTAGAGAATGGACTTGAGGATATGGTCAGGGGGAAGGGTAAGCTGTGACAAAGTGAGAGAGTGGCATGGACATATATACACTACCAAACGTAAAATAGATAGCTAGTGGGAAGCAGCCGCATAGCACAGGGAGATCAGCTCGGTGCTTTGTGACCACCTAGAGGGGTGGGATAGGGAGGGTGGGAAGGAGGGAGACACAAGAGGGAAGAGATCTGGGAACATATGTATATGTATAACCAATTCACTTTGTTATAAAGCAGAAACTAACACACCACTGTAAAGCAATTATACTCCAATAAAGACGTAAAAAAAACCCGGTAACATCATCTACCATGATATCATATAATCCCTTCTTAGTCCACCTTCCTTAATACTTTAGTTAAAAATTATCCACGTAACCCTTGGATTAAACGCAGAAAAAAAAAATTCTGTGCTGTGAGATGCCATTTTTTGAAAACACTGCTACCATTGGAAAATCTGCTCTTCTTGAGCCAGTTGAGAAGGTTTCAGCAGAGTTTCAATGACCACGCAACTATGCTTTAGTCTCAAGCTTCCCAAATTTTACCATGCACACGAATCCCCCGAGGGTCTTGTTCAAAATGCGGATTCTGATTCGGTAGGTCTAGGACAGGTCCTTAGACTGTGAATTTCTAACAAATTCCCAGGTGATGGATACTCAAGCTACTGGTCTGCAGACCACATCTTGGGTGCCAAAGTTTTAGTAGACATTGTGGACAGGAAAATTCACCATCAATGAAATTTATAAGGTAAACTGCCACTGTGTATCTCCTATGCCAGTAGTTATGGAGATTTTTTTCCTATTAACAGCTGTTACTTAAAAGAATAACTGCTTTAATAAACAGCCTTTAAACAGACTCAACCTTTTAGTTAGTTCTAATTTAATCACTATACAAAATGTGGCTCATGCAATGATTAAGAAACGTCCTCGGCAGACAGAGAAATTACGTTGAAGCTACACAGTTTCCTTTAAAAATTCCTTTTTCTAAGACTCAACTGACATGTGGCTTCTGAGAAATGTTATTAAAGACACAGTCTGTTTGTGATATACTGTAGAGTCCAACAGCCCCACCCAAAGCAAAGCTGAAATGTCTGAAACGCGTAGGAATAAAACAGATTCTCATCTCATGTGAGCATTTCCCAGTCATGAGATAGCTCTTGGGATTACTTGACTGACCAGGAGAGCCAATCCAGACAGCCCTTAATCAGTAATGACAAATTGAAGAGCCTTAAAAGTAAAAGAAGCTGTGTTCTTCCAATGCTTGCCATATTAGATTTTAGCCGTGCCCTAGAGTTATAAAACTGCATTCTCATCTATCCATTCTCATGCAACTAAAATCACTTATTTGGGCTAAAGATTCAAGAGTATAATTTCTAAACCAAAATGATAGAACTACACTCACTAGACAGCATAAATTCTTCTATAGCAGTATTCAAAATCTGTTCGTCCTCACAAAAAACTTGAAAATTTTCCCTTTCATTTTCCCATTGTCACTAATCTTCTTTGTTCTCAGTTTCCTCCCTGCCTTAATCATTTGATATACTGTATAAAGTTGTGCATAAACTAAATTTCAATGAGAGAAA
Organism: Orcinus orca; assembly: GCF_937001465.1. NCBI lineage: Eukaryota > Metazoa > Chordata > Mammalia > Artiodactyla > Delphinidae > Orcinus > Orcinus orca. The sequence goes on from NC_064580.1 coordinate 19,995,575, forward strand.
TCTTATTTTAAACACACTTAAAATAAGTTAGTGTTTTCTCTGATTAATTCTATGTAAAGAAATAAATCCTTCTTTATGAATAATCATCCCCAAACACCTGCTAACATATTTTGCAAGTTCTTTGTTAATATATCTCATTATTTTAATGTAGAATATATCTGTATTTTCACTTTACACATGACTCTAAGTATATCTATTATGTCTAAGTCAAGAAAGGGAAACTAACAACCATGATAGGGGGAGTACCTAGGCTAGCAGGAGCAGGAGGTGGCTACCAGCAGCAGGGCTGCAAGGGCAAAGGGAGAGATCCATTACCTAGAACCCAGGAAGATCAGTGGTTGTACAGAAGGGCCACCCTGTTCCCTTTAATACAGAAATATAGTCACTTCCCTCCCACTGGTCAAATCTCATCCCAACTGATGACATCCACAGAGGTCAGACTCCTAAAGCACAAAGCAGGGTAGAGAAGCATGGAGATGGAATTTGCGGGACCACAAAAAGAACACCAGGCATGGCGGAAGGTGCAGGTAGTATACAGGAAATAAGGTAAAGGAAAATTCACTTACTGAATGTTGAGACCACTAATCTTCTCCCTGCCAACAACTCCAGAATATCAGCAGCCAGAGTCTGATGCTCCAGTCAGGAGATTGGATGGGTCAACTCTGGGGAATGAAGATGAAATAAAAAGCTAGATGAAAAATTTGGAAGGCAAAATTGAGAAAATTTTCCCAAATGTAAAGCAATAAAGGGGAATGAAAAATGAGAGAAAAAGAAAAGAAAAGTAGAAGATCAAGCCAAGAGTTCCAACATACAACATAATTAACAGTAATAAGTTCCAGAAAGAAAACATAGGAGAGAAAAATCATCAAAAAATAAAATTCAGGAGAACTTTCCAAATGGATTTCCAGATTCAAAGGACTCACCAACTACCAGCACAATAGATTACATCAGGCTCTCACCAAAGGAATATTACAGTGGAATTTAAGAACACCAGGAGAGGGAATTCCCTGGTGGTCCAGTGGTTAGAACTCTGCACTTTCACTGCCGAGGGCCCAGGTTCAATCCCTGGTCCCTGCTTGGGGAATTAAGATCCCACAAGTCATGTAGTGCAGCCAAAAAAAACCAAAAGAACACCAGGAGAAAGTGAATATACTATTTCCAGAGGGGGGAGGGGGGTTAACCACATCACATACAAAGGATCAGAAATCGGACCACTTCTGACTTCTTACAATCAACACAAGAAGCTAGAAGGCAATGGAGCAATGCCTCCAAAACGTTTGGGAACATGATATCCAACCTATAATTCTATACTCAGTCAAACTATCATATAAAAACTTTTTCGGGTAAGATCTTGAAAATTTATCTCCTAGCATCTCTTTTTCGTTTAGCTACTGAAACATGTGTTGTACCAAAATGGATGGTGTAAACCAGAACAGAGGAGGAAACGGAATGTAGGAAATACAGACCTCAGAGACAAAGGTATGCCTAACAATTCATATGCACCAGGCATGGAAAGTAACCAGTCCAATTTAGAACTTAACAAAACAGCACATGTGTTAGAATACATTAAGGGGTGATTTAGATAATTTGAGAAAGGAGCTGAATTAGTGACAAGTACATGAAAAATAAGTAACCACAACACAAAGCAATTATTTATTAGGTTCAGGGAAAAATAATTTGCAAAAAGCAAAAACACACCTCACAATATATTATATAATATAGTTATATCATAGGTTACATCAATTATGGATAATGTTTACACGGTTACACTATCGTAAACATTGAAGACTGCACTAACGTAACCTATGATATAACTATATTGCGAGGACAGACTGACAGCAAGTATGAATGTGTATGGATGGAGAGAAAGCTAAATTGCTATTTTCCTTTCTGAGATGTCAATATATTAACACCTTGAAAATCAAGAAGTAGAAATGAAAAAATGCTATTAAGAGAAATGGAAAGCTGGGTGGTGGTGGTGGGATGAACTGGGAGACTGGGATTGACATATATACACTAATATGTATAAAACAGATAACTAATAAGAACCTACTGCATAAAAAGTAATGAAATTGAAACTGTGAATAAAAATCTTCCAACAAACAAAAGTCCAGGACCAGATGGCTTCACAGGTGAATTCTATCAAACATTTAGAGAAGAGCTAAGACCCATCCTTCTCAAACTCTTCCAAAAAATTGCAGAGGAAGGAAAACTCCCAAACTCATTCTATGAAGCCAGCATCACCCTGATACCAAAACCAGACAAAGATACTACAAAAAAAGAAAATTACAGACCAATATCACTTATGAATATAAGTGCAAAACTCCTCAACAAAATACTAGCAAACAGAATCCAACAACACATTAAAAGGATCATACACCATGACCAAGTGGGATTTATCCCAGAGATGCAAGGATTCTTCAATATATGCAAATCAAAGTGATACACCATATTAACAAATTGAAGAAGAAAAGCCATATGATCATCTCAATAGACGCAGAAAAAGCTTTTGACAAAATTCAACACCCATTTATGATAAAAACTCTCCAGAAAGTGAGCACAAGGGGAACCTACTTCAACATAATAAAGGCCATATACGACAAACGCACAGCAAACATCATACTCAATGGTGAAAAACTGAAAGCATTTCTTCAAAGATAAGGAACAAGACAAGGATGTCCACTGTCACCACTATTATTCAACATGGTTCTGGAAGTGCTAGCCATGGCAATCAGAGAAGAAAAAGAAATAAAAGGAATACAAATTGGAAAAGAAGAAGTAAAACTGTCACTGCCTGCAGATGACATGATACTATACATAGAGAATCCTAAAGATGCCACCAGAAAACTACTAGAGCTAATCTATGAATTTGGTAAAGTTGAAGGATACAAAATTAATGCACAGAAATCTCTTGCATTCCTATACTCTAATGATGAAAAATCTGAAAGAGAAATTAAGGAAACACTCCCATTTACCACTGCAACAAAAAGAATAAAATACCTATGAATAAACCTACCTAAGGAGACAAAAGACCTGTATGCAGAAAACTATAAGACACTGATGAAAGAAATTAAAGATGATACTAACAGATGGAGACATATACCAGGTTCTTGGATTGGAAGAATCAATATTGTGAAAATGACTATACTACCCAAAGCAATCTACAGATTCAAAGCAATACCTATCAAATTACCAATGGCATTTTTTACAGAACTAAGACAAAAAATCTTAAAATTTGTATGGAAACACAAAAGACCCCAAATAGCCAAAGCAGTCTTGAGGGAAAAAAATGGAGCTGGAGGAATCAGACTCCCGGACTTCAGACTATACTACAAAGCTACAGTAATCAAGACAATATGGCACTGGCACAAAAACAGAAATATAGTCAACAGAACAGGATAGAAAGCCCAGAGATAAACCCATGCACCTACGGTCAACTAATCTATGACAAAGGAGCCAAGGATATACAATGGAGAAAAGACAGTCTCTTCAATAAGTGGTGCTGGGAAAACTGGATAGCTACATGTAAAAGAATGAAATTAGAACACTCCCTAACACCATACACAAAAATAAACTCAAAATGGATTAAAGACCTAAATGTAAGGCCAGACACTATCAAACTCTTAGAGGAAAATATAGGCAGAACACTCTATGACATAAGTCATAGCAAGATATTTTTTGATACACCTCCTAGAGTAATGGAGATAAAAACAAAAATAAACAAATGGGATCTAATGAAACTTCAAACCTTTTGCACAGCAAAGGAAACCATAAACAATACGAAAAGACAACCCTCAGAATGGGAGAAAACATTTGCAAATGAATCAATGGACAAAGGAGTAATCTCCAAAATATATAAACAGCTCATGCAGCTCAATATTAAAAAAGCAAACAACCCAATCCAAAAATGAGCAGAAGACCTAAATAGACGTTTCTCCAAAGAAAACATACAGATGGCCAAGAAGCACATGAAAAGCTGCTCGACATCACTAATTATTAGAGAAATGCAAATCAAAGCTACAATGAGGTATCACCTCACACCAGTTAGAATGGGCATCATCAGAAAATCTACAAACAACAAATGCTGGAGAGGGTGTGGAGAAAAGTGAACCCTCTTGCACTGTTGGTGGGAATGTAAATTGATACAGTCACTATGGAGAACAGTATGGAGGTTCCTTAAAGAACTAAAAATAGAATTATCATATGACTCAGCAATCCCACTACTGGGCATATACCCAGAGAAAAACATAATTCAAAAAGACACATGCACCCCAATGTTCATGCAGCACTGCTTACAATAGCCAGGTCATGGAAGCAACCTAAATGCCCATCGACAGACGAATGGATAAAGATGATGTGGTACATATATAAAATGGAATATTACTCAGCCATAAAAAGGAATGAAATTGGGTCATTTGTAGAGACGTGGATGGATCTAGAGACAGTCATACAGAGTGAAGTAAGTCAGAAAGAGAAAAACAAATACCATATATTAACACATATATGTGGAACCCAGAAAATGGTACAGATGAACCGGTTTGCAGAGCAGAAATTGAGACACAGAAGTAGAGAAAAAAACGTATGGACACCAAGGGGGGAAAGCGGCAGGGGGTGGGGGTTGTAGTGTGATGAATTGGGAGATTGGGATTGACATGTATACAGTGATGTGTATAAAATGGATGACTAATAAGAAAAATAAATAACATTAAAAATAAATAAATAATAAAATAAAATTCAAAAAAAAGAGAGAGAAATGAAGATAAATACCCCAAAATACAGCTAAAAGATTAGTGCATTTCTCTGTAATAATTTGTACAGAATTAATGCATGGAAATATATTTCTGCATTCAAAATTTTAATGACAGTTTTAAAATATATTGAAAAGTAGAAAAATAATTTTCAAAATTTAAAGGTTAAATACTATAAAGAATGTGCTTCTGTCATTTTTGAGATATGGCATCTCACAAGTTACAGCATGTGATTCTTTCTCTTTTTTTTTTTTTGCGGTACGTGGGCCTTTCATCGTTGTGGCCTCTCCTGTCGCGGAGCACAGGATCCGGACGCGCAGGCTCAGCGGCCATGGCTCACGGGCCCGGCCGCTCCGCGGCATGTGGGATTTTCCCGGACCGGGGCACGAACCCGTGTCCCCTGCATCGGCAGGCGGACTCTCAACCACTGCGCCACCAGGGAAGCCCTATCTTTCTCTTAATGATTATTTTTTAATATGCTTACCTGAAAGGGGAAATGTTTGTTATTCTTGTTGTTTAATAAAACAAAATTAGAGTAAATGATTGTTATTTTGTTTAATAAAACATACATACAAAACCTAGAAGCATCTTTGAGAATTTCTACAATTTGTTTCATACTGATTAATCTCTATATCATGCTTATATTGTCATGATTGAAACTCCTTTTGAAAATAGGTATAATCCCTACTGATATGTTGAAATTTTGAAATAACTGAAACTCTTTGCTATATAACAGATGAAAATTATAAATCTTATTTTCTAAGATGAACATTCTTTATCAAGATTCTGATGACCAAGTTCTAATAATGACATTTTCTCCAGGACAACGTGAATACTGTACTTTAGAATGCTTAAGTTATATACCAACACTATAGCACATCAACAATGTGATTTTTCTCCTCCACTTTGTATAATGCCTTTTAAAATCTACGATAGGTAACAATTATAAAGAGAAAGAGGGGGGCCGTGCAATGGTGATGATCTCCTAATTTTCCAGATTAGTTTTCGAAGGAGTAGCACAGACCATTTTCAAATAAAATATTGATCCATTTGCATTACTGGCCCTATGGGATAGTTTTATGGTTTTAGTATATGTCTCAGTCCTATCTAGTTATTTTAGAGTGTTAAGGCACACTGTATAATAAAACAGATACTGATACCTAAATAAAATTTTTTTAATTAAAGAATTTAAAAAAATAAATAAATCTATGATAGGAAAAATTTATCTTACCCATTTCAACATTCTCCTAATTAGGAAAAAAGAAATGGATGATGACTGCATATTTAGTTTAGTGAGTAGATATACAATGAGAAGTATGCTAATAAAATACAAAGATTTACCTACAATTCGTTTGCATAGTAATTTGAAAAGAATCTATATCCTGTAACTGCTTACATTATGCAAAACGGATAGGAGAACCAATGTGGTAAAACATCATTATAAATTCCTAATTTTTAGAGTGAAAAATAGTAGTATCAGGCTCTTTGATGCATATTTAATCCTGAAATATCTCATATGTAAGTTTTAGCTAACGCTGATATTCAAAATGATGATGATACTGTATTTGTGTGTGGAAATATAAGATCAGTTGATCTTGTACCTCATTTATTTTCAGTTTCAATGCATTATTTCCAATGTTTGTCATCCAGTCCCAACCTGGTTTCTTAAAAAAAAACAGAACAAATGAGGAGATGGAATCAGTAATAAAAAATCTCCCAACAAAGAAATGTCCGGGTCCAGATGACTTCACTGGTAAATTCTACCAATTATTTAAAGAAGAATTAATACCAATCCTTCTTGAACTCTTCCAAAATTTGAAAAGGAGGGATAATCCTTCCAAACTCATTTTATGAGGCCACCATTACCTTGATACCAAATTTAAAAAAGGATACTACAAGAAAAGAAAATTATAGGCCAATATTCCTGATGAACATGGCTGCAAAAATCTTCAACAAAATATTAGCAAACCAAATTCAACAGTTTATCAAAGGATCATAAAACCAAGATAAAGTGAGGTTTATCCCTAAGATGCAACGAGGGTTCAACATATGCAAATCAATCAATGTAATACACTACGTTAAGAAAATGAAGGGTAAAAACCATATCATCATCTCATTAGGTGCATAAAAAGCATTTGACAAAATTCACCATTCATTCATTATAAAAACTCTCAACAAATTAGGTATAGAAGAAATATACCTCAACAGAATAAAGGCTATATGTGACAAGTCCACAGCTAACATCATACTTAACAGTGAAAAGCTGAAAACTTTTACTGTAAGATCAGGAACAAGACAAGTATCTCCACCATTACCATTTCTATTCAACATAGTACTGGAAGTCCTAGCCAGAGTATTAGGCAAGAAAAAAATAAAAGGCATCCAAATCAGAAAGGCAGAAGTAAGATTGTTGGTGTTTGCAGATGACATGATCTTTTACAAAGAAAACCCTAAAAAGTCTATCAAAGACTGTTAGAACTTAATAAACTTAATAAGATAATAATAGAACTTAATAATAATAGAACTTAATAAACTTAATAAACAAATTTAGTAGGATACAATACTAACATGCAGAAACCAATTATGTTTCTATACACTAACGGTGAGCTATCCAAAAAAGACATGAATAAAACAACCTCATTTACAATAGCATAAAAACAATACAATATTTAGGAATAAACTTAACCAAGGGAGTGAAAGATCTGTACAAGATCTGTTCTGTAAATGGCAAATTTTCATTTTTTATGGCCGAGTAGTATTCCATTGTGTGTGTGTATACATATACATACACCACATCTTTATCCATTCATCTGTTGATGGACACTTGGGTTGCTTCCATATCTTGGCTATTGTTTTTTTTAATTAATTTTTATTGGAGTATAGTTGGTTTACAATGTTATTTTCATTTCCATTGTACAGCAAAATGGATTAGCTATACGTATACATATATCCCCTCTTTTTTGGATTTCCGTCCCATTTAGGTCTCCACAGAGCACTGAGTAGAGTTCCCTGAGCTATACAGTAGGTTCTCATCATATCTTAGCTATTGTAAGTAATACTGCTATGAACACTGGGATGCATGAATCTTTTCAAATTACCGTTTTAGGTTTTTTTGTTTGTTTGTTTTGGATATATACCCAGGAATGGAATTGTGGGATCATATGGTAACTCTATTTTTAGTTTTTTGAGGAACCTCCATACTGTTTTCCACAGTGGCTGCACCAATTTACATTCCCACCAACAGTGTATGAAGGTTCCTTTTTCTCCACATCTTTGCCAACATTTGTTATGTTCTTTTTGATGACAACCATTCTGACAGGTGTGAGGTGATATCTCAATGTGGTTTTGATTTGCATTTACCTGAAATAAACTCTTTTTTATTTGCAAAGAGATATCATAGACAAAGGAGACAGAGACTCTAAAAATCTTAGAACTATCTTACATATATTGCATATATTACGTGTGCATTATACAGGGCATTTAGTTAAATTCATGGTGATTGGTAATTTGAACTCTATTCAAAAGTCATTATAATTGGCTCTAAAATGTATTGTTACTTTGAGTCTATTTGTAATTTTTCTCACCCTGATATCATCATGCGGTAAGGAATAACTTTCTACTTAAACTCTGATTCTAGAGCAGTAGTTGTTCTTTATAAAACTTATTGACAAGATTATCTAAATGATAGATACAATTGTTCAATGAGCATTTTTGTTTCTAATTCATTTTAGTTCTGTCTTTTAAAAGTAAAGATAGACATGTAGATTGAGAACTGTTCAAAAGACGTTGTTTCCTTCCTTTATATAATTTACAACCTTTTCATTACACACCCAACATTTTTATCACTCATGTGCTATGCTCCAAGCATTTTGGTAAGAGGCCCTTCATGAATAAAATGTAGCAATGTCTGTAAAATTTGTAAGAAGTATACCTCAGGCATACTTGAAATAGAGCACATTTTTGACACTTCACACCAGTAATGATTCATACTCTAGGGCCCTTTTTTCAATCTTATACATCAGAAAGCTAGAAAACCTCTACAATCAGGATGGGTAAATTTCCCAAGCCTGTGTGCCATGTTTCCAAAAGAAGTGGGCTAGGGCTGTTCCCTCTCCACACACGACATTTTCAAAAATTCATGTCAACTAATGGCCCCTCAGGCAAACACCTGCTGTCCTTTAGTGATGCTATGACATGGCCTAAGAGTTCTCACACATGTCACTGTCACTCAGTCACATTACTAGCAGTGCCAAAGGGAGAAGAAATGCTTGGCTTTAAATTAATCCTAGCGTTTTTTATAATCTCCTAAAGGATAACAATACAGGTTTGCAAAATAAACTATCATTGCAAGAAATGTGTTTTTGGGGACTTCCCTGGCCGTCCAGTGGTTAAGACTCTGTGCTTCCACTGCAGGGGGCACGGATTCGATCCATGGTCGGGGAACTATGATCCTGCATGCACACGGCACAGCCAAAAAAAAAGTGCTTTAATGTGAAAACGAACTATAACATTATCATCTATCTCAAACTGAACATTAATTGGGCTAAAATGAATATGTGAAGTATTTCTTAAACATCTTCCCCCATGCCTAATGATTTTTCCAAAATTCCATGTTTTCTGTTACCTTAATTTATAGTTCAAAACTGACCTCCAAAGCATCACAAATACTATACCATATATTGAAATACAGCTGCTTTTGCTGAACACACTGATAACCCACCCCAGCTGCAGAAACTATCTCACTTATTTTCAGTCTTATCTTGCTTAAATACTCTCTCTAGCCTTTCTTTCATTCACTCAAAAAAATTATTGTACACTTACTTTATGCTTGGCAGTGGGAATACAATATTTTTAAAAAATTTTTCTAAGCTCAAGGGAGTTTAGAATCTAGTGCAAAAAAAAAAAGAGTAGTTACCACATAATTATAATGCAGAGTGGTAATATCACAAAATAGCAATAAAATATTTCAATAATGAGGGGCTCTGGTCCCAGCCTTTGGAAGTTAGTAAAGACTCCAATAGCAAGTATCATTCAAACTGAGTCTGAAAGAATTAGTCAAGTCTTCAGGGAAGGGATTTGGGGAAGGGAGTTCCAGAAAAGGGAGTAGTATGTACATGAGCCCAGAAGCAAAAAATAACAGTTTGGGTAACTTTCAGTACCTGAGGATGGCTAGAGCTTAAAGCATCAGGAGCAAAGCAATAAGAGACAAAGATGGAAGTCTGAGGACACTTGTCATGCTAGGGAGTGTGGGATTCTTGTGGAGAGAAATCGAGAGCCTTGAACTACTTTCAGCAAAAGGACATATGATCATTGTGGCTGCCTGTTGGAGAACTGTTTAAAGGGGTCAATATAGGGGTAGAGGAAAAAGTTCAGAGGCCTCTGATGGTGGTTTCAACTAAGGTGGTGGCAGTAAAGAATAAAAAGAAGGGGATGACTGCATTTAATAGGTATGTGACACACAGAAGCATTAGTTTTTAGTGGGTTTTCGTGGTTTGTTGGATGTGAATAGTAATTGAGAGGGAGAAGTTAAGGATGACCTTGGGTTATTTCACAGAAACCTTCATGTTCAAGGTGAGTTGACCAAAAGGTGGTTGGATATATAAGTCTGGAGCTCAAGATAAAGAATTGGGTTGCAAAGTAGGAGTGATCTGGTTTCCATTCTACCTCTCTGGCTGCTGCTTTTCTGAAATTATTTTATTGGACACACAGCTGTACATCATATTTCCCATGCCTCCATCACAGACATTATTCTCTTTCACTTCACACACTCTCTCCTGGTGATTTCATGCATGCACTCAGTTTTAACTACCAACCATGTCTTTGGATTCTCCACAGAAGCAATTTGTTTGGGAGGTGATCCTGGTAAACATCAACAGAGTAGCAAAGTGAGACAGGGAAAGGAAAATAGCTCAAAAAGGGTGAATTTTCAAGCAAGTCACCAGTGAGGGTAACTGGATTTAAAGCCCACTGGGTGACTCTGAGAAACTATGTAGAGGACATGCCTCAGAGATATCCAGCTTGAGAGGTGAGGGAGCTTAGGTATTTACACACCAATTCCCAGCAGTCATTGGTCAAGGGCTGCTGGTTTGGCTCTTCTAGTTTGCTAGGAACATGGATACATAAATAGAGCATTCTCTGAACACTAGGAAAAATCTTTAGTCATAAAAATACAATTGGAAGTCTGCACTACAATATTAAGGTCCAAGGACACATGGGCAGGACACCTATAGAATCTGCTCAAACATATGTGAAGTGATGGCCAAATCTATCACTTTAACAGAAGTACAATATTGAATAGCTGAGTTCCATTGTGAGGCCATAAATTGTCATTTAAAATCTCTTTGTCATTTAAAAGCTCTTCATCAAAGGGACCGAGAAAAGAGAACTAAGAGCCAAGATATCGTACCAAACAAACACAAGAGAATCAGAGAAGGTGAAAACAAAGATTAAGCATTCAGAGCGCAGTAAATGGCTAGAGCCTTGCCACTCAAAGTAAGTTCTCATGACGAGTAACATCATAATCTCCTGAGAAAATGTTAGAAATGCAGACCAACTGAGTTAGAATCCACAGAATCAAGATGCCCAGTTATTACATATTCACATTAAAATTTGAGAAATTCTTTTCTCTCTTCTTTAGAGCTTGGATCACCATAATGAAGGCTTTTTCAATGCACTCATAGCTTATATTTGGGTAGGCATCCATGTTCACTGTATGCATGCTTTAAGCCTTTTAATTAGCCCCTAAATCTACTAAACTGCCTAAGCCAAAAATCTAGAGTCCTCTCTCTATTCACTCCCCAGTGAATATCTTTATGACTCTCTGCCGATACCATAGGTCAAACCTATATCCTTTCTAAAAGGTTAATGTAATACTCTTTCCATTGGTCTGATTAATTCCTGGGTCTTCCCACTCCAATTTATCCTCCAAAATGACACAGAGCAACTTTTAAAGTACAAATTACCATACCATTTCCTCACATGAGTAACACAGTGGTTGTCTATCAACTTCAGGTCAAATCCTAACCACTTAGTCTATCACCATGTGATAGTCCATGACCTGGTACCCACTTAACTTCTTGCAAATATACTGGCCTAATATAGTTACTATTATTTGAGCATTAAATTTAGTGAACTTCCTGTCAATCAAGGCATGAAGGACATGAGGGTTACATAATCATTATCTTTAAAAGTTTGGTGCTTTAAATTTTCCTTTTCTGTCACAGATATACAAGCAGGTATTCCATACTACAAAACTACAGTAATCAAGACAGTATGGTACTGGCACAAAAACAGAAATATAGATCAATGGTACAGGATAGAAAGCTCAGAGATAAACCCATGCACCTATGGTCACCTAATGTATGACAAAGGAGGCTAGAATATACAGTGGAGCAAAGACAGTCTCTTCAATAAGTGGTGTTGGGAAAACTGGACAGCTACATGTAAAAGAATGAAATTAGAACACTCCCTAACACCATACACAAAAATAAACTCAAAATGGATTAAATACCTAAATGTAAGGCCAGACACTATGAAATTCTTAGAGGGAAACATAGGAAAAACACTCTTTGACATAAATACAGCAAGATCTTGTTTGACCCACCTCCTAGAGTAATGAAAATTAAAACAAAAATAAACAAATGGGACCTAATGAAACTTAAAAGCTTTTGCACAGCAAAGGAAACCATAAACAAGACGAAAAGACAACTCTCAGAATGGGAGAAAATATTTGCAAATAAAGCAACTGACAAAGGATTAATCTCCAAAATTTATAAGCAGCTCATGCCGCTCAATAACAAAAAAACAAACAACCCAATCCAAAAATGGTCAGAAGACCTAAATAGACATTTCTCCAAAGAAGACATACAGATGGCCAAGAGGCACATGAAAAGATGCTCAACATCACTAATCATTAGAGAAATGCAAATCAAGACTACAATGAGATATCACCTCACACCGGTCAGAATGGCCATCATCAAAAAATCTACAAACAATAAATGCTGGAGAGGGTGTGGAGAAAAGGGGACGCTCTCGCACTTTTGGTGGGAATGTAAATTGATACAGTCACTATGGAGCAGTATGGAGGTTCCTTAAAAAACTAAATGTAGAACTACCATATGACCCAGCAATCCCACTACTGGGCATATACCCAGAGAAAACCATAATTCAAAAAGACACATGTACCCCAGTGTTCACTGCAGCACTATTTGCAATAGCCAGGACACGGAAACAACCTAAGTGTCCACTGACAGAGGAATGGATAAAGATGTGGTACATATATACAATGGAATATTACTCAGCCATAAAAAGGAATGAAATTGGGTCATTTGTAGAGACGTGGATGGACAAAGAGTCTGTTATACAGAGTGAAGTAAGTCAGGAAGAGAAAAACAAATATCATATATTAACACATATATGTTCAATCTAGAAAAATGGTACAGATGAACCTATTTGCAGGGCAGGAATAGAGACTCAGAGGTAGAGAACTGACATGTGGACACAGTGGGGGAAGGGGAGGGTAGGACGAATTGGGAGATTAGGACTGACAAATATACACTACCATGTGTAATACAGATAGCTAGTGGGAACCTTCTGTATAGCACAGGGAGCTCAGCTTGGTGCTCTGTGATAACCTAGATGCATGAGAGGGAAGCCCTAGAGGGAGGGGATATATGTATACATATAGCTGATTCACTTGTACAGCAGGAACTAACACAACATTGTAAAGCAACTATACTCCAATTAAAAAAAGAAAAAGATATTCTCATCCTAAAAATAAATAAATATAGATAGATAGATAGAAAAATAACTAAATAAATAAAACCAGGTATTCCATAGAAGGCCCTCTCCCGCCAAGTATGATGCTTTTTGGATTATTTCCAGGTTCTAGCCTATAAATTACTTGAAGCATTGTACTCCTCTACTGAAAACCCAAAGTGTTATGTTTAAGACCTGTCCTGGAGTTCCACACATCCTTCACCTGGGATACAGAAAACAGTTGCCCTTATTCTTGAACACTGAGGTCATAAATCTTTCCTGTCACCTACCACACCTAACCCCAGCTAGGGGAACTTCGTCCTAGGCAGGGGTCATGAGAATCCTTTCCAAATAGGAGGACAAATCAGGCAACTATCACATTATGATAGATTTTTTAAGGGATAAATATATTACTGGTATTAACTTTGAATGACTTCATTACTAGGGCCGTAACATAAGGGGAATCAAACTATATTATGAACAATGTCTTTAAGAGTATTTACAATAATAAAAGTATCTTCATATTTTAGTTTTATGAATGATCTATCAATGTTAAGGGTGTGATAAATTTCAACCTCAAACAAAAAAACCTGGAATTGGAATCAGAAAGTTTGGTTTGCATTCCGGATTGCAGTTTGTTGCCAGCAGGAACCAGAGTCAGTCTACTAATGTCAGTTTCCTCACATATAAATATGGATAATAATACTTAGTCTAAATGTTGGTATGAGACTTGAATTAGCCATCAGATGTGAAAGCATCTAGAACAGTACCCAACAAACAATAAATACAAAATAATTATTACTCTTCTCTTTGCATTCCTCAAGTATCAAATATCCATCATCACGGGTATTTTTCAGGGGTAAAGTTAATTCCCATGATAAATTCACCATTTAGCAAAACAAACAAAGACAAAAAGCACAGGACTCTGCAATGTCTAGAACTAGCAATATGGCTGATGTAAAACTGCTCTTGCAATAACAGCTAGCAATGCTCATCAAATATGAAACATTTCTATACTAACAACAATCTTCTGATAAAATAAAGAAAAAATCCCATTCACAACAGCATTTTGAAAATTGGGAATAATTTTAACCAAAGAGGTGAAAGATCTGTACACTGAAAACTACAAGGCTTTAATGAAAGAAACTGAAGACACAAATGTAAAGACATCCTGTGTTCCTAGATCGTAAGAACTAATATTGTTAAAATGTCCATACTACCCAAAGCCATCTAGAGTTTTAATGCCTATGAAAATTCCAATGATATTTTTTAACAGAAATAGAAAAAAACAGTCCTAAAATTCAAATGACCTCAAATAGCCACAGCAATCTTGAGAAAGAAAAAAGCAAGAGACATCACAACTTCTGATTTCAAACTATACTACAAAGATGTAGTAATAAAAACATTATGGTACTGGCATTAGACACATAGACCAAGGGAACAGAATCAAGAGCCTAGAAATAAACCTTCACAGATACCATCAACTAACATTTGACAAAGGAACAAAGAACAACGGGGAAATGATAGTCTCTTAAATGAACGGATGTGAGAAAGCTGGATAATCCACACAGAAGAATGGAATTGAACCCCTATCTTATACCACTGACAAAAATTAACTCAAAATGGATTAAAGACTTAAACCTGAGACCTGGAACCACAAAACTCCTATAAGAAAACATAGGGGAAAAACTCCTTGTCACTGGTCTTGGCAATAATTTTTTGGATATGACACCAAAAGCAGAAGCAACCAAAGCAAAAATCAAGAAGTGGGACTTGATCAAACTGAAAAACTTCTACACAGCAAAACAATCAACAAAATGAAAAGGCCACCTATAGGATAGGAGAAAATATTCACAAAGCATATATCTGATAAGGGGTTAATATCCCAAATATTCATACAATAACTCATACAAATCAAAAGCAATAAAAAAAATCCTATTTAAAAATGGGCAGAAGAACTGAACAGACATTTTTCCAAAGAAGACATACAACTGATCAACAGGTACTTAAAAAGATGCTCAATGTCACCAATCATCAGGGAAATGTAAACCAATACCACATTGAGATAGCACCTCACGCTTGTTAGAATGGCTATCATCAAAAACACAAGGGATAACAAACGCTGGCAAGAATGGGGAGAAAGGTGAACCTTTATGCACATTTGGTAGGAATGTAGATTGGTACAGCTAGTATGGAAAACAGTATGGAAGTTCAAGAAATTAAAAATAGAGCTACCATATGATCCAGCAATCTCACTTTGGGGTATAAAGCCAAAGGAAATGAATACAGGATTTCTAAGATATATCTGCCTTCCCATGTTCACTGCAGCATTATTCACAATAACCAAGACATGGAAATAACCTAAGTGTTCACTGACAGATAAATAGATAAAGAAAATGTGGTCTATACAGTGGGCTATTATTCAGCCATGAAAAAGAAGGAAATCCTGCCGTTTGCAACAACATAAACTGACCCTGATGGCATTATGCTAAGTGAAATAAGTCAGACGGGGAAAGACAAATACTGTGTGATATTACTTATACGTGGAAACTTAAAAAGCCAAACTCATAGAGTAACAATGGTTACCAGGGGTTGAGGGTTGGGGAAAATGGGGAGATGTTGATCAAAGTGTATAAACTTTCAGTTTTAAGATGAATAAATTCTGAGGACCTAAGGTACAACAAGGTGATTATAGTTAACAATACTGTATTATATACTTGAAAGTGGAGAGAATCTTAAATGCTCTTAGTATGCGCATGTGCACACATACGCACACGCACAAAAGATAACTGTGAGGTGATGGAGCTGTTAACTAACCTTATATTGGTAATCAATGCAATATATAAGTTTATCAAATCAACACACTGTACACGTTAAACATATGCAATGTTGTACGTCAATTATATCTTAATAAAGTTGAAAAAAATGACATAGTGCACAAGAAGAAAAATAGAAAAATGTTATATGCCAGAAATGCAGAAGGATTTGAAAGTCAAAGCAGTACACTCACTGATATGCTAGCCACTCCAGGCATTTATACTGGGGAAAAAAAGGTAGATGTTGTCTTTGTTTTATGTTTTTAATAACATTTGAGATACAATTTACATATAATTAAAATGCATATATTTTGACGTGCAATCCAATGCACTTTGGTAAATGTACAGGCCATGTAGCCACCATCACATTCAAGATATAGAACATTCCCAACTCCCCAAAAAGTGCCCCTACCCAATCAACTCCTCTTCTCTTTCCAGTCCAGACTACCAAATTGATCTGCTTTATTTCACTACAACCTAGCTTTGCCTTTTCTAGAATTATATAAATGGAGTCATATAGTATGTATTCTTTTGTGTTTAGCTTCTTTCACTTAGCATGTGCTTTAGATCCATTAGTCAAGAATGCATCAGTTCTTTTTTTATTGCTGAATAATATTCTATTTATAAATACATAATAGTTTGTTAATCCATTCACCACTTGATGGACATCTGGCTTATTTCCAGTTTTTAGCTATTATGTGAAAAGACACTATGAACACTCATAGTCTTTGTGGAGATACATGTCTTCATCTTTCTTCAGAAAATATCAAGGAATGGGATTGCTGGGTTGTATGCTAAGTACATATTTACCTTTTTAAGTAACTGCTAGATTGTTTTCTAAAGGTGCTGTACCATTCCACCTTTTACCAGCAATGGCTGAGACTTCCAGTTGTTCTGCATACTTAACAACACTTGGTAGCGTAAGCCTTTTGAATTTTTGCCATTTTAGTAGGTATGGTTTAAATTTGCACTTCCCTGTTTAGTAATGATTTGAGCACATTTTCATAGGCCATTTATATATCTCCTTTCGTAAAGTGTCCGCTCAACTATTTTGCTTAGTTTTGTTTTGTTTTTACATTGGGTTGTTCAGCTTTTATTTTTGATTTTGTAAGATTTCTTTATATATTCTTGATATGGAATTTTTGTGCACTATGATCCTCTATAGGAATATTCATAGTTTCAAAATTATAATCTTCCCCAAATGAACCTGTAAGTTTAATGTAATTATACTAAAAATACCAGAAGAATGTTTTTATATTGACTAAATGATTTTAAGGACCAGTTCAAAGGATAAATGCACACAAAAAGTCAAGGATCTCTTAAAAAAAAAAGTCAAGGATCTCTTGATAGGGAAGGATAAGACGGACTTCACCCTATCAATTACTGTAACATAAAATGACGTAAGTTAAAAATCCAGCCATTGCTGGATTATACTCATGGATCAAGGGAACAGAATAGGAAGCTCAGAAACACCAAAATATATAATATTTCATATATGTCAAAGAGGGCATTTTAATATCTCGAGGGAATAATGAATTATATAATAAATGATGTTAGGAAAACTAATGATATATATTTTTAACATCTTTATTGGAGCATAATTGCTTTACAATATTGTGTTAGTTTCTGCTGTATAACAAAGTGAATCAGCTATATGTATACATATATCCCCATGTCCCCTCCCTCTTACGCCTCCCTACCACCCTCCCTATCCCACCACTCAAGGAGGAAACAAAGCAGCAAGCTGATCTCCCTGTGCTACGTGGCTGCTTCCCACTAGCTACCTATTTTACATTTGGTAGTGTATATATGTCCATGCCACTCTCTCACTTCACCCCAGCCTGCCCTTCTCCCTCCCCTTGTCCTCAAGTCCATTGTCTACATCTGCGTCTTTATTCCTGTCCTGCCCCTAGGTTCGTCAGAACCATTTTTTTAGATTCCATTTAGATGGAACCTGCTAACTTCTGCTAAAGTTGGGGTTCTGTTTGTTCTTCTTTCTCTAGTTCCTTTAGGTGTAAGGTTATATTGTTTATTTGAGATGTTTCTTGTTTCTTGAGGTAGGACTGTATTGCTATAAACTTCCCTCTTAGAACTGCTCTTGCTGCATCCCTTAGGTTTTGGGCCGTCCAGTTTTCATTGGCATTTGTTTCCAGGTATATTTTGATTTACTCTTTGATTTCTTCAGTGATCTCTTGGTTATTTAGTAGCTTATTGTTTAGCCTCCATGTGTTTGTATTTCTTAGTTTTTTTCCTGTAATTGATACCTAGTCTCATAGTATTGTGGTTAGAAGAGATACCTGATATGATTTCAATTTTCTTCAATTTAAAAAGGCTTGATTTGTGACCCAAGATATGATCCATCCTGGAGAATGTTCCATAAGTGCTTGAGAAGAAAGTGTATTCTGTTGTTTTTGGATGGAATGTCCTATAAATATCAATTTAGTCCATCTTGCTTAAGGTATCATTTAAAGCTTGTGTTTCCTTATTTATTTTCATGTTGGTTGATCTGTCCATTGGTGAAAGTGGGGTGCTAAAGTCCCCTACTATTATTGTGTTACTGTCAATTTCCCCATTTATGGCGGTTAGCATTTGCCCTCTGTACTGAGGTGCTCCTATGATGCTGCATAAATATTTACAATTGTTATATCTTCATCTTGATCCCTTGATCATTATGTAGTGTCCTTCCTTGTCTCTTGTAATAGTCTTTATTTTAAAGTCTATTTTGTCTGATATGTGAATTGCTACTCGAGCTTACTTTTGATTTCCATTTGCATGGAATATCCTTTTCCATCCCCTCACTTTCAGTCTGTATGTCCCTAGGTCTGAAGTGGGTCTCTTGTAGACAGCATATATATGGGCCTTGTTTTTGTATCCATTCAGCCAGTCTGTGTCTTTTGGTGGGAGCATTTAATCCATTTACATTTAAAGTAATGATCGATATGTATGTTCCTATTACCATTTTCTTAATTGCTTTGAGTTTGTTATTGTAGCTCTTTTCCTTCTCTTGTGTTTCCTGCCTAGAGAAGTTCCTTTACCATTTGTTGTAAAGCTGGTTTGGTGGTGAATTCTCTTAGCTTTTGCTTGTCTGTAAAGGTTTTAATTTCTCCATCGAATCTGAATGAGATCCTTTCTGGGTAGAGTAATCTTGGTTGCAGGATTTTCCCTTTCATCACTTTAAATATGCCCTGCCAGTCCCTTCTGGCTTGCAGAGTTTCTGCTGAAAGATCAGCTGTTAACCTTATGGGGATTCCCTTGTGTGTTATTTGTTGCTTTTCCCTCACTGCTTTTAATATTTGTTCTTTGTATTTAATTTTTGATAGTTTGATTAATATGTGTCTTGGCGTGTTTCTCCTTGGATTTATCCTGTATGGGACTCTCTGTGCTTCCTGGACTTGATTATTTCCTTCCGCATATTAGGGAAGTTTTCAACTATAATCTCTTCAAGTATTTTCTCAGAAACTTTCTTTTTCTCTTCTTCTTCTGGGACCCCTATAATTCGAATGTTGGTGCGTTTAATGTTGTCCCAGAGGTCTCTGAGACTGCCCTGAAGTCTTTTCATTCTTTCTTCTTTCTTCTGCTCTGCAGTAGATATTTTCACTACTTTATCATCCAGGTCACTTATCCGTTCTTCTGCCTCAGTTATTCTGCTATTGATTCCTTCTAGAGAATTTTTAATTTCATTTATTGTGTTATTCATCATTGCTTGTTTGCTCTTTAGTTCTTCTAGGTCCTTTTTAAACGTTTCTTGTATTTTCTCCATTCTATTTCCAAGATTTTGGATCATCTCTACTATCATTTCTCTGAATTCTTTTTCAGGTAGGCTGCCTATTTCCTCTCATTTGTTTGGTCTGCTGGGTTTTTACCTTGCTCCTTCATCTGCTGTGTGTTTTTCTGTCTTCTCATTTTGCTTAACTTACTGTGTTTGGGGTCTCCTTTTTGCAGGCTGCAGATTCGTAGTTCCCGTTGTTTTTGGTGTGTGCCCCCAGTGGGCGAGGTTGGTTCAGTGCCTTGTGTAGGCTTCCTGGTGGAGGGCACTGGTGCCTGTGTTCTGGTGGGTGGGGCTGGATCTTGTCTTTCTGGTGGGCAGGGCCGCAACTGGTGGTGTGTTTTGAGATGTCTGTGAACTCAGTATGATTTTAGGCAGCCTCTCTGCTAATGGGTGGGGTTATGTTGTTTGGCATGGGGCATCCAGCACTGGAGTCTGCTGGCCATTGGGTGGTGCTCAGTCTTAGCATTGAGACGGAGACCTCTGGGAGTGCTCTCGTCGACTGATACTACGTGGGGCTGGGAGGTCTCTGGTGGTCCAATTTCCTGACCTTGCCAGAGGCTCAGGCCTGACACCACGCTGGAGCACCAAGACCCTGTCAGCCACATGGCTCCAAACAAAAGAGAGAAAAAAAGAATGGAAAATAATAATAAGGAAAATAAAAGAGCAACCAAACCAAAAAACAAATCCACCAATGATAACAAGTGCTAAAAACTATACTAAGATAAACATAAAAATCAAAAACAAATCAGTGGCAAACAGCAAACCCCAAGTCTAGAGTTGCTCCGAAAGTCCACCGCCTCGATTTTGGGATGCTTTGTTGTTTACTCAGGTATTCTGCAGATGCAGCATACATCAAGTTCACTGTGGGGATTTAATCTGCCGCTCCTGAGGCTGCACAGAGAAATTTCCCTTTCTCGTCTTTGTTCGCACAGCTGCCGGTGTTCAGGTTTGGTTGGGCCCCACCTCTGTGTGTACGTCGCCCTCAGGCATCTCTTCCCACCCAGATAGGATGGGGTTAAAGCAGCATCTGATTAGGGGGCTCTTGCTCACTCAGCCTGGGGGGAGGTAGGGGTACGGTAGTTATAGTTGGAATAATTATAACTGGGGTGAGCCTGTGGTGGCAGAGGCCGGCGTGACGTTGGTACCGCCTGAGGCACACCATGTGTTCTCCTGGGGAATTTCTCCCTGGATCACGGGGCCCTGGCAGTGGCTTGCTACACAGGTTCCCGGGGAGTGGGGGCTGTGGATAGTGACCTGTGCTTGCACACAGGCTTCTTGGTGTCTGCAGCAGCAGCATTAGCATTTCATGCCCGTCTCTGGGGTCCAAGCTGATAGCCACAGCTCACGCTGGTCTCTGGAGTTCATTTAGGCAGTGCTCTGCCTTCTGTGGGCAGACAGGGAAGGAATCTCCTGTCCTCATGCACCCCGAAACAATGTTCTCTTGCCTCTTAGGCAGGTCCAGACTTTTCCCGGACTCCCTCCTAGCTAGCTGTGGCACACTAGCCCCCTTCAGGCTGTGTTCACACAGCCAACCCCAGTCCTCGCCCTGGGGTCTGACCTCTGAAGCCAGAGCCTCAGCTCCCAGTCCCCACCCGTCCCAGCGGGTGAGCACAGAAGCCTCTCAGGCTGGTGAGTGCTGGTCAGCACTGATCCTCTGTGCGGGAATCTCACCACTTTGTCCTCTGCATCCCTGTTGTTACACTCTCCTCCGTGGTTCCGAAGCTCCTCCCCGGCCCCGTCTCTGCCAGTGAAGGGGCTTCCTAGTGTGTGGAAACTTTTCCCCCTTCTCAGCTCCCTCCCTGATGTGCAGGTCCTGTCCCTATTCTTTTGTCTCTGTTTTTTCTTTTTTCTTTTGCCCTACCCAGGTACGTGGGGATTTTCTTGTCTTTTGTGAAGTCTGAGGTCTTCTGCCAGTGTTAAGTAGGTGTTCTGTAGGAGTTGTTCCACGTGTAGATGTATTTTTGATGTATTTGTGGGGAGGAAGGTGATCCTCATGTCTTACTCTTCCACCATCTTGAAGGTCCCCCCAACTAATGATATTTTTTAAAAAGACAATCCCTCTTCTCACTTCTTCCACCAAATTAAATTTTAAAATATTAAAAAATGTAAATATAAATGGCATATCAAAATAATACATTTTAATTGTATAATTTAAAATTATATTTACTGTATATACAAAATACCTTTTTGGACTCCAATTATATCCATACTAGAAGCTTTCACACTGTCCTAACGTGCCTCTTACATTTTCATCTTCATATTTCATCTTTTTCCTCTCTGTGCTTCAGTGTTCATATCTTCTCCTGAGCCATCCAACAGTTCAGTAACATTCCTTTTTATTTTTATTTGTAATTCTCCTTTTGATTTTCTCTTTGTCATAACTTAGGACAATAAGACTAGCAAAAAGAAGAACGAGGAGGAGTTGGCGGAGGAGACAAGAGACTTCTAGAGGTTCAAACTCTCAATAACTGATACTGAGCAGGACCCTGTGGGGCTCTTGGACACGAAAGTCTTTTCTGTGTCCCCCATTTCTTGATTACAGCCAATAGGCTTCATTCAGCTTCCATGACCTTCCCTGAGTTCCAAAGGGCAGGTTCAAACAGTTGCTAATTAGGGAAGGGAGGGGATGTGGAGACAAGGGAGAACAGTCAAAGGAAACAATAGTGCAGCCTTGGGGCAGGGTCCTGGTTCCCCCTCAAGGGATACACATAACAATATCTTTGAGCTGTTTTGCAGATACTGAAACCACCACCAGGTGGGAGAAGTTAACAGCTTAGCTGCCCAGGAGCAGACAGAACCCAGGCGGGTTGGAACCAGAAGGTTGATGATGCTGCCTGCCACTTACCTCCCCACCAGCCCATCAGAAGAATGTCCATGAGCTGATCACGCCTACTTTGAACCATTACTATAATACTTCTCACTACCCCCTCCAGGTCGGGACACACAGTTTTGAGGGCATTAACCGGCTGTAGGCCCCCTTTGCCTGGCAAAGTATTCTTCTCTACTTCATCCAAAACTCTGTCTCCGAGATTTAATTTGGTGTCGGGGTACAGAGGTTGGATTCAGCTTCATAACCTCGACAGGGAAGAGGAGATTGTTCAGTGACTTCAAGACATCCAATACATTTCACTGCCTTTGGTGATAGGCCCTATTGCACCATCTAAATAAAATGGCCATCATTTTATGACTTTATCAAAGACTCTGCTGAAATCCAGATGTACTACATTTGCAGCATTACACTGATCTAAAAGTCTAGTTTTTACATGAATACATCATTCATTTTGAGGAGTATATGTTTAGAAATACTGATTTATTAATACAGAATTTTATACTGATCTCTATGCAGTAAGGAAGATTTCTAGAAAGAAAGGAATACCAGCAATTAATTTTCCTTTAAGTCGGGCCTAATGAAAACTGTGCCATTTTTATTCTCTGCTCATTTAAGAAACAGACAAAGGAGAGATATTTAAAAGTTCACTAATTAAAGGGCAAATAGCCTATACTCCCCTCTTTAAATCCATAGAACTAGAGTTTTCAAGTCACTAGCACTTAGATATTATGCAGATAAAAGATTAAGGAATTAGAAGCAGCAGACTCAAAAGAAGAATATATGGATCTTATATAAATACAGAGGCACGTCAATGTTTTTGAACACACGGGAAAATGCCTAAGGACAGACCAGGTGGAAGTAAATTATTTTTGAGAAAAAGACTTCCAATATAAGTTGCAAGGAGCTGGCCATTTACTGCCAAAGGGTCAGATCAAAATAAAATGGAATGTTTCCACGTGTGTTTTAATGATTCAGTAGTCAAGGTAAGGCTGAGTGCTGTTCTCAAAAACTGCTCCTGGGGATATTACATATTTAATTTAGTCCAGTTGAAAAAGGTCACAGGATGTAGTCCTCAATTTGAATGACTACGCGCACTCTTAAAATTCTGTTTTTGCTCAATGTGATGAACAGTTTTGATTGCAAATTTTCCAGTTAAAACGCTTTCCTCTCTGAAAGTAAAACTATCAACTCCTTGGAATCTGAAGCAGCTGATTGGGGGAAGGGCACACTGCTGCAGGTTTCTGGGATAACGTCAATCAATCAGCAGAGCTTCCTGAGAGCTGGCCTGAGGAGCCTCACACTGCTGAGGGAGGGAGAGTCTTGACACCAGCCCAGTGATCTGTGAATTAGCATGTATATGTGTATTCTTCAGCACATACACATAAAGAGCTGCAGCCCCACTGTCTGGCTGAAAGACCACCATAAAAACTGTGACCAATAGCTATTATGTAGGCAAATGTGCATTTAGTTACATGTACATTAGATGAGAAATTTAATCTGTGTAAATGATAACCCAGAACATCCTTATTTAAATTATGTTAATAAAACATAATGCCATGTATGGAAGAGACTGCTATAGTTAAGGTTGAAAAGCCAACTGCCTGCTAAATGCCCTACGTTTACTGCAGCTCAAATTTACATTTCCTACCTTCATGAAACTGTTCTGAAACAGCTATAGCAAAGACAAAATGTCCTTTAAGCAGAATGTTTTCTAAGTTAAAAGGTTTGAAGCTTTAAAAGAAAATTGGCTAGCATGTAGATTTTTTAAAAATATACCAAATTTGTTTGAATTCTCTTTTAAAGTGTATTTTAATGAGGGAAAAGTCTACTTTGTATGAAATTTTACAAAAACTATATTATCCTAAAGGCAGCCTATTGCAAACAAGAATCACAGTGACCTCTAGTTTTTATTCTTTACAATTACCTACATTTAAATGTTTTCTTCATTTATTTTCTAATTTATCTAGTTATTTCTTAAGAATTTCAAATTTGCTTTGACAGATGACAGACACTATGAGATGAGAGACAGTCTATAAAAGTTACAAATACAGGCATGTATGAAGCTTTCAAACTGTCATAGGTCAATGACCTAAACTGGGCAAATTAAATGCTGTTTATAAGGCATCAGCGCTTGCAAAAGCTAAATAATTCTGGACCCCTTCCCCGAAATGCAAGACTTAAATATTTGAAAAGCATTATTCTTTACTCCTGAGCATCAAAGGGTTGATTTAGTAAAAGAAGAAATGGACCCAGGGTCCTAATACAGAATTGCTAATTGGTTGCTAGTTCTTGGTTTGTAATTGTTCTTTAATAGGGCATAAATAAGCACACCGTCAGAGTGATTGCTCACTTGTGCTTGCTTTTACATTCACGATAAGGAAAGGGTAGGAAATACACACATTGCTCTTATCCAACAACCAACCAACCTAGCACCCAACAGAAAATCCTTGGTTCACAGAGGAGCAGACGCTAGCTATTATGAAGGCAATCATTTTTTATGATTTTTTTAATGTAGAATAAAATGTGTTGGCCTAATCCGGAAAGCTGAAAGTCTATGTTGATTTACTAAAAATTCTCAGTGACACTACTCCCCCCAGAATTCTTTTCCATTTAGGATCAAAGTAAATAGTTGCCATTAGGACCAATGGTATAATTTAGAGATTTCATCTCACTTATCTCAGAGATCCATAAGCAAAGCCCATGAATAAATAGCAAGCCCTAAAATAACTACATCAATAAGCCATTCTGATTCAGACGTTGCCAACACACAATCTTAAAGTCATCATACCACTGACCCACTAAATAAGTGATTCCCAGCCAATGAGGATGCTCTCCGCCTCCTCCCCCTCAACACACACACACAAAACAGAGGCCATTTTACATATTCTTTCTGGTTTCTAGAACCTTGTCAATTCCATACACATTAATGAAACACAGGTATCTATGTCCATGTTTGTCACACTGTAATATTCCTACTACAGCATTGTTTAGTTAATCCCAACCAATTTAGGACAGCTTTTTGACATTATTCAGAATCACAACTGTAGCCATACAAAGCCTGCTTACTGATGTAATACATACTCATCTAAGAGATACATAGAAAGGAGGATATAAATTTGATAAAATCTGTAAACTGGCAGCAATCCAGGCATCATTTAATCTAGGACTCACCACAGGTTCCAAGTACATTATTTTAGCATGGTTGCTTTCCTAGACACATAAATACCTTATAAATAATGAAGACTGTTATATGCCTGTGTGTTTTCTCTCAGGGTTATTTATAATAAAGTCAAATTTTAAAATTAAAAAATGATTTAATAAAGTACATAAACTTTACAAATAAATGCCATTTAATTGGATATGAACTTTTTTTCCTGAATGTCCTAAACTTGAGATAACTGCAATATGATATTTAATGCACCATGTTCTAGCTTTAGGTGACTTAAAATTGTATTTATAAACATAAATAATAATATAAACACATAGACTCACAAAAGATAAATGTTAAAAAATATAACTGGAAAGAAAAGAGCTGCTTAGATGGAACACAGTCCCACATTTTGACCGTTAAAATGTAGTAGGGATAATTTAGTTCTAAAATATATAATGTTGGACTAGAGAAAACACCATTTAAAAATAACATAAATGAAATATTTAATAAGAATAAAATGCTATAGGGTGTGACTTTTTAGTAGCAGTAGTACTGTTAGATATGTAGATTATATCTGAAAATAAAAAGACCCCAAACAAAATTTTTGTCTCTATTACTGAAATTCAATAACTGTATTTTTTTTTTTTTACCAGTTAGGCATTCAAAATCCTAAGATATTTATACAGAGTAGTATGTCAAAGGTGGGCTGCATTACCTAGATACACACAGTCACACACACAATTCTTTTTTTTTAATTGCATTTGAATTACCTTCGAATAATTCAACTATGTAATTTTCTCATCAAACAATTTTACCTCTTAGACAAGAGCTTTAGAATATCTGAATTTATCAAGAAAATGAACCGTTTTACGGCTTAGTGAAGTATGATCATAGCAAGTATTATATTTAGCATATCTGTGTGGTACTCAAACTCTGGATATACAATTAAAGATACTGCCCCAAGACATCCCCTTTCCAGAAAAGAAAAATGTACTTCAGAGATAATCCTACATTTAACAAGTGAGAAACTAACATTTAACATATGGTTGAGAGACCCAAGAGATATATTTTTCCCCAAAATATCTTCATTTGCCTTCTATGCTGCCCTGTATCAACCATAATTCACTCGTCACCTGAAAAATATTTACTGTGTATTTAAAATGGAAGTAAATGGAAACAGTGGTGATTGTTAGCCCCAGTAATAAAGGAGATTGGATTTTAATGCCCATGTAGAAAAAGGAGGTAAGACCCTAGCTTCTACGAAGAGCAAGATGGCACTGAGACTCATAGAAATTCAGGAACTGGGAGGAACTACGCCTTCAGTGTAGGAATCTACAAGAAAAAGTTTGCCCACCAGCAAATAGGTTTAAAGAAGAAGCCCCCTCGGCCTGAGTTCTGCATCTCATGAAGGTTTAAGTTCAAATTTTCACAACCTGCACAGGCTAGAAATCCTCAAACTGGGAAATTAACAATAAATATTGGTCCTAGGATGATGATATCCCAGGACTCCTGGCAAAAGCAAAGGCAAAACTACTTTGGAGGAACGCTTCCACTACCCAGGCATCACAGGATTCTCAACGGGGGTCAGGGGGTGGAAACAAGACAAACTCCCACTAAATATTAGTGTACAACCCAAAGTTACAAAACACAATTGGAAACAGTCACCATCAGTGAGAATAAGCAGTAACACAACAGGAAAATTAAAATCCAGTAACCTGAGATAACAGACTAGTGATCAGAAAGAAATTTTAAAGTACATATATTTAAATTAATGAATTCACAAAATTTTTAAAAGCTGTAAGAAATAAATATTATGACAAAACTGCACATTCAGAAAGGAACTAATTAGGGCTTCCCTGGTGGCGCAGTGGTTGAGAGCCTGCCGATGCAGGGGACACGGGTTCGTGCCCCGGTCCGGGAAGATCCCACATGCCGTGGAGCAGCTGGGCCCATGAACCAGGGCCGCTGAGCCTGCGCGTCCGGAGCCTGTGCTCCGCAACGGGAGAAGCCACAACAGTGAGAGGCCCGC
This sequence comes from Orcinus orca, assembly GCF_937001465.1. NCBI lineage: Eukaryota > Metazoa > Chordata > Mammalia > Artiodactyla > Delphinidae > Orcinus > Orcinus orca. Next base: position 20,023,675 of record NC_064580.1, read on the forward strand.
GTACCGCCAAAAAAAAAAAAAGAACTAAATTAGAACTTTCAGAAATACAAAAATAGTTATTGAAATTAATCAAAAAAGGGGTAAGCAGCATTTTTTAAAAAAGGATAAAGAGAGAAAATAGAAAAATAAGACACAAAGCAATATATAAGATATATTTACATATAGAGATATTTATATATATATATATGTATATAATATAGAGAGATATAAAGAAATAGAAAATATTCGAGGTGAAAAGATCCAGAGTGTATAATTAAAAGGTCCAGGACTTCCCGGGTGGTGCAGTGGGTAAGAATCCACCTGCCAATGCAGGGGACACGGGTTCGATCCCTGGTCCGGGAAGATCCCACATGCCACGGAGCAACTAAGCATGTGCGCTACAACTACTTTGCCTGCGCTCTAGAGCCCACGAGCCACAACTACTGAAGCCCGCACACCTAGAGCCCATGCTCTGCAACAAGAGAAGCCACCGCAGTGAGAAGCCTGTGCACCACAAGGAAAAGTAGCCCCCACTCACTGCAGCTAGAGAAAGCCCGCGCACAACAATGAAGACCCAACACGGCCAAAAATTTAAAAAATAAATAAATAAAAAGTCCAACATGTATCCAACAGTAATTCCACAAGGAAAGATTCCAAAGGAGAAGCAAGTTAATTCACTGCCATCCACCCACCCTTCCTCTGCCTACCACCATTGCTGCCTCTCCACTGGGCTCAAGGATTCTCCTCTAAACACTCTGAAGAAGCAATGCTGTAGTTCTATGGGTTGGCACAGGAGCAGTGGAGCTTCCCCCAAGAGATCCTGAGAGAACTGCAGTAATTTTCATCTGTTCCTCATCCTCCAGCAGTGCTATGGTGCTGCCATAATACTTCCATACAAAGGCCACACCTGACCGATCACTGCTGATTTTTGCCTCAGCGGAGGTGGAACAAGCAATAGTCCTCTCCAGGCAATGTGGGGAGAGGCAAGAAGTGAACCCAAAAGCTGTCCCCTGCAAGTATCGGTCCATCACTGCATCTGTTGGCCAAGGTTCCAGCCTACCACCACCCAATCAACAGCCTTCAGACTTGCCAGGGATTGCCCACAGACTTTATGTTAGTCACTCTAACCCATGCTTGCTTCCTTTTCTGTGGTTTGTATAGGTCTGAGTTTGGGGGAGGGAACCTGTGCTCCTTCACTAAGTTTGAAAACTTGAAACTTGCTGTTATTTCATATTATTTTATTTTCTGTTTGTCTCAGTGTATTTAAATGCAGTTGTCACCCTGCTACATATCCCTGTGTATTCCAAAAGTGTTTCTGTAGGTTCTTTTATGTTCTTTCTAGATAGAAAATCACATCAAATGAGAATGGTAATTGTGCTTTTTCAATTACAGTAAGACCCTACATACGAACGAGTTCCACTCTGAGAGCATGTTCGTTAAATCCAATTTGTTCTTAAGTCCAACAAAGTTAGCCTAGGTACCCAACTAACATAATAGGCTGTATACCACTGCTCCTACGCTTCCTTCCAGACATCCTGAGCTTGAAATATACTGTACTACTACTGTACTCTACACAGTACTGCACACTAAAATACACAAAAGCACAACCACTTGTAGAGGATGGACGCATGTGACAATGTATGCCAGATACGTGAACTAACTTACATGATTGGACATGTGAACGCATATTCTCATCTTTGAAAGTTTGCAATTTGAAGGTTCGTACGTAGGGCACTTACCATACAATCTTTATATCTTCTTTTGCCTCAGCTGTCTTGAATAGATGGCCTAGGACTGCCATTACACTGCTGAATGAGAATGGACAGTCTTCTCTGGACAACACATCATAACTAAGCAAGCCCTTGCTATTTTGTACTACCCTTTATTGGGCTAGGAAATTCCCTTTGAGATCTATTGTGCTAAGAACTTTTTTTTTATCAGGAATTGTTGAATTGTATTAAATCTATTTTCTGCATCTACTGAGATGATTGTTTTTTCATCTTTTATGTGCTAATGTGGTGAATTACATTATTAGATGTTTCCAACGTTGAAACAACCTTGCATTCCTAAAATAACCCAACTTAGTCAAGACATATTATGAATATTGTGCATTGTTAGTTTCTTTGCTAATAACTTGTTTACAGTTTTCACATCCATATTCATGAGTGAGGTTGCCCTGTAATTTTCCTTTCTTATACGGTCCTTATTTAGTATGGGTAGCCAGGTTACACCTGCCCCATAAAATGAGTTGAAAACTTTGGAGGAATTTGTGCAAGATTAGATTTATCAGTCCCTGCACTGTTTGGTAGGTCATCTGGGCCTTGTGTTTGCATTAAGAGTTTTTGTATTTAATGATTCACCTTTCTTTAATGGATAAAGGACCATTGATGTGCTTCTGACTCAGTTTTGGTAATATTTTTCTAGCAGTTTGTCCATTTCACATAAATTTTCAAACTTCCTGGCATTTGTAGTTATTTGTAGTCTCCAATTTATTGCTTATTTGTATCCTCTCTTTCTTCATCAGCCTTGCCAGAGGTTTGTAAATTTTGTTATTCTTTTCAAAAATACAATATATGGCTTTTGGCTACTATATTTTTTTTCCTGTTTAATTCTGCTTTTTGTATTTATTTTCTTCCTGCATCATCTGAGCTTAGTCTGTTCTTTTACTAACATCTTAAGTTAGAAGCTAAATCATTCCACTTTTTCTCATTTACTATACATATTTAAGGTTATAAATGTCTCTCTACTACTTTAGCTGCATGACAAAAATTTTGATATATACAGCATTATAATTATGATTTGGTTTTATTTTATATCTCTTATGATTTCTTTTTTGATGCACAAGCAATTTAAAGGTGTTGTTAAATGTAAAAATATAGTTGTTTTGCAACTTAATTGCACTGTGATAGGACAATGTGGTCTATGAGATATCAATTCATTAGTATTTGGTGATACATTTTTAATAGTCTAATATGAGACCAATTCTCATATATTTTCTAAGAAAGCAATATACATTCTTCAGTTTGGAGTATAATTTATTTTTTTGCTTAATTGATAAACTATTAAAAGAATATTATTTGTTGACATAGTGCTTTATATACCAATATTTGAAGCTATGCTCTTAGCAGCACACAAGTAAAAATAAGCTATATTATCTTTCTGAGCTCACCCTTCTATTAATATGTAGTGACTTATTCATATTTAGTAACACTTTTTACCTTAAAATCTATTTTGGCCAATATTCAGAGAGCTGTATCAGTTTTCCTGTGGTTGGTATTTGTATGGTATATGTTTTTCCACCCATTTACTTTCAGGATTCTATACTTTTTTGAGTTAGGTATGATTCTCATAACTTACCTGAACGATTTTTTAAAATTCAATCTTACTCTTTTAACTGAAAAGATTAAAAGATTAGTGTATTTACATAAAGTGTGATACATGTATATAGGCACATTTGGACTTCACTATTTTATATTGTCCTATTTTTCCTGCTTTTCTAATTCCTCCCCACCCCCTTGCCCTTTTTTCTTAAAAATTGATTTTGGTGCTTTTTTTCTTTTACTTTTTGGAAAAACAGAGTTTCTGTCTAACGATTTAGTGGTCATTCTAGATAAAATAGCAAACATACTAAATCTTCCAAAGTTTAATCAATCTCCTTTAAAAATTTTTTTCCAGTTTTACTGAGGTATAATTTGACAAACACTGGACATATTTAAGGTTTACAATGTGATGATTTGATACACATATACACTGTGAAATGATTTCTACAATATCCTTCCTTCTCTTGGACGATGCAAAGATCCTAAAACGCCCCCAAATCTAACCACACTCCTCCAAAATTTTGCTAATATTTTCCAATGTTATCATTCTACTTGGATTTTAACCCCATAAATTAGACATTATTATTATGGTTTTATACCATACTGTTCTATACCCACATATTTGCCATACCTTGTCTTTTACTCTAAGTGAATGGGAAGCCATTGTAGAGTTTTGAAAAGGGGCATAAAGCCCAAAGAGGTATGGTTCTAGGCACCATCATCTCTCACCTGGATTACTGCATCGGTCTTGTAACAGGACTCTCTGCTTCTACCCTTGTCCCCTGTAGTCTATTCTCAATAGAGCACCCAACAAAATCTTTTTAAAATACGTCAGATCATTCACTCTCCTGCTCAAAACTTGCAATGACTTCCCACTTTCACTTAGACTAAGAGAGAAAATGCTTGCAGTACCCTACAAAACCCTATTTGATTTGGGCCCTTCCTACCTCTGTAAGAGAAAGGCCTAATTACCTTATTTGAAATTGTAACCCTTCTTCACCAACATTCCCACTAGTCCTTACCCTGTTCTGATTTTAATTCTTTCTGTAGCACTTATCACCTCCTTATATAGTCTATAATTTACTAATTTATTATTACTTGTTGTCTGTCTCCCCTACTAGAATGCAAACTCCACAAAGACAGGGATCTCTGTTTTGTTCTCTGATATCTCCAGTGCCTAGAGTGCCTGGCATGCAATAGGCATTCAATAAATATGTGTTAAATAAATGAATGTGAATGCTTTCATGGCAATAGACTATGAACAGGAATGATGTGTACAACATCCTGATAATTCCATTAAAATACAAAACGATGTGCCTTGGTTTCTCTTTCCTGTTCTCCCAGGCTGAAACAAGGACCTAGAACTCATGAGACAACTGTATTCGTGCAAATAAGAATAGCACTCCAGAAGATGGCAACACAATATGATGAGTAGAAACTCAACTTGTCTACAAAAGTGCTATGATTTACTTACGGATTCCATGAAGGTCCTTTTCAGGGAGATCAACAGAGTGCTGATTCTTTTCCATTTGCCCCACTAAATTCATTCTCTCTTCTTCTTCACAGTACTTGCTCTCCCAGGATGCTGACCTTTATGGATTATCAACCAGGCCTTCTCGCCCTCTGGCTCCCAGGTAACTTTGGCCAGTGGGAAGCATCAGCAGGAGATCAGAGAACAGAAGAGACAGTTTGGAGTGTTAATTCCCCTGCTTCCTCTCGATGCAGTTCAGTAGTGGCCAAATTCATGTACCTATGACCACAGACCCTGTCAAGGAGGCCCATAGGCATAGTCCCAGTTCTCGCTGGGTTCTAGTAACAACTTCCTTCCCTTTCTCCTTCAGGCCTAGGGGTGGCAATGGTTTCTTGCTGTTACTAACACTGAGTACTTGACCATCCCATGTTCTTTCCTTTAACCCTACCTACCCCTTGGTAAATAGTCACTTCCTTTTTTAAAAAAAAACATACACAAAACCTGTTTGGTTACTCCTTGGGGCAAGTCACCTGTTTCCTGCTGAGATCATGATCAATATAAAGGGAAAGAGCTCCAAACACACCCTTTCCACTCTTAAATTTACCCAACCATGGAGGTTTTCAGACATATGTCCTATTTCTATCCACTACCACCCAAACATTCTTTTGAAAATAACTCTGTAAATGTTTAGTATTTTCTACTATACCAAGGGGCATCTTGTGGAAGAATGGAGGTTGAAGGGATTGGACACTTTTTTAGGAGTCTAGTAGTCATTATCTTTTCCAGTTATCCTTCCCATTTGAAGAGAGATCGTGGCTCTAATTGGAGCATGAAGAGAGTGTTTTCAGGGCCTTTCTTTTTTTCTCTTTCATTTTTTTTATGCCGAGGAGACCAGATTGTAAATCAAGTCTTAGACCTCCTCCACTTCCTTGTAAATAATTTTAACAGTAGTTAATCTAATCTCTTCTCTGCTGAAATACTGCAGGCACCTAAGGCTGTCAGAATGCCACACAAGAGAAAATATTGGTTAAGCCTTCTACTCCCAGCAGTAGGAAAATGTGGCATTTTCTAAGTAGGATCTTAGGATTGTTCTACTTAACAGCTTATGTTATCATCCACATGAAACCTACAATCCCCTAGAATCACAGAATTTTAGACTTAGAAATATAGAGGCAACTGGTTCAGTTTTTATTTTTCCTAACGAAGAATTTTTCTTCTAAGATTACCAGGCCGTCACTGATTAAGCATTTCTAGTGTGTCAGGGAACCTAATATCAGTTTTTAAATATTCTATTAAAAGTGTGTTTATTATTAAAATTTTGTTTCCTTATGCTAAATTAAAATCTTCACAACTAAAACATCTACAAGTTAAAGCCAGTAACACACGTAGAAGGAAAAAGCAATCTTTTCCTCATTCATGTCTTTACTCTTTTCATTTCCAGGACTGAGCACAGTACCTGGCACATAATAGGCTATCAAAGTCATTGGGGAATTTAAATGAGTAAAATATTTAAAGGCACCTATCAAGATCTCCCCAGGTCTTCAGGACAATCATGCCCAATTCTCTTACTCTTCAACTGATGGTTTCTAAACACATTATAATTGATTGCACTCATTTGGACAAATTCAGTTTGTACATGAACATCTAAAAATGCAATAGTCAGGATTAAACAAATAGCTCCAGAAACAGGTTGATAAGACAATGGCCAAATCAGTCTATTCTTTCTTTCCTTTATTTAAGGGAATGTATTTCTATTAATGGAATCTAAGTATGTGTTAGCATGTCTGATAACCCCACTTTTCGCTCACATAGAAGTTGCACTTAATTAAAACAGCCAGATTTTCATCTACTCCTTCACTAACTTACTGTCCAGACTGTTGTACACAATGAGGGTACGGAATGAGTAAGACAAACCAAAGACTTGCTGTTATGAATGTGCATTTTTTTCAAAGTTTGATATTATTATAATGATCCATAATAAGTACTATTTAAAAAATGAAGCAGGGTAAAGAGCTAAAAAGGGATGAGAAAGAGGCCACAATAAATTGAGGTGTCACGGAAGACCTCTTTTAGGAGATGATATTTGAACAAACACCTGACATATATAAAGTAAGAAGCCATGCAAAGATCTGAGAGAGAGCTTCCTAGGCAGAAGTATTACGTACGTTATGTCAAACAACTGAATATTTGAGAAACAAGAGGCCACTGTGGCCAGTAAAGAGAGAATACGGGGAAGGATGGTAGGAGATGAGTGGTAGGAAATGAGTGACCAGATTTATAGGGTTTTATATACCAGGGTAAAGAATTTGGACTTTATCCCAGGTATTATGGAAAGACACTGTAGGGTTGTGGGGCAGAATGATATGATATGATTTACATTTCAGAGGAAAAAAAAATTTCTCTGGCTCCTCTATGGCGAGGAGACAAGAGTGGGAACAGAACAACTGAATAGAAGTCTTCCATAACAGACCAGTGAGAAAGGATGAGCATTAGGATTAGAGTGTTAACCCAAGTACCTAGGTTTTGTACTAATCTCTATCAGATTTTTTAATTTTAGAATGCTTTTAAAGTTGCAAAGATAGTACAGAGAGATCTCATATGCCCTAGACCCAGTTTCCCCTATTAACATCTTACACTAGGTATGGTACTTCTGTCACAACAAATGAAAGATAATGATACGTGAACATTAATTTGGGTCTATACATTATTCAAATTTCTTTACTTTTTCCCTAAGGCCCTTTTTATCTGTTCCAGGATCCTATCCAGAAGACCATAATATATTTAGCCATCACAGCCCCTTAGGGTCCCCTAGACTGTGACAGTTTCTCAGAATCTTCCAATTTTTGATCATTTTGATAGCTTTGAGGAGTACTATTCAGGTCTTTTGTAGGATTCCATCAATTGGGAATCTGATGTCTTACTCATGATTCAACTTGAGTAATGGGTTTTTGGGAGAAGACTACATAGGTAAAGTGCTATCCTCAACCTAGCATATCAAGAATACATATTTTCAATATGACTTCTCGCTGGAGATGTGAACCTTGATTACCTGGCTGAGGTAGTGTTAGTCAGCCTTCTCCACCATAAAGTTACTCTTTTCCCCACTTCCCACACAGTCCTCTTTGGAAGGAAGTCACAATGAGCAACCCACACTTAAGGGGTGGAGATTTCAACTCGACCTCCTTGACAGGGGAGTATCTAAATAAAAATTTGGAATTCTTCTGCACAAGATATTTGTCTCTTCCCCTTCATTTATTTATTCATTCAATCATTTATTTATATCCGTTTGGACTCATGGATATTTATTTTATACTTGGATTATAATCCAATATTGTTATTTATTTTGTTGCTCACATTGTTTCAGCTTTGGTCACTATGAGCTCTAAAAATTGGCCCCTGTGTCAGTTTGCCATACCCCTGTTGTTGTTGCTTTCATTTGTTTGCTTTTTGGTTGCTTTTGTTTGTTTGTTTGTTTTTCAGTAGTGCCTTACTTAAAGGCACTACTCTAGTGCCTGACACTGTAAGATACTCCAAGGCTCACCTTGAATATTCCCTGCCCAGTCCTAACATCAACCACTTCTTCAAGAAGCCATCGCTCATTTTATTGGAAAATGATAACTTGAAACCAAGAGCTTGGCACTGGATTTGCTCATTTCCAGCAGGGTGTTATAGCTTCTAGGCTCGCTTAGCTAACATAAAAAGGAAATATTATGTGTACATAGTAACCTGTGTATGTACATATATCTATAGATATTTCAAAAGCATCGATCTATATTAAGCTAAATGTGAGTTCATACAGATGTCTCCAAATCTAATCCATTACCACATAGTTCATTCTAGCTTTCAACACTTGCTTGTCTGTAACCTTTGCACATTTGTAAAAAATTCAGTTGATTATATCTCTCATATTTTATCTTGTTAATTTTGACCCATCATTTCATCTCGTCAAAATAGTTTTATGTCTTCATTTTGTCAGGTAGTATATCTTTTATCCCAGGATCAACAATAATTTAATAAGTATATTCTCCAACAAACACTTAACAAGCATGTTGAACAGTTCAGTACTGTGGACAGAGCCGTGAAGCATTCCACTAGAAACTTCCTCCAGGTAGATAATGATTCGAGAATTAAAGCTTTCATTTGGCTTTTCTGCTGTTTTCCATAATTCTTCAAAATCAACAGTGATGATATACATGCATACGCAGATTATGACTGTTTCTCAGAGGTAGTTCATCTGGACAAAGTGGAATTCATTTGAAATCAAGAAATACTCTGCAACTATCTTCTCTTATATCTCAGATTTCAGTTTGCCCTAAGTGGAGCTTTTGTTACCCTTTCCAACTCACAATGGTATGGAACTCTCTTTTCTCCACATCACAGGTTATCATTATATCACCCTTCTTAAGTCCTTCTTTGTTCATGTGGCACAGAAGATAACTAAACACATTTCGTAAACAAATAAATCAATGGAACAGAATACAGAGAGCCTGGAAATAGACCCACATAAATATAGTCAACTGATCTTTGACGTAGGAGCAGAGGCAATACAAAGGAGCAAAGACAGTCTCCTCAATAAATGGTGCTGGAAAAACTGAACATCCACGTGCAAAAAAAAAAAAGATCTAGGGCTTCCCTGGTGGCACAGTGGTTGAGAGTCCGCCTGCCGATGCAGGGGACACAGGTTCGTGCTCCGGTCCGGGAGGATCCCACATGCCGCGGAGCGGCTGGGCCCGTGAGTCATGGCCACTGAGCCTGTGCTCCGCAGCGGGAGAGGCCACAGCAGTGAGAGGCCCGCGTACCGCCAAAAAAAAAAAAAAAAAAAAATCTAGACCACAGACCTTACACCCTTCACAAAAATTAACTCAAAATGGATCAGAGAACTAAACGTAAAATGCAAAGCTATAAAACCTCTAGAAAGTAACACAAAAGAAAACCTAGATGACATTGGGTACTGGTATGACATTTTAGATACAACACCAAAGGCACAAACCATGAAAGAAGTACTTGATAAGCATGGACTTCATTAAAATTAAAAACTTCTGCTCTGTGAAAGATGATGTTGAAAGAAGATGACAAGCCACAGACTGGGAGAAAGTATTTGCAAAAGACATAGCTGATGAAGAACTGTTACACAAAATATAGAAAGAACTCTTAAAACTCAGCACTAAGAAAGCAACCCGATCAAAAAATGGACCATGGGGCTTCCCTGGTGGCACAGTGGTTGAGAGTCCGCCTGCCGATGCAGGGGACACGGGTTCGTGCCCCGGTCCGGGAAGATCCCGCATGCCGCGGAGCGGCTACGCCCCTGAGCCATGGCCGCTGAGCCTGCGCGTCCGGAGCCTGTGCTCCGCAACGGGAGAGGCCACAACAGTGAGAGGCCCGCGTACCACACACACACACACACAAAAATGGACCAAAGACCATAACAGACATCTCACTAAAGAAGATATACAGGTGGAAAGTAAACACATGAAAAGATGCTCCACATCGTATGTCATCAGGGAAAGCAAATTAAAACAACACCAAGATACCACTGCACACCTATTAAAGTGGCCAAAATCTGGAACACTGACAACACCAAACGCTGACGAGGATGTGGAGCAACAGGAACTCTCATATATTGTTGGTGAAAATGCAAAATAATACAGCCACTGTGGAAGACAGTTCTTACAAAACTAAACATACTCTTAACATATAATCCAGCAATAATGCTCTTTGGTACTTACCCAGAAGAGTTGAAAACTTAATGTCCACACAAAAACCTGCACCCAGATGTTTACAGCAGCTTTATTCATAACTGACAAACTTGGAAGCAACCAAGATGTCTTTCAGTAGATGAACAAATAAACTGTGGTACATCCAGACAATGGAATATTATTCAGTGCTGAAAAGAAATGAGCTATCAAGTCATGAAAAGACATGGAAGAAACTTAAATGCATATTACTAAGTTAAAGGAGCCAATATGAGAAGGCTATATGCTGTATGATTCTAACTATATGACATTCTAAAAAAGGCAAAACTGTGAAGACTATAAAAAGATCAATGGTTCCCAGGGGTGGTGGGAAGAGATGAATAGGCAAAACACAGAAGGTTTTCAGGGCAGTGAAAATACTCTCTGTGATATTAAAATGATGGATACATGTCATTATACATTTGTCCAAACCCACTGAAGGTACACCACCAAGAGTGAACTGTTAGGTAAACTATGGACTCAGGGTGATTATGATGTGTCAATGTAGGTTCATCCTTGGTTAGAAAAAGAAAAAAAAGGTATCATTCTGGTGAGTGGTGAGTTGATAATAGTAGAATATGTGCATATGTGGGGACAGAGGGTATATTGGAAGTCTCTATACCTTACTCTCAATTTTTTGTAAACTTAAAACTGCTCTAAAAAATAAAGTCTTTTAAAAAATCATTTTGGTACTTGTATTTCTGGGTTTAATCTTCACTGACTCTATCCCTTTGGGATTGTAACACTCATAAACTTGTCCTTGGTGACATATCCTTTCTTTTACCTTTTAGAAAATATCTTTTTAAGTCTGAGCTCATCCGTCTAAAGAAGAACACATGATAATTAAATGCACTGCATGATTCTGGACTGGATCTTTTTGCTATAAAAATATTGGGACAATTGGTGAAACTTGAATGGGGTCTGAGCATTAGATGGTAGTAATGTGTCAGTGTTAACATCATCATTTTGATGGCTGTATAGTAGATATGTAGAAGAAGGTTTAATACGTATTTCTTTACGAAATACATATTAAAGTGTTCTTTGTACTGAACTTGCAACTTTTCTGAAAGTTTGAGACTGTTTTATGATTAAAAAATGTACTGATGAACACAAGTTTTTAACGTGTACTCAAACAAAATTTGAGGGTATCCGCATTAGCTTCTTAAAATATCCCTTCACCCTTTTCTTCCCTAAAGGAAACATAATCATCAAATTGGAAATTCATTTTTAAGAGTTTCCCAATGGCTTTGATCCATATTCCCCTTTTAAGTTATATGTTATTTCCTTGCTTTTTGGAAATAATCTTTCCTTGTCTAACCATGCTGTTGCATTTTCAGATCCCATGTTCAATCTTGTGGCCTCAAATGCCCCATTCCCTACGTATCAGCAACTATCTCTTGACCACTAGTTAAACAAAAGTCCAGCATGGCAGCTCCCCTATGTCTTCCCTAGGTACTGGGAAAGGAAATTATCAGGAGACGTAGGAAAATGTTTTTGGATATTCTGTGCTTTTTATTTCTCCTTTTATCCTCACTCTTCACTGTTTTCCTCCTTCCTGACTGGGGCTTTCCATATACACATGTGCCTTCTTAATTTACAAGAACCTAGTCACTGTATCATCAAAATTCCTACAGATCACATGATTGAGGAAGTCGAAATTCAGAGGTTTACTTGAGTCGAAGAAGGTGTGATGGGCTAGCCTGCTTAAGCCTCCATGATCTTCCAATCAAAGGGCTTAGGATAGTTTTGAGCAAGAGATTTTCTGACATTTCTTGCTCACTCTGAGTAATTATTCTCAGGATGGAAAATGGTTAGTGTCACAGTGTGTCCTATTCTTTCTTGGCTCCCGTTTCTGAAGAAATAGCTACTTCTTTTCATACCTTAGGAAGAAGAAATGAAGCCATGACTAGTCTTCGATATTCTCTGCCTCCCGCTCTCTCTGTCTATATATATACATATATTTTTTCTCTATGTATACCATTTCTTGCTATTTATATTTTCCTGATAATTCAGGAACCTAAGTGGAGACCCTGTAATCAGTTAATCTAAGAATTTATTTTCTGCCGTGTTTTGTGGAAAAAAAAACAAACTGCAACTCCATGTAGTTTCTACTTTGGCTTTACTTTATGTCATAGAAGAATCATTTTGATGTGTGTACTGAGAAGGCAAATAAGTTCCAAACACTGAAAGCAAAATTGCACAAAAAGGCTCTGACATCAAGCATTACACAAAGATCCAGGTTTCATAAAACTTTCTGTTGAGCACGGGAATTACATGGTCGTTATTCTAGAAAGTGAAATTCCATTATACCAGGTCTACATGTAATGAGTGTTCCACAATAATAATGTGAGGTATTAATCAAATTGGAAAGCCCAGGCCAATGGCCTGTAAAGCAATTTCCCCCACATTTAACATCGTCCAACTTTAAAATGCATTTGTATTTACTTTAGGGCCTTAAAAAAAAAAAACAACCTATTGGTGGTTTCTTTTTTCCCTAAGGTATGCTGTGTTGATATTTTTTTCATATATATAATGCACAGAACTAAGCAACCACGTTTACAAGACAGTAAAGAGGAACAAATTAATAATAGTCGACTTAAAAAAAAAAACTTAACCACAATATGTTAAAGTTTAAAAGGGTCTCAGAGGGCAATGAGATAATCCAAAGATAGTGAGGCAATAAGCTAGAAGCAACCACTGTATAAAAGAGGCACTGACTGAACATTAACTAACAGAGGACTACCCTTTTGATGCAAGCTGGGGAGAATTGCCTCTCAGGCACTCTGTTATGAGATAGGGAAGTGCTATCAGAGCTTTCAACCGATCTGTAGTTCCTGGAAGCCTGACTTTCAAAATAGTTCTGATTGCCTCTCATACTACTTACCAGCAAGTGACAACCTTTAACCCTTGCCATGCCATCACACAGTTTTTGAGTATGAGGGAGCGATCTAGCTGAGACAGAATTCCAGATCTAAATTCAGGTTCTCTTTGCAAAGGCTGAAGTGCTTATGATTTACCCTGGGCTTGAGTTGGAAAAATGTGCCCCTATGTCTAAAAGAAACTGCTAGTTGACCATCCATTTCTCCTTCCTAGATATCCACCTAGACTATCTTTCCTAGCTGTCCTTACAGGTGGGTACAGCCTTTGATTAATTTTTCTCCAGTAACATGTGAGCAGAAGAGACATATGCCATTTCCAAGCTTGGCCCATAAAAGCCATCCCACACATAATACTTCATGTCCTGTCCCCTTTCCTGGGTGGCCCTGGAAACTAAGAACAGAAAACGATGGAAACACAAGACGGAAGGAGTCCACGTATCCAAATCATCACAGAGTTAAACTGCCTAATGAGCAGCACTCTGAATGAGAAATACACTTTTTTGGTGTTAAGGGGCTGAGAGTTGGAGGTTTCTTTTCCAGCAGCTGGCATTACCTTAACTAATACACTACAGTTGTCATCATTATTTGCAGGGGATCAAAGGCAGAGGCATCTCTCACTAGAGGGTTGTCAAGAGTCACAACCCTCCCAAGAGTGAAACTGCCAGAGACTTGCATCATTAGGCAACGCCAGAGCAAGAGAAAGCTTTTCTTGTGCTGGCATCCAAGGAGTAAACAGAATTCTGCAGCAAGGAAGGAGATACAGTATAGGTCACCTGTCCTCTTCCACATCAGACACACCAGCAGGTCTATGCTCTCAGGAGAGCATAAATGCTGTACTACCTTCCTGTACTGAATGTGTACAACTAAGATAACAGATTTACTGGCACACACACACACACACACACACACACACACTGTCTTTCCAATCTTTTCATTACTTCCTTTCACATGGTATCAAACTTTCATTCACTCACTCTACAAAATATTCATTAAGTAATTAGGAAATGGAAAACATTTCATCAGAAGTGACATGCAAACCACTGCCTCCAGCTGTTGAATCAATTTACTGAGAAAAGATGAGAGCTACAAAATTCTTGGGAGTGAACCCTAGGCAAAAACTAAATTTTATAAAGCAGACCGAAATTTTTATATTCTGACTAAATGACAGACTATGTCAAATAATATTTCTATGTTTTTGAATGAGAAAATATACTGACTATATTCACAACCCATACATACAATATGGAAAGAGAGTTCTTCATTTCTGGTAGAAATGGGTATCTGGTCCCAACATGACTTGAGCAATCAATAAATATTAGTATTTGTCAGGTAAGTATTCAGTGTAGGAAACACCAACGCAAATCTAGGGAAGTTCCCACCCTATCTCACCAGAGCAACAAAATACCACTTAGCATGAGCTTCAGGAATCCAGGAAGCTTCAAGAAAGGATAGAATCCAACTGGACTTTGAATTACGGGTCTACAAAGACAGAGCAAATTGAGAACAATATTTCAAGATGACAATGAAATTCCATGATACCAAATTGGTGGAAGAATCAGGAGAGTAGATCTCTATAGAAAATAGGGTGGTTCTTGGTTTGTACAAGGGGATCCTGTTAGAGCCAGTCCATATTTCCTCTTGTTCATATTTCTGTTCATCCCCAGCATTTAGCTAGAAAGAGCATAGGCCCAGTAAATGCTATTGGAAGGGACAGAGATGGATGGATGACAAATATTTGCAGCCAGCCATAGGCATTCCCTGCCCCCCACCCCAATCAGAGCAGTACAAGGCACCAAGTAAACCCAAAAATACCCTTCAGCATGGTCCAGCCCTGGCACTAAAATGGCTACACTGTTAGCACATTCTTAAATTCGAAAAGGACCTATTCCATTATCTAGCCAAACATATGTGTCTTTTCACCTGTACTAAGAATTCCCAGGTTCTTTCTATGAGAGGTTTATATATATATATATATATATATACACACCTTAGAAGCAAATCAGCATTGTTGCTTCTGAGAACTATGCACCCAATGTGGGTAAATAATTCATCTTAGTATAAATTATCTGCAGATAGATAATAGGCCCAGTTCAATAAATAGGCTTCTTTTAAAAATTATACTATTTTATTAATCAGTGCGTTTGTTATGAGAATTTGTCAGAGTTGCCCCAGCCAAATTATCTTTGACACATGGTATTTCAGACATGGAAATGATCTCCAGGAAAAATTCTGGAGAATCCATTAGGGCTTTAAAGTAGTTATCATGGTACCAAAACTCAAAAAATGGTAAATTCTGCCATTTGCCTCATATCCAAAAACACAGTTTGGAGACACTTTAAACAGGATTTTTAGCCCTAGCTACCTTGGGAAGAAAAAAATGCCCAACTTTAACGATTTAATCAAAGTGATTTTCAGACTTCTTCCAAATATGAAGCAAAGGAAAATACAGACTTAAGTTTTGTCATTGGAACATAGCATTTTGCAACGTGTTTAAAGTTTTGAGATTTGTTTCTATATTAGAGTTTCTAAATTGAATAGCTGGCCTCCAGAGAAATACAGAAAAATTTAAGTATGGTCTTTTTCCAGATTAAGAAAAAAATTCAAATAGCTTCATGGATATATTAAAAGAAAAAGCCTTGCTTCCCTAGAGCTATATGGTAAAAATGCATTTTTATGAACTCAATTGACTTAGAAGAAAAGTCTTATGAACATTATATTTCATTTCTACAATTTCAGTTACTTCTCATGTTATACATATAAATTACTTTTACTAGGTTTAACAGATGTTTATATAATTTTTGATTATTTTTTAGTTTGAATGATTAGTAAACACGTTTCTGTGGATCAACATTATCTATATGTTTGTCATTTTAATGTTTGTGTACCATTCTCTGTATTAATGGACCACAGATTTTGTCATTCCCAAACCAGTGGGTGTTTTTATCCAACTAGTACCTAATTTAATTCTTTCTTAATTTGAGGTTTTTCATCTGTGTATGTTCCCCAAGGTATATATACCAAGTCAAAGTGTCATGACTCTTGTAACATTGCCAGGCTGTTCCCCACGAGGTAAAAATCAATGTAAAGTGCAGGTGGCAATGCCCACTGTATTTAATCAAATCTAAGATACCATCAGTTGTAAGGCACACAATTGTTTTCTATACCAGTTAGAAAGTAAAAAAACAAACAAACAAAAAAGCTGCCAATTCAATGTTGACTAGTGTTACAATGCCATTTTTCATATGAGATATCCTGATCCCAAGAAATTAAAGTGTTAAGAAATGTGCATCTAACCATCATTTAAATGCAGAATTTTTTCAATGCTCCACTAATACTGGTTATATCAACATTTCTCTTCTGATAATTTAAATTTAATGTGTATATGATGCTCCTGAAATGTTTAAATTTGCATTCTAACTACTACTAAAGCTGAGCATTTTTTTTCATGGGACAATTTCCGTATATGCAACTTGGGTTTTCATACCCATTTATTAGCAGGGGGAGACTTTTATAAATGTTTGTATATACATTAGAGAATTGAGAGCATTTAGAAGATATGCTGGACACAAACTAAGCTTCTCCCACCCTGTGCTGCTTCTTTCCCTTTTGTGCTTGCTGTATTACATTTTCAAGAGTGAAAGCTATTTAATTTTATACATTTAACCTGTTCTGTAACCAAAATATCCATTTTGTCAATAATAAGAAATGCATCTCATCTCTGAATAGCATAAAAACATGATATGGCATTTTCTACCTTTATATATGTTATTTTATATTAACCCTTCATTCCAAATCAAAAATATTGTACTGTATAGTTTGAGATTTGGCTTGTGTTTTCATTAATGAGTCGCCATATTGCCTTGCAGTTTTCCCAACCAGGTATGTTAAATTTGTGTTCCTTTCCCCATAACTCAGTTGCCTCTAGCTTTTCACATATATATTTCTTATTAATTTTTATTGGAGCATAGTTGCTCCACAATGTTGCGTTAGTTTCTGCTGTACAGCAGAGTGAATCAGCTATACGTAGACGTATATCCCCTCCTTTTTGGATTTCCTGCCTATTTAGGTCACCACAGAGCACTGAGAAGAGTTCCCTGTGCTATACAGTACGTTCTCATTAGTTATCTATCTTATACATAGTAGTGTATATATGTCAGTCCCAGTCCCCCAATTCATCCCACCCCGCCTTTCCCCCTTGGTATCCATAAGTTTGTTCTCTACATCTGTGACTCTATTTCTGCTTTGCAAACAAGTTCATCTACACCATTTTTCTAGGTTCCACATATAAGCGATATCATATGATATTTGTTTTTCCCTTTCTGACTTACTTCATTCTGTATGACAGTCTCTAGGTCCATCCATGTCTCTGGAAATGGCACTATCACATATATATTTCTTATAAGTTATAGAGGTATAGGAATTATATGGTTTACATGTGGTTTACTATGCATATCATAATCTCATACTGTATCAATAGCTCTTTGTGATAAGGCAGAAATCCCCCATTTTGCAAATGAAAAAACTTAAATAATTCAGAAATACTAAATAAAATGCCCAAAGTTACACCATCAGTGCACCTTAGAGCCATGACAAGAACCATGGTTCTTGTCCTGATTCAGAATCTTTCCATTCCCTACCCTGACAAATATAGTGATTTGAGTATTTTTCAGGAAGCTCTATTCCACTCTGTCATTCAATGATTCTATAGCTAACTCGGTACCAGTCAGTTCTCATATCTGTCTATTTAGAATACATTTTGAGGTTTGAACAAATTTGTTATACCTGATGGGGACCACCCACCATCATTACGTTTTTGAAAATATTTATTAGTATTATTAGCGATATAGCCTTCCAGATGAAAATCACTACTATTTCTTTCAAAAAGTATTAATTATCCTACAAAGGTATTAGATTATATTAAATCTATAAAATAGCTTAGAAAAACTGCTATCTCCATTCTAGTTAAGATATGTCATCTTCTCTGTACATCTTTCTTCATTCTCCTGTAATTTTCATTATATTCTGTAATAAATTCCATGTGCCCTGAATTATATTAATACAAAATTATTTTAAAGTTATTGTGACTAGATTCTGTATTCATTGCATCTTCAGGCTGTCTTTCATTAATGTATCAGTGTGAAACGAGTATCTGTGAATTCATTTTATAGCCTGCAACTTTCCTACACCAGCTTACTCCCTCATAATTTCTCTGGTTAATACCCTAAGACAGTCTTAGCAGATAACTGGTTCCTTTTAAAAAACAGGATAAATCTGTTACCCCTTTATAGATGTAACTTTATGGGGTTTTTTGCTTTTGGGGTGTTTCTTTGGCTGCACTGCATGGCTTGCAGGATCTCAGTTCCCTGACCAGGAATTGAACCCAGGCCACAGCATGAAAGCCCGGAATCCTAACCACCAGGCCACCAGGGAATTCCCTATAACTACCAGCATTTCTAATACTACGTCTAATGAGGGTTGTTTCAAAGAGCAATCTCAAAGTTTTCTCTTTTTAAGCAATAATTCCATTGTTTTCTATGTTCTTTAGTTTTAAATAAAATCTGTTGATATTTGATTTTTAGTTTAAATTAATAATATTTTCTCATATGACTTCTTGGCATCTACTGAAATAATGTGATTTTTTTACCTCTTAATGCATCATAAACTATAAAGATAAACCATAAAGCATGCCTGGGTTCATTCATGTATTCATTCAACAAACTTTTGTTGAGATCCGTCGTTGGCACTGTAGAGATACACTGGTGAGCAAAGCAGATGAAGTCCTTGCTCTCATTAAGCTTCATTTTCACTAGGATGGTAACTACTAAGTTCAAATGGAAAATAATTCTAATTCTAAAATTATTCTATAACATATTCTGTATGCTAAAACTGTACTGAAGAATTCTGGATCCATGGTAGGGAAGAGAAGAATTAACGACAGGTCCATAACTTGATTCCTTCCTCCTTAGGGGACATCTAAAGCCATTTTGATCTCAACCAAACTTCTTTATAAATATACAAATGCAATTTACTATCTAGAAGACAAGTACTGGAAGAGTTTAGTTTATCTAAGGAGTCCTTTTCCCAGGGTGTGGATTCTGTATTATAAACAACTCTGCAGTTTATGGATAAATAAGCTGATTGGAGAATGGAAATCAGTTACCTAGGCACTTTGGCTACATGGGTAGCAAGGCCTAAAAATGAGAGACCCCCAATCTCAGTGGATTTCCTGGACTAACTCTTACTACTCACAGTTATTCCTCATTATCCCCACCACAAGCATTCTGACATGGAAAAGGGATTAGGAAGCCGCAGCTCATGGATTTGGGCATCCTAGATATCAATGTGGTATTTGCTGAGGCTCTTTTCACATATCCTTTGCTAATCGTTGGCAAATCATACTTCTGGGTAAGATTTCTGTCTCGCGTGAATCTGACTAACAATTTAGCCCTGAATTTAGTACGAAGTAAAATGTGTCATTCTGGGTTTTTCCCATCCCCTTTCTGCAGATATAGCCCCATCTTGTTCCTAACCAAGACGACGGTAACCAATGCAGTTCAACAGACATATCAAGTGTCTGGGCGTGTGACAGGCGCTGACTTGGCATTGAAAACACAAAGGCAAATCAATTCTATTTCTGGCCTTTATTCAGTTATAGTCCATTGAGTCAGGAGACTCAGGCCCTTGAAACCTGGAGAATGAAATCTGTCTTGCTGACATGAGTCCGGTATGAGGTGTGCCTAAGATGTATGCTCGTGGTCCAGACACTCAGTAAACTGCAGCTTTCTTTGAAACTCATTCCTACCATCACCACCGTCTCCACCATTCATGTAACAGAGATGATTTATGTCTCTGGACTCTCTTCCTTAATGAAACAGGAGTATTATCCAGGACTGGATATCTTCTACAGGCCTTGCAGAAGCTGTCAGTAGCCCCAGAGCCTACCTTGGGGATCCCCTACCACGAGTTCCTATACAAACTGCTTCCTGTGTCTCTGCCTGCAGGCATCCTCTGGCTATAGGGGTCTGTTGCGCCTGCCCCCAGGGCAGCCCAGAAGTGAACCATTACAAGATATACCTCAACCAATGAGGGATGAGAGTAGCTGGATAAATACCCCAGCTTCCTCACCCCTTGGTAGGGCCATCAATTCTGAAGCACGCTCCCCCTGTTCTCTCAGAGCACCCCATCCCACCAGAGTCTGAGTCCAATTGACCACTGGCTTTCCATTTTACTGAATTTCTTCCTTTCCCTCATTTCCTCAGTCTCTCACCTCACCATACTTCCTGGGATCAACTCCCAAATAAACTACGTGCACATGTAGCCTCATCTCAGGGTCTGTTTTGGAAGAATCCAAACTAAGGTAATAGGAATTTTTTGCAATTTTCTTAGCTGTGATAACCATCTCTCTCCAGGGTTAGACCCCATCCCAGGCCCCTTAGCCAACAGTCAAACATCTGCTAATCAGGACAAACAGACCGGCTATAATGTCCCCCGTTCTCCTCAATAGATTAATTTGGGCATTTAGATCAGACTCTTATACCACAGCTTCTTTAGGTAACATACATTAGACTAATGATCAACAGATGTCAAGACCATTTCTAAAGCCAGATGCATTAGCCCCAGTACCCCTCTGCAAGGTTCCTCCACAACTCACTTCAACAAGCAGCAGACCTGTATTTTTAGCATTTTTAGCAGTACATTATTTATATCTGTCGATTCTTTGTCTCCTTTATTTACATGATAATTTTGAGGGTGCAGACCATTTTGTATTTAGTGCCTGACACAAAGTGGCATTCAAAAAAGTTTATGTATAAATTAACGAATAAATAGCCAATATCTCACTAGACATGGCCAAACAGACGGTCCATTTGTCTTTTCAAGCTCAGCATATTAAAAACTGAATTCATAAGTATTTGCAAATGAAGCAACTGACAAAGGATTAATCTCCAAAATATACAAGCAGCTCATGCAGCTCAATATCAAAAAAGACAAACAACCCAATCTAAAAATGGGCAGAAGACCTAAACAGACATTTCTCCAAAGAAGATATACAGATTGCCAACAAACACATGAAAGAATGCTCAACATCATTAATTATTAGAGAAATGCAAATCAAAACTACAATGAGCTATCACCTCACACCACTCAGAATGGCCATCAAAAAATCTTCAAACAACAAAGGCTGCAGAGAGCGTGGAGAAAAGTGAACCGTCTCACACTGTTAGTGGGAATGTAAATTGATACAGCCACTATGGAGAACAGTATGGAGGTTCCTTAAAAAACTACAAACAGAACTACCATATGACCCAGCAATCCCACTACTGGGCATATACCCTGAGAAAACCATAATTCAAAAAGAATCATGGAGCACAATGTTCATTGCAGCTCTATTTACAATAGCCAGGACATGGAAGCAACCTAAGTGTCCATCGACAGATGAATGGATAAAGAAGATGTGGCACATATATACAATGGAGTATTACTCAGCCATAAAAGGAAATGAAATTGAGTTATTTGTAGTGAGGTGGATGGACCTAGAGTCTGCCATACAGAGTGACTAAGTCAGAAAGAGAAAAACAAATACTGTATGCTGACACATATATATGGAATCTAAAAAAATAAATGGTTCTGAAGAACCTAGGGGCAGGACAGGAATAAAGATGCAAATGTAGAGAATGGACTTGAGGACACAGGGAGGGGGAAGGGTAAGCTGGGACGAAGTGAGAGTAGCATTGACATATATACACTACCAAATGTAAAATAGATAGCTAGTGGGAATCAGCCACATAGCACAGGGAGATCAGCTCACTGCTTTGTGACCACCTAGAGGGGTGGGATAGGGAGGGTGGGAGGGAGGGAGACGCAAGAGGGAGGGGATATGGGGATATATGTATACATATTGCTGATTCACTTTGTTATACAGCAGAAACTAACACAACATTGTAAAGCAATTAACCTCCAATAAAGATGTTAAAAAATAAAAAATAAAGATATTAAGTCTAATAAAACCTTTATCTTTGATTATCTCAATTTTAATAAAAGTAGAAAACAAAAACAAACAAAAAAATTCATCATCTCTCACCCCCCCCAACTTTCTGCCCTTTGTTTTACTTCATACCTCAGGTATTATCATTGTTTTTTAATCTTATTGATGTATGTTGAAAGTATCTATAATATGGAAATTATTCCTTAAAGATTTGGTAGAACTTGTATGCAAACTATATGGATCTGGTGGCTGTTTTAGGGGTAGATCTTTGACAAATTCTTCAATTATTTTCTATGGCATTATACTACTATTACACTATTTTTATGTTTTTATTTGTGATTTTATTAACTTATGTTTTTAATTAATTGAGCCAACGATGTATATATATTTTGCTAATTTTGCTCATAAAGTATCTACTGGTTATCAATCCTTTCATAGTTTTTTCTTTTATTTATTTCAGTGTAAATTTAACCTTTTTTAATTCATTTTTATTTTTATGTGTTATAGCCTAAATTTGGGGGTTTTAAAAAATTAATATGCATATTCAAAGAGAAAGGAATAACTCTACTTAATGTTTTGACTGAAACACATTAATTTTGATGTTACATTTTCATTTTTTATTTCTAGTACTATACTAGACTTCCTTCCTGCTCAAAGAATTATTTATAGAATATTCTATTTCTATATGGGTGCCCTATTTTACAACTTAAAATTTTTTTTACTTATCACCTTAAAATGTGGTAGATGAGCTCAGCATCTTTGTGTCCACACATGTAATTTTCTTCCATAAGAAAAGTTATGTAGACTTTAAAAAATACATTTTCTATTCAGTAACAGTTTTCTTCTTTTTCTTTTTTTGCATTGTTGAATAACGTAATTTCTAGCTTGAGTCTTTATTTTCTAAGTTTGTTCTATTCTGATGTAAACATAGAAACCAATTGTGGGTGAGGCTTCCCGAGGTCCAGGGTTAGACAGAAGGAGTAATACCACACTGAGGTGAATCTGTGGGTATACTGTCAAGTGACAGTACAGTGGCTAAAAAATATAGAAGTCAAAGAGGAAAGTGAAATGTGAGCAGGGTGGAACTCGGATGACAATCAGAATTCCCTGCATACAGAAGCCAAGATTTTTGTTTTGATTTTTAGATGTTTGTGGTACGATAACTGTTATACATGAACTGAATATTTAGGTTTGGATTGCTTAATTTATCTTTTATTGTGGTAATCAATTTGCTTGTAAAATTTACCTTCTCTAATACCAAACTAACAACTCCTAGTCTCATATTCTGCATTAATAGAATAGACCTCAGATGATCCAATTATTTGTCTGTAAATGCATATTAGTTTTGTATGCCTTGTTTCGATTCAATCTTAATATAGCTGTTGACCTTTCTTGTTCACATTTAATGTTATGATTGATTTTTATTATTCTCTAGCATTTTTTATGTTTTTATTGACTTGCTCTTTGAATTAACCTGTTTCTGTACCTGACTTCAAAATCCTTAGACTGAGTCAGAAGATAATTTGATCCAGTTTTCTAACATCATTATATCCACAAACATTTGTCTGAAGCTTTACATTTCATAAAATATTTTATGAAGCATTACTGTTATTGTATGCATGTTAATTCAATTACTTCCAATATTCCCCAACAGAAATACCAATTGCCATTCCCAACACTCGCCCTGTCTTAATTTTGTATCTGAGTAACCAGGAAATATCATTAATTGCGGGTGGGCCTCATCCAATCAACTGAAGATCTGAGTAGAACAAAAAGCTGAGTAAGAGGAAACTCCTCCTGCCTGACTGCTCAGAGACAGAACACCGATTCTCTCCTGCCTTTGGACTTAAACTGAAACATCTCTTCCCAGATCTCAAGTCTGCCAGCATTTGGACTGAACAACATCAACTCTTGCCAACTGCACATCTTGGGATTTGTCAGCTTCCATAATCGTGTAATCCAATTCCTTCCTTATAATCAATCTGTCTATATTTTTTCATTCTCTGATGAATACAACAGTCACAAAGTGAAAATTACTTTTTCTCAGACAATCCTGAGTTAATTGGGTTATTGTTGAGAATGATATCTGCCATATTGTTTAAACATCAGAAGAAGCTCAACTGCTGTCCATTCTGTTAGCAATAACAACAAAGCTTCTTCCTAGATCTTAACTGAGTATTTCCTGCTGTTTTTCCCTCAGAAAAGAAGGCCTCTGTTCTGTGGGAGATTCTGTTATATTCCTAATAACGATTAATAAATCCTCCCCAAGTGCTGTCTCCTTTATTCTGAAGAATTTCACTTTCTTCATCCTCTCCTCATGGGTTTTAACTTTATTAGTCTTAATATGAACCCTCTCAATGCTCTCCCTCTCCTGTATGCTGTGTAAGTAATGAATTGCACAGCACTCAACTAAGCACACTTTAATCGAAGGATCTCCCACTATTGTGGTCAGTTTGTTAGCTGTTACGGCCCAGATATTATTTCTGGATTTCCTTACATCTAGAGGGAAGTTCCCTGCTCTGTCTCTCTCTTTCTCTCTGGGCCTATTTCATTCCTTTCCTAGTCGTCCTTTCCTCCAACTTCTTCTCCATCGTACCAGCTTCACTTTAAATTCTGATATTTGTGTCTATAAGCACCAACTCACCCATTATTACAGTCAACCATTTAATACGTAAAAAATCCAATGGAGTCAGGGCTTCCCTGGTGGCGCAGTGGTTGAGAGTCCGTCTGCCGATGCAGGGGATATGGGTTCGTGCCCCGGTCCGGGAGAGTCCCACATGCCGCGGAGCGGCTGGGCCTGTGAGCCATGGCCGCTGAGCCTGCGCGTCCAGAGCCTGTGCTCCGCAGCGGGAGAAGCCACAACAGTGAGACGCCCGTGTACCGCAAAAAAAAGAAAAAAAAAAGTCCAATGGGGTCAAACTAGTCAGAACTAGTTGGGACACAACTGGCCAATGTATAGAGTTACCTACAGACTTTGTCGGAGGTTTCTGCTCACTCTCACCTTCCCATCCAACTTATTTTCCATTGCCCTTTTAAGAAACATTGTCTACTCCATCAGAAGTCACAGATGAAGATATCAAATAACTTATACCCCCAAACCTACAATTAAAGGATACCACTTAACAATCCTTCTAGGGAATAGGAGTGCATTAATAAGTCCCTATCTGAAGTACATTCTTCAGGAAAATGGGTACCAGTTCATAGTCGTCATCTAGCATACCCAATGTCACCTCCATTTCTATGAGCTTTCCTTCAGTCAACTGAAATTACTCTTTTCGTCTCTCTAATTTACCAAGCCATCTCTCTGTCACAGAAAGAAATTAGGTTTGTGAGTGCTTACTTGTCCTGAAGTCATGCTAGTTACTGATCAATATACTCCATATTTCAGGGTGCATACAATATGATCCTATGGTGAAGCATTCCCTTATTTTGGCATATAAAAAAGCTAATTTATTGACTGCTCGTTTCCTTTTAAGTACTGGTACTATTAGAATATTTTTCATCTGTATTTGTATACTTTGTGAGTTCTCAAAATTAATCTAAGCCTTGAGCCCACTTATTTTAGGAAGAAAAGAAAAGTACCTCACTTTAATCTGATTCTGGGTTTCCTATATTGCTAAGCAGATGAGCTTAAAAGAACTGGGGAAAAGGCTGTTGTTGCTGATATAAACAGCTGGTTCTGTACTGTAATTCTTAAGATATTTTTCTAGAACAGGCAGCTATTTCAGCCAATGTGTCCTTAATGGAAGAATTCCTAACAAAAATTGTGTGTTCACCATGCATGTTATCTTAAAGCTGCAGTCCCTTTTCAGTGGCAAAGGAATTTTGGATTTTGTTTATTCCTTTTTGATTTTGGAAAAATAGTACGTGTACTTGGTAAAAACTAATCTGAAGGATTTATTATGAAAAACAACAATCCCTCCAACCCTCTGCAACACACATACATCAGTCCAACTTTCCAGAAGCAAACTATTTGTAATAGGTTTAAGTTTTACTTCTCCTGGTAATTATCTTCCCAAATCTATATAAAATTTATTTCACTCTACCCTCCTTCCCATTTTGGGTAGTATTAATTTTAGTCATCTTGGTAGGGTATACCATTCTAAGTTTAAAATGGTTTTCTCTTTGATTCCTCTCTCCATTGTCTCTTATCTTCTAGATTGCTAAAGAGAAATCTGATGTAACTCTGATTCTACAAA
Source organism: Orcinus orca (assembly GCF_937001465.1). Taxonomy (NCBI): domain Eukaryota; kingdom Metazoa; phylum Chordata; class Mammalia; order Artiodactyla; family Delphinidae; genus Orcinus; species Orcinus orca. The sequence continues at coordinate 20,050,238 of NC_064580.1, forward strand.
GTTTGGCAGGTAAACTCCCGTCCCTGCCCTCAGAGCTTTTATGATCTTTTATCAGCTGTGTCCTAACATTTTATAAGGTGTCTATCTTTGTCTTTTTCTATTCCTTTACTCCATAATTCATTGGATTCCTTCAGTATGAGTAACATTTCTTTTCTCAACTTTAGAAAATGTACTTCTGTCTTCAATGATTTCTTCCCTTTTGTTTTCCATTATCTTTCTAGAACTCCTATTAGCCAAATGTTAGCCCTCCCAGATGGATTCTTTGTGTTATTTTTTCTCTTATTTTCTACCAATTTTCTGTCTATTCTCAGAGTTCTCCTTGACTTCATGTTCTAAAACTTCTATTTAAAATTACATTTTAGCAAGCATATGCTTAATTCCCAAGAGCTCACTCTTTAACTTTCTTTTCCCTATTTTTCTGCTCTTGTGTTATAGTCAGTATCTTCTCATCACTCTGAAGATACCAACTTTTTGTTGTGTTATTCTGTTTCCAAAACTGTCACTTTCTTCTAGGGTCAAATGGTCTTTTTATCTCATATCTGTTGCTGTTTTTGTTACGTGCCTGGTGGTCTTTGGTTATACTTTCATAATTAAAATCAAGTGCTGGTCTAGATGTAGATCTTATCTTGCTAAACTTCTCCTTGGATAAACAACTCTTTGTACATAGTTGGGGCTTATTAACTGGTAGACTTCATTTTAGAAGGCTCACGAATTCAAGAATGAAGGTATCAGCATCTACCACAGTAGTCCAACTTCTTCCCAAGCAATTTATTCATTTTCCTTAAATAAAAGCCTTTCAAGTCTTTGTGGTCTGTTCGTATGTTTTTGTTTGGTGTGTTTTCATTTTTGTCTGAGAGTGAAATGCTGGGTGACCTATTCTCTGCCTATTGAGCATTCTGAAGGGGGCGTATTGGATTATGGGGAGCCAATTAATGTTTCATGTAATCACCTCCTGCATGCTCTTCCCCCTTTTTAAATTACCCTTCCAACTTCCACTCTCCATTGTTGCTGCTAACTTTGAGCCTGGAGCTGTCCTAGGATCATTTGAGAAAATGATGCAGATCTCTTCCACATTTCCTAGCCTGCTGTTTCCCATTTTGTTTTATCCATCAACAGCCATAAATCCTCTTTCTTGGAATGGCATACGTTTCTTCTGGAAATTTGAGATTCTCTTCTGTATCTGGGGTTTTTTTTTAAACCATCTTTTTATTGCCTTCTCAGGATGGAGGAAAGAAAACCACAAAGGCCTGGTTTGCCTTCATGAACTGGAAGCCAGAAAAACTTACTCTGTTGTTCTTTCAATGATAAAATAGCATTAATCTAATACCAGCGATTGTCAAAGCACGGTTCCTAGAACGTGGACATCAGCATCACCTGGAAACATATTAGAAATGCAAATTCTCTGGCACTAGTCCTACTGAATCAGAAACTCTGGGGTGGGGCCCAGCATTCTGTGTTACAACAAGACCTCCAGATGATTTATTGCATGATCACATTTGTGAATCTCTGCACGACACACACGCTCATGTGTTTCCCCACGGCTAAGGACACCGATTTGCAGTTTCAATGGCCAGGGCCTCTCAGATCCAGCGTGATTCCCAACAGTTAAATCCCTTTTCCATTTTCAGCTAAGGGCCATTGATTCTCATATGAGGGCTAAGATGTTCCCCCAAGACTTAGGTGCAAAAAGTATTACAGCCGACAGGTTCAGCTGTAATATTGGAATCAAGTCTAGAGCTCTTTGATTCACCTTGTCTCAGTTCCCATATTAATATCTCATATCCATTATATGGACATCTGCCTTCATCCCTGTTTTGATGATCCTTCTAATATCCAAGAGACTGTCCTCCTAACTCCTACCCCACTGACTTCGGCTACTCCTGGCATAAAATTCAGCAAATTGGCTGGAAACCTGTACCCTGCTTGACTTTCTCTCTCTTTCTGGATTCTCTATTACAATGTTCTGCCCGCTTTTCAGACACCTTAGATACTGTGTTTTCCGGCAATACCATAGGGTATCTTCTATTGGCACTTGTCCTTGGGTCTGACAACTCAGGTCTGATGGTGATCCAATATGTAACCACAAAGGAGAAGTCAACCAGTAACCCAGTAACCTTGGTCGCATTTACTCTGCACCCTAATCAAAGAAGCTGACTGGTCACTCACAAAATCGACTGGCAACTGACACAGGCAATTATGTGTGGCATGCCAGTTTCAGGGTGTCAGCTGTGAGTACATTTAGACTGGATCTAAAGAGGAAAAGTGCATGTGCTAGGTGACCTGCAGAACAGCCTGCTGGGGAAGACTAAATAAAGGGAGTACTGACCATTTGGTCCCAGGAAATGACACCTTGGCTTCCTTCATGGGAGTTTCTCTGATTTGCTTCGATGGAGGTCACCCTTCTCCATCTATAGTGACCTCAGCAGGGATCCATACAGTGTAAAGCAAACAGCAATAAGCAATCATCTCACTCCAGCAAAACAATGGGAAAGAGCTTGGGAGAAGAGGAAAGGAAACCTATGGGATAACTTGCAGGCTTCTTGAAAACTACCAAAACCATGACCAGCAGGTCACCTAGCAAATGCACTTTTCCACTCAACCTGTCCCTCCCACCTTGGATCCCAAACCTGCAGAGGTGTCTTCTTGTTCAATTCACATTCTGTTCCTGGTTGTACTTATGGAACAAACAAAAATAAAATGAATTCCTAATTCTAAGGCATGCAATCTAAACAAAAAAAGGGTCTTTTGTGCCCTAAGAAAAAAAATTCGACAGAGCCCTCATTTCTAAATCAATTAATAGTATAATGAACATTACGGATAAAAATCCTTGATTCAGATTTTGTATAATTTATTCACTGAAGTGATAGATGGACAATTGAAATAATGTTTTTGCAAATAAAATTTCCAAATTTTTTGCTAAAACACTCAATATCAGTAACATATTAAGGTGCCAGAAAAAAATAATATGAGAGAGAGGGATAATATACCATTCGGTTTGATGAATTTTTGGCAATGTGACAATAGCCCAGAGAAATCTGGAATGTGGAATAAATCTGATAAGTGGCAATACTTAAATAAAAATTAAAACAATAATTTATTGAGTGGTTTATTCTTAGAAGGCATTGTGCTAGGTACTGGGGAGTTATAAAAGTGAATACATTTTTATCTTGAATGAGATCACTGAACTATTTCTGAAGAAAAATATATATGAACACACGGAAGAGAATCCATAAAGCATTTGGTTGCTGGCTGTGTTTTACACAATTCCCTTTGCCCCCATGCATAACTTCCTCAATACTCATTGATTCAAAGAGAGTCATGTGAATGTGGCGAAAGTGGTGTTAAGTAATACTTTTCAGTGCACCTCACCTGACCATCCAGCTAATACTTAAATGGTTTGCATTTTTAATTCTTGTCTGCAATAACATTAGAAAAACTTAGAAGATTGCAAACTAGTATAGATCTCTTTCTTGTTTGTTTTTTCTATTCTTAGTATTTTGTGTATAGAAATTGAAGGAAAATAAGAAATAAAATCATAATTTTGGACACTATTTTTTTTTGGCTGTGCGACATGTGGGATCTTAGTTCCCCAACCAGGGATCAAACCCGCGCCCCCTGCATTGGAAGCTTGGAGTCTTAACCACTGGACTTCCAGGGAAGTCCCTGGACACTAATTTTTGTCACAACATTTCTTATGAGAAAGCATAGCTAATCATTGGAATTACAGCAACACACTGATCTTCAACCCCCAAAGTTATTGAGCATTTCACAGGACTTGTATAACATAAGTATACAAGGCCACTACATACTGTTGTATAAGTTCTGCACTATGCAAATCTAGGGTACAGCACTTACATAGTCTAGGATGTGAATGGGAAGCCTTTGGAATCATGCATTTCTGCACTCCTGAAAGTTGCTTAACTTCATAAAGGTAATTTGGACTCAAATGTGAGTATCTGATCTTAACAGAATGCCTGACCACTACATTATGTGCATCCATATGCCTGAAAAGGCAACATCAAATAGCATTATTTTCATTCCATCAAATACCAGCATAACTTGCTGCTGTTCAAACGGCAATTCCCTGTTAGAAACACTCAATACTTCAGTCTCCCATCCTCCAGCTACCTTATCACGGAAGACAGGTTGAAAAGAGCCATGTGACTCAAATGGTATGCTTGGCTTAACTCTAGCACAGAGACAATGGATCTATTACTATTTCATTAAAACAGACAACCATATTTATAGCCATATTCTACTTCATGCCTGGAAGGAAGATAACACAATGTGCAGTATGATGAAGAGGAAGATGCCCTTCATAAACACCATCTCATATTCCAGGAAAACAAAAGTATGCTCCAGGAATTTCCAGGAAGTGGATGCGAAGTTATGTCATACACATACTGAAGGTGAGTTTGGCGAAGACGATCTTTTATATTTGTTTCCCATGACTAGTAGTACTGTTTTATAATCTCTCAATCCCTGTCCTCTTTTGACAGTCAACTTCTGAATGACAATGAGAGGTGCATTAGCACAGATGCAAAACACTGTTCAATCCATGTGTTTTCCCCTGATTTCTGAAGTGGCATTTAAAGCCAGTATTCTAATCACAAGCAAGAGTCAGAGAGCTGGAAGATGGTTCCAAGTAGGCTTGAGAAGACTGATTTTATTTCTACCCTTTGGTAAGACAGCAACCCAATAGTTTTCTGTTCTTCTCACCAAGAATCATAATCTGCTAACCCAGTGAAAGCCTTTGAAACATGGTCATCTCCATGGAACATGCCAAGGGGAAATGACACAGGTCATAAGTCCATCTAGCAATTGCCCTGGCCAAGCCTAAATTGGGGCATTTTGCACAAGTATAATTTTTAGCACTGCCCTGTCTTTCTTTGGTCCTATCCCTATGAACTCTCAAAATACATAAATAGCTGGAGGAATCAAAGTTCTTAAAGGAATAACAACCCTCCAAGTCTACCTCAAAAATTCATGATCAGGGTTAGCTGACCACAGTCTTCAGTTACATCACAAAAATGAAATGGTCTAAGAGACAACAATGTGGACTGTTGGGAAGTAAAGGAAGCTCAGCAATGAATAGTTACCACTAAGGAGGCTCAAAGAAAGCAATTGGGACAAGCCACATGGAAACCCTGTCAAAATGAAATGACTTGGTGTCTTGGAAAGAGGGGTGGGCTTAACGATGGAGCAATTTGTTACAAATACCAGGTCTGCTACTTATTACCTGGATGCCCTTGAGCGACCACTAAAACTCTGAGACTCAGTTTCCTCAGCTGTAAAATTGGGATGATAATTTTTGTCCTGCTAGCTCCAGGATAGCAGGGTTATTGAGAGGAAAATTAGACAATAAATGTGAATGTATTTTGTGAACAACCAAGAACTATACAAAACTAAGGCATTCATTTTTCTGAGAGACATTGGTCACAGGACAAGAAAAAAATCCCTGAAGTGCAATAATAATAAAAAGAGATAATAAAAGAAGAAAAGAAGTTTAAAGAAAAATCATTGTTACTAAGCATTCCCAGCCCAAGATGTATGGTGAGTACCTACATATCTTCAGTCACAATGGAGTTAATACAAAAACTTTATAGAAATCATTTTCTCTTACCATGTGTAAGTTTTTTACTCACTAATGTTTAAAAGAAGCTATCATGTATTAAATGGTACAGATGAACCCATTTGCAAGGCAGAAATAGAGACACAGATGTAGAGAACAAACGTATGGACACCAAGCGGGGAGAGCGGGGGGGGCGGGGGGTGGTGGTGGGATGAATTGGGAGACTGGGATTGACATGTATACACTAATATGTATAAAACAGATAATAAGAACCTGCTGTATAGCACAGGGAACTCCACTTCGCTGTACAGTAGAAACTAACATAACATTGTGAAACAACTATACCCCAATTTTTAAAAAAAGTCTATCTGTAGAGGAGACTGCCCATTCATTCTCCTCCTCCCTCATAACGAATCTTGTATTATAAACTGTAGTCTTCCTCACTCCCTCCTTTTCCCTTCCCTCCATCTCTCCATACCTCCCTCTCTTTCTCCCTTCCTATATTGCTACAATCTTCAACCTACTATAAACAGTGATAGCCAATGAGATGGAAGCAGAAGTCTGTAGGCGGAGCTTCTAGGAACCCTTTAGAGGAGCCTGATTGAAGTGGTGGCACTTATCTTTCCTTCTGCCTCTGTCTGCAATATGGTTGTAAACACTGAAATTGAGACAGCCGTCTTTTGCAGATGGAAGCAAAGAACTAAGGTGGCAAGGAGAAACCAGCACACCTGCCCTGGAATGCAACCCCCAAGCTCCTATTTTCACTATTATTATAGTGATAATATACTACCAGACTTTATTATATAATAAAGGTTTAAAATTCTTTAATCGGGTCCTATTTTATAAAGCTAAACTTGGGTTAAATAAGATATCACATCATTACTTCCAAGGCTATTTCACATCAAACTCCCTGTCCCATTATCTTAATTAACATCCATAAGTGTAGTTTTTTCTATTTTTTAAATATTCCAGGCAAAGCCAGAACACATTCTATTGGTTTCTACAGGAATTAATGTTGCCAAGACAGCTGGATGAGACTATGAAAGCTTGTTGGACCTTGCAGTCAAGCATTGTGTGTACTTAGGGAAAACAGCTGAGAACTCTGAGTCCTGATTCACATAATAAGGACAAACTTGCACTTCAAAGCCAAACTTAGTTCAAGCACCCAGTCTTCACACAGTGATAACAATATCTACTAACAGCTAGTCCAATTTCTTCTCTAAATATTTATGCCAGATTTCAATGGGAAGCTACTCATTATCCTGGACTAGAATTTAAGGGCACCAGCTAACTAAGCCAGAGTCCCACTCATTTCCAGACAGAAGAGCATCATTCCTACTGTGATGAGCTGGCATCTGTGCGAATAGAGTATAAATTATTCCATTTTTTTTCGATCCAAAGGGATATCATTACATACCTAGGGTTTCTAATTTATATTATTTAAAAACTGAATAAATCAAGTCACTTGCAAAATACTTCCCCATTCTGCCTCTGACGGAGGTTACTTGAGAAAGAGCATCTGAATCATCTTTTTTTTATCCCCCAAACCATCTAGAATGCTGCCTTGTAGATACATTCAGTAAAAGTTGGTTCAGTTGAATTCACTCAATTGTTCAGCATATTTATGTGGTGACTTTTATTTGAGAATCTCAGTGCTGCCACTCACTACCATGTGAGCTGGGGTGTATCACTCTCTCTCAGCTTTGGTTTCTCATGAATAAAAACTCAACAACACTTTTTGTCCAGCCCATCTCTTGGTATCATTGGGTGGGTCAAAAGAGGTAAATCTCTAAAATACTTTTTAAGTTATTATTCTTCATTATTGTGTCTGTGCAGTGCAATATATCCAAGATACTTTTTGTTTTGAAGTTCTTTGTGACAGTATTATTTTTTCCCTTTATTTATCCCTAGTGAATCTTTGCTTTGTTGGTGACATCATACCCTCCAACAAAGTGCTACCCTGCAGCACTGTCGCTGTGTCAATTCCACCCATGCTAAATTGCCATCACTTGTCCAATGATGCCCTTCTAGCAGAAGAAAAGAATTTAGGCTTCCTCCTTAACATAACTACCACTTCTTTCAGATATAAAGTAAGCTCAAAGACAAAGGAGAGACATTCCATACATTTTCTGCAGAGGACCCTAGCATCAGTAATTCAAGGTCATCAGCAAGAAGCGGGAGAAATGGGACAGGGAACCTAGGTGGATTTCCTGACTCCCACACATGACTGTTTCATAAATGAATGTAAAAGCACTCTGTAAACTGCATTATCTAAAGCAGCTGGAGATTTTTTCCTGGGCTGCATTTAATCGGTATGTCTGGCAAGTGGAGGGTTTTGAATTTTGGCATACCCATATCCAAATGTGAGTACAACTTCCAAAACCAAAAAGAACAATGTATTTGGATTAGAAACCATTTGGAATTATCAATAACATAGAAAACATAGGAACTGTATTTACACATATTCTAAATTAAAGGCCTTAATGTAGAATTTTTGCTAAACTAATAGACTACAACATGATTAAGAAAATCATAGAAATGAATCCCTTAATACCACAACTGGTCATTCTGAATTCTTTGAAATATGCTAAGCAGCTCAAGACCAAACTAGAGTACAGCCATAATACAACAAATATACATTCCATGACACTATGGATACTCACAAAAGAATGACATACTCTCTGCCCTCAAATATAGTCCTATGGACCTCCAGTAACGTAATTAAAATAAAGTTACAAAAGGCAGGAAAATATTTAAGACTGTTCTTCCTCCCTCATTTTTCCATGGGGAAAAAAACAAAAATTAAAATTGTATTTCATCTTAATAACTGTTTTACTTAACATTTATTGAGCATGAGTTAATACAAAGAATGAGATTACCAAATCAGACCAAATATGAATCAGAGATATTACCTAGTAACACACTTTACTAATCATTTCAAGGATACAAGCACTTGGAGGCAGAGGTGAAGCAGGGACACCCAGTACAGAGTTCCCTGCCCCTTCCTTCCCACATGAGAGATGCACTCTCTGACCTGTCTTCAAAGATAAGTTCTCCAAGTTGGGTGTGCAGTCACCTCATACAGCACGGAGTATTTTAGGTTACGAAACATCTCCATTTACAGCCAGATGGTTACATAGCTTATGTGACATTTTCCAGAGTGCCATGCCCCATAAATCCACAGACCCTAGACGTGTTTACCATAAGCAATCCTAAACCAGAGACACCCTGCCAAAAGCAGTCCGCAGACTTGACTTCTCTTCCTCACAAATGTCATTAGTCTATTCACCATATCATTTATTAGCATTTTTGTTTCAGTGCCACATGGCTTGTGGGATCTTAGTTCCCCGACCAGGGATAGAACCCAGGCAGTGAAAACGCAGAGTCCTAACCACCGGACGGCCAGGGAAGTCCCTATTAGCATGCTCATATGGAGATGCGGCTCGGTCATTTGCCTTCTTGCTTTCCCATGAATGTTCCCCCAGTAAAGAGAGACCAATGAATTGCAGACTAGTTGCTGAACCCCTTCCTTCCCAAAACATTCATCATGTTCCAGGTTTGATTCCTAAATTCTTCATGTGTGTTACTTCATGTAATCTTCTCAACTGTATGAGGTAAGTACTATCATTCCGTTCTCCAAAATGAAGAAATTCAGACATGAGAAGACTATGCAACTTGCTGAAAGTCCCACAGCTAGAGTGTAACAGAACCAGGATTTAAGACCTAATACATTGGCTTCAACTTCTGTTTTCTAAGGCAAGATATGGTACACTCCTGTAATAGAAATCTTTCTGTGATCTTTCGAGACTTACACTACAGACTTAGGCTTATGAACAAAGATTCCTTTTTCTTTTAAATTTTTATCGCAGTGTCCACAATGTATTTTTTAAATAAATTTATTCATTTATTTAAGGCTGCGTTGGGTCTTCGTTGCTGCACGCTGGCTTTCTCTAGTTGCGGTGAGCGAGGGCTACTCTTTGTTGCAGTGTGCAGGTTTCTCATTGCGGTGGCTTCTCTTGTTGCAGAGCATGGGCTCAGCAGTTGCGGCATGCGGGCTCAGCAGTTGTGGCTCATGGACTCTAGAGCACAGGCTCAGTAGTTGTGGTGCACGGACTTAGCTGCTCCACGGCATGTGGCATCTTCCCGGACCAGGGCTCAAACCTGTGTCCCCTGTATTGGCAGGCGGATTCTTAACCACTGTGCCACCAGGGAAGTCCCAAGAACAAAGATTCTAACAGTGAGTTTTCATATCTTCAACTATGGTAGATTAAAGGTGGATGAAAATTGTTTTACATTTATCCCCCTGAGACATGGGATCTATTTCCACCACCCTTGAATCTAGGCAGGCCTCTGCCTGTTTTAACATATAAAAGAAATGGAGGAAGCAACAGAGTGCCAGTTCTTGGCCCTGCTGTTAAGAGGCCTGGGAGTTTGCACCTCTGCCTTTTGGTGCCCTGAGTCACCATGGAAGAAATCTGACTACTGTCATGGAGAGACCATGTGGAGATGCACCGAGAATGGAAAGAGAAAGTGACCGAGCTGAGCACAGGTTTCCAAACATCCCTACCAAGTTGCCAGGCACGAGTGAAGTTGTCTTGAACCCTCCAGACCAAACTAGCTACCAGCTAAATATCACTGAGTGACCTCAATCAACATGTAAGCAGAAGAATACTCCAGCTGAATGCTGCCTGAAATCGTGACCCACAAAATCATGCAAAAAAGAGACACTGGGCTTCCCTGGTGGCGCAGTGGTTGAGAGTCCGCCTGCCGATGCAGGGGACACGGGTTCGTGCCCCGGTCTGGGAGGATCCCACATGCTGCGGAGCGGCTGGGCCCATGAGCCATGGCCGCTGAGCCTGCGTGTCCGGAGCCTGTGCTCCACAACGGGAGAGCTCACAACAGTGAGAGGCCCGTGTACCGCAAAAAAAAAAAAAAAACAGACACTGCCTCTGATTCCCCAAAATGTATCTGGGTCATGGAAAGGGAATCCCTACAATACTGGAAGATGATATGCTCCAAGGTAAAATGAGAAAATAAACAAAACAGAGAGCCTGACTTTTTAAAAACACCTTGTGAAAATATGGGTTTTTTATTTTTTTAAGTAACAGAAGTAAAAGTGAGAAGTTGGATTTCAAAAATAGTACATTCTTGTCATAAAAGTCAAGGGCATTCAAAGGTCCAAGACTTCAGGAAGATTACTTCATAGGATGCAAAATGAGTTTCCAAGCATCCGAAGAACAAGCAATGAACATGGGTGAGAATTTTGAGAGGGTCCGGTGTTTGTGTTTTCCAAGGAAAACTGTGTGGGTGGTGTAAATTACACCAAAGTACATTTTTTTACAATTTTTTAAACATCTTTATTGGAGTATAATAGCTTTACAATGGTGAGTTACTTTCTGCTGTATAACAAAGTGAATCAGCTATACACATACATATATCCCCATATCTCCTCCCTCTTGCGTCTCCCTCCCACCCTCCCTATCCCACCCCTCTAGGTGGTCACAAAGCACCGAGCTGACCTCCCTGTGCTATGTGGCACCTTCCATCTAGCTATCTATTTTACATTTGGTAGTGTACATGTGATCATGCCACTCTGTCCCTTCATCCCAGCTTACGTTTCCCCCTCCGCGTGTCCTCAAGTCCATTCTCTACGTCTGCGTCTTTATTCCTATCCTGCCCCTAGGTTCTTCAGAACCATTTTTTTCTTTAGATTCCATATATATGCATTAGCATACAGTACTTTTACTCTTTCTGACTTACTTCACTCTGTATGGCAGACTCTAAGTCTATCCACCTCACTACAAATAACTCAATTTCATTTCTTTTTATGGCTGAGTAACACTCCACTGTATATATGTGCCACATCTTCTTTATCCATTCATCTGTCAGTGGACACTTAGGTTGCTTCCGTGTCCTGGCTATTGTAAACACAGCTGCAATGAACACTGTGGTATATGACTCGTTTCGAATTATGGTTTTCTCAGGGTGTATGCCCAGTAGTGGGATTGCTAAGTCATATGCTAGTTCTGTTTTTTAAGTTTTAAGGAACGTCCATAATGTTCTCCAAAGTGGTTGTACCAGTTTACATTCCCACCAACAGCATAGGAGGGTTCCCTTTTCTCCACACCCTGTACAGCATTTATTGTTTTTAGATTTTTTGATGATGGCCATTCTGACTGGTGTGAGGTGATACCTCATTGTAGTTTTGATTTGCATTTCTCTAATGATTAGTGATGTTGAACATCCTTTCATGTGTTTGTTGGCAAACTGTATATCTTATTTGGAGAAAAGTCTTTTTAGGTCTTCTGCCCATTTTTGCACTGGGTTGTTTGTTGTTTTGATATTGAGCTGCATGAGCTGCTTGTAAATTTTGGAAATTAATCCTTTGCAGTTGCTTCATTTACAAATAATTTCTCCCATTGTCAGGGTTGCCTTTTCGTCTTGTTTAGGGTTTCCTTGCCTGTGCAAAAGCTTGTAAGGTTCATTAGGTCCCATTTATTTATTTTTGTTTTTATTTCCTTTCTCTAGGAGGTGGGTCAAAAAGGATCTTGCTGTGATTTATGTCATAGAGTGTTCTGCCTATGTTTTCCTCTAAGAGTTTGATAGTGTCTGGCCTTACATTTAGGTCTTTAATCCATTTTGAGTTTGTTTTTGTGTATGGTGTTAGGCAGTGTTCTAATTTCATTCCTATACATGTAGCTGTCCAGTTTTCCCAGCACCACTTATTTGAAAGGCTGCCTTTTCTCCATTGTATATTCTTTCCTTCTTTATCAAAAATAAGGTGACCATATGTGTGTGCGTTTATCTCTGGGCTTTCTATACTGTTCCACTGATCTATATTTCTGTTCTTGTGCCAGTACCATACTGTCTTGATTAATGTAGCTTTGTAGTATAGTCTGAAGTTAGGGAGCCTGATTCCTCCAGCTCCATTTTTCGTTCTCAAGATTGCTTTGGCTATTTGGGGTCTTTTGTGTTTCCATACAAATTGTGAGAGTTTTTGTTCTATTTCTGTGAAAAATGCCATTGGTAGTTTAATAGGGATTGCATTGAATCTGTAGGTTGCTTTAGGTAGTAGACTCATTTTCACAATGTTGATTCTTCCAATTCAGGAACATGGTATATCTCTCCATGTGTTTGTATCATCTTTAATTTCTTTCATCAGTGTCTTATAATTTTCTGCATACAGGACTTTTGTCTCCTTAGGTAGGTTTATTCATAGGTATTTTATTCTTTTTGTTGCAATGGTAAATGGGAGTATTTTCTTAATTTCTCATCAGGATTTTTCATCATTAGTTTATAGGAATGCCAGAGATTTCTGTGCATTAATTTTGTATCCTGCTACTTTACCAAATTCATTGATTAGCTCTAGTAGTTTTCTGGTAGCATCTTTAGGATTCTCTATGTATAGTATCATGTCATCTGCAGACAGTGACGGCCTTACTTCTTCTTTTTCGATTTGCATTCCTTTTATTTCTTTTTCTTCCCTGACTGCTGTGGCTAGAACTTCCAAAACTATGTTGAATAACAGTGGTGAGAGTGGGCAACCTTGTCTTGTTCCTGATCTTAGTGGAAATGCTTTCAGTTTTTCACCAAGGAAGATGATGTTGGCTGTGGGTTTGTCATATGTGGCCTTTATTATGTTGAGGAAAGCCCCCTCTATGCCTACTTTCTGGAGAGTTTTTATCATAAATGGCTGTTGAATTCTGTCAAAAGCCTTTTCTGCATCTATTGAGATGATCATATGGTTTTTCTCCTTCAATTTGTTAATATGGTATATCACATTCATTGATTTGCGTATACTGAAGAATCCTTGCATTCCTGTGATAAACCCCACTTGATCATGTTGGATGATCCTTTTAGTGTGCTGTTGGATTCTGTTTACTAGTATGTTCATCAGTGATACTGCATCTATGTTCATCTATGTTCATCAGTGATATTGGCCTGTAGTTTTCTTTCTTTGTGTCATCTTTGTCTGGTTTTGGTATCAGGGTGATGGTGGCCTCGTAGAACGAGTTTGGAAGTCTTCCTCCCTCTACTATATTTTAGAACAGTTTGAGAAGGACAGCTGTTAGCTCTTCTCTAAATGTTTGATAGAATTTGCCTGTGAAACCATCTGCTCCTGGCCTTTTGTTTGTTGGAAGATTTTTAATCACAGTCTCAATTTCAGCGCTTGTGATTGGTCTGTTTACATTTTCTACTTCTTCCTGGTTCAGTCTCGGAAGGTTGTGCTTTTCTGAGCATTTATCCGTTTCTTCCAGGCTGTCCATTTATTGGCATATACTTGCTTGTAGTAATCTCTCATGATCCTTTGTGTTTCTGCCGTGTCAGTTGTTACTTCTCCTTTTTCATTTATAATTCTACTGATTTGAGTCTTCTCCCTTTTTTTCTTGATGCATCTAGCTAATGGTTTATCAATTTTGTTTATCTTCTCAAAGAACCAGTTTTTAGTTTCATTCAACTTTGCTATTGTTTCCTTCATTTCTTTTTCATTTATTTCTGATCTGATCTTTATGTTTCCTGTCCTTTTGCTAACTTTGGGGTTTTTTTCTTCTTCTTTCTCTAACTGTTTTAGGTGTAACGTTAGGTTGTTTATGTGAGATGTTTCTTCTTTCTTGAGGTAGGATTGTATTGCTATAAACTTCCCTCTTAGAACTGCTTTTGCTGAATCCCATAGGTTTTGGGGCGTCGTGTCTCCACTGTCATTTGTTTCTAGGTATTTTCTGATTTCCTCTTTGATTTCTTCAGTGATCTCTTGGTTATGTAGTAGCATATTGTTTAGTCTCCATGTGTTTCTATTTTTTACAGTTTTTTTCCTGTAATTGATATCTAGTCTCATAGTATTGTGGTTGGAAGAGATAACTGATATGATTTCACTTTTCTTAAATTTCAAAAGGCTTGATCTGTGACCCAGGATATGATCTATCTTGGAGAATGTTCCATGAGCACTTGAGAAGAAAGTGTATTCTCTTGTTTTTGGATGGAATGTCCTATAAATATCAATTAAGTCCATCTTGTATAATGTATCATTTAAAGCTTGTGTTTCCTTATTTATTTTCATTTTGGATGATCTGTTGGTGAAAGTGGGGTGTTAAAGTCCCCTACTATGATGGTGTTACTGTTGATTTCCCCTTTTATGGCTGTTAGCATTTGCCTTATGTATTGAGGTGTTCCTATGTTGGGTGAAGAAATAGTTACAATTGTTATAGCTTCCTCTTGGATTGATCCCTTGATCATTATGTAGTGTCCTTCCTTGTCTCTTGTAATACTCTTTATTTTAAAGGCTATTTTGTTTGATATGTGAATTGCTACTCCAGCGTTCTTTTGATTTCCATTTGCATGGAAAATCGTTTTCCATCCCCTCACTTTCAGTCTGTATGTGTCCCTAGGTCTGAAGTGCCTCTCTTGTAGACAGCATATATACAAGTCTTTTTTTGTATCCATTCAGCCAGTCTATGTCTTTTGATAGGAGCATTTAATCCATTTACTTTCAATGTAATTATCGATATGTATGTTCCTATTCCCATTTTCTTAATTGTTTTGGGTTTGTTATTGTAGGTCTTTTCCTTCTCTTGTGTTTTCTGCCTAGAGAAGTTCCTTTAGCATTTGTTGTAAAACTGGTTTGCTGGTGAACTCTCTTAGCTTTTGCTTGTCTGTAAAGCTTTTAATTTCTCCACTGAATCTGAATGAGATCCTTGCTGGGTAGAGTAATCTTGGTTGTAGGCTTTTCCCTTTCATCACTTTAAATATGTCCTACTACTCCCTTCGGGCTTGCAGAGTTTCTGCTGAAAGATCAGCTGTTAACCTTTTGGGGATTCCTTTCTATGTTATTTGTTGTTTTTTCCTTGCTGCTTTTAATATTTTCTTCTTTGTATTTAATTTTTGTTAGTTTCATTAATATCCGTCTTGGTATGTTTCTCCTTTATTTATCCTTATGGGACTCTCTGCACTTCGTGGACTTCATTGACTATTTCCCTTTCCCATATTAGAGAATTTTTCAACTATAATCACTTCAAATATTTTCTCCATCCCTTTCTTTTTCTCTTCTTCTTCTGGGACCTCTATAATTCCAATGTTGGTGCATTTCATGTTGTCCAACAGGTCTCTGAGGTTGTCCTCAATTCTTTTCATTCTTTTTTCTTTATTCTGCTCTGCAGTAGTTATTTCATTAATTTACCTTCCAGGTCACTTATCCGTTCTTCTGCCCCATTTATTCTGCTATTTATTCCTTCTAGAGAACGTTTTATTTCATTTATTGTGTTGTTCATCATTGTTTGTTTGCTCTTTAGTTCTTCTCGGTCCTTGTTAAACGTTTCTTGTATTTTCTCCATTCTATTTCCACGATTTTGGTTCATCTTTACTATCGTTACTCTGAATTCTTTTTCAGGTAGACTGCCTATTTCCTCTTCATTTGTTTGGTGTGGTGGGTTTTTACCTTGCTCCTTCATCTGCTGTGTGTTTCTCTGTCTTCTCATTTTGCTTAATTTACTGTGTTTGGCGTCTCCTTTTTGCAGGCTGCAGGTTCATTGTTCCCTTTGTTTTTGGTGTCCTCCCCCAGTAGCTAAGGTTGGTTCAGTGGGTTGTGTAGCTTCCTGGTGGAGGGGACTGTTGCCTGTGTTCTGGTGAATGAGTCTGGATCTTGTCTTTCTGGTGGGCAGAACTGCATCTGGTGGTGTGTTTTGGGGTGTCTGTGACCTTATTATGATTTTAAGCAGCCTCTCTGCTAATGTGAGGGGTTGTGTTCCTGTCTTCCTAGTTGTTTGGCATAGGGTGTTCAGCACTGTAGCTTGCTGTTCGTTGAGTGGAGCTGGGTCTTAGCGTTGAGATGGAGATCTCTGTGAGAGCTGTCACCATTTGATATTACGTGGAGCCAGGAGGTCTCTGGTGGACCAATGTCCTGCACCCGGCTCTCCCACCTGAGAGGCACAGGCCTCACACTCGGCCAGAGCATGAGGACCCTGTCAGCCACATAGCCAGGTACGTGGGGAGTTTCTTGCCTATTGGCAAGTCTGAGGTGTTCTGCCAGCGTTCAGTAGGTGTTCTGTAGGAGTTGTTCCACATGTAGATGTATTTCTGATGTATTTGTGGGGAGGAAGGTGATCTCCATGTCTTACTCCTCTGCCCTCTTGAAGGTCTCCCCCAAAAAAGCCTAATTGAATAAGCACTTCCAATGATGTGGAGAGCTATGAGAGAAAATAAAATAGTAGCCCGCATTCCCTGAAAAATCTTTAAATAGGATTGCCACATCTGTCTGGTTAGGTTTTAGCTTAGTACACCTAGAGGCAAGGAGGGTTTGACAACTTCAAAAGTTCATTGGTCATTTATGTATCTAAGTAAATCTGATTTAGTATTCAAAAATGGGGAACATGAGCGTGCCAAAATCAAACATGCAAAACTCAAAGGTACTGGTTATAGCTGATAGTCTTTCAAGTGTATGAAAACATGTTTTCTCTGCACTTTTAATGAAAAAAACATGTTTCTAGTGTAAATAGTTTCCCTCCATCCTTACCTCATCCACAAACCTTCTTCATCCTAACAAGTAGCTTTGAAACAACAACTCAGTATTTTCCCATCTATTTATTCATTGCTATGTTCTTGTAAGTAAGAGCTGGGTAATAGAAAGGGTTGTTTTTATTTTGTAACACTGATGCATCCTTTTATATCTGTATGTCTTTAGGTATTTTGTCCATTTTGTTTCAGAGTTGGTAAGGTTGTGGAGGTTCTCTAAGTTCTTGTTGTCTTAAGTGAAAATACCATTTTTTTCTGATTGTCTAAATACTTTGCTTGTTGAACAACGTTCAGAAAATAACAGTTAAAAAGTAAGTCAAAAATACAGGTACTATATGTGATAAAGTAAAAATAGCTCCCACTTGGTGTTTTCCAAAGCTAATTTACAAAGGGAATAATTGATTCAACTGTCCCCCTGGGGGTAGGTCTCAAGTCCCTTTGCTCTTTGGCCAGTAGGTTTGTGGTTAAGGTATCCTGATACACATTGTCCAATCCCTGGGCTCCTCTCTGTTCAAGTTCAGCAGAGATTAAGTATGTTAACGATCTTCACCTTCCTTTCCAGCACATTAAAAAATGGGGTAGGGCTTCCCTGGTGGTGCAGTGGTTGAGAGTCCGCCTGCTGATGCAGGGGACGCAGGTTCGTGCCCCGGTCCGGGAAGATCCCACATGCCGTGGAGCGGCTGGGCCCGTGATCCATGGCCACTGAGCCTGCACGTCCAGAGCCTGTGCTCCACAACGGGAGAGGCCACGGCAGTGAGAGGCCCACGTACCGCCAAAAAAAAAGGGGGGCTAAGTGGGACTTCCCTGGTGGTGCAGTGGTTAAGAATCTGCCTGCCAATGCAGGGGACATGGGTTCAATCCCTGGTCTGGGAAGACCCCACACACCGCAGAGCAACTAAGCCTGTGCACCACAACTACTGATCCTGCCCTCTAGAGCCCGTGGGCCACAACTACTGAAGCTCGCGTGCCTAGAGCCTGTGCTCTGCAACAAACAAGAGAAGCCACCACGAGAAGCCCGTGCACCACAATGAAGAGGAACCCCCACTTGCCGCAACTAGAGAAAGCCCATGCGCAGCAATGAGGACCCAAAGCAGCCCAAAATAAATAAATAATTTTTTTTAAATGGGGTAATAATGTAAGTCTTCAAATCTAAATTCCACTCATGTTGTATATCCCAATCTTACAGCTATAATATCAAACATTCTGCAAAATATCAAGATCAGATACCTAAAGCACATAAGAAAACTTTCATTCTACAGAAAGATGGAAGGGGAGGGATTACATATTTTGCTTGAATCACAATGGCTCCAATTTCTGACTACTGACTTGAACATCTACGATTTGGTATATTCAAATTGGTATTTTATACTACAATTTGGAATATAATGGTAGTAACAATGCTATTTCTTTTTAAAAGTCTCTCTCTAAAAAAAGAATCAGAACAGAAATAGCTACAACTACCTCAAGGGGAAAAGAAAGAAAAATAATATCTATCATATGCCACTAGTTTGGAATTTTAAATAACAAAAATAAAGTTATATTATAATTCCAATTTTGGCTCAATCTGAGGGAGAAAAATCCTAACAACCCGAGCTGCCAATGACAGAATGGGTTTTCTTGTGAATTAATGAGTTCTCCACCATGAGAGAAATTCACATCAGCCCTGTAGAGCCATTTTCTATAGATGTGATCTGGATGTTTCCACTGAGTGAAAGACAGGACTGAATGAAAGCTCTCATTTTCTCAAATCCAAGGTTCTACAATGCTTATTGAAGCTCCCCAACCCTGGCTCCTCCAACATGCCACACAATACTTGTATAGAGTGGTCAAAGTCATAGTATAAAGTCGTATGGGTGGTAAGGATACAGGGTCATTTACTATAGACTTCTATTTAAATTGGTCGGCGCCTTAACTTCACAATTTTTAAGTAGTTTGACCATCACCATTTTCCTCTAGAGAAGCTTGAGTAAGTCACTTTCCCACCATTCCCGACTTCTTCAAGGAAAAGTTATACTTCAGGGAAGCAGAACACAAGGTCTTTGTTATCTCCTAAGAAATACAGGAAATTCAGAACTATTCTTCTATAAGGTAACCAGCAAAAGGGCAGAAGCATTAGATTTAGACCCTGCCTCTTCACATTTATACCAAATTCAGACACAACCAATAGGCATAAAAATCTCAGAAGCTAGTCCTAAATTATAGAAGCCACTGGATCTAAGCTCTTAAAACTATACTCTCCAACCTTTTGTGACCAGGCATAAAATTTATTTATTCATTGGACAGATGTTTACTGACCACCTACGATGCGAATCTAGACTAGGGATCAGCAAACTTCTACAATGGGCCACATGGTAAATGGCCAGGTTTTCAGTTCATCAGTCCCTTTCACACCTACTCAACTCCCCCATTTGCAGCCACAGAAAATACACGAATGAGTAAGTGTGGCTGTGTTCCAATAAAATATTATGTATAAAATAAATAAAAACAGTAGGCAGGCTGGATTTGGCCTGTGGGCGGTAATCTGCCAAACCTCGGTCTTGACTTTTGAGAAACATCAATGAACAAAACAGAAGAAAATCCCTTTCTTCTTGGAGCTTGCAGTCTTATAAGATCAGTAAAAAATTAGCATGCACTCCAAATACATATACATGTATTTATTTGTAAATTGTACGTGTATAATAGCATATAAACACATTTTGTACATTATAAAATTTAGGCAATATTATAAATTATAATGAATGTGATAAATATTTTAAGATAAATTGTATATTTTACTTTTTGATACTTTTATTTTTTTACTTGTTCACTAAAATTATCACTATCAATATACTTCAGGAGAGCAATATCTTTTAAAATCTTGGTTTAACATTCTGTGATCGAATTTTAAGCCAGTTGTTTTAGATATTTGGTTTTAAAGGCTGTCATAGTGGAAAATTCCTCTCAAAAAGATCTATAGCTCCAAAAGGAAGCACTGCATTATTGGCTGTGCTTATTAAACCATGATCACTATTTTTAAATCTCATCCTTCAATTATGCAAAGAATTTCATTAAATTTTTGGCTTATATATTTACATCTTCTTCAGTGTAAATGAGTTGTTACTGCCAACTAATTGGAAGGTAAATATTGGAAGGTAAGTAAACATTTGTTGACCAACTGAATAAATGCAAAAAATTCACTGAAAGCATTTGAAAGATTGGTAAAGATGCTTCCAAGTTGATATGAAGTTTGTTGATGAGAGTTTTTGATATGTGACATACAGGGTTTTAAGCAATACCCTAATCATTCCTAAAATTTAAAGCACATAAACGTAATACCTAACAGTACACTGGGGAAAGGAAGGCATAAGGAGGTCACTGCCAAGCTCTCTAGGTGGAATGCCCATACTTCCCCAGTGATCAGAACAGGTGAGGGCTTCAAAGTCAATCCTTAGGTTTAATACGAGTAAAGTTTTCTTTCTTTTTTCATTTTAAAAATTTACAAGGGGGATTTCCCTGGTGGTCCACTGCTTAGGACTCCACGCTTCCACTGCAGGGGGCATGAGTTCGATCCCTGGTCGGGTAACTAAGATCCTGCAAACCGCAGCGTGCAGCCAAAAACAAAAAAAAAAAAATTGTTTTTAATTAAAAAAAATTTACAAGGTTGACTAGAATCAATGAATCGTCTGCTGCACCCTTTCGTATGCACTTTGGAGATAACTATTCTTCAGAGTTATTTATTTTTTCCGTAGTTTGCATTTGGAGAGTGCCTTTTCCAACACTATTGTCTATTTGTAAAGGATTTCAACTTGGAACCTATATTGTTAGATGTAACTGATAGATTCCACCAATCTAGTTCACTTTCTCTGTCTGCATATTCTTGAGAGTAACATCTTACCAACACAGCACACTCGGTATAATAACGCAGAGAAAACACAAATTAAGTATATCTTTCACTCACACCTAACTCAATCACAATGATTTGGTTGGCTATTTTTGGTTTCTAACTTGTATATATGCTCCAGTCTGGAAGTATCAGCAAACTATCTGAACTGTTTGGCAGAATCTTCAAAACTTCAGATGAACTCTAGTCAAGTTTACTCCATCTCTAATGAGAGATTATTAATCAATAGTATGTTTGTAGTCATGAAAGGGCTGTTTAGAATATTAATAAATGTCATCTAGAAAATTAACCAAAAAAGTAATTAACAAGATTTATTACCTGATTCCCTATCACCTTTATGATCAAACCAAAGGAAAATGTGATTAAAAATGAGGATTACTAAAACCTGAACATTTTATAAATATTCCCGCAAAACCCTCCTCAAATAGCCAGGAAGTTTGGCACTCTTCCCTACTCAGGTAACACGTTATAGGGGTTTTCACGGTGTTAGGTGTTTAATTGTTTCTCCAACTCTCCCCTCTGCTGCAGAAATAGTTTTACAGCAGGGAATTTTTCTTTTTCTGTGCCCTCTAATGCATAGTAGTGTTCAATTAGCATCTACTGAAATCAAATAAAATGTTATGGAAGTCCCAAAGTATATGTTAAATTTCCGTGGTCCATAATTGAAGAAAACCTCAGAATTGTGAACTTTATTTGGTGTTCCTGAAAATTAGACAGGAAATATTTCCTTCTTCATGTCTTAGTTTTGGTTCAGAAAAATTCTTGTCTGAGTACCGCTAAGCTCTGTAGCACTGAACACTCTTCTTGAAATGTATTTCAAATACATGGAGTTTTAAAATGTCAAATTAATTTGGCCCATCTTCTCATAAAGGGAATAGTTAAAACTGACATCATTTGCCATTGATATGATCAACCTCATTAAAAATTTAACAAAATCACTGACAAATTCAGAACTAATAAGAGAGTGCAGCAAGGTGAATGAATATATCAGTAGAGTTTTTCTATGTCAACTACAATGAACTAGAAAACAAACTATTAACAAGATCACCGAATTCTATAAAATTTCTAAGAATTAACGTCACAAAAATACAAAGGACTGCTATAGAAAAAATTTTAATTCAATGAAAGAATATAAAAGAAAATCTGAGTAAATGAAGAACATTCCATGCTCCTGAAGGGAGGATTTAATATTATAAATATGTCTATTTTCCCCAAATTGATCTATACTGAAATCAACTCTAATCAAAATTCCAGCTGGATTAATTTTGATGAACTTGATAAACCTCTTCTAAAATACGCAAAGAAGTCTAAAGCTCTATAAACAGCTAAGTCACCTTTGAAAAAGATGACCGAAGACTAAGGAATTGCTTTACCAGGTATTAAGACAAACTAAAAGTCAGGATAAAAATCACAAAATGGTCTTGGTGCAAGAATGTACAAACAGAGCAGTGGAACAAATGAGAGTCATAAGAGCCCCAAGTCCCTAATATACAATAAAGATGGCACCATACACAAATCAAAGAACAAAGGATGAACCAGTTAGTATACAGCATTGGAAAAATATTTTTGAAAAAAACTGAATTCCTATATAATATCTTACAAAAGTTGGACTCTAAGAGGATTAAAGACCTAAATTTGAAAAGTAAACTATAAAGTAATAAAAGATAATGTAGAAAAATAGCCTGATAACCTGGCAGGGGCAAGAATTTAAACAAAACCCCAAAAGCATACTCTATAACGTAAAATACTTGTAAATATTGTATCAAAACTAAGGATTCTGAGAGGAGCTCAAAATGGAGTAGGAGATTGCTAAGCTCACCTCCCCCCACAAACACATCAATAATACATCTACATGTGGAAGAATTCTCACTGAAAACAAACTGGAAACTGGCAAAAGACTCTTACACAACCAAGGCTGTAAAGTAAGATCCACACGGAGCCAGGTAGGAAGGGAGGAGAAGCAATCAAGTTGGGACCTGTGCCCTTGAGAGAGGATGCAGAAGAAGAGGGGGAAACCATGGCTTGGGGATCCTCCCTGGGGAGTGAGCAGTTGAACCACATACTGGGAATGCCAGCTCTGAGGCCTGACACTGGGAAGAGGAGTCCCCTTGGCTGATTTGAAGACCAGTGGGGCTAGCAGTGGGGCTGTGAGAAACCTAGACACCACTCACAAAGAGCAAGCACAGGCTTGTTTGGTCTCAAAACAAGGCAGAGGAAGAAGATTGAAACTGCCTGGGACTCTGGCTGATTTCCCCCAGCTGGCACAGCACTCACCCCTGGGCCACGCTGAACACCCACTCCAACCCCTCTTGCTCTGATGAAACTTTCTACTAGGACGAAGTCTGATATTGCTGAGGAGAGTACGCAGTTGTGCAGGATGGAGCCTGCTTTGATCCACCACAGCACCTGAATGGGGAGAGGGCAGGCATTGTGGTTGGTACCAGAGACGGAGGAATGGGAGCTGTTTAGAGCTCTGACTGGTGCTGGGACCAACACAGCACGTGCCCCAGCCCACAATGGGTGCCTGCTCCAAGCCACACTTGCTCCCATGCTGCTCCCCTCCAGGGCAAATATGCCCATGCTGGGAGCGGGCAGAACACAAACGTGGAATGGAAACAGCTTGGACCTAACCCTCAGGGCTTCTCCAGCAACTTGGGACCCAACCTAGCCCTCAGCAGGGCACTGTTGGTCACTAAGCAGAAGAGAAGCCCAGGCTCACACTTGGCTCTGGCTTTAGCCCCTGCACCTCCAGCCCCACCTCTCACCAAGATGATAGCTGCCAGTACACCCTGAGGGAATATGAGACTCATGTTCACATCAGATCCAGCTCTCCCACCAAAGCCACTGGGCACACGCAGACTGTATAAGGATGCACCTAGAAAAGGACACCCTTTTAAGACCAGGATAGGTAACTGTTTCACCTAATTTCATGAAGAGATAAAGTTAAGCAAAATGAGAAGATAGAGGAAGTTCTTTCAGACCAAAGAATAATTAAAAAAACCTGAAAAAAATAACTAATGAAACAGAGATAAGTAATTTACCATATAGAGAGGTCAAAGCATTAGTAACAAGAATGCTAATAGAACTAAGGAAAAGAATAGATGAACACAATGAGAATTTTAACAAGTTAACTAGAAAATATAAAAAAGAACCAGTCTACAGCAGAAAAACACAATAACTGAAGTGAAGAACACACTAGAAGGAATTAATAGCAGACTAGGTGATATGGAAGAATGCGTTACGTGATCTGAAGATAGAATAATGAAAATCACACCATCACATAATAAGAAACAAATTTTTAAACATGAGATCAGTTTAAGGGACCTCTGGGACATCATCAAGCATAGCAATATTTGCATTGTAGTAGTCCAAGAAAGAAAAGAGATAAAAGGGTCGAAAATATATTTGACGAAATTATGGCTGAAAACTTCCTAAGCCTAAAGAAGAAAAGAGATATCCAGGTACAGGACACATAGAGAGTTCCAAACAAGATGAACCCAAAGAAACCCACACCAAGACATATCATAATTAAAATGGAAAATGTTAAACACAGATTTTTAAAGGCAGCAAAAGAAAAACAAAAAGTCACATACAGTGGAACCCCCATAAGGCTATCAGCTGATTTTTCTGCAGAAACTTTGCAGTCCAGAAGGGAGTGGAGTGATATATTTAAAGTGCTTGAGGGGAAAAGCCTGCAACCTAGGAATATTCTACTCAGCAAGGTTATAATTTAGAATTGGAGGAGAGATAAACAACTTCTCAGACAAGCAAAACTAAAAGAGTTCATCAATACTAAACCAACCCTAAAAGAAATGTTAAAGGGTCTTCTCTAAGTGGAAAAGAAAAAGCTATAATGAGATGTCAGAATCTATATGAAAGGAAAACTCCGCGTAGTAAAGGCAAATATATAGTAAAGGCTGTGGATCAACCACGTAAATAAGGTAGCAAGAAGATTAAAAGACAAAAAAATGTAAAATGAACTATAACTACAACAAACAGTTAAGGGATAAACACGAAGATGTAAAATATGGTATCAAAAACACAAAAGCTGGGAGAGGGGTAAAAATGTAGATCTTTTAGAACGTGTTTCAACTTAAGTAACTACCACTTTAAAACAACTAGATAGGTCAACATATATAAACCCATGGTAACCACAAATCAAAAATCAAAAACCAAAAACCAATGCACGAAAACTAGAGAAAAAGGAACACAAACATACCACTAAAGAGAATCAACAAACCACAAGGGGAGAAACTAAAAGAACAGAGAATAACTACAAAAACAACCAGAAAACAAGTAACGAAACTGCAATAAGTACATACCTATCAATAATCACATTAAATGACAATAGAGTAAATGCTCCAATTAAAAGACATAGGGGGGCTTCCCTGGTGGTGCAGTGGTTGAGGGTCTGCCTGCCGATGCAGGGGACACAGGTTCGTGCCCCGGTCCGGGAAGATCCCACATGCCACAGAGTGGCTGGGCCCGTGAGCCATGGCCGCTGAGCCTGCGCGTCCGGAGCCTGTGCTCCACAACGGGAGAGGCCACAACAGTGAGAGGCCCGCGTACCGCAAAAAAAAAAAAAAAAAAAAAAGACATAGGGAAGCTGACTGGATAACAAAACAACACCCATCTATATGTTACTTACAAGAGATTCACTTCAGAGCTAAATATACACACAGACTGAAAGTAAGCAGAGGGCTTCCCTGGTGGTGCAGTGATTAAGAATCTGTCTGCCAATGCAGGAGACACGGGTTCAAGCCCTGGTCCAGGAGGATCCCACATGCCTTGAAGCAATTAAGCCCGTGCACCACAACTACTGAGCCTACACTCTAGATCCCGCAAGTCACAACTACTGAAGCCTGCATGCCACAACTACTGAAGCCCGTGTGCCTAGAGCCCATGCTCCGCAACAAAGAGAAGCCACTGCAATGAGAGGCCTGTACACCACCACAAAGAGTAGCCCCCACTCGCTGTGACTAGAGAAAGCCCGCATGCAGCAACGAAGACCCAATGTAGCCAAAAATAAAATAAAATAAATAAATGTATAAAGAAAAAAAGTAAGGAGATGCAAAATGATATTTTATGCAAATGGAAACAAGAATGGTGGGGTAGCAATACTCATATCAGACAAAATAGACTTTGCTTTAAAGTCTATAACATAAGACAAAGAACGGTATTATATAATGATAAAGAGATCAATACAAAAAGAGGATATAACGTTTGTTAACATACATGCACCTAATACAGGAGCACCTAAATATATAAAGCAAATATTGAGACATAAAGGGAGAAATTGACAACAGTACAATAATAGTAGGGGACTATAACACCCCACTTACATCAAGAGACACATCATCCAGACAGAAAATCATTAAGGAAAGAGTAACCTTAAATGACTCATTAAACCAGTGGGACTTAGATATCAAAAGGACATTACATCCAAAAACAGCAGAATATACATTCTTTTCAAGTGCACATGGAACATTCTCTCGGACAGATCAAATGCCACAATACAAATCTTAACAAATTTAAGAGGACAGAGATTATACCAATCATTTCTTCCAAACACAAGGATATGAAACTAGGAATCAATTACAGTGAGAAAAATGAAAAAAACACAAACACATGGAGAGCAAACAACGTGATACTAAAACACCAATGAGTCAAAGAGGAAATCAGAAAATACCTTGAGACAAGCGAAAATGGAAACACAGCTTTCCAAAATCTATGACATGCAGCAAAAGCAGTTCTAAAAGAAAAGTTTACAGCAATAGAGGCATACCTTAACAAGAAAAATCTCAAATAAACAATTTAACCTACAATCTAAAGGAATTAGAAAAAGAAGAAAAAAGCCTAAAGTCAGCAGAAGGAAGGAAATAATAAATATCAGAGAAGAAATAAATAAAATAGAGATAAAAATATTAGAAAAGATCAAGGAAACCAAGAGCTGGATCTTTGAAAGGATAAAAAATTTGATAAATCATTAGCCAGGCTCACTAAGAAGAAGAGAGGATCCAAATAAACAAAGTAACAAATGAAAAAGGAGAAATTACAACCAACACCACAGAGATACAAAAATTAAAAAGAGAATACTACAAACCAACAGTAATATGCCAACAAACTGAACAACATAAAGAAAGAAGAAATGGCTAAATTTCTAGAAACATACAATCTTCCAAGACTGAATCAGGAAGAGACAGACAAACTGAACAGACTCATCAATAGTAGTGAAAATGAATTAGTCATCAAAAAATTCCCAGCAAACAAAGCTCAGGACAGGATGGCTTAACAGGGGAATTCTACCAAACATAAAAAGAAGAGCTAATACCTATCCTTCTCAAACCATTCCCAAAAATTGAAGAGGAGAGCTGAAAAATTCACTCTCTGAGGCCACCATTACCCTGATGCCAAAACCAGACAAAGACACTACAAAAAAAAGAAAGTTCCAGGCCAATATCTTTGATGATTATAGATGCAAAAATCTGCAACAAAATATTAGCAAACTGAATTCAACAATATATACAAAGGCACACCATGAACAAGTGGCGTTTATTTCAGGGATGCAAGGATGCTTCAATATCCGCAAATCAATCTATGTGGTACCCCACATTTACAAAATGAAGAATAAAAATCAAATGATTATCACAATAGATGAAGAAAAAGCACTGGACAAAATTCACATCCATTCATGAAAAAAACTCTCATCAAAGTTGGTATAGAGAGAACATATCTCAACATAATAAAGGGCATATATGATAAACTCACAGCTAAAATCATACTCAATGGTGAAAACCTGAAAGTTTTTTCTCTAAAATCTGGTGTAAGACATACTGGGCATACTTATGCCCACTCCCACCACTTCTATTTAACACAGTATTTGGAACTCCTAGCCACAGCAATCAGACAAGAAATAGAAATAAAAGGCATCCAAATTGAAAGGGAAGAAGTAAAACTGTCACTATTTGCAGATGACATGATACTACATATAAAAAAGCCTAAAGTTTCCAACAAAAAACTATTATAATAAATTCAGGAAAGCTGCAGGATACAAGATTAATATACAGAAATCTGTTGCTTTTCTATACACTAATAAGGAACTACCCGAAAGAGAAAGCAAGAAAACAATCTGGTTCAATATCACATCAAAAAGAATTAAAATACTAGGAATAAACTTAACCAAAGGGGTTAAAGACCTATACTCTGAAAACTATAAAACACTGATAAAACAAACTGAAAAAGATACAAAGAAATGGAAAGATGTCCCATGATCACAGATTGGAAGAATTAATATTTTTTAAATGTCCATACTACCCAAGGCAATCTACAGATTTAATGCAATCCCTATCAAAATACCCATAACATTTTTCCACGGAACTAGAACAAATTACCCTAATATTTAATATGGAACCACAAAAGACTCCAAATAGCCAAAGCAATGTTTAGAAAAAAAGAACAAAGATGGAGGTATCATGCTTTCTGACTTCTGACTATACAAAGCTACAGCAATCAAAACAATATGGTAGGGGCTTCCCTGTTGGCGCAGTGGTTGAGAGTCCACCTGCCGACACAGGGGACATGGGTTCGTGCTCCGTTCCGGGAAGATAACACATGCCGCGGAGCGGCTGGGCCCGTGAGCCATGGCCATTGAGGCTGTGCGTCCAGAGTCTGTGCTCCGCAACGGGAGAGGCCACAACAGTCAGAGGACCACGTACGGAAAAAAAAAACAAAAAAAAAAACCCAAAAAATATGGTAGGGAGGAGCTTCCACATGGCGGAAGATTAATAAGACACAGAGATCACCTTCCTCCCCACAAATACCTCATAAATACATCTACACGTGGAACAACTCCTACAGAACACTTACTGAATGCTGGCAGAAGACCTCAGACCTCCCAAAAGGCAAGAAACTTCCCACGTACCTCGGTAGGGCAAAAGAAAAAAGAATAAACAGAGACAAAAAATAGGGACGGTACCTGCACCAGTGGGAGGGAGCCGTGAAGGAGGAAAGCTTTCCACACACTAAAACACCCTTCGTGGGCAGAGACTGCGGGAGGCGGAGGGGGAAAGCTTCGGAGCCGCGGAGGAGAGCACAGCAACAGGGGTGCGGAGGGCAAAGCGGAGAGATTCCCGCACAGAGGATCGGTGCCGACCAGCACTCACCAGCCCGAGAAGCTTGTCTGCTCCCCCGCCGGGGAGGGCGGGGCTGCGAGCTGAGGCTCCGGCTTCGGAGGTCGGATCCCAGGGAGAGGACTGGGGTTGGCGGAGTGAACACAGCCTGCAAGGGGTTAGTGCACCACGGCTAGCCGGGAGGGAGTCTGGGGAAAAGTCTGGACCTGCCGAAGAGGCAAGAGACTTTTTCTTCCCTCTTTGTTTCCTGGTGCGCGAGGAGAGGGGATTAAGAGCGCTGCTTAAAGGAGCTCCAGAGACGGGCGCGAGCCGCGGCTAAAAGCTCGGACCCCAGAGACGGGCATGAGACGCTAAGGCTGCTGCTGCCGCCACCAAGAAGCCTGTGTGCGAGCACAGGTCCTATCCACACCCCCCTTCCGGGGAGACTGTGCAGCCCGCCACTGCCAGGGTCCCGGGATCCAGGGACAACTCCCCCAGGAGAACGCACGGCACGCCTCAGACTGGTGCAACGTCACACCGGCCTCTGCCGCCGCAGGCTCGCCCCGCACCCCGTGCCCCTCCCTCTGCCCGGCCTGAGTGAGCCAGAGCTCCCGAATCACCGGCTCCTTTAACCCCATCCTGTCTGAGCGAAGAACAGACGCCCTCCTGCGACCTACACGCAGAGGCGGGGCCAAGTCCAAAGCTGAACCCCAGGCGCTGTGCAAACAAAGAAGAGAAAGGGAAATTTTTCCCAACAGCCTCAGGAGCAGCGGATTAAATCTCCACAATCAACGTGATGTACCCTGCGTATCTGGAATACCTGAATAGACAACAAATCATCCCAAATTGAGGAGGGGGACTTTGGAAGCAACGATATATATATATTTTTTTCCCTTTTTCTCTTTTTTGTGAGTGTGTGTGTCTATGCTTCTCTGTGTGATTCTGTCTATATAGTTTTGCTTTTACCATGAGTCGTAGGGTTCTGTTTTTTTTATTACTTAAAAAATATTCTTTTCTTCATAATTATTTTTTATTTTAATAAGTTTATTTTATATTACTTTATTTTATTTTATCTTCTTCTTTCTCTCTTTCTTTCTTTTCTCCCTTTTATTCTGAGCCGTGTGGAGGACAGGCTCTTGGTGCTCCAGCCAGGCGTCAGGGCTGTGCCTCTGAGGAGGGAGAGCCAAGTTCAGGACACTGGTCCACAAGAGACCTCCCACCTCCACGTAATATCAAACGGCGAAAATCTCCCAGAAATCTCCATCTCAATGCCAAGACCGGGCTCCACTCGACGGCCAGCAAGCTACAGTGCTGGACACCCCATGCCAAACAACTAGCAAGACAGGAACACAACCCCGCCCATTAGCACAGAGGCTGCCGAAAATCATAATAAGGCCACAGACACCCCAAAACACACCACCAGACGTGGACCTGCCCACCAGAAAGACAAGATCCAGCCTCATCCACCAGAACACAGGCACTAGTCCCCTCCACCAGGAAGCCTACAGAACCCACTGAACCAACCTTAGCCACTGGGGACAGACACCAAAAACAACGGGAACTACGAACCTGCAGCCTGCGAAGAGGAGACCCCAAACACAGTAAGATAAGCAAAATGAGAAGACAGAGAAACACACAGCAGATGAAGGAGCAAGGCAAAAACCCACCAGACCTAACAAGTGAAGAGGAAATAGGCAGTCTACCTGAAACAGAATTCAGAATAATGATAGTAAAGATGATCCAAAAGCTTGGAAATGGAATGGAGAAAATACAAGAAATGTTTAACAAGGACCTAGTGGACCTAAAGAGCAAACAAACAATGATGAACAACACAATAAAGGAAATTAAAAATTCTCTAGAAGGGATCAATAGCAGAATAACTGAGGCAGAAGAATGGATAAATGACCTGGAAGATAAAATAGTGGAAATAACTACTGCAGAGCAGAATAAAGAAAAAAGAATGAAAAGAATTGAGGACAGCCTCAGAGACTTCTGAGACAACATTAAACACACCAACATTCGAATTATAGGGGTCCCAGAAGAAGAGAAAAAGAAAGGGACTGAGTAAATATTGGAAGAGATTACAGTTGAAAACTTCCCTAATATGGGAAAGCAAATAGTTAATCAAGTCCAGGAAGCACAGAGAGTCCCATACAGGATAAATCCAAGGAGAAGCATGCCAAGACACATATTAATTAAACTATCAAAAATTAAATACAAAGAACAAATATTAAAAGCAGCAAGGAAAAAACAACAAGTAACACATAAGGGAATCCCTATAAGGTTAAGAGCTGATCTTTCAGCAGAAACTCTGCAAGCCACGAGGGAGTGGCAGGACATATTTAAAGTGATGAAGGAGAAAAACCTACAACCAAGATTACTCTACCCACCAAGGATCTTATTCAGATTTGACGGAGAAATTAATAGCTTGACAGACAAGCAAAAGCTAAGAGAATTCAGCACCACCAAACTAGCTTTACAACAAATGCTACAGGAACTCCTCTAGGCAGGACACACAAGAGAAGAAAACGACCTACAATAATAAACTCAAAACAATTAAGAAAATGGTAATAGAAACGTACATATCGATAATTACCTTAAATGTAAATGGATTAAATGCTTGAACCAAAAGACACAGACTGGCTGAATGGATACAAAATAAAGACCCGTATATATGCTGTCTACAAGAGACCCACTTCAGCCCTAGGGACACATACAGACTGAAAGTGAGGGGACGGAAAAAGTTATTTCATGCAAATGGAAATCAAAAGAAAGCTGGAGTAGCAATTCACATACAAGACAAAATAGACTTTAAAACAAAGACTATTACAAGAGATAAAGAAGGACACTACATAATGATCAAGGGATCGATCCAAGAAGAACATATAACAATTGTAAATATTTATGCACCCAACATAGGAGCACCTCAATACATAAGGCAAATACTAACAGCCATAAAAGGGGAAATCGACAGTAACACAATCATAGCAGGAGACTTTAACACCTCACTTTCACCAATGGACAGATCATCCAAAATGAAAACAAATAAGGAAACACAAGCTTTAAATGATACATTAAGCAAGATGGACTTAATTGATATTTATAGGACATTCCATCCAAAAGCAACAGAATACACATTCTTCTCAAGTGCTCATGGAACATTCTCCAGGATAGATCATATCTTGGGTACAAATCAAGCCTTGGTAAATTTAAGAAAATTGAAATCGTGTCAAGTATCTTTCCCGACCACAACGCTATGAGATTAGGCATCAATTACAGGAAAAAACTACGTAAGGAATACAAACACATGGAGGCTAAACAACACAATACTTAATAACCAAGAGCTCACTGGAGAAAGCAAAGAGGAAATAAAAATTACCTAGACACAAATGACAATGAAACACGACGACCCAAAACCTATGAGATGCAGCAAAAGCAGTTCTAAGAGGGAAGTTTGCAGCAATAAAATCCTACCTCAAGAAACAAGAGAAATCTCAAATAAACAACCTAATCTTCCACCTAAAGCAATTAGAGAAAGAAAACAAAAAAAGCCCAAAGTTAGCAGAAGGAAAGAAATCATAAAGACCAGATCAGAAGTAAATCAAAAAGAAATGAAAGAAATGATAGCAAATATCAATAAAATTAAAAGCAGGCTCTTTGAGAAGGTAAACAAAATTGATAAACCATTAGCCAGACTTACCAAGAAAAAATGTGAGAAGACTCAAACCAATAAAATTAGAAATGAAAAAGGGTAACGACTGACACTGCAGAAATACAAAGGATCGTAAGAGATTACTACAAGTAACTCTATGCCAATAAAATGGACAACCTGGAAGAAATGGACAAATTCTTGGAAACGCACAACCTTGCGAGACTGAACCAGGAAGAAATAGAAAATATGCACAGACCTATCACAAACACTGAAACAGGAACTGTGATTAAAAATCTTCCAACAGGGGCTTCCCTGCTGGCGCAGTGGTTGGTAGTCCTCCTGCCAATGCAGTGGATGTGGGTTCATGCCCTGGTCCGGGAAGATCCCACATGCCGCGGAGCAGCTGGGCTCGGGAGCCATGGCCGCTGAACCTGCAAGTCCGGAGCCTGGGCTCCGCAATGGGAGAGGCCACAACAGTGAGAGGCCCGCGTATCGCAAAAAAAAAAAAAAAAAAAAAAATCTTCCAAGAAACAAAAGCAAAGGGCCAGATGGTTTCACAGGCGAATTCTATCAAACATTTCGAGAAGAGCTAACACCTATCCTTCTCAAACTCTTCAAAAATACAGCAGAGGGAGGAACACTCCCAAACTCATTCTACGAGGCCACCATCACTCTGATACCAAAACCAGACAAAGATGTCACAAAGAAAGAAAACTGCAGGCCAATATCACCGATGAACACAGATGCAAAACTCCTCAAAAAAATACTAGCAAACAGAGTCCAGCAGCACATTAAAAGGATCATACACCATGATACAGTGGGGTTTACCCCAGGAATGCAAGGACTCTTCAATATACGCAAATCAATCAACGTGACACACCGTATTAACAAATGGAAGGAGAAAAACCATATGATCATCTCAATAGATGCAGAGAAAGCTTTCGACAAAATTCAACACCCATTTATGATAAAAAAAAAAAGTCCATAAAGTAGGCATAGAGGGAACTTTCCTCAACAAAATGAAGGCGATATATGGCAAACCCACAGCCAACATCGTCCTCAATGGTGAAAAACTGAAACCATTTCCACTAAGATCAGGAACAAGACAACGTTGCCCACTCGCACCACTACTATTCAACATAGTTTTCGAAGTTTTAGCCACAGCAATCAGAGAAGAAAAAGAAATAAAAGGAATCCAAATTGGAAAAGATAAGTAGAGCTCTCACTGTTTGCAGATGACATGATACTCTACATAGGGAATCTTAAAGATGCTACCAGAGAACTACTAGAGCTAATCAATGAATTTGGTAAAGCAGCAGGATACAAAATTAATGCACAGAAATCTCTTGCATTCCTATACTCTAATGATGAAAAATCTGAAAGTGAAGTTAAGAAAACACTCCCATTCACCACTGCAACAAAAAGAATGAAATATCTAGAAATAAACCTACCTAAGGAGACAAAAGACCTGTAGGTAGAAAATTATAAGACGCTGATGAAAGAAATTAAAGATGATACAAATAGATGGAGAGATATACCATGTTCTAGGACCGGAAGAATCAACATTGTGAAAATGACTCTACTCCCCAAAGCAATCTACAGATGCAATACAATCCCTATCAAACTACCACTGGCATTTTTCACAGAACTAGAACAAAAAATTTCACAATTTGTATGGAAACACAAAAGACCCTGAAGAGCCAAAGTAATCTTGAGAAAGAAAAACGGAGCTGGAGGAATCAGGCTCCCTAACATTAGACTATACAACAAAGCTACAGTGATCAAGATAGTATGGTACTGGCACAGAAACACAAATATTGATCAATGAAACAGGATAGAAAGTCCAGAGATAAACCCACGCACATATGGTCACCTTATCTTTGATAAAGGAGGCAAGAATATACAGTGGAGAAAAGACAGCCTCTTCAGTAAGTGGTGCTGGGAAAACTGGACAGCTACATGTAAAAGAATGAAATCAGAACACTCCCTAACACCATACACAAAAATAAACTCAAAATGGATTAAACACCTAAATGTAAGGCCACACACCATCAAACACTTACAGGAAAACATAGGCAGAACACTCTATGACATAAATCACAGCAAGACCCTTTTTGACCCACCTCCTAGAGAAATGGACATAAAAACAAAAATAAACAAATGGGACCTAATGAAACTTAAAAGCTTTTGCACAGCAAAGGAAACCATAAACAAGACCAAAAGACAGCCCTCAGAATGGGAGAAAATATTTGCAAATGAAGGAACTGACAAAGGATTAATCTCCAAAACATACAAGCAACTAATGCAGCTCAAAATGAAAAAAACAAACAACCCAATCCAAACATGGGCAGAAGACATAAACAGACATGGCTCCAAAGAAGACATATAGATTGCCAACAGACACATGAAAGAACGCTCAACATCATTAATCATTAGAGAAATGCAAATCAAAACTACAATGCAACATCATCTCACACTGGTCAGAATGGCCATCATCAAAAAGTCTACAAACAGTGAATGCTGGAGAGGGTGTGGAGGAAAAGGGAACCTTCTTGCGCTGTTGGTGGGAATGTAAATTGATACAGCCACTATGGAGAACAGTATGGACGTTCCTTAAATATCTAAAAATAGAACTACCATACGACCCAGCAATCCTACTACTGGGCATATACCCTGAGAAAACCATAATTCAAAGAGTCATGTACCAAAAGGTTCATTGCAGCTCTATTTACAATAGCCCAGAGATGGAAACAACCTAAGTGCCCATCATCGGATGAATGGATAAAGAAGACGTGGAACATATATACAATGGAATATTACTCAGCCATAAAAAGAAAGGAAATTGAGTTATTTGTAGTAAGGTGGATGGACCTAGAGTCTGTCATATAGAGTGAAGTAAGTCAGAAAGAGAAAGACAAATACCGTATGCTAACACATATATATCGAATTTAAGAGAAACAAATGTCATGAATAACCTAGGGGTAAGACAGGAATAAAGACGCAGACCTACTAGAGAATGGACTTGAAGATACGGGGAGTGGGAAGGGTAAGCTCGGACAAAGTGTAAGAGTGGCATGGACATATATACAGTACTAAACGTAAAAGAGATAGCTAGTGGGAAGCAGCCGCAAAGCACAGGGAGATCAGCTCGGTGCTTTGTGACCACCTAGAGTGGTGGGATAGGGAGGGTGGGAGGGAGGGAGACGCAAGAGAGAAGAGATATGGGAACATATGTATATATATAACTGATTCATTTTGTTGTAAAGCAGAAACTAACACACTATTGTAAAGCAATTATACTCCAATAAAGTTGTTTTAAAAAACACAAAAAAAAGAAAAAAGAAAATACACCATAAACAAAAGCAACAATATAAAAAGCATACCTAAAAAGAAAGCATACAAAAATGTATATAATCTACATGGAGGCAACAATAAGAATTTCCTGATTGACTTAGGAAAAAGAAGTCTCAACCAGAAGAGTGTGTTATGTGTATTCCTGAGGCACAGATATTGTAAGAATATCGATTTTCCTTAATTTATTTACAGATGTAGTACCTTATCCATAGCAGCTGATGACAATCCAACATGGGCTACTGTTTCCTGTACCCAAAATCAACCATGGAAACATTACAGAAGGAATAAAGAAAAAACATTAACAAACGCAAAAACACAAAACTAAATAATCCCTGAGGGACAATAAGTCTCCATGAACTAGAACCTGAGTGTGGGCAGGTAGGGGGATGCCCTGGATTCGAGACAGGTCTGTAGCCTGCAAGAGAGGCAGATGACAGGGTTGACTAGAGAAAAGCCTATAACGTTGAGCCCTTGATTCTTCCACTGTGCTCTGGGACCATGAATCTCTACTGCTTCACTGAAGGAATCTGAGGCAGCATTTCAGAGCCCGCATGCCAGGAGCATGGGACACCAAAGACTGGGCTGGATGTGGCAGCATGGTCCACAGGCTGTGAAATAACCACCTGAAACTTTCTTAGTGCATGACAACTGGCCTTTTTAAGTGATCATCTTAATAGACCATCGCACACGGACTAAAAGAGAAAAGCAAGTAACACAGTAGTTGTACAAAAGGACAGAAATTCATTTCTGAACTTTTGGGCAATGCCCCTGATGTCAACAAAGAGAGACCACAGCGGGAACTGGCAGGCTAAGGCGCCCCTTCACTAACTCCTCTGGGATTCTGTGGGGCATGGCTGGGGACAGGGATGGATTCATACCAGAGAAGGAAGGAATCGCAGGCCCCGCCAGCAGTCAATGTGAGGACCTTGAGTGAGACCTGACGGGCTCCAAACCACAGAAGAGAATCTCGCCTCCTTTCCCCTCAGCCCATCTTACCTGCAGCAGCCATGTCTGGGAGGCTCCAGGCAGAAGAGTCCAGATGAGACGTGCCTGCACTTCACACCAGCAGTCTCAGGGAGTTGATGTCTTTGATGTGAGGCCTTGGCCGCAGGTCAGCAGACGGGAGGTAGCCCAGCACCTACAGGGAGTCAAGAGAAGACACTGAGAGAGGACTGAGAGCAGCATCCACCACAGAAGAGAGGGCCCCAAAGAGCCCTCACTGTCAGTCTCGGGGGACCCAGGCATGGCTGTGAGGCTCAGGGCCCCAGATACTTCCGGCTGGGGGCGCCGACAGAAATGAGAGCCAAGCTGTGACGCCTGCTGACTCAGCTCAGCAGAGGGAAATGTCCCAGGACCCGCCAAGAGTCAATGGAAGGCCCTCGTGCCAGGCCTGCGGGAAGCTCCCCCGGAACCACCCCCCACCTGCCGTCCCGCCCTGCCCCGCCCCGGCCCCAGCGCGCCCCGCCCCGGCCCCAGCGCGCCCGTGCTGTCCTCCTGGAGCCCAGATGCGCAGGACCGGATGTGACTTCCTCGTAACCGCGCTGTGGGGCCGCGCCATTTTTGAGAGCTGCCGTCCAGGGAGGGTGAGCCACAGGAGGAGTGCCACATCTCGTCAGGTGTCAACGTGTGAGGTGACCCCAGTTAGAAGTGCGGGGACACGCCCCCGACACCCCCAATCCCCATTCCCTCCGAAAAGAGGCGGCCACACAGGCCCCGCCCACCCCGCCCCTGCTCTCGGCCCCAGAGGCTCAGGCCTGGCTGTTAGGCCCAAAGTCCATCCGCTTCCCCCGCGGGGTCTCGGGCAAGGAAGGCCTCGCTCTGAGGCTGGTGGACCCTGGCTCAGCTCAGTACAGGGAGCGCCCCAGGCCCTGTGGAGTGAAGGACGGGACCCTCGTGGGGACCGCAGGGCTCCACACCCCAGAATGGCGGCCACGCGGACCCCGCCCCTGACGTCGGCCTGGGAGCCTCCGGGCAGGTCTAAAGACCGAGGGGCTCCCTCAGTGCGAACGCGGACGGACGGACAGACGCGGGAGGCCCAGGGAGGAGGGGGCCTTGTCCTGAGGGGCTGGCCGCAGGTCAGCAGAGGGAGGATTTCCAGGGCACGGGAGGAGTCAGGGCGAGGACCGTCCTCCCCGTCGCAAGGGCACCTCAGAGCCCCTCCCCTGTTGTCAGCCGCTTCCTTCTGGCCACACACGGAGGAGGGAGGGCTGCTGTCTGAGAGGGGAGGTGCAGGCCAGCAGAAGGCGCGTCCCTAAGCACTCCCAAGAGTCAGCCCAAGCCCTTGAGTGAGGGCCAGTGGGGCCGCCAGCCACAGGGCCTCGACCTGTCTGCCGCACGCTGCAGGCCTGGTAAAACTCTGCCACGTGCGGCCGCGTGGTCACCCTCACCGCCTCCGAATGAGACTCAAGGAGGTGCCGGCACTGGTGCGAGCAGATGGCCCTCGGGGCAAGAGAGGAGCTCCAGGCTGCACCGGCCGTCCAGGGAGGACCCCGAGTGAGGACTGAGGGAGTCACCCACCCCGAAGAGAAGGGACAAGAGAGAATGTGGCCCGTCCCCTCCTGTCAACCCTTAGACTCCCAAGAAAGGACTGTCAGGCTGAGACTGCCCGTACTTTCCTCTGCCAGTTTCGAGGGAGGTTAGAGCCTTGTTCTGAAGGGGCAGCCACCAGGCAGCAGAAGGGAGGGTCCCAGGACCCTTCGGTGGTGGGCTGAACGCTCCCGCCTTTCCTCCTCCTGGGTTTGGTGGTAGATGGTGGTGTCAACTTCAGAGCAGCAGAGGGGAGGGGGTGGGGGGGTGGGGGAGTCTTGCCAACAACCATCATCCGGACTCTGAATGGGAACCGTGGGGACCTACCTCCCCTGCTAGCCCCCACTGTCACCCCCGTACCGCCCAGGCAGGGCTGGCTGGCTGTGCCCCAAGGCTCACTCTACCGTCCTCCACAGGGGTCTCACGGGACAGGCTGAGCAGGAGAACAGGAGCCCTGTGGGTCCTCGAGCAGTGCCCTCCAGGACCCTGCAGAGGTGGCCTTGGTTAAAGCCAGGGAGGAATCTCCCCGCTGAAGGTGCTCACAGCATCTCCTTGTCCCTCCCCCAGGTGCCCTCGTTGCCTGCCTTCCTGCCCACGCTCCCGCCTGCTGG
This sequence comes from Orcinus orca, assembly GCF_937001465.1. Classification (NCBI taxonomy): domain Eukaryota; kingdom Metazoa; phylum Chordata; class Mammalia; order Artiodactyla; family Delphinidae; genus Orcinus; species Orcinus orca. The sequence goes on from NC_064580.1 coordinate 20,089,446, forward strand.
CCCTGACCTGTGTCATCATGCCTCGGGGCCAGAAGAGCAAGCGCCGTGCCCGCGAGAAACGCCACCAGGCCCGGGGGGAGACTCAGAGTCTCAAGGGTGCCCAGGCCACTGAGGAGGCAGCGGAAGAGATACAAGAGTCGCCCCCCTCCCCCGCTTCTGTTTCTTGGGGTACTCCCCCGAGCTCCCCTGTTGCTGGCACTCACCAGGAGCCTCAGGGAGCCCCAGCCACGAGCTCTCGTGATGCAGAGGTTTCATGCCCAGGATCTGAAGCGGGTGCCCAGAGCCAAGATGAGAGAAGTGCAGGTACCTCCCAGGCAGCACCTTCCATTCGCAGCAGTCGCAGAGATCCTCTGACCAGGAAGTCCAGAATATTCGTGCGGTTCCTGCTAGAGAAGTACAAGACGAAGGAGCCCATCCTGCAGGCAGCACTGCTGAAGACTCTCAGCAGGAAGTACAGGAATCACTTCCCTGAGATCCTCAGGAGAGCCTCTGTGATCATAGAGGTGGTCTTTGGCCTCGAGCTGAAGGAAGTCGACCCCAGCAATCACTCCTACGCCCTCATCAGCAAGATGGCCCTCCCCAGCGAGGGAAGTCCGAGTGATGAGTCGGGGCTGCCCAAGTCCGGTCTCCTGATGGTTCTCCTGGGCATGATCTTCATGAAGGGCAACCGTGCCACCGAGGAGGAGTTCTGGGAATTCCTCAATGCGTTGGGTTTCTATGCTGGGAGGAGGCACTTGATCTTTGGGGAGCCCACGAGGTTCATCCGCAAAGATTTCTTGCAGCAGAAGTACCTGGCCTACTGCCAGGTGCCCAGCAGCGATCCTCCGCGCTATGAGTTCCTGTGGGGCCCGAGAGCCCACCATGAAACCAGCAAGATGAAAGTGCTGGAGTTTGTGGCCAAGATCATTGGTACCATCCCCAGTGCCTTACCAGGTCTCTATGAGGCGGCTCTGAAAGATGAGGAAGAGAGAGCAAGATTGAGAATCGCGGCCAGGGCTGCAGCTGCTGCTGCGGGCAGAGGCCCTTTCATAGCCAAGATCCACAGCTGCCCCAGATGTAGGGGGGGAGGCCGTGGACACTTTGCTTACTTTGTTTTGGCAGGGAGCAGTCAGGCTCCTAAATAGTGCAGAGTAGTAGGGGTGGAGGGAACAAAGTATAGATCTTATTTATCTTCCTGTTTTAAACTAGTAACTTCTATATATTATTGATTTAGGTTTTTTCAAATGTTTTTTTCTTCTAATAGTGTGTTTTCTTAAGAATAGGAATTCCTGAATGACATTCCTTGCATATTTATTGCTGTTTAAAGAGTTCTAAAGTTACAGTTTTGATATATGTAAAAGAAATTCACGAACCATCTATATTTTCTGTATGATCCAGAAGTAGAAAACATGGCACTGCAATAGAGATTTTCATGGAAATGTGAAAGGCGACCACAGAAAATATTTAGGAACAAAAAATGGAGAAAACAGAGTAAAAGCCATTTAACTCGTGGTTTGCCTTACTTCGTTTAAACTTTCTTTTGGTAGAAATAAAAGATACTTTGATTTAGCTCATTTGTGAGTATTTGTTTCTTTTGCCCTAGTGCACTGCATATTCTCTGCTACCTACTGGATTAAAAATAAACTCTGATGGGAGGGTGGTATTTTGGGGGTTCATAATAATCATATCATAACTGCCATTCATCAAAAACCCAATATTGCTTAATGAGTATGCCACTGCTTTACATGTAGTACAGAACATTCCAACATTCACGCAGGATAGGATTTAGCAGACTCCCTTTACGGGTGAATAACTTGCAGGTGTCTCAAGTTCACAAGACTGATTAAGTGACCTTGCTGGGTCTAGTCCCCTGGTCTGGAATAGTCTAGAGCCTACACTCTTCCACTCCTCCCAGCCTAAGCCAGACCTTACGTCTTTTAATTCATTTTTCTTCTCACCACTCCAAAATGTATCTCATGGGATAAAAGGGGCCCTGTTCCCAAAGCACTGTTTTGGAATACAGTAACAGTAACGCTGAATAAGTGAATGGTATGAATAAAAAGAAAAATTTTCGGTGACAATGGGATCTTCTACATATGCAATGTCAGATACCCTGAAAAGATCAGCATCTCCTCATTTACTCTTCAAGTTTCTCAGGGACATAAAAGCCTTGGTTTAAGAGCTGTGTCCTCAGGTCAGTGGAGGGAGGAGTCCCAGCCTCTGATAGTTACTCAAGGTGAGGACCTTAGAACAGAAGGGGGCCCCACAAAGTCTACCCTGCTTTCTCCCTTGTGTGGCCATGCGCAGAGCTGCCTGTCTGAAGGTACCCCTTCTTTTCCTCCGGGGCAAGGGTGGAGAGGTTCTCAGGGAGGTGAGTTCCTTGGTCTTGTGGCAGCATCTCCAATTCTGCCCAAGTAGGAGATCCTAGCAGGCCTTAATTTGCTTCAGGGTGAGGACACTGGGTGCCGATGAGTGGACTCCCCAAAACAAAGGGGACCACACAGAGGCCCCCGGCAGGGGTAGCCAGGGAATAGGTCTCTTATCTCCCCTTCTGGTGTCTCAGGAAGGTGAAAGCCTTGGCCTGAGGCTGGCAGACAGACAGTAGGGAGGGTGGAGTCCCATATGCTACCTGAAGTCAAGGTAAGAAAACAGAGTTAGGACTGAGGGGCCACTGACTCCAGAAGAGTGGGCCCTTGTAAAGTCCTGCTCCTCAGAAGACCCCAACAGCTTTGGACAGATCTGGTTCATCCTGACTTCCAATTCAGAATTCCCAAGAAGGTAATGCCTTTGTTCTGAGGAGCACAGCTTCAAGGGAGTGGAGGGTGGAGTCCTGGGTCTGGTCAGGCATCACGATGAGGACCCTGAATGAGGAGCAAGAGGACCACTCACTCCAGAACAGAGGAGAATGCAGAGTCCCGCCCCTGAGGTCAGCCCCAGGAGGCCCAGGACAAAGCTTTCTGGCTGACCTGCCCCCTCTTTCCACTGGGGGTGGTCTCGGGGAGGCGAGGGCCTTGGTTTATGGGGAACAGCCTCACTCAGTAGAGACTGGAAATCTAGTGACTCTAAATGAGGATAAAGGGACTCCACCTAGAGCAGAGCCCTGCCACTGGATACCTCCCCTTGGCAAATCCAGGAATGTTGGCATGATGCGCCCCACGCCTTTCCTTTTAGAGCGTCTCAGGTAGATGAGGCACTTGGTCTCAGGGGCCAGCCTCAGGGGAGCACAGGGAGGAATTCCAGGTCATGCCAAGAGTCGAGCAGAGGACCATGAGGACTGAGGGAACCACCCAAATCATAAAAGCGGGGACGCCACAGAATCCCTCCCTTACTGTCGGCCATGAGTGACCACAGGCAGTCATGCCCACGTGAGGCAACCCTCACATCCTCCTAGGTGGTCTCGGGGAAGTAAAGGCTATAGTATGAGAGCACAGGCCTCTCTAGGTCACGGGAAGAGCCAGCGTAAGGACTCCGAGTGAGGACCAAGGGGAACGCACAACCGAAAAGAGAGAGGAACAAACGCATAGCCCCACCACCCTTTCGGCCCGGGGAAGCCCCAGGCAGGGGTAGTTCCATGTGTCACCCACTTGCCTCCGGCTCTGGAGGACTCAGGTCGGTAGAGGGGAGAGTCCCAGATCCTGACAGAGTGAGGACTATTGAGGTCACAAACCCCAGAAGAGCGGAGCCCGGGGAATCTTGCCCTCTGTGTTAGTCCTCATAAGGAAGCCCCTCAGAAATAGCTGTGGCTACACGTGGCCTACTCTGACTTCTGCTTCTGGGGACTCAGGGTGGTGAGGACTTTGCTCCGAGGCTGGCTGACTCAGCACAGGGGAAATTTCCAGGTTGTGCTAGGAGTTGGGGTGAGGACCTAAGGCTGGAGTGGAGCATGAAAACCATAACAATGGGGGCAGCACATCATCTCTCCCCTGCTGTCAGTCCTGGGAGACGCCTCGAGAGATGTCAGGCCGAGCAGAGGCAACCCTTAACTCCTCCCAGGGTGACAGAGAAGTGGGGACACTAATAGGTGAAGAGAGGGAGAAATTACAGGTCTTCCCAGGAGTCAAACTGAGGAAGGGCCTGAGTGAGGACCGGCGCAGCCAAGCATAATAAGGCCTGGATCTGCCGGCCCCAGCTTCCTGCCTTCAGAGACCACAGGTAGACGTGGGACATCAGGCTACCCTCACTTTCTTCTGTTGGCTCTCAGAGAGCGGTGGGCCTTTCTATGAGCACATGTCCTCAGGTAAAGAGACAGGAGCCACAGGCCTTCCCAGGAGTCAAACTGAGAACCCTGAGTGATGACTAAGGGGAACATGCCCCACCCGCTGAGCTGTGGGGACGACAAAGAGTCTAGCCTTGCCCCTGCTTTCAGCACTTGAAGGCTCAGGACAGGGCAGTCGGGCCGAGGCTCCTTTACATCAGGTCTAAGGGAGGTGAGACCCTTAGCCTGAAGGTAAAGCCATCAGAGGGCAGAAGGGTGGGTCCCAGGCCCTACGTGAAGCCAGCTGAGAGCACTGAATAGGGACTGAGGACCCAGTGATCCCAGGATAGAAAGGACTCCACAGCTGTCAGCACGGTGTTCCCCGTCAGGCCGGTGAGCTGGGCCACCACTCACTTCCTCCTCATGGGTCCCCGGGACCACTGAGGTGTCAACTGCAGAGCAACGGAGGGGAGGAAGCCCAGGCCCTGGCTGCCGTCCACCTAAAGATCCTGAAGATGAACTGAGCAGACTCCCCGCCCCAGGACACGGAAGGTCCCACTGGCAGCCCCTTCTGTCACCCCAGTGACACTCAGGTAGGCTGGCAGCCTGTAGCCCAAGGCTCACTCTACCGTCCGCCACAGGGGTCTCAGGGGACAGGCTGAGCAGGAGAACAGGAGCCCTGTGGGTCCTCGGGCAGTGCCCTCAAGGACCCTGCAGAGGCGGCCTTGGTTAAAGCCAGGGAGGAATCTCCCCGCTGAAGGTGCTCACAGCATCTCCTTGTCCCTCCCCCAGGTGCCCTCGTTGCCTGCCTTCCCGCCCACACTCCCGCCTGCTGGCCCTGACCTGTGTCATCATGCCTCGGGGCCGGAAGAGCAAGCGCCGTGCCCGCGAGAAACGCCACCAGGCCCGGGGGGAGACTCAGAGTCTCAAGGGTGCCCAGGCCACTGAGGCGGCGGCAGCGGCGGCAGAAGAGATGGAAGAGTCGCCCTCCTCCCCCGCTTCTGTTTCTCGGGGTACCGCCCCCGAGCTCCCCTGCTGCTGGCACTCGCCAGGAGCCTCCGGGAGCCCCAGCCACGAGCTCTCGTGATGCAGGGGTTTCATGCCCAGGATCTGAAGAGGGTGCCCAGAGCCAAGGTGAGGAGAGCGAGTCACACACGAGCGGGCCTGCCCCATCCTGGACGGTTCGCCTTTCCCTCCCCTACCTGGACACTGGTGGTTGCAGCATGCCCAGAGATCCTCCCTCTCGTGGTCAAGGACCACTGCTAGGTTTCCAGCCGTACCAGGACCAAGCAAGACAAAACCGCCAGCACAGGTTGACGCAGGCGCACCAAGACCTACAAGGTGACTCAAGGTACCCCAGGGTTCATTACGCCTCACTTGTAATAACTTAGCATTGCGGCTTTTGCTTCCCCGCCCCACCCCATGGGTTCTGCTTGGGTGCTTATGGGTAAGTGCCTGCATACTAGCAGGAAAGTTATATAGCCTAAAGCGGTCGATCGATTTGTCAGTCAAATAACACAGGACACAGGGAGGGACCACCACTCTACAAAACACAGCCCTACCCCATCGCGGGGCTGCTTCTGGTTTCCAGACAGCCCGCTCTCCTGCTTTCTCGGGAGCGTACCTTTGCTCTGCTTAACTGAACTCTTGCTACTTAAAACTGCTCTACGCCTCTCAACTGAACTCTTCCTCTTTGGGAGGGCAAGAGCCCAGGAAATCGCCATTCTGCCGGTGAAGTATGGATCGCATATTCATTACTTTTATCAGGTACAAGTTAAAGTTTTCATATTTCATAAAACAAATTTAGAAACCTTCCATTCCTTTTTGTGACCTAGAACAAGAAAACACAGCAATGGAAGAGGGATTTCCATGGAACTGTGAATAGACTCGGCAGTAAAATCATGTGGGTCAAGTAAAAAAAAGAAAAGAAAAAGCGTACATGGTGGTACATTTTTGGTTTCTTTTATTCTTTTAGTGCTTCTTTTTGTAAACCTGAAAGATGTTTTCTTAGATTATTCAAGATTGTGAGAGAAATTAAACAATAATAAAGTAGACATCCTTATCGTTGCCACTCTTATTCCCAACCATTAATTGAGCAGCTACTCTTTGGAAGGCTCCGTGGCACAACTGGGGATGGGAAGAAAAAGAAGACTGAGCCACTGTCCATAGACCTTCGGAGCCTAGGAGCTGCTGCCATGTCAAGATGGTGAGACACACTCTGAGACCTAAATAAATGGCAAGTTACAACAAGGGGTGAGAAAGAGAGGAGGTTCCAGACGAGAGCAGTCAAGTGTAAATGCTCTGAAGCAAGGAAGTCTGGAGCTTTGGGACACTGCAGTTCCCTTGAGGAGGTATTTTAAGTTAGGCGGGATGGTGGGCTAAATGAGGCTGAGTGAATTGTGGGGGGGGAGGGTGGGACCCTTAGATGGTGGGCCTCAGAGTTGACAGACTCAAGACTGGAATGGAAGCTTACCCTGAATTTTTACTTTGGGACTGTGGGTAAAACAGAGAGAATCTCCACCCGGGGCAGGAATAAAATGGCTTCCGTGTTCCTGTCCCAGTGCAGGTGAACACAGTGCACAAACTAGGTGTTTTAATCCCATCGCCTCCAGGGAGTTTCTGAGAAACAAGGATGATACTTCCTTGAAGTGAGATGTCAAGAAGCCACTGTGATAGCACTCTTTGCACTGGGGTCAAAGGGCCAGAGGCCACTCCCTTAAAGGGATGTTCTACTACTTACCTTAAGTGTAATCTGGGGAACTCCAAAGGAAGGCTACATTTTTGATGGTGGTGAAATTATAATGAAACTAGGGGTGGTTTGGATGAAAAGGCACCTGGGAGGGAAGCTGTTGGTCCTTGACGCAAATTCTAGAACCTCTGAGTAGCATCCAGCTGGGAGAGGTCCCTCTACACTCAAATGACATATTTACAAATGGGGAAATTTTACATAGTTTCACTGTCTAAGTAGTTTTGTTCGTTCCAAAGGTGCTGCGTATCGTATTTTCTGACATCTCATGAGATTAAAGAAAAAAATCCCAAAGAGTTGGTATTATGGTCTGGGGTCATAGTGATCGTAGTAATAAATGCCATTCTTGAAAGACCATTGTTGCAAGTGCTTTACAAACATCACGTATATTACAACAGCTCTACAAGATAGGGCTTATCAGACTCACTTTGCAGATGATGAACTTGCAATTTTCTCAAGTTCACAAGACTTGTGACAGAGCTGGGAATAGACCCTTGGTCTGAATTCGTCTAGAGGCCACACTGTTCCACTCTTCCCGGCCTGAGGCAGACCTAGTATCCTTTAATTCACTTGTCTCCTCACTACTTCAAACTGTATTTCAGGCAATTTAAAAAATAAAAAGCAAGCAAGCAAACAAAAAACCCTGTAGCCAAAGGACTATAAACAGTCCTGATGAAGGAAGGTTAATACAAGAATAAACTGTAATTTGGGGATTGTCTGTGGGCTTCATTTATCTAGAGTCCTCCTGCCCCTCGCGCCAGGGTTCCTTGAAAGCTCACTGCCCTGGTCCCAGCACGTGTGTTCAGCTCCAGCACTTTCCCACGTTAGAGCTCCTTTCTCCTGAGACTTCCCCAGTGTGCCCTCAAGTCCAACTCTGGAATCTGTTAATGGTGTGTTGAGACTGGCCTCTGAATAAATACACCAATGCGTGAGCTTACCTAGGAGGTCAATATCCAAAGCCTCCCTCATAAGTTGGAGATGAGGACCTGAATAGACATTTCTACAAAGAGGGTATACCAGTGGCCAAACAGTACATGAAAAGATGCTCAATATCATTAGTCACTAGGGAAACGTATACAAAAAAGACAGAGTGGGATACCATTTCACTAGGTTGGTTATAAAAATGGAAAGTAACAAGTGTTTGCGAAGATATGAAGAAACTGGATCCCTCATACATTGCTGGTAAGAATGTCAAATGGTTCAGCCTCTTTGGAAAACAGTTTGGTAGGTCCTCAAATTTAAACCAAGAATTAGTGTATGACCCAGCAATTCCATTCCTAGGTATATAACCAAAATAACTTAAAAACTGTATTCAAACAAATCTCTGTACCCAAATATTCAAAGAAGCATTATTCATAAAAGACAAAAAATGCAAACAACGCAAAATTTCCATCAGTGAATGAACAAACAAAATGTGGTATATTCTTATAATGGAATATTATTCAGTCATAAAAAGGAATGAAGTACAGATAACTGAGAGACCAGGGATGAACCTCGGAGACATTATGATAAATGATAAATGACAGGAGTCAGAAACAAAAGGTCACATATTGTATGACACCATTTACATGAATTGTCCAGGATAAGCAAATTCATAGAGACAGAAATCAGATTGATGGTTGCCCGGGGCTAGGGAGAGGTATGAATGAGAAGTAACTACTTGAAGGGTAAGAGGTTTTGTAAGCAGAGATAAGGGATTGGGAAGATGGCGGAGGAGTAAGACGCGGAGATCACCTTCCTCCCCACAGATACACCAGAAATACATCTACACGTGGAACAACTCCTACAGAACACCTACTGAACGTTGGCAGAAGACCTCAGACCTCCCAAAAGGCAAGAAACTCCCCACTTACTTGGGTAGGGCGAAAGAATGAAGAATAAACAGAGACAAAAGTATAGGGACGGGACCTGCACCAGTGGGAGGGAGCTGTGGAGGAGGAAAGGTCTCCACACACTAGAAGCCCCTTCTCGGGCAGAGACTGCGGGAGGCGGAGGGGGAAAGCTTCGGAGCCGCGGAGGAGAGCACAGCAACAGGGGTGCGGAGGGCAAAGCGGAGAGATTCCCGCACAGAGGATCGGTGCCGACCAGCACTCACCAGCCCGAGAAGCTTGTCTGCTCCCCCGCCGGGGAGGGCGGGGCTGCGAGCTGAGGCTCCGGCTTCGGAGGTCGGATCCCAGGGAGAGGACTGGGGTTGGCGGAGTGAACACAGCCTGCAAGGGGTTAGTGCACCACGGCTAGCCGGGAGGGAGTCTGGGGAAAAGTCTGGACCTGCCGAAGAGGCAAGAGACTTTTTCTTCCCTCTTTGTTTCCTGGTGCGCGAGGAGAGGGGATTAAGAGCGCTGCTTAAAGGAGCTCCAGAGACGGGCGCGAGCCGCGGCTAAAAGCTCGGACCCCAGAGACGGGCATGAGACGCTAAGGCTGCTGCTGCCGCCACCAAGAAGCCTGTGTGCGAGCACAGGTCCTATCCACACCCCCCTTCCGGGGAGACTGTGCAGCCCGCCACTGCCAGGGTCCCGGGATCCAGGGACAACTCCCCCAGGAGAACGCACGGCACGCCTCAGACTGGTGCAACGTCACACCGGCCTCTGCCGCCGCAGGCTCGCCCCGCACCCCGTGCCCCTCCCTCTGCCCGGCCTGAGTGAGCCAGAGCTCCCGAATCACCGGCTCCTTTAACCCCATCCTGTCTGAGCGAAGAACAGACGCCCTCCTGCGACCTACACGCAGAGGCGGGGCCAAGTCCAAAGCTGAACCCCAGGCGCTGTGCAAACAAAGAAGAGAAAGGGAAATTTTTCCCAACAGCCTCAGGAGCAGCGGATTAAATCTCCACAATCAACGTGATGTACCCTGCGTATCTGGAATACCTGAATAGACAACAAATCATCCCAAATTGAGGAGGGGGACTTTGGAAGCAACGATATATATATATTTTTTTCCCTTTTTCTCTTTTTTGTGAGTGTGTGTGTCTATGCTTCTCTGTGTGATTCTGTCTATATAGTTTTGCTTTTACCATGAGTCGTAGGGTTCTGTTTTTTTTATTACTTAAAAAATATTCTTTTCTTCATAATTATTTTTTATTTTAATAAGTTTATTTTATATTACTTTATTTTATTTTATCTTCTTCTTTCTCTCTTTCTTTCTTTTCTCCCTTTTATTCTGAGCCGTGTGGAGGACAGGCTCTTGGTGCTCCAGCCAGGCGTCAGGGCTGTGCCTCTGAGGAGGGAGAGCCAAGTTCAGGACACTGGTCCACAAGAGACCTCCCAGCTCCACGTAATATCAAACGGCGAAAATCTCCCAGAAATCTCCATCTCAATGCCAAGACCGGGCTCCACTCGACGGCCAGCAAGCTACAGTGCTGGACACCCCATGCCAAACAACTAGCAAGACAGGAACACAACCCCGCCCATTAGCACAGAGGCTGCCGAAAATCATAATAAGGCCACAGACACCCCAAAACACACCACCAGACGTGGACCTGCCCACCAGAAAGACAAGATCCAGCCTCATCCACCAGAACACAGGCACTAGTCCCCTCCACCAGGAAGCCTACAGAACCCACTGAACCAACCTTAGCCACTGGGGACAGACACCAAAAACAACGGGAACTACGAACCTGCAGCCTGCGAAGAGGAGACCCCAAACACAGTAAGATAAGCAAAATGAGAAGACAGAGAAACACACAGCAGATGAAGGAGCAAGGCAAAAACCCACCAGACCTAACAAGTGAAGAGGAAATAGGCAGTCTACCTGAAACAGAATTCAGAATAATGATAGTAAAGATGATCCAAAAGCTTGGAAATGGAATGGAGAAAATACAAGAAATGTTTAACAAGGACCTAGTGGACCTAAAGAGCAAACAAACAATGATGAACAACACAATAAAGGAAATTAAAAATTCTCTAGAAGGGATCAATAGCAGAATAACTGAGGCAGAAGAACGGATAAATGACCTGGAAGATAAAATAGTGGAAATAACTACTGCAGAGCAGAATAAAGAAAAAAGAATGAAAAGAATTGAGGACAGCCTCAGAGACTTCTGAGACAACATTAAACACACCAACATTCGAATTATAGGGGTCCCAGAAGAAGAGAAAAAGAAAGGGACTGAGTAAATATTGGAAGAGATTACAGTTGAAAACTTCCCTAATATGGGAAAGCAAATAGTTAATCAAGTCCAGGAAGCACAGAGAGTCCCATACAGGATAAATCCAAGGAGAAACATGCCAAGACACATATTAATTAAACTATCAAAAATTAAATACAAAGAACAAATATTAAAAGCAGCAAGGAAAAAACAACAAGTAACACATAAGGGAATCCCTATAAGGTTAAGAGCTGATCTTTCAGCAGAAACTCTGCAAGCCACGAGGGAGTGGCAGGACATATTTAAAGTGATGAAGGAGAAAAACCTACAACCAAGATTACTCTACCCACCAAGGATCTTATTCAGATTTGACGGAGAAATTAATAGCTTGACAGACAAGCAAAAGCTAAGAGAATTCAGCACCACCAAACTAGCTTTACAACAAATGCTACAGGAACTCCTCTAGGCAGGACACACAAGAGAAGAAAACGACCTACAATAATAAACTCAAAACAATTAAGAAAATGGTAATAGAAACGTACATATCGATAATTACCTTAAATGTAAATGGATTAAATGCTTGAACCAAAAGACACAGACTGGCTGAATGGATACAAAATAAAGACCCGTATATATGCTGTCTACAAGAGACCCACTTCAGCCCTAGGGACACATACAGACTGAAAGTGAGGGGACGGAAAAAGTTATTTCATGCAAATGGAAATCAAAAGAAAGCTGGAGTAGCAATTCACATACAAGACAAAATAGACTTTAAAACAAAGACTATTACAAGAGATAAAGAAGGACACTACATAATGATCAAGGGATCGATCCAAGAAGAACATATAACAATTGTAAATATTTATGCACCCAACATAGGAGCACCTCAATACATAAGGCAAATACTAACAGCCATAAAAGGGGAAATCGACAGTAACACAATCATAGCAGGAGACTTTAACACCTCACTTTCACCAATGGACAGATCATCCAAAATGAAAACAAATAAGGAAACACAAGCTTTAAATGATACATTAAGCAAGATGGACTTAATTGATATTTATAGGACATTCCATCCAAAAGCAACAGAATACACATTCTTCTCAAGTGCTCATGGAACATTCTCCAGGATAGATCATATCTTGGGTACAAATCAAGCCTTGGTAAATTTAAGAAAATTGAAATCGTGTCAAGTATCTTTCCCGACCACAACGCTATGAGATTAGGCATCAATTACAGGAAAAAACTACGTAAGGAATACAAACACATGGAGGCTAAACAACACAATACTTAATAACCAAGAGCTCACTGGAGAAAGCAAAGAGGAAATAAAAATTACCTAGACACAAATGACAATGAAACACGACGACCCAAAACCTATGAGATGCAGCAAAAGCAGTTCTAAGAGGGAAGTTTGCAGCAATAAAATCCTACCTCAAGAAACAAGAGAAATCTCAAATAAACAACCTAATCTTCCACCTAAAGCAATTAGAGAAAGAAAACAAAAAAAGCCCAAAGTTAGCAGAAGGAAAGAAATCATAAAGACCAGATCAGAAGTAAATCAAAAAGAAATGAAAGAAATGATAGCAAATATCAATAAAATTAAAAGCAGGCTCTTTGAGAAGGTAAACAAAATTGATAAACCATTAGCCAGACTTACCAAGAAAAAATGTGAGAAGACTCAAACCAATAAAATTAGAAATGAAAAAGGGTAACGACTGACACTGCAGAAATACAAAGGATGGTAAGAGATTACTACAAGTAACTCTATGCCAATAAAATGGACAACCTGGAAGAAATGGACAAATTCTTGGAAACGCACAACCTTGCGAGACTGAACCAGGAAGAAATAGAAAATATGCACAGACCTATCACAAACACTGAAACAGGAACTGTGATTAAAAATCTTCCAACAGGGGCTTCCCTGCTGGCGCAGTGGTTGGTAGTCCTCCTGCCAATGCAGTGGATGTGGGTTCATGCCCTGGTCCGGGAAGATCCCACATGCCGCGGAGCAGCTGGGCTCGGGAGCCATGGCCGCTGAACCTGCAAGTCCGGAGCCTGGGCTCCGCAATGGGAGAGGCCACAACAGTGAGAGGCCCGCGTATCGCAAAAAAAAAAAAAAAAAAAAAATCTTCCAAGAAACAAAAGCAAAGGGCCAGATGGTTTCACAGGCGAATTCTATCAAACATTTCGAGAAGAGCTAACACCTATCCTTCTCAAACTCTTCAAAAATACAGCAGAGGGAGGAACACTCCCAAACTCATTCTACGAGGCCACCATCACTCTGATACCAAAACCAGACAAAGATGTCACAAAGAAAGAAAACTGCAGGCCAATATCACCGATGAACACAGATGCAAAACTCCTCAAAAAAATACTAGCAAACAGAGTCCAGCAGCACATTAAAAGGATCATACACCATGATACAGTGGGGTTTACCCCAGGAATGCAAGGACTCTTCAATATACGCAAATCAATCAACGTGACACACCGTATTAACAAATGGAAGGAGAAAAACCATATGATCATCTCAATAGATGCAGAGAAAGCTTTCGACAAAATTCAACACCCATTTATGATAAAAAAAAAAAGTCCATAAAGTAGGCATAGAGGGAACTTTCCTCAACAAAATGAAGGCGATATATGGCAAACCCACAGCCAACATCGTCCTCAATGGTGAAAAACTGAAACCATTTCCACTAAGATCAGGAACAAGACAACGTTGCCCACTCGCACCACTACTATTCAACATAGTTTTCGAAGTTTTAGCCACAGCAATCAGAGAAGAAAAAGAAATAAAAGGAATCCAAATTGGAAAAGATAAGTAGAGCTCTCACTGTTTGCAGATGACATGATACTCTACATAGGGAATCTTAAAGATGCTACCAGAGAACTACTAGAGCTAATCAATGAATTTGGTAAAGCAGCAGGATACAAAATTAATGCACAGAAATCTCTTGCATTCCTATACTCTAATGATGAAAAATCTGAAAGTGAAGTTAAGAAAACACTCCCATTCACCACTGCAACAAAAAGAATGAAATATCTAGAAATAAACCTACCTAAGGAGACAAAAGACCTGTAGGTAGAAAATTATAAGACGCTGATGAAAGAAATTAAAGATGATACAAATAGATGGAGAGATATACCATGTTCTAGGACCGGAAGAATCAACATTGCGAAAATGACTCTACTCCCCAAAGCAATCTACAGATGCAATACAATCCCTATCAAACTACCACTGGCATTTTTCACAGAACTAGAACAAAAAATTTCACAATTTGTATGGAAACACAAAAGACCCTGAAGAGCCAAAGTAATCTTGAGAAAGAAAAACGGAGCTGGAGGAATCAGGCTCCCTAACATTAGACTATACAACAAAGCTACAGTGATCAAGATAGTATGGTACTGGCACAGAAACACAAATATTGATCAATGAAACAGGATAGAAAGTCCAGAGATAAACCCACGCACATATGGTCACCTTATCTTTGATAAAGGAGGCAAGAATATACAGTGGAGAAAAGACAGCCTCTTCAGTAAGTGGTGCTGGGAAAACTGGACAGCTACATGTAAAAGAATGAAATCAGAACACTCCCTAACACCATACACAAAAATAAACTCAAAATGGATTAAACACCTAAATGTAAGGCCACACACCATCAAACACTTACAGGAAAACATAGGCAGAACACTCTATGACATAAATCACAGCAAGACCCTTTTTGACCCACCTCCTAGAGAAATGGACATAAAAACAAAAATAAACAAATGGGACCTAATGAAACTTAAAAGCTTTTGCACAGCAAAGGAAACCATAAACAAGACCAAAAGACAGCCCTCAGAATGGGAGAAAATATTTGCAAATGAAGGCACTGACAAAGGATTAATCTCCAAAACATACAAGCAACTAATGCAGCTCAAAATGAAAAAAACAAACAACCCAATCCAAACATGGGCAGAAGACATAAACAGACATGGCTCCAAAGAAGACATATAGATTGCCAACAGACACATGAAAGAACGCTCAACATCATTAATCATTAGAGAAATGCAAATCAAAACTACAATGCAACATCATCTCACACTGGTCAGAATGGCCATCATCAAAAAGTCTACAAACAGTGAATGCTGGAGAGGGTGTGGAGGAAAAGGGAACCTTCTTGCGCTGTTGGTGGGAATGTAAATTGATACAGCCACTATGGAGAACAGTATGGACGTTCCTTAAATATCTAAAAATAGAACTACCATACGACCCAGCAATCCTACTACTGGGCATATACCCTGAGAAAACCATAATTCAAAGAGTCATGTACCAAAAGGTTCATTGCAGCTCTATTTACAATAGCCCAGAGATGGAAACAACCTAAGTGCCCATCATCGGATGAATGGATAAAGAAGACGTGGCACATATATACAATGGAATATTACTCAGCCATAAAAAGAAAGGAAATTGAGTTATTTGTAGTAAGGTGGATGGACCTAGAGTCTGTCATATAGAGTGAAGTAAGTCAGAAAGAGAAAGACAAATACCGTATGCTAACACATATATATGGAATCTAAAAAAAATAAAATAAAGAAAGAAAAAAATGGTCAGAAGAACCTAGGGGCAAGACAGGAATAAAGATGCACACCTACTAGAGAATAGACTTGAGGATACAGGGAGAGGCAAGGGTAAGCTGGGACAAAGTGAGAGAGTGGCATGGACATATATACACTACCAAACGTAAAATAGATAGCTAGTGGGAAGCAGCCGCATAGCACAGGGAGATCAGCTCAGTGCTTTGTGACCACCTAGAGGGGTGGGATGGTGGGGGGAGGGAGGGAGGGAGACGCAAGAGGGAATAGATAATGGGACATATGTATATGTATAACTGATTCACTTTGTTATAAAGCAGAAAGTAACACACCATTGTAAAGCAATTATACTCCAATAAAGATGTTAAAAATAAATAAATAAAACCAATATGGTACTGGCACAAAAACAGACATGAAGATCAATGCAACAGAACAGAGAGCCCAGAAGTAAAGCCCTGCACTTATGGGTCAATTAATCTACAACAAAGGTATTCAGAACATACAATGGGGAAAAGACAGTCTCTTCAATAGGTAGTGCCAGAAAACTAGACAGCTACATGTAGAAGAATTAAATCAGAACATTTGCTCACACCATATACAAAAATAAACTCAAAATTGATTAAAGACCTAAATGTAACACTGGAAACCATAAAACTCTTAGAAGAGAACACAGGCAAGGGGCTTCCCTGGTGGTCCAGTAGGTAAGACTCGGTGCTCCCAATGCAGGGGGCCCGGGTTCAATCCCTGGTTGGGGAAGTAGATCCTGCATGCATGCTACAACTAAGAGTCCGCATAGCACAACTAAGACCCGGCGCAGCCTAAATAAATAAATAAATAAATATATTTTTTAAAGTGTTTAAAAGAAACACAGGCAAGCACTCTGACGTTAATAGTTGCAATATCTTTTTGGATCTGTCTCTTAAGACAAAGGAAACAAAAGCAAAAAAAAAACAAATGGGACCTAATTAAACTTAAAAAGATTTTGCACACACCTGAAACTAACACAACATTGTAAATCAACTATACTCCAATAAAATTTTTTTTAAAAATAAAAAGTAAAAATTAGGGGCTTCCCTGGTGGCACAGTGGTTGAGAGTCTGCCTGCCGATGCAGGGGACACGGGTTCATGCCCCGGTCCAGGAAGATCCCACATGCCACAGAGCGGCTGGGCCCGTGAGCCATGGCCACTGAGCCTGCGCGTCCATAGCCTGTGCTCTGCAACGGGAGAGGCCGCAACAGTGAGAGGCCCGCGTACAGCAAAAAATAAATAAATAAAATAAAAATTAAAAAAAATTTTTTAAAGCTTTTGCACAGCAGAAAAAAATAATGAAAAATCAGTCTACTGAATGTGAGAAAATATTTGCAAATGGTATGACTGATAAGGTGTTAATACCCAAAATATAAAATCAGATCATACAACTGAAGAGCAAAAAACAACAAAAACCTGACTAAAAATGGACAGAATGGAATAGACATTTTTCCAAAGAAGACATACAAATGGCCCAAGAGGCACATGAAAAGATATTCTACGTTGCTAATCAGAGGAATGTAAATCAAAATCACAGTGAGATGTCACCTCACATCTGTCAGAGTGCAGAGTGGCTATCATCAAAAAGACCACAGGGCTTCCCTGGTGGCGCTGTGGTTGGGAGTCCGCCTGCCGATGCAGGGGACGTGGGTTCGTGCCCCGGTCTGGGAGGATCCCGCATGCCGCGGAGCGGCTGGGCCCGTGAGCCATGGCCGCTGGGCCTGTGCGTCCGGAGCCTGTGCTCTGCAACGGGAGAGGCCACAGCAGTGAGAGGCCCGCGTAACGCAAAAAAAAAAAAAAAAAGACCACAAACAACAAATGTTAGAGAGAATGAGGAAAAAAGGGGAAACCTGGTTCTCTTTTGGTGGGAATGTAAATTGGTACAACCACAATGAAAAATTGTATGGAGGTTCCTCAAAAAACTGAAAACAGAACTAGCACATGATCCAGCAATTCCACTTCTGAGTATGTATCTAACAGAAATGAAACAAACATGAATTCAAAAAGATACATGCACCCCAATGTTCATAGCAGCACTTTTTACAACAGCCAAGATACCGAAGCAACCTAAATGCCCATCGACAGATGAATGGAAAAAGAGGTACATATATACCATGGAATATTACTCAGCCATAAAAAAAGAATGAAATTCTGCCATTTGCAGCAACAAGGCTGTAACTAGAGGGTATTATGCTTAGTGAAATAAGTCAGACAGAGAAAGACAAATACTGTATGTTATCACTTATATGTGGAATCTAAAAAATAGAACAAAACAGAAACGGACTCACAGATACATATAGAGAACAAACTAGTGGTTACCAGTGGCTAGAAGGAAGCAGGGAGAGGCAAAACAGGGATAGAGGGCTAGGAAGTACAAACTACTCTGTATAAAATAAGCAACAAAGGTGTACTGTACAGCACAGGGAATATAGCCAACATTTTATAATAACTTTAAATGGAGTATAATCTATAAAAATATTAAATCACTATGTTGTACACCTGAAACTAATATTGTAAATCAACTATACTTCAATACCAACAACAAAATGAAGGATTCTGTTCAATGACAGAGTCAGCAGATAGATGACAGAACAGGAGAAATAATATATAATATCTAAAATGACAGGGACTAACATCTAGAACATAAAAGGAACAGCTTCTAAACAAAGACCCAAAAGGAAATGGGCAAATAAAATGAACAGGCAATTAATTCAAGAAAGCAATTAACTCAAGCATAATATGAGATGCTCAAGGTCGCTAGTAATTAGAGAAATTTATCACTTTACATTTATATCAGATTAGCAAAAATTAGAAAACTGGCATTCCTGTTACTATCACTGTATAACAAATTAGCACAAAAGTTAGTTGCTCAAAACAACCACCACCATTTTATTATTTTTCATGGTCTTTGTGGGACAGGGATTCAGGAACAATTTGGCTGAGAGGCTCTGGCCCAGGGTCAAAGGTGTCTGGAGCTGGAGAAACCAGGAGATGAGAGACATCTCTCTCTCCTTGTATGGCCTTCTCCTTGTGGTCTATAACATGGGCTACTTTGGTATTCCTGAGAGCATGGCCTCAGGGAAGTCAGATTTTGTACATGGTAAGCTCAAGGATTCATGGCAAGTCTTCTACCAAGCAAAAGAGAAGCTGAACCACCTTTCATAATGTGACCTCAAAAGTCACATAGTATTACTTTTGCCATATTATTTTCGGCCAAAACACTCACAAAAGCCTCCCTACGTTCAAGGGGAGAAGAACTGGACTTGACTTCCTGACAGTAAGTGGCGAGTTTTCTAGAGAAGAATGTGGGATGGGAGACATTGTTGCAGACATCTTTGGAAAATGCAGTATGTCACAGCTGGATAGTTCCAAGTTTTAAGGAACATAGGGTAATATAGAGTATAGACAAGCATGAATATTCTAGAAAGCAATCTGACAGTGCTGAGACAGATTAAGTGTATCTATACCATTTGACTCAGAATCCTCACTCCTGGCTATATATCCCTGAGAAATTCTCTTACAGTCTCTAAGAAGACATGTATAAGGATGGTTATCACAGCATTGTTTGGGGTAGCAAGGAGTTGGAGATAAGCTACGTTTCATCACCAGGGGACTGAGTAAGTAAAATATGATCAATGCTTACAATGGATTATGCAGCAGTTTGAAGCAACAGAGTAGATGTACACACAGTAACATGAATAGAATATTAAAAATTATGGTGCTGAAAAATAAGAAACAGAATGAGATGCATAGCACAATGTTACTAACAGTTTTGTTTATTAAAAATTCACGCACTTAAAACAATGTAAGTTTTCTAGAGCACAGAGAAATGAAGGGTAGACCTTACCAATTAAATGTTTGCCTGTGTCCAGGGGAGGAGACTGGGAGTAGAAATTGGGGAGAAAAAAGGAAAATGAAGCGACAAAACAAGAGAGGGACATTACACTGGCCAATTGTGTGCCTTGAACTGAGGAGTATAAATAACTCTACTCTTTTTTTAAATATGTTTTATTTATTAATTTATTTAGGCTGCCCCAGGTCTTTGTTGTGGCATGTGGGATCTTTAGTTGTGGCATGTGGGATCTTTAGTTGTGGCATGTGGGCTTCTTAGTTACGGCAGGCATGTGGGATCTAGCTCCCCGACCAGGGATCGAAACCGGGCCCGCTGCATTGAGAACGTGAAGTCTTAACTACTGCACCACCAGAGAAGTCCCTAACTCTACTCTTTACATCTGATTTAATAACAATCTCCAAGGGCAAAGTGAGAAGGGTTGTACTAGGTAGGACTTTAGTCAATAACCTTCTGAAAACTTAGAGTGACACACAGACCAAGTTACAGATGTTTCTGTAACTCAGTCTATTCATCTTTCAAAATGTGATTTGAAATAAAGTCTATGATTGGAGATCAATGAAAGGTGTATTTTCAGGCAGAAAAGGTTTTTCAGAAATCTTCAACTAACAGATCACATAGATGTCACTTTAAGGCTAGAATCTGAGTATTCGAAAAAAAATTTAACAAGGTTTCTAAATATATGGTGCTAAGGAAAAAAGAAATGAATTAGATTTTTAAATAGCCTTTGAAGTAAATTAAATTGACATACGTAAAACAGCAATACATACTTTGCAATAAAAACACATTAAAATGGCTGCCTATGGGGTAATGAGAAGGGAGTATGGGGGAGAAATACTTCATTAACTAGTAAGTTGTCATACCTACATTTGGATTTTAGATGAGGCAAATAAATATTTTACTGAAATAATTACAATTCTGAGAAAAATATATTTTAAACATTCCATTATTCCTATTATTAAAATATTTTAAGTTCTATGATGTCTCAAGGGATTGAATCTGATTTAACACAGTTAGGAAACAACCACAGGCCCAAGGGCAGAAAGCTGGGAAACAGTCAAAGGCCTTATTTCATTTCCTTGATATAACCTTGACATCTGAGTTCAGTGTCAGTTTGACTGGCGTGTGCCTCTTTTTGCTTGGCATTCTCATTTAATAACGTAGTTACAGCTATAAAACTTGAGATACTGTCACAAGAGACAGAGAGAGCTGAAGCTGAACTAAAAAGCTATGAGAATATTAGCCCTATGGGGTGAAAGAAATATTAAAATGTCAACCATGGCCCTAGGTTTCCACACCAGAATCCTTTACAGATTTAACAAAAGGCTACTTTAATTTGCAACCCCCAGAAGACACCCTTAATGAGACTGGAAAAGAAAAACTGCCCTGCATCTCTCATTCTCTCCCATTTGAAACCTGAGAAAAACTGAGCAATTTGCACATTTAACCTCTTTCTCAAGGTCACTGACAGTAACATTTGTTTACTGGTTTTTATTTTCTAGGATTTTGAAGGGGAGGGAGAGGAGAAAAAAATCATAGATCTGAATTAGCTATACTTATGAAATTCTTTTAAAACTGCCATTGCAGCCCAGTGCTTCTAAGTGCTCTTATCTGAACATTTGTGATGGGCCTCAATTCAACACAAGCAGACAGCAATCCAGGAGATCCAACTTCTATTTCCAATTAAAATTTAACTTTTTTTTAAACTGACCTCACACTTTGAGTTGCCTCCTTTTAAGAGATATTAATATTTAACAATTCCTTCAACATCGTAAAATAATTTGAGTTGATATAATGTATGAAGGAGAAATACATTTTAAAAAATCTCCCCAAATAAAAAAGACATTTTCCACAAATCTCTTTTTTTACAGTATGAATAACCCTACCTTCATTCTTTAGCCTTTACTTGAATTAAAAATATAATATATATATTAGGGTCTCCTCAAGAAAAGATGCATCGAGAGGTAGGCAAAGCGAAATTCAGCAACGTGCACTTTTCTCCTGGCTGGTAGTTGCAATTAGAGGGGGAATTCCAATGATGATAATATGAACAAATAAACATGTATTAACTTTGGTAAGTACTTAACTATGTGCTAGACACTCTTTTAAGTACTGCAATGTATTAACTCATTTAACCCCTACAACAACCAATGTTATCCCCATTTTACAGACGCTTAGGAACTGAAAGATGAAGTAACTTGTTCTAGGTCGCAGTGTTAGTAAGTGGTAGAACAGGGATGCAGCTCTAGGCAATAACATTCTTAATTTTTCCTTGTCTTCTATAACCACTGTCTGAATCGTGTATCCAGTAAGTTACTTAAAAATCCCAGGCTTTAGTTTTCTTATATCTAAAATAAAGATATCGCAGATCCACAATCCACAGTTCCAAAATCCAAAATGCTCTAGAAACCAAAAGAATTTTTTCATTCGGCTAATTCATCTGACCTGAACGCATTTGACAGTCCCCTCACCTTTCCTCCCTCATCCTCCTGTCCAATCTTATTTTAGGAAGCTTTCTCTGGAGCCTCCTGCTCTTTCCACGCTGAGCCAAGTGGGCCTCCCCTGTGCTCCAATAGCATTTCAGATTAGATTTTGACTAGGTGGGAGTGTGTTTTAGTCAACAGTCTTCTTCACCTACCTACTCTCCTCCTTTCCTCATCCTTTTAGTTAGAAATCATCCACAATGCTCTCCTCAGAGATAAACGATATTCAAATTCAGAGTTTAAGTTATCTAAAGTACAAAAATTGTTAGAGTATAAGTAAGACAAAATGTGGTCTTAGAGAACCCTAATAAAGTATCCCTGGATGCAAGGGCATGTAGGGAAAGCATCGCTTCTGTCTCTGAAACTAGCAGTAATTAGTTTCAATGTTTAATATGGTCAGAAGCCAGGGCACAAAATTCAGGCAGGCACATTTCTACAACTTATACCAGATTGTTGGGCGCTGATGGAAAAAGAATGACTATAATAGTCAGAAATTATTACAGAAGAAGAATTCCATATTGAATATTCAAGTAAGTCAGGTAGGTGAAAACCATTTTATTGAGAAATATTGTTTTCATTTTTTCCTAGAAAAAATAAATTACTCATAATTGACATAATTAAAAGAAAGTACAAAAATATCACAGGTTGTTACAGTTTCATCTGTGGACTATATGATATTAGTTTTTTTTTCTTGACGTGCAATGATTTTAAAATGGCAGTTTGTTTTACAACCTGTAGGTTTTGTCATTTAATACATGGTAGTTTTAGTTTGCAGCTCTCAGCATGATCAGCACAAAGAGAATAAACTATCAGCTTTCGAAATTGTGACTTCACTATAGTTCTCAATGCCTGTTTATTTTTATTTTCTAATTTTGAAATAGACAAGCTGGTTGCTTTTTTTCAAGTACAACGTTAGCTCATAAGTGATGCCTGTTCATGAACAAATCACATGTAACACTAATAGCATAAGCTGTAAAGTTTGAAAAAGCCTTTTGAGGGGTTGAATGCTGAATTTTTCTGCAAGGTACAAAATGACTCAGGTAATTCGGTTTATCTTAGGGAACAGTTGTTCAAAGTTAGCATCATATGAAATGACAAGTCCATAAGATATGGTGGTATATGAAGTCAATTCCTTTTAATACTGTTTCATTAGTTACAACATGCCATTCAAGGGTTGACTGCAGTTTGAAATTTGGTTTGCTCAGCTATGACAAACAAATGGAAATAAAACAGACAAATCTCCTTAATGAATTCAGTGGTCTTGTCTAATTGAGAGCTTTCCCTCCTTTGTTAATGATAAAATTACTTTCATGCTATGTTTTCCTAAGTAATGTAGCCAGTATCTAACCAATACGGTGGTTCTACTCATTAATAATGGGCTTACCTGTCTTGAATAAGTAACCTTTTGGTCTCTTTTCTCCTTGCTTCTACTCATTTTTCCCTCAGTGAGGAAAAAAGTCTTTGCAACAGAATGTCAATTTGCAAATGCCTTGTTTATATCTTTATGCACATTTTCCTTTATGTCGTAGTTCTCCCACCACTATTTTCTCATTTCTACCATGGCTTATTCTCTCTTCTCTGGTCACACTTCAATGTGTCATATGGGTGACGCAAAGCTGAAGTGGCTTAGTTTATAGACCATAAAACTTTGATGATGGTTAAGTTAATTTTGCATGAAGATCAAGGAGCCAAAGCTGCAGAAGTCATTCACAGAAAACAACTCTGCAAGTGATAGGTTACTGTCTAGTTAAACTGGGCCAGGCTCTTTGCCCAATATTATTTCAAACAGCATTATTCACAGTGTACCTCCTGCTTGTGACAGTGTTTGCCTTTCTAAAACTGTTATGGTTTAAAAAATAACTGTTTCTGTATGACTGATTCATTTATTCAGTCATTGAAAATATAATACCGCTCTCTAAAATAAAGTCTGGATCTAACTTGATAGTTAAGCAGGTGAAAATCTTGGCTTTTCTTCTTACAATTACCAAATTTTATTTTCCAAACACCCATAGGCTCATGACTTTCCCAAAGACTCTGTGTAATTAAGTCTAAGAGAACCCATTAGTAATTCCAGAATAACGGCTCTCAAGATGCAATCAAATGACAGTGATTCAGTCATTCACTGATTTGTTTACAAACAAGGAACACAAATAATGCCCTTGGGGAAGCAGCACCCTAGTGGGGAAAAATTCTTTTATCCGTCACATAAACAAAATATTTTATTAGGCATTTATTGCTGTATTACAAATTACTTTAAAACCCACTGACCTAAAAGTAAACATTTATTATCTCACAA
This sequence comes from Orcinus orca, assembly GCF_937001465.1. NCBI lineage: Eukaryota > Metazoa > Chordata > Mammalia > Artiodactyla > Delphinidae > Orcinus > Orcinus orca. Next base: position 20,113,682 of record NC_064580.1, read on the forward strand.
TTTCTATAGGTAAGGAATTCAGGAATGGCTTAGCTAGATGGTTTTCACTCAGTCTCTCATGAGGCTGAGGTCAAGCTGTCATCCAGGGCTGTAGTCATGTTAGGTTGACTGGAGATTCCAATTTACCTGAGTCAATCCTGGTTATGCCCCTTTTCCTGGCATAATTATAATTAGCATTCCATTTCATTTTCAAAAGTGTCCTAGATTGTAAAATACATTAATCACTGAACTAATTAAGAAGCTATATCCAGAGCAGACTATTCCTAACATGAAAAAAATGTCTGCTCTTTCAATTTCTTATCCTTTCACCCCCTCTGCACCCCAAATACATACAAAGTAGCTTTCCTTCCTTTCTGATTTCAAGTTATTTCACCCTTCCATTAATTCTGAGAGCATCCAATATCCATTTAATAAATTTCCATTTGTTTAAATTAACCTAAGTCAAGTTCTGTTGCTTGCAGCTAAAGAATCCTAAACTGATAACGACCATGTTGTGGTTATTCTGTTTTATGCTAATAGCAATGTATATTTATGAAAAGGTTTTAAATCTATTGAGGTGATGGGAAGAATTATATGTACACTTTTAAACAGTTGCTTATTTGCTATAGTGCAGAGAAGAATTAGAAGGATGAGATCAGAAATGGGAGAGCTAGTTAGGAGCTACTGCAGTAATCTGCTTGATACCAGATGATGTTGTAGACTAGGATATGGGTTATGAAGACAGGGAGATGTAATGGCTTTAAGAGATTTAAGCGGTGAAACTGACAGGACTTAATGGTGGAATCAATACAGAAAGAAAAGGACACATAGATACTAAGAATGATTCCTATGTATTTGGCCTGTCTAGGGGATGTGTGATGAGTCTATTAAATGTAACAGAAGACACAGGAAGAGAAACAGATATGTGAGTTTGAGGTTCCTCTGAGATATTCTAGAAGGGAAATTGAGCAGGCAGTTGAACACACATAAGGGTAAGCACTGAGGAGTGGTCTGGGCTACAGAAATATTTGCATGTCATCTTCCTACAGACAGTAAAAAAAAAAAAAAAAAAAAAAAAAAAAAAAGCCATGAATAGGGTGAGATCACCTAGATCAGTGCTTAACCCTGGCTGAACATTAGAATCACCTGAGGAGTTTTTTGTTGTTGTTTTGCTTTGTTTTCTTAAGCTCATGCCTGGGCTCAGAGATTCTGATGTAATTGGTTGTGGTAGGCCTACTACGTTTAAACACCTCCACATAAATAAAGATTAGAGTAGAAATAAATGAAATAGAGAACAGGAAAACAATAGAAAAGATTGAAAAAAAAAACCAAGAGGTGGGTTCTTTGAAAAGATAAACACAATTGACAAACCTTTAGCTACACAATCCACGAAAAGAAGAGAAAGGACCCAAGTCAAAATTATAAATGGAAGAGGAGACATTACAACTGATACCACGGAGATACAAAGGATCATAAGACACTATTATGAACAACAGTTGACTCTTAAACAATACGGCTTTGAACTGCATAGGTCCACTTATACATGTACTTTCAATAAATAAATTAGAAAAATTTTTGGAGATTTGTGACAACTTGAGAAAACTTGCAGATGAACCACATAGCCTAGACATATCAAAAAAATTAAGAGAAGTTAGGTATGCCATGAATGTATAAAATGTATGTAGACACTAATCTATCCTTACATAGACATAAGATGAGTAATTTAATATAAAACTAATAAGGTGTTAGTTTTCTTACTGTTTTATAACTTTGTTTTCAAAGAATTACATTACCTCATAGAACATGTCTCTCATAATTGGAAAAACTGTGTATTAGCCTATGGTCACAGGTAAGTTTATTTTTAATGTAACAATGTTTCCAATACTGTATTATGAATATAACTGTAATACTATGTATCATAAACATTTTATAATGATTCATTCACCAGTGAATAGGCTAAGCTACCATGAAGCAACAGTATTGAGTACACTAGGGTGCTATAAAGCAATCATATTGCTGCTTCTTTCTTGTCAATGCATGAATCATTAGACATGTAAATAAACATGAATTTCTTTTTCACATTATCTTTCCATTTTGAGTGTTAGTGACACATATAACATCTACAGTGTTTTGTTTAAGAAAATATCGATGTCATCATTGATAGATGGTTCATCTTGTAAACAGACAACATAAACTTACAGTATCAGTAAATACAATACAGTACTATAAACGTATCTTCTCTTCCCCATGACTTTAACATTTTCTTTTCCCTAGCTTACTTTATCGTAAGAATACAGTGTATAATACATATGACATACAAAATACGTGTCAATGAACTGTGTATGGTATCAGTAAGGCTTTCAGTCAATAGTAAGCTATTAGTAGTTCAGGTTGGCACGAGTCAAAATTTCTGTGTGGATTTTTTTTTTTTTTTACTTTGTGAGGGAGTCAGTGCCCCTAACCTCCATTTTTTTCAAGGGTCAACTGCACATGTCAACAAACTGAACCTAGAAGAAATGTATAAACTCCTAGTAACATACAACCTACCAAGACTGGATCATGAAGAAACAGAAAATCTGAACACACCAGTGATGATTAAGGAGACTGAATCAGTAATCCAGAAGCTCCCAAGAAAGAAAAGACCAAGATCAGAATTCTTCTCTGGTAAAATTTTACCAAACATTTAAAGAAGTATTAATACCAATCTTTAGCAAACTATTCCAAAAAACCAAAGAGGAGGGAACACACTGTCAACCTCATTTTAGGAGGCCTGCATTTCCCTGGTACCAAAGTCAGATAATGACATCGTTAAGAAAATTACAGGCCAATATCCCTGATGAATACAGATGCAAAAATTCTCAACAAAATACTAGCAAACGAAATTCAGCAGCACATCAGAAGGACCATATACTATTTTCAGGTGGGATTTATCCATGGATGAATAAACAGGATGGTTCAACATACATAAATCAGTGTGATATATCACATCAACAGAACGAAAGATAAAAACCACAAGATCATCTCATTAGATACAGAAAAAGCATTTGAAAAAATTCAACATTCATTCACAATAAAAACTGTCAACAAATTACGTATATAAAGAATGTACCTTAACATAATAAAGGCCATATGGCATAAGCCCACAGTTAACATCATACTCAACGGTCAAAGGTTGAAAGCATTTCCTCTAACTTCAGGAACAAGAAAGGGTGCCGACACTCACCACCACTATAACATAGTAGTAGAAAAGTCCTAGCAAGAGCCATCAGGCAAGAAAAAGAAAGAAAAGGCATCAGAATTGGAAAGGAAGGTATAAAATTATTTGTCTCCAGAGAACATGATTTTATACACAGACAATCCTAAAGAATCCACTCAAAAATTGTTAGATATGGGCTTCCCTAGTGGCTCAGTGGTTGAGAGTCTGCCTGCCGATGCAGGGGACACGGGTTTGTGCCCCAGTCCGGGAAGATCCCACATGCCGCAGAGCGGCTGGGCCCGTGAGCCATGGCCGCTGAGCCTGCGCGTCTGGAGCCTGTGCTCCACAACAGGAGAGGCCACAACAGTGAGAGGCCCGTGTACCGCAAAAAAAAAAAAATTGTTACAAGTAATCAACAGTAAAATTGCAGGATATAAAATCAACACACAAAAATCAATATAATTTCTATACATTAACAATGAATTAACTGAAACAGAAATAAAGAAAACAATCCCATTTACCACAGCATCAAAAACAATGCTTAAGAATACATTTAACCAAAGAGGTAAAATATCTGTACACTGAAAACTATAAAATATTGATGAAAGGAACTGAAGAAGACAAATTAATGGAAAGATATCCCATGTTCATGGATTAGAATTAATACTGTTAAAATGCCCATGCTACCCAAAGCCATCTATAGATTTAATGCAATCCCTATCAAGAGGTCCAGTGGCATTTTTTCTTTCTTTCTTTCTTTTTTTTTTTTACAGAAATAGGAAATACAATCCTAAAATTTGTATGGAACCTCAGAAGACTCCAAAGAGCCTAATCAATCTTAAGAAAGAACAAAGCTGGAGGCATCACACTTTCTGATTTCAAACTATATTACAAAGCTTTAGTAATCAAAACAATATGGTATTGGCATAAAAACAGACACATAGACCAATTGAATAGAATCAAGGGCCCAGAAATAAATGCATTCATATACAGTCAAATAATATTTGACAAGGGAGCCAAGAATACTCAATGGAGAAAAGACAGTCTCTTCAATGAATAATACTGGGAAAACTGGATATTCACATGCAAAAGAATGAAACTAGACCCCTAACTTACACACTCACAAAAATTAACTGGAAATAGATTAAAGACTTAAATATAAGCCCTGAAACCATATAACTAAAAGAAAACATAGGGGAAAAGTTTCTTGACATGGGTCTTGGCAATGATTTTTTGGATGTGACATCTAAAGCACAAATAAAATCAAAAACAAACAAATGGGGGCTTCCCTGGTGGCACAGTGGTTAAGAATCCGCCTGCCGATGCAGGGGAAATGGGTTCGAGCCCTGGTCCAGGAATATCCCACATGCTGCGGAGCAACTAACCCATGCACCACAACTACTGAGCCCACGTGCCGCAACTACTGAAGCCCGTGCTCCTAAAGCCCATGCCCCGCAACAAGAGAAGCCACTGCAACGAAAAGCCCGTGCACCACCATAAAGAATAGCCCCTGCTCGCCGCAACTAGAGAAAGCCCGCACGCAGCAATGAAGACGCAATGCAGCAAAAAATAAATTAAATAAATTTTTTAAAAATAATACATATCTGATATTAAAAAAAAACAGTGGGACTACATCAAACTAAAAAGCCTCTGCACAATGAAAGAAACAATCAACAAAATGAAAAGATGACAAATGGAACAGAAAAAAATACTTGCAAACCACACATCTGATTAGGGTTAATATCCAAATTATATAAGGGCACTCATACGACTCAATAGCAAAACAAACAAATAATCCAAATTAAAAATGAGCAAAGAACCTGAATAGACATTTTTCCAAAGAAAATAATTAAATGGCCAACAGGTACATGAAATGGTGCTCAACATCACTAATTATTAGGGAAAGGCAAACCCAAACCACAGTGGTATCACCTCACACCTGTTACAATGGCTTTCATCAAAAAGACAAGAGATAACAAATGCTGTCAAGGCTGTGGAGAAAAGCAAACCCTTGTGCACTGTTGGTGGGAATGCAAACTGGTACAGCCAGTATGGAAAACAGCACATAAGTTTCTCAAAAAATTAAAAACAGAAGTACCATATGATCCAGGAATTCAACTTCAGGGTATATATACAAAGGAAACAAAAACACTATCTCAGAGAGTCATCTTCACTCCCATGTTCACTGCAGTATTATTTACAATATCCAAGACAGAAGTGTTCATTGACAGATGAATGGATAAAGAAAATGTGATTACACACACACACACACACACACACACACACACAGAGGTACATATATACAGTTCAGCCTTAAAGAAGGAAATCCTGCCAATTGTGCCAACATGGATGGAACTTGAGGGCATTACACTAAGTGAAATAAGTCAAAGACAAAGACAAATACTTTATGATCTCACTTGTATGTGGAATCTAGAGAAACCAAATTCATAGAAACAGAGGTCATATTTGTGGTTGCCAGAGGTGGCAGGTGGGGGATGGGGGATTGGGTGAAGGTGGTCAAAAGACACAAACTTCCAGTTTTAGGTTAAGTAAGTTCTGGGGATATAATGTACAACATGATGACTATAGCTAACAATATATTTTATATTAAAAAATATTTCCTAAGTACATGAGGTGGTGGGTGTGAACTAAACTTATCGTGGTAATCATTTCACAATACACATATATATCAGATAATCACATTGTGCACCTTAAATTTATACAAGATTATATGTCAATTCTCAATAAAACTGGAAAAAATCTCTATATGATTTTAATAATCATCCAGGGTTGAGAACTACTACATAGTAAGCATATAGAATGAGAAAAGGGCTAAGACTGAATCTTGAAAAACCTCAACATTACTGGCCAGTTAAGACAAGCTGGCAAGCGAGACAGAAAGGAAGCAGCCAGAGAGATAGGGGAAAAAACAAATGAACAGGAGGTGTCAAACTGAAACCCTGAAAAGCAAAGCATGGATATTTAAGCATGGAGAAAATGGTCAATTTTTCCAAATGACTGCTGAGGCGTAAGCTCAGATGATAACTAAGAAATGTCCTTCATAAATAGTGATATTGTTGCCCTTATGGACAAAAATTTTAATTTACTGATAACACTGAAAGCCAGATTGAAGTGGACTGGGAGTACGTTGGTGGTGAAAAATGGAGAACGAGGGTAGGGACAACTCTTACTTGGAGAGAGCGCTGGAGGTAGCTGAGTAGTCAAGTAAGGTGTTTTGCTTGTTATATATGATGGACCTGAATTAGTTTAAAAGTCAATGGAATGTATTGAACTAATGGAAAATAAATATGCAAGAAAGGGATAAATACAAGAGCGCATAAAGATCGTGAAAATATGGGATCCCAAGAACAAGTGCAGGGCTTAACCTTAAGTAAGGAGAACATCTTCTCCATGCATCTAGGAGGGAAGAGAAGTGTGTAAGAGCAAATACCAGTGAATATATTTTGCAGTAGAAAGATAAAGTTCCCATGTGATAACGTACTTTTTCTCTAGAGTAGAAGGCCAAGTATGGTTTAAGAATAGGATGGGAGGGACAATGTGGTGGGCAAAAGTTTGTGGAGAGCAGCAAACTATTCGAATGGTTTTTATGGTGAGGAATTGAGCTGCTCAGAAAAATGGAGTGGAAGTGCCAAGCAGTGTGGAAGACCCTTTTAAGAAAAGTTATCATTAATTTATAGAGAAGCAAGTACAAGAGAACCAAGTTCATCCAGAGATGGATTTTTTCTAGATAGGAGCAACAAAAAAGAATGGGGAACAAGAGAGTTCCATATGGTAATGGAACAGAGTTATGAAAATGGCATGCAGTGGAAACTAAGTTGGATGAGGAGAGAAAGAAAAAACACAAGTGATGGACTGGGGGAAAAAACAGAAGCCCTGATAGGGTCTAAGAAGAGACAAGGTCCATATGGTTGTTTTGGGTAACTTTTTAATTATAAACCTCAGCAGTATTTCATCAAAGCTACTGATATTTAATCAACAGAAGAGCTTTCCTGTTTTGTTGTGACTATGACAGTGTGAGGAAGGAATGGGCAAAGAGTCTTCACTACCTTTCATCCAAAATTAGTGGAACTTTAAATCTCTTGATCAAGAAAAGTAAAGGAAGGAAGAAAGAAAGTAACAGGGAGAGGGACTTCCCTGGTGGCACAGTGCCTGAGAATCCACCTGCCAATGCAGGGGACACGGGTTCAAGCCCTGGTCCGGGAAGATCCCACATGCCGAGAAGCAGCTACGCCCCTGCGCCACAACTACTGAGCCCACACACCTATAGCCCGTGCTCCACAACAAGAGAAGCCACTGCAATGAGAAGCCCGCGCACCGCAACGAAGAGTAGCCCCCACTCGCCACAACTAGAGAAAGCCCGCGTGCAGCAACAAAGACGCAACACAGCCAAAAATAAAGAAAATAAATAAAATTCTATTTAAAAAAAAAGAAACAGGGAGAAAAGAAGAAAACTACAGTCCTATAATTTTAAGTGGACAATTCCAAATTAAACCAAGTGTAGTATAGAAATAGCAGAGTATTGTGTTGCTGTAAGCAGCCAAATTGCTTATCAGTCAGCCATTAAATATGTGTGATGCTCCTATGGAGTGCCTAGTTACAGGCTCTGCTGTACAAGCTAGGTACACAACATCCCATCCTGAAAGAGACACAGTTTCAGGACTGTCCAGGAACCTAGGGATCAGAAGGCACCCCAAGGCCCACTACCACTAAAAAATAACTTGGGGCCTCCCTAATCGGAGCCTGTAAGATCCAGGATAGCTTTGGAGCTTCGTAGCTATTTTTTCTGAATAGTTAGACGTAAGAAATATAAGTGAACCTTGAGAAAGGCAGGTAAATATTAGTTGATAAATACTTTCATAAAATTTTCTATATTCCAGTCTTAATACTAGGTGCTAGCAATACTACAGTTGACAAGACAGAAATGGTTATTTTGTTCATGGAGCCTAAGAAATATACAGGAAGACAAATATTAAATCATTGCAAATATTAAAGTAAATAATTAAGCTGTCCAAAGGGCTACAGTGAAAGAAGATATACATTCAACCGATATTTAGGAACACTGGGGATTTATTAGTCCTGGAGTAAGTGGAGGAGGTAATAGAAAGAATTCAACAAGGATGCCTGGATTTGGGGATCAGGCAACTTGGTGGTGTGGGTGGCATTTACTAACATAATGAATCTAAAAGAAGCGCCACTTAGGGAAAGGAAAGTGCTGAATTCAGTTTTGAACATGTTACATTTGAGATGTTTGTTAAACAACCAAGTGAAGATATATACTAAATAGTTAGATAAAAAGGATCTAGAGCTCAGCACAATGATCTGGGCTGGAAAGATAGATTCTCTCATTGCCACTTTGCTCAAAGGAGCCACAGATCTAACTACCGCTGCCGTCAATGTCCAAATGATGAATGAAGGCAGCGTGGGCAAAGAAGGAAGAGAGCCTCTTTCAGAATTCCTTTTACCACATAACAGTCCAGTTGAATAATCAAAGCTAGTCTTAAAGAAAATTATGACAGAGGCAACAGGTATCTCCTATACATCCTCCAAACCGTACCATGGTAATCTTTCTAGAACATAAGTTTATGATGTTACTTCCCCTCTGATCCCCAAGATAAAAATGAAGTTTCTAAATGCTCGGTTCAGGATCCTTTCTCACCTGGCTTGTTTCCTTCCTTCCCCCCTAATCTCCAGGACCCATTTCATGTCACACACTTTTCTTCTACAACCACATCAACCTCCGCGCAGTCCATTTAACACTCCACGCTGGCTCAGGCCTTTTTACCTTGTTCATGTTGGTACTTCTCAAGTATCTTTTGCCCCCTTGTTCTGCCTAGAAAACTCCCAGTCTTCACTTAAGTTCCTGTTTCATTTATTTACTCTTTCAAAGAATATTTTTAGCCCTTCCGGTATGTCACACACTCTGTTAGATCTCTGGTATATAGAGCCATACACAAGAAAGCTATTATCCACCCATCTTATGTTGTACGCAGCCTACCAGAAAAGGACACACAAAAGGGATGTGCTATATACTTCAGTTTTTCCCCATTGGGAGATGGTAAAAATCCTTATATGATATACTCAGAAACTTACTTTATTCCATTGTTTGCTTATATGTTCTGGATCTGTCTTCTCCTTGCCTTGTCCAAATTCTGGTGATCTTTTTTCATAAGTTTTTGACTCATGCTGGTCTGCCCAGCTTTACCATTTTGTTTTACCGGGTCATTTAATCTTACTATTTGCTTTTTTAATTGCTCAAAGTCCACTCTGACTCCTATGAAAGTTTACTGATTCCAACTTAACAAATAAAATGCCTGCCACTACTTACCTAGGGCTGGCCTTTTTTTTCCCCTCTGTGCAAGACTGCACTGACCAATATGTCTCTCTCAATCTCTTTCCCTGTGTATGTGTGCATCTGTCTCTCTCTTCTAAGTATTCTGAATTATTTCCTCATTGGACAGACACACGGACTATATACATTTTCATATAGCATCAATAGCCCAGGATTTCCAGGGTAACCGTTCAATGTCCTGTCAACTATGTCCTCATATAGATCACTGCTTTCTTTACCTCCTAGTAACACCAGCCTTATCAGTGTTGACCAATTCAATACACCTTGGCCCCCCCAGCCCCCCACCTCTCAACTCTCTATATTGGCCACAGACATACTATGTGCTCTGCTTCCTGGCATCAACAGTTGGAATCTGTACCACACTGTAGAGAATCCTACTTCAGCATATCATTCATGGAAAAAAGCCAAATGTAAAGTGAAAAACTGACTTCATTCTGTTTTTAAAATTACTGTCACATATTAAGAAAGATATATTTGTCTCTTGGTTGCTTGAGAAGCCCTGAATCATCAAATAAATGAGCTATCTGAAATGTAACAAAGACCATGTTACTCATGCACATTAAGGAGCCAAAGTCTGCATGTCATCACATGGGCCTCTGGGAATTTTAATAACATTTATATTTCAATGATCTTCACATTATATCTCTTTGAAGGTGCTTGGAAATAAAACTACTACAGAGCTGAACTTACAGACTTTGCTTATAGATTACAGCTCTTCTTCCCAGTCTAGTTATGTGAGCAACTTAAGAAATGGCAGTGACAGGAAAACTGTAAACATAGGTAATTTGTAGGAGGAGAGAATGACAATCCTGAAGGTCAAACTGTGGCCCTTCCTAAATAAGTGAGATGTAGAGAAAAGAAGAAAGGACGTATTTAGATAAGGGGTTTGTTTAAAGCCAACACCAAGTCTCTTCATGAAACTCAAAAGTTGATTTCCATAAGTCATCCTTTATTTCAAAAATCTAATGCTGATTCATTAGTTAGAACAGATGCTATTGTGGCTAATGTCATGTAATTAAGCCCCTGAAATGAGGATAAATTTCATTCTGTTTCAGAACTGTACCCCGCACTGAGTCAGTCATCTTGAAATTACATATCTTTGATCATACAAAACTGGACAGAACTGTCTGAATGATCTAAGTCCAAATCACTCTGGCTGAGCTGGGAAAACAGTCAAAAGTACCCACTTCTCGGGCTTCCCTGGTGGCGCAGTGGTTGAGAGTCCGCCTGCCAATGCAGGGGACACGGGTTCGTGCCCCGGTCCGGGAAGATCCCGCATGCCGCGGAGCAGCTGGGCCCGTGAGCCATGGCCGCTGAGCCTGCGCGTCCAGAGCCTGTGCTCCGCAACGGGGGAGGCCACGGCAGTGAGACGCCCGCGTACCGCAAAAAAATAAATAAATAAATAAAATAAAAATACATTTCTGTTTTAAAAAAAAAAAAAGTACCCACTTCTCAAGGTGGTGTTTTTTAATAAAAGAGAAAAACACATTAAAAACTCGTCTATCTACAGATTAGGTGGTCATTTTATATAAGCAATAAAAATAAGTATATACCCAACACATAAAATGCTTATTCTATCATGCAAAGTAACAGCAACAATAAAAACTGAACATATACTATTATTACAATTATTTTTAAAGTATATATTCAGATAAATACTGAAAGGGCATATATAAATATGAAAATGTAAGTTGCAGTATTAAGGAGGGCAAAATTATGGCAAAATATCCTCTATCTTCCAAAATGTTTATAATGCTATTACTTTGTCTATACAGAAATAAGTAAAGGCCTGCCAAACTGACAGGGCTTAAGGGGTAATATCTGTATATACCATAGTACTTTATTATTGCCAAGGGAAGCAGTGCTGCCATTCTATTTCCTTCTAAACTTTATTTTAATTAAAACGGGAGAATGATCCTGCAACAGTCCAAGACCAAATAAATGTCAGCTCAGCATTTGTGGAAAATGCTAAGACTAGAGGACAACAATGAATTAGCCTAATTCAGAGACTAATAACATTATAGAGTGAACTGTCATCTTGGTGCTTCCATGTAACATGTCTCAGAGAAGCAAATGTGGATGGATGTAGTGGAGGATTTCTACCTCCATTACCAAATGGTTGAGGTGTTGGTGACGGTTTATAATCACAGACCCAGATTTTATTAGCTTTAGCTATCACAAGCATCTAAGGAATAATTAAAGCTCACTAGTAGGAAATACTTTAAATTGATGGATGCAAGACTGACAGCACTAAAAATGAGGATTCTAGGTTTTTATGGAAAGACAACAATGGAAAAATGAGCACAGAATTACAGCTTTTATAGTCTACATACACTTAATATAATAGAATGCACACATCTATAGTTGTGGTAAGTCAACAGAAATAATTGTATCACTCTCTGCACTTATTTTTTTCTTGAAAAGCATTTAAAATCCTAGATTAGTGCCCATAAAACTTAATTTTTTTACCATTTATAATGGTACTGATCACTACATTTTGTAGAACACTTTATAGTGTTTAAATATATACACTTATTTTATCCCATATGATCATTTCATGAACCCTTTGAGGACACAGGGCAAGCACTGTTATTTACATCTTACACAGAAGAGAAAAAGAATTTAACTGACCGGCTGCCACTCAGCTGGAAAATGGCAGAGTGCAAAGTTAAATCCAAGGCACCTGCCTCCCACAAATAACATAAAAGCAAATTAGAGAAGAAAGCTAATTTCCAGCAAAATTCATATTTAAGCCACAGCTTTGACGCTCCTCTCAGCTCTCTTCCTACTCAGAATTCCTATACGCTCAGTGAGGCTCCTCCCTCTGTGAGGGAAGAAAACTCATTCACGCAAATATGTTAGGAAGATACTATGTCCCCAAGTTTGCCTTTATACTGGGGATGCTAGGAGACAGCATTCTTTAACAGAATGAAATGAACTAATGGTGGAATTTCTAGAACTACTAAAGACAGAGGAAAAACACTTTGGGGGTCTTCAAATCATACAACTGCACAATCATTTGTTCTACTTAAGAAGCTGATTCTGTACAGCATTGTCATCAGTTTGGGATGCCAGCTGTGATAAAGTACCAAGAAGAAAATAAAGTTTAGCCCTACCACATACAAGCAGTGTGACCAACAATAAACAAAATCAAATGACTGCAAGCCTCCATCTACTCATCTGAAAAATGGGAGTTTTTATTTACACTGTTGGAGTGAAGATAAAATGAGATAAAACTTCATCTCAGGACAGTAGTGATCATTACTCTTAATATTTTCAGCCGGTTGTTTTTAGAGGCTTTTATCCTCTAAAATCAAGTTACTTCCTCTACCAATGTTGTTTTTCTAGAAGCAGCCTCATAAATTTTACAATTTACTGTTAGCATTACAAAGAAAAAGCAACTCATCTAATATAATGAATGTGTTATAAAATCCATTTTTATAACTTTGAGAATTATCTAGGAAGCCTGGGAATTTGCATGACTTCAAAGTATTCAAAACATGTGGGGTTTTTTTTTTTTTTTTGCAGTATTTCCTTATCACAAAGAAGGCACCTAGCTTATTCAGAATAATTTATGGTGCTACTGATTTAAATAGATACATGTAGATATTATTATGTATATGTATCATATACACATTCAACTTCTAAAGTATAAACCCATCAAGTTTATTAACTCCATCCCATTACCCCCCCCGCAGTGATTACCATGCTCCAACAGTCCTTAGAGCACACATCTGGCAATCTGTCTCACAATATTAATGTTCTCCAACTTTGATGGTATGTATTCATCTGCCTGTGTGGTATAGATTTGAGGATCCCCAGGAGGTATGTCCTATCATATAATTTCTTCTGTCTCCTGGCCAGCATAAGTCTTGTACCTTGGGTTAACTACCATCTACATAAAAATACAAATATTCCTTGAAGGTATTATCATTTTTTATCATATCTTATCCTTAACTCACATAGTTTTTTCAGCTCTTAACTAAAAGAGAGGTCCTGTGAAGATGGGACACAGAGAGGTACCTTTGAAATTTGGGAGATTAGTGAGTTAGGTCTAGAATGTAGGACACTTACAAGAGTAGGTACATATGGGTGTTTTAGTAAGAGCGCAGCGAAAGAGACGGTAACATTAAAGGTTGTAATATACAGTGTTTCCTTCCTACTCAGCATCTAGTCCCTGTTCCACCCTCCAAACAGCACCCCAATTTGGTCCCTTCTCCTTACATAGCCCAGTGTGCCTCAAGGGGAGCCAGATCCACCCCCTCCCAGGTCTGGAAATAGGCCGAACTGGGCTAAAGGTAATCTAGTCTTCTTCCTTGCAAGTGATTGGTTCAGAAATGGGCACCTGACTCCTTGAAGGCCAGTGAGATTTCCAATGATGGGTCTTTGGTTGGGGGGGGGGGGTGTCTCAAGACAATTATTCTTCATTTTTCTGGGACAGCTTTCATAGGAACTCTTTCTTCTTTTCCTTTTGCAAGCTGTCATGCACAAATATGTCAAATCCAGGAAGAAGCCCACACTTCGAAGGAAGCAGAGTGAAGAGAATCACGGGGAAATGGGACCAAAGACACTGGATGAAGCGTCCCTGAAGCCTGTCTCACCTTTGCATTTCTCTATGCGTGAGCTAGTCTATTTCTTCACCGTACATACCTGGTGGAGTTGGATTTTCTGTGACTTGCTGCCCATGTGGCCCAAATGATATGGAGCCAAAGACAAAATGTGTTGTGTGGGTCCCACAACTACCATGCTCTGAGGAGGTAGGTTTTTTAAAATTCACAGGCATCTATACCATTTGTCACTTGTTAAACGTAAAAGCTAGGGGCTTCCCTGGTGGCGCAGTGGTTGAGAGTCCGCCTGCCGACGCAGGGGACACGGGTTCGTGCCCTGGTCCAGGAAGATCCCACATGGCGCGGAGCGGCTGGGCCCATGAGCCATGGCCGTTGAGCCTGCGCGTCCGGAGCCTGTGCTCCGCAACGGGAGAGGCCACAACAGTGAGCGGCCCACATACCACAAAAAAAAAAAAAAAAAAAAAAAAAAAAAAAAAAAACAAGTAAAAGCTAGACAGAGAAAAGTCACGTGACTGTCCAAAGCATTGCTGTGCAACTGACAAAATCTAGGTTGAAATATTCCTCTCTTTCCTATCTTGACACTTTCAGTCCCCTGGATTGCATTGTTTTTCACCATTAATATCATCTATAAATTGGGGAAATGTTCTACAAAAATGTCACCTTCATTTTGCAATAATTTGAATATACAATTATTCATCCATCTAAGAAAAACAATCCATTTTAGAAAATTAATTACTGAGTGTATAAAGTGCTTTCATTCTTAGAATCCATAATGTGAATTGGCTGCATCATAATTAATGCTTTCTAGCATTATTCTTATAAAGGTGTCTCTCCAATCAGACCTAACAGCCTACTTGCCCAACTTGGCTCTTATGCCTTGAAGATCTTAACAGAACAGAAATGACAGTTGTTCCAAATAGGAATGTAAAATTAAATATAGCATTCTTACTTGATACCTAATATTTTAATTTATGTGATATTGCTAATGTCATAAGAAGAAAAAATAGAATTATTTTAAGTTGTTTTTGCCTACAGAGCTATACATTAATCCCTTACTAAAGGAATAGTTAGATCCTGAATGGGGGTAACCTTAACACAATTGTATTTTGCAATCTCTATTTTTTTACTCTATTATATAAGTATGGCTTTATTTTTATAGTAAAAGAACATTTATAATGGTTGTACCAATTAACATTTTGCAGGAAAAATATATAGTATAATAAATTACTAATAGTATAGTAAGTATATAAAATTCTATCTTGGTCCACATCCAGGGGACTTTATTTATTAAGCTATTGAAATTGATTATAAGACAGGATTTCTGAGTAGCTGATACTCTCTCGTCATTGTTAACTATTTGGGAAAAGACAAGCAATATTTCAATATGTATCTATAATTCATAAATTTTTAAAGTTTTTTTAACTTTGTATAAATGCTGCTATTAAAATATTACACTTCATTCCCAACACCTCTACGCAGGAGCCTACATTTGGAGCCTTTACCTTAAGAGCCTTCTGGAGGCAATTCCATCTGATAATATAGTTTCCACGCTTATAGTAAGCTCTTCGACTAACATTGCTCATGTGAGTTTATGTTAAGGTTCTGGTGATCCAATGTGCTACCTTGTCTAATGAGGATTTCTCTCAGTCTGTTGCTGCAGGTTGTATTTGTCTGGTTGCCTGTTTCAGGTAAGGACATTATCGTCCATCAGATTAAGAGACAGATGCTGGTGCTCCCAAAGGTCAACAGAGAAGTGTGAACTCTTAAGGACACCACCCAAATAGGTCCTCTATATCTTTAAAACGCAGGGACTCAACCACAAGTAAGATAATTCATCTGGCCAGGTATCAATGTCATCCTTAGGCCAAGAACAAGGCCATATTGGTCTTAAGCAGTGTTTAACAGTAAAAGAAAGAGAGAAGCAGTAACCCTTCAGGTAAATTTCCCACATTTGCTTGCAGTTTTCATTCCCTGTTTACATTCTTTTGTAGACAAGCTCAGATAGACACACTGACTCAGCCTCAGGAGTGAGTTAGTGAATGAGGTTGACTGATAAAGTTGCAAGAGAAAACTTGGGATTTAATGTATTTGCTTTCTGCATCTAAAAGTCCTAAGTAAGTAAGTGTCCACAAGCAAGGGCCTCACTCCACATTATTCTGAAGGTTAAGCAAAACAATGATGGAAGAAAACCTCAGTTATTTAAAACTTATCTTTTAAACATATAAAGGTTTATCCTCCAGAGATATAAAACATTAATTGCTACAGTGCAGGTGGTTTCTCTGTTCTCTAACTACCACCATCAAAATGACTTTGACAAAAATACTGCAGTAAGGGAATCTAATTAATCTAAAACCAGAGGGATTGGGAGTTGGGTATAAAAGATGATCTGCTGACTTATGATTTTAAACATTCAAGATATTTCAGAGGAAGAGGTTTAAGGATAAAGATATAAAATTACCTATCCTCTAAGAGTTGGGTCTACTACTCATCTAAGAAATAATAAATGAAATAGGATTCAAGAAGGATACCGAGACACTGCTTATGAAAACCAACAAACAAAAGAGAAACAACTTTTTATATTTCTATGAAACCTCTAGGGGATGTTACTTGGTATCCAATGGAACATTATAATCACTGTAAAACAGGATTAGCGGAATTTGCAAAAAAAAAAAAAAGGTACCTACCCTTTAAGAAGTGGGGGGCGGGGTGTCAAAAAGATTTAGATAATTTGCTGAACACATAACATTTGCCTTTCTATTAAAATCTCTATCATGACATAATCCATTAGCATGAATGCAGAAACCAAACAGAAAATATTTTCAGAGTCATGCGTCAAATCAAATTACATTCTTTGGACAAATAAGGTTTAGGAGAAAGAGTCTTGTGAAAAATGCCAGGAATTGTGAAAAGAAACCTTATTATCATGTAAAATACAACCAATAAAAAAACATTTTTAAAGACAAATGCTGGAAATCTGCCACGTTTGCAATACAGATGAATTCCCAAATACCTAATGGTCCAGGTGTTTTAAGGTAATCCAGTGGTACCAAAACCTGTCAAAACATTGGATTCCATACCATATGCCCATTCTCCTAATACTGTAAAGTGTTAGTTCTTTCCACCTGCCTCAAGTCTTACCTGAAACTAGACCATGGAGAAAGAAACAAGGGAGGAGTTATAAATCACTGCCCTGTCAAGTCCAAATTGAAAGGCAAGTGTGTAAACTGCTGAGGCTAAAAAACGATTCCTCCCTAAGGCAGAAGAAGAATGTTTGCTTACACCTTTATAAATAAAGTTCTGTCAAGCTGCGAGGAAAATATACTCATATCCATAGGGGTAGCCAGGGAGGCAGCCCTGTGAATCTCCAACGCAATCTATTTCCACACAAAGGACACTCTCACCAGCTTCCTCCTGGGACAGTAAATAATCGCTAATCATCCCAGATGGTGTGACTCTAAATTTATCAGTGACAGATAATAAATCAGAGCATTCTGATATGTGCCATGCTATTACAGTTCCAATGATTTCACACCAATGGGACATTCAAACTGCTAAGTAGCGTAATTAGTTACACATAATTCCAAGACATCAATCATGCTTGGGATAAATCCTTGGAACAAACATTGAAAATATTCTTTACCATATATACAACTAAATGCCTGAAAGGGGCTAATTTGGTACCGGGCTTATAAGCATGCAGGCATTTAAGATGAACAACACCTTTTTTTTTTTTTTAGTAGGTACGCGGCCTCTCACCGTTGTGCCCTCTCCCGTTGCGGAGCACAGGCTCTGGACGCGCAGGCTCAGCGGCCATGGCTCACGGGCCCAGTCGCTCCGCGGCACGTGGGATCTTCCCGGACCGGGACACGAACACAGGTCCCCTGCATTGGCAGGTGGACTCTCAACCACTGCGCCACCAGGGAAGCCTGAACAGCACCTTTTAATACCCAGAATTGATATTCCACAATACATTTTATAAAATTAAGTACTCTTCCACAACCACCTTTTTAATTTCTCAAGTTTTGCTCAAACAAGACATTTTATATTCAAGAGAATTTTAATTCTAATTTTATTCATCTCAACTATTTCATTAAAAGAAAAAAAGGAAATCAACTGTTCTCTGATCAAGGAATGCAACACCCACCCCGGGAATATTTGTAAAAAATGGGTTTTGTTTTGGCATCTCCTAGTGCCTACTTCAACATTTTAGCTTACTTTTGTGAAACATGTCCTGTAAAGCATACCTGGAGTCCTTCCACCTAATGCTCCATGCAAACTTGCTTTCTCTGGAATAGACCTCTGATCATTTACTGTTCTCAGTCTGCCTTCGAAATTCACTGCTCCTATGCCCCATTCTCTCAGAATCTTGATCTTCACTAGCTACTCTCAGTAACCAAGCCACAAGGTATTAACAACTGAGGACAATTAAAGCATCCCTTCTAATATTATAGCTGCATTTTAAACTGTTAGGCTTGAAAATGAGGAGAGAGTTTGGGATACTTTATATTGGTCTAGAGGAACCCCACAAATCATGATACTATATGAGCAACTAGCTTATGTCTAGAATTGGTCATGAGGTTATAGGCGAACCCAGGCTATGTGAGTTACCAACGTGAGATGTTGCAAACATTCAAAAGCTCTACATGCTGAGAAAGCCATAGAGCACTTACGTGTGTTTCCTCTAGACGTTCCATAAATTGTCTACCGTCCAAAATCCTAAATCTACTCTTCCAGCTCATGTATCCTTTCATGTAATTTATGGTGATTCCCTAATCCAGAACATTTTAACTTTTATGAAATTAAATCTGTTCATTCTTCTTCTTTAAACTTTGGTGTTTTAGGTAACTGTTGTAAAAGTCTCCCATAAATTAATGGAAATATTCCCTTGAGTCATTTTCTAGTAATTTTACTTTTGTAATTAATATTTAAATCTTCAATCTATCTGGTATTTATTGTGGCTATGACACGAGCCAAGTATATAACTTTATATTTTTCCCAATTTGTAGCATATTGTGTTAACACCTTTAATTTTAAAGAAGTCAACCTTTTGTTCCAAATTCCCATCAATAGAATATAGAGTAAGTTAATTAAAGCTTATCTACATGATGAACTACTATGTAGCTCTTAAAAAAAAATGAAGTTGTTCTATATGTAATAATGCCGACAACATAGAGCTTGAACACTTACAATGAGAAAAGCGTATATTGAAGAAAAGCATGTATGATATAATCCTATTAAGAGTAAATCAGGACCTCCCTGGTGGCGCAGTGGTTAAGAATCTGCCTGCCAATGCAGGGCACACGGGTTTGAGCCCTGGTCCGGGAAGATCCCACATGCCGCGGAGGAGCTAAGCCCGTGCGCCACAACTACTGAAGCCTGCGCGCCTACAGCCCGCACTCCGCACCAAGAGAAGCCACCACGATGAGAAGCCCGTGCACCGCAACGAAGAGTAGCCCCTGCTCACTGCAACTACAGAAAGACCGCGTAGCAACCAAGATCCAATGCCCCCCTCCAAAAAAAAGAATCATCTCTCCAGATAAATAACTATATATACAATTGTCTAAATGTTTTTAAAAATTCTAAAGGCATATAAACTGTTAATAGTTTTATCTGCGGATCAGGATTGGGGATGGAGGAGTCTACCAACTATTTAAACTTATATAATTTAATAAATGCATTTATAGAAGCATATACATCTTTTGCATTTTAATGCAAATTTTGCAAACCAGAAAAATTCGTTGAAGTTAACCAATAGTATAGTCAAAAATGTATACCCTCCACGCCACTACATGCATAGAAAATTTGATAAGAACCTCCTATCTCTTTCTTCCTCTGCTGGACTGTGACTTGAACGAGAAATTCACCTTTACTGAGTTTAGCCTCAGAGGTTTTGGAGTTGTTACTTCAGTTAGCCTATGGTGACTACTTAAATACTATGTAGGAAAATAAGATATGCATATGAAAAGTTAAGAGATCAAAGCAGTATATGTATATAACACTCCCTATAGTAAGGACTATAGGAATGAGATTAGGAAGAAACCCCCAGTAGAGTTTCATAGAAAGGAAGGGATAGAGCTGGTCAAGTTTTGGTGACATGAAAACGAATTGTGGAGAAAGCGTGTGAGAAAAGTTCAGAATCAGGAAAGTAAACATATTAGATATGTATGTGTATAACTGAATCACCTTGCTGTACGTCTGAAACTAACACAACATTCTAAATCAACTATAGTCCATATATAAAAATAAAATTAAATAAAAATTTAAAAATGGTAAAACAAAAAACCCAAAACTCCATGCCCTCCTTATATATTTCAAATAAAATCCAAATTTCTTAATCAGAAAAAAAAACAGATGAGTCTCATTGGAGTATTTTTACTAAGAAGCAGTGGAGTTAATTCTGAAAATGTAGGTTAGAACTTAATTACAGAGAACCTCCAATGTCAGCCCAAGGGTGTTGAACTTTGTCATGCAGAACCAGTATGACAAATAGGTATTATTTCCTATGTAAATGCAAATTGCTGCGTGTTGGGGGGGTGGGGTCTACCTTTCAACTAGGTTGAGAAAGATTCTCAAGTTATAACTCAGTAGGAAATATCTTCCTGATCAATTTAGCAAGGTCTGATATGGGCTAGTGAGAGGGGCACTGCATATCTGTTAACTCCGCTGGAGGCAAGGAGGTTTCTGAGATGTGGAGAAATGGATGTGACAGTTTTCTTGAAAAATAAAATAAAAAGGACTTAACGTTGATGAGACAAGAGAGGTGGTATAATAGGACCTGACGAGGCTTGAGGAATCAAAGGTGAGCCTAGGGTTTTGAGCTTCAAGTCCTTAGAATGTTAGCAGCATTTTAAAAAATAGATAATTTAGAAGAGTTCATTTTCAGGGAGAAGGTAAATGAATTCATGTTTATTGAGCTGGTGGCCTTGTGAAAATGCCTTGCAAGACGTTTGGTGCAGGATATTGAAAATGCAGAATAAAGAAAAAGAGAAACTTTTTTTTTCCTTTCCTCTTCAGGAAGGCAGATTGTTGGAAGAGAAAAAAATTCACAACCTACTTACGAATCATCCCAATTTCGAGTTCCAAGGAGGGGATGGTTTAGCAATCCACTGGGTAGAATACAATAGAAGACTGTATTTTTCCCTTGCAAAAACAATTTTTAAAGGATCACAGTTTTGCAATGCAATGATAGTTCTTTTTAAATTTTACTACAAAAATTACAAATAAGCTGTTTTTATAATTTCCCAAGTTCATATTACTTAAGTTTAGCTTGGCTTCCTTTTAATCAAATTGAAGATTTATCTCAATTTTAAGTTTACAATTGGAAGAAAAATCCATCTGTAATTAGGCCATATATGTGCACGGTGCATGGTACAATTCAAAGTCCTTCCACAATTGCTTGTGTGATCTTCACAAGTCTCCATGAGGGAATAAGCCTGCAGTTATAACCTCCACTATACAGATGGATTCAAGTGGTACCTCGAAAGGGGATATTGTTCACCTAAAGTCTACAAAATAAGTTAGTGATGGAATCAGGTGAGAATTGAGGTCTCCTAACTCCAAATCCAGTGTTGTTTATAGAACATCACAGACTTTCTTCCATATTGAAATATTTAGTTTCATAGTGGCCTTTTAAAATGTTATATATTCTTATTTTTCATAAATAGGCTGATAGTGGGTTCCTCTTCTAATTTTTCTATTAAATTGTGTTTACTTGCCCCCATAAGAATAGTTATGCCCTTTATGAAGCTTGAGGCATAGTCTATAACGCTCTCAAGAAAGATTTATGATCTCACACAATATTTAACTGCTATTATTAAAAATAAGTGGTGAGATGAAGCGGTTTCAATTACACAATGAAAGCGTTGCCCTATTTCAAAGGCAGACTGAATTCAAACTGCTTGAAACAATCAAGTTACTGTTTTCTCTTCTGTTCCAAAATATCTAACACAATCAGAATGAATGATTTTTTTGTTTCTTCTATTGTTTATAGTCAACAAATACTGCATATACTGGAAAAATAGTAATTCACTACCAAAGCGTGTTTTTTTTCTTTTTGCCGTTACACCATTGCTCTATGGCTAAATGGTACAGTTAGGAATCTCCAAGGCTGTTTTTCTACAGGTTTTTAAGTGGTCTGTTTTCCTCATATCATAAGGTTTATTTAGAATCTCTTGTACTTTACCTGACAGGATGTGACCCAGGGTGAAGGATAGAAAAGCTGATTGAAATTATATACCTCTGAGACCTCCAGAAGACTGACACCTATTTTCAGATTTGTTTACAGTTGACTCTGAGAAATAAAATGCTTCCATTTTTCTCTGGGGTTAAAAATATCATCTACAAGGGCAGAGACCATTACACATGTGCCTTTGAGGATTATTTTTAGTTTCTAATACAGTCCTAAATATATGGTGACCACTCAATAAATGCTTATTTAATTGATTTCGATAATAAAACTTAAAAGCTTTTGCACAGGAAAGGAAACCATAAACAAGACCAAAAGACAACCCTCAGAATGGGAGAAAATATTTGCAAATGAAGCAACTGACAAAGGATTAATCTCCAAAATTTATAAGCAGCTCATGCAGCTCAATAACAAAAAAACAAACAACCCAATCCAAAAATGGGCAGAAGACCTAAAGAGACGTTTCTCCAAAGAAGATATACAGACTGCCAACAAACACATGAAAGAATGCTCAACATCATTAATCATTAGAGAAATGCAAATCAAAACTAAAATCAGGTATCACCTCACACCAGTCAGAATGGCCATCATCAAAAAGTCTAGAAACAATAAATGCTGGAGAGGGTGTGGAGAAAGGGGAACCCTCTTGCACTGCTGGTGGGAATGTGAATTGGTACAGCCACTATGGAGAACAGTATGGACGTTCCTTAAAAAACTACAAATAGAACTACCATACGACCCAGCAATCCCACTACTGGGCATATACCCTGAGAAAACCATAATTCAAAAAGAGTCATGTACCAAAATGTTCATTGCAGCTCTATTTACAATAGCCCGGAGGTGGAAACAACCTAAGTGTCCATCATCAGATGAATGGATAAAGAAGATGTGGCACATATATACAATGGAATATTACTCAGTCATAAAAAGAAATGAAATTGAGCTATTTGTAATGAGGTGGATGGACCTAGAGTCTGTCATACAGAGTGAAGTAAGTCAGAAAGAGAAAGACAAATACCATATGCTAACACATATATATGGAATTTAAGAAAAACAAATGTCATGAAGAACCTAGGGGTAAGACAGGAATAAAGACACAGACCTACTAGAGAATGGACTTGAGGATATGGGGAGGGGGAAGGGTAAGGCTGTGACAAAGCGAGAGAGAGGCATGGACATATATACACTACCAAACGTAAGGTAGATAGCTAGTGGGAAGCAGCCACATAGCACAGGGAGATCAGCTCGGTGCTGTGTGACCGCCTGGAGGGGTGGGATAGGAGGGTGGGAGGGAGGGAGACGCAAGAGGGAAGAGATATGGGAACATATGTGTATGTATAACTGATTCAGTTTGTTATAAAGCAGAAACTAACACACCATTGTAAAGCAATTATACTCCAATAAAGATGTTAAAAAAATTAAAAAATAAAAATAATATATAAGTAGGTTCAGGGTAGCAGCACACTCTACTGGGTATGGGTGGAGCTGTTCAGGAGTGGTAGATCCATTGTAGAAAGTCCCAAATCTCTGTCTTTTACTCTATTCCCACCCTTTGCAACGTGGTTTGGAAGCTTCTCCAATCCAGAGGTGGTGTCTATTTCCCTATTCTTTGAGTCTGAGTTGCCCCTGTGACTGGATTTGGCAAACAGAATGTGGCAGAAGTGACACTGTGCCAGTTCTGAGCCTGGGCCTTGCTCTCTTGCAAGTAGTTACCACCTGAGCAAGCCTGGGGGCTGAGAGACCTCATGGAGCAGAGACAAGCTATCCCAGCTGATGTCCTCCCAGACCAGGCAGCAATCACCCAGTTGACCCAACAGCTAACCACAGACACGAGAAAACTCAGCTGAGACCAGCCCAAACTGCTGACCCACAAAATCATGGTTTTTGTTTTAAGCTCCTAAGTTTGGAGGTGGTTTGTTACACTGCAAAAGCTAATTAACGCATAGGAGAAAGACTGGCATAAGAAGAACCCAATATTGCTGTTCAGAAAAGAGCTTCTGCCAAGAATTTCACACTTTCGCAAAGGCCTTAGGGAGGAAACCACCATCTTTCTCTCTATCCTTTATTCATTCCTTCCCAACAGGCATAGCTAGCCTAAATGGTGAAAAGCTTGACGTTGGGCTACATTTTCCGGCAACAGGAATAAGAAAGTTAAAGATGGCTGGTCTGTGCTACTGCTTTCACCAGCTTCCTCTCAAGTGGAACAAGCCCTCCTTCTCTTCTGCTCCCTAATGCTTTACGACACATCCTTCTGTGTTTGTCGGTAAGGGCAGGGGTCCACCAGTGTCACTCACTGTCCTGCTGGTTATGGTGTGTGGAGCAGGCCTGTGGTCCTTCCCAGTGGCCTCTGAAACTGCCCTACAAATCCAGGTCTCTTCACAGGCAAGTCCAGATTCAGGGTGGAAGCAGGAGTGACCAATAAACTTCAGGTACAAACTACATTTGCTAACACACATCAGCAGCTGGATGCCATTATGTCCATTCTGACCAACAAAACCCTAAGAGGAGAAGGGACTGGACTTAGCACTTCCCTTTTAACATCCAATAGCTATGAATATCAACCTGAAAATTTTAAATGTATAATGAAATGGAATTATTGCTTGGATTTTCTAGGTTACAATTCCACTATTTTTCATTTTAGGTTTTATGGGATTATTATTATTAGAATATAACCTTAATTCTTTTATATTCAATTTTTCTATAAAATGTCTAGGTAAGAACCACACAAATTTCCAATCACTCTATTTTGGCCCTTTTATATGTAGAGATGAGAAGTTACTTCGATCAAACAAAAGCAGCTCTTCCTTTCCAATTGTCAGATTTCTGCTCTATTTTAAAAATTCAGCACTTGGTAGTGTAACGTGATTTTTTTTTCCCAGAAAGAGAATAGCATATAAAATTAGGTAATGGATAGCAACTCAATTTAGCATGTTAAAAATGTTTGTTTCACACAGGAGCACGCACAGACACACCCACATACACACACAGCATTCTTTTGGAAAGTGTACTAATTAACAATACAAAAATAAACCTTTATGTATTTTTGTTTCACCTTCCAAAAAGTTTAAGGATATGATGTAAGGAAATAGTTGACAGTGTGGAATAGATGACACCAATATCGGGAGAAAAGTAGCCTAGATTCCCACTTCATGTTCAGTTCAAAATTGGACATTTTCTACATCCCAAGAGATGCTACTTTTGGTCTTTTATAACCTCTGTGCATATGGAATTCAAAATAGAGCCATCAGAACTTCCTTTTAAGAAAGCAGTCGCATTTGCAAAACCAGCCTAAGCATGTCTACTTCTCTCTACTGTTTACATTTCTTTAATATTGACGAGTCTATTTTTTCTATTTCTTCCTCAGTTTTGGAAAACTTAAGTTGTTCATTCTAATATTCAAATTTACTGACAAAATTGTTCAAGTGTACTTTATCTCAATATTATTAGTAATTATGTCTTCTTTTTCCTTCCTAATATAATGGATTTAGGTTTTTCTCTTGTTCATTATTTTTGTCAATCTTGGTTGAAGTTTATATATCTATTAATCTTTTAAAGGAACTAACTTTGGATTTTTGTTGATCCCTAATGAATTGCTGTTTTCTCTTTCATTAAATTATACAATTATCCATATATTATTTCCTTCATTCTACTTCCTATAAGATTATTCTCTTTTTAAAAAATCTTATGTTGTCTTTAGATGCTTAGTTCATTGAGTCTCAGCCTCTTTTTCTAATATAAGCATGTAAGGCTGTACATTTCCTTTTCAGTATCTATTCAGCTGCACCTCACATTTTTGATGTATTCAACTTTTATTACATTTTATTTGTAAGTATTGATAAGTTTGATTCATAATTCTTTTTTAACCCATCAATCATTCAGAAGGACATTTAAATTCTTGAAATATAAAAAGGTTTTTTAAATTATCTTTTTATTTATCCTTAACTTAATGGCATTGTGATCAGGCTTGTTTTATGAATTAGCAGATAGTCATTTTGTTTAAATTGTATTCTGCAGGACTATATTCTGCAATTGTTGAGTGCAGGATTTTAAATATGTCTATTAGATCAAGACTGTTCACTGTGATGTTAAAAATTCTCTATTGTTAACAATTTGTTTGATCAATTACTGAGGGAGTTGTATTTGTCAATTTGTGGAACTTTCATTGCATTTCTACACACTTTTGCTATATTGAGGTCATGTCGTTAACTGCATATATTGAGGCTTATATATTCCAGATGAACTGAACACTTATGCTTATGTAATGATCTTCTTCACGTAAGGCTTTTTGTTTCAAACTGTCAGATGTTAATATATGTACTGTCCAGTTATTTTAGTTTATATCTGTCTTATGTCAGGTAGTAATACATGCTCTGGAAATAAAACAGAGTAAGAGGATAGAGAGTTATGGAGGTGTGCTCTGGGAAGCCTCCCTGCTAAGGTGAGTTTTGAGCAAAAAATCTGAAAGAGGTCAGGATAAAAGCCATGTGAATATTTGGGAATAAAAGGTTTCAGGCAGAGGGAACAGCACAGGCAACTGCTAGAACATGCTTGGTGTGTGTGCAAGCCAGCAAGGAGGGTAGTGTGGATGCAGAGGAAGAAACAAGGTAAAGATGACATCAGAAAGGAAAGTGGGCTCGATCAGGTAGGGACTTGCAGGCAACGGGAAGATTTGAGAATTTATTCTAAGAGGCAAAGCTGTTAGAGTGTTCTGAGCAAAGAACGGACATGACCTGACTTACATTTTAATATTATCAACGTGACTGTCATGTTTAGAAAAGATTATGGGGCTGGGGTAGGGCATGGGTCAAGAGCAGCATCGGATTAACTAGTTGGAAGACATTTGAAATAATTCAAATGTGAGATAATGATAGTTTAGATCAGTGCAGTAGCAGCAAAGATGATGAAAAATAGTCTAATTTGGGGGGTATATTTTGAAAATTAGAACTGGCTGGACTTGCTGATGGACTGATATGGAGTACGAAAGAGAAATCAATCCTATATGCTTGATATGAACAATGAACACCACATGGCACTGACATTTACTAAAATAAGGATGACTATAATAGGAGCTGGTTTGCATAAGGGAAATCAAGACTTTATTTTATAACCTGCTAAGTCTGAGATGCTTATTAGTCATCCAAGTGGGGATGTCTGGTTGGCATTGGAGTTCAGTCTAGAGATGCAGGCTAAAGATACAATTTGGGAGTCATCACATATAGGAACAGTCTTTAAAACTGTGCAATGTATGAAAAGCACCTAGGGAATGAGAGAAGATAGAGAAAAGAAGAGATCTAACGATGGAGCCCTAGGCCACACCAATGCTGAGAAGCAGGAAGATGAAAAGAACACAAAGGCAAGTGAGAGAGAGCCATGTCCTGAAGGTCAAGGGGAGACAGTGATTTAAGAAAAAGAAACTCCACTACGTCTGAACAGAGATGATAGGTCAACGTAAGATGAGAACTGAGAATGTTTAATTCTCGGGCTGGCAATGTGAAAGTCACTCAGGCAACTTGAACAAAGTCATTTCAGAGGAGTGATTAGGAATGAACACCACATTGCAATGCGTTCAAGTGAGAAAGAAGAGAGAAAGGAAGGATAGAAAGTAGAGAAAACAAGTTTTTGGTTTTGGTAAAGGGGAACAGAAAAATAGAAGAATCAAGATAGGTATTTTCGGGGCTTCCCTGGTGGCGCAGTGGTTGAGAGTCCGCCTGCCGATGCAGGGGACCTGGGCTCGTGCCCCGGTCCGGGAAGATCCCACGTGCCGCGGAGCGGCTGGGCCCGTGAGCCATGGCCGCTGAGCCTGCGCGTCCGGAGCCTGTGCTCCGCAACGGGAGAGGCCACGACGGTGAGAGGCCCGCGTACCGCAAAAAAAAAAAAAAAAAAAAAAAAAAGATAGGTATTTTTGTTTTATGTTTTAAGACAGAAGAAACTACAGCCTGCTATTGGCAATGATGGGAAAATTGATTATGCGGAAAGAAAAATAATTACAGGAGTGAAGTCCTTCTATTCCTAAGGTCCAACTGTTTCCTGCTAAGGGCCAAATAGTAAATATGTTAGGATTTATGGGCCATACTACTTAACTCTGTCACTGCAACCCACAAAAGCAGCCACAGACAATATGTAAACAAATCAGCATGGCTATGTCCCAATCCCACTTTATTTTCAAAAACAGAAAGCCAGCTCGAATTGTCAGTAGTTTGCCAACCCTTTTCTCGTCAATAAATATTTTCTGGATTGGAATTAAATTCCTTTGAGTAAAATGGAAAGCTATTTACTATATTAGATGAAACTAAACTCTGTTTTATAAGATTCTAGATTAATGAGTTGTTGTCACCCTACAGGGAGGTTCCTAGATCTGGACCACATCACTCTTAGTCCAATTCAGTTTAATTCTCATCAGTACCTATCATAAAGGTAAAGAAAATGCTTAAGATTACACACAGCTGAGAAGAACTTTTTTTGACACTAGAAATATAAAGAAGTCAATTAAGCAGAATACTAGGGCAGAAACTAACATTGTAGAATAAAACTTAAACTAAAAAATAAATTACACAATTTCAGTAGACTTAACATAGAAACCCCTATACAAAATACATGATGGTCTCAGCTGACTGGAATTTAAGCTCCATATCACTCAAAAGAGTGACCTAATTTCCAAAACGGATCACATTCAAAATTTGCCTATACTGACAAGTATCTAGCATCCAGGACAAAAGAGAGAATCATCCCAATGTGGAGATTTACACAGTATTAGAGAAAGTACATTTTAAGGGGGGGAATCTGATTTGTTAGAGCTCATTCACAGGTGAATGGGTCAGAATGGTGAGAGGTAATAGGTGCACAATAAATGTTAATATCACTAAGATTGAAAAACAGGCACAACATATACTGTCTACCTCTTAAGGAATTTGCTAATTGATTTGCAGAGGCTCTTTTGATTTTTAAAAGGGACTCCAGAAAGGTTAAGATTGGATTTAGGCAGCCCCTAGGAAGTAAACAAACCATGGAAAATAAAACACTCAATTTCTTTTTTGTCATTCAAGAGGCTCTTCCATCATGATTTTGTTCTGCCCGTTTTTTAGATCTTTCTGGAAAACTCCACTGGCTGGAGCTCTGCCTGGGCTGTCTGCCGTAGAGTTCAGCAACGCAACCACCATGCCATCATTTTTCCAACTCATTAGACCATATTATTAGAGCCTTTGCCACGATGGCTTTCATACCTTAGGGCATAAATGTCTGAGCCTAAGTTTGGGAACTTAGAGCTTATCCTTTGTTTTCTTCAAGTTTATTTTATTTTACAACACAGGAGGAGGATATTCTCTCAAGGCTTGAAATTATGAGTCTTTTGTCTTAACATGTTTTTGCATAACCAGACTATTTCTAGGAGAGGCAGAAGCAGCATCTTCTTGGTGCTTCTCCATTAAAGAAAAGGGCAGCTCATATATTGCTGGTAGCCTAAGGTGGCTCTGAAATCATCTGTCAAGCACGCAGAACGCCAGGCTTTGTTTTAACATCACAGAAGAGCGAAGCTCCAGTGGGCTCTGTTTGGCACTTTCCTGTTCCAAATGCTTTTCTTACCGTTTTATTTTATGGCTGAATTTTATAACAAGATGCAATTGTAAGGGCTGACTTTCTTCAAGGGACTTGCTTAGATGTTCACGTCTCACCGTTATTTGCTTTGCCCCTGGAATCACCCAGGGTAAAAATCTAATTGCAGTTGTTGACACTCCTCTGACCACTCAGTTTTCAGGTACCCAACTATAAAACTATACTAACAACACAATCGTAACTAACAGTTGCATGGAATTTTATCACTGATAAAGTTCTTTCATGTACATCATCTCATGCGAAATCCCAGAGGTCGGAGCTCATTCGATCAATGTTATCATCAGAAAAGCATTTGTTAGAAGACCCCACAGCAGAAATAGTTGAGGGTATTTTAAGGACAAGCTAGTGAGATGAAATCTGTACTACCTATCACAATAGTTCACATTAAACAACATATAAAAGGCCAATGTGCCTAGACAGATTCTGAGTCAATGCAAGTGTTTATTTTATGTGTGTCAGCCATATGTCCCAGCTATATTAGTTTCCTAGAGCTGCCGTAACAAAATACCACAAACTAGATGGCTTAAAACAACAGAAATTTGTTCTCTCACAGTTCTGGATTCCAAAAGTCTGAAAACAAGGCCTTGGCAACGTGGGTTCCTTCTGGAGGCTCTGAGGGACAGTCTAGCCCACGCCTTCTCTTAGCTTCTGGTGGTTGCCAGCAATCCTTAGCACTCCTTGGCTTACAGATGAACCATTCTCATCTCTGGCATTGTCCTCACATGGCCTTCTCCCCGTGTCTGTCTGTTCTTCTTATAAAGGATACAAGTCCTATTGGACTAGGGCCCACTCTAATGGAGAACCAACTCATCTTAACTTGATTAAATCTGCAAAGATCCTCTTTCTTAATAAGGTCACATTCACAGGAACGTAGTTTGGGACTTCAACGTGTCTTTTGAGGGGACACAATTCAACCCACAACCCCAGCCTTACCAGTGACAACAAAGTTCTCTCTTGTTATACTCCAAGTGTTATAATCCCTTCTTGCCACGGACCTACTTCTTGTGACTGCCCTGAGTCCCTGCCATCTTTGTATTCTGGAACACAGAATACTCTATCAAGAGCCCTCGCTTTACTTCTGCTCTCGCCTTCCCATCCTGTTGCCATTTGGCTACCCAGGGTTCTGATGATCTTTGTGAGAAGACCATTCTGCCCCACACAGCTCCATATGCTGGCGATTGCTACCAAGTCTCATTCTACCTCAGGTTTGGGCATATTGTTGATAGGACTGGAGCTCAGATGCACCTGCTTGAGGCTAGAGGCTCCAAATTTTCTGCCTTGCCAAATCCTTTTGGGCATATTGCTGCTACTGCTACCTTTGCCTTCAGTGACAAATAGAGGCGGAAGGTTGACCAGCCTGGGTCTATCTCCTTATGTTCAAGGTAACTTGACTTACAGCACTGAAATCGCACCTGCCCTCTTTACACCTTAGAGTCTGCGCCAAGTTAAGGCTCCCTGCATACCAGAACAATAACCCACTTCATTTCTTGTCCTAGGATAAACAGCTTTTCAGGGGGACAGACACTGTGAACATCAGTTGCCCTTGGAAGAAGCCACCACTCCCCATCAGGATGTGATCTTCTCCCATGGTCTCAATCAGAAATGAATCTGCTATTTTGTGATTTGGACAGTGAGTTGGCTATGCAATATACATTCTTCCCCTTTGCTTGGTAACAGAACAATTATTTTGTTGGGTGTGGAAAGAGGCCCAGCAATAAAATATGTATCCAAGCTTCCATTGCAGATAAAAGTGGACAATGAGATGTAGACACAAGTCTTTCAGCAGGGCTGCTGGGAAATGTCTTTATAGGGGCCTGACTCAGCTCCTTCTTTTTCTCTCCTGGAACATATGGCTGGAGCTGCAGCAGCCATCTTCCCACTATGAGGTAACCTTGAGGATGAGAATACCACATTAAGGATGGCACAGTAAAAATAAATAAATAAATAAGAGGAAACTGATTATCAGTGACATTGTGGAGCCACCAAAAGGAGCCCTGAACTTCATTTACATTGTCCCCCAGGGCACATTTAGCAATGTCTGTTAACATTTAACAATGTTTTAATTGCCACAACTTGAGGGGAGGGGTGGGTGTTATTGGCATCTAGTAGGTAGAGGTCAAGGATGAAGCTAAACATTCTGTAGTATACAGGACAGCCCCCACGGCAAAGAATCATCCAGCCCAAATTGTCAATAATTCTGAGGTTGAGAAGGCTTGCATTTAAAGATTAAAAACCTCTGTTATGTCAAACCTATGTTGTTAGCAGTCAAATGTAATTCCTGGTACGCACTGGAGCAATTCTCAAAATCGAGGTTGTTTCATCTTTCTTGCTGTTATGCTGTCACATACATAAGAACTAGAGTGAATGTTAAACAAAATGTTTGCATTGTGTGACTCAGGCTTCTTTTATTTAAATTTAGTATTTCTACTGCCAGGAGAGAACAACAATTATGAACACTTTAAAGTGCTGCCAGGTAAGGCATCATTAATAAAGTTATTGTACCACTGCTGAGTTCAAAGCAATAGGCTTGGTGCCTCAACAAGTTAAACATAGCATTACCATACAACTCAGCAATTCCACTCCTAGGTTTACATCCCAAAGAATTAAAAACAGGTACTCAGACAAATACTTGTACATGAATGTTCACAGCAGCACTATCCACAATAGCTAAAAGGTAGAAACAACCCAAATGTCCATCAATGGACATCTGATACATACAGAGAGTGGGATATTATTCAGCCATGAAAAGGGATGAAGTATTGACCCATGCTACAACATGGATGAATCTCAAAGACATTATGCTAAGCGACAGAGTCACTCACATATTACACCCTTCCACTTGTATGAAATGTCCAAAATAGCTAAATCCATAGAGACAGAGAGCAGATCAGTGTTTGCTAAAGGCTAGAGGGAAGGAGAATACGGAGTGACTGAGTAATAGGTACGGGGTCACCTTTTGGGGTGATGAAAAGGCATTGGTACTAGATAGAGGTGATGGTTGTACAACACTGGAGTGTACTAAAGGCCACTGAATTGTATACTTTAAAGTCGTTAAAACAAGATCCTACTGTATAGCACAGGGAGCTATATTCAATATCCTGTGATTAAACCATAATGGAAAAGAACATTAAAAAAGAATGTATATATAGGTATAACTAAATCACTTCACTGTACAGCAGAAATTAACGCAACATTGTAAAACTATACTACTTCAATAAAATTTGTAAAAAAACAGTTAAGATGCTCATATTTATGTTACATGTATTTTTCCACAGTTTTTAAAAAGCAATAGGCTAATACTGGTTGCCTCTGGTTCTCAGAAATAGTTATTTGGGACCCACCAAATTTCCTAAGGGACCAGAGTCTTTGCCTAGAAATTAGATTGACTGAGGGAAAATTCAGAGTAATAGCATTTCAATTGGAAAAAATTAAAAGGTCTATAATAGCAGTAATTTGTAAAGTTGGGGAATTGGTCATCTCTAATTCCCAAACCTTATCACAATAACTGCTTCTTCACTGAAGGGCTGACGGGCAGAAACTGGTGGAGTGGAAATTTTGAACCTGAAACATATTAGCAGCAGAATCTTTGCTGGGAGACTGGGTGAGGGTCCCAAGCACCTCCTTCTACAAGGGTCTTCCAAATTCCAGTAGACTCACACTGTGACTTGGTGATATTAAGGTCATCTCAGTCTAAATAAATCATGCTTTTTATCATTCTGGTAAAATTCCTTCATGTTATAAGAGCTCTATTTAAAGGTTCTGTTGAGCACATTTCAGAAATCTATGAATAAGTTAGGTTTGCATGTCAATCTATTTGAAACTAGAATTAAATTCACTTTCAAAGAGCTTTTTTCCAACTAGGTTGTTGGCGTAACTCTTAATTTGAACTGAAGTGGGAAAATGCGTAAACCTTCTAACTTCTTTTAGTTATTTATGGATAAGGAATCATGGGAAGAATGTTCATTTCCTCCAATTCTGCAGAAGAAAAAACACCCCCATGTTGACCTCAGGATTTAATAACTGATTTATGTTTCTCTTCTTTCAGAATGTGACTTCAAACAGGAACACCTTGCATTTTGAGTTTTTTTCTGCCTCCATCCAGTGACTGGTTGTGGCTACATTCATACAGGAACAATTAAAAAGAGCAACGAAAAAAAAAAAGAGCAGAGGGGAAGATGGAAGGAGTCTGGATCCCTGAATGACTGTGTGGAGGAGAGAAGCATGCCTTTCTTAACCCACGTGAACTGTAATGTGATCTTACAAATTAACTGTGCCACTTAGATCTAGAAGTTTCTTAGCATTATTAGCCTACATTGACTAATAAATCAGAAATAATGAAAAAAATAAAAAGAGCAATGCTCATATGAATATATAAAGGCAAATTCTAGTTTTCAAACTAGCCCACATGAATCACAATTGACCAAGTATTGCTATTACCTATGATTCTTGGAAAGAATTTAAGTATTAAGTGGTCATACCAAACACCGTATACATACATGTATTTCTAACCTTAAAACAGTTTTAATTTTACCAAACTACATTATGAGCTGGAGATAAATGAGTCATCAATTAGTTACTTTAATGAAGTTTAAAAAAATGAAGAACCAACCAGCACTGAAACTAAATCTGAGATAGTTTTTACCACCCCATCTTTTGAAAATTCCTTTTAAGTAACTCAATTAAATCTGTCAGCACTCAACCACTCAGCCCCAATTATTTTGCACCCATCCTCATTTAAGTAAAGCATGTGAACCCAGATTCAAATTTTTAAGTTTAATTTTTGTTATATAATTGGTCACTTTCATTTTAAAACCAAGAGTTTTTATGGCTCTAGGTTGTTTAAGGGCAGAATATATATTTGTCTCTTCACCGTTTAACATTTAAGGTTTGGTGCATGAATGGCTGGTAGTTGACACAGGAAAGCTGTAAAATCAATGGTATGCCAACAACTTGGGAGGTAAAATGCTGTACCAGATGTTGTCAGTGTCCCACCCATAATGGCCACCCTTATCAGTTCCGACTGCCAGCATCTACATTTCTTTGCCTGAAGGCTTTTTCTGGCCTCTAAAGCTCACACTTTCCGTGTGCAGAAAAGAAGTCAGAAGTGTCAAGGAATTAGCACTTCACCAGGAACAGCCCTCAAATAATGGCTGTCAGGAGTCGGTGTGTAAACACCCCTGCTCTCTTGTCTCTCGGATGTTATGTTGGAGGCATGTTCTATACTGCTAGTTACACACATACGCAAACATGACTTGCCACAATAGAGTCCACATTTCCCAGTCTCCCTTGTGGATAAGTGCGGCTGTTTCCACAAGCTGTCTTTCTTCCTCCCTGCCAACAGTAACATGGATGTTCCAGAACCCAGCTTCAACCAAGCAGATGAGGACCATGTTTTAGTTGACGGAAGAGGAATGACATCAAAGGTCCCTGAAATGATGACATAGAACAAAAATGTCTTGCAACTGTATTTTGTTCTCTTTGTTAGAGTCACTTTTCTTTTACCCTAATACAGTATTCCAAGAACAGAAGAAATCTTCATCCACAAGATAGCATTTCAGGATATGACATCATTATAGGGTGAACCTCTAAGGAAACGCCACATCTACACAATGATGCCATCAGCTCTGCGACTCTCATTTCTGTCATCACATCTTGACTCTTCAATAGTCTCCTAAGTGTCACCTCCAGCTCTCAGGAGCTTTGACATGCTGAGGGAAGCATGAGGCCCTTTGCAGGTACTTTAGCCACTCAGTACAGACTTCAGGCTTGCTTACAATCCCCCAGATCCCCCAAGGAGCTAAGCACAAGTAAGAGGACAATATGGAAATGTACTTCAACTTGTTAAACATTTCTCTAATGTGCTCATAATGTCAGTTCAACCGAATTAGCCACATGCTAACACTGACATCATCTGAAATGATGTCATTCTCCCCACTAAAAGCCTGCATCTGAGTGAAAGGCTATACTCATCAAGATAGATGGCTAAGGAGGAGAGAAGAGATATTCATCAACAAAACTGTTTTCTAAACTAGACCAGAGGACTTCTGGTTGCCCAAAAGAGGAGAGTTCCAAAAGGCAATAAGGAAGGATACGTGAAATATGCCGAGCAGGTACAGTACTCTTCTGTAAAATAAGGATACAGTTCACAACTGTACTATTTATAAGTAATAGCTTTAATATTGATAAATTGTGTACTGATCTCTCTTCCAACAGAAGAAAATAACCAAGCCAGTTTGATGAAGCATAAATACTTAATGAAATTCAACTAAGAAATTTGTTTAAGTTACAGTTCCTCCCAAGATTTAGTGTCACGCTTTACTCTCTTTGACCAAACCTACGCCTTTCTACAATTACTCTATATGATTAAGTTACAAAAAAACAGAACATATTTGCTTACTACAAATACCAAATATTCCAACACTGTATGGACACACAGACCTAGCCCCAGTGCCACTATATCACAGCTCACTAGGTACTAATGACAGAGACTCAAGCTTATACTCCTGAGTGGTTTCAATATTTTGCTCATCCTGGAACCTAGTAATTCAATTATTCAAAAAGCTTTTTGGAAGATTATTTCTAGGGCAACAGGTCTCAACCTTGACTATACATTAGAAGAGAAAATTTAAGTTGCTACTGCCCAGGTCACACCTTATTCTAATTAAGGAAAAATTTCTATGAGTGGGTAGTAGCCAGGTATCAGTATTTTTTTTAAATCCTCCCAAATGTTTCCAATGTACAGCAAAGGCTGAGGATGCCTTGAGTAGGTAAAGTTCTATATTTAGTTGGCTGTAACTCCTGGGCTTCCTAACATTTCTAAATGAGGCCTTTTGACTAGATCTCCAAGCACTGAGAACCAATTCATCAGTCAGTAAATAATCATAAAGTTCCAACTATCCTCGAGGCTCTGTGTTCAGTGCGAGAAATGCAAGAAGGAAAAGACATCTTGGGTGAGATAGAAAGAACAGAGCTTCTCAAACTTTAATGTGTACATGAACTTGGGGAACTTGTTAAAATGTAGGTTCTGATTCAGTAGGTCTAGGGTGGAGCCTGAGACTTTATTTCTAACACGCTCCCAGGTGACATGCCAGTGCTGCCGGTCCATGGACTCCACTTTGAGTAACATGGAGAACTGCAAGGTGAAGCAATGAATACTATAAAAAGCACAGGGTGCTCTGGCATGCCTAAGTATGAACAAAATCTACAATTCCGTGAATTGCTAGTCTCCTACAGTTATCACCTTTACCTTACAGAGTTTGCAAATCTTCTTTTAAATTCATTTGTATACTATCCCTGGTCACCTTTAGAGAAGGTTGTAAGGATTTTATGAGCTGCTCAACAATAAGTCCACATACATTTCCAAAAGGAATATTTTAGGAAACAGTGTAAGAAGTTAAGATTTGCCAAAGCGAACATGTGTGAAATTCAAAAGGGAAAGGCAGGCAGGCAAGATTTGGAAAGAGGAAGTGTGTGGCACAGAAACACAGAGCTGGAGGGTAGCTGGAAAGTCAGCCTGCCCATTTCCTTGTCCTGTTGGTGAGTCCATAACTCATACTTTCCCCTTTGTCTAAAGGAAATGAAAGGTCATTTGCACTTGAAGGCGACACTTAGAAATGTGCCTTCAAAATCCCCAACAGCTAGGTTTTTGCAGTAACTTTAAAGCGATGCAAATTTTTCAAGAGTTCAAACTAACGTTTCAATTAGAGTGAGAATTCTTAATAACGATTCACCTTTTTATATTGATTCTTCAGGCAAAGGAATTAAGTGATTGATAGAATTGGATCCTTAGTATCAAAAACTGAAAGCCAGATGGGAGAGGAAAAGGAGGAGGGGGAAGAGGAGGAAGGAGTCCAAGAAGATGAAGCCCTCTATAGGAAAAAACTCTTTTTCCAAGGAAAAAGATTCTCGTGGTGTTTGTGGTTGGAGAGTTCTCTTTTGGCACACAGATTTGCAAGTTAATATTAAATTCTTGTAACTTGTCATTAATGAAAAGAGATTCCTTCCTGACTTGTACTTAGTATTCACTAGATTGAGTTCTAGCGTCAAGGGCAGTATGACGTGGTAGAAAATGAGTGATCTCTGGTTCTAATTCCAGCTCTGTGTCTTCCTAGATATGTGTGGTTTGCACTTGAGCCAATTAGTTAAATTAATTCCCTGCGCTTCAATTTCCTCCTCCATAAACTGGGGGTAAACATAGCTGGATTGTTGTAAGAACTAACAACTCTACATTTAAAGTGTCTGACACTTAAAGTTCTTTAAAATTGTTATTACTATTTTCTAATAAAGATCATAAGCTTGCTTTGTCATTGTAATGCCCTTTGCATCAGGTGAACGTAAGGAACTAATGATGTGGATAACCCAAGCATTTGTCTAAATATGATATTCTCCTATTGTCTCTCCACTCTCACTGACATGAAACATTTAGGCACCGAAGCAGGCAAACAGGAGGCCTGTGGGCCCAGTACAGTAAATAAGCTTTGTTTGATTTGCACAGTGCTCATTACAAATGTTAAGTTAGTTGATGGCATTCGAAAATCAGAAGATTTATTATCAATGTCTAGATTTCTAGCTTCTTTTGAAAAATCAGAAAATCGGGCAACATTTCTCTAGCAATCATGTTTGGCTGCCATCAATTGGAGCTGAAAAACAACTACTGACCCCTTGAGATAGGACACAGTTTCTCCAATTTGCCCCTGTCTCCACGATTCATTTTATTCAAGTTAGGTAAGTGGCCCCTGTAACAGTCATTTGAGTTTGAGACCCTTAGTCTAGAGAGAAAAAAAAATATTCAAAAAGCCTATAAGACAATTTGACAACAAAAGTGCTTCTCTGATATGGCCCAGTTTTAAGGTGAGTTTGGAAACACGGGGGAATTTTGGAGGAGTATGTTTTAAGAGGAGCTAAGGAGTTCCACAACAATAGGAAGAGAGACTCGAGTATTGTCTATCAATTCAAATTATCTTCCCTGGCCCTCCATCCCCATACTCACAACCCACATTAGAGTGAAGATTGTTTATAAAGAGAGGGAAATAGTAAAAGAGCTGCAGAGCAGGCTGTCAGCCGTTTTGATGCCATTAATCTCAGTAGCAACAGAGGCTAAT
Organism: Orcinus orca; assembly: GCF_937001465.1. Lineage (NCBI taxonomy): Eukaryota > Metazoa > Chordata > Mammalia > Artiodactyla > Delphinidae > Orcinus > Orcinus orca. The sequence goes on from NC_064580.1 coordinate 20,152,689, forward strand.
GCCCTTAGTACAGATGACAGCACCTCAACAGCTATCATGGCCACCCTTGAGGTAGACACCTGGCAGAAGCAGAAGGGTGTGACCTCTTTGTGGGCACTAGAAGCTCCAGAGCCTTCAGTGAGCCTTGTTAGCGATAACTTTTGACATTTTCAGCAGTCACCACAAACGAGAGAGGAAGAAGAAAATGGCAGATGGGACAGAGAACTCAATGGGTTTGTATTTGGTGCACACAGTCGACATCCTGAACCCTTTCAGAATTATTTGGGCTGAATCTGAGAGCTAGATGCCATTTGACTGGGGAGGGGACTGGAGCTAGAGAAATGCTGCTCAGTGATTATGATCCAGGCTCTAGGCTCATCCACAGGATAGGGTACAAAATTAAGATGCAGTTCAGCAAATTTTATCAGTTGCTTTGCTAACTTGTCACTTGATAATTACCAATCTCCTTTGTTTTTAAGTGTGCTTAATGAGGAGTGACTTAAGTATTAATCAGAAAAATTCTGACTTTCAATGCCTAATGGTCCATCCTAGATCGTCAATACACTGAAGGTTTTCCCTTGTTCTGTACTGGCAAAGGGCTCCACTTGGATTTTGGTCAAGTTCAAGAGTAAACACTGTGCCTTTTCTTCCAGTTCTTTCCTTAGCTTGTTGGAAAGAAAAAAGAGGAAAAGGTTTGAGTCCCATTGCTTCGTAGGAAATATCCTTGGTGGAATTCTTGAGAGTTTCCTTCTAAACAAGTCTTTTTGACCCAAGTCTGCCTAATTCATTGTGACCAGCATCTACGGAAATTCTAGGAATAGGAATAACTAAAGGGTAAAAACTACTTCACAAGCTGGGTGAATGGTATAGAGGAACTCACTGTACTATCTTCTTTACGTTTACAACTCTTCTGTAAATCTAAAACTATTTCAAAATAAAGTTTTTTAAAACTTCAGTTACTTCCTGTTTATGTTGGCAAGGATAAGATTTACAGCAATGGAGAGACTAAAGAAGTTGGTTAGAAATTTTTTCCCAATCAATGTTTAAATGATGTATTTTCATCGTCTAACAACAAAAATGTATCTGCTATTATCACTCGCATTACATTTTAAATTATACTACAAATCAATCTTTGAGACTCCATCATAAAGCAAACTCCCTGTGGTTGATGAGTCTAACAGTAGATTAACCCTCAACTGGGGGAGGGGAACTGTGGGTGCAGGGGGGCCAATTGTAAATTATACGACAATTTTCGATTACATGGAGCGTCGATGCCGCTAATCCCCACGTTGTTCAAGAGTCAACTGTAATATTTGGAAAAGCCTTACACAGAAACTTTTTCCTTTTGGACTCTTGGCAGATACCACCACATTTTGAAAAGCAATACCGGAGGGGCTTACATTCATTTAACACTGGAGCAAAGTATGCACATAACTAATCTATCAAGGCACAGGGCAAAGACTGAAGGGCCAAGAATTAAATTCAGAAAAGACCTAAGCTATGGAAGGAAAGTGCTGGATACAACAATTTTATTTTAAAGTAGCTGTTCTAAGGAGAGCTCTAAGGATATTCTGAAATTTCTATTTAGTTCTCCCCTGTCCTGATGAGGGTAGACATATTTGAGACCTTCAGTATTATATTAAGGGACAGACATTGTGCTAATGGTGTCAACTACATTATTTCATTTAGCTCTTGAGACAAACTATGAAGTCGGCAATGTTTATTGTTCCTATTTTATCTAGTAAGAAACTGAGTCAGTAAGATTTTGTTGCATGACATGTGCAAGAATGCCACATTCCTTTATTTTTCTAAATCAAATTAAGTCTGGTTCTGAATGTCCATCTGTATGGTCAATTTGTGGGTCCACTGAGGCTTTAGTGGAGCCAGGAAAGAAAAGGAAGTCCCAGAACCTTCATTCACTGTGGTGGTATCTATGATTGTCACTGCTTCCTCTGCTTCAGTAGGGCTCTGCCAGCTGCTGGCTACTGCAGAGATCGCCTTGTTGACCACAGGCTCCTACAGAGATCTTCTCAGCATAGGGTTGGCAGGTTAACCAAAGGAAAATACAGGATGCCTGGTTAAATCTGAATTTCAGATAAATACTTTTTAGCATAGGTATGTCCCATGCAATATTTGGAACGATTACTTGTTCATCTGAAATATAACTGGGCAACTTGGATTTTATGGAACGACCCTGTCAGCAGCCATCAAGGCCAGAACGCTTAGCTTCCAGCCTCTTCTTCATGCACCTCTCAGCCATTTCGCGTCGAGGGACAGATGCAGGAAGGGCCATGTGATTCGGAAAACACCCGGGCTGTATCCAGTGCTCTGTCCCCCACTAGCACAGCCATGAGGAGATCAAAGGCCTGATCAATACTGACTAGCCAGCTACGTGCTGAAAAAACAAAGTAGCAATGGAAGGAAAATCCCTCTGTTGAAGCCTGGTGTCAAGGGGTTAACTCTGTGAGTTTGCAGAGGCCACATGGCAGAGAACTCAAGCAAACCTGCCTGAACCAGATTCAGGTCTGATCCCCTAAGGACTCTCTGCTGGCGGCTCTCAGACTAGGAACATTCTGAGTGTCGCCTCCATCCCCCACCCTGAGAGCTCACCTGGAAGCTCAGCCCTGCAAATGCACTTGCTGAAGACCCCAGCTGGCCATTTAAAGCAATAGCAACTCAAAACAAACCATTTCTGCCGAGTAGTAGATGTGTGGAAGTTTTTAGTATTTGGTTTCCATCATGTTACTCTTTTATCCCTGTGTGTGTTCGTCTAGCATTCCTTTAAAAAGCTTTTGCCTTTCACATTTAAATCGGCCCAACAGAAAGTACTTATATAAAGGATGCATGAGAGGGATCCTAATCAAGGGACGCTAGAGAAATACTTTCCCTCATATTGCTCTCGGGTGCTGCTCCGGGACCATGACAATTCCATCCCTAGATAAATACATGGACACTAAGACTAACCCACAAGGAAAGGCCAAAAGGATCATCGTAAGAATCACCTTCACTTACTAATCTATAGAGGGAAGCCCTAGACTTCAAACTAAATCATGATAACAATGCTCTAAATAAAATTTGGCTGATTTCTTAAATACTAATAAATATACGGACCACATAGCTCTAGCTACAGGACAAATACTGTAGCCAGTCTCTCCTTAAAGACAACCTAGATCATAGTGTAATGACTGTTGATCTAGTGATGGCAATTTGCTCAACCAAACTGGAAGACTTTGCAATCATCTGGTCAACTGTTCATACAAACTACCTTTTAAAAAACTATCCCAACAAACGTAATTTATTGTATTCAGGGAATCTGTCTCTAAGTACTTGATTCAATCTCTTTCTTAATCAGATTCTTTAAACGTTTTTAGGAAAAAAATGGCCAATAGTAATGAAATCTTTCCCTTGTAACAGAAAAAATGATCCATCTTCTATTTTGTCTCTTATCTTATCATTTTTGGCCTTTTCGGTTGGAGAACAATGGCAGATAAGAGGAGGCGATTTGGCAACTTCAGCACGTGATGAATATATTGTGCATTTATAGGCCCCTTTAACGTGTGTGCTCTGGTTCTGAATCAGGTGGTGATGACCATTCATGTAAGAGTGATAGAATACTCGTGCAGGTTTTTTTTTTTTTTTTTTTTTTTTTTTACCAGAGTTCGTCATTTCAGGCATTATCTATCCATCCTTGCTATTCTGTTCTAGATTCCAAATGGCAACTTCAAACAAAACGTTGGGAAAAAAAAAAAAAAGCATGTTGGAAAATAAATTAGAAGGCAACAGAAGGAAAAGCTGAGAAATTCAGCTGTTAAGAGTTCACCACGTTTTTTTTTTTCCTTAGCCTTTCTTCTCTCTCAGCCATGGTGGGATCTGACTAAAGTCCATTATTTACTGTCAATCACAAAACTTTTGTTAAAATTATCAATTAGGTAAGGAAAAAAGATAGGGGGAAGATGGAAGGAATTAGAAAAACACTTGGACAATTTACATACCATAAATCTTTCCAATTTTATCTCTAAGCAGTAATCCTCTGCAAACTTCCTGAACCAAATTTCTAACTGTTGATCCTCATGCTTCGTGATGATCTAACAAAAGCTAGAAGGGCATCTCAGTTAATCATTTCCATGTACAGTTTTATAATTCATTGATTTGACAATTTTACCGTAATCAGTGATGTCATGATAATTTAGTATAATAGAGGAATCAAAACCTGAACTATTAGTCTCTGTAATTATATTTATTGACTTGAAATCTATTCTAGAAAAAAGTCTGGGCCTTATACTAAACATGTATCACTTGGTAATTAGTCAAGATTATTGTTACTATCTTCAAAACAACTAAAATCAAGCTGATTTGTTTCTTTCAATAATAGCTACATTTCCAGCTAACGGTAGCCTGAGAAAATCAATTTAGCCTCTAATAGTTTGCCAACTTCCTCCAAGAGTTTGCCAAATTCCAAATTCCTGGGGGAAGGGTGGTCCTTCAAAATTTTTTAAAGCCCTGGAACACCTGCTTTAAAAAAATGTACACAGGAGGCCAAAGCATAAAATAAGTAAAGCAGGTCCCTGTGACTGAGATGGGGAAGCAGAGCAGAGCAGATGCTAGTAGCGCCCAACCCTACCTGCTCAGCCTCCCTGCAGGTCCCTCAGAAGGTTCCCATACACTCAGTGGCTTCCTGCATCTCTCCACTGGTCAACATTTTCCACCCTCGGCAACATGTTTGGTCCATGCATGGGGCAGCCTGGAGATGCTGAGTGACTAATACCCCAGGAGCCCCCTCCACCAGTGAGGGATGGGGGGTGGGTGGGCAAATACCCCACCTTCCTCACTCCTCAGTAGAACAATTCTGAGGTGTGTTCTCTAGAGTTTCTCAGAGAACGCCCAGAGGAATTGAGCCCAAGTTTTCCATAGCAGCATCTTGCTCATTAATGTACCTTTTATTGGCTTCCTCTCTGCCGCATCTCACCTCTCCCAGGATCACCTTACAAACAAATGGGGAAGCAGACAGAGCCATACCCATCCTACTATCACACCCCAGATGGCCCCTAGGAGTCCTCCGCACTTTGAAAATCAGAGCTGCTCTAGGTCACGTGCTTCATCTTACAAGTGGAATCAGGCCTGCTACCCCGAGCACTTGCCAGGTTCACAGCACAGGCCCAACTAGTATGCCACCTTGCTGTCTGTTGGCAGGTACACCCTCCTCAAGTCCCATCACTTCTCTGGAGGTAACGAGTGCCCTATATTCCTCAGCTACCTCCACTGACAGGCCAGAACAGGCCAAGCAATCAAATGAAACAGTTACGACCTTAAAGGAATACAGACATCTACCTCAACATCAGCAATAAATTCCTCAGTTTCCCATTATCTGTTCTAGGACTTTCTCATTATTTTAAATGAGAAAATAAGTCACATGTTACATTTCAACCTAAAAGCCCAACCAATTTCTTATAGCATACATGAAACACAGTAAAATGCATACACACAAACGATAGGATGTACAATGCTCACACTCTTGCTTTATGATCACCAATTCATAGAGTTGTTAGCACATATTTTCTCTGCAGTAACACTGATCTCTCTCAGCAGAGGCAACACAAAGCCAGCACATCTCTTTCTTGACATTTTGGTGCATGTTTTCAAACTTTTACATGTGATTCTGACATTCTACCATATTTCTGGCACCCAACTTTGGCTACCTATTAGGATAACCTGGGGCCCTCTTAAAACTCCCAATGCCCAGGACACATCCCAGAACAACTGACTCAGCATCTCTAGGTGGGGTCCCAGGCATCCACATCAAATGATTCCAACGTGCAGCCAAGGTCAAGCACCACCATGCCGGATGAATTTGGAATGCAACTCAAATCCTGCACATCTTTTGTTAACAATGCCGTATTGGGTTTGGAGGACAAGATGTAAATTTTGCCAAAGGGATCACTGCTAGCAAAATATTGGGTTGAGAGATCCATGCATTCTGTGAAATGCTGTAATAAAAAGCAGGAAGTGTTCTACCATGAAAATAGTAACCAGGACGCCTTCTGTGGGGTATGTCTGTAATTGTTCTATGGAGGCTTTAATTAACTGTAGCAAGGGATTTTGATTGTGGTTATTATAAATTACTAGTAAATCTTTTTATTTTTTTTTTGCTCCAAACTCCTCATGTTTGGCTTATCTCTTCTCTATTTTATTCATAGTCTCCTTTTTAAAATAAGTTTTATCTGAGTGCAATAGTAAACTACTATACTTGAAATCTTACAAATGGGCCATATTCTCTCTCACTTCCAGGCCTTTCCCTTGCTTCACTATCTCCTTCTCCTAGACCACTCCTGCTCATCCTTCAAGCCTCTGCCTACAACGTACCCACAAGGGAAAACTTTCCCCAAAACTGAATGTTAGATTAAGTGCCCCTCTCATGGGTTCCCATGGCAGCCTGCACTCACCTCACTGTATTATGATTGCTTTATCACCTTTAAGCTCCATGTGGTCAGGGCTTCGGGGGCCTGGCCCACAGAAGGCGTCATGTTTGTTAATAACTGAATCAAGGGCTATTCATCTCCAGCACCACTACCACCAAACCCCAACCTCACCAACATCTCAATCAAATAGTGCCCCTTGAGTCACATGTCCTGGCTACAGTTAAATCACACGTTATAACATTCAAACGCTTAATCACTCATCTAGGTAGTATGATTCTTGCTGGGGATGTGTCAGCAAGCAATGATTTGAAACTATACTTCTACATATCACTAAAGTATTTCTTCCACTCCCCAATTTGTGTTAAGTCCCTTCTGTAAGACTCTCCATGACCAATGTCTTATTGCTATCTTTGGCTCAATTGTCCCAGCCCTGGGTAAGATGGACAGCCTTGGTACTTATTATTCCAGGACATCATTCCTGCCGAAGCTTTCCCACCACACACTCTAGTTAGTACAAACCCCTGACCCTCTGTCAGTTCTTGACTTGCTCAGGTGGGACATAAAACACAAATACTAATTCATTTTGTGCTTGATACCATCAAAGCCCATCTGCCTTTCTTAGGATAAAAGAGCTTTCATCCTTAAATTCTTGATGTCTCTGGTGATTACAGTATTGTAGTCAAAGGCAACATCAGGCCACTAACAGCGCTGAGCTGTACCCAACAATGAAATTCTTAATAATATAATGGTGAAGGAAAAACTGAGGAAAAAGGCAAAAGGAAGACATGAATGAGCATGGAATAAAGGAACATATTTTCCCAAGTTGAGAATGAGCTGGAACTCTGCAATATTTAAGTTCATGATTCAAATAAAGTATTTAGTGCTCAATCTTATTTCTTGCTGACAAATTCTGCCTCTTCAAACTAAGGATAAAAGCTGGAAAAGCTTTTTCACAAGTTAACTGCCTACGCAAAACATCCTAGCCAGTGGGCCAACTCGGCAACAAAGTCTTCATCAGGAAGAATATCATTTGTACATATACATTTGTTATTTGACTCATGGATTCCTTTTCTCAAAAAAAAAAAAACAAAACAAAACAGGAGGGGCTTCCCTGGTGGCGCAGCGGTTGAGAGTCCGCCTGCCGATGCAGGGGACACGGGTTCGTGCCCCGGTCCGGGAAGATCCCACATGCTGCGGAGCGGCTGGGCCCGTGAGCCATGGCCGCTGAGAATGTGCGTCCGGAGCCTGTGCTCCACAATGGAAGAGGCCACAACAGTGAGAGGCCCGCATACTGTATAAAAAAAAAAAAAAAAAAAAAAAAAGGAAAAGATGGAAGGGAAAGGGGGCTTGGGGACAGGGATTTAGCTCTATCTATCATGTTGTATTTCTTTAAAAAAGAGATTTGAAACAAGAATGGCAAAATAACATCCATCAAATCTGGCTGGTGGGTATGTGTGTGTCTATTTTATTATTTTCTATATGTTTGAGAATAACAAGTTTTTGATAAAAGCATGCAAACAATATATCATGGTAAATAAGACCATGGGACTTGGTTTCAGTTATCTGGTTCAGCTGTTTACTAGTTCCATGACCTTGGCAATCTCTCTAAGTTTCAGTTTCCAAATCTATAAAATAAGGAAAATATGAACTGATTCCCATCCGAAGGGTCAGTGCTATGTATTATTTGGAGAAAAGACGTGTGTATATGTCTTAGGTTACATTCCCCTTAAAAGAGACTTTCAGACAGATTTGTGTGGGACTTTCACTGGGCAGTGCTCTCAGAAACACCACCAGTGGGAGCGTCAAGGACACCAGAGGAAGAGAGACAAGTTGAGCTGCAATGCTCCTGCAACAGAGGCCTCAGCCGATCCCATGGGGTGACAGTGGAGCTGAAATGGCCCTTCAGAATTAGCTAGAATCAAGGTAAGGGGGCCATACCTTTGTACCTCTATGTCAAGCTCCCAATCATTGGATGAAGGCTACCCGTAGGGAAAGGACATAACCTTGGGTGAGGCAGAGCCCGTCAGCCAAGTACAACGTCTAGAGAGGAAGTAAGATGACAACCATCAGCAACCACCAGCTGGGGAACGAGGGCCTCAACCCTGAAGGCAGGATCTCGGTGAAGCACCGCCAACATCCACTACCGTCAGTGACTGGGACTCATCCTCAGTAATGGAAGGAACGTGGTGCAGAAGTGGAAGAACAAAGAGCCAAGGGATGAAAGGGGCAGGCAGTTAGGTCCCTGGGCCCTAGGTGACACGGGACGGCGTCTGAAAGCCTGCGAGAGAAGGTTGGCTATGACAGGATCACAGTCTTGTGTAAGTCCCACTCTTCACATTCCTTGTATCTGTGGTATCTCCCTGCTGTCCTCTACTATCAAATTTATGTGCAAATTCCAGCCAATTGTTCCTCTGGCCACAGAGTTGAAGACAGAAGCACCAGACACCAGACAGTGTCAACCAGAAGCCAAAGCAAAGAACCCAAGAGAAAGGTGAAATTCGGGAGACCAAAGCAGGCCACTGAGTTAGCCATCCCTCCTCCTCCCACCACACCCATCTGGGGAGAGACACTTTCCAGAGCTAAGCCTTGGAGTCCTGCCTTCTGTATTTAACAAAGAGGGGGCTCTATTTATAGTACTCCGTTGTCATTGAGAATTTTATCGGTAAACTGGGGCAACCATTTCACATTTCAGGAGGAATGGAGTATTTCTCATTTTTTTAAACCACTTTGAAACATTCATCCTTTTCAGAAAAGAAAAAGATATTTAAAATTTAACGCTAGACTATATTTAGCCAAAAACTCGCCTCGAAAGTCAGGGCTGCTTTCTCAAGCAGACTGTGGAATCAAAGATAGCATGGCTTCCAAGGAAATAATTTGTACATGAAATTCAGAAATTGCATTTAATTCGGTTTTTAAACACCATATTTGAACCTACCAGTTTTATTGTAACTAATGCCTGTCACTTACTTCAGACCAATGTCATGTGCTCATTTGATTGCTCATAAATTGATGACTCCATTTGGATTCAGTATGTTTTATTTATTTGTAAGGCCTCTGAGAACTTTGGAATTAAAATAACGAAACATCTGAGAGAAAGGCCATGGAATAAAGAGGAGGTTCTGAACCAGTCGACTAGTGTGCAATGTTTCCAGGGGCTTTTAACTAATTATGCAATCCACTCAGTCCACACTACTGATTGAACAGACTTCAGTTTAGTATTTCATTCCTGATAACACAATCGTTAGCCTGTCATCCAGCTTGGGTGACTTAATTACCTACACAATTCAAAGCCAAATACATTGCATGCCTGTTCCTGTAATTCATTCATACAAATGAGAGGAAACAAATAAGCCACCATAAATTTCACTTTCTCAAGATGACCCATCTACTCCCCCTCCCACCACCACCACTGGGAGAAGCTCGACAAATCCACAGTAAAGCTTTTGTCAAAGAGAACTATGCTTTCCAGCTCTGCTGAAGCTAAGCTGCACATGTACACACAAGACTATCTAAGAAGAAACACTGGAAAATTCTTTCCCCTCCTTTAGCTTTTCAAAAGCTTTGTAAAAGCTATTGTTCTTATCATACTCAATTATGGTTTTCCGCTTTGCTAAGAGAAAGCAAGGATGTGGGTGGCTTGTTCTCACTAATCTTTTCAACATTAAGTGTCTGACCTGACATGCTCATACACAATCAAATACAGTGGCCATAAAATCCGGTTACCACACTGTCCCTTTCCCTAGGAGCTACAGTCTTGTAACACCACTGATTATAGAGAGCTGTCATCAAGTAGTATTCTTCTTGGGATATTTTTTCAACCATTTAGAAATGTAAAAACCATTCTTAATTTGCAGGCTATCCAAAAACAGGTGGGCAATGGGCCAGATTTGGCCCATGAGCCATAATTTGCCAATCCCTGATCTAAACCACTGATTCCCCAAGTCTGCCCACAGAATCACTCATGGAACATTTTAAAATTAATACTCAGGTCACACACCAAACAAATTACATTAAGTCCCCTGCATATGAAACTTCAAGTCGAAAAGCAGCAGTGATGAAGCTGGTACTGCTAAGAAACACCAGCTGTTGTACTGTACTACTGTACTTTAAGGTACTAAACTGTAAGATTAAAAATGTTTTCTTTATTTTTTGTGTTTTTTATGAATCATTTGTGTGAAAAGTATTATAAACCTATCACAGTACAGTACTGTATAGCCGACTGTGTTAGTTGGGTACCTAGACTGACTTTGTTGGACTTACGAACACATTGGACTTAAGAACTGCGCTCTCTGAATGGAACTCATTCATATGTAGAGGACTTACTGTAAATCACAATCTCTGGGGGATACAAGCAAGCATCGATAATTCTGAAAGCCCCTCAGGTGATGCCAGGGTGCAAACAATTTGGGATGCACTGATCACTAGATGATCCCTTCAGGTGCTAACCATGTAGACAGTTTGCTTTGGCTTCCTTCGTCATTCCTAATATCGCAAACAAAAGACCCTGTGTTACCCCAGTTTCACCAATGGACAGATCATCCAAAATGAAAACAAATAACGAAACACAAGATTTAAATGATACATTAAACAAGATGGACTTAATTGATACTTATAGGACATGCTATCCCAAAACAACAGAATACACTTTCTTCTCAAGTGCTCATGGAACACTCTCCAGGATAGATCATAGCGTGGGTCACAAGCCAAGCCTTGGTAAATTTAAGAAAATTGAAATCATATCAACTATCTTTTCCGACCACAACGCTATGACACTAGATATCAATTACAGGAAAAAATATGTAAAAAATACAAACACATGGAGGCTAAACAATACACTACTTAATAACCAAGAGATCACTGAAAAAATAAGAGGAAATCCAAAAATACCTAGAAACAAATGACAATGAAAACACGATGACCCAAAACCATGGGATGCAGCAAAAGCAGTTCTAAGAGAGAAGTTTATAGCAATACAATCCTACCTTAAGAAACAAGAAACATCTCAAACAAACAACCTAACCTTATACCTAAAGCAATTAGAGAAAGAAGAACAAAAAAAACCCCAAAGTTAGCAGAATGAAAGAAATCATAAAGCTAAGAAATAAATGAAAAAGAAATGAATGAAATCATAGCAAAGATCAATAAAACTAAAAGCTGGTTCTTTGAGAAGATGAACAAAATTGATAAACCATTAACCAGACTCATCAAGAAAAAAAGGGAGAAGACTCAAATCAATATAATTAGAAAAGAAAAAGGAGAATTAACAAGTGACACTGCAGAAATAAAAATGATCATGAGAAATTACTACAAGCAACTCTATGCCAATAAAATGGACAACCTGGAAGAAATGGACAAATTCTTAGAAACGCACAACCTTGCGACACTGAACCAGGAAGAAATAGAAAATATGAACAGACCAATCACAAGCACTGAAATTGAAACTGTGATTAAAAATCTTCCAACAAACAAAAGCCGAGGACCAGATGGCTTCACGGGTGAATTCTATCAAACATTTAGAGAAGAGCTAACACCTAACCTTCTCAAACACTTCCAAAATATAGCAGAGGGAGGAACACTCCCAAACTCATTCTATGAGGCCACCATCACCCTGATACCAAAACCAGACAAAGATGTCACAAAAAAAAGAAAACTACAGACCAATATCACTGATGAACACAGATGCAAAAAATCCTCCGCAAAATACTAGCAAACAGAATCCAACAGCACATTAAAAGGATCATACAACATGATCAAGTGGGGTTTATCCCATGAATGCAAGGATTCTTCAATATATGCAAATTAAGCAATGTGATACACCATATTAACAAATGGAAGGAGAAAAACCATATGATCATTTCAATAGATGCAGAGAAAGCTTTTGACAAAATTCAACACCCATTTATAATAAAAACCCTCCAGAAAGTAGGCATAGAGGGAACTTACCTCAACATAATAAAGGCCATATATGACAAACCCACGGCAAACATCACCCTCAGGGGTAAAAAACTGAAACCATTTCCACTAAGATCAGGAACAAGACAACGTTGCCCTTTCTCATCACTATTATTCAACATAGTGTTGGAAGTTTTAGCCACAGCAATCAGAGAAGAAAAAGAAATAAAAGGAATGCAATTCAGAAAAGAAGAAGTAAAGCTGTCACTGTTTGCAGATGACATGAAACTATACATAAAGAATCCTAAAGATGCTGCCAGAAAACTACTAGAGCTAATCAATGAATTTGGTAAAGTAGCAGGATACAAAATTAGTGTACAGAAATCTCTTGCATTCCTATACACTAATGATGAAAAATCTGAAAGTGAAATTAAGAAAATACTCCAATTTACCATTGCAACAAAAAGAATAAAATACCTAGGAATAAACCTACCTACGGAGACAAAAGACCTGTATGTAGAAAATCATAAAACACTGATGAAAGAAATTAAAGATGATACAAGTAGATAGAGAAATATACCACGTTCTTGGATTGGAAGAATCAATATTGTGAAAATGACTATACTACCCAAAGCAATCTACAGATTCAGTGCAATCCCTATCAAACTACCAATGGCATTTTTCACAGAACTAGAACAAAAAATTTCACAATTCGTATGAAAACACAAAATACCCCGAATAGCCAAAGCAATCTTGAGAAAGAAAATTGGAGCTGGAGGAATCAGGCTCCCTGACTTCAGACTATACTACAAAGCTACAGTAATCAAGACAGTATGGTACTGGCACAAAAACAGAAATATACATCAATGGAACAGGATAGAATGCCCAGAGATAAACCCACACACATATGGTCACCTTATCTTTGATAAAGGAGGCAAGAATATACAACGGAGAAAAGACAGCCTCTTCAGTAAGTGGTGCTGGGAAAACTGGACAGCTACATGTAAAAGAATGAAATTAGAACACTCCCTAACACCATACACAGAAATAAACTCAAAATGGATTAAACACCTAAATGTAAGGCCAGACACCATCAAACTCTTAGAGGAAAACATAGGCAGAACACTCTATGACATAAATCACAGCAAGATCCTTTTTGACCCACCTCCTAAAGAAATGGAAATAAAAACAGAAATAAACAATTGGGACCTAAATAAACTCAAAAGCTTTTGCACAGCAAAGGAACCCATAAGTAAGACCAAAAGACAACCCTCAGAATGGGAGAAAATATTTGCAAATGAAGCAACTGACAAAGGATTAATCTCCAAAATTTACAAGCAACTCACACAGCTCAATATCAGAAAAAACAAACAACCCAATCCAAAAATGGGCAGAAAACCTAAACAGACTTTTCTCCAAAGAAGATATACAGATTGCCAACAAACACATGAAAGAATGCTCAACATCATTAATCATTAGAGAAGTACAAATCAAAACTACAATGCAATATCATCTCACACTGGTCAGAATGGCCATCATCAAAAAATCTACAAACAATAAATGCTAGAGAGGGTGTGGAGAAAAGGGAACACTCTTGCACTATTGGTGGGAATGTAAATTGATACAGCCACTATGGAGACCAGTATGGAGGTTCCTTCAAAAACTACAAATAGAACTACCATACGACCCAGCAATCCCACTACTGGGCATATACCCTGAGAAAACCATAATTTAAAAAGAGTCATGTACCACAATGTTCATTGCAGCTCTATTTACAATAGCCAGGGCATGGAAGCAACCTAAGTGTCCATCGACAGACGAATGGATAAAGAAGATGTGGCACATATATACAATGGACTATTACTCAGCCATAAAAAGGAACGAAATTGAGTTATTTGTAGTGAGGTGGATGGACCTAGAGTCTGTCATACAGAGTGAAGTAAGTCAGAAAGAGAAAAACAAATACCGTATACTAACACATATTAATGGAAACTAAAAAATAAATATTAAAAAAAAAAGATGGTCATGAAGTACCTAGAGGCAAGACGGGAATAAAGACGCAGACCTACTAGAAAATGGACTTGAGGACACGGGGAGGGGGAAGCGTAAGCTGGGACAAAGTGAGAGAGTGGCAGTGTATATATGGACATATATACAGTACCAAATGTAAAATAGATAGCTAGTGGGAAGCAGTCGCATAGCACAGGGAGATCAGCTCGGTGCTTTGTGAGGAGCTAGAAGGGTGGGATAGGGAGGGTGGGAGAGAGGGAGACGCAGGAGGGAACAGATATGGTGATATATGTATATGTATAACTGATTCACTTCGCTATAAAGCAGAAACTAACACACAATTGTAAAGCAATTATACTCCATTAAAAACGTTAAAAGAAAAAAAAAAAGACCCTGTATTAGTGGAAGGGTAGGTTACACAATCAAAATATCATACTTACAAAGTAAATTCAGTCAAGTTTGAAGTATGGTAGGTGGGGAGGTTGGCACATTTTTTGTCGTAGCCTAGCTGTCCCTCTGCAGTGCCCCTCAGAAAGCAGAATCTGAGACAAGGTAGTTCATTTGGGGGCATGATTCCAGGCATTAAGAAAGGGGGACTGAGCAGAGTAAAACAGAGAAGGAAAAGAGCCAAAACAAGGACGAGTTATCCAGCTGTTCACTGCAGTGGGCAACTGACCTTAACCCCACTGAGATCCAGTGAGAAGCTGTGTAAAACACATTTCAGAATTTTCTGTCTGGGAAAGGGAAGAGAGGAGCAGTTACCCACTGACTCCTATCCCCTACTTACCAAGGGCTGCCCCAGGGATTAACTCCTTTGTACTTCCTAGTTGTACAGACTGGAGTGCAACGCAGCCAAGTGCCAAGCAGCAACCTCTAGGCAGCCAAGGCCACTTGCTGTAGGGTTACATGTGCCAAAAGCAATGGCTGGAGAGAAGATGGGCTAAGAGGATAAGGGAGGTTCACGAGAGGAGTACAAAATACCACTCAAAAGTCATCAGAAGCCAATGTTTTAGAAACTTATGAGTACTGCGATACAGGACTCAATATAGGCTTAGTACAATGCCATCTTAAATAAATCCTCTTTCTCTGAAGAAAACAATGTCAACAACGATACACCTCCAACTTTAACATGAAAAAATGTGAACGTCAGACACAATTTATCCAAGTTGAATTTAAACTCTTCCCTAAATGCCCCTGTCTATTGTCATTATGCCACTTAACAGTCATATCAAGCTTCAGTCCAAATCAGATCATAAAGTCAAAAGAACATAAAATACACACTCAAAATCCTTGCACATGAAAATAACTACTGTTAACAATTGGCCTTTTTTTCTTCCAGTCTTTGCCCAGATATGTTTACATGGTTGAGATAATTGTGTGTCTGTATACATTCTTGTTGATTTCCATTTTAAAACATAATTAAAGTTCTTAACTTTGGATCTTGGCAGACACATCATTTCCTTCGGTACTTCCTAACTGCCCCCTCCCACATCTCCGAATGTGTTGACCATTCCTTCCTCCATAGGAAATCTACACCCTTTTAGACTCCTACCTCCCTTTCAAGACCCGGATAAGCTATAACTTCCTAATGATCGTTTCTTCCAGCTCCCTCCTCTTTGGTTATTTCTCTCTCCTTTTAATTCCCACCGTCTTTTAAACTTTCTGGTTTTTATAATTCTATTCCAATCACAGAACACACAAGATTGCTGTATATATTACAGTGTCTGTGGACTGTATCCTCTTCCCACTCCCAGTCCCCCATCTGTATCTTAATTGATTGCATTTCTGTGAGGGCAGGACTTGTATTATCCACCTCCTCTTTTCCCCCCACAGTGCTTTAGTGCAGTGTCCTGCCCATAAAAGCACCTCCATAAATCCTTGCTGAATTAATGAATCAATTTTAAAATTGTCTCAGCTGTAAGCAGGCATTGCCAGCCTTGATACTTGTTAGCTATACCCAGGTAAATATTAAAACCCTGAGGGACAGTATCTGTGTGCCACTATAGATATGAAAAGCCACAGGGTTTCCAAATGCATTTCACTTAAGAGGGTTCCTGTGGTAATATCACAGTATGCCATGGATGCCATTAGGACAAAAGCATTCAGAGCAATACTGCTTATACCTGTTTTAAATGAACTATTTCCCCAAGCATAAAGCCTAGATGTACAAGGGCACTCTTCACAGATTTCAAATCAGCAAGCAAGCTAGGCAAGACCACTTTCTTCTCCCACCTTCCAATCTCCTATGGGGGCCTCTCTTTGGCAGAAGCCAGCCAGCAAGGGAGTCTGGGTGGTACAGTTCAAAGTGGTCCGCCTCCGTGGGGCACACAGCAGGGCAGATAGAAGTATAGAGGCTATTTTTGGACAGAGGGAACGCAAAGAGATTAAGAGCATAGTTGATAGTGGGATTCATGGCTTCCACAGTTGCATATGAGCTGGAGCTTCTCATCTGGATAAGACATCTACCGTGGTTAGACTCTACTGTAAAGTGGTTAACACAGGACCTGTGTGTCTTACGTGCCAACCCTGTCTCTCTCAGGTCAGTATATGGTCATACTGATGCTTTACATCGGGTCATGACTATTGTCATGCAGAACAAATTCCGGTCATGTACCTATTCAGTTTTCAGTATTACAACTATGTGATCCTAAACCCAGAAACACATCATGACACACTCTATTCTGATTGTTCATGATCCATCAGGTAAGGAAGAACACATGAACATTCCTGTGAGCCAAAGTCATGGCCTTAGTTTGGAGTGCAGTAACTTGCTGTATTTTAAGTTCAGCATGTCAGCTAGCTCTTCATGGTTTTGACACAGCCCTTGCCCCAATAGAAGTTTCTCCTAATCATTCCTCCCTGGGTTTTCCATTTTCCAGTCATTCTATCAAATCCATTTTAACAGCCAAGATACCTGGATATCATGGTGTTATGATTTCCTCTTAACTGGTTTCTTCACAGGACTGTAACAATTATCTCTGTCCACTAAACTGGTTTCCTTGTCCTCCTATCTGTCCTGGGGCATCAAATTATTGAGCAGTTACAGCCTTCCAATAACATGCACTCTGAAGATGCCTTGTTGCCTCATCAGTAAACCATGCTAGCTCTTGCTGTTCCACAGCCAATGTCATTTGGGGGGAGGGGCTTAAGGAGGAGGAGACATGGAAGGCTCCAGTGCTCTTCCATTGATATATTATCTGGCACTTTTCTGGAAGGCACAAACCTCTGTAGGAACAGACTTAGCCAGTTCCTGGGCATACCATTTCTTCTTGGTCATGGAAGGCGTTTAGGTCTGGTCAACCTTGAGTGAGAAGGCTCCTGCATTGCCTAACCCAGAATGGAAATATCCAACTGAAAGGCTATGGAATACCATTAGTATTCCTTCCCACAGAGACCCATAACCAACAACATACTCAACAGCTCTCTGAAAATCTGTGTTTCCATGATGTGTCAGATTCAGCACTCTAGGGGTCACTGGTTTAGCTCTCCTTACTGGATTTGCCAAAAAGTCAAGTAGACCTGATTGATATCCACTTAGAGCTGTGAAGTCATGGTGTACATGTATGTACACTCTGCTTTAATTTTTTTTCTAGAGCAGTGACCTGTTCCACTACCCACTCAGATTCATGTCTTTTCAAAAGAGGTCAGTGATGGCGGCCAGGAGTTCCCCAAATGGGGTTTTGTGTTCTCCAGAACTCACAATCACACGTGTTTTAAGGTGGGTACTATTAAAGCTCTTAATTTATTCCAACTGGTAATAGTTTGCTTTTCCTATCCACTGAATTTCAAAGAATGTAACAAAGCTTGAATTTATTTAATTTTCCATTCTCTGCACTGTATATGGTCCACCACTATGCTAGACTGTGTGACACCGTTATCTCCACCTCTCCAATGATTAGAAGTTCACTGGTGTGGTGACAGACTTATCTAACGGAGAGTAGTTTGTGTCCTCTAAGTCTCAAAGAATGTTTTCATAACCCTGTGGCATAATGATAAAAGGAATATTGTATACTTTCCCATTTAAAGGCAAAGTGAGGCTGTCTGACCTCTAACATTGAGACAAAGTAAACATTTGTCAAGGCAATTACTTCAGGTTGTGTACCCAGGCCTGGGTGACCTGGTTCTCAACCATGATCATGTTGTCCCTGCAATTAACAACATTCAAGAGTAGAAGATGAGAACAGCAATACATCCTTTCCAACTTGTCCATCTGTTTGCTCAACAGCCAGTTTCTCTTTCTTAAATTTAGGCTAATGAAATATAAGCCAGTAACTCCTGGGCAGAGAGAAGAATGTTTATTTTCAAAGTTTTCTGTGAATACTGGAATCTTCTTTACATAAACCACATGAAATCGCCGGTTTTCCAAGTTAAAGAAAAGTGTTTGAATATTGGCAATTACATGTAGCTCAACTATGTTCTCATCACAGGAGACTGACTACTTCACCCAACATGCATGGAAGTATCAATACTACAAGAATGGATTTGTTCCTGAGAAAAAGTAACGATTTACGATTAACCTGTTTAATTAACGATTAACCTGTTCCAGGCTCCATGTTTTAAATACGTTACCTGTTTTGTTTTGTTTTCAAATAAGTGTTGGGAAAAGGGGATACTTTCTGAAGAAGGAAGTACGGATAGTCACCATAAACTAGATATTGATTATAAAAGGGTAGAAAATCGCTAACTGGAAGTTTTTCTTCAACAGTAATTTGGTCTTTGGTTATTCTATTGATAGTTGAGGTTATTACATCTTATCAGATACATATTTGGGAGGACTTCCCTGACAGTCTAGTGGTTAGGGCTCCATGCTTCCACTGCAGGGGGCACGGGTTCGATCCCTGGTGGGGGAACTAAAATCCCACAAGCCGTGTGGTGTGGCCAAAAAAAAAAAAAAAAAAAAAATTAAGTGATTTAATGAATGTGCTTGGTACAATGTAAGCCCTCAATAAGTGGTAACTATTATCATTTTGGAAATATGCTCAATCCTTATTATTCATGGATTCCATATTTACACATTTGCCTACCTGCTACAGTGTATCTGTAACCCTAAAATCAATACTTGTGGTATCCACAGTTATTTGCAGATACGTGCATACACAGAGCAGTGAAAATTTTGAGTTACCTGAAGTGCATTCTTCAACAGTAATTTGCTCTTTGGTTACTCTATTGACAGTTGAGGTTATTACATCTTATCAAATACATATTTTGGCCTAACAAAATGGATGAAAATTATGCTACATCACGTCTAAATGTATTGGCTCAGTGCAGCCCATATACACATTTTCTCCTCACTGGAACGGCGATTTTAGTAATTTTGACTTTGCGCACCTTTAGGTCGGGCATCTATTTTCCACTTACCCCTAGTCCTTACCACTCCCTATTGCCTTATATGTAGCCACTTTACATACTTGTTAAATGTATGACCCATGAAAGCATTTGAATTTGAAATCCTGCTATTCATAACGATGTGCACATTATGTAGGAACTATTGACTTGATTAAAGTGCCAATGCCATTCACTAAGCCAAAGAAAATATGAAGAGCTTTTCCTTAAACAGCAAGCTCCTCCACTGATTTACAAATTGGTTCAACTTGAAAATGATTTGTTTCACACAGAACTTCTTAGAAACACAACTACTGCATGAAGTGAAATACTTGGGAAAGTTAATCAAGAGAAAAAATAAATTTGAAAGTCAGAACTGATGTGTTATCAAAAAAAAGACAAAGACAAAAGCATTTAGAAAATCAAATTTTACTTGCAATAAAATACAAGTCAGACTTCAGAAGGAATAGTTTGAAGGGGTGTGTATGTGTTGTGTGTGTGTGTGTGTGTGTGTGTGTGTGTGTTAAAGAGAAAAGATTGCCATCAGTCTGTTCATGGTAGAAAAATAGCAACTTTCTCATGTGATTATCATATCCACAAAGGTTGTACCATTTCTTCAGACATCAGTCTTACTAAAGTCAAGGCTAAAGTTCTAGCCAGATGAGTCCAGTCTTACAGGTAACGTGCAAGATGTCATTCATTGGGGGATTAGAACTAGACAGGTAATCTTATTTTTAGCTTATTGCAGGGAAAAAAGTGGTTTTTCCCCATAACTGCTAAGCATGTTGCACATGCTTATTTATAAGGGAATCAGGGCAAAATGTCAGTTTTGACTTCACAATGAAGAGGGCTTTTGAATTAGATAACTGCGAGTTTGGGTCCCAACTCTGCTGCTTACAAGCTGCTAGTATTCAAAAATATCCTTGCTCTCCTCTCCTTCCCAAGTCCCACATCTAGACCGCTTTCCTCAGCCTCCATCATAGTCTACTGTGGCGCTGTGACCGAGTTCTGGAATAGAAGTGATGTGTCCCTTTCCAGGTCTGGCCCATCAAAACCTTCCAAGACCCAGAGGAGGGTGGAGACAAGAGGGAAAGAAGCCTGAATAGCTGCATGGAACATAACTCCATTTCCCTCAGTCCTCCCATCCCTACTAGCCTGCATGGGACTGGATATGAGCAAGAAATAAACCTTAAGGCCACAGACATACTGGGATTGTTTGTTACAGCTCTTGGCCTATACTGAAAAATACATTGTGTGATAGTAGTAGAGTTACTGAACTTCTCTAAGCCAAGTATCATCATCAATAAACTGAGAGCAACAGTGTATCTAATTTGGGGGGTGGAGGAGGATTTACTAAGAAATTGTCTAATACTGAGCATAATGCTTGGCACACTGAATACCCAATAAATACTACCTACTAGAATGGTTCTAGATAGGTGTTAGCTATTACAAAGTTACATGAATTGCAAAAAAAAAAAAGGACGTCATTTCTTCTGCTTGGTAATCTCCCTCTATACTTGGTCACATACAGAACCCAGTCCTTACATGTAGCCAGTTCTAATATACCATATACATACATACATACACACACACAGACACATACATGCTGATTAAGTACTCCTTTGAAGATCTGGAGTCCCACAGGGCTGGGATTAATTTGAACTGGATAAGTCACCATTACAATAGCTGCGTGAACCACCAGAGTGCACGCAGTCACTCTCCAAATTGAAAACTCTGAGAGGTCACTATTAGGCATTATATCCTCAAGCACAAAAGCTCCCATAAGCTTCAGGCCACCATGGAGTCAACAGAATACCAGGCTACCCTGAGACAGCACCAACTAGAAAGATGCTGCCTCTGCTGTCATCCATTACAGTGTATTAAGGTCCCACAGGGTGCAGTACTTAATAAATGGCCTTGCTTAATAGATGTTAACTAATTACACCTAGAAAATCCCCATCCACCCAAGGCAAGTAATACAATATGTCAGGTGGGGAAGGCTGGATTTCTCATTTGGATCCTTTGAATGCCTCTGTGTGTCCCTGAGGTAGGGAATGGAGGCAAAGGAAGAGCTTTCCTTCTTCGAAGATTGCCCTAATCTAATCCCTACATCAGGCACCTGCACGCCTTGATGCAAACTTCTTTATCACCAGGCTCTAAAATCAGTTTTTAGAGAATGGAAATCAGGTTAAATTCCTGAAAGAGGAGGAAAATAAGTTAGACCCCAACTTGATGTGGTTCTCAGCTTGATTTCATCTGACTTCTCAGGTAATGGGCTGTTCACGGCCCATTATGATTTTACTTGGGCACAGAGTTCTGATCCTCATAGTGTAGAACATAAGGGAATGATTTTAGCTTCTAGTGGGAAGCAGGATCAGATTCTTTTGAGCACTTGATCAAAGTGAGGAATCTCTCCAGAAAAAAATTCAAGGAGTTTACAGACCCTCCCATTCTCATCTGTAACTGGCAAAAGACGATCTCACGCTTAAGCATGAATGTGAATGAAAATCTCTGGAGGGCTTCTTACAAGAGAGGGCTGGAAGCCACAGCTCACGATTCACTGAGTGGCTGGGTGGGGCCTGATAATTTGCATCTCTAACAAGTTCTCAGTGTTGTTGCTGCTGCTGCCATGGCCCTGGGAACCATCGCTCTAGGACTCTGCAGGCCAGGTTGCAAACAGCTACTCCAAGGAGCCTTCTTGAGAGCATTCCAAATGCTGAGAGCAGGGACCCAACAAAAAGTAAGTCACAGGGCGGAAGATATAACATGCAAACTCTCAGCAACACTGGGCTCTGATCTGTGACCTCCTGGCAACACACCCCTTAGTTAAAAGTGAAATCTGTGGCTTTGCCTCTGATTCCTCTCCTTCCCCTCTCCCTGTCCTCCACCTTTCTTTCCCCATTTCTATATCAGGGCTCCTTCTCCTCCCCCATCTGTCCTAGTGTGTGCATGTGTATGTGTATCTAAATGACTGAGTATGCTTCTGTCCCTCTGTTACTCTCCCTGATTTCTCTCCCTCTGCACATTATTATAATAGGAAATGAGTTTCAGATTTTACGACTTGTTGTAGCTATTCAATAAAATTTTATGACTCATATTCTTAATTTTGAAGCAAGTAAATGGAATATTTTATATTCCTCTCTAAGGACATAAAATTCTAAAGGCTCTTGATATTTTTCCTAGGCTAACTCACATCTTGCTTAATGGAGAAAAATACTCGCATCTCTCTATATGCAACAGAACTTCCTGTGATGGCAGAAATGTTTTGATTATGCACTATTTAACCCAGTAGCCATTGGTCACATGTGGCTACCAAGCACTTGAAATACGGCTAGTATTACTGAGAAAGTGAATTTTTAAGTGACGTTAAGTAAGCCACATGTTGCTAATAGATACCATATGGAAGAACACAACTCTGCTTTATACACCTTAAACATTATAGAGGACCTTCAAGATGGCAGAGGAGTAAGACATGGAAATCAGCTTCCTCCACACAAATATATCAAAAATACATCTATATGTGGAACAACTCATACAGAACACCTACTGAATGCTAGCAGAAGACCTCAGACTTCCCAAAAGGAAAGAAACTCCCCACGTACCTCGCTGTGTAGCTGACAGGGACTTGGTGCTCAAGCCTGAGTCTCTGAGGTGGGAGAGCTGAGTTCAGGACACAGGACCACCAGAGACTTCCCAGCCCCACGTTACATCAAACAGCAAGAGCTCTCCCAGAGATCTCCATCTCAACGCTAAAACCCAGCTCCACACAACGGCCAGCAAGCTCCAGTGCTGGACAACCCATGCCAAACAACTAGCAAGACAGGAACACAACTCCACCCATTAGCAGAGAGGCTGCCTAAAATCATAAATTCAAAAACACCCCAAAACACACCACCAGACATAGCCCTGCCCACCAGAAAGACAAGATCCAGCCTCATTCACCAGAACACAGGCACCAGTCCCCTCCACCAGGAAGCCTACACAACCCACTGAAATAATCTTAGCCACTGGGGGCAGACATCAAAAACAACGGGAACTACGAACCTGCAGCCTGAGAAAAAGAGACCCCAAACACAGTAACATAAACAAAATGAGAAGACAGAGAAACACAGCAGATGAAGGAGCAAGGCAAAAACCCACCAGAACTAACAAATGAAGATGAAACAGGCAGTCTACCTGAAAAAGAATTCAGAATAATGATAGTAAAGATGATCCAAAATCTTGGAAACAGAATGGAGAAAATACATGAAACGTTTAACAAGGAACTAGAAGAACTAAAGTGCAAATAAACAGTGATGAACAACACCAAAAATGAAATTAAAAATTCTCTAGAACGGATCAATAGCAAAATAACTGAGGCAGAAGAACGGATAAGTGACCTGGAAGATAAAAAAGTAGAAATAACTAATGCAGAGCAGAATAAAGAAAAAAGAATGAACAGAATTGAGTACAGTCTCAGAGACTTCTGGGACAACATTAAACTCACCAACATTTGAATTATAGGGGTCCCAGAAGAAGAAGAAGAAAAGAAAGAGACTGAGAAAATATTTGACGAGATTAGAGTTGAAAACTTCCCTAATATGGGAAAGGAAATAGTTAATCAAGTACAGGAAGCACAGAGAGTCCCATACAGGATAAATCCAAGGAGAAACACACCAAGACAGATATTAATCAAAGTATCAAATTAAAAACAAAGAACAAATATTAAAAGTAGCAAGGGAAAAACAACAAATAACACACAAGGGAATCCCCATGAGGTTAACAGCTGATCTTTCAACAG
Source organism: Orcinus orca (assembly GCF_937001465.1). Classification (NCBI taxonomy): domain Eukaryota; kingdom Metazoa; phylum Chordata; class Mammalia; order Artiodactyla; family Delphinidae; genus Orcinus; species Orcinus orca. The sequence continues at coordinate 20,177,088 of NC_064580.1, forward strand.
AAACTGTGCAAGCCAGAAGGGAGTGGCAGGACATATTTAAAGTGATGAAGGAGAAAAACCTACAACCAAGATTACTCTACCCAGCAAAGATCTCATTGAGATTTGACGGAGAAAATAACACCTTTACAGATAAGCAAAAGCTAAGAGAATTCAGCACCACCAAACCAGCTTTACAACAAATGCTAAAGGAACTTCTCTATGCAGGAAACACAACAGAAGGAAAAGGCCTACAATAATAAACCAAAAACAATTTAAAAATGGGAATAGGAACATACATATCAATAATTACCTTAAATGTAAATGGATTAAATGGTCAATCCAAAAGACAGAGAATGGCTGAATGGATACAAAAACAAGACCCATATATATGCTGTCTGTAAGAGACCCACTTCAGACCTAGGGACACATACAGACAAAGTGAGGGGATGGAAAAAGATATTCCATGCAAATGGAAATCAAAAGAAAGCTGGAGGAGCAATTCTCCTATCAGAAAAAACAGACTTTAAAGACTACTACAAAAGACAAAGAAGGACACTACATAAGGATCAAGGGATCAATCCAAGAAGATATAACAATTGTAAATATTTCTGCACCCAACATAGGAGCACCTCAATACATAAGGCAAATGCTAACAGCCATAAAAGAAGAAATTGACAGTAACACAATTATAGTAAGGGACATTAACACCCCAGTTTCACCAATGGACAGATCATCCAAAATGAAAATAAATAAGGAAACACAAGCTTTAAATGACACATTAAACAAGATGGACTTAACTGATATTTATAGGACATTCCATCCAAAAAAACACTTTCTTCTCAAATGCTGATGGAACATTCTCCAGGATAGATCATATCTTGGGTCACAAATCAACCCTTGGTAAATTTAAGAAAACTGAAATCATATCAAGTATCTTTAGCGAACACACCGCTGTAAGACTAGGTATCAATTACAGGAAAAAAACTGTAAAAAATACAAACACATGCAGGCTAAACAATACACTACTAAATAACCAAGAGATCACTGAAGAAATCAAAGAGGAAATCCAAAAATAACTAGAAACAAATGACAATGAAAACACGACGACCCAAAACCTATGGGATGCAGCAAAAGCAGTTCTAACAGGGAAGTTTATAGCAATACAGCCCTTCCTCAAGAAACGAGAAAAATATCAAATAAACAACCTAACCTCACACCTAAAGCAATTAAAGAAGAACAAAAAAAAACACCCCAAAGTTAACAGAAAGAAAGAAATCATAAAGATCAGATCAGAAATAAATGAACAAGAAATGAAGGAAACAACAGCAAAGATCAATAAAACTAAAAGCTGGTTCTGTGAGAAGATAAACAAAATTGATAAACCATTAGCCAGACTCATCAAGAAAAAAAGGGAGAGGACTCAAAACAATAGAATTACAAGTGAAAAAGGAGAAGTAACAACTGACACTGCAGAAATACAAAGGATCATGAGAGATTACTACAAGCAACTCAATGCCAATAAAATGGACAACCAGGAAGAAATGGACAAATTCTTAGAAAAGCACAACCTTCCACGACTGAACCAGGAAAAAACAGAAAATATAAACAGATGAATCAAAATCACTGAAATTGAAACTGTGATTAAAAATCTTCCAACAAACACAAGTCCAGGACCTGACTTCAAAGGTGAATTCTATCAAATATTTAGAGAAGAGCTAACACCTATCCTTCTCAAACTCTTCCAAAATATAGCAGAGGGAGGAACACTCCCAAACTCATTCTACGAGGTCACCATCGCCCCGACACCAAAACCAAAGATGTCACACAAAAAAAAGAAAACTACAGGCCAATATCACTGATGAACACAGATGCAAATATCCTCAACAAAATACTAGCAAACAGAACCCAACAGCACATTAAAAGGATCGTACACCATGATCAAGTGGGGTTTATCCCAGGGATGCAAGGATTCTTCAGTATACGCAAATCAATTGATGTGGTACACCATATTCACAAATTGAAGGATAAAAACCATATGATAATCTCAAAAGATGCAGCAAAAGCTTTTGACAAAATTCAGCACCCATTTATGATTTTAAAAACCTCTCTAGAAAGTGGGCATAGAGGGAACCTACCTCAACATAATGAAGGCCATAAATGACAAACGCACAGCCAACATCATTCTCAAGGAATTTTTAGCCACAGCAATCAAAGAAGAAAAAGAAATAACTGGAATCCAAATCAGAAAAGACATAAAACTGTCACTGTTTGCAGATGACATGATACTATACATAGAGAATCCTAAACATGCTACCAGAAAAATACTGGAGCTAATCAATGAATGTGGTAAAGTAGCAGGATGCAAAATAAATGCACAGAAATCTCTCGCATTCCTATACACTAATGATGAAATATCTGAAAGAGAAATTAAGGAACCACTCCCATTTACCACTGCAACAAAAAGAATAAAATACCTAGGAATAAACCTAACTAGGGAGACAAAAGACCTGTATGCAGAAAACTATAAGACACTGATGAAAGAAATTAAAAATGAAACAAACACATGGAGAGATATACCATATTCCTGGATTGGAAGAACCAACATTGTGAAAATGACGATACTAGCCAAAGCAATCTACAGATTCAATGCAATCCCTATCAAACTACCAATGGCATTTTTCACAGAACTAGAACAAAAAATTTCACAATTTGTATGGAAACACAAAAGACTCTGAATAGCCAAAGCAATCTTGAGAAAGAAAAACGGAGCTGGAGTAAGCAGGCTCCCTGACTTCAGACCATACTACAAAGCTACAGTAATCAAGACAGTGTGGTACTGGCACAAAAACAGAAATATACATCAATGGAACAGGACAGAAAGCCCAGACATAAACCAACACACATATAGTCACCTTCTTTTTGATAAAGGAGGCAAGAATATACAATGGAGAAAAGACAGCCTCTTCAGTAAGTGGTACTGGGAAAACTGGACAAATGCCTACATGTAAAAGAATGCAATTAGAACACTCCCTAACACGATACACAAAAATAAACTGAAAATGGATTAAAGACCTAAATGTAAGACAAGACACTATCAAACTTTCAGAGGAAAACATAGGCAGAACACTATATGATAAAAATCACAGCAAGATCCTTTTTGACCCATCTCCTAGAGAAATGGAAATTAAAAAAAAAATACGGGCTTCCCTGGTGGCGCAGTGGTTGAGGGACTGCCTGCTGAGGTAGGGGACACGGGTTCGTGCCCCAGTCCAGGAAGATCCCACATGCCGCGGAGCAGCTAGGCCCGTGAGCCATGGCCACTGAGCCTGTGCATCCAGAGCCTGTGCTCCTCAATGGGAGAGGCCACAGCAGTGAGAGGCTCCCGTACCGCAAAAAAAATAAAAAATAAAAATAAATAAATAAATGGGACCTAATGAAACTTAAAAGCTTTTGCACAGGAAAGGAAACCATAAACAAGACCAAAAGACAACCCTCAGAATGGGAGAAAATATTTGCAAATGAAGCAACTGACAAAGGATTAATCTCCAAAATTTATAAGCAGCTCATGCAGCTCAATATCAAGAAAACAAACAACCCAATCCAAAAATGGGCAGAAAACCTAAAGAGACATTTCTCTAAAGAAGATATACAGATTGCCAACAAACACATGAAAGAATGCTCAACATCATTAATCATTAGAGAAATGCAAATAAAAATTACAATGCGGTTATCATCTCACAATGGTCAGAATGACCATCATCAAAAAATCTACAAACAATAAATGATGGAGAGGGTGTGGAGAAAAGGGAACCCTCTTACACTGTTGGTGGTAATATAAATTGATACAGCCACTATGGAGACCAGTATGGAGGTTCCTTAAAAAACTAAAAATAGAACTACCATATGACCCAGCCTTCTCACTACTGGGTATATACCCTGAGAAAACCATAGTTCAATAAGTGTCATGTACCACAAAGTTCATTGCAGCTCTATTTACAATACCCTGGACGTGGAAGCAACCTAAGTGTCCATCGACAGATGAATGGATAAAGAAGATGTGGCCATTATACAACGGAATACTACTCAGCCATAAAAGGAAATGAAATTGAGGTATCTGTTGTGAGGTGGATGGAACCAGAGTCTGTCATACAGAGTGAAGTAAGTCAGAAAGAGAAAAACAAATACCATATGCTAACACATATATATGGAATCTAAAAGAAAATCGTTCTGAAGAGCCTAGGGGCAGAACAGGAATAAAGATGCAGATATAGAGAATGGACTTGAGGACACAACGAGGAGAAAGTTAAGCTGGGACGAAGTGAGAGAGTGGCATGGACATATATACACTACCAAACGTAAAACAGATAGCTAGTGGGAAGCTGCTGCGTAGCACAGGGAGATCAGCTTGGTGTTTTGTGACCCCCTAGAGGGGTGGGATAGGGAGGGTGGGAGGGAGATGCAAGAGGGAGGGGTATGGGGATATATGTATACGTATAGCTGAGTCACTTTGTTATATGGCAGAAACTAACACAACATTGTAAAGCAATTATACTCCAATAAAGATGTTATTAAAAGAAAAAATAAGATTGTAATGAATTTTAAACAAAAGTTTCTTAAATAATATCATAACATGTACTAATGCCTAATGTTAGTTTGTTTTTAAAGAAATTATCTTTACAATGAAAATAAAAGTATATATATAGGGTACTGATGCCTTTTAAAATGTCTCAAGCTATGCTAGATCACCTTGACATCAAAAGAGAAATTGGAAGTGCATCCATTTCTGTAACACTTTCATGAATCTAATTCATAATTGCACAAGGAATTATTTTTTGATTTAACGTAAGACTTCTAGTACTAGTAGTACTAATAATGTAACTGTAAATAAAGCCATTTCACATGATGAAGAGATTTTTGTACCCAACCCATCGGAACTGAAATCCTTTTCTCCAGGGAGTAATATAAGCATATGTGTGCATCAGATGGACCAGCTCTGATGGTTCCACTTGAACAGGGCCTGGGAATTGGCAGCACGAGCAGCCCAGTCATCCATTAGTACACACAGCCAATCACTCTGAAACCTGCTGGTCACTAACCAGCGAGTCTTGTTGTAGTCTCTAAACAAGTGACCTCAATTCCTGTTTTGGTGATGCCTTGGGCTCTCAAGGGATGTCAAAAATTCTAAGAACTCCTCAAAACAAAATTACTTTGAGTTCACTTTACTTTCAAGGTAAATAAATATACGCCATGCAGCCCCTTTTCAAAGTTAATGTGAGAAATGAGGTGAACTGAAAAGATGTTATAGTTTCAAAAGGATAGTGGAAACACTGTCCAGTCTCACTTAAAAACTCCTCAAAAAGCAACAAAATGAGAAAGAAGGAAAACTATCACTATTTACAGATAACATGATATTATATATAGAAAAGCCTAAAGATTCCACCAAAAAAACTGTTAGCAATAAATGGATTCGGTAAAGCTGCAGGATACAAAATCAATATACAAAAATCTGCTGCATTTCTATACACTAAAAATTAACTCTCAGAAAGAGTAATTAAGAAAACAATCCTGTTTACAATGGCAACAAAAGAATAAAATATCTAGGAATAAATTTAACCAAGGGGGTAAAAGACCTGTACATTGAAAACTGTAAGACATTGAGTAAAGAAATAAAGACACAAATAAATGGAATAATATTCCATGCTCATGGACTGGAAGACTTAATATTGTTAAAATGTCCATACTACCCAGAGCCATCTACAGATTCAATGCAATCCCTAGCAAAATTGTAAAGGTATTTTTCACAGAATAAACCATCCTAAAATTTTATGGGACCACATAAGACCCCTAATAGCCGAGGCAATCTTGAGGAAGAAAAGCAAAGCTGGAGGCATCGCACTCCCTGATTTCAAATATCACAAAGCTACAGTAATCAAAACAACATGGTTTTGGCATAAAAACAGACCCATAGAGAAATTGAACAGAATCAAGAACTGAAATAAACCCACACATACATGGTCATTTAATTTACAACAAAGGAGCAAAGAACATACAATGGGGGAAAAGACAGTCTCTTTAATAAATGATGTTGGGAAAATTGGACAGCCACATGCAAAAGAATGAAATGGGACCCCTATCTCACACCATCAACAAAAATGAAGTCAAAATGGATTATTAAAGACCTACACATAAGACCTGAAACCATAAAACTCCTATAAGTAAACATAGGCAGGAAGCTCCTTCACATTGGTCTGGATCAAACTAAAAAGCTCTGCACAGCAAAGGAAACCAACAAAATGAAAAGGCAGCCTTCCAAATGGGAAAAAAATATTTGTAAATCATGTATCTGATAAGGGGTCAATATCCTATATATATAAAGAACTCACACAACTCAATAGCAAAAGAAAAATCTGATTAAAAAATAGGTAGAAGATCTCAATACTTCTCAATACTTCTAAAGACAACATACAGATGGTCAACAGGCACATGAAAAGATGCTCAATATCACTAATCACCAGGCAAATGCAAATCAAAACCACAGTGATTCCCTCACACCTGTTAGAAAAGCTATCGTCAGAAAGACAAGAAATAAATGTTGGTAAGGATAGGAAAAAGGCAATCCTGGTGCATTGTTAGGGAGAATGTAAATTGATGCAGCCACTAAGGAAAACAGTATGGAGGTTTCTTAAAAAAAAAAAGTGAAAACAAAACAACCATATGATCCAGCAATTTTGCTTTTAAGTTTTTTACTCAAAGGAAACAAAAAACACTAACTCAAAAACATGTGTGCACCCCTACATTCATTGTGACGTTATTTACAATACCCAAGACGTGCAAGCAACCTAAGTGCCCATCAATGGACAGATGGATAAAGAAATTGTTTATATATATATATATCATGGAATCTTAATTAGTCATAAAAAAGAAGGAAGTCTTGGCATTTGCAACAACATGGATGGACCTTGAGAGCATTTTGCTAAATGAAATATATCAGACAGAAAAAGACAAACACCAAATGATCTCACTTATGTGAAATTGTAAAAAAAACAAACAAACAAAAAACCCCCCAAAACTCATAGATACAGAGAACAGGTTGGTGGTTGCCTGAGGCAAGGGGTGGGGGGTGGGCAAAACCAGTGAAGGAGGTCAAAAGGTACAAACTTCCAGTTACAAAATAAATCCTAGGGACATGATGTACAGCACAGTGACTATAGTTAATACTGTATTGTGTACTTGAAAGTTGCTAAGTGAATAGATCTTCAAGTTCTCATCACAAGAAAAAACTTGTAACTATGTATATGATGGATGTTAACTTGGCTTTTTCTGGTGATCATTTCCCAATATATAAACATCAAATCACTATGTTGTATAACTGAAACTAATAATGTTGTGTGTCAATTATACCTCAACGAAAAAATTAAAACAATAGAAAACCTCTTAGATGGTGCAGGCTCCGATTCTCAGTCAAGCAACTGCAATTCTTCCTGTCCCTTGAGTTTTGAGCTCGTTTAGAAAATGTAAAAATTAAGTCTTGTTAGAGACTACACCTACCTGTGAAGGCCTTGAAATCCATGCCATGAAGATGAAAAACAAATCAGATCTCACTCCCTATCTTTAATTGTTGTCCAAGAGTTCTGCCCACACCAAGGATTCACACCACTGACCAAAGTTATTTGGGAGAAAGCTGAGTTTTCCCAATGCTTACCAGAATATCTCTGTTTATGGTAAGACCTTATGCTTGCATCGCACTTAACTTATTGATCACTGTCATCTCTGCTGACCTTCAAACCTCACCACAATTCTGGGAGGTGGGTATTACAGCCTCACTTACACAAATGAGGAAATTTAGGCTCAAAGGGTCTAACTGATAGGGAAATGATCCAATGACATAGACTGGTAGTTAGAAATGAAATCTAGTTCTAATTTACAGAAAACTAAGCTTGGGTTAGAGGGCTGAGGAATCATATCAAACTCCTCACTGTCTTAAACATAATACGTTTTGAGAAGTGGAATTGCCATTTCACATCGAATTAACCACATGGAACCCAGCCCAGGTTATCCCAAGGCAGATTAATGGAAGAAGAATTTGTTAAAATGCGTTTGAGGCTTCTTGAAGTACATATTATCGTATGTAAAGCTTTTACAGATTTTTTTTTTTTTTTGGTGGTACACGGGCCTCTCACTGCCGTGGCCTCTCCCGCTGTGGAGCACAGGCTCCGGACGCACAGGCTCAGCGGCCATGGCTCATGGGCCCAGCCGCTCCGCGGCATGTGGGATCTTCCCGGACCGGGGCACGAACCCGTGTCCCCTGTATCGGCAGGCGGACTCTCAACCACTGTGCCACCAGGGAAACCCAAGCTTTTACAGATTTTTGCTTTTAGTTTTTTGTTTTTTTCGTAATCAAGGATTGGCACATTGTATGAGCTTTATATAAAGGCAGGGCTCTTTTCCCTGATAAGAGTCAGAAGCCTAAAACTTCATTAAATATTTACTATAATAAATCGCTTTAACATGTCTCAGTTTGCTAAGTTGTTATCCATTAGTGTAATGTAAGCCAAGTCTGTGGAAGGAGGTAGCTGAACTCAGTTTACACCTATTAAGAAAATTTACTTACCCCTGAATTGACCTGTTTTGAACACTGAGCCCTATTTTCGGGAACAGACTAAGAAACAGATTCCAGCCTGAATATAACAGACTCTTTTTCCTTTAAATCTATGTGAGAAGCATAGAACTTTTACAGCTTTTATTTGAAGTTGCAACATGAAGTGATATTCTGTTGAACATTTTTCGGGTAGCTATGGCAACAATAATTATCACCACATACTACCAACCAAAATACCACCTGCATCCACCGTCTATTCTAAACTCTTAATTAAAAAGAAAAGCCCAGTTCAAATTTCCAGTTGGTAAATTTGGCAGAAAACTTCAAAAAAATGTTGGGAAACCTATTTAGGCTTTGCTTCTGTGTTTGGTTCAGGGAGGTTTTTTTTTCGTCTCTCCCTTTCAGGACAACTTAAGTCTGACTATCTCTTCCTGCCCACACGAGGCCCACCCACACTGTTAAGTTTCTGGAGAAATATAGGTTTCAGCATTTCCTTTTCTAAGGAGTTAATCAGTAATGAAAGCTCCAGGCACCAAAAGAAAAGTACTCCTTTCAAACAATTATCTATGTGCATATGAATTTTAGGTATGTTTTTAGTTTCTCTGTAGGAAGGAAGGAGAGAAGGTAGGGGGATGGAAAACAGGAAAAGGAGGTGAAGACTGAAGAGAAAGGAAGCTAGGAAAAGGAAAATAGAGAGAAGGCAATAGGGTGAAGGCAACAAGGAAAAGGAGCCCCTGATCAAAAAAGGGAGCAAGCTGTTTAAATCTGTGAGGGCAAGGCAAGGGGGGAAGCATGCACGATCCATGGCAAGTAACAACAGGCTTCAGACAGGCTGACAATGGAAGATTCTACAACAGACTGATTGCAGAAACTGGATCTCGTTCTTCACTCCACGCAATTTCTGTGCCCTTTGCTCCGTAAGTTTCCAGTACCCACCTACTCCTACTCACTTTGACTTGCATTCGCCAATAGGATATGAACAAACATGATGCAAGCAGATACTTGACAAGTGCTTGTGCAAGTAGGCTTGCTTGCTCCTGTCCTTTGCCATTGCTTCAAGAACATTCTTGGGCCAGCCTGCTGGAAAATGAGAGACACGTAGAGCAGAGCTGAAGTGCTCCTGTCTTTCCAGCCAAGGCCATCTTAGATCAGCTAATAGCTAGCATACCAAGATATCTCTGAGCAAGCCCAGCCAGTATCAAGAAAGCTGCCTTGGTTAAATGTCACCTGACTAGAGACACAGGAGCAAGCCCTGCCTGGATCAGCTAAATAAATGTATGTTGTTGTATGTCACCAAAAACTTTATTATGCAGCATTACTGTGGCAACAGATAACTGATTCAGGTACATACCCTGTTAATCAAGGACTTTCATGCTATCCCCAGTACATTAAATGCTTTCTCATGCATAATGTTGTAAATCAGTGTCAGAAGCTCATAGGGGAAAAATAGAAGATAGAATGATCCCAAAGTAAGTACAGTAAATGCAAATTTTTGAACATGATAGGTGTTGCTAGCCACCAAAATAAAACCCAGGGCATTCTCCAAAGTAAGGTCATTAAGATTCTAGAACTACATACAACTTGGAAAGGACCCAGCCAATCCTGTTGGAGGTTAAATTGAATTTAAGTAATTAAAAAGATACAAGCAACCTTTACTCGCAGACACTAATGCCGCAGCAACTAATGGACTGAAGAGTTCACAAATTCTCAGGTGCCCTCTTAATTGCAGCTGAATAGCTTTAACAATAAAAGCAGTTTTCTCCAACTGTGGGCTTGAGGGTGAACAGGGTAGGTGATCTCTGGTGAATGTGCGCTGCCAACTGCAAGAACAGAGGGTAGCAGCTGTGACCAACACCACACTCCCGAGCTTACCGTATAAGAAACAAGTGAATTGTCATTGGAGCAAAAACATACCTTGAAAATATATGTGGAAGAGCACCTGCATTCACCTTCCAGAAAGTGTACTGTACAAAGAAAAACATAGCTGAAAATAGACAATATAAGCAAGTAGGATGAAAGTGTTTCTTTTCCTATAAAGCTGGGTTAAATTTTCTTTCAAGTGAGAAGTGCTTCTGGGGGTTGGGGGGGGATTAGAGGGTCATCTGCAAAGGGGAGGTCTGTGTACGAAGTACGTAAGACAATATTCGCTCAATCCCAGACCATGTGCTTAATCAAAGACCCTCTTAGGTATGCAGCTGAATAAACCAAGCACCATCATGTTGCAATAACATAAAATGGATTTTTGATTCACTGCAGTAATCAGGGAACAGTGGCATGAACAATCCCTGCATCATTTTATTATGACCTTGGAATGCACTTCTTTGATTGACAATAACTTGAAAGAAGGAAAAAAGACCTTCGGAGAATCTAAAGCATTTCCAATTTTGTATTCTGAGCCTTGTACAACTCATATGTGGCCCCCATGGCATGGGAGAAATCACCAGTATCTCTCCTCAGCAGCTGGAACCCTACTCTGTCTTACACCTTCCTTGGGTAGGTGGTAGAGGATGGAGAAGCTAACTGTTGGGTTTACAAGGTCTCTTCTAATGTTGTGACAGGTGGCAAGACGGCTGACTCTCACTCCTTGAACCCCTTTCCTTCTTCCCTAGTTATTAATGGTTTCCAGATACCAGCAAAATAGTTCAGAGGACATCAGAGGACTCCACTGAAAAGCAATGAAGCTTCAAACCCCTTAAGATTTGTTCATTCTTCCATCCATCCATTCAGCAAACTCAGTTCAAACACTGAACACCTACTGTGTGCCTACCACGTGTAAAGTGCTGTGGAAACACTGATGAACAAAGCTTATGACCTTTTTGGAGGACATACTAGACAAGTGTGTGTTTGTGCCGGGCTGGGAGAGAGACAGCAAGAGAAAACTAAGTACTTACAATACAGTACTGGGGTACCACAGTGGAGAGTGTATAAGTGGTTATGGAGGCATTAGGGAAGGACTCCCCAAATTCACCTGAGGAGTGGCATTAGGGAGTCTTCAAGGTGGAAAAGAGAAAAGAGGGCAGGCCGTTCTTTAAGAGTAAGCAACAAAATCAGGCAGAAAATGAAAAGCTGACATAAATGATACATTAAAGTGGGTCTGGTCTCAGAAGTCCAACCAACTGACCAACCCATATTGCCCTTAGACCTCCATTAACAGGCTCTAAAACCTCAAATTTTATAACTTAGAACTATGGATGTATGTGAATATAGAAAAGTTTTAGCCTGAACAACTGCTACAATTACGTCGGCCTGATTTATTTGTTGGGGATCTGTTAGATTCCAGAAACTGTGCTAGTTATGGTGCCTTATTTGTTTAAAAGAAGGGTGGGTGTTTTGTTTTATTTCCTTCAATTCACATAAATGAGATTTACAATGATAGATTTAGCAGCCTTTTCATAACTATTTGAACAATGAAATACTTTAGATTTAAATTTTGCTCTCTAAAAATAAGATACTGCTTTTATTTTGGGGGAAAAAGGTAGGTTAGTAAAGAAAACTAAATGAGGAATTTTCTTGCCACTGAAAGTATGACTTTAAGGTTGTTACAGGGCTAGTCAGGTAGACTTTTAACCCCAAATATTTCTTTTTCTTTCTCCCCGGCGAATAGGTTTTCTTTTTTTGCCCTTAATAAAGGCCAAGGAAACTTGCCACTGGCTAAGGAGAAGGCACACAGACTCAAATACAGTGCCTTTTCTTAAATGAGGTCCTTGGATTTATGGGTTAACTGCATTACAGGGCCAGGCAAGTGCATTTTGTCATTACCACTTGACTTTTCTGCTTCTTCACTTTGTGGAGAGCAAATTCAAAGCTGACTACAAAAAGCCAACTGCAACACTTTCAAGAACATTCCCAAAATACACTATGGACCATAAACAAATTTAAGCCAAGGAAAAGATAAGAGGCCATATTTTACAGAGTAGAGACTATAATTTAGTGTTTATGGGATTTCTCTGAAGTTGAAAATGAAGAGTAGTCAACCTGTGGATGCCATTTAATCCATCCAGTAATCCCGTGACGTAGGCATTATCACTATTTTACAAGTGGGAAAACTAAGGCTCAGCCAACTTTAGGCGAAAGCCGTTAAGTAGCCAAGACTGAGCTATAGGACTGATAGGCTTCAAAAACCATTCTTTTTCTAACATTCCCTATGATTAAACCATTTTCTCTTTGATTTGATAATTAACTTACTCGATTCTGGGGATGTTGATGACCTAGTTATAAGACTACTACATCTGGAGATTGATAAAACAAAACATAGACTGAGGAGCTTCAAGATGGCGGAAGAGTAACACGCAGAGATCACCTTCCTCCCCACAAATACATCAGAAATACATCTACATGTGGAAAAACTCCTAGAGAACACCTACTGAACACTGGCAGAAGACCCCAGACCTCCCAAACGGCAAGAAACTCCCCACGTACCTGGGTAGGGCAAAAGAAAAAAGAAAGAACAGAGACAAAAGGATAGGGTCGGGACCTGCACCAGTGGGAGGGAGCCGTGAAGGAGGAAAAGTTTCCACACACTAGGAAGCCCCTTCGCGGGCGGCGACTGTGGGTGGTGGAGGGGGGGAAGCTTCGGAGCTGCGGAGGAGAGCACAGCAACAGGGATGCGGAGGGCAGAGCAGAGAGATTCCCGCACAGAGGATCCGCGCCGACCAGCACTCACCAGCCCGAGAGGCTTGTCTGCTCACCTGCCGGGGCAGGTGGGAGGTGGGAGCTGAGGCTCGGGCTTCGGAGGTCGGAACCCAGGGAGAGGACTGGGGTTGGCTGCATGAACACAGCCTGAAGGGGTTAGTGTGCCACAGCTAGCCAGGACGGAGTCCGGGAAAAAGTATGGAGCTGCCGAAGAGGCAAGAGACTTTCTTCCCTCTTTGTTTCCTGGTGCACGAGAGGGGATTCAGAGCACTGCTTAAAGGAGCTCGAGATGGGCGCGAGCCACAGCTATCACTGCGGACCCCAGAGACGGGCATGAGACGCTAAGGCTGCTGCTGCAGCAACCAAGAAGCCTGTGTGCAAGTACAGGTCACTCTCCACACCTCCCCACCCGGGAGACCGTGCAGCCCGCCACTGCCAGAGTCCCGTGATCCAGGGACAACTCCCCTGGGAGAACGCAGGGTGCGCATCAGGCTGGTGCAACTTCCCACCGGCCTCTGCTGCCGCAGGCTCGCCCCGCATCCGTATGCCTCCCTCCCCCCGGCCTGAGTGAGCCAGAGCCCCCGAAGCAGCTGCTCCTTTAACCCCTGTCTGAGCGAAGAACAGACGCCCTCAGGCGACCTACAGGCAGAGTTGGGGCCAAATCCAAAACTGAACCCTGGGAGCAGTGCGAACAAAGAAGAGAAAGGGAAATTTCTCCCAGCAGCCTCAGGAGCAGCGGATTAAATCTCCACAATCAACTTGATGTACCCTGCATCTGTGAATAACTGAATAGACAACAAATCATCCCAAATTGAGGAGGGGGACTTTGGGAGCAACGATACGAATTTTTTTTTCTGTTTTTCTATTTTTTGTGAGGGTGCATGTGTATGCTTCTGTGTGTGATTTTGTCTGTACAGCTGTGCTTTTACCATTTGTCCTAGGGTTCTGTCTATTTTTCTTTTTGTTACTTAAAAAATTTTTTTCTTAATACTTGTTTTATTTTTTTTATTTTATCTTCTTCCTTTCTTTTTTTCCCCTCCCTTTTATTCTGAGCCGTGTGCAGGACTGGCTCTTGGTGCTCCAAACAGGCGTCAGGGCTATACCACTGAGGTGGGAGAGCCAAGTTCAGGACACTGGTCTACAAGAGACCTCCCAGCTCCACGTCATATAAAATGGCAAATATCTCCCAGAGATATCCATCTCAACGCCAAGACCCAGTTCCACTCAACGACCAGTAAGCTACAGTGCTGGACACCTCATGCCAAACAACTAGCAAGACAGGAACACAATCCCATCCATTACCACAGGGGCTGCCTAAAATCATAATAAGGCCACAGACACCGCAAAACACACCACCAGACGTGGACCTGCCCACCAGAAAGACAAAATCCAGCCTCATCCACCAGAACACAGGCACTAGCCCCCTCCACCAGGAAGCCTACACCACCCACGGAACCAACCTTAGCCACTGGGGGCAGACATCAAAAACAGCGGGAACTACGAACCTGCAGCCTGCGAAAAGGAGACCCCAAACACAGTAAATTAAGCAAAATGAGAAGACAGAGAAACACACAGCAGATGAAAAGCAAGGCAAAAGCCAGTCAAACCTAACAAATGCAGAGGAAATAGGCAGCTTACCTGAAAAAGAATTCAGAATAATGAGAGTAAAGGTGATCCAAAATCTTGGAAATAGAATGCAGAAAATACAAGAAACGTTTAAGAAGGACCTGAAAGAACTAAAGAGCAAACAAACAGTGATGAACAACACAATAAATGAAATTAAAAATTCTCTAGAAGGGATCAATAACAGAATAACTGAGGCAGAAGAACGGATAAGTGACCTGGAAGATAAAAGACTGAGAATAACTACTGCAGAGCAGAATAAAGAAAGAAGAATGAGGGCTTCCCTGGTGGCGCAGTGGTTCGGAGTCCCCCTGCCGATGCATGGGACACGGGTCTGTGGCCCATTCCGGGAGGATCCCGCATGCCGCAGAGCGGCTGGGCCCAAGAGCCATGTCCGCTGGGCCTGTGCATCCGGGGCCTGTGCTCCGCAACAGGAGAGGCCACAGCAGTGAGAGGCCCGCGTACCACAAAAAAAAAGAAAGAAAGAAAGAAAGAAGAATGAAAAGAATTGAAGACAATCTCAGACACCTCTAGGACACCATTAAACACACAAACATTTGAATTATACTGGTCCCAGAAGAAGAGGAAAAGAAAGCGACTGAGAAAATATTTCAACAGATTATAATTGAAAACTTCCATAATATGGGAAAGGAAAGAGTTAATCAAGTCCAGGAAGCACAGAGAGACCCATACAGGAAATACGCCTACAGAGATATTAATCAAAGGATCAAAAATTAAATAAAGAAGAACAAATATTAAAAGCAGCAAGGGAAAAACAACAAATAACACATAAGGGAATCCCCATAAGGTTAACAGCTGATCTTTCAGCAGGAACTGTGCAAGCCAGAAGGGAGTGGCAGGACATATTTAAAGTGATGAAGGAGAAAAACCTACAACCAAGATTACTCTACCCAGCAAGAATCTCATTCAGATTTCATGGAGAAATTAAAATCTTTACAAACAAGCAAAAGCTAAGAGAATTCAGCACCACCAAACCAGCTTTACAACAAATGCTAAAGGAACTTCTCTAGGCAGGAAACACAAGACAAGGAAAACACCTACAATAATAAACCCAAAACAATTAAGAAAATGGGAATAGGAACATACATACCGAGAATTACCTTAAATGTAAATGGACTAAATGCTCCAACCAAATACACAGATTGGCTGAATGGATACAAAAACAAGACCCGTTTATATGCTGTCTACAAAAGACCCACTTCAGACCTAGGGACACACAGACTGAAAGTGAGGGGATGGAAAAAGATATTCCATGCAAATGGAAATCAAAAGAAAGCTGGAGTAGCAATTCTCATATCAGACACAATAGACTTTAAAACAAAGCCTATTACAAGAGACAAAGAAGGACATTACATAATGATCAAGGAATCAATCAAAGAAGAAGACATAAAAATTGTACATATTTATGCACCCAACACAGGAGCACCTCAATACGTAAGGCAAAAACTAACATCCATAAAAGGGGAAACTGACAGTAACACAATCATAGTAGGGGACTTTAACACCCCACTTTCACCAATGGACAGATCATCCAAAATGAAAATAAATAAGGAAACACAAACTTTAAATACCTTAAACAAGATGGATTTAACTGATATTTATAGGACATTCCATCCACAAACAACAGAATACACAGTCTTCTCAAGTGCTCCTGGAACATTCTCCAGGACAGATCACATCTTGGGTCACAAATCAAGCCTTGGTAAATTTAAGAAAATTGAAATCATATCAAGAATCTTTCCGACCACAACGCTATGAGACTAGATATCAATTACAGGAAAAAATCCGTAAGAAATACAAAAACATGGAGGATAAACAACACACTACTTAATCAACAGATCACTGAAGAAATCAAAGAGGAAATCAAAAAATACCTAGACACAAATGACAATGAAACCCGATGCCCCAAAACCTATGGGTTGCAGCAAAAGCAGTTCTAAGAGGGAAGTTTACAGCAATAAAATCCTACCTCAAGAAACAAGAGAAATCTCAAATAAACAATCTAACCTTACACGTAAAGCAATTAGAGAAAGAAAACAAAAAAGCCCAAAGTTAGCAGAAGAAAAGAAATCATAAAGATCAGATCAGAAGTAAATAAAAAGAAATGATAGCAAAGATCAATAAATTTAAAAGCAGCTTCTTTGAGAAGACAAAATTGACAAACCATTAGCCAGACTTACCAAGAAAAAAAGTGAGAAGACTCAAATCAATAAAAGTAGAAATGAAAAAGGGTAACAACTGACAATGCAGAAATATAAAGGATCATGAGAGATGACTGCAAGCAACTCTATGCCAATAAAATGGACAACCTGGAAGAAATGGACAAATTCTTAAAATGCACAACCTTGCGAGACTGAACCAGGAAGAAATCGAAAACTTGAATAGGCCTATCACAAGCACTGAAATTGAAACTGCAATTAAGAATCTTCCAACAAACAGCATCAAAGGGCCGGATGGCTTCACAACGAATTCCATCAAACATTTCGAGAACAGCTAACACCTATCCTTCTCAAACTCTTCCCATAATATAGCAGAGGGAGGAACACTCCCAAACTCATTCTACGAGGCCACCATCACTCTGATACTAACACCACACAAAGATGTCACAAAGAAAGAAAACTACAGGCCAATATTACTGATGAATATAGATGCAAAAATTCTCAACAAAATACTAGTAAACAGAATCCAACAGCACATTAAAAGGAACATACACCATGATCCAGTGGGGTTTATCCCAGGAATACAACGATTCTTCAATATATGCAAATCAATCAATGTGATACACCATATTAACAAACTACAAGAGAAACACCATACGATCATCACAATAAACGCAGAGAAAGTTTTCGACAAAGTTCAACACCCATTGATAATAAAAACCCTCCAGAAAGTAGGCATAGAGGGAACTTTCCTCAACATAATAAAGGCCATATATGACAAACCCACAGCCAACATCGTCCTCAAAGGTGAAAAACTGAAACCATTTCCATTAAATCAGGAACAAGACAGCATTGCCCACTCGCACCACTACTATTCAACATAGTTTTCGAAGTTTTAACCACAGCAATCAGAGAAGAAAAAGGAATTCAAATAGCAAAAGAAGAAATAAAGCTCTCACGGTTTACAGATAACATGATACTCAACATAGAGAACCTTGAAGATGCTACCAGAAAACTACTAGAGCTAATCAATGAATTTGGTAAAGTAGCAGGATACAAAATTAATGCACATAAATCTCTTGCGTCCCTATACACTAATGATGAAAAATCTGAAACTGAAGTTAAGAAAACACTCCCATTCACGATTGCAACAAAAAGAATGAAATATCTAGGAATAAACTTACCTAAGGAGACAAAAGACCTGTAGGCAGAAAATTATAAGACACTGATGAAAGAAATTAAAGATGATACAAATAGATGGAGAGATATACCATGTTCTGGGACCGGAAAAAATCAAACATTGTGAAAATGACTCTACTACCCAAAGCAATCTACAGATTCGATGCAATCCCTATCAAACTACCACTGGCATTTTTCACAGAACTAGAACAAAAAATTTCACAATTTGTATGGAAACACGAAAGATCCCGAAGAGCCAAAGTAACCTTGAGAAAGAAAAACGGAGCTGGAGGAATCAGGCTCCCTAACATTAGACTATACAACAAAGCTACAGTGAACAAGAGAGTACGGTACTGGCACAGAAACACAAATACTGATCAATGAAACAAGATAGAAAGTCCAGAGATAAACCCACACACATATGGTCACCTTATCTTTGATAAAGGAGGCAAGAATATACAGTGGAGAAAAGACAGCCTCTTCAACAATTTGTGCTGGGAAAACTGGACAGCTACATGTACAAGAATGAAATTAGAACACTCCCTAACACCATACACAAAATAAACTCAAAATGGATTAAAGACCTAAATGTAAGGCCACACACCATCAAACTCTTAGAGGAAAACATAGGCAGAACACTGTATGACATAAATCACAGCAAAACCCTTTTTGACCCACCTCCTAGAGAAATGGACATAAAAACAAAAATAAACAAATGGGACCTAATAAAACTTACAAGCTTTTGCACACCTAAGGAAACCATAAACAAGATGAAAAGACAGCCCTCAGAATGGGAGAAAATATTTGCAAATGAAGGCACTGACAAAGGATTAATCTCCAAAACATACAAGCAACTAATGCAGCTCAAAATGAAAAAACCAAACAACCCAATCCAAACATGGGCAGAAGACATAAACAGACATGGCTCCAAAGAAGACATATAGATTGCCAACAGACACATGAAACAATGCTCAACATCATTAATCATTAGAGAAATTCAAATCAAAACTACACTGCAATATCATCTCACACTGGTCAAAATGGCCATCATCAAAAAATCTACACACAGTAAATGCTGGAGAGGGTGTGGAGAAAAGGGAACCCTCTTGCACTGTTGGTGGGAATATAAATTGATACAGCCACTATGGAGAACAAAATGGACGTTCCTTAAAAACCTAAAAACTATCATATGACCCAGCAATCCCACTACTGGGCATATACCCTGAAAAAACCATAATTCAAAAAGAGTCACGTACCAAAATATTCATTGCAACTCTATTTACAATAGGCAGGACATGGAAGCAACCTAAGCGTCCACCAAGAGATGAATGGATAAAGAAGATGTGGCACATATATACAATGGAATATCACTCAGTCATAAAAAGGAACAAAACTGAGGTATGTGTAGCAAGGTGGATGGACCTAGAGACTATCATACACAGTGAAGTAAGTCAGAAAGAGAAATACAAATACCGTATGCTAACACATATGAATGGAACCTAAAAAATAAATATTAAAAAAAAGATGGTCATGAAGTACCTAGAGGCAAGACGGGAATAAAGACATAGACCTACTGGAGAATGGACTTGAGGATACGAGGAGTGGAAAGGGTAAGCTCGGACAAAGTGCAAGAGTGGCATGGACATATACACAGTACTAAACGTAAAAGAGATAGCTAGTGGGAAGCAGCCGCAAAGCACAGGGAAATCAGCTCGGTGCTTTGTGACCACATAGAGGGATGGGATAGGGAGGGTGGGAGGGAGGGAGATGCAAGAGGGAGGATATATGGGAACATATGTATACGTATAACTGATTCACTTTGTTATGAAGCAGAAACTAACACACCATTGTAAAGCAATTATACTCCAATAAAGTTGTTTAAAAAAAACAAAACAAAAGCAAAAAGATAATACACAATAGACAAAAGCAAAAATATAAAAAACATACCTAAAAAGAAACCATACAAAAATGTATATAATCTACATGGAGGCAACAATAAGAATTTCCTGATTGACTTAGGAAAAAGAAGTCTCAACCAGAATAGTATGTTATGTGTATTCATCAGTCACAGACATTGTAAGAGTATCAATTTTCCTTAATTTATTTACAGATGTAGTACCTTATCCATAGCAGGTGATGACAATCCAACATGGGCTACTCTTTCCTGTACCCAAAATCAACCATGGAAACATTACAGAAGGAATAAAGAAAAAACATTAACAAACGCAAAAACACAAAACTAAATAATCCCTGAGGGACAATAAGTCTCCATGAACTAGAACCTGAGTGTGGGCAGGTAGGGGGATGCCCTGGATTCGACACAGGTCTGTAGCCTGCAAGAGAGGCAGATGACAGGATTGATTAGAGAAAAGCCTGTAACGTTGAGCCCTTGATTCTTCCACTGTGCTCTGGGACCATGAATCTCTACTGCTTCACTGAAGGAATCTGAGGCAGCATTTCAGAGCCCGCATGCCAGGAGCATGGGACACCAAAGACTGGGCTGGATGTGGCAGTATGGTCCACAGGCTGTGAAATAACCACCTGAAACTTTCTTAGTGCATGACAACTGGCCTTTTTAAGTGATCATCTTAATAGACCATCGCACACGGACTAAAAGAGAAAAGCAAGTAACACAGTAGTTGTACAAAAGGACAGAAATTCATTTCTGAACTTTTGGGCAATGCCCCTGCTGTCAACAAAGAGAGACCACAGTGGGAACTGGCAGGCTAAGGCGCCCCTTCACTAACTCCTCTGGGATTCTGTGGGGCATGGCTGGGGACAGGGATGGATTCATACCAGAGAAGGAAGGAATCGCAGGCCCCGCCAGCAGTCAATGTGAGGACCTTGAGTGAGACCTGACGGGCTCCAAACCACAGAAGAGAGTCTCGCCTCCGTTCCCCTCCGCTCATCTTACCTGCAGCAGCCATGTCTGGGAGGCTCCAGGCAGAAGGGTCCAGATGAGATGTGCCTGCACTTCACACCAGCAGTCTCAGGGAGTTGATGTCTTTGATGTGAGGCCTTGGCCGCAGGTCAGCAGACGGGAGGTAGCCCAGCACCTACAGGGAGTCAAGAGAAGACACTGAGAGAGGACTGAGAGCAGCATCCACCACAGAAGAGAGGGCCCCAAAGAGCCCTCACTGTCAGTCTCGGGGGACCCAGGCATGGCTGTGAGGCTCAGGGTCCCAGATACTTCCGGCTGAGGGCGCCGACAGAAATGAGAGCCAAGCTGTGACGCCTGCTGACTCAGCTCAGCAGAGAGAAATGTCCGAAGAACTGCCAAGAGTCAATGGAAGGCCCTCGTGCCAGGCCTAAGGGAAGCTCCCCCGGAACCACCCCCCACCCCCAGTCCCGCCCTGCCCCGGCCCCGCCCCGGGCCCGCCCGTGCTGTCCTCCTGGAGCCCAGATGCGCAGGACCGGATGTGACTTCCTCGTAACCGCGCTGTGGGGCCGCGCCATTTTTGAGAGCTGCCGTCCAGGGAGGGTGAGCCACAGGAGGAGTGCCACGTCTCGTCAGGTGTCAAGGTGTGAGGTGACCCCAGTTAGAAGTGCGGGGACACGCCCCCGACACCCCCAATCCCCATTCCCTCCGAAAAGAGGCGGCCACACAGGCCCCGCCCACCCCGCCCCTGCTCTCGGCCCCAGAGGCTCGGGCCTGGCTGTTAGGCCCAAAGTCCATCCGCTTCCCCCGCGGGGTCTCGGGCAAGGAAGGCCTCGCTCTGAGGCTGGTGGACCCTGGCTCAGCTCAGTAGAGGGAGCGCCCCAGGCCCTGTGGAGTGAAGGACGGGACCCTCCTGGGGACCGCAGGGCTCCACACCCCAGAATGGCGGCCACGCGGACCCCGCCCCTGACGTCGGCCTGGGAGCCTCCGGGCAGGTCTAAAGACCGAGGGGCTCCCTCAGTGCGAACGCGGACGGACGGACAGACGCGGGAGGCCCAGGGAGGAGGGGGCCTTGTCCTGAGGGGCTGGCCGCAGGTCAGCAGAGGGAGGATTTCCAGGGCACGGGAGGAGTCAGGGCGAGGACCGTCCTCCCCGTCGCAAGGGCACCTCAGAGCCCCTCCCCTGTTGTCAGCCGCTTCCTTCTGGCCACACACGGAGGAGGGAGGGCTGCTGTCTGAGAGGGGAGGTGCAGGCCAGCAGAAGGCGCGTCCCTAAGCACTCCCAAGAGTCAGCCCAAGCCCTTGAGTGAGGGCCAGTGGGGCCGCCAGCCGCAGGGCCTCGACCTGTCTGCCGCACGCTGCAGGCCTGGTAAAACTCTGCCACATGCGGCCGCGTGGTCACCCTCACCGCCTCCGAATGGGACGCAAGGAGGTGCCGGCACTGGTGCGAGCAGATGGCCCTCGGGGCAAGAGAGGAGCTCCAGGCTGCACCGGCCGTCCAGGGAGGACCCCGAGTGAGGACTGAGAGAGTCACCCACCCCGAAGAGAAGGGACAAGAGAGAATGTGGCCCGTCCCCTCCTGTCAACCCTTAGACTCCCAAGAAAGGACTGTCAGGCTGAGACTGCCCGTAATTTCCTCTGCCAGCTTCAGGCTGAGACTGCCCGTAATTTCCACTGCCAGGTTCGAGGGAAGTTAGAGCTTTGTTCTGAAGGGGCAGCCACCAGGCAGCAGAACGGAGGGTCCCAGGACCCTTCGGTGGTGGGCTGAACGCTCCCGCCTTTCCTCCTCTTGGGTGTCGTGGAAGATGCTGGTGTCAACTTCAGAGCAGCTGGGGGGGTGGGGGAGTCTTGCCAACAACCATCATCCGGATTCTGAATGGGAACCGAGGGGACCTACCTCCCCTGCCAGCCCCCACTGTCACCCCCATACCGCCCAGGCAGGGCTGGCTGGCTGTGCCCCAAGGCTCACTCTACTGTCCTCCACAGGGGTCTCAGGGGACAGGCTGAGCACGAGAACAGGAGCCCTGTGGGTCCTCGGGCAGTGCCCTCCAGGACCCTGCAGAGGCGGCCTTGGTTAAAGCCAGGGAGGAATGTCCCCGCTGAAGGTGCTCACAGCATCTCCTTGTCCCTCCCCCAGGTGCCCTCGTTGCCTGCCTTCCTGCGCACACTCCCGCCTGCTGGCCCTGACCTGTGTCATCATGCCTCGGCGCCGGAGGAACAAGCGCCATGGCCGCAAGAAACGCCACCAGGCCCGGGGGGAGACTCAGAGTCTCAAGGGTGCCCAGGCCACTGAGGAGGCGGCGGCGGCAGAAGAGATACAAGAGTCGCCGTCTTCCCCCGCTTCTGTTTCTCGGGATACTTCCCCGAGCTCCCCTGCTGCTGGCACTCACCAGGAGCCTCAGGGAGCCCCAGCCACTACCTCTCGTGATGAAGGAGTTTCATGCCCAGGATCTGAAGAGGGTGCCCAGAGCCAAGATGAGAAAAGTGCAGGTACCTCCCAGGCAGCACCTTCCGTTCGCAGCAGTTGCAGAGATCCTCTGAGAAGGAAGTCCACAATGTTCGTGGAGATCCTGCTGGAGAAGTACATAACGAAGGAGCCCATCCTGCAGGCAGCACTGCTGAAGACTCTCAACAAGAAGTACAAGAAGCGCTTCCCTCAGATCCTCAGCAGAGCCTCTAATATCATGGAGGCTGTCTTTGGCCTCGAGCTGAAGGAAGTCGACCCCAGCAGTCACTCCTACGCCCTCATCAGCAAGATGGTCCTCCCCAGCGACGCAAGTCCGAGTGATGAGTTCAGGATGCCCACGTCCGGCCTCCTGATGACTGTCCTGGGCGCGATCTTCATGAAGGGCAACCGTGCCACCGAAGAGGAGCTCTGGAAATTCCTCAATGCGTTGGGTTACCATGCTGGGAGGAGGCACTTGATCTTCGGGGATCCCGGGAGGCTCATCAGCAAAGATTTCGTGCAGCAGAAGTACCTGACGTACCGCCAGGTGCCCGACAGCGATCCTCCACGCTATGAGTTCCTGTGGGGCCCGAGAGCCCACGCTGAAACCAGCAAGATGAAAGTGCTGGAGTTTTTGGCCAAGATCATCGGTACCGTCCCCAGTGCCTTACCAGATCTCTATGAGGAGGCTCTGAAAGATGAGGAAGAGAGAGCCGCGGCCAGGGCTGCAGCTCTTGCAGAGGGCAGAGCCCCTTCCAAGGCCAAGGCCCGCAGCTCCTCCCACATGTAGCGAGGGAGGCCGTGGGCCGTTAGCTCACTTTGTTTTGGAAGAAAGCAGTCAGGCTCCTAAATAGTGCAGAGTAGTAGGGGTGGAGGGAACAAAGTATAGATCTTATTTATCTTCCTGTTTTAAACTAGTAACTTCTATATATTATTGATTGATTTAGGGTTTTTCAAATGTTTTTTTCTTCTAATAGTGTGTTTTCTTAAGAATAGGAATTCCTGAATGACCACTGCTTGCATATTTACTGCTGTTTAAAGAGTTCTAAAGTTACAGTTTTGGTATATGTAAAAGGAATTCACAAACCATCTATATTTTCTGTATGATCCAGAAGTAGAAAACATGGCACTGCAATAGACATTGTCATGGAAATGTGAAAGGCGACCACAAAATATTTAGGAACAAAAAATGGAGAAAACAGAGTAAAAGCCATTTAACTCGTGGTTTGCCTTATTTTGTTTAAACTTTCTTTTGGTAGAAATAAAAGATACTTTGACTGATTTAGCTCATTTGTATTTGTTTCTTTTGCCCTAGTGCACTGCATATTCTCTGCTACCTACTGGATTAAAAATAAACTGATGGGAGGGTGGTACTTTGGGGTTCATAATAATCATATCATAACTGCCATTCATCAAAAACCCAATATTGCGTAATGAGTATGCCACTGCTTTACATGTAGTACAGAACATTCCAACATTCACGCAGGATAGGATTTAGCAAACTCCCTTCACAGGTGAATAAGTTGCAGGTGTCTCAAGTTCACAAGACTGATTAAGTGACCTTGCTGGGTCTAGTCCCCTGGTCTGGAATAGTCTAGAGCCTACACTCTTCCACTCCTCCCAGCCTAAGCCAGACCTTACGTCTTTTAATTCATTTTTCTTCTCACCACTCCAAAATGTATCTCATGGGATAAAAGGGGCCCTGTTCCCAAAGCACTGTTTTGGAATACAGTAACAATAACGCTGAATAAGTGAATGGTATGAATAAAAAGAAAAATTTTTGCTGACAATGGGATCTTCTACATATGCAATGTCAGATACCCTGAAAAGATCAGCATCTCCTCATTTACTCTTCAAGTTTCTCAGGGACATAAAAGCCTTGGTTTAAGAGCTGTGTCCTCAGGTCAGTGGAGGGAGGAGTCCCAGCCTCTGATAGTTACTCAAGGTGAGGACCTTAGAACAGAAGGGGGCCCCACAAAGTCTACCCTGCTTTCTCCCTTGTGTGGCCATGCGCAGAGCTGCCTGTCTGAAGGTACCCCTTCTTTTCCTCCGGGGCAAGGGTGGAGAGGTTCTCAGGGAGGTGAGTTCCTTGGTCTTGTGGCAGCATCTCCAATTCTGCCCAAGTAGGAGATCCTAGCAGGCCTTAATTTGCTTCAGGGTGAGGACACTGGGTGCCGATGAGTGGACTCCCCAAAACAAAGGGGACCACACAGAGGCCCCCGGCAGGGGTAGCCAGGGAATAGGTCTCTTATCTCCCCTTCTGGTGTCTCAGGAAGGTGAAAGCCTTGGCCTGAGGCTGGCAGACAGACAGTAGGGAGGGTGGAGTCCCATATGCTACCTGAAGTCAAGGTAAGAAAACAGAGTTAGGACTGAGGGGCCACTGACTCCAGAAGAGTGGGGCCTTGTAAAGTCCTGCTCCTCAGAAGACCCCAACAGCTTTGGACAGATCTGGTTCATCCTGACTTCCAATTCAGAATTCCCAAGAAGGTAATGCCTTTGTTCTGAGGAGCACAGCTTCAGGGCAGTGGAGGGTGGAGTCCTGGGTCTGGTCAGGCATCACGATGAGGACCCTGAATGAGGAGCAAGAGGACCACTCACTCCAGAACAGAGGAGAATGCAGAGTCCCGCCCCTGAGGTCAGCCCCAGGAGGCCCAGGACAAAGCTTTCTGGCTGACCTGCCCCCTCTTTCCACTGGGGGTGGTCTCGGGGAGGCGAGGGCCTTGGTCTCTGGGGAACAGCCTCACTCAGTAGAGACTGGAAATCTAGTGACTCTAAATGAGGATAAAGGGACTCCACCTAGAGCAGAGCCCTGCCACTGGATACCTCCCCTTGGCAAATCCAGGAATGTTGGCATGGTGCGCCCCACGCCTTTCCTTTTAGAGCGTCTCAGGTAGATGAGGCGCTTGGTCCCAGGGGCCAGCCTCAGGGGAGCACAGGGAGGAATTCCAGGTCATGCCAAGAGTCGAGCAGAGGACCATGAGCGCTGAGGGAACCACCCAAGTCATAAAAGTGGGGACGCCACAGAATCCCTCCCTTACTGTCGGCCATGAGTGACCACAGGCAGTCATGCGCACGTGAGGCAACCCTCACATCCTCCTAGGTGGTCTCAGGGAAGTAAAGGCTGTAGTATGAGAGCACAGGCCTCTCTAGGTCACGGGAAGAGCCAGCGTAAGGACTCCGAGTGAGGACCAAGGGGAACACACAACCGAAAAGAGAGAGGAACAAACGCATAGCCCCACCACCCTTTCGGCCCGGGGAAGCCCCAGGCAGGGGTAGTTCGATGTGTCACCCACTTGCCTCCGGCTCTGGAGGACTCAGGTCGGTAGAGGGAAGAGTCCCAGATCCTGACAGAGTGAGGACTATTGAGGTCACAAACCCCAGAAGAGCAGAGCCCGGGGAATCTTGCCCTCTGTGTTAGTCCTCATAAGGAAGCCCCTCAGAAATAGCTGTGGCTACACGTGGCCTACTCTGACTTCTACTTCTGGGGACTCAGGGTGGTGAGGACTTTGCTCCGAGGCTGGCTGACTCAGCACAGGGGAAATTTCCAGGTTGTGCTAGGAGTTGGGGTGAGGACCTAAGGCTGGAGTGGAGCATGAAAACCATAACAATGGGGGCAGCACATCATCTCTCCCCTGCTGTCAGTCCTGGGAGACGCCTCGAGAGATGTCAGGCCGAGCAGAGGCAACCCTTAACTCCTCCCAGGGTGACAGAGAAGTGGGGACACTAATAGGTGAAGAGAGGGAGAAATTACAGGTCTTCCCAGGAGTCAAACTGAGGAAGAGCCTGAGTGAGGACCGGCGCGGCCAAGCATAACAAGGCCTGGATCTGCCGGCCCCAGTTTCCTGCCTTCAGAGACCACAGGTAGACGTGGGACATCAGGCTACCCTCACTTTCTTCTGTTGGCTCTCAGAGAGCAGTGGGCCTTTCTATGAGCACATGTCCTCAGGTAAAGAGACAGGAGCCACAGGCCTTCCCAGGAGTCAAACTGAGAACCCTGAGTGACGACTAACGGGAACATGCCCCACCCGCTGAGCTGTGGGGACGACAAAGAGTCTAGCCTTGCCCCTGCTTTCAGCACTTGAAGGCTCAGGACAGGGCAGTCGGGCCGAGGCTCCTTTACATCAGGTCTAAGGGAGGTGAGACCCTTAGCCTGAAGGTAAAGCCATCAGAGGGCAGAAGGGTGGGTCCCAGGCCCTACGTGAAGCCAGCTGAGAGCACTGAATAGGGACTGAGGACCCAGTGATCCCAGGATAGAAAGGACTCCACAGAGCTGTCAGCACGGTGTTCCCCCTGTCAGGCCGGTGAGCTGGGCCACCACTCACTTCCTCCTCATGGGTCCCCGGGACCACTGAGGTGTCAAGTGCAGAGCAACGGAGGGGAGGAAGCCCAGGCCCTGGCTGCCGTCCACCTAAAGATCCTGAAGACGAACTGAGCAGACTCCCCGCCCCAGGACACGGAAGGTCCCACTGGCAGCCCCTTCTGTCACCCCAGTGACACTCAGGTAGGCTGGCAGCCTGCAGCCCAAGGCTCACTCTACCGTCCGCCACAGGGGTCTCAGGGGACAGGCTGAGCAGGAGAACAGGAGCCCTGTGGGTCCTCGGGCAGTGCCCTCAAGGACCCTGCAGAGGCGGCCTTGGTTAAAGCCAGGGAGGAATGTCCCCGCTGAAGGTGCTCACAGCATCTCCTTGTCCCTCCCCCAGGTGCCCTCGTTGCCTGCCTTCCCGCCCACACTCCCGCCTGCTGGCCCTGACCTGTGTCATCATGCCTCGGGGCCGGAAGAGCAAGCGCCGTGCCCGCGAGAAACGCCACCAGGCCCGGGGGGAGACTCAGAGTCTCAAGGGTGCCCAGGCCACTGAGGCGGCGGCAGCGGCGGCAGAAGAGATGGAAGAGTCGCCCTCCTCCCCCGCTTCTGTTTCTCGGGGTACCGCCCCCGAGCTCCCCTGCTGCTGGCACTCGCCAGGAGCCTCCGGGAGCCCCAGCCACGAGCTCTCGTGATGCAGGGGTTTCATGCCCAGGATCTGAAGAGGGTGCCCAGAGCCAAGGTGAGGAGAGCGAGTCACACACGAGCGGGCCTGCCCCATCCTGGACGGTTCGCCTTTCCCTCCCCTACCTGGACACTGGTGGTTGCAGCATGCCCAGAGATCCTCCCTCTCGTGGTCAAGGACCACTGCTAGGTTTCCAGCCGTACCAGGACCAAGCAAGACAAAACCGCCAGCACAGGTTGACGCAGGCGCACCAAGACCTACAAGGTGACTCAAGGTACCCCAGGGTTCATTACGCCTCACTTGTAATAACTTAGCATTGCGGCTTTTGCTTCCCCGCCCCACCCCATGGGTTCTGCTTGGGTGCTTATGGGTAAGTGCCTGCATACTAGCAGGAAAGTTATATAGCCTAAAGCGGTCGATCGATTTGTCAGTCAAATAACACAGGACACAGGGAGGGACCACCACTCTACAAAACACAGCCCTACCCCATCGCGGGGCTGCTTCCGGTTTCCAGACAGCCCGCTCTCCTGCTTTCTCGGGAGCGTACCTTTGCTCTGCTTAACTGAACTCTTGCTGCTTAAAACTGCTCTACGCCTCTCGACTGAATTCTTCCTCTTTGGGAGGGCAAGAGCCCAGGAAATCGCCATTCTGCCGGTGACAGTATGGATCGCATATTCATACTTTTATCAGGTACAAGTTAAAGTTTTCATATTTCATAAAACAAATTTAGAAACCTTCCATTTTTTTTATGACCTAGAACAAGAAAACACAGCAATGGAAGAGGGATTTCCATGGAACTGTGAATAGACTCGGCAGTAAAATCATGTGGGTCAAGTAAAAAAAAGAAAAGAAAAAGCGTACATGGTGGTACATTTTTGGTTTCTTTTATTCTTTTAGTGCTTCTTTTTGTAAACCTGAAAGATGTTTTCTTAGATTATTCAAGATTGTGAGAGAAATTAAACAATAATAAAGTAGACATCCTTATCGTTGCCACTCTTATTCCCAACCATTAATTGAGCAGCTACTCTTTGGAAGGCTCCGTGGCACAACTGGGGATGGGAAGAAAAAGAAGACTGAGCCACTGTCCATAGACCTTCGGAGCCTAGGAGCTGCTGCCATGTCAAGATGGTGAGACACACTCTGAGACCTAAATAAATGGCAAGTTACAACAAGGGGTGAGAAAGAGAGGAGGTTCCAGACGAGAGCAGTCAAGTGTAAATGCTCTGAAGCAAGGAAGTCTGGAGCTTTGGGACACTGCAGTTCCCTTGAGGAGGTATTTTAAGTTAGGCGGGATGGTGGGCTAAATGAGGCCGAGTGAATTGTGGTGGGGGAGGGTGGGACCCTTAGATGGTGGGCCTCAGAGTTGACAGACTCAAGACTGGAATGGAAGCTTACCCTGAATTTTTACTTTGGGACTGTGGGTAAAACAGAGAGAATCTCCACCCGGGGCAGGAATAAAATGGCTTCCGTGTTCCTGTCCCAGTGCAGGTGAACACAGTGCACAAACTAGGTGTTTTAATCCCATCGCCTCCAGGGAGTTTCTGAGAAACAAGGATGATACTTCCTTGAAGTGAGATGTCAAGAAGCCACTGTGATAGCACTCTTTGCACTGGGGTCAAAGGGCCAGAAGCCACTCCCTTAAAGGGATGTTCTACTACTTACCTTAAGTGTAATCTGGGGAACTCCAAAGGAAGGCTACAATTTTTGGTGGTGGTGAAATTATAATGAAACTAGGGGTGGTTTGGATGAAAAGGCACCTGGGAGGGAAGTTGTTGGTCCTTGACGCAAATTCTAGAACCTCTGAGTAGCATCCAGCTGGGAGAGATTCCTCTACACTCAAATGACATATTTACAAATGGGGAAATTTTACATAGTTTCACTGTCTAAGCAGTTTTGTTCGTTCCAAAGGTGCTGCGTATCGTATTTTCTGACATCTCATGAGATTAAAGAAAAAAATCCCAAAGAGTTGGTATTATGGTCTGGGGTCATAGTGATCGTAGTAATAAATGCCATTCTTGAAAGACCATTGTTGCAAGTACTTTACAAACATCACGTATATTACAACAGCTCTACAAGATAGGGCTTATCAGACTCACTTTGCAGATGATGAACTTGCAATTTTCTCAAGTTCACAAGACTTGTGACAGAGCTGGGAATAGACCCTTGGTCTGAATTCGTCTAGAGGCCACACTGTTCCACTCTTCCCGGCCTGAGGCAGACCTAGTATCCTTTAATTCACTTGTCTCCTCACTACTTCAAACTGTATTTCAGGCAATTTAAAAAATAAAAAGCAAGCAAGCAAACAAAAAACCCTGTAGCCAAAGGACTATAAACAGTCCTGATGAAGGAAGGTTAATACAAGAATAAACCGTAATTTGCGGATTGTCTGTGGGCTTCATTTATCTAGAGTCCTCCTGCCCCTCGCGCCAGGGTTCCCTGAAAGCTCACTGCCCTGGTTCCAGCACGTGTGTTCAGCTCCAGCACTTTCCCACGTTAGAGCTCCTTTCTCCAGAGACTTCCCCAGTGTGCCCTCAAGTCCAACTCTGGAATCTGTTAATGGTGTGTTGAGACTGGCCTCTGAATAAATACACCAATGAGTGAGCTTACCTAGGAGGTCAATATCCAAAGCCTCCCTCATAAGTTGGAGATGAGGACCTGAATAGACATTTCTACAAAGAGGATATACCAGTGGCCAAACAGTACATGAAAAGATGCTCAATATCATTAGTCACTAGGGAAACGTATACAAAAAAGACAGAGTGGGATACCATTTCACTAGGTTGGTTATAAAAATGGAAAATAACAAGTGTTTGCGAGGATATGAAGAAATTGGATCCCTCATACATTGCTGGTAAGAATGTCAAATGGTTCAGCCTCTTTGGAAAACAGTTTGGTAGGTCCTCAAATTTAAACCAAGAATTAGTGTATGACCCAGCAATTCCATTCCTAGGTATATAACCAAAATAACTTAAAAACTGTATTCAAACAAATCTCTGTACCCAAATATTCAAAGAAGCATTATTCATAAAAGACAAAAAATGCAAACAACGCAAAATTTCCATCAGTGAATGAACGGACAAACAAAATGTGGTATATTCTTATAATGGAATATTATTCAGTCATAAAAAGGAATGAAGTACAGATAACTGAGAGACCAGGGATGAACCTCTGAGACATTATGATAAATGATAAATGACAGGAGTCAGAAACAAAAGGTCACATATTGTATGACACCATTTATATGAATTGTCCAGGATAAGCAAATTCATAGAGACACAAATCATATTGATGGTTGCCCGGGGCTAGGGAGAGGTATGAATGAGAAGTAACTATTTGAAGGGTAAGAGGTTTTGTAAGCAAAGATAAGGGATTGGGAAGATGGCGGAGGAGTAAGACACGGAGATCACCTTCCTCCCCACAGATACACCAGAAATACATCTACACGTGGAACAACTCCTACAGAACACCTACTGAACGCTGGCAGAAGACCTCAGACCTCCCAAAAGGCAAGAAACTCCCCACTTACCTAGGTCGGGCGAAAGAATGAAGAATAAACAGAGACAAAAGAATAGGGACGGGACCTGCACCAGTGGGAGGGAGCCGTGAAGGAGGCAAGGTTTCCACACACTAGAAGCTCCTTCGCGGGCAGAGACTGCGGGTGGCGGAGGGGGAAGCTTCGGAGCCGCGGGGGAGAGCACAGCAACAGGGGTGCATAGGGCAAAGCGGAGAGATTCCCGCACAGAGGATCGGTGCCGACCAGCACTCACCAGCCCGAGAGGCTTGTCTGCTCACCCGCCAGGGCGGGCGGGGCTGGGAGCTGAGGCTCGGGCTTCAGTCAGAGCGCCGGGAGAGGACTGGGGTTGGCGGAGTGAACACAGCCTGCAAGGGGTTAGTGCACCACAGCTAGCTGGGAGGGAGTCCGGGGAAAAGTCTGGACCTGCCGAAGAGGCAAGAGACTTTTTATTCCCTCTTTGTTTCCTGGTGCGCGAGGAGAGGGGATTAAGAGCGCTGCTTAAAGGAGCTACAGAGACGGGCGGGAGCCGCGGCTTAAGCGCGGACCCCAGAGATGGGCATGAGACGCTAAGGCTGCTGCTGCCGCCACCAAAAAGCCTGTGTGCGAGCACAGCTCACTCTCCACACCCCCCTTCCGGGAGCCTGTGCAACCCGCCACTACCAGAGTCCCGGGATCCAGGAACAACTCCCCGGGGAGAATGCACGGCGTGCCACACGCTGGTGCAACGTCACGCCGGCCTCTACCGCCGCAGGCTCGCCCCGCACTCCATGACCCTCCCTCACCCCCGGCCTGAGTGAGCCAGAGCCCCCAAAGCAGCTGCTCCTTTAACCCCGTCCTCTCTGAGTGAAGAACAGACGCCCTCTGGCGACCTACACGCAGAGGCGGGGACAAATCCAAAGCAGAGCCCCGGGAGCTGTGAGAACAAAGAAGAGAAAGGCAGATCTCTCCCAGCAGCCTCAGAAGCAGCGGATTAAAGCTCCACAATCAACTTGATGTACCCTGCATCTGTGGAATACATGAATAGACAACGAATCATCCCAAATTCAGGAGATGGACTTTGAGAGCACGATTTATCATTTTTTTCCCCTTTTCCTCTTTTTGTGAGTGTGTTATGTGTATGCTTCTGTGTGAGATTTTGTCTGCATAGCTTTGCTTCCACCATTTGTCTGAGGGTGCTATCTGTTTTGTTTTTTGTTTGTTAAAAAATTTTTCTTAATATTTTTTATTTTAATAACTTTATTATATTTTTCTTTATCCACAAGAGACCTCCCAGCTCTATGTACTATCAAACGGTGAAAATCTCCCAAAGATCTCCATCTCAACACCAAGACCCAGCTTCAGTCAATGACCAGCAAGCTACATTGCTGGACACCCTATGCCAAACGACTAGCAAGACAGGAACACAACCCCACCCATGAGCAGAGAGGCTGCCTAAAATCATAATAAGTCCACAGACACCGCAAAACACACCACCAGACGTGGACCTGCCCACCAGAAAGACAAAATCCAGCCTCATCCACAACAACACAGGCACTAGTCCCCTCCACCAGGAAGCCTACACAACCCACTAAACCAACCTTAGCCACTGGGGACACACACCAAAAAACAACGGCAACTACGAACCTGCAGCCTGCAAAAAGGAGACCCCAAACACAGTAATATAAGCAAAATGAGAAGACAGAAAAACACACAGCAGATGAAGGAGCAAGATAAAAACCCACCAGACCTAACAAATAAAGAGGAAATAGGCAGTCTACCTGAAAAAGAATTCAGAATAATGATAGTAAAGATGATCCAAAATCTTGGAAATAGAATAGACAAAATGCAAGAAACATTTAACAAGGACCTAGAAGAACTAAAGAGGAAACAAGCAATGATGAAAACACGATAAATGAAATTTAAAATACTCTAGATGGGATCAATAGCAGAATAACTGAGGCAGAAGAATGGATAAGTGACCTGGAAGATAAAATAGTGGAAATAACGGCTGCAGAGCAGAATAAAGAAAAAAGAATGAAAAGAACTGAGGACAGTCTCAGAGACCTCTGGGACAACATTAAACACACCAACATTCGAATTATAGGGGTTCCAGAAGAAGAAGAGAAAAAGAAAGGGACTGAGAAAATATTTGAAGAGATTATAGTTGAAAACTTCCCTAATATGGGAAAGGAAATAGTTAATCAGGTCCAGGAAGCACAGAGAGTCCCATACAGGATAAATCCAAGGAGAAACACGCCAAGACACATATTAATCAAACTGTCAAAAATTAAATACAAAGAAAAAATCTTAAAAGCAGCAAGGGAAAAACAACAAATAACACACAAGGGTATCCCCATAAGGTTAACAGCTGATCTTTCAGCAGAAACTCTGCAAGCCAGAAGGGAGTGGCAGGACATATTTAAAGTGATGAAGGAGAAACACCTGCAACCAAGATTACTCTACCCAGCAAGGATCTCATTCAGATTTGATGGAAAAATTAAAACCTTTACAGATGAGCAAAAGCTGAGAGAGTTCAGCACCACCAAACCAGCTTTACAACAAATGCTAAAGGAACTTCTCTAGGCAAGAAACAAGAAAAAGACCTACAATAACAAACCCAAAACAATTAAGAAAATGGTAATAGGAACATACGTATCGATAATTACCTGAAAGGGAAAGAATATTTGTCTCTACACTTCAATTCTCAAGGCTGTTGACACCAAATGTATGGGCTTTTTGTTTTGTTTTGTTTTGCTCACACAAACCAATTCTCTACCACCAGCTGAGTATCCTACAATTCAATTCAATTCTGACAATATCTACCTGCAGTTAGCATCAGATCCCACAAGGTAAGGGCTCATTCCCACAGGATTGCCCCACACTTAATCCAAACCCAGGTCTCCCATAATTCTGACTGACTGGCTATAAATTGGGGGCTCCCACAACCCCCTCCCTGGGTTTGGTAATTTTCTAAAGTGGCTCAAAGAACTCAAGGGAACAGTGTACTTACTAGATTACTGGATTATTATAAAAGGATGTGACTCCCTAACAGCCAAACGGAAGAGATACTTAGAGTGAGGTGTGGGGAAGGGGTGTGGAGCTCTCATGCCCTCTCCAGCTGCATCACCCTCGTAGCACCTACGTGCGTTCGGCAAACTGGAAGCTCTCCAGACCATTTTGGTTAGGATTTGTATGCAGGCTTCATTACACAGGCATAATTAATTAAATCATTGGCCACTGGTAATTAAGTCAATCTCCAGCCCTTCTTCCCTCAGAGGGTAGGACTGAAAGTTCCTAGCCCCTGATCACATGGTGGGTCCCCCAGGCAGCCCCCCACCCTTAGGGGCTTTCCAAAAGTCACCTCATCAACATAAACTCAGGTGTGGTTGAAAGGGGCTTGTTACCAGCAACATGAAACACTCCTTTCACCTTTCTTGCTCTTTTCACTTAGGAAGCCCCAACAGTTTTAGCAGCTCTGGGGACGAAGACCAAATATATATTTCTTGGTATAAATCACAATATCACAATTTAATTATATGCAGGGGTAAAGAAAGGGCCTTTGATAAAAATTTTACACCAGTCCATGGTAATAACTTTTCGCAAACTTACATTAGTAGGAAATTTCTCTTCTGTAAAATCTATACGTATTAAGCATACTTAAATGTGGAATGTTACCAGAATTCCCAATAATATAAGAAACAAGTCATGGATATATGGTACCATCTCTACTATTTGACAAGAATTTTCCTGCTCTGCCCCGTGAACATCTTGGAAGTCATCACTCCCATATTCACAATGACAAAAAGCTGAACAAACTGAAAATCAACAATTCTTCTTAGATCCATCAGAGAATTGAAGTTACAGGGAAAACCAATGCTTCAAAACTGAAGATGCAGGGAAATACAGGGAATCACAGCTCACTGGGAGCTGAAAGTCCTGGATCCAGGAAGGAGGAGAAAAATTTACATTGTACTTGATGCAACACTGGAAGCTATGTGTGACAGCTTCAGAGCCCAAAACTCCTAGGAGCCTAGTCTTAGGGGAGCCCACACACTTCTGTGAGTTTTACCTTCTGGGGTCCTAACAGGTTCTCCCCGTAAAGATCCAAGAAAAATGTCCTCATGCTTCTGGCATGAGGGGGACATAAACCCTTTTGAAATACACCTAGGAAAAAGTAACCATTCTGAAACACAGGCCCAGATGTTTCTGTTCTGTGTACTTTCCTACACCAACTACCTTGGATGAAGGGAAGATCCTAACTCCAGCCCCCTCCAGACTTCCTATGTCACATACCAGGGGTGATAAAAGCTGAGAAGTATTTGTAAAGCAATAGCCCAGGGGCACAGAGCCACTAAAACACAGACAGCTAATCACAGGATTATAGAACACTTCCCGGACAACTTACCACTGCATCAACAAGGTTCCAATATAATACCAGAGGATTCCTGCTGAAAGAACTGCAAGGCTTAGACTACTTATGAAGGTGTTCCTAGGGAAAACCAAAGACAACAGGAACACTCAAGGAAATTGAAATCTCAGGCGCCTAGAGTAAGGGCAAACAGTAAACACGACATAACTCTTATGCAGATAAACACAATCTCTCATGCTAAAGGCCCTTTAAATCGGTTCACATTATCCAATACATTAAGTCCAGCCTTCAATGAAAAATTATAAGATATGCTAAAAGGCAGAAAAGCACAGTCTGATTAAACAACGCAATTAACCACACTCAGATATAGGAGATAATCTGGAATATCAGACTAGAATTTTAGAATACTTATGATTCATGCGCTAGGCCTCTAATGGAAAAAGTGAACAACGTGCAAGAATAGTAGGTAATGTACATAGAGAGACGGAAACTGTAGGAAACCATCAAAAGGAAATGTGAGAAATCAAAAACATCAAAACTGACATGAAGAATACCACTGATAGACTCACCGGTAGACTGCACATGGCCAAGGAAAGACTCAGTGAAATTAAAGATATACGTTGGTAGAAACCCCTCAAACTAAAGAGCAAAGAGAAAACAAAATAATTTTTAAAAAAGAAAAGAGTAACCAAGGATTGTGGAACAATTACAAGAGATGTAACATATGCATAGTGGGAATAATCTGAGAAGAAACAGAGAAAGCAGCAGAATTTTCAAAGTAATAATGACTGAGAATTTCCCCAAATTAATGACAGACAGTAAACCACAGATCTAGGAAGCTCGGAGAACACCAAGCAGGATAAATACAAAAAAAAAAAAAATCTACACCTAGGCATATCATACTCAAACTGCAGAAAACCAAACAAAAAGAATTCGTGAGACGAGCTAGAGAAAAAAAGAACTTACCATAGAGGAACAAGGGTAACAATTACCAAGATTTCTCTTCACAAACGATGCTATCAAGAAAAGGCTACAGTTAAATTTAAGCATTGAAATGAAAAAACCCAACAACAACAACAAAAACACTACCACCAACCTAGAATTCTGTAGCCAAGGGGAGAAAATCCTTCAACGTAATGAGAAATAAAGACTTTCTCTGACAGACAAAAAACTGATGGAAATTTGTCACACAGATCTACTTTGCAAGGAATGTTAAAAGAAGTTCTGTGAAAAGGAAAATGATATAGGTCAGAAGCTTTGGCCGACATAAAGGGAGTAACACAAGGAGTAAATGAAGATAAAATAAAGCCTTTTATTTTTATTATTTTCAACTCATCAAAAACGATAACTATTTCTTCAAAATAATAATATGACAGCAATGCATCCAGTGATTATGCATTATGGATAAGAGAAATAAATGGCAGAAATGGTATACTTGCACTGTTACGAGATACTTGCACTAACCGTGAAGCAGGATGGTGTTATTTGAAAGAGGATTGGAATACGTTGGAAATGTATAACGCAAATGCTACAGAAACCACTGGAAATTTTTTTTAAATTATAACTGATATGCTAAAGAGGAGAGAAAATGGAATAACATTAAATCTTGAATTAAAACTAGAGAAGGCAGAAAAAGAGCAGGGGATTAAAAAAGAAACAAAGAGTAAGCTCAATGAGTAGAAAACAGTTACAAATATGGTCAATGTTAATCCAACTGTATCAATAATCACTTTTAATGTGAATGGTCTAAATATACCAATTGAAAGGTAGAGATTGATAAAAAGAATGTAAACAAAGGAGATCTAACCCTATGCTGTTTACAAGAAACCCACTTTAAATATAAAGACATGAAATGATTAAAAGTAGAGAGATGGATACAATAGTTGGTCATGGAACCTAAGTGCCCATCGACAGATGAATTGGATAAACCAGATGTGGTACATATATACAATAGAATATTACTCAGCCATAAAAAGGAACGAAACTGGGCCATTTGTAGAGACGTGGATGGACCTAGAGTCTATCATGCAGAGGGAAGTAAGTCAGAAAGAGAAAAACAAATATCGTATATTAATGCATACATGTGGAATCTAGAAAAATGGTACAGATGAAACCAGTCTGCAAGGCAGAAATAGAGACACAGATGTAGAGAACAAATGTACGGACACCAAGGGGGGCAAAGCGGGGGTGGCATGAATGGGGAGATTGGGATAGACATATATACACCAGTATGTACAAAAGAGTTACCTAGTAAGAACCTGCTGTGTAAAAAAATAAAATTCAGGAAAAAAAGTAAAGGGATGGAGAAGACTCTATCATGTTAATATGAGTGGAAAACAAAAACACCTGCTCTAGCTATATTTATTTCAGACAAAGCAGTATTCACAACAAGAAAGTCAGGAATAAAGATGGGCATTACTTAATGATTAAGTGGCCAATTCTCAAAGAAATCATGGCAACCCTTAATGTGTATGCACCAAAAAATTCTGTTAAG
This sequence comes from Orcinus orca, assembly GCF_937001465.1. Lineage (NCBI taxonomy): Eukaryota > Metazoa > Chordata > Mammalia > Artiodactyla > Delphinidae > Orcinus > Orcinus orca. The sequence continues at coordinate 20,215,944 of NC_064580.1, forward strand.
ATACACGAGGCAAACACTGATGAGACACATCTACTCTTATATAGGAGATGTCAACACATCTCTTTTCATAATTGACAAATCCACTAGGCAGAAAATCAGTAAGGTGCAGTTGAACTGAAAAGCAACATCAATTAACTAGATCTAAATGACATTCATAGAATACTTAACAGCAGAAAGCACATTATCTTCAAGTCCACATGGAACATACACCGATAGATCACATTCTATGCCATAAAACACACATCATCAAACTTAAAAGAATATAAATGATACAAAGAATGATCTCATTCTGCGATGGAAATAAACTAGAAACTGATAACAAAAAAGTAGCAAGAAAATCAAGGGTATTTGGAGATTAAACAATATACTTCTAAATAACACATGGGCCAAAGAGTAAATCTAATGAGAAATTTTTAAATATGTTTAAGTAAATGAAAACAAAATTACAACTTATCAAAAGTTGTGCAATATAGCAAACCCAGTACTTAAAGGGACATGTATAGCATTGAATGTCTACACTAGGAAAATCTAAAATCAATAATTTAAGCTTCTACCTTAGTAAACTGGTGAAAGAAGAGAAAAAAAGCAGAGGAAAAAGAAATAATAAATCAAAGCGGAAATCAATGACACTGAAGAAAGGGGAAAAAAATAGTGAAAAGCAACAAACCCAGAAGCTGTTTCTTTGAACATATCCAAAAGAAAAAACAAGATAACGTTCTAACCAGGCTGATGAAGGAAAATAAAAAGAGAGAAAACACCAATTAAATCGCTAATAGCAGAAATGAAGGAAGGGCCATCACTACTGATTCCACGGACATTAAAAGGATAATAAATGAATATTATAAACAACTCTATGCCTACAAATTTGAAAAGTTAAATCGACAAATTGCTTGAAGATACAATTTCCCAAAACTACACGAGGATAAACATAATCAGAATAGGTCTGTATCTATTAAAGAAATTTAATCTATAATTAATAAGCTTCCAGTAAAGACAGCACCAGGCCCAGATGATTCCACTGATGAATTCTAACAAAAATTTAAGGAAGAAATGAAAACAATTCTCTACAATCTCTTCCAGAAAACAGAAGCAGAGGCGACACTTCCTAATTCATTCTATGAGGCCAGCATCACTCTAATGTCAAAACCAGAAAAAGAAATTAAAAGAAAGGAGAATTGACCACCAATATCTCTGATGAACATAGATGCAAATTCCCCAACAAAATATAAGCAAAACAAATCTAACAATGTATAAAAGGAATTACATACCACAACTAAGGGGACTTTATTTCAGGTGTGCAACATTTGAAAATCAGTAATGATAACTCATCATATCACTAGGCTAAAGGAAATAATCACATGACCATATCAAGAAAAAAATTTTGATAAAATCCAATACCCATTCTTCATAAAATTTCCCAGCAAACTAGAAGTAGAGAGGCATTGGCTCAGCTTCATATACTGAATAGAACATCTAAAAATAAAAACAACAACAACAGGTAAAACATCCTACTTCATATTGAGAAGATAGATGCTCTCACACTAAGATCAGGAACGAGGCTAAGATATCCCTTCTCACCATGCCTATTCAACACTGGACTGGAAGTCCTAGCCAATGCAACAAGATAAGAGAAGGAAGAAAAAGATATACAGATTTGAAAGGAAAAAATAAACCTGTTTTTGCTCACAGATGACCTAACTGTCTACATAGGAAATCTCAAATAACCAACAACAAGAAAATTCCTGGTATCAGTAAGCAAAGGTTAATATTCAACAGTCAATTGTTTCCCAATAAACAAATGGAATTTGCAATTGAAAAACCTAATGCCATTTACATTACCACCAAAAAAAGACTGATTATAAATAATTCTTAGAACAATGTAAGATTCATATGACAAATACAAATGTCACTGAAAAAAATTAAAGAAGATCTAAATAAATAGAGAAACACTCCATGTTCATGGATAGGAGGATGCAAGATTGTTCAGATGTCAGTTACTCCCAACTTGATTTATATACTCAGTACAATTCTGCTCAAAACTGCAGCAAGTTATTTTGTAGATAGCAACAAACAATCTAAAGTTTATATTAAAAATGAAAAGATCCATAATAACCAACTCAAATCAATACCGAAGAAGATCAAAGTCAGAGAACTGATATTACTGGATTTCAAAATGGACTTTAAAGCTACAATAATCAAGACCACATACTATTAGCAAAAGAAGAGACAAATAGACCAGGGCACAGAATAGAAAACCTAGAAACAGACCCCTCATACAGTCAACTGATCTTTAACAAAGGAGCAAAGGCAATTCAATAGAGAAAGGGGTCTTTTAACTCACACTGCTGGGACAACTAGACATCCACATACAACAAAAAAGAATGTTGATACAGACTTTACATGTTGCAAAATAATTAACTCAAAATGGATCACAGACCTAAATGGAAAACTCAAAATTAAAAAAATCTAGGGACTCCCCTTGCGGTCCAGTGGTTAAGACTGCACTTCCACTGCAGGGGGCATGGGTTTCATCCCTGGTCAGGGAACTAAGATCCTGCCTGCCATGCGGAGTGGCGAAAAAACCAGCAGGTAATATAGGAGAAAATCTTGGGTTTGGGAACGAGATTTTAGACACAACTCCAAAAGCACAATCCATGAAAGAGAAAAATGATAAGCTGAACTTCATTAAAATTAAAAACTTCTACTCTGTAAAAGGTACTATTAAGAGAATGAAAAGACAAGCCACAGACTGGGAAAAAAATAATTGTAAGACACATATCTGATAATAAACATGAATCAAAAATATACAATGAACTCTTAAAAAACTCCACAATAGGACAACAAAAAAGTCAATTTAACAGTGGTTAAAAGAGATGAACAGATGCCTCACCAAAAATATACACAGATGGGAAGTAGCATACGAAAAGATGATCAACATCACGGGTCTTCACGGAATTTGGGATTAAAATAACAATGAGATACCTATCAATATGGCTAAAACAGAAACAAACACCAGACAATACCAAATGCTGGCAAGGATGGGGACCAATAGCAACTCTCATTCAGTGCTAAAGGGAATGCAAAGTGATAGAGACACACTGGAAACTGTCCGGAAGTTTCTTTTAAGCTAAACATAATCTTATCATATGATCTAGCAAGTAAACGCCTAGGTATTTACTCAAAAGAGTTGAAAACTTATGTCCATCCAAAAGCCTTCAAACAAATGTTAATAGTACACTAATTCATAGCTGCCAGAAACTGAAATCAACCAAGATGACCTTCAGCAGATGAATGGGTACACAAACTGTGGTAGTCCACATGAGGGAATGCTATTCAGCCATGAAAAGAAATGACATTTCAAACCACAAACAGATACAGAGAAACTTAAATGTATATTGATTAGCAAAAGGAACTAGTTTAAAAAGCCTACATATTGAGTTATTTGTAGTGAGGTGGATGGACCTAGAGTCTGTCATACAGAGTGAAGTAAGTCAGAAAGAGAAAAACAAATACCGTATGCTAACACATACATATGGAATCTAAGAAAAAAAAAAATGGTCATGAAGAACCTAGGGGCAAGATGGGCATAGACTTACTAGAGAATGGACTTGAGCATGTGGGGAGGGGGAATGGCAAGCTATGACAAAGTGAGAGTGTGGCATGGACATATATACACTACCAAATGTAAAACAGAGAGCTAGTGGGAAGCAGCCACATAGCACAGGGAGATCAGCTCGGTGCTTTGTGACCACCTAGAGGGGTGGGATAGGGAGGGTGGGAGCGAGCAAGAGGGAAGAGATATGGGAGCATATGTATATGTATAACTGATTCACTTTGTTATAAAGAAGAAACTAACACACCATTGTAAAGCAATTATACTCTGATAAAGATGTTAAAAAATAGATAAAAAATAAAAATAGGGCTTCCCTGGTGGCGCAGTGGTTTATAGTCCGCCTGCCGATGCAGGGGACATGGGGTTGTGCCCCGGTCCGGGAAGATCCCACATGCCGCGGAGCGGCTAGGCCTGTGAGCCATGGCCGCTGAGCCTGCACGTCCGGAGCCTGTGCTCCGCAACAGGAGAGGCCACAACAGTGAGAGGCCCCTGTACCACAAAAAGAAAAATAATAAAAATAAAAAATAAAATAAAGAACACAGCCATGTCCTCACCACTAATAGTTCCTTCTAATTAACGTATTTTTATACTTTTAAAAAATTTTGGTAATTCTACATAGATTAGATATTCAGCATTTTTTTCTTTTTTCACTTCAACATACGGCATTTTTCTCTGTTGTTATCAAAGCAACAACATACGTTGCTTTTAATTCTAGGAAACATTCCAGTAAATTTTCTTAACCACATTTCACTTTAAACAATTAGCTTGCCTTTTGTTATGCTAATTATGCCAAGATAAATATCTTTGTGTTTTTTCCAATTCACAGATAATCTCCTTAGCCTAAATTCTAGCAGTGAAATTACTAGCCAAAGTCATACAATCAGTGAATAGCAGGGCCTGGGCAAAGAGATGTGGTAGACTTCACAAGTGCTTATTGCTAAACTTTCAGGAATTTCCTAAGCCAGTTGTTACAGACATCATTAAAAATTAAATTTTGTAAATGTATTATTAAATAAATTTTAAATAAAACAAATACTCAAAATTCAAAAAAAGATGTACCATATATATATACATACACACACACACACATACACACACACACACACACACACACACACAATGGAATATTACTCAGCCATGAAAAGGAACAAAACTGAGGTATTTGTAGTTAGGTGGATAGACTGTCATACAGAGTGAAGTCACAAAGATAAAAACAAACAGCATATGCTAACACATATATATGGAATCTAAAAAAGAAAAAAGAAAAAAGAAAATGGTCAGAAGAACCTAGGGGCAAGATGGGAATAAAGACGCAGACCTACTAGAGAATGGACTTGAGGATATGGGGAGGAGGAAGGGTAAGCTGGGACAAAGTGAGAGAGTGGCATGGACATATATACACTACCAAACGTAAAATAGATAGCTAGTGGGAAGCAGCCGCATAGCACAGGGAGATCATCTCGGTGCTTTGTGACCACCTGGAGGGGTGGGATAGGGAGGGTGGGAGGGAGGGAGACGCAAGAGGGAAGAGATATGGGGATATATGTATATGTATAGCTGATTCACTTTGTTATAAAGCAGAAACTAACACACCATTGTAAAGCAATTATACTCCAATAAAGATGTTAAAAATAAATAAATAAAGGATGTGGAGTTAATAATCAACTGAGAAAAAGTACTTCATTGTATCTCAGAATATGATTAATACTTTTCTCTAAAACCCATTTTCTGTTTCCCCATTGCTTGATGTTAGATTTAATAAAGTACTAAACATACAGGAGATACTTAATGTGTCCCTTGAGAATGAGGCCCTAAAAAGGCCTGCATAAGAATTTTATTATTATATTTAGGCAAGCTTGGATGTGCCATCTATATTATTAGGCAAAATTCCTATGGTTCAGAATTGTATAATACCATGATGAAACCTCAATTTCAGGAGCTCACAGTAACAAATCTATTTTTCTTGCCTATGGGTTTGTGAGTAGGGTGCATTTCTTGACCAGGCGTGGCTGAGCCAATTTAGACTCCAGGCTTCATATCAAGTTCATGTGTGTAACACGTGTCTTCAACATTCTGGGGCCAGAAACTACTTGTGAAATGTTCTTCTCATGTTCTCTCTCCAGCAAAATTGCAAGAGACCAAACCAACCTATCTGAGCACACTGAAACCTTTTGCTCATCTACCAGCTGATACTCCACTGTCCAAAGCAAGACACATGGCCTGACATCAATGCAGTGGGAAATAAACTCTGTTTCCTCTATTGGGAAGTACCACAAGGTAGGCGCATTGATTTATAATTCTATTACAAGAAAGGAGTGATGAGCTGGGAAACTTAATTGTAGCTACAAATGGGAAATTTTTATGTCAAAGCTGCAATAACCACAGTTATTAAATAACTGTTTCCTTATTAAATAACTTCGTTTCCAAAAATATTATTTCAAAATTTGTTTTTCGAGTGTTGTAGTGTAAGGGAAGTACCCAGAAGTGACGTTAGAAAAGTTAAGTGTCAGATTGTGAAAGATCTTGAGTATCATGCCAAAAAATTGAGCCTTCGCCCCAAGGATAATGGGAAGCCACTGAAGCTACCTGTACTTTGTACTCAGAAATCTCAAAACACACCACCTCCTATATCCCGTAACAATACTGCCCCAGGAATACATCCCAACCACGTTTGTTTCGTCCTCCTTGCCCATACCTGGACCTGGTGGGGCTTTCAGTACACTGGGAAGATAGCAGTTACACAGCCAATTTTGCTGGTTTATTTTAATTAGAATTAAAATAATAAAATTCAAGAAAAATTATTTTGTTATTTGTATTTTAATTAATTTATGTGAATGATTTTCAATGATTTATTTTAATTAGAAGTTGAGTGGTAGAACTGAGGGAAAATGATGTTTTGAACGGTGTCTGCCCTATTTCTACTGAGATCTTGCCTCAGAGGATTTTTACTTTGTCTTTTTTTCCCTCCTTTTATCTGTTCCAACTTTGCCTGTCTTCATTCCCTTTCTCATCTCACTACTGCCTGTTATATAAACAGGCCGATGTACATGACTCAGAAGGTCTCCAGGGCCCAACTACCAAGCATCCCACTGTTCCTGTCTACCTGAATGCTATAGCGATACGTGTGATAGAAAATATAAAGAATTGTATACCAAGCACATATGCCATACTCTCTATGCCAGTAATACTCCCTCTGTCTTCTCCTGATACCCTGACAAATGTAGTCTCTTTGCTTCCCTAAAGTTGTGATAAGGACATGGGTGAAAATCAACTTGCTGAGTTTAACCCTCATAAAACAGAATGCATTTTGATTGGCAGAGCAAAACTGGGAAGGTCCGACAATGTAAGCATCTATTCATTTTATACTTGAAAAGATTAGGAAAGCTTTGACCCTCTAACTGCAGATATATTTCTTGAGTCCTTATTCAGTCATTCAACATACTAATTAAATGTCTACAATGTTCCAGGCATGGTAGTCCCAGGCTAAGACCTAAAAATTCTATTATGACCCCAGACAGACAGCTTTGTAGCTGTAGGACCAAACTAACTGGTATAGAAGGGTGGGGGGGAGGACTTCGAGACAAGAAGAGCAATGGTCTCTCAAATACTGGCCAAAAAGCTTAAGGAGATCATTTTAGCTCTCTGATATTCTATTTTCTAGTGTATAAAATGGAGACAATGATATTTAGTCTCCCTTCCTACCAGGGAAAACTGTATCAATTGTCATTTATGTGCGAGCACAGAACAAATGCCTTGTATCAATATTATTTTGAATTTTGAACAACAGAATGCCTTAGAGAGATCACTCTAATTTAAGGACTTTGATGTAATACCCATCACTATTTCTGTGTAACAGAAGACCACAAAATCTCAGTGGAACAGAACATGGCCATTCATCTTTATTCTCATAGGACTAGGGTCAGCTAGATTAGCTCTACTTCAAGCTGCAGGTTCACCAGAATGATTCTGTTCCATGTATCTCTTATTGTACTGTGGCCAGTGGGCTACTAGGATGGCACGCTGTTTTCAGGGCAGTGGCAGAAGCATAGTAAAGATAAGGTGAAAACATAAGATGCTTCTTAAGGCTTACACTCAGAACTAGTGCACTGTCATTTACACTCACATTCCATTGGTCAAAGACAATCGTGCGGCCAAACCCAACATCAGTGAGATGGAGAAATATATGTCCACAGTGGCAGGGAAAAGGGAGTAAATATTTTCTGTATAATCTAAATCATTCCAATTTTTCTTTTCTCTAGTTAAGACTTTTCTGAGAACAAGCTTGAGTAGGATGTATGCTGTGAACATTCCATTTTCCTGGTCAAGAACCACAATTTTTCTGCAGCATGTGTTTATTAACTAACCCAGCAGCCATTACTAACTCCTTTCTAGCTTGACATCTCCATTAGAGAAGCTGAAAAGCCCAATACTTCCTTCCACAGCTTCCTTTACCCCCAAGTGTAGGCATGAGGCCCAGTTCTGTCCAATGAAACAAAACAAAGTCTGACATAGACTTTTGGAAAAGCCTTTGATCCCTTTAAAAAGGGACAGGTATGAGATGAGAGCTGGCTGGCATCACCATTTCCATTTTCCCAACATGAATGCAGAAGTGATGCCTGGACCTATAGCAGCCATCTCATGACTATGACGTAGCAAGCATGAGAACAGAAAGCCAACATGATCAGGCCTGGTTCCCTGACAGCATCAATGGGCATGTCATCATGTAAGCAAAGTAAACCTTTATTTGTGAAAGTCACTTTTGTATTACTTTCAAGTGAATTCATCCTACACCGGCTCCCAATTGTCTCCTAGATAAAATCCAAACTTCTGCCTGGCTTTCTATAGCCTTACTAACTTGGTCCACACCTGCCTACCCACCCTTTGCACATGTGCTCCCTCAACTCAAGCCAGACTGTTCTGCTCATACATCTCACTTCACATTTGCCAATTACAATCCATCCTTCAACACCAATTCCATATTCAACTTCCTCCATGAAGTTCAACTCACAGTGAACTCCTCCCTTTTCTGAAACCCACTATGCACTGATTTTCTAGCAAGAACCCAGCTTAGCTTTTGTGTTCTCAATATTACTTAGGTGACTGTTTCTTAACACATAAGAAGAGTGGGGGACTTCCCTTGTGGCACACTGCTTTAGACTCCGCACTCCCAAAGCAGGGGCCCGGGTTAAATCCCTGGTCGGGGAGCTGGATCCCACATGCATGCCACAACTAAGGAGCCTGCCTGCCGCAGCTGGGGAGCCCATATGCTGCAACTAAAGGAGCCAGCAAGCCGCAACCAAGACCCGGTGCAACCAAATAAATTAAATATTAAAAAAAAAAAGAGGGAGCATTTCTTACGGATGGATGCCCATGGTTTCAAATGGTACAGGTCCTATAGCATGGCACAATGTACATTTATTATTACATATAGGACATAGTCTCCAATTTACAAACAGACTGGTGTCCAAGTAGGTTTTGGTTGGTCAGTTGTAAGTTAGGATATATTTTCCATAAAATATCCTATCTACTTACCTAGATATGCAAAGAGCATCTCCTCATCTTTCCTTTGCCCTAGGCCAGCCCTAAGCAATATTCACCTGTTTGTCCATTCATCCACCAATTAAATAATTATCAGGTACCTACATCGTGTAGCAACTTATTTTGATGAGCTATCTTAACACATCTATCTCCCTCTCTACTGCTTTCTAGAACACCAGCTTTTTACTGCCATCCTAAACTGCAACTACAACTTCCTGTCTTCAGTGCTCCTACATTGCCAAAGTGATCTACATCTCCTACCCTACAGAGCCTTTTTTTCCATACAGTGATCTTGGTTACACATTAGGAGAAAAGCACTCTAACTGCTCATTCACACCAGCTATGAATCAGAGAGCCCCTTATGGGTCCCCTGTGCTCTGGCCTCTCTTGTTCACATAAAATAATCTTTCAATTCTGAAGAATTTCACTCCAGGTGCAAATTAAGAAAGTTCAGACAATGTGGAAGAAGTCATCAGGAAGCAGGTAAATGCCTCTACTCTGAACCCAGGGGCAAGTCAAACATCTATTATCCCTCCACTTCTGAACCTAAGATATCCTTTTAAAAAGGGTTTTCTTAGACTGCCCTCGTGGCACAGTGGTTAAGAATCTGCCTGCCAATGCAGGGGACACGAGTTTGTGTCCTGATCCAGGAAGACTCCACATGCCTCGGAGCAACAAAGCCAGTGCGCCACAGCTACTGAGCCTGCCCTCGAGAGCCCACGAGCCACAACTACTGAGCCCGTGTGCCTAGAGCCCGTGCTCTGCAACAAAAGAAGCCACCACAATGAGAAGCCCACACACTACAACGAAGAGTAGCCCCCACTGGCCGCAACTAGAGAAAGCCCACGCACAGCAACGAAGACCCAATGTAACCAAGAATAAATAAATAAATTTTTTAAAGGGTTTGCGTTAGGTATGGTTGACATACAATAACCTGCCCATATTTAAAGTGTACAAAGATAACGTCTGATGTGTAAATACTCATAAAATCATCAAGACTATGAACATTTCCATCACCTCGAAAAGTGTCCTGTTTATGTAATTAACTGAGCTGCTTTCAGCCACTAGAAATTAGTTTCCATTTATGTTTTTACATAATTGGAATCAAATAGTATAGATAGATGGAGATAGATTTTTTTGACTTCTTTCCTTCAGCAGTCATTTTGACATTCATTCACCATGTTCTTAAATGTATCAACAGCTCATTCCTGTATATTGCCGAGTACTATTATATGGACATTCCATATTTTTCTTATCCATTCACCTGTTGATGGATGTTTGGGTTTTTACCAGTTTTTAGTAGCAGCAAAGAAAATTGCTATGGATATTCATGTACAAGTCTTTGTGTGGACATATACTTTCATTTTTCTTAAATGTCTGGGAGTGGAATGGCTGAGTTATATGGGAACTTAAAATACCTTTGAAAACTGAAGACTTTCTCAATTTCTAATATATTAGCATCAGAGGACCTGTTAACAGATTCAGGGGTGAGAGGCATTTAAACATCATGTGTTTGCAACTAGGGAATTTCTTATGGCTGGGAAACAATTCACGAGGATCTCGCATTCCGGCATGTCCTCTGAGCAAAGGCACTAACAGCTTTTGTTCCACACTATCTTTTCAGGCATGTTTGTCTATCACAGAACCAGGACTCCAGTGAGGCTAACATAGCACCTAGGATTCCAAGTTCAAAGAAACACTCGCTCTCAGGGTTGCTCAAGTGTAGGGTCAGCACTTGAGCAAGTACCTCCTTAATGTTATGCCATAGGCACCTCACTTGCCTCACCCTAGCCCTAGAACTATTTAGCAGACAGCCTTAGAAGGTAAGAGATAGCGACTACCTCCTTGCTCTCTAGGATAATAAAGGTATTATCTCCCTTTGGGGCAAAGGCTGGCCAAGTTTGCTAACAGCTCCCTCTCAAAAAACTTTGCTTTGTGTGTTCAGGGCTCCTAACCTGGGATGCAAACCCACTGTGTGTGCAACATCTCCCCGGGCCCACTTCTGTGTCACTTCTATTGGACTTGGGGGAACTGGTACAAACATGAAGCTCATACTGACAACTGTACCATGAGTAATGAAGTCCTTTGTCTCTGGCCACGGAGCCTGATATTTGCTTTGGCATCCATGAAACTATGGCAGGCTCACTTCTTAGGTTGCAAGCAGGGAAAAATCTTTAACCCTTCAGTTTTTGACACCTATTCCCACAGAGTGACACCAAATCCGTTATCTTGATCCTCAGCTAAGAGAGAACTTTTAGGGAGTACAAGCACCGGCTGAACGCTCCTGGGCAAGAAGCTTGACAGAATTTATCCTAACCCCTCTGTATACTCCATTATTTCACGCCATTTATTCTTTCAGCAAGCATTTAGTAAACTCTAAATGTATTCCAAACACTACTGAACAGTGATAGAAAATGAATATAACTTCTACCCTCCTGGATTCACAACCTAGTGGATTCACAACCTAGTGGAGATATCTGACAAGCAAACTAAAACTTATAATTTAAGGAGATTATTGCTGTAAGCAAGATGAATAGTCAGGGAAGGCTTCAGAGAAGATGAGGTTTGAGTTGAGGCTTCAAAGAACCATAGGCACTCACTGGATGGCAATTGGGTGGAGAGAACAGGCAAAGTCATTCATGTATGAAAAGAGAGTGTTAAATTCAGGGAATGATAGGATTACTGTGGCTGAAAAAGAGGCTGCATGTTGAGGGGGAGGCCAAAAAGGAGGAGGGGCCATGGGAGAAAGAGTGGGGTGCTGGGAAAGAAACGGAACAGATATATGAGAAGGGTCTGAAATGCCAAACTAAGGAATTGGGGCTTTCATTAAAATGGATGCTCCCAAGTTGGCTTTCACTTATTTGTTTTGCTTTGAAGTGAGGAAGTCAGGGGATTTATGTTTAACACATTGAATTATGACCGTTTGCATCTATAAGAATTTCCCCTGCTAGGTTTGAGCTTTTTGTGGGACTGAGGGACCCTATATCGTTCACCTTTGCCCTCCAATTCCACTCCATGAATAGAGCTGCCACTCAAAAAAGCTACTTGAACTCATTAATACATCTTAGCAAATGAGTTACTCAGCAAAAACTAACTTCCACTCTCAGATAATCCATATGTATTATATGTCTCAAAATATCCCCTGTAAATAACTAAGACATATCATTTGTTCAAAAACATCTCAATTCTTCACTTATCACCCCAGGTTATATCTCACAATTTCTCTCATTTTCCGTGACGTTATTCATGAGACAGCACTTTTTTTTTTAATTACTTTGTGCAGGATACTAATACAGTACTTACCTCTACTCAAATGAATTTCATATTCTTTTCATTAAATATACTTCTTTCAAATGTATACGGTGTCATGTATTACTCATTGACAGGTCTTGGTTTGTGTTACTGATTATATATAACTTTTTCCATGTATCATAAGTGGTCATTTAAATAGAAATAAAAATTATATTTAATTGAACTCATAGCTGGTCAATTATTTTCTCATTCCAAACATTTTCTGGCCACTTGTCTCTGTCAAATATTATAGATGAAAAATCTTTCATTAGGACACTTATAATAAGAAACTCATGTACCAATATTTTTTTTCTCAAAGTATTTTCTTGAATCTAAAAATTGCTATGTTAATAGACTATGGAAAACTCTGGAGTCAAAATATTTTCCTTATTTACAAAAGAAGTGAGATTATATGTAGGTATATGGTCCAATGCAACATTACCAAACTCTAAATTCACTTAATTCTGCCCTTTTTCTTTCAGTTCAAAGTTCTTTGTTCAATGTACAATTATAGAGAAATTCTTCCTAGTCAAAATTGCTTTAAATGCATTATAGTTTTAAGGAATTCTTTATTTGATTATAGATACATTAATATATATTTTACATCTATGTATAACCAGATCACTTTGATGTACACTGGAAACTAACACATTGTAATAAATCAACTATATTTCAATTTAAAAAAAATTTTTTAAGCTTTTCAGTTTGGTATAGTTCCACTTGTTTATTTTTGCTTTTGTTTCCCTTGCCAGAGGCCACATACCCCCCAAAATATTGCTAAGACCAATGTCAAATAGCATACTGCCTATGTTTTCTTCTAGAAGCTTCATCCTTTCTTTTGAGTTTATTTCTGTCTGTCATGTGAGAAAGTAGTCCAGTTTGATTCTTTTGCATGTAGCTGTCCAATTTTCTCAACACCATTTACTGAAGAGGCTGTTTTTTCCCCATTGTATATTCTTTCCTTTATTATACATTAACTTCCCATATAAGTTGGTAATTAATGTTTATTTCTAAAGGGCAGTGTAGAGCTCAAATGACACAATGCAAGGAAAAGCCATTTATAAATTCAATCTAGTTTTCACTTTGCATTTTCTCCTAAGCATATGTATTTTCACCATGCCAAAATTATACTCATACATACCCTCGTTTAAACACACAAATGCAAAATCCTCTTGGCCCTCCAGCCTCAGTCACATCCATTAACTCCCCTTTCACTGAGCAACCATTACCATGAGTTCACTGTGAAGCATGTTTTTTGGGCATCTGACCACATTGATTGTACAGAGAGATCTACTTCTTTACCCTTTAACCACAATTTGTTACTTCATTTTGTAAAGACAGTGCATTTTTTTTTCTCTCCACAGAGATTTATGGAGTTTCCTATTTTATTCGTATAAATGGGCCTGAGATTAACATCCTTCTTTGGTCCCTCCTTGTGCACCGGTTTGAAGGCACAGGGCATACACTTCGAAGTGGAACTTCTACGTCGTTAGGGTACAAGTATTTTATACTTGTAACTCATGCTGGCAAAAACCTTTCCAAGGTAGCTCTACCAACTCACACTCTCACCAGCAGTGTACCTCAGAGGACCCTTTTCCTCATAGCCTCAGTATTTTCACACTTAATAGTTTGGTCATTCTGATGAAGAAAGGACAGTTGATTAGTTAATAGTGAAGATGATTTTTTTTTTTTTACATATTGGATTAAACACTTGAATTTCTCTGAATTCCCTCTGTACAGTGTTTGCTCATGTTTCTATTACATTTTCTTCCTTTTATTGAGGTATAGTGGTTCTTAATGCACTTTGGATACTAATCCTTTGTTACATAAGTTAAAAAGTATCTTCTCCCCATCTGTTGCCTGTGAACTTTGTGTGTAATAGCGTCCCTCGACTTACAAAAGTTTATGTTGATGTAGTTGAAATTATTCTTCTTCCATGCTTTGTGCTTTTAGTAAATTGTACTATTAAAAGTCTCCCACTCTCCGTAGTCATAAAGATATGATTCTACAATTGCCTGTGAATATTCTAAAGGTTAACTTAAACATTTAATTCATCTGGATTTTTATGAACAATTTTATGAATTTTTATGAGGCAATCTATTTTTTCATATGAAAGTAATTTTCCCAGCGTGATCTATTGAATGACCCATCACTTCTCCTTTGATTTACCACATCACCTCCCTCACAGAAGAATTTTCCATTTCTTTCTAGATTCTATGATCTATTTGTCTCTTCCTGCACCAACAGTATGCTATGCTAATTACTACAGCTACACAATATGTCCTAATGTTTATTAAGTTCCTTTCACAAACATCTTTTCTGTTCATTTACTATCCTACAAGGATTTCAGAATGTTTGGTTGAGTTCAATTAAAAAGCTCAGTGGGATTTTGGGTATTACAATGAATTCATAGATTAATCTGTGGAGAACTGACATCTTTAACAACAGTGAGTGTTCCAATTGAGTAATGTTGCTTGTACCTGCATTTATTTAGATTTTTAACTCCTTCAATAAAGTTTATTTTTCCTTAAAGATCTTCTGTATATTTTATTGCATTTGTAGTTCTACCAGGTTTGTATTTGTTATACCAAAAAGGATCTTTTTCCTTTCATTGCTTACTGCTGGTATATGAGTACACTATTATTTTTTATACTGTTCTTATCTCAAGAAACTTACCTTAACTATTATTAGTTTTATAGTATGGGTTTATCCCCTTGGTTTTTTTTAATTAACAGCCTGCAAATACAGAGGGTCCCCGACTTATAATGGTTCAACTGTAGGTTACTCCAAGTGTTCTCAGCACGTTTGAGGTAGGCTAGGCTAAGTTTCGATGTTCAGTAGGTTAGGTATATTCACTGCATTTTCGACTTAACAGTATTTTCAACCTAAGATAAACTTATCACGATGTAACCCCACTGTAAACCAAGAAATATCTGTAATCAAAGTTTGGGCTTCTCTTAAGTCCTTATACTTCTTTTTTCCCTGTTTTATTAAATTGTAAGACCCCCAGTACAATATTAAGTAGGAAAAATGGAGACATTCTCATCATGTCCCAATCCCAGCCTCAATGGGAATACTTCTTAAATGTCAGCATCAATTATGATGTTTGCTCATTTTGTTTCTATTTACGAGATTTTTGTCACTAATGACTTTTCAAATTTGTATCCTTTTTTGCCATTGACTGGGATAAATATATACACCTGTTTTCTTTTAATTTGCTAATGTAGTGAGTTCACTGATAGCTTCTATGTTGAAGATTCTAGCATTCCTGGTATAAATTCCCACTTGATTTTACAGCTTTGCTATTTATCCAATTTTTTTTTTTAAGATGTTGGGGGTAGGAGTTTATTTATTTATTTTGGCTGTGTTGGGTCTTCGTTTCTGTGCAAGGGCTTTCTCTAGTTGTGGCAAGCGGGGGCCACTCTTCATCGCGGTGCGTGGGCCTCTCACTATCGCGGCCTCTCATTGCGGAGCACAGGCTCCAGACGCGCAGGCTCAGTAGTTGTGGCTCACGGGCCTCGTCGCTCCACGGCATGTGGGATCCTCCCAGACCAGGGCTCGAACCCGTGTGCCCTGCATTAGCAGGCAGATTCTCAACCACTGCGCCACCAGGGAAGCCCCTATTGGAGTTTTTTTTTTTAATCAGTGTTCCTAAGTGATATTGGCCTATGGTTTCTGGTTGACCCATTGGCTTTAGTTACAGTCATATAAGGTGAGTTTTATGTATTTTCCTTTAAATATATTCTACAGCAAATCCTGAAGAAACGAGTTGTCTGTTCTCTTAAATTTTGGTAAAACTTCACTCTTAACTCTCTAGTCTTTGAGTTTTCAGGGAGGTAAGTATTTTAAATCTGTTTTAATGACTTGTTATTGAAGCTTGCTACTTCTGAGTGAACATTGTGTATGTGTGTACATGTATGTACATACACAGGGTATATATGCTTATTTCTAGAAAATCCCTAATTGTCCAGGTTTAAGTTCATTGACCAATTTCTCTAAGCAATTTAGATTTCTGTTGTTGCTATGAGTTATGCCACGGTTTTTCATTCCAAGTATTTTTTTCTAATTTTCTAGATCACTCTTGCCTGAGATTTGCCTGTATCATTTTTTCTGAAGATTTAGCTTTTGGTTGTATACATCTAAAATGATTTTTTAAATTCCATTCTTTTCCTGTATTTACTTCCTCACTTTGGCTTTACTGTTTTTGTTTTACCAGTTTTCTAGAGTTGTATCTTAAAACTCATTTGTTTTAAGAGAAGACCATGAACTGAGACTTCCCTGGTGGTCCAACGGTTAAGAATCCACCTTCCAATGCAGGGGATGGTGGTTCCATCCCTGGTCAGGGAACTAAGATCCCACATGCCGCGAGGCAACTAAGCCTGCATGCCACAAGTGCTGAGCCCACGTGCTGCAACTAAGACCCGATGCAGCCAAAAATAAAATTTTTTAAAAAATAAAACGTTATATAAAAAAATAAAGACCCTGAACTTCCCTCTTAAAATTTCTTTGGCTGTATTCTGTAAGTTATGAAATACAGGGCTTTTACTACCCTTCTAAATACTTGAGTTTAGAGGAGTAATGTTTATTGGAGTTAAAACCGTCCTCACTTCTAATTGTTTTCAGATGTGTGAAGTTAAACTGCTATTTTATTTATTTTGAGCTGAAAATGGCCTATTGGATATTAGTTTTAGGAATTTGTTCAGACTTAAGATTTTAGCCTTGTCTATGGTCTGTTTCTTAAAGCATCCTATGTACACTCTGAAGAATGCATATTGTTAGGTACAAAATTGTCATGTTTTGAGGCTCTGTTGTAAAGTCTACTTATGTTTGTGACTGCTGCATTTCATGAATTAGTCCTATCATTTCTAAATGTCCCCCTTTGTGCCTTTTAATGTTTTTGTTCCTGTAATCGTATTTTCTGATTAATCTAAGACAGTTTTCTTCGGGTTAATATTTTCCTGGTTTATCTTTTTTTTTGTGTGTGTGGTACGCGGGCCTCTCAATGTTGCGGTCTCTCCCGTTGCAGAGCACAGGCTCCGGACGCGCAGGCTCAGCGGCCATGGCTCACGGGCTCAGACGCTCCGCGGCATGTGGGATCTTCCCGGACCGGGGCACGAACCCACGTCCCCTGCATCGGCAGGCGGACTCTCAACCACTGCGCCACCAGGGAAGCCCTTCTTGGTTTATCTTAACCCCAAGCTTACCCTTATTTTTACATCTTCTCTTGTAAGCTGCATATAATTGGCTTTTATATTCTAGCCTGAGGCTCTTAACTGAGGATCTTAGTCCACTTGCATTTTTGTGATCACTACATTTGAACTCAATTCTACCACCTTTTAATTTACTGCACTTTCCCTTTATTTCTATTTTCCTGCCTTCACTTTAACTGACACCATTTTTTCTTCATGTTTTTCTCCCTGTTACTAGCTAATAGCCATAGTCTCTTTAAGTGGTGACAAAGTTTTAAAAGGTACATACTTGAATTGGTTTTTCTACTGAATATTAAGTTAAACATTACCTATCTCTGTACCACAAGGCAAGAAATCTGACCATACTTTTCCTCCAAATTCCACTGGAATACAAAGATTTACTGTTGTTTGTTGTCAATTATCTCTTTGTAGATAATGTCTTTCCCCCCCCCCGCTGGTAGCTTTTGTGCTTTTTTCATCTGAGACGTTTTGAAGTTTTATTCCAGTGGGTGTAGATATTTTTTAAAGTCCTGCTCAAAACTTGGAAAGAATTGTAACCTTCAGTCATTTCTTCAACTATTAGTCCCTATACCAGTTCTGCTTTGAAAAGCCTGTGATAGGTTAGAACCTATTTTCCATCTCTTTGTAACTATGCTGTATTTGGTCTATGATTACCTCCACACTGGTTACACAAGTCACACGAGATAGTTCTTACAGTGGCCTCCTCTCGGTGACTCAGTTTGGGGCTTATATTTGGCCTAATTCCAGGTTTTTTGGCCCGTAGATAAAATTAGTTTCAGAATCGCAAAAACATTTTTTCAAATACTTGAGGATTTTCATGGTTAAAGAAGGCATGTTTTATTCAACTAGCAAAAACTAAGAAACAATCTTAGATGCAGGCAGAGAACAGGAAATTTTCATTTATCAAAACTTATAAAATCTCTCCACCTGTCTCTGATAGAAAAAAGTTCACCTATAAATGCTTCAAATTATAAAGGCACTCGTTACATGAATACAAATTATTTTATGAAAAATGCATTTTGCTAATCCTCATCCATTCCTTTGGGGCCAATATCCTTCCAATCTGTCATCATGCATATCCTTATCTTAAAGGCAATCTCCTTGAACATGAGAATTAACACTTGCCAAATGTCCATGAAATCATGTCCTGAAAACACCCATCTCATAAAATAGTTGTAAGTGCTTTATTGTGTGTGATGTGTTTGTCACACTTTAAGAGAGCGAGACTTAACACAATCACAGTCACTTGAATACAGCAAAAGCCTTGAAACCAAGTTGACTTGCTTTCTTGAGCCAAACAAAATGGAGTCTTAGAGGGATTAACTTTACAACGTCAGAGTTCTAATGGTTACAACAGCTCATGTTTTTCTTCAAATTTAGTTCTTTTAATAAAAAAAGAAGGTTCTAACCACAGTTGGATGAGGTTAACTCACTCTTGGCCATATTAAGATGGGTCAGGGCTTCCCTGGTAGCACAGTGGTTGAGAGTCCACCTGCCCATGCAGGGAACACGGGTTCGTGCCCCGGTCCGGGAAGATCCCACATGCCGTGGAGCGGCTGGGCCCGTGAGCCATGGCCGCTGAGCCTGTGCGTCCCGAGCCTGTGCTCCGCAACGGGAGAGGCCGCAACAGTGAGAGGCCCGCGTACCGCAAAGAAAAAAAAAAAGATGGCTCAGTCTTGTAAAAGTTTATAGTTTGCAGTGTGCTTTCATATATATTAAAGCATGTAGTCTCCCCAAAAAGCCTGTATTGTTTTGCTGAGACTAAGTGAGGTTAAGTGACCTGTGCAGCCACATAACCAGTCAGTGGCTGTACCAAGACTCCCATTTATGCCACTCAGCCCTAGGTTTTTGCCACCTAAGTCCAGCTCCTTAAGTCACCTCGGTGAGAAAAAAAAATCACTGTAGCAAACAAGACCTGTAAGATTCACTTCATGACTCCTTAGTTTACAGTTTACTACAAGATTTCACTACCACAAAAAATCTAGACTTTATTCAAGCATATCTAACCTGTATTTAAACAGACAAACTTTGGACCAAGATTTAAGAGATATTCCACCCCAATGAGATAACTTCGTTGAGGTATCAGCAACAATCACAACTCAGTTCTAGAAGATTTCCATCCTTTCAATAAAATCTCTTGGCCATTTACATTTATTCCCTTCACTTCCCTCACCTCCTTGCCTAAGCAACTACTAGGCTACTTTCTGGCTATAGATTTACCTTTTCTGGACATTTCATATAAATAGAATTATATAATACGTTGCCTCTTGTGTCTAGCTTCTCTCACTTAGAATAATGCTTGACGTTTATCCATGTTTCAGCACGCATCAGTAGCTTGTTCCAGTTCACTGCTGAATAGTATGCCATTGTGTCAATTTACCTCACTTAACTAATCCCCAGTGGGTGAACACTTGCGTTGCTTCCACTATTTCACAACCCATTTTTACTGCAGTTTGGTAGCATATGGGTCACATTCTATGTCGTCTTCTCTAAAACTCCAACTTCCTAAACAGCTGAGTATGCCTGTAGGACGTCAGATCTGATGCCTCAGCTCCCTCTGCTATCTGTGACCCTTCTCACCCCCCAGTCCAATGGGGTATAACAAAGCCAGCTTTTAAGGACCAGAAAGGCCATAATATGACTATCACCTTGGTTTTTCATAATCAACTATGAACAGGGTCATTTAAGGCATTTCTCTAACCTCTAAAGCTGTGGTTATGATCACACAACTCAATTTTACTAAAAGGCATTGAATTGTGCACTTAAAATGGGTAAATTTTACGGTATATAAATGACCTCGATGAATTTAAAAATGAAGGTTAGGGACAGCAAATGACAAATCTAGGGTATAGAAACCTAAATAAGGTTCAAGATGTCAACCTGAACAGACACCCCCCTCCAAGGCCCACAGACAATCCTGAATGAGTCCGTTAGGAGTTCATTGGTTGAAAGGTAATCTTGCTGGCATAAACCCAGTATCTGCTGAGCTCTGGACACTCACATGCCAAGCTTCAGTCTCTCCCACATTGGCCAAATCCACACAACTGGAGTAAAAGGCCAACAGCATACAAGGTGAAGAGAATAAGCTTTGAACTCTATCAGAACTACTTTCAAGTTTTGCATTTGCTACTTTTTAAGCAAAGTAAGTTACCCAAAGTTTAGGGCAGATTTAACTAGTGAATAAGTTACATTTGAATTTCAGATAAATAATTTGTATATATCTGTCACACGCAGTATTTGAGGCATACTTATACTGGCACACACTTGATACATTCTTACCGAAAATTTATTAAAGTTGTTTGTTGTTTATCTGAAATGTAAATATAACCAGGTATCCTGTATTTTATCTAGCAACACTGAAATTTACATATCCCCTTAGTAATACGAGATTATTAATAAAGCAAATTATAGGAATGTGAGGTTAAATACATTAGCAAGTGACCTCCGAGAATGAGCTTGTCATATAATGGTGCTTCTGCTTCACTACCTCTTTAGATGTTCAATCATCCTCTGAGTGTGGAGGCTCATCGTGAACAACAGCTGGCTTTGATGGGGTATAAACAAATCATTCAAGTCTCGGTAACCTCATCTCCTAATAGATGAAGTCCTGTAACCCTACCACAAACCACCGGTATACAACAGCTAGTCATTCATGATAGACTAAGTCCTAGGCATTTCACAATAGGTAGTTCCTGTCAAGACAGAGGATCTAGTCTGGTATGGGGGCGGAAAAGTACTTAGAAACATGGAACATGAATTAGACAGGTGAACACAAGGATCACAGCATAGAGAAATGAAGGAAGCAGTCTTTAGATACTGAGTACAGTTCTAAAACCAGAACACTCCCCCTGGAGTCTTCGATGCCACCTCCCATTTATACTTCCACTGTTCTGTAATCACTTCCCTTCATGGTGACACCAGGCCAAGTCAAACCCACATATGCCAGGTTTTAGACGCTATAATTGAACCATCGCTCCCAGGCTGTGGAGTAGCAACAATGCAAGGCTATATTCATTCACCTGCCCTGACAGTAACAGCTTCACTCAAGGCATCAGATCATTCAATACATTTTTTTAACTTTCTGATTCTAAAAGCAACAAAAAGTGTAGTCAACATAGATGACAAGACAGAGGACCGCAAGCCTATTACCCAGTAACAACCTATGAGATAAAGAAAAAAATGTTCCATGTGTTTTTGGGTTTTTTTTCTTTTGCGGTACGCGGGCCTCTCACTGTTGTGGCCTCTCCCGTTGCGGAGCACAGGCTCCGGACGTGCAGGCTCAGCGGCCATGGTTCACGGGCCCAGCCGCTCCGCGGCATGTGGGATCTTCCCGGACCGGGGCACGAACCCGTGTCCCCTGCATCGGCAGGTGGACTCTCAACCACTGCACTACCAGAGAAGCCCATCCATAGGATCATACTCTACTCTTCTATCTTCCTTTTTTGCAATAACATTATTTTCCCCAAATATTTTCAAAATATGATTCTTAATGAGTACCCAGTGCTCCATAGAATACTAGAGTAACTGTTCTATTTGTTCGTTGCTCATTTCTTATCTATAATAAAATTAGTTATGTATTACTTTTATTGGTATTAACAATTTTCCTTATGACAAGTTCCTGGAAAGGGAGTAGATAGGATAACTGCCAGATTTCTTTCTAGGTAAGTTGTACTAATTTATATTCCCATTAGTACTCAGGATACATAGGAGGCCTACTTTTCTACGTCCTCCATCTCCCAGCCATAAGACTTCTTCAAATTTTAAGGGGAAAATCGTTTATGGTTATTTTGAAACCGTAAGATAATCGATTTCTCTTTACACCCGGCCCCAGAATAGTCTTGGTCTTCACAGACGAGCTGAGAGGAGGAACCACAGAAGGGACCACTATGACTTTAATAAAAGTATGAGGCAAATGTCTGCTCTCCATCATCTGGTGGCCTATAGAGCTCTGTGAACAAACAAAACTTACGTAACACTTATTACTGGACTTACTCTCTGGAGTCGAAAGCAGACATATAGTCAGGAGTCTGAGAGTAAGGCCAAGTGTGTGCTCAGATACTGGAGCTCCAAGAATGTATCACCAGATGGCCCATTCACACTGGGCTCTGTCCACTGGAGGATGGGCTACGGGAAACAAGAAGCATGGAGCTCAGAGAGGTTAAAGCCTAAGAAGTTTAGTGAATGAAAGGAGTCCAAATCCATAGTTTGGTCGGAGAAGAAACTAGCTTGAGGTGGAGCATTTTGGGGGTTTTGTCTGAGGAGCCAAGCAGCAGGCGTATTTCAGTCTCCAACTAATTCACTGTATATGACCAGCCAGCTACAGACAGACGTAGATTTGTTTGAAGGGCAAGATAAAGAACTTTCTAGAATGACAAGGAACAGGTGATTTTAGTTAGTGAAGACTTGTTTAAAAAGTCCTTAAAACCAAAATAATTTTAAGACATGAATCGTAGGTCCTAACAGTTAGAGGAGGACTTGGAACAGGATAAAGTAAACCTTCTTTAGAAAGTAGTATCAACTACTTAGATGATGTCTGAGCTTTTGGAATAAGTGGACTTCAATACCAAAACACAGGGATACAGTAGCTCAGAAGTCTAAGGAAGACAGTAAGTGCTGCAAAATGCCGTATGGTTGATTCAGGATGCCTTTGGGAAGAGTACAGCTATCACATGTAGTTACCTAGTATTCTCTAGCAAGGCTGGCTCAAGGCGACGGAAGTCTTTCAAGATCAGATAGGCAATCCTGTAGATTCCCCCAGCACCCAGTTACGTGGCATCAAGACAGTCAGAACATACAGATACTGGTGGCCTTAGAGTCCTGGCCTCTCCCAGTCTCGAGTATTCAGTCCTTTTTTTTTTTATGGGGATTTTATTCTAAAAACTTCTCTACACTTTGTAAATTGAGTTACACCCACAAAAAAAGAATAAAAAATACAGACCATAAGAACAGATTCTGATCATTAAAAACATTTAGAGTTGTAAAAAGTATTATCACTTGGCCACTGACTTAATAAATGTATAATATGACCCACTTATGCTGACATTTGTGGGTTTTGGGTGTTAGAGTCCTTAAGGATAAGTAAGGAAGTGTTCAAATCTTGAGCTAGTAACTTGTGAAGAGTTACTGGGCTTTAACGTGTCTCTGCTGCGTACTCTGGAGATTTCCATATTATTTAACAGCCTTTACACACAAATGTGATAATATTTAATCTTCTTCCCTTTTCAGGCTACAGGGCCCCAGAGCAGCACAGACAATGCAACAGGAGTAAAGAGCAACTTTTGCTTTTTAATGTATCTTTCATCCAGTTGAAGTTTGTATTTTGCTTTCTCTTTACCCCTTACCTCCCTTTTAAGTGTTTTGGAAGAATGAGTCAACATGATCTCTGGAGAAAAGTAGCAGCTGGCTAGAATTTAGACTCACAGCAATTCACTAGATTTACTCATTGTTGTTCAACCGCTGGTGTTCACTCTTCACTTTCCTATGCTTAAATTAGTGTCATAGATTTGTATTAATACCATATGCCATCAGTATCCATGGGTTAAATTATTTCATTTTAATGTAACTGTTCGCAGAAAAAGCGGAGTGAAAGAGTACCCAATATAGAATATACATATCTAGATCCATTTCTGCACAAAGCTTGGAGCAGAACCCTCAGTTCTATTTTAATGTTCATTAAAATATCTGTTGTTGAATCACTATCTGTTGCTTAAAACATAAGTAAAGCCAAGCTGGGGAATTGGATCAAAAGCCTCTGAAACAATAGAAATCCATACTGATAAATGGTTATCAACAGCCAATAAACTCAATTGTTCATTCCTTGCTCAATTTGCCATAGTCTGGAAGTCAAAATAGGGCCTTTACAGGCCAAATTCAACCTAAAGAGGTATTTAAGACATTTGACAACTTTTCAAAATACTTATGTCACACTAGGGCATGGGGGAGGAATCTCCCTGTTTGGGCTTCTGAAAATCTGGCAGCTCCAGGCTACACTCTTACAGGCCACCAGTCTCCTGGGGCTCCTGACTGCTGTCCTGTCTAGACATAGCACATGCTCTCCCAATGACCAGAGTCATCACTCCTTCCCCACTTCCCTTATTTATGTATCACTTGCTCACCACTGTAGGTATCTGAACCACCTCCCCACTGTCCTGGGCAGACGGGGCCTCAGGCTTCCTGCTTCTTCCATACAAAGGGCCCCTTAGCCCTTAACAGCCCCTGACCAAGACAGTGAGGCTAAACGATACCTTAAGCCTGAGATTTACAAACCACCAGCAAACAGATCACCCTGCACCCCATCTCCTACCTGTCTGGCTGAGACAAGAAGTCTAACCCCCAGGCTCAGGATTAGACCCAGTATGTATGGAGAAAAAAAAGGGGCCAGAAAGGTGAGGAAACCAGTCCAAGGTCACACAGCTATTCAAAAAGCTGTGTTTGTCTAGGACCCAGGTTTTTTGCTTTGGGACTCTACTCAGGACCAAGAGGCAGTGAGGAATCTTCCCGAAGGATATTAGAACAGCTGCTGTGAGGATTCATGGCTTAGATTTAGGGAGAATATTTGCCCCACCATGGAATATTCTGTAGCCTTTAAACCCATCTCACCAGTGACATGTCACTGGTGTACAGCAGGCTCTGCAAGGTGAAGAAGCCAGCTGGGAGGGGAAAAAAGTCTACGAGACTCAAGTTGAACATTTGTCACTTTCGTTTTTGTTTTCTACTCTGGTTTCCAACAAAGGGATTCAAGACTTGAGCAACAAATCAAGCAAATATCCGGTGGCTGGGTTGTCTAGCTTTCACCCAGACCCCAGGATGTTAAAAGGAGAGACTCCTAAGCTTGGGCATAAAGAAGCCTCTTTATTTTCCAAAGCTGCCTTAGCCAGAAAGGCATCCAAGCCATGAGGCCTTCGGAGTAAGGGATAAATCCACTCTAGGCTGACAGGAGGGTCACCTTGGCCATTTCTTCCTTTACATTAGGGAAGATAGGTTAAGGGAAAAGGAAAGGTGATCAATTTTGACTGACAGAGTGTCACTAAATGTGGGAGGATAATCGCACTACAGAAAATGATGTAATGGAAGCAGCCTACTGCTGTGTTACTCAAACTGGGCCCACGGTACTGAAACTGCGTCCACAGACCAACACAGTATCACCTGGGAGCTTGCTGGAAACGCAAATTTTCAGACTCTACTCCAGATCCACACAATCTGAGGATGGGGTCTTGGAGTTAAGTTCAACAAGCCCTTCAGATGATACTTATGCACAACTTGAACGAGAAGCACTAACCAAACATCTCAATAGCAGCCACAGTAAAGCACGTAGGACTCCAGGAGACCTGAAAGACCCCCATCTGGTCCCTGGGTGACATCTGGTCTTCTTCCATTGGCACAGGGTTCTGGTACTCACATAAGCAAGCCAAGTTCACCAGCAAAACAGATAGCATACAGAAAGAGCCTACTCATGAAAAAGGATGTTATACATCTAAGAATTATTTTAAAACACACACACACACACACACACACACACACACACAACACTTCAGTGTGCTTTCAGACTGAAACCTTCACCTGTAGGATCTTGGTTCAGAAAGGGATTAACAGTCCCTTTCAGTCCAGATGCGACTGAAATCTTGAGATTCTGTAACAGGTCCTTCCAAGGTTTAAGAGCAGGGATGAGACTCAACTTTGACTTTTAGCCTTAGTCCATCTCCCTCATCACCATGGCTCACGCTCACTGACTGCCTAAAGACCTGAGTTTATATGGTAGGCTGCACTTGAATTTATGTAAGTCTATAAGTACCCATACTTACATAGGTACATAAAATCATGAAAATCATACTCATTAATCGAACACAGGGAACTCCCATTAAAGTCCCTATTGTACTAGAAACACCTGAAGAATTTGAATTGCCATTATCTGCAGGGGTATCCAATTCTTCTATTTACAGAAGAGATTGAGGCCCACAGTAACATGCCTACTTACCAAAAGACACAGAACTCAACAGCAGCCTAAGTGTAGAATCCAGCCTTCCTTACTACCAGCGCCCCACACTTCTCAGTGACTTTTTTTAGTGCAGCCAATTCCCTTGAACCACTACAATCACCTTCTCCAATAAATCTAACTATAAGCAGCTGTGCTTTGAGCACACAGGCTCAATTCTGCCCAGATCCTGGCCAACCAAGCAGTACACTAGATACCCAATCCCCCAACCGATCGGGTCAGAATTAGCCTTGTTGCTCTAACCTTGGGAATTCAAAGAACCTGAACAGCCCTGAGGTCTATGTGCCTCTATTATAAAAAACATATTAGCAACTACCATTTAATTAAGCATCTACTATTTGAATCCCTCTATAAGACCCTTTACATGCAGTCTCATTTGACTAGGAGGACCATCTGAGGTTAGTTAATTAAGGTCACACAACTAGGAATAGGCAGGCCTGTGATCCCGACTCAGGTTAGATTCTAGAACCCACCGTTCCTTCTACTGCCCTGCTTATGAAGAAGGGCCTTTCCGCCTGGGTCTCCAAGTTGATGTTCAAGTTTCTTCCCTTTGGGGCTGGAGCCCTCATCTTCAACTCAGGCACCCTTGACTGAGGCCCTGACATCATACGTGTCTTAACAGCCCTCTCCCTGCAAAGGCTGGACCTAACTTCTGGACTTTAAGTCACTGGCTGGAGTCCTGCTCCTAGAGGGATGGGCATCTGGCAATAAGGCCGGTCACTTATCACTGTCCAGACCACAACTGCTGGCTCCATCTACTACACAAACCCTGGGGTAGAGTTAGTTCACCCAGCCTGATCCACTTTCAACACTTTGCCCGTGGTTACCTACTATGGGCGAGCATTACCTTAAGCACCTGAAATACAGTGCTGTGGTACTCATTCACCCTGGACTTAGCCTGCCTCTCATCCACGACCACATAAGATGCTGACAAAAAGCATGCCGAAAAGAGATCAGATTTGGTATTACCAGAGGCGGGGGTTTGGGGGAAAGGAGATTGAATGAGGGTGGCCAAAAGGTACCAACTTCCAGTTATAAGATAAATAAGTACTAGGGATGCAATGGACAATATCATAAATATAATTAACACTACTGTATGACATAAAGTTTTTGAGAGTAAATCCTAAGAGTTCTCATCACAAGGAAAACATTTATATACTCTATTTAAGTTTTTATCTATATGCGACAATGGATGAACGTTCATCAAACTTATTGTGGTAAGCATTTCATGATGTATATGTAAGTCAAATAATTATGCTGTACACCTTAAACTTATACAGTGCTGTATGTCAATCGTATCTCAATAAAACTGGAAAAAGCCTACTCAATAAGTATTTCTTTGGGAGGGGGACATAGTTGGAAAAGCCTTGCCAAAGAGATAGCTCAAGAAACAACAAATCTCAAACACACACAGCGAGTTTCTGGGTGCCTGCAGGATCATGGGTTGTTCATCATAGTTCATATTGTCAGAAGGAAACAACCAACACAGGTCTGTAGTAATTACATCAGTAGCCATAAGAAGTTGAAAAACTAATGACATAGCTAAGAGAGTGAGGCATGTTGAGTCAGGTGGTAGCAATTCATCCTATAGGAGCTATACCACAGATCAGTTCTTTCCTATGTGCATAGGAATCACCTGCGGCTCTTGTTAAAAATGTGGATTCTATCCCACTCCTGCGCATATATCCAGAAAAGATGAAAACTAATTCCAAAAGATACATGCACCCCAATGTTCACAGCAGAACCATTTTAATAGCCAAGGCATGGAAGCAACCTAAATGCCCATCAACAGACAACTGGTTTAAGAAGGAAGCATTACTCAGCCATAAAAAAAGAATGAAATATTGCCGTTTGCACCAACATGGATGGACGTAAAGATTATTATACTAAGTGAAGGCAGAACAGAGAAATACTATTTATCATTTGTATGTGCAATCTAAAAAATACAAATTAATCTATAAACAAAATAGAAACAGACTCACAGACACAGAAAACAAACTTATGGTTACCAAAGGGGTAAGGGAGGAGAGGGAGGGAATAACTAAGAATATGGGATTAACGGATACAAACTACTATATGTAAAATAGATTAGCAACAAGGATTTACAGCATAGCACAGAGAACTATCTTCAATATCTTGTAATAACGTATAATGGAAAAGAACCTGAAAAATAAATACATATGTATAATTGAATCACTTTGCTGTACACCTGAAACGAACACAATATTGTAAATCAACCATATTTCAATAAAGTAAATGTGGATTCTAATTCAGTAGGTCTGAGGTAGTGCCTGACGCTCTGCATTTCTACCAAGTTCCTCTAACATGCGAACACAGCTGATCCTCAGACTGCTTTAAGTAGCGAGCCCATAGACCTCATTGACCCAAGTTTGAAACAGAGAAAAAATATTTTACTCCCTTTGATTTAAGTTATGTAAGTAGATGGCACTAGAACCTTACAGCCAAGTTGCATGACCTTACCATAAAAGTAATCATTTACACCGGAAAAAAAA
Source organism: Orcinus orca (assembly GCF_937001465.1). NCBI lineage: Eukaryota > Metazoa > Chordata > Mammalia > Artiodactyla > Delphinidae > Orcinus > Orcinus orca. The sequence continues at coordinate 20,245,101 of NC_064580.1, forward strand.
ACAAGCCAGCACTGAGTCTCAGGGTGTGAGGGGGAAGGAGGTTGAGGGGTTTGGAAACACATATAGAAATCCAAAGGGGAAAAAAATAAGCAACAACCACATCAAGAGCAACAAAGTCATTCACTTCAATAAATATTCAATGTTTAAAAAAGCAGAGAATAAGGTACCTGCTAAAGTAAGGCCCAGCTCACACTAAGGAATGCCAGATAAGAACTAACCAGGCCTGAGACACCGGCTCACTGGCACAGAGCAAGCAAATCCCAGAGTCTTAACAACGGGAAGAAATCAGTGCAGGCAAACCAACGCCAAGGTAAGCACAGGATCACAAATACAGATCTAGGCAAACCGACAGATGCCCGTAAGTGGGAAAGATACTTAGCTTCTGATCTTCAGCTTCCAAAAGGAACCAAGCCAGGGAAATCCAAGTACCTTAGTTCCACGGGAAATAGTGCGTCCAGCAAGGAATCCAGGAAGGGATAAAGCCGGGGAGCTAGAACACTGAGCGAAGGCCCAAGCGTAGTCGCACCTCGAATCAGCCGTGAAGATACGCAGTTCTGAGCCAACGAAAGGCCTTTTATACCTTCCCGAGGGCGGGGGCGGAATCAACGTGTGAGTTAAGTGGATACAGCTGTGAAAACTGTCAACTACTGCTAGGCCTGTTAGCAGAGCAGTGTCTCAAAGTGTGAGTCCCCTATCAGTATTATCAGCATCACCTGGGAGCCTGTTAAGAAACGTACATTCTCAGCCCCACTCCAAAACTACCGAATAAGCAGCTCTGTGGGTGGAGCCCAGCAGTCTGTGTTTTAGCAAGTCCTCTAGGTGATTATGATGCACGCTTAAGTTTGGGAAGCATTATAGTAGAGTCTATGGAAAGCATAAGTGGAAAGACAGGGCCAGGTGTAACAAAGGAAAGTCATTATAAGCAGCGCTAATAATGGTGCTTTTATGAAGTTGAAGGCTAAAGCCAGTTTACAGGGGGGAGAAAACCCAGTAGAGAGAATGTGAAAGAATAATTAATAAAACCTGCTCAGAGATCAACAAAGTTGGGCAATGAAATTCAGTGGTAGAGTTTTATCAATGTTGAAGAATCATCCAACCATGTGTATAATACTCATATTTAACTCTGATTAACGACAGGCATTGTGTCAAGAGGGGTCAACTCATAATGTGTTGGAAAATTTGCTCTTGCTGTATTTTCAAGAGACTCACCTAAAAGAAGTGCTATCTGGTGCCAATGCTTGTGAAGGTATCTTCTGAGGGGGGTGAAAACAGACTTGAGAAAAACCAACATGGTGGTAATGTGAGCTATTTGACAAAAATATTGAGAAAGAATTTTGTTTTAAATATGGACACAGGTGTCAGACATAAAACCAAAAACGTGGAGGTTTTTAATTATACTGATTCACAAAACATGTGTTGAACATCGACTCTATTCAGACACTAAGGATGAAAGACTGAATAAAATATCTCTCTCAAAATATTGCAGTAGGGGGATCTCCCTGGCACTCCAGTGGTTAGTACTCCTCACTGCCACTGCAGGCGGCGCGGGTTCGATCCCTGGTCAGGGAACTAAGATCCCCCATGCCGTGCAGCACGGAAAAGAAAAACAAATCACAAAATACTTGCAGTATGGTGATAAGGGCGGGGTGGAGGAGACAACAATAAATTAACCGTTGACAGAGCTGCAGTAGAGGTTCACCCAAGGAGCTGTGGGGGCATAGAGCTTCTCCAGAAAGCATCAAAGAACTCTTCAAAAGAGAGCATCGCTTAGTTTGACTCGGAAGAACAACAAACTGAAAGACCATCCTAGCAGAGGGAATGATGTGTGGGAATACGTGGAAGCTTGCACTGGGTAGGGGAGAGGACGCGAAGCTAGAGAACTGACCCTGGGTGCCATCCGGGTAATACTGGCAAGCCAGGGAGGACCAAGAAGGGATGTGCCCTTCAGAAACACCACTCTGTCGCGGTCATACGGTGAGTGGATTCAAGAGAGGGCCAGAAAGGAGGCTGGCAAGATCAGTAAGGAAAAGACAGTCACAATTCAAGGATGGACTAGGACATGAGAGCTCAGAAATGCAGAAATTATGCAGTTCAAAGGGATGATAAGGCCGAAGATATGACAAAGCTGAGACACACTGACGTGCCAGGATCAATTGGGGGATGGGCCCTAGTAATTTGTAACCGATATTAGCAACAAGTTGGCGATCAATTTCATTATTTTTATAAACTAGAGATGATTCAAGGCTATCCCTGCAATAATGTCAGTTTAACATTTCAGTCTGCTCTCTGGAGTGGGAGAAGAAGGGCTCAAGGGAGCCCACAATAACTGCTGAACATCTTCTCTGAGCAACACATTTGAGCACACAGCAGTGACAGGATGGGAATGGGTGCCCTCCATCCTGGAGCTCACCAGAAGCTGCTGGGGGGGGGGGGGGGCAGGCTATATACCTCACAGGCCAGGAATGGAGTTCGCATCACCGGCAGGCCACCTTACCTATGTTCCAGCACATCGCTGAGGGGAAGGAAAGGCAGGCAGGCCACAGCCGTCTTCTCTTCCCTCTGATCTCAAGGGGGAGAACTCTGGCAGACATCAAGGAAGGTTATCTTTAGGATCCAATAGACCAGGGTTCTGGCCATAGAGGCTTCCGTGAAAGGAACGACACAGGTAACCCTTTTCTTTCTCCTGGCGCTGAATCCCTTCCCCTTGGTGGAATTAGTATCGAGAGAGGGAAACTATGGGTGACTTCAGCTTAGGAGGGGAGTACCCTTACCTTGGAAGGCCAAGCAGGGCCAAGCAGGGGTTCTCAGGAAGGGATGTCAGCTTGGGGCTGGCCCTGCCCCAAGTCTCAGGGAAAAGTAAAGGTAGGGGGAGGATACAAAGAGATTTTTTGAGATTTCTGCAAATTCTGGACCAGCCCATCAGATAGGAAAGAAGATGGGCATTTGCTCAACACAGAAGTCTGGACCAGGGAATTCCCTGGTGGCCCAGTAGTTAGGACTCCACACTTTCTCTGCCGAGGGCCCAGGTTCAATCACTGGTGGAGGAACTAAGGTCTCACAAGCTGTGTGGCGTGGTCAAAAAAAAAAAGTCTGAACCATAACAATGGAGGGAGCATATGGCTCAGGTTCCTTTGGTCATATCTCAGACCCTCCAGCACAGGACACAGACACTCCAATTCTGCTCCCACGGATATAACTAACACCAAGGAAGGTCTAGAGGAGGGGCCGTTTAATATTGAGGAATAAAAAGTTCAAGTGTTCAAAAGGCCCTGGAGGGATTTACAATAAAATATTAAACAGCAGTTTTTCCTGTATGTCAGGATTTCAGGTGATTTTTCAATTTTCTTCTCTTCGATCATCGGAAACTTCTATAATGAGTATGATTTCCATTAGTAATAATTAAAATTATTTAAAATATTATTATCATGCTGGACAAAGAACCCAATGTTAAAAAATCGATACCATCCCACAAATATAGGATAGGTATATGAGTACATAAAAAAAGCAGATGTAAAGTGACGAATCTATGATAGGAAGTAAAGATTTTAGAATAACTGGTCATAATTGAAAATACTGTCCATTCTGTGGTTCAAAGATATGTAAAACCTACCCAAATGATACTAAAAAGATTACTATCCATAGCTGAGAATGTGTAAATATGTAAGTGTAAATTCTCATATGTAAATTCTGATATGCTAGAATTCTGTTTCAACGCACTGAATTATGTTGGCGTCCTTAGGTGTAGGAGCTATAACAGAAAATCAGCACCTCAAAGACTAACAAAGGTGAGTTAAAAATGGGAGAGAATGAAATAATAATGGTTAAATAAACTCTGGTCCATCCATACAATGGAATATTACTCCACAATAAAAAAAGGTACAGACTATCGACATATGCAATACCCTAAATGGATTTAAAGGGCATGATGCTTAATGAAAAAAGGTTACATACTGTATGCTTTCATTTACATGATATTCTCAACAAGATAAAACTATAGAGATACAGAGCAGATTGGCAGTTGTCAGGCATGCAAATATAAAGGAGTAGCACAAGGGAGGTGCTCTGTGACGATGGAACAGATCTGCATCTTGATTGTGATGGTGGTTACATGGACCTACACATGGAATAATACTGAATACAATTACGCGTGCGTGCACACACACACACACACACACACAAATGAATGTGTGTAAAAATGGTGCAAACTGAAGATCTGTAGTCTATTAACAGTGTTGTACTGACGTCAATTTCCTGGTTTCTCATTATACTCCAGCTGTGTAGTATGTCACCAATGGGGAAAGCTGAAGGAAGGATGCACGGGATTCTATACTACTTTTGCAACTTTCTGTGAGTCTATGATTATTTCAAGATGAAAAATTTTTAAACATGTCTAAATTGGTAGACATGGACACATTTTCTCTCTCTTCTTTAGCAAATGGGAAATTTCTCATAAAATATTTAATATATTAAAGTAATAACGTATAAGGGTGACCACCATACTAAATTTAGTACTATAGCTTAAGAAATGCTCCTTTAAGAATTGGTATGTGATAGCACAGGGAGATCAGCTCAGTGCTTTGTGACCACCTAGAGGGGTGGGATAGGGACGGTGGGAGGGAGACGCAAGAAGGAGGAGATATAAGGATATATGTATACGTATAGCTGATTCACTTTGTTATACAGCAGAAACTAACACACCATTGTAAAGCAATTATACTCCAATGAAGATGTTAAAAATATATTAATTAATTAATTTTTAAAAAAAGAATTGGTATGTGAGAACAAAGATGAAAAATAGGAACCTGATACAAAATGCACCCACTGAAGAAATGACCAAACACAAATGAAACTAAGTTAACTATATTTTTTAAAAATTATATAGTATACCAATCCTTCCTATCTCCCACATTGTCCATGCATCAAATCCTTATAGCTGTGGTCTTATTTCTGTTTATAGAAACAAAGTATATATATCACTCTTCCTAGGAGAGGGTGGGTAACAATGAATACACATTTTTTAAAGAGGAAACTTGAGGTTGTAAAGAGAACAACGAATTCAAATGGATGTAATGTTTTTAAGTGCTTCATACTGAAAAAGAGACAGAAGCCCAAACTGACTAAAAAAGTCAGGTAAGGTAACACCCAGGCAAAAGGAGACCTGTGAAAGGATGTTCACTTCAACAGTGTTCACAACAGTGAAAACCTGGAAACAACATAAAGGTTCATTGATAGGAGGATAGATAACATACACTATGGTGTATGGTCCATAATGGCCCAGTACAGAGAAATTAGAAGTTTATATAAATCTTCATGAGCGTATGTCAAAACAAAGATAGTAAAATTGAAAAAAAAGCAATTTCCTTAAACTATATGTACAGAATAATGTTAATACTTACCTTTTGCTATATGTGGTAAATTAAAAACCATACTCAGTAAAAAAAATTAAAAAATAAAGTGGATGGCAGAGCAGGAGTGGAGGGCTTCATTGTGAAACTGAGGACACATAAGCTGAAGGGATGCAGACCTGGACCCCCTGGCAGCATCTGGGAAAGAGGGAGCAGAGACGTGCTTGGAGGCCTGCCCGAGAACAAATGCTCAGGGCGGTTTCTGTGGGACCACAATGGGACCCTGAAGGAATCAGACAGGCAACAAGCCTTTGGATGGAGAATTTGCGTATTAGCCTGCAATAAAGCAAAATGGAAATACCGATATCTTATTGAAATTCAAGTTCTACCTCAGAAGCAGCCCCCTACCCCAACGCTATACACAGTCTCCAGGTGTTTCTCACCTCGGCCCTTCTGCCAAGTCCTGGGAAGGGGAGGAGGGGTGGGTTGTTGGTGTCCTCTGGGGAAGTTCTGGAGAATCAGTATTCATGGGTCTGGTCCACCATTCTGATACAGTTTCACATTGCCCTTGGTTGACAATAGGTTCTGTTCCTAAACTTTAACCCCCAGTTTCTAAACATTATATGTCTATAAGAAGTATTGGCAGTAATTTTGAGGCTAGTTTAATTCCATATTAGTCCTTTATGAGGCCCTGATTCTTTCTTAATCTTGACAGAATCCATTGGTCTTTAGGCTGAACATAATCCAAAAGGCAACAACAGATGCATGAAGAGGAATGAGATATTTAAAAGGTATGATGGGAAAAAATAATAGCAGGAACATTTAGTTAGCACTTACTAGACTTCCAGTTCTAAGTGTTTTCACGTGTTAACTTAGTTAAGCATCATGACAACCCTGTGACGGAAGCACTATTATTATCACCATCCCCATTTTACAGATGAGGAAAATGGAAACACAGAAAGGTTAAGCAACTTCCCCTAAATCACATAATCATGAATGGAAAGCTTTAATTTAAACCCTGTCTCAATGGAAATGAAAAAGCAACAAAGAACTAGGAAATGGGGATTGTCTCCCAAAGGGATATTGTCTTCAATCAAGTATTTGTCTGTGTTCTAGCGCTCGTATTTCCTACTTAATCCCACATTTTGAATTCACAGGAGCACTTTTCAACAAAATGTTTTCTGCTCAGAAAACAACGTCAAAGAAAATGAGTGCAATAGGCCAAAAATATAGGTCAGGGGCAAGGTAACCAACATGAAAGGAGATATAAAATTGTATTTTCCCACTTTGAGTCATTCAGCTTCAAACAAGCCAGTCTCTTGAAATCAGATATCCTGTAACAGGTCCTATTCCACACTCCAGAAAGAAAACACAGAAAATGATTGAACCGCCACACATATCGTACAGTTGGGCCTCTGCGTCCACGGGTTCCACGTGTAGATTCAGAGTGCTCTATGCTCCGCCATTTGATAGAAGGGACTTGAACATCTGCGGATTTTGGTATCTTCAGGACAAGGCGGGACGATCGTACTTATCCAGTGAAACGGTGTACTGTTGGTCCACAGCAGTGATTCTCAAATAAAGATTTGTATCAGGATCGCATAGAGAGCTGATGAAGGACACAGAGGCCCATTCTTGTTAAAGTGAGGCAGGGCCTGGGTCTTGGTATTTGACTAAGTTCCCGGTTGATTCTTACATCCACCAACGTTTGAGAACCACTGGTCTATAGGATTCTGGGTTCTGGTAACTGGTAGAAAAGAGTCTGGGACAGTAAAAGTGCTCTTTTAGCAGACATAAGCTTCATGCATCACAGCTCCACGCCACCCCTTCAGTGTGTGCGTTCACCATGGCTCTCATCAGCCCCACGTAACTGCAGTTTACTTGTCTTCACCTCCCAATGTAAGCTCTATCTTGCCGAGGGTTGTGTCTCCAGAATGGAGCCCAATGTCTACGCATAATAATTACAAAACAAATTTTGTGGAATGAATCAATTGATGCAAATCTACCATCATTAAAATTATAGAATGGGAATATTGAAGATAGTATTGAATTGTCGGTAAACCTAACTCCAAAGAGCACAGAATTCAAGTATTTGAACAGTTTTGTAATGTATGCAGCCACTCAAGGGGTTATTTCCTTTCAGTCCCAAGGAACTGGTCGGATAACTAGTTAGTGATGCTGAATTCTAAGCCTGCATTATCTCTTTCAGTGGGGAACCTAGGTACATATTAACCTCCTAGGGTTTCCTTAACTCCTCCCTAAAACATAGATTACTCTATTACGCACCCACCACATAAGGAGTATTTGAACTATTCGATCAATGACCTGGCCATTTTGTAAAATACCAAGTGCTTTCCAAATGTTTATTATATGGTCCTGGGTCTAATAAAAATGCTGCTCTGAGAATTTCTTTCATTGAATTAAATGTTGTTTAAATATAAAAGTGACCTTTTAATCATGAAACAAACGAACTGCCATCAATTGAACAAGAGTGATTTTTTTCACGACTTGAAATAATCCAGCCTAAAACATCAAATACAAAGAATGCAGGCAAAAATGGTACCACACTCACTCTGAAAATGGTTTCTACTGAACAACAGAGCAGATCCCAGCTCTCATGCCACACTGGCATTGCTGTCCGCCAATGGTGAGGCTGTGTAGGAGTGGTTTAAGGGCATGGGATTAGAAACAATGAGATCGAGCTTGCTTCAAGCTTGGAAAGTCACTGAACTAAATGCAGCTTCGATTTCTTCATCTCTAAAATGGGGGAAGTAATTGTATCTTCTTTAACGGGTTATCAGAGGAGATCATGCATGAAAAGTGTTGAGCTTAATGCCTTGCACAAAATAAGTGTTCAATAAATGCTGCACTGTTGTCACCGTCGTTCTTTCCATGTTGATTGATCGGTGTCTAGGGCTTGGATGATAATCAGTCTATCCCTATGCCTGTTAGTTCCTTCCTATCCTGTCACAACTCTATCTAAGTCAGTTCTATCCTACTGGCCTAGACACTTAGGGAAAGGTTTCTGTAAATGATAACACTTGAACTAGACCTTAAGAGATGAGCAAGATAGACTAAAGGGCCCCAGCTTTCACGCTCATCTATGGTCTAGTCAGCTGTGGCCAAGGAGAACTGGGGACACACGGAGCAGAACACGGCCACCTAGGTGAGTTTCCTTTGAGTGGGAACAGTGTCCCTCAAGGGATGTCTTAGAATGTCCTGACCTGTCCAGAATGCCCTGCTGAGGCAGCCTGACATTCTTACCCATCTTCAAGCTTAGTGAGCTTTCCACACGTCCTTGGCACATTTGTGTGCTTGTGTGTGTAATGAACTAATAGAAAATTCTGGTAGCCAATCCCTTTATGTTTTACACAGACTTAAAGACTTTCCTTGGATCTGTAGCAGAGGAAACATTTCCATTTTCAGTAGGGGCCTGCCATCTGTCCAAAGACTAGCTTCTAGAGCGCCACCTTCTCTCCATTGCTCTTTCTTTCCTACCACACGGGTATAATCTCAACAGAGTCTCCCACAGCACCACAGGCAATAATACCTGCTACTTGCTTGGTGCCTACTGGACGCCTGGCACTTTACATGTGATCCCTTGAGGTCTGGATAATTATCCCATTTTACAGATGAAGAAATCAAGGGCTCTGAGAGGTTAGGAAATTTTCAAGATCACAGGGCCTGGTAAAGCTGAGCTGGGGTTTGAGCTGAGATCTGTTTGACACAGTAGCAAGGTCCTTTTCTCTCCCCAGTGCTTGTGGGTGGGGTTGGGAAAGGACGTTTTGCTTTGAGGTACGTTTAAAGCGTTTTTTCAGCCGGCTGTGTGGTGCTCATGTCACTTTGTTTCACCACAGCCACATAAGCAGAAATTGCTCTGGAACCTTCTGTCCCCGGGCTGGGCTTATATCCAGCTCCGAGCTACACTGGGAGAAGCAGTGCTTCTATTAAATTAATGTGCTCCAACACGAGTGCATCATTCCAGTCACCTGAGAATAGGAAGAGCCTTATCGAGAACTTGCTATTCATTTTAAGCCACTTTAATGCCCTCCAGTTTGATGCAAATTCATTTCATTAATAATTAACCGTACTTGGCAACGCTTTCTCTCAGTCTCAGTTCTCGGGTCGGCATTCCACTTTGCTGAACCTGAGAGAAATCAGGGTCGAATCAAGGGAGAAAAGAAAATGAGAGCACCAGCATCTAGCATTAACCCACCCACCCTGACCCCCTATGCAAACAGCAAGGTAACTACTGAAGCAACAGATATTATTATTATTATTATTATTATCTGTGAGGCGGTCTGGATGATCCCTGTAGTTCATCTTCTTAATATTACATGTTTAATGAGCTCATCCATGCTTTGATAGTGTGGCTTTAAACCTTCCTTTTGGGTAGATATTATAGATCCGTGGTTTCCAGCCTTGGCTAGGAATCAGAATCACCTCTAGAGCTTAAAAAATGCACATACAATCTACTGAAGCTGAACATCCGCATACTGTATGACCCAGCTATTCCACTCTTAGGCATGTGCCCAACAAAAATACACATGTATGCGCGCTAAAATATGTATTAGGATGCTCAGAGCTGCACACAGTAGCCCCAAACTGGAAGCCACCCTAATGCCCATCAACAATAGACGGGAAAATACCATCTCAAACGAAAAAATAATTTACAGCCTGTGAATGAATGAGATATTGGGCTGGCCAGAAAGTTCGTTCGGGTCTTTCCATAACATCTTATGGAACAACTACACACAACAACATAGAGGAATCTCACATACCTAATATTGAGGATAAAAGCCAGATACAAGGAGTATGTACTGTATGACTTTATCTGAATAAACAACAAAAACATGCAAAACTGATCTACAGTGTTAGAAGTCAAGATGGTGATTTGAGTTGGGGGATTAGTGACTGGAAAGGGTTTCTGGGCATGTGGTTATGTTCTATTTCTTGTTCTGGGTGTTGTTGGTTACTTGGGTGTGTTCACTCTTGAAACCTTCAACCTGTACACTTATGTGTATGTGCCTTTCTGTGTATATATTACCCTCCAGTACAAAGTTTAAAATACATACACATATACCTACTGCTCCCAGCCCAGTAGCTTCCACACCCCCGAAACACACATACACACCCACTCACGTGCCCTGTGGAAACTAATTCAGCAGCCTTGGGGCTTTTATACCCTTTTCTTAAAGCTTCCCAGATAATCTGATACCATCAATGTCATCTCAGTATCCGTAGTTTACAGCATTTGCAGTAAATTTTGGTGGGAAAACAATATAATTCCATTACCATCTGCATGATATTAAAATGTGGGAGCTGAAAAAAATCAAATCAATTTATTGAAGAAGAGTATAAACTGAGAACACTGTAAAGCTCATTTTCAGCTTAGAAAGGAGCCACGGAGGAACTCGAATGGTTTTGCTCTATGGGCCTAATGAACATGACATAGCCTTTCCTTTTTCCTAACAACAGTCGCATAATAATAACAGTTAACACTTACACAAGGCATCGCTGTAAATGATTTACATAGATTTACTTATTTACAACTCATAGCATTATTTGAGGCAGGAATCATTATCTCAGTTTTACAAATCAGGAAACAGGCACAGAGAGGTTAAATAACTTGCACATGGCCACGCAGCTAATAAGCCCCAGAATCGTAATTTGAATCCTAATAGTTTCATTTCAGAATCCATGCTCTTGACCACTTCACTATATTTCTGTATATTTTATGTTGTTTAGTATTTTGTTTCCATTTTAAATGGACTATATTTAATATATTTATAATAAGTGGCAAACTATGTCCACTTGGATATTGGCATTGCTGCTAAAAATTATTGATACATGTGAGATGACTGAAATCAATAATACAGGTTTTACATCAATTCCTTTTTTGCAGTTTTATGGAGATGTTATTTACATATAACATATGTAGTTGAAGGTGTACTGTGTGATGATTTGATACACATATATAATGTGAAATGTTTACCACAGTAAGGTTAGCACCTCCATCAATCTCACATAATTACCATTTTATTGTGGTGATAACATTTAAGATCTACTCTTTTAATAACTTTCAAGAATACAAATAATACAGTATTATTAATTATAATCACCATATACTGTACATTAGAGCCCCAAAACTTATTCAACTTACAGTTGCAGTTTGTACCGTTTGACCGATATCTCCCCAACCCCCAAGTCCCTGGTAATCACCATTCTACTCTCAGTTTTTATGAATTCAGCTTTTTCAGATTCCATATATAGGTGAGAACACACAGTGTTTGTCTTTCTCTGTCTGACTTATTTCATTTAGCACAATGCCCTTAAGGTCCATCCATAGTGTCCCAAAAGGCAGGGTTTCCTTCCTTTTCATGGCCGAATAATATTCCATTGTAAATATATACCACATTTTCTATATCCATTCATCCACTGATGGACAGTTAGGTTGTTTCCATGTCTTGACTACTGTGGCTAATGCTGCAATGAATATGGGGGTGCAGATAAATCTTCAAAATAGTGATTTCATTTCCTTCGAATATATACCCAGAAGTGGGATTGCTGGATCATATGGTATTTCTATTTTTAATTTTCTGAGGAGCCTCCATACTGTTTTCATAGCGGCTACACCAACTTATAGTCCCACCAACAGTGCACAAGGGTTTGCTTTTCTCCACATCCTTGCCAACACTTGTTGTCTCTTGACTTTTTGATAATAGCCATCCTAACATGTGAAGTGATATCTCATTGTGCTTTTGATTGGCATTTCCCTGATGATCAATGATGTTGAGCATCTTTTCATGTACCTGTTGGCCATTTGTATGTCTTCTTTGGAAAAATGTCTAGTCAAATCCTTTGCCCATTTTTTAAGCAGATTGGGTTTTTTCACTATTGAGTTGTATGAGTTCCTTATATAATTTGGATATTGACCCCTTATCAGATAGATGGTTTGCAAATATTTTCTCCCATTCTGTAGACTAATTTTCATTTTGCTGACTGTTTCTTTTACTGTGCAGAAGCTTTTTAGTTTTATATAGTTCCACTTTACTTTTGCATTTATTGCTTGCGCTTCTGGTATCATTTCCCAAAAAATCATTGCCAAGACCAACGTCAAAGAGCTTTTCCCCTATGTTTTCTTCTAGTAGTCTTACATTAAGTCTTTAACCCACTTCTAGTTAATTGTTGTGAGTAGCATAAAAATAAGGATCCAATTTCACTATTTTGCATGTGAATATCCAGTTTTCCCAACACCACTTATTGAAGAAACTATCCTCTCCCCATCGTGTGTTCTTGGTGCCCTTGTCAAAAAACTGTACATCGGTGGGTTTATTTCTGCCTCTCTATTCTACTCCACTGGTCTATGTGCCTGGGTTTAGATAGTTTTATCATAATGTGTCTTGGAGAAGATCATTTTGGATTGAAAGTTTGGGGTCACCTGTTAGCTTCATGAAACTGAATGTCCAAATCTCTCCCCATATTTGCAAAGTTCTTAGCCATTATTTTTCAAATAAGCTTTCTGCCACATTATCCCTCTCTTCTACTTCTGGGACTCCAATAATGCATAGATTCTTTCTTTTAATAGTGTCCCTTAATTCACATAGGCTACTACCTTCACTCTTTTTCATTCATTTTTGCTTATCTGCTTAATGATTTCATATGATGTGTCTTCAAATTCACTAATTCTTTTCTCTGCTTGGTCGAGCTGCTCATGAATCTCTCCATTGAATTCTACAGTTCAGTTGCTGTTTTCTCCAACACTAGAATTTCGGTTTGGTTATCTTTAATGGTTTCTACTTCTTTGTTCAACTTCTCATTTTGTTCATGCGTTGTTTTCCTAAAATCATTTAGTTATCTATCTGCGTCTTCTTGCAGTTCACTGAATTTCTTTAGGAGAATCATTCTGAATGCTTCGTCAGACAGTTCGCAGGTCTCCATTTCTTAATTTCCTTAAAATAAAGAATTTCCTTTGGTGGGGCCATGGCTCCTTGATTTTTCATGATCCTTGTGGTCTTACACTGGTGTCTACAGGTTTGAGGAAGTAAACGACTCTTCCAATCTCTACAGACTGGATTGGCAGGCAAAGCCCTTCCCGCACCAGCCTGTCTAGAGATTCTGGGTGGGCCGTCTGGTGGCTCTGGTGGGCATCCTTGCTGCTGAAGTCCTTGGGTAGGCAAGTCTGGTGCTTGAGTCAGTAGGTGGGCAGGCCTGGTACATGGGTATACAGGGACCAGCCTGACGACTGGGTCCATGGAACAGGCTTGGTGCTAGGCCTGCCCAGGAGCCTGGGTTCACAGGGGTGATTGGGAACCTGGGGAACTGCCCAGGGCCACAGGAGCTGGCTAGTGCTGGGATATTCCAGGAGCCTGGTGGCATGAGAGTTGCCCGGGGCCACGGCAACCAGCCAGTGCCAGAACCCAGCTGAGAGCCCGGCTTCGCAGGAATCCACCAGAAGCCTGGTAACACAGGGGTTATGTGGGAGCCTGCGTTTTCAACTGTCCTGTAACCGCCAGGAGCCTGGTGCCAAGGATGCTACCTGGGGCTGCATTAGCTGCCAGAGGCTGCCAGAGCCAACATGCACCAAGGTGAGAAGGGGCCTGGTTTCCCAGGAGCCTGCCGGAAGCTTATATCGATCCTTCAGCTGTTGGGAGAGACAGGCAGGTCAACCATGAAGTGGAAATTCCCTGACCTCAAGGACGTTCATGTAAGTGTAGTTATTCATTCATGAGCAAACACTGAGTCAGCGCCTCCTCTGTGGCAGGCACTGTGCTAGTGCGGTGGACCCAGTGGTGAGCACAGTCAAGGGCAACACTCAAGCCTCCCCACAACCTCCCCATCCAGCAGGTGGACTGTTCAAATAGCAGAGGAGTTAGTGTAAGTGATCACAGTGCCACGAAAGCATATAAAATAGGGAAGCATCCTAGTTCGAGAGGTCAGGGAAGCCTTCCCTGAAGAAGTGATGATAACATGAAATCTGAAGGATGAGTAGGAGCTGAAGGGGAAGGCGAGTGGGGCTGTAGAAAGAGCTTAATGTGCATGTGTAAATAACTGTAATGCAAATTAGAATGAACAAGTACTGTAACAGACATACAAAAAAGCACAATAGAACCTTAGGGTCTTTTTCCTTTTTTATTAAATAAATCACCTGAAATTATCGTATTTCAAGCACGAACCTAGAAACGCTTGTATTAGATTTGGAGTTGCTCTCAAAAGCCTGGAACACAATGAGACCAAAACGCTGCAGGACAGGAATTTGAAATAGTACTTTCAAATCAGCCTATGCTGAAGGATTCAAGACATCAAAGTGAAAAAAGAAAATAATGGGGTTTACCTTTTCTGGGAGAAAACTAGCAACAAAGAAGGAAAAAGAAAAGACCCTAAGATGCTGAAGTCATCAGTCACAGGAAGTATTACTGCAACACTGTAGGCCAGAGCCCCCTCAGTCCCCCACCCACCACTGCTGTGCTTAGCTCTATCAGAAAAGTAAGGGCATCCCATTAGGCCAAAAGGCTTCGCGCGATATACGAGAAGTATGGTTAAGTGCAAGTTCTGAGACTGCCCAATAGCCTCAGAATAAATCCAGGTGCAAAAACTAAAGATAAAGCGGCTCCACACCACCTCCTGATATGACCACCTTTCAAACTGTTCTCTAGTCACCACAATCAAGCAGTGTGGTCTTTTGAAATATAATTCTGTCACGGGTTGTAAAGCCCACCAAGAACCCTTCAATGACATCCATTGCTCACAGGGTGAAAAGACACTCCTTACATTAGCCTACAGGTGCTGCCTGCTCTAGCTTCTGCCAACCTCTCCAACCTATCTTGCACCCAGCTCGCTTTCTCTCTGTGTGTGTTTCCCCAGCGACAGCCTTCTTTCAGTCCCTCCTTCTCACCATATGCTCCACATTAACGCACGGGCCTTGCTCCTTCTAACTGGAATGCTCTCTTCATCCTCCTGTCTTTCACCTAGTCAGTTCCTACTCATCCTCCAGCTCTTGGCCCCTATTCAAGACAAACCATCCCTGGTCTCCCTGACAGCATCAACTCTCCCTATTACAAGCACGGGTAACCCCTCCTCCCTGGCGCCTGCTGTAGATGAAATTGTACATTCACTGTCTTGACCATTTGATTATTATCAGTCGGCTCCTTAAACATGAGTGCTGAAATCTTATCTGGTTTTGCTGACTTTGTATACACGGTCCAAAGCATACTTATTGACTCATATTAAGGGCTTCACCAATATCCATGGTATGAATAAAGAGGTCTCATGGAGCTTGTCAGTTCCTATGAATCTTTGGTTAGCATACTCCTTATGCTTCCAGGTCACTCTCATAAGAACCATGTATAAAGCAATATGTTTTTTAAATAACAGTATATTATATCCCTGCGAGAGGAATGAAGGAAGGCAAACAAAAGTTGACGGTTTGCTACTCTAGTCAAATAGCATATTCTAATTATCTCAGAAGTACAGTCCAAAGTCTTACAGCGGGAATGAGAAGGAAATAAATATTTAGTTGTTTTAACCTAATGTTAATCAAACAATATTCTATCTATAACTGGATGTGGCGGTTTCGTCATTTAATCCTAACATGTTTGAGGAATCTTTTTCCTGACATGAGAAAACACTAACTTCTTGCTCTAAAGGACAAAGAAAGCAAAAGAAGGCAACAGTGGTATTCCAGAAGGGCCTTTGCTGCTAATAATTTACATTTTAGACTAGTGTTTGTTTTCCTCTTTTATAAAATTAAACATAATTATCTGTACTCCTCACCTGTCCCATTGGGAGGTTGGTGGAATTAATGAGATGAGGTTTGTGGAGCGCTCGGAGCCCCTTAGATACACTATTATTAGAACTGTTAAGTAAAACATTGCTTCTGGTAACCCATGGGGTGACTTCCAGACGAGCAAGGCTGACACCAGGAAAAAAAAAGGAAAGTGAAACACTGAAGACAAAATTGCTGTTTGGACAGCACTACCAATCCAGTAGCCACTAGCCACATATGGCCATTTAATTTAAACCAAGGAACTATATTTTAAATTCAATTAAATTTTAATTTATTAAAATGCAAATGCCACATGTGCAGCAGCAGGATTTAGAACATTTCCATCATCAAAGAAAATTCTGTTGGACAGAGAGCCATGAATCTAGGAGGGTCTTTTCCTTTCAACTCTTTGCATGTCACTCCTGTTATTTGACACTTTTTAAAACCCTCACCCAGAGCAGTGATTTGGAACTTTATCAGCTAGAAGAGAGATTACTCATAGAGCTGAAGAGAGATTGTTCTTGAAAGACAAATGGTTCCCTTTCAAACTCATTTGTTTTGCCTTTTTGTGCTGCCTTCGCCTGGTTAGCACTGAAACTATAAGCAAAGCAGAATGGGTTAAACGTTTCTCATTTTCCCGTCTCGTATTTCTCAGTGTCCAGATAGGACATATAAGTGCTGAAGTCTGGGCAGAGGGTAAATAATCCGAGTGACCATGATAACAGTGTTTCATAGCTAGAAACTACGATGTCTGGTTATCCATAAGATAAAACATAGATCACTAATATATTCTCATAGGGAACAAATCCCGTCTTGCATGAAATGCTGCTGCATCTCATTTTTCTCTGTATACTATTTTAATCTTGCTGGATTGGGGGGAGGGGTGGGGAACAGAAAGGAGCCCAATGCATTCTAACTTTGTGTGGGTGTCTCTCTGGCTTGGTTACCAAAGAAACCATTATGTTCCACACTATTCAAATAATGGCTCTACTAGCGCTCTAAATACTTTCTTCTTTTCTAACCTGACTGCACTGCAGATTTAGAGTCACCATCTGTTGGCCAGCAAAAGAGAAGGGTTTCTGAAAATGCTACGGTCCTTTCCATACTGTTTTAAGCCTTGGTCTCAAGATTCCAAACTGAGAAGTCTGCTTCCAAGGCCAATATTTCCCAAGCTAACCCAGGATGCCATCTCCATGCACCACTGCACTGCCAAACTGCATAAGTGAATGGTATTTGCAGACATCCCGGGAGGCTGCCAAGACTCCTGCCACCCATGCTGTGACGCTCCTCTCTTGCTGCAGTTTCGAGGGCAATGCTGCTCCAGCCCTGAAGTGTGGTAGGGGACCTGGTTCGCCCGTTACTCTGGGCACTGGAGTCAATCATGTCACCCACCCATGGATCTGATTTCCACAGCAATGAATACAGCAGCTGAGACCACCTCTTTCCATAGCTGCCAGGTTGGGCTGTGTCCTCCAGAGCCTCCCACTCCACAGAAGACCCCAGGAAGGAGTCCAGGATGCTAATGCCCCCATGAGGGATTTTCTGGAAAAGTATTTGGTTTTCACCCCTTATTGACATTTGCCATTCCCCACCCACATTTTTCCCCAAGTTGTTTATTGAGATATAATTGACATACAACATTGTATACGTTTAAGGTGCGGTGTAATGTGATGATTTGATACATGTACATAATGTGAAATGATTACCACAGAAAGGTTAGTTAACACTTCCATCACCTCACATAGTTAACCTTTTTTTTTGGGGGGGGGGGCGGCATGAGAACATGTAAGATCTACCCTCTTAGCAACTTTCAAGTATATAATACAGTATTGTTAACTATAATCACCATGCTATACATTAGGTCCCCAGAACTTATTCATCTCATGGCTGCAAATTTGTATCCTTGGATCAACTCTTCATGTGTATAGAGGCACAATGCGCTTGGAAAATTCCCTATGAATCCGAGGCAACAAGCAACTAAGGAAATGAGGTCTCTTGCAAACCTCCAGGTCTTTGCAACAAAGGGTTCTGAGCTCCTCTCCCAAGCAGCATAGCCGCTCATTTAGAGGTTTACACAGATATTAAAGGGCTTCCAAATTTCTCTCCTTTGGGCATCTAAGTATAAATCTGGTGAAATTTTTCAGTTTGTCCAACCACAAGAGTGTTACTGATTGCAATTTAAACACAGGCAAGTTTTCTTAAGGCTAGTAGCTGCTTCCGCTTAGATAGACCCACATTACCACCACCTCTTTCTAAAACTGTACTTTAAGCCAGGGGTCTCCAAACTACTTGGATCAAGCATCCTCCAAACTACTTGGATCAAGCAACAAGAATTATTTTGCACACTCCCAAGTGTATGTACCCTTATTTATAAAGTACTTACACTAATATATTATCCCATTACAAAACATGCTCCCCAAATTGAAACCTTAAAAACATTAAAAATGAAAATGCAATGTTATTTTTAAATTATGCTTAATTTTGTTTCATTTATTAAAAGGACAAAAGTCACTTTTGCTGTTACTGGGAAAATATGAAAATTTGGGGAGCAATATGATCAAGCGTGCTTTTTAAAATGTTTTTAAATTTAGCTTCCTTCAAAAGTCTTGTGCTAAGTTCAGTTTATTTTGATACTTGGATTTTAAAGCTATGACAGCTAAAAAAGAAGAGAGAAAGAGACAGATCCCACAAAGATACACAGATTCAAATGGAAGAAGTAAGGGTAATTGTAAAACTTGATAATACGTGCTGTGAAAAAAATCTAATATCTTTATAACTAAATATCTGTAATAATAGTATGTTTAGAAAACAGATGATATCTATAAGCCCCTTAACAAGGTACACATAAATGTCAGTAAGTGGCAATTTCCTGAAAACACATACGTGAGTCATGGTACCACTGTCAACTCCTCTTTCACTTCAGGATTTATGATAGGTGACCAAGTAACATATAGGCAGAGTGTGGGCATCTATGTCCATCTGGATATTAAATACTCGTAGAGTTGCCATATTTTGAAAATAAAATTATCAGATGCCTAGTAAAATTTGAATTTCAGATAAACAACCCAACTATTCTAGTATAAGTATACCCCATTGGAACATACTAAAGAATTATTGTTTATCTGAAATTCAAATTGAACTGAGCATCCTGTATTTTATCTGGCAACCCTAAATACTAAAAAAGCTTAATTTGTTTCTTCTTTTTTTTCTTCATTTTTTACCAAAAGTAAATACAAATAGGAATTCTAATATTTTTTTCCTGCATGCTTCGCAATGGAGACCACTTCTAAGAAGCTATACCACCAGAGTCCCTGGACAAACTAGTATTCTCGTCAAATAGCTAATACAGCCAAATGCTAGTAAGAAAAATACACTCTCCTTTCATTTAAGTTTCTGAAACTACTCCCTTCCCAATCCCCTCACTATATTTTAATAAAATCCCAGGTCAGTGCTATGACTTACTGATACAGAATCTTCTTCATTTTTCCAGCCAGTAAGTCTACTCAAGGGGAGAGAGAAAATTACAGATATAGCAGAAAGAAGTTTGAGCCACAAGTGCGGGTATATGTGTCAAGTCCCCCTTCCCTGTTCTACCTCTGGTTTACAGGGGTAGCAGCAGGTACACTTTGCCCTCTCCAACCCCAACACTGACACCCAAGATGTTATCAACATTGAAAGAGATCACTCTAGGAATGCAGTGATTATGGCCTAAGGAGTTCAAGAGAACACATGGTTGGACAATGTGTCCTTTTGCCTTTATACTATAAGATTCTGAAAGGTAAATTTAACATGAGCAGAAAGTGACTTATCATTCATACTTTCCTGCATACTTTGAATAAGTCTGTTCAGCATCAACAAAGCATGGTAAACAACATCTGAGAGAGTCACTGGAAGCCAGTATTTATGGCAGCATGATGGCTGATGCAGTGTCATGGGTAAGGAAATAGCCAGCATTAAGTAAAGCGTTTTAGGGAACTGCAGGGCAATAAGATCTACGTTGTTCCAGTATAACCAGGTTCCAAAGAGCCCTGGCACTCTGAGTGTCTCTTTCTCATGAAGGGAAGAGGCGGGTGGGGAGGTGATATTATCCAGGAATGGTGCATGTGACAATAAAAAACACTAATAGATGGGACCTAGACCTGAGCAAGTAGAGATTATAGCTGGACACGAGAAAGAATCTTCAGGTGTATTGATTTGACAATAAACAAATATGTAGGGCTTCCCTGGTGGTGCAGTGGTTAAGAATCCACCTACCAATGCACGGGACACGGGTTTGAGCCCTGGTCCGGGAAGATCCCACATGCCGCAGAGCAACTAAGCCCGTGCGCCACAACTACTGAGCCTGCGCTCTAGAGCCCGCGAGCCACAACTACTGAGCCCGTGTGCCACAACTTCTGAAGCCCGCGTACCTAGAGCCCGTGCTCTGCAACAAGAGAAGCCACCGCAATGAGAAGCCCGCGCACTGCAACGAAGAGTAGCCCCCGCTCGCCGCAACTAGAGAAAGCCCGGGCGCAGCAACGAAGACCCAACGCAGCCAAAAATAAAAATAAAATTTTTAAAAATACCAAATATGTATCTACTGCATCTCTATCCACTATCCTCAGCCTTCATCAGTACACTGCTATACCTCACATGGGTCCGTGAATTTTTATAATATGTTTTACACTGAATCACTTACACAGATAGAGGTCCCACACGAAATATTCGTCAGTGCCCCACACACTTCAGGGGTGGCCCTAGTGCCAAGCAGTCCCAAAGTTCTCCTGTGCTGCTTGACTATGTAATTTGGAAATGGCACACAGCCTCAGGACATTCTCATGGGCAAGGTCATCCTCCACATTATAAGGGGTAACACTTATTGAGTGCCAACTCTGTGCCTGGCTCTGGGCTCAGGGCTATGCATACATTAACTCATTTTGCACTCACATTAAATCATGGGAAAGAATAAGTTGCTTTGTTTTAAGCCACTGCATCTCAGAGTGGTGTTAAGCAAGCAATGTATCACCAAAATAGGTTAGAGTTTTTTGTTTGATTCATCCCCCCGAACTGCTGTGGAACAGGCAGATCTCGGACCTTTTCGTCTCCCTTTTACAACTGCACAAATTGAGTCCTAAGAAGGCACAGGAGGGAGACTGGCAAGGGTAGGCCAATGGCTTTCCCCTGAGGAGGTGTAAAGACTGCGGAACCAGAACGAAGGCCTCAGCCTCCCAGACTAGACCCAGGCCCTGCCTCCCAACCATCCTGCCTCACTAACAAACAGGGGCAGTTCTGAAGTGATCTGACTGCATAGGGCTCTGCACCCCCTCGAACACACTATGCCCTGACCAGGAAAGCATCTCTGCCTTTCCCTGGAGCTGGAGATGTAGTGCCCTGGCTGGGGTCATCTGTGATCTCTGTAATGCCCCTTGTCTTATCGAGCAAAGCTTCATTCTTGTTAACTCACACCCTTCAGAGGCAAGAGAGCAACAGAGAGCGAGTGTGAGCACTGAAAACGCATGAAGACCAGCTAACATGGGGTTGGGGGCAGGCAGCACGAACAACAAGATCCTTGCGAGTTTCTCCAATCATTTCAGCCCCAAATCTCAGCATCACTTGCTGCCAGCTCCCTTCAGAGAGAGAACACCAGACAGAGCCTATCTCCCCTCATCATTTGACCTCTACCAAGACGATCCACCAGGTCATCATTAGCGCCTAGTGCAGGGACATGGGGACCATTTCCCAACAAGTTCACATCACACAAGAAGCTCCAGCACAAGAGACAGGGAGATATCTGGAACTTTGTCCTTTCTCCTCCTTGCCAATTAGTTTTTTAACTTGATTACTAACATGCATTTTAATCCAGTAAGACATGGTCCAAACAGAACAGAAGCCAACCTATAACAATGTACACATGCAGCATGTGTGTGTTTGTGCATATGTGTGTGACAGTGAGTGAGAGAGAGAGAGAGAGAGAGAATAGAGGCTAAAAGAGGAGTAGAAGCGTCACTGTCACTGTCGCTCTGCCTGTTTATTTCTCTACAAACTGAACAGTTTGGGAGGAATCAGAAGATCAGAGGATACGGCAGTGAATGGAACAGACAAAAATTCTCATAGAGCTTACTTTTAATTTGTGGGGAGAGGTGCAAGAGATAGGCAATAAATAAAAAACAGAAATCATATGACATGTAAGATAATGCTAAGTCACATGGAGAAAGATGAAGCAGGAAGTGAGGATGAGGAGTACACTTTGAGGGGGTGCATTTTTCAGTAGGGTGGGTAAGGCAGGCCTGAGGGGGGATATATAATAAAACGCAACATTTACCAAACTCACTGGCCCAAAGAAACTGTCATCGAGCAGCTCAAAGAAGTTAGAAGAGGTTTTGTTTTTTTAAAAAAAAAACATCTTTATTGGAGTATACTTGCTTTACAATGGTGTATTATTAGTTTCTGCTCTATAACAAAGTGAATCAGCTATACATATACAGATATCCCCATATCTCCGAAGAGGTTGTTTTAAAAGGTAGTTTCAGCTAGGGAGGAGGAGTGTATCAATAAGCAGTTGTATTTGGCCACTAGTAATTAAAATATAAGTGGTCCAGGGCTTCCCTGGTGGCGCAGTGGTTGAGAGTCCGCCTGCCGATGCAGGGGACGCGGGTCCGTGCCCCGGTCCGGGAGGATCCCACGTGCCGCGGAGCGGCTGGGCCCGTGAGCCATGGCCGCTGAGCCTGCACGTCCGGAGCCTGTGCTCCGCAACGGGAGAGGCCACAACAGTGGGAGGCCCGCGCACCGCAAAAATAAATAAATAAAAATAAATAAAATAAAATATAAGTGGTCTGAAACATAGTGGCCTAAACATTTCTTTTTCATTTGCATAAAAGAAGCATGGGGATAGGCCATTCAGAAACATAGGCTGCCTCCATGCTGTCATCGGAGACTTGGGCTCCTTTCACCTTTCTGCTCTACTCTCCCGAGTCCCTCAATTCCTGGTTTCCATCTTCAAGCTTGCTTCAGGCCAAGACAGTTGCTTAATCTCCAGCCATCACTCCTGTGTTCCAAGCAGAACTGTCCCTCTTACAGTCTTCTCATAGGTCCTGCCCAACATGTTTTGCTTACATCTCATTGGCCACCCCTAGCTATAAGCAACCCTGGCAATGTATTTTAGCCAGAATGTGACTTCTCGTAATAAGATTAAGCTTTTTAAACCAAGGACAAAGAATGGCAATTAGCCCACATGGCTCAGGAAAGAAGGAGGGTAAGATGGAAGAAGCGATCCAGTCTACAAAATGACTGCTTTCTATTTTAATGCAGTGGGTAGTGCAGCCTCCCACGGATCAGTACCGCAGCAGCCGAGCCCATGGTACCTATGGGAGCCTGTGGTTAAAGCTTTATAGGACAGAGCCTCCAGAAGCCAGGTCACCATCTCCCTATCACTAGGATCAATGCCCCACCCAGCTCTTGTTTTGTCTTTCATCGTATCACTGGCCCTTAAGTTTTAAGGAACCCTAAAGTTCCCCATCCAACACTTGAATCCTCCCTCAACATTCCAAAAAGATTTCCAGCCGGTAGTTCAAGCTAAAAACCTAACCTCCAAAAAAGATCCACCAACTGCTTCTGCCTTCTTATTGCTACCGGTTTCTACAAGGTCCGTCATCCTTCACCTAGTGGTTAGCAGCCCATAGCTGCTCTCTCTGGTTCCACTCTGGCATCCCTACATTCCACTCATCACACGGCAGCCAGAATGCCATTTTAATAATGTAAGCCCAGCCGTGTCACTTTCCTACTGAAATCTCTCTGGTGGCTTCTCATCACACAGAGTAAAATCCAAACACCATCCCTTTCACTGCTTCTTTGCTGCTCCTCCCCTTTTCTCAGGGGCTCAGGGGCTCACATCCATTATCAAGTTATAATACTTGGTAATCCTCTAAATAATCCATTTCTTTCTATATTCCATGTGTAGCATCTGTAAAATTATCATTTCCCAACTTCCTAATGTTCACACTGGCCTTTTTGTCACTTGAACACACCAAAGTCCTTTTCACCTTACGGCTTTTATCTGGAATGCTCTTCCCCACGTGGCTGGATCCTTCTAATCATTCAGATCTCCACTAGAATATCCCACCTCCTCAGAAAGACTTTCCCTGACTTAGCCAGTCTAATGAAGTCCTATCCTTACTAGATACTCCCTAGCACATCACTCTATTTTTTTCAGACATGAAAAAATTTAACATGCTCATACATTTATTTCCTCTTTCATTATTACTATTATTAAGTTCCATGAAGGGAGAAACACTGCTTGTGTTGTTCTCCCCATATGTCCAGCACCACAGTGAGTGGGACGTGATAAGCCTTCGATACTGTTGAGTGAACGATGTGATGTGAAATGCCCTCACTCTCCTAGCCACTCTTCTCTGAACGTCCCTCAGTTGGCTATAAGCCCTCTTGAACAGGCTCCAAAAAATACAACTCAATTCTTAGAATAGTATCATTAGCAAAGAACAGCATGGCACTCTTGGGCATTATATAATGTCCCCTAACATGGTGCAGGGGCTAATTTACAAAATGAGTTTTGCATATGGGTTCATGGATCCACTTTCAGAATTTTCACGGGTGAGGGAACCCAGGTCACAAATCACTGACCCCTATCATGCCGTGTGATGATGTATGATCATGAGTAAAGGGCCCCCCACAGCGCAGCAACAGAAAGGTCTCCCTAAGAGCAACTTGGGATGCACAGATGTATACTGGCGGCACCTCAAAGCCAAAATGTTAACCACATAACCATTCTTCTGATTTTAATGGTAATTTCCTATTTTAAGAAAAAATCTAGAAGAGTTTAGACTTTTCATTGCATACTATTCCAATTTTTAGAGGTGACACAGAGACTTCTATGCATTCACAAAATATCATTTCTTTTCCTCCCGGGCATATAGCTGGGTCACAGTTAGGAGGGACCATATTACTGAGTTCCCACTGGTGAAATATGAGTGGAAGTGATCTACACCACAGCAAAGAAAGGGACTAGGTCCCTGAATGACTGAGTGGAGCAGAGTCACCTACACCCCCTACCTGAGTTGGAATGTGACACGAGCGAGAAATAAAATCTCGCTGTAGTAAGCCACTGAGATTTTTTGAATCGTTTGTTATGACACTTATTCTACCCTGATTTATACAGAGAATAAAATAAACACCCTGTGGTAATAATAATGCTAAATGTTCAAAGACAGACAATTCAACTTTCTGCAATCTCAGCCATTTTGGGCTGTTACAAATTATGTCGTTTTAACATCAGTGGGTGACAAGCAAAAAGCTAGTGGCTTCTTAGATGACATAAACATACTGTATTTGCTTTTCAAGTGCTGGAAATGTTTCTAACTAAAATATGAAAGAAATATCTTAACAGGCTGACTTGGGGGAAATGCTCAACATGAAGAGACCAAAATGTTTTCCAAAAAGGGAAACAACTTAATATGGTCCCAAAGGCCTGCCCGGGCTTTAATAGAGGGACATCCAAAGTAAAGTAAAATTGCTGAAATTTAAGGGAAATTTTCTCATGAGGGTAGGATGCTATTAATTATCATTTAACTTAATGTTTATTTTTCTAAAGTGATTTTTTAAATTAAGGGAACTCTCCAAAGTCTCTATCCTGTCCTTCTGGGGAATTCATAGGATGAAACTGAATCACTCTTTTACATGACCACCCTTCAGATATTTCTTGCTAACACCGTATATTCAAGCCCTTAGATCTTCCTAAGAATCAGGAGACATTTTTCGGTGTGATTTCAGTTTTTCCTACCTTGACTATTTCTTTCTATATTCCAAGTGTAGCATTTGTAAAATTGTAATTTCCCAACTTGCTAATGTTCCCTGGACTACCACAGCCCTACTCACTAATTATATACTACTGTATCTATATGTTAGATGCATTATAATGTATTTTATTTGTAAAATATGGATGTATCTTACCAGAAGAGCAAAAGTATCAATTATCTCTAACAAAATTTAACTTGCAATATTTTTTAAATACACTCATCACACTTCTACAGATTCATTTCTTTAAATTTTTGTTTCTCTTATCATTGTCATTATGCCCCATTCTCTCATCCAGTAGTATCAAGTTTCCAGGTTTCCAGCTTCTGGTTTGAAATCCATGGCCTGTAAATGTTTTAACTAAAGCAGAACTATAGAAAAATATACTAAATGAATACAGATGAGAAGGTTGTCTTTGGGTGGTGTGACTGCTTTCTGATTTGTGTTCATTTGGGTTTTCCAAGTTTTTTGCACGGACCATATAGTTCATCTTGTAATTAGAGAAAGAGTAAAAAATCAAGAATTAAACATAAAGGACTTCTTTGAGCCACTTAGCTTTTGGTATGTAATTACATATAAAAATTGTTTTGCTTCATATTGGTCTTAGGAGTCTCTTGTCCTCAATTTCATACTGAAAAGGAGTGATACAGCAAAATGCACTGTACTGAGCAGAATTCTTCTTCCTCCAAAGAAGACTGTTTAGAAATGAACATCTTTTGGAGGCACCTGTTTCCTTTCAATGGGGACAACAGATAAAGTTTGACTGAGAGAAATGCCAGTCGTGTCATGAGGCAGATGGATTAACTTTCTAATGTTTCTTTCCTGACAGTAAATCTCAAGTTTTACTCCTATGCGTGGCAAAATATTTTTAGAAATATCATTTGTTCAATAGAGATGATGCATTTTACTACTTCTTAGAGCAAATCATTGATCCCTATCACCGTGGCATTAGGTAGGCATTGCAAATCATCCAGGCATCTGCCCTCAGCCTCAAATAAATCACTGACAGAGCAGTAAAGAAAAGGGAAATGCCAATCGGAAGTAGGGAGTCAAGAGGAAAAGATTTTGTGGTATCTCTATTTATGACATTGCCTTTCTCTTAAAGACTTTGGTTATTCTAATTTCTTTTGCACTTTCCTCTTGAGGACTTCTCTCATGAAATATATTTGAGCCTAGTACAGATTTTCCCAGCAGGTATTTTTGAGTTCTTCAAAAATTCTATGTAGACTCATGTTAAATACCATCCAAGATGCATTTTAAATTAATAGGTCGAGCAGTGATAAAATGTATGAACTTTACGTATATGTATATATGCACCTATGCACACATCAGTATTTATTGATTCAATTTTAAAGTTCCTATTTTTAAAAACTATCAATTCTCCAACCTAAAAATTCTCATCTAGCTTGTTTACATTCATTTTATTATCAGGGAGGGAAGATCCAGCTGAAGTTGGCCTCTTTCTCACCCCTCCCTGGTAACTTCCCCATGGTGACTTGCTGATGCGACTTCCTCGCTAAGCTGGCAGCCCTGCTGGAGGATACCAACAGGAGAGTTTACAGTCTAGCCATCTCCCATGGCACCCACTCAGACACAGGGAAGTCGCACATTCTTGTCACACCAAAGGGTGGGAATGTTGGCTGCACCTGGCACTGCACCTCTCAGTTCTGACATTTCCCCCTTACCATTACCCTGTGCCCCGGAAACATCAGCCCAGAGCAATGAAGCACCCTTCTGGCTTGGTGGCTCAGCAATCTTGGTCCAGGAGATAATCTTACTGTCAGATTTGGGGTGAGGAGGTTGCGTGGCTCAATCTGGTGGAAGGAGTAGGTAAGTTACATGTCCCCCAGGAAGAGGAGGGGGAGGGGATGGTCGCCACTCCATGAATCTCTATCCCCCCCACACACCAAAGATGGCTTCCCACCCTACAGCCATATTTTACCTGATGGAGGAGGAAGCAGGCAAATAGGGAAGGAATGTTGGTGCGTGTTCTGCTGAAACGGGGCCTCTCAGCAGGCCAACTCCACAGGGAGGTGACTGTTCCTACAGACTGGCAATTCCCTGAACTCAAAACGCAGGGGACTTGCTGCCTTTTGTTCTCAGATGTGAGTTCTAGTCAAAATTTCATGGAAAGCCTACTTTGCACTTCACACCATGACTCTAAAATGATTTCTTTCTCAACTGAAGCTTTGACATTTTGGAGCATTTAACTTGATTTCTGGCTGCCTGTTCTGTGGGGTATCTCTGAGGGAAAAATGGCAGTCCCTTATCAAAAAGCCTAACTATTCCTTACAGATAATTTCTACCATCCCATCCAGGAAAATTACTAACCTTTGGACATACAGCCCTGCAAAAAGCAAATTTAGAGCATTTTTACTCTTGATGTTTTATCTAGGATAAACGTAGAAATGGCTACGTGTATTCCATGTAGCACGTGCTTAGAAAATGTCATTGAACTGAGCTAAATTATTTAGAAGAAATGAGGCTTTTAATTGCTGTATATAATTTTACTATGAACCTTCCCTCCAGTCCTTTGGGAAGATACTTACTTAAAAAATGTGTCAATACTTTCCTCCAAAATCATGTCTGGGAAACCCCAAATGAGGTCCAAAGTCTGAGGTTCTAATAAGAGTTTCTTTGGGAAATGCCCATTTTATAGAGTAACATGGAGTGGGACAGGCAAACACACCCCTCCCACGTACACATACACGCACAATATACCTAAGTCTATATATTAACAATAGTTCTGTAAGTGGTAGAATTCTGTTATTTTTAAGTTTTCTTTATGCTGTTGCATATCTTACAAATTTCTACAATTAATATATATTAATAATGAGATGAACGATGATACCATTTATTAAATTCTTATATCTGCCCGTCACTGTGATACACTTTCTTACTTTCTTAAACCTTGTTTAAACCTCAAAACAGGACAAAAAGTAGGAACTATGATTAACCTCATTTTACTGATGGAAAAACTACAACTTAGAGGTTTTTCATCGCACACCTGGAAAGATGGAACGGCTAACAGGTGGCAAAGTCAATATATGAGTCCATGTCTATCTGAATCTACGTTTGTATTCTTTCCACTACACCATGTGATATAACTGATGCGAGAGAACCTTCATTGGACCACACATTAGAAGTGCCTCACCATGATCAACGTGTCCACGTTTATCGCCATGAGGTGGGATGTAAAATATTGCCCTCCATCTGAAGGCAGAATAGGAGATAGGAAGAAGGGACGCAAAGTAGGCATCTAAAAAGTTGGCTTTGTTTCCCCTACAAAGCATATAAAGCAATGTGGAGTGAAGGGAGATAGATGAATTGAGTACACACTCAAGACTATACTAACACACAGCTGTGGATGGGAGGCCAACAGTTCAAGAAAACCTCGCCTACTCAGAGGTCCGACTTGCAGCAGCCTCAGGCAGTTGTAACCCAGGGGACCTCAAAATTAGTTTAAAGGACATTTGGGTACCACAGATGCCCCAAAGAGCTTTGAAATTAATAATATTAGAAATATGTACAGATACCACTGGTCTCCTCCAGATAACCATATGTGTGAAAAACAGCAATGGATTAGATACAGAACTCATTGAGAGCTAAAGAAAGTCTACCAGTGGCAAGGAACAAGAGATCAGCAGAGCAGGCAGAAGTAGAAGTGTCCAAGCAGGGCAGTAGGGTGAGGGCGGACATTCAGTGAATGGACCATCTGAGTCCTCCATGCTTCAACGGCCCCTAAATATATTACAATATTAGAACAAGAAAGGACACTGGAGGTTACTGGAAGTCACCTTAGACCCTTCCCTATTTTACAATGGAGTTGATGAAGTGACAAAACTATTGCTGCTAAAAATTATAATCCCAGGTCATTAGGAAGAAGTAATGATCATGTCAAAATACTATGTTTAAGGAGGCTACGAAAAGTAAAAATAAATGTAATGGCATTTACACATGTAAACTTATATTTTCCGAAAAATGTTCTTTTGTGAAATATCTCATTCTCTGATGAGGTCAGATATATTGGTCATTATGATAAAACCTAGTGACAATAGTAGTAGACGACATTCAGTTTTTCAAAGTCTACCATCTCTTTTCATCTTCATACCCTCCCTATGAAATTGCCAAGTATTTGGTACAATTATCCTCACTTTATAGATTTGTCTCAGTGAAGCCACTCATAGTTGGCAGAGCCACTATTAAAACCTGGACCTCCTAATTCACAGTTCTGGGCACTTTCTTCCATGTTTCATTGCCTGAAAGCTTCTTCTGAGGAGTGATGCTAGATAAAAGTAAGTACCTAAGAAAAGGTGGCCATGCAATATCACTTATACATTTATTCTTTCAACGAATCAGTTAGCCATTGCCACAAAAAAAACTACAAAAAACACCCCAAACTAAGTGGCTTTAAACAATAGTCATTATACTCTCACAAATTTATGTGTTGGTTGAGGGGTAGATAATTCAGGATGGGTTCCCCTGGTCAATTCTGCTGGTCTCAGCTTTGGACTGGCTGGCCTGGCTGGGACTTGGCTGTGGTGGTACAGCTCTTCTCCATGTCTCTCATCCTCCTCCTCCCGGGGCCGGACAGTGAGCCCAGGCATGTACCTCTCATAGCAATAGTAGAGGTACAGGAAGATAAGGCTCATTTTCAAGTATTTTCCAAGCTTTTGGTTGGCCCTCCAAGCCTTTGACCCACGAATATTCCATCGGCCAAAGCGAGTCACATAGCCAAACTCAAAGCCAAGAGGCAGGAAAATAGATTCCTCCTCTTTAATGGGACAAACTGCAAAGTCCGATGGCAAAGGATATGGATACGGGAGGAGTGAAAACTGAGCCCACGAACGCAGTCTACGACAGTACCTACCATATTCCAGGCACTGTGCTAGGCGCTAAGGAAACAGTGCTGATCATGATAGAAGCTGGCCTGCTAGAGCTTACAGTCAAAAACTGATCATTAAACATCCACCCACACAGACTCCACTGCAGTCTGCTACGACTATAATCAAAAGTTAACAATAAAGGTAAATCTGTTACCCTTATCTTATCCTGCATTTCTAGGAGGAATAAGTGCTTTGAGGGATTCTCCATTATTTTGAAATCCTTTCACCATTGCTCCCCTTCTGTTGTCATGCATATGTCATATGGTCTCATTTAGATATATTCGTTCAAGTAAATCATTGAATTTATTTACAGAACCAATGGAATAGCCTTTCTCAGCTCTTCTGGCTATGGGTCTATGTGAGAATCTGTGGGTAGGATGGAAAATTTCTCACTTTAAGAAGCTGAGGACTTGCATCCCAGGGCTCCACCCCTTTCAAGTATGCTGTCTGTATCACAACGTTGTTACTTAATTCCAAAACATTTACTTAGAGCCATCTATGTACCAGGCTCAGTGATCAGGGTTTTTCCATCTAATGATTCATCTAATCCTCGTGACAATGTTGTGAGTAAAACTAGTAGAAAATGTTCCCCGTATTCAACACATGGTTATTAAAGCACTAATTATATGCCAGGCACCGGGCCTGCCACATGAGAAATACATATATTTCTGGCCTTCAGAGAGACAGACCTGTAAACAATACAATTAAAATATAATGAGTTAAGAGCCCTTATAGGAGACAATGCACTTTAAAACGTTATGCAAATATAAGGTATTATAATTAAGCATAGCTGTAGGTCTCGAAGACTGCATCCTGTTTTCAGAAGTGCCTAATTTATATACAAGGAAGTCTGTGGTACTGAGACAATTTGAAGTGAATGGAGGAATACCCTGACCCCAAACCATGTGCCACCATTGTTTCCATCATTCTGAGAAAATCCAATTAAAATAGAAAAAAAAAAGCATGATGCTTGCCAGACCAGCAGAAAAGTGACAGTCTTTGCAGATTCAAGAGAATACTGAAGAAAGATATGTGCCCAGGACAGGGGATAAGGAAAGATGAGTAAACACTCCAAAAATCATATCGATTGAGGGAACTCAGGGCATAAACCTAAAAAATTAGAGCGTGGAGTGATCTTATTCAGGCATTGGTTCCAATTTCCTTGATATGAAATCAATGCCCATGAGTTCCAGACACACAAAAAAAGAGTCTATCAGCTCCAGCACTTCACAAAATAATTGTTTAAACATATAATCAACCTAAATACTTATCCTTCTCCCCATAAACTTTTTCTCTACTTCTTTCCTTCCTTCCCCAAATATTTCCTAAAGTAAAGCATGCTAATTGTTGGAAGGTACCTTATGACATCAGCCACTGAGTCAGCTTATCTTCTCAAAAACTTTCACTGACAAATAGAAAATGTTTTTAATAAAGCACATACCCTCAGACATAAAAGGAGTTATTTATCACAAATTTCAAACCCCCATAAAGCCCAACCACTGATGACTAGAGATGTTACTTAGAATATCAGTGCCACAATCTCAGCCCTGCTTTCACTAAATGACTTTGCCAAAGTTATGAAACCTTCATAATTCCATGAAAAATGGGTGTCTCTAACACGACCATGTATAATTAAGCATATACTGCTGTGCAGTTGGAAAATTCCATTGTCACCTGCATCAGCCTCAAAGATCAATTTGCATACATGGATCAAAGGGAACCTTACAGCTTGCTGGTTCATTTAAAAGTGAACCAGGACAATTTTAAGACCTTATTAAATCTCTCAAATTCATCAGAATAAGAATGTGTTGCCTTGTAAACAGCAAAGTACTTTATAAGGGATTATGCGGAAGATGCATTCATCAATTGCTTGAGCTGAACTTTTCTGATGTGTTTGTTTTCATTCCTGGTCTCTCTCAAGCCTCAATATTCTTGAATCTTGTTCAAATTAATGGTATATTTTAAAATCAAATCGAATTGATATTATTGCATTCAATTAAACATCCAAAGCTTCGCCAGGTCCTCCGGAAGTGCAGGAGTGGAGAAAATATTGCTGACATGAAATAGAAACCAACGCCCCTCGAATCTTCATGTTGTGCAACATCCTTCCAGGGGAACCAAGCAAGGGACAAGCCAGGCTGGGGAGTTATTCATGGCCAGGATAGAGGGAGGGAATGGAAAGCAGCGACCAGGGTCAAGGACAAAGGCCCACTTGTACTGGTGATAGAGGGTCACTGTGACTGTCCTTTACCTATTACCTCTCAGCTCTAAGATCACCTTTCTGTGAGCCTGGAGCTGGAACTCTGCAAGCCACAATTTCCCAGCACCCTTGCTAGCTGGCTTCCTGTCCAGTTTTCCCGGTGGGAGACTGAACGTGGAGGAGCTCCTAGAGAAAACTGGAACGTGGGAGGAGGGGAAAGGGGACTTCCTACTTCTTGCCCAGTCTCTGTCAGCATCACTCCGACAGCAGCCTCACCCTGCACCCTGAGAGGTGCCAGGAGCGGCTGGAGGATCAGTCATCTGTGCTCCCTCCCTCCCTGGGCCATGCTACCTAGGCCATCAGAGCACCCACTGGATTACCCCCTTATTGGCCCCAGTACCAGCAGCAGGGCATCTGCTCCACGGAGGTCCAGGCACCAGTCACAACCTGCTCCTTTTCCAAGCCCCTGGGCTCTGAGACACCCCTTGTCCCTCTTGTCCTCTCAGCCCAGGGTGGGAACAGCTCCTGTAACTGTTCATCTAGGGCCTCCCTAGGCTTCTCCTTTTGTTCGCTAGCCTTCCAACACCCGTGTAACCAACACCTGTATTAAATCCATTCCATT
This sequence comes from Orcinus orca, assembly GCF_937001465.1. NCBI lineage: Eukaryota > Metazoa > Chordata > Mammalia > Artiodactyla > Delphinidae > Orcinus > Orcinus orca. The sequence continues at coordinate 20,278,705 of NC_064580.1, forward strand.
TAAATTCCTAGTGTAGTTTCTTTTTTTCTTGACTAGATCCTAATTGATATTCTCACCAAGGCAGCGACTGTCAATGAAGAAAGAAAGGGGAGTTTTCCATTGCTGGTGAGGGATTGGGGAAAGGATCAATACGTTATTTTTGGAAGCTGTAGAGGTGATTCTGATAATATTGCCATTCCCCACCATTATTCTTTCTGCCATTCTTCCTCCTTTAACTGTAATGTGGTTTCTGGGCCGTCTTACAAGGGCATACTGTGTGCATCTAAAGGTAGCTGCAATGGAAGAGATCTATGGGAGTCTTCAAGGAGTTCCTTTACCCATTAACCCCACTGGTCAATCCACCTACCACACAGGTGTCAATAGTGGTGATCTGTAATGACGCTAGACCATATACGACCATACTTCTGTCACTATTCATTCCAAAGGCTGCTCTCCCCAGCCAGTCATGGGAGGGGCACACGAGCTACCAACCCTCACAAGAATTAGAGGCCACACACGTAATTGTGCCTATACTCTGGCATGAGGATGCAGTCAGCCCACACAGGAGCCAAGTAAACAGAACCTTAGCCCAGGGCTTAGGAAAAGGTTCCCAACCCATGACATTGAACAACCTCACCAGCGAATGTACTTTCAAAACCGGACTAAACATCTTCCACCCCAGCAGAGATCATAGCCCAGAAACAAATTCAAGCTAAAAACTCATTTAGAAAACTGGAAACTCTTTAGTATTGGTTTTTACACATGAATGCCATAATAATGTTGTTATATCTGTAGGGTATCTTTATTTCTCTAGTGTTTTGGTTGTGTTGTATTTTGATTAAATATTAACCAACAAATATTTCAAGAAATGTAGGAGGATGATTCCCTGAATAAGTAACTTTGGTTTTAAAAAAGATCACTTCTAGAAATTATTAATGCAATGAATCGAGATGAATACTTTAAAGCTGAACTCTGGCAGACGTTGACTGCAGCATTTAGCTTCCCTTTCTGAGCGTCACTGAGCCCCTCATGCCCAGAGCTAATATGACCTCAAGAAAATAAAACCAGTCTTGGCTCAGTGATTTAGAGGCAGTGGGGGGAGCTGGGAAAAAATGCTAATGGTTTTCAGTCAAACCCAAAGCAAAATACAAGGCAGCCAAAGCAAATATGTATTTTTTTTCTTACACTTCCAGCTGACATTTGTGTGGCAGGATAAGGTCTTAACCCTGATAAATAATTTTTTGAGTTAACAGCCCCTGATTCGGTTTATCTTTCGGCTGGACGGGGGGAAGGTGGGAAACACATGAAATCACAGGAAGGAAACAGAGGATAAGACAAATGTTTCACAATAGTTCTATTGTATTTACCAATCTCTTAGGCTAGCTGCTGGCTCATCTTCAATTCTAGTCTTTACGCCCACCTAGCCTCCACCACACACGACCCACATCTTCACACATCTAGAGCTCTGCACATCAATATTTTCTCCATTATTTACCAGTATTCTTCTCAGCTCTTCTACATTATATGCCTTTCAAGTAGGGCTAACCCCTAATTTATAGGACAACTTACATTCAGTGTGACAGCTCTTAAACTTGCAGCAAACAGGAAGAAAAAATATTTTTCGATAAATGTATCCGTTTAAATCCACTCATACTTTCCCTGTTCATTGCTGGAAAGTTGTATGTAAAGTATGTAAATGTAAGGATGCACATTTTTCTGGCAATTGTCTTGTGATGTCTCTGATATTCCTTAAATCTGCCCCCAACCCAAATCCTGCAAGTTTATCTATAGAAGGGAAGGGAGCTAGTGCTGACTCAATTTGCATTCAGGGTACATTCCTTCTTAATTTATCTACTTGTTTGTATTTGCTGAAGATAGGCATATGTCCTGAACATTTACTCTATATGATATGTTCTATATATCTGCCTGAATTATCATCAGTTTGAACCCATGAGCCTCCAGAAAAACATTTAACTTTTATTTTTGCCACTCGTCGCAACATGACACACAGAGAGATCCTCAGTATAGCAGATATGAGAGGCTGTTGGCACCCTGCCCACGTCCTCTTGTCATCCATTATTCTCTTACATGCCTTTGGCTTTCAAGGCAAGTCCCTGTGGCCCCCTGCCTGAAAGGCCACTCTAGCCATGGAGGCATGCTTTGTCCACGCATGGGGAAGGCCTGAAGGGCTAGGAGTTAATGCTGCCCCCAGTGGCTGTCAACAATGAAGGATGGGAGTGGGTGGATACACACCCCAGCTTCCTTACCCCTGGGGTGGAACAACTCTGAGGCATGTTGTACACTATCTTGCAGAAGCCCATGACAGAACTGACGGTCAGTCACCCACAACAGTAAGGCTCTCGTGAGCTTGTCTCTGTATCGGCTTCCTGCCCTTCCATGTCTCACTCTGCCCCTTTCCTACCAGTGCTTTCTGGGATGGCTCCCAAATAAACTACTTGCATCCCTATCTTGTCTCGAGGTCTGCTTATGGGGGACCCTCTGCTAAAATCACTCAGCAAATGTTCTCAGTGATATGTATGGGTCTTTCTGCCCCACAGACTTGAACAATGAAAGGTCTCATACTTGGGAATGGGGGAATAAAAATGACTTTAGAGCTTTGTTTTCTAAATACACCACACATTCCCCCATAGGAGGTATGGGCAGGCACCAAAACCATATTATATATTGCTATCAGTATAACCTCTCTTTTGACCAATAGGCCAGTAAAGCCTTCGATAATGAAACACCTTGACTAAATCAGGGCCTGGACCGGCAGAGTTGAGTCAGGCACCCTAGCAAAGACACTGGTGATACTGCTGGACAAATGGTCCCCACTCCTCAGCCCATGGATCAATTCACAGCTAGGAATTAACATAGAAGCAGAGGAGTCTCTTGGAAAGAACAGCTTAAGATTCCAACCATTTCTGTGTGAGGTTCAACATGATTGAAGCCACTTCATGGCCCTGACCACGGCCAGATAACAGAAAAGTGCATTGAGGTCATAAGGAAGGGTGGCCGAGAGTGACCACTTGACTGGATTTAGCAGCAAGGACTCATGTTGGAAGAGGACCGTCACTTGGAGTCCTCTGGGAGTCTGGCGCTGGAATCCGTCCGCACCCATAGTCCACTCCTGATTGAGTCTAACACTTAGGGAAGACACATTCACCATTGCACTTACTCAACAAATACTCTCGTGCTGGGCAAGGTACTGGGGGTTCAATGGCCAGCAAAAGGGACGTGTCCCTGCCTTTGCAGACCTTACAGTAGAGTGTGGAAGACACATATTAGACAAGCAGGAAAACAGGTAGCTACCTACAAAAGGTGTATCTAAACAATATCAGAAGTCAGAATTTCAAGGCAAAGGGGATGTAAAGGAAGCAGGCTGGAGAAAATAGCATGTGTGAAGGTCCTGAGGCGGCAGGGAAGATGGGATTTTTAATGAAGAGAAAGAAACCCAATGCAGTTAAGGTGAGGAGAGAAAGAGAGAGAGAGAGAGAGAGAGAGAGAGAGAGAACAACCTTACTAAAGTTTTGCTCTTCAACCTAAGTCCTACAGGAAGCCGCTGAAGAGGTCTTAAATGGGAGCTCCACATAGAGGAATTCAAGGTCTAGGAAGGGGTCCTTGCCAATGTCAGCCACAGAGCCATAGTAGTGAAACAGGTAGATGACAGAGAGGGAAAGAGAGAGAGAGAGACAGAGAGAGACAGAGAGAGACAGAGACAGAGAGACAGAGACAGAGAGAGAGAGAGAGAGAGAGAGAGAGAGAGAGAGAGAGAGAGAGAAAGGAAGGGAGGGAGAGAGAGGGAGAGAAAGGGAATTTAGAACACTGTCTGACACATAGTAAGTACGCAGTAAATATTAACTATTGAAGGACTCTTTTCTTTAAATAGAAAGGCCCTCAGCTCTTCAAGTAACTCCATCTTGGGGTAAATCTTTACAACCCCCAATATTTTTCTAGAAATGCTAGTGCCTACTTGATGGTCATTAATTAAATTAAAATTGTCTACCAATTTAACAGGGGATCTCAAACCTAGCTGCTCATTATAACTACCTGGGGAGCTTTTAAAAATAATGACTCTTGAAGATGGCAGAGTAGAAGGACGTGCACTCACTCCCTCTTGTGAGAGCACCAGAATCACAACTAACTGCCGAACAATCATCAACGGGAAGATACTGAACTCACCCAAAAAGACACCCCACATCCAAAGACAAAGGAGAAGCCACAATGAGATGGTAAGAGGGGCGCAATCACAATAAAATCAAATCCCATAACTGCTGGGTGGGTGACTCACAAACTGGAGAACATTTATACCACAGAAGTCCACCCACTGGAGTGAAGGTTCTGAGCCCCACATCAGGCTTCCCAACCTGGGGACCTGGCAACAGGCGGAGGAATTCCTAAAGAATCAGACTTTGAAGGCTAGCGGGATTTGATTGCAGGACTTCGACAGGACTTGGGGAAACAGAGACTCCACTCTTGCAGGGCACACACAAAGTAGTGTGCGCACTGAGTCCCAGGGGAAGAAGCAGTGACCCCATAGGAGACTGAACCGGACCTACCTGCTAGTGTTGGAGGGTCTCCTGCAGAGGTGGGGGGTGGCTGTGGCTCACCATGAGGACACTGGGAGCAGAAGTTCTGGGAAGTACTCCTTGGCATGAGCCCTCCCAGAGTCTTCCATTATCCCCACCAAAGCGCCAGGTAGGCTCCAGTGTTGGGGTGCCTCAGGCCAAACAACCAACAGGGAGGGAACCCAGCCCCACCAATCAGCAGACAAGTGGATTAAAGATTTACTGAGCTTTTCCCAACAGAGCAACACCCAGCTCTACCCACCACCAGTCCCACTTGCACAAGCCTCTTAAGACAGCCTCATCCACCAAAGGGCAGACAGCAGAAGCAAGAAGAACTACAGTCCTGCAACCTGTGGAACAAAAACCACATTCACAGAAAGACAGACAAGATGAAAAGGCAGAGGGCTATGTATCAGATGAAGGAACAAGATAAAACCCCAGAAAAACAACTGAATGAAGTGGAGATAGGCAACCTTCCAGAAAAAGAATTCAGAATAATGATAGTGAAGATGATCCAGGACCTCAGAAAAAGAATGGAGGCAAAGATCGAGAAGATGCAAGAAATGTTTAACAAACACCTAGAAGAATTAAAGAACAAACAAACAGACATGAACAATACAATAACTGAAATGAAAACTATACTAGAAGGAAGCAATAGCAGAATAACTGAGGCAGAAGAACGGATAAGTGACTTGGAAGACAGAATGTTGGAATTCACTGCTGCGGAACAGAATAAAGAAAAAAGAATGAAAAGAAATGAAGACAGCCTAAGAGACCTCTGGAACAACATGAAACGCAACAACATGCACATTATAGGGGTCCCAGAAGGAGAAGAGAGAGAGAAAGGACCCGAGAAAATACTTGAAAACATTATGGTCAAAAACTACCATAATATGGGAAAGGAAATAGCCACCCAAGTCCAGGAAGCGCAGCAAGTCCTGTATAGGATAAACCCAAGGAGAAACACGCTGAGACACATAGTAATCAAACTGGCAAAAATTAAAGACAAAGAAAAATTATTGAAAGCAGCAAGGGAAAAATGACAAATAACATACAAGGGAACTCCCATAAGGTTAACAGCTGATTTCTCAGCAGAAACTCTACAAGCCAGAAGGGAGTGTCATAATATACTTAAAGTGATGAAAGGGAAGAACCTACAACCAAGATTACTCTACCCAGCAAGGATTTCATTCAGATTCGATAGAGAAATCAAAAGCTTTACAGACAAGCAAAAGCTAAGAGAATTCAGCACCACCAAACCAGCTCTACAACAAATGCTAAAGGAACTTCTCTAAGTGGGAAACACAAGAGAAGAAAAGGACCTACAAAAACAAACCCAAAACAATTAAGAAAATGGTCATAGGAACATACATATCGATAATTACCTTAAACGTGAGTGGATTAAATGCTCCAACCAAAAGACACAGGCTTGCTGAATGGATACAAAAACAAGACCCATATATACGCTGTCTATAAGAGACCCACGTCAGACCTAGGGATACATACAGACCGAAAGTGAGGAGATGGAAAAAGCTATTCCATGCAAATGGAAATCAAAAGAAAGCTGGAGGAGCAATACTCATATTAGATAAAATAGACTTTAAAATAAAGAATGTTACAAGAGACAAGGAAGGACACTACATAATGATCAAGGGGTCAATCCAAGAAGAAGATATAACAATTATAAATATATATGCACCCAACATAGGAGCACCTCAATACATAAGGCAACTGCTAACAGCTATAAAAGAGGAAATCAACAGTAACACAATAATAGTGGGGGACTTTAACACCTCACTTACACCAATGGACAGATCATCCAAAATGAAAATAAATAAGGAAACACAAGCTTTAAAATGACACAATAGACCAGATAGATTTAACTGATATTTATAGGACATTCCATCCAAAACCAGCAGATTACACTTTCTTCTCAAGTGCGCACAGAACATTCTCCAGGACAGATCACATCTTGGGTCACAAATCAAGCCTCAGTAAATTTAAGAAAATTGAAATCATATCAAGCATCTTTTCTGACCACAACGCTATGAGATCAGAAATGAATTACAGGGAAAAAAATGTAAGAAACACAAACACATGGAGGCTAAACAATACATTACTAAATAACCAAGAGATCACTGAAGAAATCAAAGAGGAAATCAAAAAATACCTAGAGACAGGGCTTCCCTGGTGGCGCAGTGGTTGAGAATCTGCCTGCCAATGCAGGGGACACGGGTTCGAGCCCTGGTCTGGGAAGATCCCACATGTCGCGAAGCAACTAGGCCCGTGAGCCACAACTACTGAGTCTGCGCGTCTGTAGCTTCCGCTCTGCATCGAGAGGCCACGACAGCTGAGAGGCCCACGCACCACGATGAAGAGTGGCCCCCGCTCGCCACAACTAGAGAAAGCCCTCGTACAGAAACAAAGACCCAACACAGCCAAAAATAAATAAATAAATAAAAATTTAAAGAAAAAATACCTAGAGACAAATGACAATGAAAACAAGATAATTCAAAACCTATGGGATGCAGCAAAAGCAGTTCTAACAGGGAAGTTTATAGCAATACAGCCCTTCCTCAAGAAACAAGAAAAATCTCAAATAAACAATCCAAACTTACACCTAAAGGAACTAGAGAAAGAAGAACAAACAAAACCCAAAGTTAGTAGAAGGAAAGAAATCATAAAGATCAGAGCAGAAATAAATGAAATAGAAACAAAGAAAACAATAGCAAAGATCAATAAAACTAAAAGCTGGTTCTTTGAGAAGATAAAGAAAACTGATAAATCATTAGCCAGACTCATCAAGAAAAAGAGGGAGAGGACTCAAATCAATAAAATTAGAAATGAAAAAGGAGAGGTTACAACAGACACTGCAGAAATACAAAGCATCCTAAGAGACTACTACAAGCAATTCTATGCCAATAACATGGACAACGTGGAAGAAATGGACAAATTCTTACAAAGGTATAACCTTCCAAGACTGAACCAGGAAGAAATAGAAAATATGAACAGAACAATCACAAATAATGAAATTGAAACTGTGATTAAAAATCTTCCAACAGGTCTTCCCTGGTGGCTCAGTGGTTGAGAATCTGCCTGTCAATGCAGGGGACACGGGTTCGAGCCCTGGTCCGGAAAGATCCCACATGCCACGGAGCAACTAAGCCCATGTGCCACAACTACTGAGCCTGCATGCGGGCCTAGAGCCGGTGCTCTGCGACAAGAGAAGTCACCACAATGAGAAGGAGCCCGCATACCACACCGAAGAGTAGCCCCTGCTCGCCACAACTAGAGAAAGCCCACGCGTAGCAACGAAGACCCAACACAGCCAAAAATAGATAAATAAATAAATTTATTTTAAAAATCTTCCTACAAACAAAAGTCCAGGACCAGATGGCTACACAGGTGAATTCTATCAAACATTTAGAGAAGAGTTAACACCCATCCTTCTCAAACTCTTCCAAAAAATTGTAGAGGAAGGAACACTCCCAAACTCATTCTATGAGGCCACCATTACCCTGATACCACACCAGACAAAGATACTACAAAAACGAAAATTACAGACCAATCACTGATGAATATAGATGCAAAAATCCTCAACAAAATACTAGCAAACAGAATCCAACAACACATTAAAAGGATCATACACCATGATCAAGTGGGATTTATCCCAGGGATGCAAGGATTCTTCGATATACGCAAATCAATCAATGTGATACACCATGTTAACAAACTGAAGAATAAAAACCATATGATCACCTCAATAGATGCAGAAAAAGCTTCTGACAAAATTCAACACCCATTTATGATAAAAACTCTCCAGAAAGTGGGCATTGAGGGAACCTAACTCAACACAATAAAGGCCATATTCGACAAACCCACAGCAAACATCATTCTCAATGGTGAAAAACTGAAAGCATTTCCTCTAAGATCAGGAACAAGACAAGGATGTCCACTCTCGCCACCATTATTAAACTTAGTTTTGGAAGTCCTAGCCATGGCAGTCGGAGAAGAAAAAGAAATAAAAGGAATACAAATTGAAAAAGAAGAAGTAAAACTGTCACTGTTTACAGATGACATGATACTATACATAGAGAATCCTAAAGATGCCACCAGAAAACTACTAGAGCTAATCAATGAATTTGGTAAAGTAGCAGAATACAAAGTTAATGCCCAGAAATCTCTTGCATTCCTATACACTAATGATGAAAAAGCTGAAAGAGAAATTAAGGGAACACTCCCATTTACCACTGCAACAAAAAGAATAAAATACCTAGGAATAAACCTACCTGTATGCAGAAAACTATAAGACACTGATGAAAGAAATTAAAGATGATACCAACAGATGGAGAGATATACCATGTTCTTGGATTGGAAGAATCAATATTGTGAAAATGACTATACTACCCAAAGCAAGCTACAGATTCAATGAAAACCCTATCAAATTACCAATGGCATTTTTTATAGAACTAGAACAAAAAATCTTAAAATTTGTATGGAGACACAAAAGACCGCGAATAGCCAAAGCCGTCTTGAGGGAAAAAACAGAGCTGGAGGAATCAGACTCCCTGACTTCAGACTATCCTACAAAGCTACAGTAATCAAGACAGTATGGTACTGGCACAAAAACAGGAATACAGATCAATGGAACAGGATAGAAAGCCCAGAGATAAACTCACGCACATATGCTCAACTAATCTATGACAAAGGAGGCAAGGATATACAATGGAGAAGAGACAGTCTCCTCAGTAAGTGGTGCTGGGAAAACTGGACTAATGCCTACATGTAAAAGAATGAAATTAGAACACTCCCGAACACCACACACAAAAATAAACTCATAATGGATTAGAGACCTAAATGTAAGACCAGACACTACAAAACTCTTAGAGGAAAACATAGGAAGAACACTGTTTGACATAAATCACAGCAAGATCTTTTTTGATCTACCTCCTAGGGTAATGGAAATAAAAACAAAAAGAAACAAATGGGATCTAATGAAACTTAAAAGCTTTTGCACGGCAAAGGAAACTACAAACAAGACGAAAAGACAACCCTCAGAATGGGAGAAAATATTTGCAAATGAAGCAGCTGACAAAGGAATAATCTCCAAAATTTACAAGCAGCTCATGCAGCTCAGTATCAGAAAAACAAACAACCCAATCCAAAAATGGGTAGAAGACCTAAATAGACATCTCTCCAAAGAAGACATGCAGATGGCCAAGAAGCACATGAAAAGCTGCTCAACATCACTAATTATTAGAGAAATGCAAATCAAAACTACAATGAGGTATCGCCTCACACCAGTTAGAATGGGCATCATCAGAAAATCTATAAATAACAAATTCTGGAGAGGGTGTGGAGAAAAGGGAACCCTCTTGCACTGTTGGTGGGAATGTAAATTGATACAGCCACTATGGAGAACAGTAGGGAGGTTCCTTAAAAAACTAAAAATAGAATTACCACATGATCCATCAATCCCACTACTGGGCATATACCCATAGAATACCATAATTCAAAAAGAGACATGCACCCCAATGTTCATTGCAGCACTATTTACAGTAGCCAGGTCATGGAAGCAACCTAAATGCCCATCCACAGATGAATGGATAAAGAAGATGTGGTACATATATACAATGGAATACCACTCAGCCATAAAATGAACGGAATTGAGTCACTTGTAGAGACATGGATGGATCTAGAGACTGTCATATAGAGTGAAGTAAGTCAGAAAGAGAAAAACAAATATCGTATATTAACACATATATGTGGAACCTAGAAAAATGGTACAGATGAACCGGTTTGCAGGGCAGAAGTTGAGACACAGATGTAGAGAACAAAAGTATGGACACCAAGGAGGGAAAGCCGCGGGGGGGGGGGGGTGATGAATTGCGAGATTGGGATTGACATGTATACACTGATGTGTATAAAATTGATGACTAATAAGAACCTGCTGTATAAAAAAATAAATAAAATTCAAAAAAAAATAATTATGACTCTTTGACATCCTCCAACAAATCAAATCAAAGCCCCTAGGAGGTAGGGTGTGAGCCTGAGTATTTTGGAGAGCTCCCCAGTTTCTTTTATATGTGTCCAGCTTTGAGAATCAGGACATCTTAACATGATTTAGTGTATTACTAAACAGCTAGCCAGTCTGTTCCCAGCCCAAATGGGTTACAAGAGAGGTAGATTGAAGTTGGGATGAATTTGCTGACAGCCTGCTTTGGGCTTGGCATTTTTCATCCACTGTGTTATTCAGTATCAAAAAAAAATTAAGGGAATTCCCTGGTGGTCCAGTGGTTAGGACTCTGCGCTTTCACTGCTGAGGGTGCAGGTTCAATCCCTGGTCAGGGAATTAAGATCCTGCAAGCTTCGCCGCATGGCCAATAAAATTTTTTTTTTTTAATTTGATGAGACAATCCTTTTCATCCCATTTCACAGATGAAGAACAACTGATACTCAGAGAAGCAAGTTGCCCAGGTCACACAACAAGTAAATGGGGGGAGAGATGCAGGATTCAAGCTCTAGTCCCTTTGTGTTCCAAATCCTACCATCTGTCTACTACCCCCATACTGCTTTCTAAGACAGAGGTGGATGGTTGAGACCCTTGAGAAGCCAAAAAGAAAATTAGAGTCTGAGAAGGTGGTGGCATTGAGAAGGGTCATGGAGGGAAGTATCAGAGGACACAAGACACACTTTCCATAAGTCACTTTTTCCCACGGACAGTGCTGCCAGCTCTGGCAGACCTCTAGGCAGCCTCCCCTCACTCAGAAACCTCTCCCCGGGTTACTGAGGCATCATCCATGATACTCGCTCTTTCTCTCACACCCCTCATCTAATTCTTCAGGTTTTTTTAACTCTTTTTTTTTTTTTTAAATCTTTGGCTGCAGCGTGCGGCATGAGGGATCTTAGTTCCCCGACCAGGGATCAAACTCTCGCCCCTGCAGTGGAAGCATGGGGTCTTAACCACTGGACCACCAGGGAAGTCCCTAATTCATCAGTTAAGTCCTATCATCTACGCTTTTCAGGTATCTCCAGGATCTAGCAACTTCTCACTCTCCACGCAGCTACAACCCTAGACCGAGTCGGCCCGACTCCCTCCCAGGAGACCGTGTGAGCTATGGTGGGAAAGAGAAATCGAAATCGGAGCGTGCTGATCAAGCAGGCAGCTCCCTTTCAAACTCTCCAGGGCCTTCTCGTTTCATCCAGACCACAATCTCGACCCCTCACCGTGACCTCGGGGCCCTCCAAGCTCTGGGCCCACCGATTTCTCCAGCTCCATCTGCTGCAGTGCTCGCTCTCCCTCTGCCTGGCCTTCCACCTGTCCTGCGATGCTTGCTGCCCTCTCAGGGTGTCCCTGCATGTCGTTTCTTCCCTCTGCTTCTCCTCACTTAGCTCTCAACTCCACTGTCACCTCTTCAGAGAGGCCTCACCTGGCCACCGGAGCTAAAGAGGCCCTCATCCCCACCTTGCTGGTCAAGTGCCCGGCGTTCAATCACCACTTGCTTACTGGTGGCCATGCTTTTAAAAGTGTAACTGTGTCCGTGGCCAGAAGGATTGTGATTCTTTGGTTGGAAATTCTACTCAGCACACTCCCACCTGCTCTTCAGCGTTGAACTCATCGCCAGGCCTCATCCTCTGCTTGCAAAATGAGAAAAATGATTAACGTGAGTCTTCAGGCGACCTTCGGACTGAGGACACAATGTCTGTCAGCGATTAGACTCCCAGTGCCACGTTCAGAAAGAGGGACCACCCAAAGCCAAATCTTTATCTTGCACCTTTCCTTTGCGTTTGATGTTGGCTTTTCGTTTGCATTTAGCACATTCGGGAAGGAGGCAAATAAACGTTACACTGGCTGACACTGTGTGAACGGGCATCAGATTCAGTCAGGGCAGGAAGGCTGGGAGCAAACTGTCCCCAGAAATCCCCACAGGCTTGGACCAGACTCTAAATCCATTAATCTCCTGCAAGATAACCATGTCTACTGCCAATAAAACATTAACAGCACCATTTCCTGGACTTGGCATTATCTGAGAGTCCAAACAGACCCAGAAAATGGAGCACAGCTTCTACTCCAGGCCGTTCACGAAAGCGTGGTGCATGGGACAAACGACAAAGCTGCCCCTGTGGTTAGTGTCTGGGCTTCTGTCTGCCCTCCTTAATGGCAACATTAACCTGCTTTTCTCCTCTTTGTGGTCAGAAGTTCTAAACCTGTGGACCACCATGAGGTCTATGGGTAGATTTCAGGGGGGGTCCATGACTTTTTAAAATATTTATTTATTTATGTATTTATTTTGGCTGGGCCAGGTCTTATTTACAGCTCGCGGGATCTTAGTGGAGGTATGTGGGATCTAGTTCCCTGACCAGGAATCGAACCCGGGCCCCCTGCATTGGGAGCGTGGAGTCCTAGCCACTGGACCACCAGGGAAGTCCCAGGGGGTCCATGACTTGAATGGGGAAATTTTTACCTTTTTGTTTTCATTCTCTAACTGAAATTTGGCATTTCCTTCAACTCAACATAGGCAGGAAACCTCAGCAGTACTAGCACTGCCTGTGACTTTGTCACCAATAAAATTCAAGGTTGTTGTCATATCACATTTTGGTTGTTGCAGAGCTCAAAACACAGTGAACACCCATCACTACTTCAAAATTACAACGGTTATTAGACCTATCGCTAGACCTTAGTATTTCCCACGTTGATAAAGCAGGACACATATTACTCTAGCACAAATCTGGGGGTTTTTTTTAGTATTTTGACAGCAGTATTTCTTTTTTTTTTTTTCTGGCCACACTGCACTGCTTGTGGGATCTTAGTTTCCCAACCAGGGATTGAACCCAGGCTCTTGGCAGTGAGAGCACGGAGTCCTAACCACTGGTCCACAAGGGAATTCCCATACAGCAGTATTTCAGTATAATTGATTTCCTTTGTTACATGTATTTTATTTTATGTATTTTAAAACATTTTCTGAGAGGAATGCCACAAGCTTTGCCAGACTTCCAAAGCCTAGCTCCCACCTCAGATCCTATATTAAAGTGGCCAAATCCTCCCACTGATACTTCAGAGAAGTTTTTGCCTTAGGCAACTTTGCAATGCAGACAAGTTTATCTTATTTGTCTCCAAACCACACCCCACTCTGTCCTGTGTCACTGTCCCTAGCAGTGTTTGTTAGCTTTTGTGGGCCATGCCACCTTTTAATAAACATTCATGACCACCTTTAATGATGGTCTCTGAAATGCAAATGAAATGCTCTCTGAAATGCAAAACAAATTAAACACTGTGATTAAAAACCACTCAGTGGGGCAAAGTGCTGCTTTGTTTTAAACCATCACATTTCAACTTTGCCAGAGCTTCTGATTCCCCAATCTCACCAACAACCTTCTAAATGAATGCCCTTGTGAGAGGATACACACCTAGAAATCACCCTGTCCTTGGCTACCCTCTCCAAGGTATTTACCTCACTAAGCACCCTAGGCCGACCAGAATTGCAGGCTAGGACAGGCTGGCTTCTCCCATTCCTGGCCCAGGATGTAAGGGAGAGGGGCTCATTGGTGTGATGTGGGCAACTCCTCTTTTGCTTTAGTTCTGAGATGACAAAGGTAGGGTTTCTGGAAAAGTTTGCTAAGACACTAAAGAGAAAGGTAGAAACCATGTAGAAAATGCAAACGTACAGAATCACTTGTCTTCACGGAACGGATTTCTTATCCCGGGGTGAGTGCAGTCTGGCTTCACACTGACTGGCCTGGCATGGATCATTGGACACTCAAGCCCCTGATAGTTTACTCCCCTCTGTCTGGCTGGGATGTGAGACTTGGCAACTCTGAACCCTACCCAGAGGGAGCTTATGGTTGGCACAGCTTCTAGGTCTGGCAGGAGTCAGGCCCTGCCAGTGTCAGCTTCCTGACTCCCCTCCAGGTGTGGGAAGAGTGAGAAAAGAAGGGGGCCAATGACAGAATCGAAAAGAAAGCCAACATTTGAGGGGCAGGCCGAGGATATGGACTCAAGGGAGCAGTACAGAAGCAACAATGGTGGAGACGAGCCACCCGAGGGTCAAGAAACGAGCACTGTGTGGGGCCCAGCCGAGTGTCCTTCTCTTTGGTTCCCCCTTTAGGCCACTACTGGTACTGCACCTAGTCGTGCACCCCAGCCAGGGTACAGGTAGCCCTGCCCAGGCCTGCAGACACACACACGTACACCCTAGTTCCTGCTTAGTCCTCCCAACACACATTTCCCACCTCCTTCTCCCTTTTCTGACAGGCGTAAAACCCTAATCTCTTTCCCAACCTCTCTTGATTTTAGGAGTAGCCATGTGCTACAGGTCTGGCCGTGCAGACATAAGGGGAAATCTGCTGGGGTGCTTCTGGAGAAAATATCCCTTTCCTTATTAAAGGAACAGACGTAACTTTGCCCCCTTTTCCTGCCTGAAATGAAATTGCGATAGTCATATTTCAACCATAAGGCAACAAACACAAAGGGAAGGCCAGGAGAAGGGCACAGTTGCCATCTCTAATGTTCTTGAGCCACTGAACCAAAGCCCAGCGGCTACCTCTAGATTTTGGATTACGCAGGAAAAAATCAGTCCCTTTTTGTTGAAGCCACTCTTAGTTGCATCTTGTAACTTGTGGACAAAAGCATTCCTAACTCATACACCACAATAGTCTTGTCCTTCCAACATCTATCCATCAACTCAAGGTAACAACTCTGCTCCATCCCCAAACCCATCTGCTGTGAGGCCGACCCCTCCCTAGCAACCGCTGAGACTACCCAAATACCGATGCCACAGGTGACAACCCTTGCATAGCACTACTAACTGGGTTCACATTCGATGTCAAATCCTTCTCTTCTGGTTAATTATATCTAGCTCCAACCTATCCTAGATCTTGGGTTTGTCTTATCACGCAACGCCCTACAAAGAGGTTCCACAGCACACAGTTGCAGAAAGACCAAGTACGTGAAGTTCTTGACATCGATTTTCACTCAAACCTCACTCCTTCATGAAGTCCTCCCTCATCACCCCAACATGAAGTGATTTCCTCATCTTTGAACGCCACTAACATTGCACCACTCATTCAGTGCTGAACACTTACGGCACTCTTATGCGTTGGTCTTAATTATCTTCCACATCCAGCAAGCCTCCCCAACCCTCTCAGTCTGAGTTAGTCACCCCTAATACCAACTCTTGCAGTGCCTTACGCATTCTTCTATTAAAGTTCTCACCAGGTTTTTGTCACCTTCTCTACATCCTCCAGTAAAGTATGACCTTCTTTAGATAGGGATGCTATCTTCCTCACAACACTTATCAGTTCTCAAGTTGGACACAGTACATATTAGGTGCTTAACAAATTTATGTTGAATGAATGAAGAATCTCATCTCCCTACCAACATATCAAGCTCATTGAGAACAGGAATCTAGATTTTTGCCTCCTGCCACCCACCCCTAGTGATACACACGGTGGGCTTATAATAGATATTTGGTCACTGATTTGTACAGACAACCATGTTTTACTTCAATAACTTCTACTTGACAGCTAAGGAACATGATTTTGCTTGTATATGCACATATATAAACATGTAACCGTGAAACATGTATGTACAAATATATACAACACTTAGCCAAGAGGTGCCAGATGAAAGCTTGGCTTGGGAAAACTTTTTTCCCACCAAACTGCCTGGTGGTTTGACTCAACCCTCCAACTGTTCTTCCTGCATGCATACATAGCCTCTATTATTTTCTCACTAAAAGCTTTGCAACAAAAATCATCGACAATTAAAAGGAGCCACTTCTGAAGAAGTTCTCAAATGAAGCAGATCAAGATAAGAGGGTTTATCGCCGGTAAGAGCAAGGTGCCTTCTAAGGCCAGTTTAACACTGATACAAATACCCTGTGACATTACTCAGGAAAAGTCTACCAGGGCTTTGCTAGTGATGTTCTCGGGAAAGAGATAACCTTGCAAAGCATAATCCATCACTCACATCAAGGGCTGACCACTGAGACACGATGGTTCTAACCGAGACGTTTAAGATATTTAAAAGGATGACCTCCATCCCCTTTCTTCCAGGTGGGAAATGGTAGTCAAGTGATTCTCCCGAATCCAAATAGAAAGGCACACAAGGGTGAGGATGGGGTAGAGATGGCCATGGCGTTGCCTGAGGAAGTGGACGTTGGCAGGTAAACTGTTTTCAAACAAAGTAGAAGGGAAGACTCTGAAAGTATAATTGTTAGATTAAAATTATGAAAATTCATGGGGGGGGGGAATAGCTCTTATGGGAGAGAGTAATTTTATAAAAAGTAAAAAAAGAAAATACCCAGGAGTCATCTGAGACAAAACTTCAAATTGGACTGGAAAATATACAAAACATACAAAGTAGGAATTTTCTTGCATTATAATCTTCAAGCCAAGGGGAGACCTAAAGCACTCTCAAAAAACATGGGAGTCACCGATGTTCAACTTTCTCTTGGACCCCAAATCTTAAGGTAACTGTTAGTCCCAGTCCTCTCAGATATGGAGAGGAGGCATCAAGAGGGCATTAAGTGAAAAATTAGTATTTTATGTTGTTAATGTCTAGCTGACAGCAGATTTCTACTTTGCCCTTATCTTTACCCCAAAACATCCAAAGATGACTCCTCAGGGCTTCCCTGGTGACGCAGTGGTTGAGAGTCCGCCTGCCGATGCAGGGGACACGGGTTCGTGCCCTGGTCCGGGAAGATCCCACATGCTGCGAAGCGGCTGGGCCCGTGAGCCATGGCCGCTGAGCCTGTGCATCCGGAGCCTGTGCTCTGCAACGGGAGAGGCCACAACTGTGAGAGGCCCGCGTACCGCAAAAAAAAAAGATGACTCCTCATATATGCATTAATATATAATTGTTTTCTCTTTCTGACTTACTTCACTCTGTATGACATCCACTAGGTCCATCAACATCTCTGCAAATGGCACAATTTCGTTCCTTTTTATGGCTGAGTAATATTCCATTGTATATATGTGCCACATCTTCTTTATCCATTCCTCTGTCAATGGACATTTAGGTTGCTTCCATGTTCTGGCAATTGTAAATAGTGCTGCAATGAACATTGGGGTGCACGTATCCTTTGGAATTATGGTTTCCTCTGGGTATATGCCCAGGAGTGGGATTGCTGGGTCATAAGGTATTTTTAGTTTAGTTTTTTTTTTTTTTTTTTTTTTTTTTTTGCAGTACGCGGGCCTCTTACTGTTGTGGCCTCTCCCGTTGCGGAGCACAGGCTCCGGATTCGCAGGCTCAGCAACCATGGCTCACGGGTCCAGCCGCTCCGCAGCATGTGGGATCTTCCCAGACCGGGGCACGAACCCGTGTCCCCTGCATCGGTAGGCAGACTCTCAACCACTGCACCACCAGGGAAGCCCTATTTTTAGTTTTTTAAGGAACCTCCATATTGTTCTCCATAGTGGCTGTATAAAATAGGTAACTAATGAGAATCTACTGTATGGCACAGGGAGCTCTACTCAATGCTCTGTGGTGACCTAAATGGGAAAGAAATCGAAAAAGGAGGGGATATACGTATACATATAGCTGATTCACTTTGCTGTACAGCAGAAACTTACCCAACACTGTAAAGCAACTATACTCAATATAAACTAAAAAAAAAAAAAGATGACTCTCGCCAGAGCTCATGGAGAATTCTGGTCCTCTGTGGAGGTGGTATTAACCTCTATACTGGAACAGTAATCTATACCAGATGTGATAGGCTGAATTGTCCACCTCCTTCCCCAAATTCATATATTAAAGTCCTAACCCCTAGTACCTTATTTGGAAGTAGGATCATTGCAGATGTAATTAGTTAAGATAAGGTCATACAGAGTAGAACAGGCCCCTAATTCAATATAACTGATGTCCTTATAAAAAGGAGGAATTTAGAGACACACACACCCAGGAAGAACACCCTGTGAGCATGATGAGACTACACGGAGGGATGCCAGAGGTTGCCAGCACACTGCCAGAAGGTAGGAAAGGAGCATGGAACAGATTCTCCCACACAGCTCTCAGAAGGAACCAACCCTGCCAACACCTTGATCTCAGACTTCCAGCCTCCAGAACGGTAAGACAGTAAATTTCTGTTGTTTAAGCCACACAGTTTTGGGTATTTTGTTATGGCAACCCCAGGAATCTAACACACCAGATTAATCATTGAAGCTTCCAATATTTGAGTTCCCAAGCGCCAGCTCCTCCATACATTATCTTACGACCGCTAGCGAACTACCACTGCCACCATTTTCAGTTATCTTTAAGTTGCCTTCTGCCTCTGGCCCCTTCTTATGTATTTACTTCTTTCCACAGTTAGAAAAATCTGTGTTTACTAATTTCTAAGATGGGCTTGATGCAAAGCCATCTGTTAAATGAGAAAAATCCCTGTATATATGAGATAATCAACAGATATGGTTCCAATTAATGATTTTTAAATTACCGTTTAAATATTTACTTGGACTGTGCCCATATGATGTCAAAATAACCGATTTGCATGTGACTATTTCCGTCAAACAATTAGCTGTTTTGTCTACATAATGCCAAATCATGGGGTTGGTTGTTGTTCTATTACCATATGGACTGGACTGACCGGTGGGTTTTGGCATCATAAAGCACAGCCTGGATTCCTTTAAGAGTACCAGGAGACTAAGCCAGAGACATAAAAAGGTATTTCTTTTCTTTAAATTCCCAAGGACTATTAATAATGAAATATTACAGTGGAGGGAATCTTCACTAAGAAAGTATCACTTAATAACATTAGTTAGTCCTTCCTGTGGGATTCTGTCACCACTTAATTTCACCTTTATTGTTCTATAGGGGAGTTCATTACCATGACTTAGGTGATACTACTGCTTATGGAGACCAAAGTGTTATCACTTCAGGTGAGGCAAATTAAACAGAATGCCTACCGGACTGATAATAAATAGGGAGGTGCAGAAGTGGGGGAAGGCTCATGAATACATATGTTCTTATTGTTCTTTTTTTCCCATTCCTTAATTTTCCTCACCAGCCACTGGCCAGATTGACGGGGACTGGATGGATAAATGTAGGGTGGAACTGGAAGGAGTAAATTGGGGTGAGTAGTTTCAACTAGAGAAAGGGGATAAAGTGAATTTGACAAGCTTCCAAGTGGGTCCAAATCAGACCCACTATTGTACCTCAGGCACTACCCCCCTCTGGCTACCCTCAGAGCTATAAACGATAGTTGGCACATTATGTCTTTGTGGCCTTCCCACAGCTCTCTCTGAGTCTTTCATCTCCTTTCGGCCTCGCCCTCCTTTCTTTCCCATTCTGAGTGTAAACTGAGAGAGCATCCTAGTGGCCCCAACTGCCATCTTTGCTGTTCCATGGCTTAAAGAAATCCCCCCAAATTGGAGATTCTGTGGAAGGTTTGGGCATCCTTGGTAAGATGTGGACACCACAATCTGAAATTCAAAATCCCCAAACAATGAGCTTCCACATGTATCTAAGTAATACACTAGTCCAATCAAGTATATTTTCCAGACAATCTCATTATCCGAATTTTTATTAGGATATTACTGGGATTTTCAAGTAACATTTTGAGATGTAAAAAAAAATGTCTTTCAACACAAAGGGAGAATTTAAAAGCAGACAAATCCGGGGGGTGGGGGGGTGGGATGAACTGGGAGACTGGGATTGATGTATATACACCACTTGGTATAAAATAGATAACTGATGAGGACCTGCTATATAGCACTGGGAACTCTACTCGGTGCTCTGTGGTGACCGAAATGGGAAGGAAATCCAAAAAGGAGGGGACGTGTGTATACTTATGGCTCGTTCACTTCGCTGTGCAGCAGGCGCTAGCACAACATTGTAAAGCAACTATACCCCAATAAAAAATAAATAAATAAAAGACAGACAAATCCAGAAAGAGACTGCTGAAAGGTTTCGTTAACTACCATCTAATAATAAGCAGAGAAAAAACTAGCATAAATATGATTGAAACAAACAAGCAAACAATCAAAAAACATTGCCCGTGCGAATGTAAAATGGTTCAGGCCCTTTGGAAAACCGTTCAGTAGTTCCTCAAAATGTTAAGCATAAAGTTACCACATGACTCAGCTATTCCATTTCTAGGTATATAGCCATGAGAAATAAAAACACATATCCATACGAAAAACTTGTACACAAATGTTAATAGCAGCATAACTCATAATAGGACTAAAAATATTTCATTAAAATGGTCTAATATTTACAGCACTCCCATATAGGTGACAGTGAAAGAATGAGTGTCTAATACTATAAAATGCTGGTGCCTGTTTTCTTCAATGTGATTGCTAATTGTGTAAATTAAAGCACCCACACGTGGCATATGCGTGTGTGTGTTTCCTAACAAAAACATAAGTTTCTGCCAAGGAATGGGGGCCTTATGTATAGGGTCTGGTTTTTGGTCACCTTCGGAGATGGGTTCTAGAGGGTCATCAGAGGGGAAATTCGCAGGGGTGCATTATAACGATGAAGAGAATTGAGATAAACCAAAGAGGGAGGTTTCTGGGAAATCTCACCCATGAAGGCCATATATTTCATTTTCCTCCCACTGCCCCTGTCCCCACCACCTCCTCCTCATTTATCTCCTTTTCCTTCTCCCCTCAGTGAAGTTGTCTCATTTAAGCAACTGGCCTTAAGATATAACTCAGCTCCCTAGGGAGCAAGGACGTTCATTAATCCACACGAATCACCATATTACAGACTTGACCTAATTGACTTTAGCCACCACACTGTGGACTCCTCCAGGCTACTGACCTCTCTTGTCCAACTCTCATGTCCAAACCATTACATTCAATCCCCATTTGCTGTAGCTTAGAGCTTAACGCAGTCCATCTTTCCTCTTCCTCCCCCTGACAAGAAGCTCTGTTCTCCAGTAGAATTGGTAACAATAAACTAATATCTCTAAGGTTGGATATGATTTAGCATAGCTCTTTGCAATGAAACTGTGTCTTCAGAGACCATGATGCAGTGCCTTAGCTCCATTCTGCAATCACCTCAGTCCTGTCAATTCTATCCCCCCCAAAAATGTATCAATCCTTCCCTTTCTCTCCATCCCACTGGCCTCCACCTTGCTTCAGGCCCTAATCTCTTCTTGTTCTAATTGTTATCATGACCTCCTAACTGGCTTCTTTGCCTCTAGTCTTGCCCTCTCTTTATCCACGCTCCACACAGCAGCTAGAGTAACTTTATAAAACATAAACCTGGCCATAAACTCCCGTTTAAAGCCTTGAAATGGCTCCCCGTCGCCTTAAAAATAAACACCCAGCTCTCTATCTAGGCTTATAAGTCCCTTTTTAACACGGCCCCTGTCTACTTTTCCAAGTTATTGTCTATCCATCTTGAACTGTCTGCAGCTACCAAAACAAGCTAAGCTCTCTATGGCCATCTTTATAATTTCAAACGTTATTCTCTCTGCCTGGAATATTCTTTCCCTCCATGATGGGTTGGCCAACTCCTTTTTTTTTTTTTTTAGACAAATTTACTGAGGTATAATTTATACACCACTAAATTCACTAGGCTTGACTAACTGCTAACCTTTGAGATGCCATTTGGATGTCATCTCCTGTTTTCAGATGGGCTCCCCCAAAGACAGATACTGAAACAAACATGTGGGCACAAACAGTTTATTTGGGAGGGGATTTCCAGAAAGCAGAGCGAGGGAGTGGAGAAGGGAGAGAGAGAAGAGACAAAAGCCAATAAAAGGTGTGTTCACAAATGGGCAACCGTGGGGTCAGCTCTGCTGTGGTGTCTTTGAGAGCCTGCGTGAAACACCTCTCTGAGTTGTCCTACAGAGAGGCAAAGAAACTTGGGTATTTCTTTCTTTTTCCTATCCCTCACTAACTGAGGGCCACTCCTAAGGTTGTTAGCTCTCTGGCACTTCCAGCCTGCCCCCCGTGGCCAGAGAATATCTCAGACAGAGAGAAGCAGGAAGCCATCAGCATATATAGGAACTACCTCGAGTGAACTTCTAGAGCAGGCCAAGAGGCTAAGGTTGGAGCACCAGACAGCACCTCCACACATACCCTTCACAGCCTTTCCAAACCCTACCTCTGCTTTTCAGATTGGATTAGAGGAACCTTCTCACTGGTCGCATAGCACCAATGTCCTTGCCACACTACACAATTTTGTTGTTTCACTTGGTGGCCCCAGTCCACTGCACTGTGGACACTTCAAAAGCAAGGTCTTCACACGTCTTCATTCTCCACATTTAGCAAGATGCCTCGGACTTATCAAGCCCAATAATGGGTATGGTCATTTCAAAGTACTTTACATTCATTATCATGTTTTATACCTGAAGATCTCCTTACCTGGGAGATAGCATCATCTTCTTTATCATTCTGATTTTTATGAAGAGAAATCTGAAATACGGTGATGAGACAGAGCTAGATGCAAGACCATATTTGCTGATGGCTAGGCCAGTAGCCAAACGACTTCAGTTTTTGCTGCTAGGCGGACCACAGGAGGTAATGGCATTCACCTGAGGCTAAACCTTTCAACTCATGGAAGAAAAGGCTTTTCCACAACTAGAATAATCCCCTTTACAATATTCAGAAGATGCCTGAAGGTGGAAGCAAAGCAGCCCCAGAAATGCCAAGTCTTGTGCTTTTTCTGAAAAAGGATTCTTTGATTTTTTTTTTTCTTCTCTCACTTAGACCCTCCTAGGAGCTGCCTCCGATGTAACTTTTCTAAAATTCTAATATTTGTGAACATGTAAATCAGATTTTACTATTAATTAATTCACCAACATAATGCCATTCACTAGAAGGAAGTTATCAGCCATGGGGAACAGAATGCCTTGTAGCTCTGTCATTTTTAAAAGTCAAAGCAAGAAGTACACAGTTCTAATAACAGAAGAGATGAAGCGCTTTGTTCTTAGGTTATGCTCTGGAGTACAATTTTTAAAGGGATTAAATATATAAACATCAAAGAAAGACTGCCCCGAAGCTAAGAACTGTATCAGGAAACCCCCTGCTTTCTTATGTCCCCTATGCTCATACATAAGACAACGGATCTGGTGATTATAATGGTCTCTGTTCACTTTACACAGTAAGTAAAGGAAGAGAATTAAAGAATCTTTCCTTTGCAGTATAATGACTACTGGTGAACCACTAAAAAATGGAAGAATTTCAACAGGCATAAGGTCAGAGTCTATTTGGTTGCTTTTTCTGCTATGTATTTTGGAACCACTTGACAGTTTTCCATTTTAACATTTTGAGGGATTTTTCTTGGTAGAATCCAGACAAGGACTGCAGAAATTTTGCCATCTGCAAAAAGAGTGGGTTGGATTAGATCAACAAACACTTTGGGTTCCATAACAATATTTTTGTTGGTCCACAGAACTCCTCTAAGGAATACCAACATCAGAAATGAATACAAACACTGAAAACCTGATTGACGGACAGGCCATTGATACTGACACTTTACAACACTATTAAATGAATAGTAAATACAGAAACAGCATGAAATTGTTTATAATATTCATAGCACATTATATTAGCTGATTATGATGTTTTTTACACTTCATGATATTCAATCAAGGCATTTTAGAAAAGGAATCAGGTAATTTTCTGCTTAAAAGAATGATTGAACAGGAAAACATGGATTTTGATATCAGATAGGCCTGGATTCTATTTATACTTCCATTACAGTGTAACCCTGAACAAGACAGTTAATCTCTTTAATCCTCAATTTCCTCTCTTTAAAATGGGTTTGACAATACTTACAGCCCACAGAGTGATTTTGCAAATTACATGGACTAAGATACGGGAAAGTGCCTAAGGCTAAACTTAGCACATAAAACACAGGAGAATATTCTTTGCCTCATTTTCTATCATTCCTGTGAGTTTTCAGCACAATCGCTCCTAAAATGCAAGAGATTGTAGTTTAGAATTTGTTCTAACATTTTCCTTTAAATGTCCCCCCTCAATACAAACACACCACAAATGCATCAAATTATTGGGCACAATTTTAAGTATGATCATATTGGATTTAATGGTCTACCAGTTTAAACTTATTTCCATTTTAAATGACCTGGCTTAGAAAAAAATGATCAACTCCCTGATTATATTAGTTTAAAGAAACTCCTTAGCTCTAAAATTTCCCTAAAACCAATTTAGAAGTGATAGAGGCTGGAAAGGGGAGGAGTCACTAGGTTGTAATGGATCTGTCCCTGGTGCTGAAAGTGAATAAAGTACCTAAACTCTCCTCATTTAGATGCAGTGGAAGGAAAGCCAGCTTCACTTAATGAAAAACCTGAGTTGCACTTAGATTTCAAGAAAGTGGCATTACTCAGGAATTCCCAGAATGAGGAGCGGTCATCTTTGACGAAGCTCAAAACTTTAGGACCATCCCAAGGGAAGAGAGAAGGGGCCTCTATCAGCCCAGCCCAGTGGTCAAAAGCCTATCAAAAACTGATACATAATATTTACATCTCATTAACGTGTAGATATCTACAACAGATAACAAAAAAGCTCGAAACAGCAAGATGCTAGCTCAAGGCTAAAGGTATTCTAAGGCTGGAAACCAACCAGATATCATCTATGCCTTTTTTGTTGCCTCTCCTCTAACCCTTAACTCTGGTTCCTATTTTAATTCTCAGTATATTTATCCAACCCTATTAGACTAAAAATTTCTTGAGAGCAGGGAATCCCTCACTCAATTTCTCCCAGTTGTTGACCTCAGTAGAAACTTGCTCACTGAAATAATTCAAATAAAATTGTTCAATCAAGTTAAATTAATCAATGTTGTTTTGGCAGTCAGAGAAAGCTTATTAGATATATGAGCTAGGATTTTAAGAGAACCTTGAAGGACGGAAGGATTTTGAAAGATGGAGAAAGGGCAAGGCCACGCTTTCTGCTTTTGAGGAGAAAAAAAAGCAAGCAACGATTTGGACCTGGCCGTCTCAACCTACTGGTGGCATGGTGAGCCCAGACACCCAAATAGCGTCTTTCAAAATGTTTCTCCCTGAATCAATGCATGAAATATCCCTCTCTTAGCCCTGGAGTCCTATGTTTGTTCAAGAAAATTATTTTGCATGACTTTTTTCCCTATGTCATGATTGATCATTTTTCTACAAGACTCATGATGATATTGAGAGCCTACTGAGTTGGCAGAATATCCTGAAAGACTCAGATATCCAATCAGCACACTTTTCAGAGGGGATCATCTACACACAGCAGCGTGCCTCTTTATCCTAAGCAACCTATTAGGACTTGCCACACACATGTGTCCTCTCTTCAACTGCAAGTTTAAACTATCTTCAGAAGTCTCCCTTTGTGTAAACTTTCTGTGAATACAGTGTTGCTCTGCATAAAACGGTTTTTTGGTCAAAATAGGGCTGAGTCCCAGGAGATATTTTACGGAGGCATCCCCGCAAAAAACACTGATGTTTGCCAGGGGACCCTCCTCACTCCGAAAGGAAAATGCTTGTTACACTTTCTCCTTCCCTGCATCTGTTTCCATTCTCCAAGAAATCTTACCTAGATGGCATCTTTTAGGATGGCAGAAGCACCCACCACTTAAGAAATCTATCAGGCTTATTGAGATCAGGATAGTATAAAGTGACGATAAACACACTATGCTACGTACCACCCTAAATTGCAGCCACCCAACTTTCCTATGCATGATCCTGCTGTACATGAAATCATGTACAATGATTTCATGGTTGACATAGAACAGTTTAGATTTAAGATATATGAATGAAAATAGTTTGTTGTTTCTGAGGCAGAAAATGGTGGTGTGATTATTGAAAGCTAATGTTTGACATACTTGCGAGACCAGAGAATACCCTTGTTTCTAACCTTTTCAAACCAAATAAGCTTTTCCTTTGGGTCCACACTCCTTCCACACGATGATCGATCCCTCTGGCATCTCTGAGCAATACTGAGCCAAGAGACTGACTCCAAATGTAACAGATGATAGAAATCCCCTGCCCCCAAGCAGGAATACTTCATTTATTTGACCAAGAAATGTAATCCCTGTGAAGGAATGCCCTTGTCCCTTCCAATTGAACAATAATCAGAAAGACATTGGTTAGGCAGGAGCTGTCCACTTAAAATGTAGTGATGGATATTTGACCCTAAGAAAATAGAGATGCAGTCAGACATTTACCTACAGGCTGTTCATCTCACTGCTATTTACAAAAGTAAAAATTTTAAAAACCTAAATGTCCAGCAATATGGTACAAGTTGAAGTTTCAGCCATATGATAGAATTCTACGCAGCCATTAAAATGTCTTATAGCAATATTAATTGACTATGAGAAAATGCTCATAATCTATTTAACGGGAAAAATGTTTATCAAAGAGAATGTTTATTATAACCCTCTATTTTAGAAGAAGGCAGTGTATAAACATTGTACACGCACTGCCAAAGCCCACCAGGAACATGCCAATAATCGGACAAGTTGGCTTTATTTTTCATTGCAGCCAGGGAGAACACGCACCATGGAGAACTGAGGGGCGTCTCAATAAGAAGGTGTTAGAGAAGACTTATCATAGGATTTGGGCTCGCGTTAATGATTTGGGGTAAGGTTTAAAGCAGTGGGGCTTGCTCTGGTTTGGATGCTCTCGGGAAGCAGGCATAGTTTTATGATTGTGTCTTACTAAATCTTCACCTGGAGGGAGAGAGACTAGAGCAAGGCTAAAGCTGTCATTTGTTTTTCAACACACCACAATAGTCACTCATATTAGCCAGGGGAGGAACATGTTTGGTCATTTTTGTGGTTTGGACAAGGTTCCTGTTTTGTCTGTGTTCAGACATGATTATGGAGTGTTCCTAATTTTGTCTGGATCCATCACAGTTACAGAGTGACCTTATCTGCCATTAGTGTTTCGGGAATGGTTTTTGCTTAACAGAACACCAAAGCTTCGTTGTGAGCAGGTCCTAGCAACCCCAAGTCCCAGCAGATTATACCAGGCCAGCTTCTGCATGGCAGGGACTGGCAGGGACTGACTTTCTTTTTCACACACACACACACATATTCAGTCAGAGAGAACTAGAATTGTAACAAATATCATTTACTGTTTGTGATATTCCAGGCACCGTTTTAAGTGCCCTACATTTTTAACCTATTTAACCTTCATGGCAACTCTATGTAGTAAGTACAATCAATATTCCCATTTTCCAGAAGAGAAAAGTATGGCATAAAGAGGTTAAGTTACTTACCCAACAAAAGTAGTAGAGCAAGGATTTAACTTAGTGGCTATAGACCAATAGCCTTAACCTCTACATTATGTTGTCTATGTGTACAATAAATTATTAATAGAGATTACCTTTGAAAGGTGGTGAAAGTACAGGAATACAGGTGTCTTTCTCTTTCTTTTTCTTGTTCTTATTTTCTAAATTTTCTACAAGTAATATGTATTAATTTTTAACCAGAAAAAGGAATAATTTACAAATGTACTCATGGAAGCTCTGTACCCAAGCCAAGGTCATCGTCCTAATGCAAACCCAAGTCTTTGGTGGTGGCAATGCTCCCCTGAATGTCTGAATCAGAAGAGAAGACAAATCAAATCGGGAGGAGGCAACGCCCTCCCTGCGCGCGCGCTCTCTTTCTCTTAACTCCAACTCAATTTAGACAATTTCCGCATTAAAAAGTGGCAGGAAGACCCACTCTCAGGCCGGTCCGTGTGTCGGAATTAAAGCCGGTAGGGTATGTTCCCCCCAGTATACCGAAAAACAATTAGGAACCGAGTTGGGAGGACTAGAAGCAAATGCCTCGGTCTCCAAGGTAAGGCCCTTTCCTCGTGGGAGAAAACACCCCCAACCGGCCCGGTGAGCACCGCTGCGTTTGTCCCGCTCTAGGACTCAGCCCAGGCACTGAGAGCGGGGATGCCAGCTCTTCAGCCCGCGTGAAGGCTTATAGTAAAAGGCCGAAAATTCTAGGGACGGGAGGGAACCATCTGGAGGGACAAAGACTTCAGAATGCAAAGAGCTTTGCCGAAATGTTAAAGGCTCCCCAGCAGACCTGTCGGCTGGTTTCCCTTCTCTTACTTCTGGCGCTGCGCTGGCACCACAGCAACAGGCAACATCTTTGTTTGCTCCCCGCGCAGAGACCGACTTTAGGCCTCCTGAGAGGTGCCCACCCACCAGTTGCCGCCGGCTCGGCCGCAGAGAACGGTGCTCGCAGTAATTCCCACTGCCACCGTACCCCCCTCCCTCCGCCGGCCCTTTCCTTCTTTCCGAGTGCCCCGGCCGAGAGCCAGGCGAGGCATCCACTCTGCCATTTAGCACCTCGGCTGCGCAGTGGTGGGTGGTTTCCCAAAGCGTGTGCCCTCGCAGCCGCTCGCACTCGAGTCGCCGCTAGCAGGGGCACAAGTCAATGAGGCTTTTCCCTCCGCGATCATCGTGAATCAGCAAAGCGCTGCAGAGCAGCGGCGTCTCCGCGAGCAGAAATTAAGATGACGGGGGAAGGGCACAAGTGGAGTGTTGCAGGGGAATTTCGAGCCCCTCCCGGGAACGGCAGTTCTGAGGGGGTGGGGGGGGAGCGCTGTCGGCTGGAAGCTGCTGGTGAACCAGAGGGAGCCTTTGGAAACAGAGAGCGGTGTGGGGAACAGCGAGGTGGAGCTGAGAAAGTGGACGAGAGTACGGCTGGGCAGAAGGACCTAGGGAGCGCAGGCAGAGCTGAGCGGGTGCGCCCCCGGGGTGGGCAGCGCAGCAGTTGCAGGTGTTGCTGAGGGAATATAGGACGGAGGGTCTGGTCTGGGGAAAGGGAGAAGAGGAACCAAGAAAGGAGGATTTCCTGGCCCACGACTTCCTGTTTCTGACGTGCAAGTTCCCAAGTTCAGTTTGAGAAGTGGAGGGCCGCTTGGCATTGGGGAATCTGGGCTGGGAACGTTAGGGAAATACTCCCCTTAGTCGCGGTCTCCCATACATCTCCCTCTCCCTCTCCTCCTCCTCTCTTCCTCTCCCTATCCCGTCTTCCTTCAGCTTTGATTAATATGCATGCCCATGCTCAGTAGTGCGGGCCACACTCCAGGGACCGCGCCTCCAGTCACCGCCGCCTCTCGCTTGACCCTTGGCACTAAAAAGCTAAGCAGGAGCGACCAGAGGCGTGGGATGGGAAGGCCGAGCGTTCAAAGCGCGAAGCCTGGGGACCCCTCTCCGCGCCCCGGTCACCACCCCCCTGGCCGGACCGAGCGCCCCAGCGGCCCAGACTCCGAGATCCCGCTTCGGTCTGCGTTGCAACGGATGGACCCCGGGGATTGGAGCGCGCAACGAACCGCGCTAAATTGTACCTGTGCGTGGCCGTTCCCGCCGCCGCCGCAGGTCTATCCCGGGCCCGAAGCCGGCGCCCGCTTTCTCGGGGAATTCTCTGGAGGGGGTGTGCGAGGGGAGCCACAGTGGCTGCCTTCTAGCTCACGGCTGGCGCGCACAAGCACACGCCCAACTTTGCCGAGCCGTCGGCGCCCCCCGGGTTCCCCCGCGCCCCCTGCGGCTCGGCACTCTCGGAGACCACATCTCTCCAGGTCTGAGATAAGGTGTCCCCCGCTCCTACACTCGCCCATTTGAGGAGGAGAGGGCGGGGTGGAGGAGAGAAGGAGAGTAACGCTACAGACTCCCTAACCAGCTGTTCACAAACACTCTATGCCCGCAGGGGCGCCCGCTCCAGCCCCGCCGCACCAGGTCCCCCAGACCCGCCAGTGACGACAGAGAGAGGAGGAGGAGGAGGAGGAGGAGGAGGAGGAGGAGGAGGAGGAAGAGGAGGAGGAGGAGGAGGAGGAGGCGGCGGCGGCGGCAGTGCGGAGAGGCGGGAGTCCGGTAGCAACAGAGCCCTGGCGACCGACTGACCATCATTATCAGCACTTTTATTACCGGGGACGGTGTGGGGAGGTTGAGGGGCGCGCGGCAGAACTGTCCAACCCACTCTGGAGTGCCCCTAATTGAGAGCGAGAAGACTCTCCAGAGGCGCCTTTGGAGTGGACGTGCCCCAGACGCACAACCGGACTCTGTGGTCCCGCGGAAGCTGCAATGTTGGGGATATTTTAAATGGCTCTTACTTGAGAGGAGGCGTGATTTCCACGTTCGAGCGTCTTCGCTCCCCACCCCCTCTCCGCACCAGCCAGTGCGCGCCACCACCTGAGCCTGGCGAGAGAGCCTGGGCGCACGCAGTCTTCAGCCTCTTCCTTTCCGCCTCTGGGGGGATTCGGCTCTGAGCGGGTCCGCCCGACGCCCCCCGGGAAAACTCTTTACTTTTTGTTTGGAAAATCGGGGCCATTTCTTTATTCATCTCTGGGTCTCCCCGGAGGAGGACAGGGGAGGGGAGGGCGTGCGCGGCGGGCCGGGCCGGGGGAGGGGAGTGCGGGGAGGGGAGGGGACTGGGTGTAGCCTGGAATTCTCCGTCCTCGTGCTCCTAGGCTGGCGCGCAGAAGCTCCCCGCGATAGCGCCGCCGCCACTCCCCGCGCCACCCCGTCGTTGGCCTCGGGGGTCGGGTGAGTGGGGTCATGACGCGCCGCGGGGGCTGCCCCGGGCACCTCCGGCGCTGAGCCGGGACGCTGCCCCGCCGCTCCGAGCCCCTCTGGCGGGGAGGCGGCGGGGGGTGGGGAGGGCGCACGGGGTAGGGCGGGGTGGGGGCGGCGCGGAGGCCGCCAAGCTGGGGGGCTCTCAGGGCCGGCGCGGCCGCGGGCAGGAGGGCGTGTCTCCGGCCCGAGGGGACCCTCCCGAAGCGCGGCGCGGGACTCCCCGATGGTGGTGCCGCGGCTCCGGGAGAGCACCGGGTCTCGCCTCCGCCGCCGCCGCCGCCGTCGCCGCCGCCGCGGGCGCCGCCACCGCCGCCGCCGCCGCCGCCGCCGCCCGAGCCCGCGCCGAGCGTGCGCCTCGCCCTCCTCCCGCGCCCGCTCTGCTCTAGGATGCTGCGGCAGGTTCTGCACAGGGGCTTGAGGACGTGTTTCTCCCGGCTCGGCCACTTCATTGCCAGTCACCCTGTCTTCTTCGCCTCGGCGCCGGTGCTCATCTCCATCCTGCTCGGCGCCAGCTTCAGCCGCTACCAGGTCGAGGAGAGCGTGGAGCACCTGCTGGCGCCCCAGCACAGCCTCGCCAAGATCGAGCGCAACCTCGTCAACAGCCTCTTCCCGGTCAACCGCTCCAAGCACCGGCTCTACTCGGACCTGCAGACCCCTGGGCGCTACGGCCGGGTCATCGTCACCTCCTTCCAGAAAGCCAACATGCTGGACCAGCATCACACCGACCTGATCTTAAAGGTGAGAGGGGGGCGGGCACGGGCAGCCTCTGCGGGCGCCGCTGCCGCGGTTGGGCTGGCTGAGCGCGGGGGTCCGGGCTGAGAGCGCCTCCTCTCCCATCCCAGGCGACTGCCGCAGGGGCTCTGCTGCACCGCGCGCCCCTCGAAGGCCGCCCGGAGCCTCCCAGCCTCCCGGGCGGGGAGCGTCCGGGTCCGGGCCCGGCCCTGCCCTGGCCGCCGTCGCCGCCACGCCGGCAGCCGCTGCAACAGTTGGGGCGGCGGCGGCTACGGTGCTGTGGTCGGTGCGCTTGTTTTGGTTGCAGTGGTCTTGGGGGCGGGGAGGCTTTGGGGTAACTGGGCCAGAAGGAACCGAACTAGAGAAGACATTCTAGAAAGTCCTGCTACTTGAAAACAAAATACCATCTTGGGGGGATTCAGAGACCCCTCTCCCCTGTCCTCATTTCTTCTCCCTTCCTCTGACCCCGGAGTGTTTTGGAAAAGGCTGCTCGGAGGGGCTGTGAGCGGGATGGTAAAGAAAATGCCTCCCATCCACCAGAAAGAAGTGTGGTCCTGGAGAGAGGACAGGGGCTGCCCTGCTGCCCTCTTCCCCGGGCGAGGTAGCCATCTCTGACTTCTAGGGTGAGAGAGAACGTTTGTAATTCGCAGTTGTTTCATCTTTCACAGTAGCTCCTCTCCTTTGAAATGCAAAAAGTTCTTTGGGAAATGAGGCATTCGACTGATGCACTTTCATTTGGGTGTATTTGGGCGTGAGGGTGAGGGGCAGAGCCAGAAGGGTGAGGACAGAAGCCAGGCTGTGTGGCCCTGAGAAGAGCACAGGAAACCGAGCAGCTGGTTACAGGGTGACACTCAAAGAAACAGGGTGTGCTGTCAGCCTGAGGTGGGAATTTGATGTAAAAAGTGAGGTTAATGGTGATAACTTTCAGGAAGTTCCTAAGAAAAGCAGAGGAGTGAGGACTAGAGTTGGAAAAGTGGAGACCTTGGGAGAGAAAAGCAGAAATAGGTGAGAATGTTCCATCCAAGCCCTGGTGGGGATTCTGGGTCTTGTTTACTTAAGGTACTCCTCTGGGGAGGGCAGACAGGAGCCAGTCCCAGCTGGAGCCCTGGGGCGGAGGGATGGAAGGTGCTGGTTTTGTGTGGGTCTCTGGCCCAGATCCAGGATTGGAGGCTGGTTAGATTTCTAGTCTACTTATCCCACCGGGAGTCAGCCAGTGAACCTGGGGGACCCTTTCCTTCTCTTTTACTCTACAGGTAACCCCCTAGAGACAAGCGAATTTTCCCCCCGTATTTGTTGACATGTTATCAATCAGCAATTAGTAATGAGGGGAATCTGACTAGAGACTCAGTGGAATTAGGACCTTCCCACATTGGGTGGCTCGTGGTATTTTTAATGGCACACACATCATCACACATACTCACCACAGAACCTCAGTAACATTAATCCCGAGTTGTTTTCTTTTTTCATGATTATGCTTCCAACATCGAAGTGGGTTTTTATTCCCCCGATACTTTAGTTACCGTATTTTGACACACAGATAAATACTGCTCCAAATGCTTTCCCAGGAAAACATGTAGTAGTTTCATCATAGGCTTAAGGAAACTATAATTTAGCCAGTCCTGACATTTAGAAAGCTGCCCCGTCTTTTGATAGATGATCTACTAAATGATGTTTCTCTTTTTTTGTTTTTTGTTTTTTGAGGTGATGTTTCCACTGGCTGGTTTTTTGGGGGTTTTTTTCCCCGCTAACCAGTTCTGTTCACTCTCAAGGTTAATGAGACATCAACAGGCGCATCAGATGTCTTTTCAACTGGACTGTTTCTCTCGTATTTGATTTTGATCTGTTCAGGACAGAAAACCGTATTAGAAGAGAAAGTTGGGACCGGAGAACCAGGGAGGCTGGCTTTGCCTTCATATCTAAAGGGCAACTTTAAAGGACGGTGGTCTTGTGAGTGAATTGTTTTAAGAAATGGGATGTTTTTTCGTGTTCTAGGTTTCTGGGGAAGATCAAAACCAAGTGGCATAGTGGTCAGAACTCACTTCTAGCTGATGGGTCTCTGGTGAAAATGAATTCACAGAGCTTATGAAAACCCAGACTCATGAAACTGAGGGAACTGCCTTCAATTTTATATATCCATCTTTTTCTTCTTATATCCAACGCCTATATTTGGTAGGTATGGAGCTGGGGGACAGAAAAATGGACCCTCGGTAGTCATGGTACTGTAAAGTGTGGGAACAAGCACTTACTTTTTTCCTCTTTTTTTCTATTAGAGACATGAAAGATTTGTCCTTTACACAAGATGTTAGGAGTGAAAGAGTCACTGTTTCTGCCCTTACTGGTGTTATTCTGATACTTTGTTGTTGGCATCAGGGGTAGCACTGACAGTTAACATTGTACACAACACCAGCCAGCCCCTGCCTGTTTTATAACAGCGCACTGGAAGTAAAGTGGACAAAGCATAACCAGGGTTTGAGGCTTTCTCATGCCCCACGACAAAAGTGAAGGAAGTTAACTTGCAGGGCTGTGTCACTCACTCCTGGTGCTCTGGGGTTGTACCCACTCAACGAAGGCGATCCTTCTTGCAATATTAGTCCAGCTACTTTCTGATCAAAAATAGACTGGGAAGGGATGATGACAAAAAATGAAAATCCAGGTTGTTTTTTTCAAAAACATAATTGAGAGTATCACAGAAAAAAATAACCCACCCTTGACAGCCCCAGCTGATCTGCTTTGGAGGAGCTGTCTCAAATTCATGCGAGCGACATGACTGCCATACTCTGACCTCTGCAGCGTTGGAATCTGACCACAAACTATGAGACGGGTGACCCTCCCTAGCAATGGTTTCCTCTGAAGCCTACAGGGCAAAGATGTAATTTTGGGTGAAAGTAGGTGGGGCCTGATGGTACTGGCAAAGGATCAACCATTAATTTCTGAACCCCTTTAAATACATGTTGATCTTCAAAAGTCTTCATTTCACTAGAATATTAAATTTAACTCATTACTGTATTTTAACAAAAATCCATGCTGTTCATCTCAGAGCAAATTTCAGAGTAGTGCCTCCCGAGCTTTTATGGATATGTCTCTTCCTGATCACCTAAAGTGAAGTGTAAGCAGGTCTTAGTTGATAACCGATCTGGCTGTGACCAAGTCAATACTTGATTTGTTCCATCTGTGTAAAGAACCAATTTAGCCCATTCCTTATAATAATGGTATCACCTTTATAACAGCTTATAAGTTATAAGCATACAGTATGTTTAAATACATCAAACACCTAAGGGTAGGCAGGAGAAATGGTGTGATTCCATTTTACCGATGAGAAAACTGCGCCTTAGAAATTAACCGAATTATCTATGGAAAAAAAGACAAGGACAGAACCAGGACGGTGACCCAGGGTTTTGACTCCCCGCCCAGTGCTCTTTTCACTGTCATTTACTGCCTCCCATATGATAAACTATTTGAATGATTTTAAATGTACATTTTTGGTATCCAAATGAGGTATATTCAACCAAAGTCTCATCCTCACCGTATACCGTTGTTCTAACAGTGGCAGTTGGATGATAAGGACATTCTCTCGACTGATGCTGCCTCATGTCAATGGAAATCCACTTACACAAACTCTACATGCCCAAAGTAAAGCATAAGATACTTGTAATTAGCAATATACAAAGACAGAAAGATAGACTATTTTACCGGAAAAAAACCTCTGGATGACTGAATGCAGCGATTTCCTGTTTCAGTGCTGTTCACTGGCCAGGTCCAGGTGAATTCAACTCCAATGCACACAGTCCCTGGCACATAGTAGGCCTTCAGTAAATATCTGTCCAAGGGACGTGCCCTAGTTTGCTCAGACATTTACGTGACGGGCAAAGAAAATTCCACAGAAACTACTCTGAAATGTATTTTCAAAATGACATTTTTATGTGTACAACTTTATAGGCAGATTCTAAGGCTTCTCTTTATCCAAGATACCGTTCTCCCTTTCTCTTTTTCCAAGATCACCTCTGTAGTCATATCAAAACACTTTTCAGTTTTGCAATTGCATAGGGGCGTCTCCTTTGCATAACGTCCTCTTTTTCGGGGGGACCTCATAGGCTGTTTTATTCCAAACCAAGGGAAGGACACATACTCACTATGCAGACATTCTTCCTTTTACTGGGGAATCTCATTTTGTTCAAATATTCAGTTTCTACTTTATTTAAACTTTTCATGTTTAATTATATTAAGGAGAATTAAGTTGCAGAATGAGATTGATAGAATTTAACTTGGAATTATTTAATTCAAGCTTTCCACGAAGGGCAGCACAACAGCTAGCTCCGGGTCACAAAGACCCGATAGTTGGATCAAGATCCCAATTTTTCCAAATACCGTCTCAGCACTTTCAGTCATTATAGGAATCGCCATTACGTCTTTCTCTACAGTCTAAGGATCAGCAAATTCCAGCCTACTTTTGAGCGTAGGAGTTTTTACATTTTTTAAAGATTGTAACAAAACAAAACAAAAACAAGGAAGAATATGAGACAGAGATGGTCTAAGACTCTCAAAGCCTAAAATATTTACTCTTTGGTCCTTTACATAAAGAAGTTCCTATACTGTATTCCAAAACCCCCTTACCGGAGCAATTTCAGGAAGTTAGTGCTGTTAAGTAATCTCTAAGGCAGTGGTTCTCAATCAGGGGCGACTGTGCCCTGCAGGGGACATTCAGCAATGGTTGGAGACATTTTAGCTCATCACAACCAGGGGTGAGTTGCTACTGGCATCTAGTGGGTGGAGGTCATGGATGCTCTTAAACATCCTCTGTGTGCAGGAGAGCCCCATCCAGCAAAGAATTATCTGGGCTCAAATACTGCTTGAAAGGGTTCATGTGCGTATTTCTTTTTGTTCTGCTAGGATTTTTTCATCTGCATTGATTATGTAAAATGAGAAATTGCCAAAGAGAAGTTCACATCCAAAAATCTTATAGAAGTTTGCCTGGGGACAAATACTACAACCTGTGAGGAGATGCTCGCTTGGGCAATTGGCCAAAGACCAGATTTTCCAATGTAACCTTCCCCAAGATGCACTTATCTTGCTCTCCTAGAGCTCTGTCCTTTATGGTCTAAATCCCAATGTAGAGGAACCCAGGAAACTGAATACGGTCTAACTGCTTGAATGATAAAGCTGCTGAATTGCTGCTGGCCTTGGGACTTGTCAGAGCGCCCACTGCTGGCAGGCCTGACCCTCAGTCTGTAGCAGCCACCCACCAGGCCGGACTTCTCCTGACAGTATGTAAGACCCCACTGTGAACAGTGACCTGCCGAGGAGACAGGAGGCCGTGCTCTGTTGCCTAGTCCAGCTGCTTTGCCTTTCTGAACATAAAATGACAAACGAAGAGCTTGCATCCAAAGGACAGGGGATCAAAGACCCTTGGGTTTGGAAGGCACCTTAAAGGTCATCTCCGCAGACACCGGAATGTGCTCTTCGCATCTCAGGGTGCTTTGTCTGGTGACAGGTGCTATGATGCCTTGGGCAGTCCCGTCACTTCGATGAGTTATCCAGGTGGCATGTACTCTTAGAAAAGATTGAGGCCAGGCCTGAAAGGGCAGCATTCGTGCATCTGCTGGACCAGCCAGTTGCCTTTTGCACTTTATTTTTACACTAGGAGCAAAGTGAGGAGAGGGTGAGATCTCGTTTCATTCTCCTTGCATTTCATGGGAGGTGCATCCGAATAATCCAAGTTCAATATCATTCTAGGTTTGTCTGACTTCTAAGCACATGTCATTTGTGTGACTAGTATCCTCCAATGCCCACGCTGTTTGTCTCATTTAGATTTGGGGAGCAATCTTTGACTTGCCCATGTAGATAAGCATTTGGAACAAACTTTGGGTAAACTGCTAATTTAAACTGAAATTTAAATATAAAGCTGTAGTGTGAGAGGAAGCCCACCTTTTTAATGACTCAGAGTATCTTGACAGATGCCGTATTAGAGTTAGAGAAGGATGATTTTTTTTTTTTTTTTAACGAACACAAAGACTGAACCTCTCAGGATTCACCAGACTTACGAACCTCATCCAACAGCTGAGCATTTAACCGGTGACTTCTTGTGATAACTAAGAGAAGGAGAAGTAAGCTAAAAGAAGTTATCTGTTTCCTACCCGAGAGGTTGCAGCATCCCTTGGCGCAGGAGCTAGGGGATCTGATCAGCTCTGACTTTGTGGTATATGCCATCTGGTACCTGACTTTGGGGCTCAGTATGAGCCCCAAGTGATACCTGAGATAGGCCTGAAGCAGACCTTTGAAGTCACCTGCTTGGTAGCACATCACAGCAAGCAGGCCTGTCTGCCGCACTGCCTGTGCTGCTGCCACATGCCCGGAAGGCCACAGAACTTCCGAGGTATTCTGCCAGACTGATTTAATGACCAGCAGGGGAGGTGAGTAATCTCTAACCTTTAAAAGACAAGAACAAAAAGGAAAATCAACACCAGTTGTTATTTCATGTGGGAAGCTCTGAATAATATGTCGCGCCTTCAACTTCCGAAGTCATATTTTGAACAAAAGAAGGCAGTGAGGGGACAGGGAAGTTATATTTATCTTCTTGCTCTCCAGGAAATCCTCTTGAGAATATTGTTTCCGGTGTTTTGAAAGACCCCCTTTGTTAGGTCTTCTACTTTAGGTTTAACTTTTGGGCTTCAAGTCCAGTCGAGATGAGGATTTGAGTGCAGGCAGTTACCTTGGGGCGTGATATCCAAAAACATCGGTAAGGAAGTGAGGACAGGAAATAGGGAGTAGCAGAAAGCCAGCCAAGGCAGTGTTCTCAAGCCAGTGTCCACTGTGGGCACCCAGGGCTCAGTCTCACTGGGGAACTCTGGGAGACACTGGATAACCTCCATCCAAGTTATCCCAACTGTGGGTGAAGGACCTGAATAATCTTCTTCCAAGTCTCCAGCCATCATTAGTTGATCCGGCTGCAGCCCGGCACAGTAAATAAATCTCTAGCAATTCCAGATGCTGTATGTGTTCCCATAATCAGAATTGTTTTTGTTGTTTTTTTGTTGTTGTTGTTGTTTTCCGGTACGCGGGCCTCTCACTGTTGTGGCCTCTCCCGTTGCGGAGCACAGGCTCCGGACGTGCAGGCTCAGCGGCCATGGCTCACGGGCCCAGCCGCTCCGCGGCATGTGGGATCCTCCCGGACCGGGGCACGAACCCGTGTCCCCTGCATCGGCAGGCGGACTCTCAACTACTGCGCCACCAGGGAAGCCCCAGAATTGTTTTTTGTTGTTGTTTTATAAAAGCCACAGGCAAAGAGCTGCAGGTGCTCACGGTGAGCGGCCTTGACATGTAGAGGTGAGTGTGAGTGGAGAGAATACAGGTGGAACCCTGAGAGCATCTGCACTAAGGGTCTTACACCCATCTAGAGACACACCTCTAGGAGTTTAGGGCCCACATTGCTAAGGGATGTTCATCCCTTCACTCAACAAGATGGCCATGACGCAGGCAAGAATGACCCAGCACAGCTGTTCAGTTATTCTTGAATTTGATAAGTAACTGCCATTTTCATTTTGGCCACTGGATGGTGCTAAAGATGGCTCCAAGCTGGACCTGGATGCCACCCGGATTTGTGGTTTTATATCAAGCCCTCACATTTGAGTGGCCTGTGTCCAGCCCCTCTTCCCTTCAGGAATACAAGAGGAGTCTGCAGGCCCCCCTTTCACAGCCCCCATCTTCACACATCTACCTGTGTTGCTCTCCCCCGCTAGAAATGCACTCGCTGCTTACTATGAGGTCAGACTCACATGTGTCCTACTTTGTGAGGCCTTCCCAAATTCATGGCTCCCTCCCTCCCTTAAATCTATCTGGCTTGCAGTTGTACCCACATTCTTTAATGCTTAACTAGATACTGTTCTATAATTTGCTGTATTGTCATGTGATGCTTTCTCTTAAGATCATAAAGCTCTTCAAGGGCAAGACCAATGTCTTATACTCCCACATCTCTCCTAGAAACTAGTATAATGTGGAATGTACAGCAGGTGCTTAATAAATTGTTGCTGGTTGATGGCCTGTAGGATGGAAAACACACTCTGCCTTCCCTATTCATTTATTTTGCTTGAATATAATTTTGCCAGGCAGCAAGACCATGTGATTTCTTTAGATGTGTCTTCACTTCTCATCCTTGATAAATTTTGGTTTCAAACTTGACGATAAGCAATAAGCATCCATTCTGCCTTAGGATCTGTTGGTACTTACTTTATATGGGGAGAAACTCATATAAA
The DNA here is from genome assembly GCF_937001465.1 of Orcinus orca. NCBI lineage: Eukaryota > Metazoa > Chordata > Mammalia > Artiodactyla > Delphinidae > Orcinus > Orcinus orca. The sequence goes on from NC_064580.1 coordinate 20,318,696, forward strand.
GAAAAACCAAAACCAAACGCCTGACCACCTCTTTTGGTTCAAGTAGTTTGGAAAGGTGTAAACTGACCTCAATCTCCAGTGGTCCATTCCCATTTGGGAGGGCAGAGCACTCTGCAGTTCCCAGCAAGTACCGTCAAAGTCAGCTCTCCACTACACGTGTCCTTATGTACATGAAGTAAAGTCTCAAAACATTGGCCTAACCCATACTCAAATGTAAACATGAAACACATTTTTTTTAAATCAAGGACGAGTGGTTTTCCCAGTTGTAGCATCAGTGTTCAAGAGATCACCATTCTGATGTCATTCAGCTTCGAATTTCTCAAGAGGGAGCCCAGGGTAACAAAGACTTGTTCTAAGAGGCGAACTTAAAAAACGATGCTGGTACAAAATCAGTGTATCTCTGGTGAGTTTAACAGAAACACTAGAACTGTTCATTTCTCAGCATTAAAGGGGAGATTCCTTTGCTCATTCTTCCATGGGCTCCACAAATTTGTCAAATACCATGGCTTTGTCAATTCCTTCCAATTGTCTCAGTAAAAACCGTATCTCTGCTATACAACTAGCATAAGTGCTCAAAAAGAAAATCTTCGTAATACTCAGTACCTTAATTTTTTGAGTTTTGCACTGTTGTCTCGTTTTTATTCTGGTTTTGGTATAGCATGTAGGCAAGTGGTCATACTGAGTAAACTGACTGCTCTTAGACTCTTTATGCCCACACATCACCTGGGCATCTCGGGAAAATACAGATTCTGATTCAGCCTGGGGTGGGACCTGCAATTCTGAATTACTAACAAGCTCTCAGATGATGGTGATGTTGCTGGTCAGTGGAGCACACTTTGAGTAGCAAGGCTCAGAACCTCATCTTCCTGCTTGACAGGGCTTTGCACACAAAGGAAGCATTCACTTCTTGTACAGAAGTATCTCTGGAATGAAAACTCTGGGAGTCTGTGGGCTCCAGTTTCAAGGTTCTCTCACAGCCCAGCATGCCAGAAAGGGATTCTCCAGCAATTTAGGTGAGCGAGTTGATAACTCTCCTCTGTCACTTAATTTACATGACTACAGTGTTTCCCTGGGAAATCTTCCCCACAAGCCCTTCAAAGGGAAGAGTGTGTCAGAATTGCCAGAGATCAGGAGAACCAGGCCAAGTGATAGTAAGGCCCCTTGAAACTGTGAAATGTAAAATTTTGCTGACTGGGGGTTTTAGTCATTTAGGTCAGTGCATTTCTTCACCTTCCCTTGTCTAAAATTTCTTTTCATAGGGTTATAAAAGAAACCTACAATTATTTAGGATCGAAGAAAATTTCTCTACCTTCCTGGTTCTCTATGCCTAAACTCTTCAAACAAAACTGACCTCAGTTTAAGTGAAGATTAGCAATTTTTCTCAAATCTGAATATGTTTTGGAATTCCCTGGGAATTTTATTAATGTTCATATTCTGATTCAATAGGTCTGAGACAGCAGGCCTGAGCTTCCGCATTTCTAACAAGCTCCCAGGGCTACTGCTGCTGCTGCTGGTCTGAGAACCACACTGACTAGATCAGTGGATTGGTGGACCCGAAGAACCTTTGCATAATATATCCTGACTAATTAATGCCATTTAACTGCCTCCATACTCTAAAGCAGTGGTTCTCCACCTTGAGTAGGTATCCCCTGGAGGGCCTGTCTGAACACAGATTTCAGATCTCACCCCCAGAATTTCCAATTCTGTAGGTCTGGGGTGGGGCCTGAGAATCTGCATTTCAAACAGGTTCCCAAGGTGCTGCTGTTCCTGCTGGTCTAGGGACCAAACTTTGAGAACCACTGCTATAAAGCATCCTAGTAATAAGCTGCCAGGACTAATTCTAAAAGTGCAGTTTCTCTCTCTCTGTAGAAACCTGGACAACAGATACAGCAGGGTGAAAAAGTTATTTGTTCAGCCGTTAATTTTGAATGATGCTGTCATTCAAAGGAGACTACATAAGCCTGAACCTTTAAGTTTGCGGTTTAAGGCAAGCATATTGGACAGAGGGCCCTGCCCCTGCTGCCTGTCTCCAGGAGCTGGAGTTTAGGAGAAGGGGGCTGAGTAGAAGAAAGGACGCTCAGAGATGGGGGGGGAGAGAGATAACCCCCCACTCCACACACATGCAGTGTGGATGTTGTTACTACCATCAATATGATTACCAAAGCTTCCTTCCTTCCAAAGACTTCCCACACAGGGTCACCTGCCATTTGCCTTTGCAGAAACATAATTTACATCAGACCAGAAGGCACAGCAGGTACAAATAGGAGCGACATGTTGTGTTTCTGAGACAAGGACCCAGCTCTGGTTGCCAGAGGTGAAGTGTCCATGGGGGGGACCCTGGTAGCTAATGTTCAGTTTCAACTACTGACCGATGTCAGTTCTGTTAGAGAGAGGTAAAGTAGAACTGGAGTGAAGTTCAGTAAGTACTGATTTTGGCATAGTGGAATTAGCATTGTTTCAGAGCCCCAAAGTTCTGTGTTTGAGGCTGTGAACCATCAAAGTGTCTGTGATAAAAGTCATTTATCCTCTCTGGGGTCTTCATTTCCTCACCCATAAAATGCGATCAGCAATATCATCATCATGGTGTTGGAAGACAAAAGGAGATATAACGTGTGTAAACAAACTTTGTAAAGTGCAGCACGCCTAAAGCCACACAAACCTCCCAATATCTGCACTGAACGCACACGTGTTTGTCTGGGGCAAGAGAACAACCTCCTGGGGATTCCCAGGGGAGAAGACTAACCACCTTAGTCACTCAGTTGACACATTCCAAATCACTGTCTCCTTTTATAAAAAGTATCTGTACAGTCTGTGACTACCTTTTACTAACCAGAAGCTTTGTTGACATGGCCTCGTGCTCCCAGATGATGTAATATTACATCAGTCTATATTTTTACTTTGAATTACTCAAGGAGAATTTTAAAATAGCATATCTGATCACCCATCGTCTACACTTCTAAAGCCTTAGACCTACACTGTCCAATTCAAAAGCCACTAGCCACATGTGGCTATCTGATTTAAATTTAAATTAATTAAAATAAGAAATTCATTTCCTCACTTGCACTAGCCACTTTTCAGGTGCTCGGTAGCCCACATGTTCCTGTAATGGACAGGACAGATAACATTTTCATCATGAGAAAAGTTCTATCCGACGACACTGCTTTTCACAAAGAAATCACTGATGCATCATACAGCTTAACTAATAAGCAGAGGAATCAAGATGGAAACACACATCTGGCTTCTAAAGCATCAGTAAAAAATTAACTCCACCACATTGCCCCCAAGAAATACAGAAATAGATGAGCAAGGCGTGGCCCCTGGTGCCAGATGGCCTTGAAGTAGTATTTCAATCAGTAACAGAGTAAGGAGGAGCTTTCGGTTTCAGCTTCGACATGTAAAGAGCTTGGAAGTTGTCATCCCCATCCTTACAACAGGAAAAACCTAGAAGAACTGAAAATCAATGATTTTTCTCGAGCACATCAGAGAACTGAGGTCACAGGGCAAAGTGCTATCCGCAAATCCATAAAGGCATGGAAACAATCTGCTGACCTGGAGCGCGTGTCTCTGGTAGAAACACTTAAATGGTAATCTTGACGTACTGCATGGAAACAATCTGCTGACCTGGAGCACGTGTCTCTGGTAGAAAAACACTTAAATGGTAATCTTGACGTACTGCATGGAAACAATCTGCTGACCTGGAGCGCGTGTCTCTGGTAGAAACACTTAAATGGTAATCTTGACGTACTGCTGGCAGGGAGTGGAAGAAAAGTAATCCTCCTGAAATTCACCTAGTCTTCTCCATAAGGAAGGGCTACTCTCCAGGGAAAAAGACTTTTGCCAGAGCACAATTCTGAAACTTTATCCTAGGTTCCTCCTTCCCACTGGAGCCCCCTTTAGCTTTTGTCTCACGTAAGTTGGGGATGCAGAGTCCACAGGTGTCAGGGCTTCAAGGAAACAGATTAGGAGTGCAGCAGCCAGGAAAGGGAGTAGGAGGCAGGGGAAGAAAACTATACCACTGGAGAAATATCTGTGAAGGTCATAGCCCCAAGGCACAGGCCCACTTAAAGACTGAGATTTCTTCAAAAGATTATATACCAAAAAAAAAAAAAAAAGATTATATACCATTTACCCTCCCATCACCTTACCACCACACCAACAGGGCTCCAATATAATAATAGTGGATTATAGCTGAAGAGCTGTAAGACACAGACTCTCTCTGAGGAGGAGTACTTAGGAAAGACAAAGTTAAGAGGAGAGACAAAAAGAATGACAATAGAGAAATTTGAAGCTTCTGGTACCTATAGCCACAACAAACATTAAATACATCCAAAGTCCTAGATTAACATAAGTCCTTACTATAAAATTCTATTTACCTCAGTTCCTACTAACTGATACAACATGTCCAGCTTTGGGGAAAAAATTACAAGGCATGCAAAAAAGAAAAAATATATAGTCTGAAGAGACAAAAGAAGCATGAGAACCATACTCAGATATGACACAGATGTCAGCATTATCACACAAGAAATCTAAAGTAACTATGATTAATATATTGTTGACTTTAATGGAAAAAGTAGGCAACATCAAGAACAGATAGATAATGTTAGTAGAGAGATGGAAACTCTCCAGATAAATCAAAAGGAAATGCTAGAAATCAAAACTTGTAGCAGAAATGAAGAATGGTTTTGATGGACCATCATCAGTACACTCAACACAGCCCAGGAAAGAATCAGTGAGCTTAAATACCGGATGAAAGAAACTTCACATATTGAAACACAAAGAGACAAAAGAGTGAAAACACCCCAGAACATCCACGAATTGTGGGACAATATCAAAATAACATACACGTAATTAAAATGTCAGAAGGAGAAGAGAGAATGCAACAGAAGAAATGTTTGAAATAATAATGGCCAAGAATTTTCTAAAATTAATGATAGACACCAAACTACAGATCCAGGTATCTCAGAGAACACCAAAGAGGACGAGCACCCATAAAAGCACACTTAGGCATATCATATTCAAACTACAGAAAACCAAAGACAGAGGAAATCTTGAAAGAAGACAGGGGATTGGGGTGGGGGAACACCTTACATATAGAAACAAAGATAAGAACTACATTAGACTTCTTATCAAAAACCACACAAGCAGGAATACTGGAATGAAATGTTTAATGAGTTGAAAGGAGAAAAACTCAGCAACCTGAAATTCTATAATTCCACAAAATTATGCTTCAAAGTGAAGGAGATACAAAAACTTTCTCAGACCAAAAAAAAAAAAAAACTGACGGAATTCATTGCCTGCAGACCTGTTCTGCAAGAAATTCTCTTCAGCAGAAGGAAAATTACATAGATCAAAAACTCCGATCTATATAAAGAACAGTGTTAGAGAAGGAATAAATGAAGGTAAAGTAAAATCTTTTTAGCTTTCTTATTCTTAATTGATCAAAAGATAACTTTAAAGGAATAATAGTAACAATATATTGATTGACTATAACATATGGATAAGTAGAATGAATGTCAGCCATGTCACTAGGGACAGGAGGGAGGAATTGGAACTACTGTGTTACAACTGCACTACATATGAAGCGTTACAGTATTATCTGAAGGTGAACTTAGATTAGGTATTGATATATATTGTAGGTGCTAGGGCAACCACTAAAATTTTTTTAGAAAAAGAACAAATGCAACAAATAGAGAATACTTACAACTATGGTAGATATTAATCCAACCATATCAATAGTTACTTAAAACATGAATGGTATATTCCAATTAAAAGGCAGTGACTATCAGAGTGGATCAAGAGAAAACAAGACCCAACTCTGTGTTGCCTACAAGGAACCCACATTAAATATAAAGACTCAGATAGGTTAAAAATGAAGGGATAGAGAAAGATGTACCATGCTAACACTAAGCAAAAGAAAGCTATTATTAATTTAAGATATGGCTGACTTCAGAGCAAGGAAAATTATCAGGAATAAAGAGGGACATTACAAAATGATAAAAGGATTATTCTCCAAGAAGACATAACAATCCTAAACATGTATACACCTAACAAACAGAGTATTAAAATACATGAGGCAAGAACTGATAGAACTGAAAGGAGAAATAGACAAACCCACTATTATAGCTAAAGACTTCAACATTCCTCTGTTAGTAATTGATAGAGCAAGCAGGCAGAAAATCAGTAAGGATTTGGATGACATGGACAGAAGTAAGGGGCAGGATGTCTAATACTCTGGGGAGAGTCATGACCCAAATTTTATAACGACAGTTCTTATAGAAGTATAGAGGTTAAGTTGGAGAGGCAAGATATTGGAGAAGGGGAGATCCCCTCCTCCACCCAGGAGACTTATTCAAGTTTGTAAGCAAGAGGCTTTGAGAAGAAAAGCTGCAGAAAGAGAAAAGATGGGGGCTAAATTAGACCACTGTTTTCCAAAATGTGCTTTAGTAAAAATTTCCTGTGATGCGGCAAAGAAAATTGGCTTCTGTGACCAAATAACTTTGGGAAACGATGCATGTAGTAGCCCCATATTGAATGCACATTAGCATATCAAAGGCTTTTAAAAGCTCCTCTGTAAAGAAATCTATTTAGCTCTATCCAGTTCAGCATTTCTGAAATTTATTTGATCATGAATACTTTTTACTTTTTTGATGACCCTTATTAACAACCCAAGGAACTAATGTGCTTCAGAATATAGACTGAAAATACTATCCCAAAAATAGGGAGATGGTATCAATAGGATTTGAGGTTCCCTGGATCTGTGAGTAAACAAAGGGAAAAGGGTGAAGTTGGCTTAGAAGTTTCCACCTGGGTAAGCAGAAAGAGGAGAAGGATGTTAACCATAACAGGAAACAGGTGGAAAAACAAATTTGGAAGAAAAGATTCAGCTGTTGGATATATGCCAGTTGAAATATTGCCATAATATGTATTTGCAAATCATCAGGAGGCAGATGGAAATTCAGATATGGAGTTTGGAAGAGAGGTGAGGCATTGATGTGAACTGGGGATTGGTCAGCATAAAAATGGCAAGCCAAACCATGGAGGTGGAACTCATGGCCCAAGAAGAGTTTATGACTGTGACACGATCAGAAGTGCCAGAGATAGAATCTTGAGTAGTATCAAATTTACAAGGTAGGTGAAGGTAGAGAAGTCGGTTAGATAGACACTGGAAAACCAGGTAGAGAGGTAGGAGGAGAGGAGAAAATTGTGTCATGGAATTCATCGTGGGAGAGAGGGAGGGTTTTGGTCAAACCACACATATTGAGCACCTTTGTTTGCCAGGCACATAATCAAGGATGCAGCAGTGAAGAAACCATGCCCATGCCTTAATGGAACCTATTGGATTCCCACGGAAATCTCAAAAATGCCTAACCATCTTAGATATGTTTAAAGTACTATTTTGACTTAACTGTGTGTATCTGCTGAGAGATCAAAAAAATGAGGACTGAAAAGTAGTCACTGGATTTACCTGCTTAGAAGTCATTGTGGACTTTTGGTTGAGTGCTGGGATACAGTCCAGAATGGAGTGGTTTGAGAAATGAGTGGGAGGTGAGGAAATGAAGTTAGCAAGCGTGAATCACTCTTTCAAGTGTAGTTGGAGACAGCATATGTAAAGAGCTTCTTAAAGAAGGGGAGCTATGGCAGAAGTTGGAAGGGAAGCGGGGTCAATGAGGCCTTTTTTAATATGGGAAAGACATAAGCCTATTTCAAAGCTCATGGGAAGGAACTAGTAGAAAAAGTTTGAGGCCATGGGAGAAGAGGGGATAAACAATACTAGGAAGAAGGAAAGGAAAGCCAGAACCCAATGGAAGCAATTGATCTTAGAGAGAGGAAGGGTCATGGCCTTGATTTTCACAGGAGGGGGAGGATAGAAACGAATGGATGTGGGTATTTTTAGAGATATGGTGGCAGCAAGTTGAGGGTAATTTCCGTCTATGGCTTGGGGTTTTCTCTGCAAGATAGAAAACAAGGTCAGTAGCTGAAAGTCTTGTCAAGTGCTGAAGAAAGTCAGCGTTTGTCATTATAGTATCTATGGGCTTGGAGGCTAATTGACAAGGGAATGAAAAGACTAGGTGGTAAACTGGAAACAATCTCTCTGGAATTTGGGTATGAAAGTGAAGAGACAGTCTCTTCCTCCCTTTTGTCTCTCTTTTGAGCTCACACTGGCTACATTTACATTTTAGAAGAATATGGATTACATAGAAGCAAGGATTTCTTAACTCCAGGAGTTGTTTGGCATCTGAATGGCTCATCAGAGGAGACTGCAATGACCTAGAATGGTTCAAAGAGAGGCTGGCATGGTGTGATCTCCAAGGGTAACATGGCCTTAGAATTCCATCACGTATCTCAGTGGTCCTCAACCCTGGCTACATGGTAGAATCCCTGGAGGAATCCAAACATACCATGCCTAGGTCTCACACCCATCGATTCTCATTCCACTGGTCTGACAACGGGGTGGCCCACTCTAAATGTGGTCCTCACACTGGCAGCAGCAGCAACAGCAGCATCCCCTGGGACCTTATTAGGACAGCAGGCTCCACCCAGGCTCCATCCAGACTCCACCCAGACCTACAAGATCTGAATCTGTATTGTTACAAGATCCCCAATTGATCTGTGTACAAATTAAAGTCTGAGAAATGCTGGGCTAAAGCATGGCCTAGAGCAGGGCCAGTCATGGGTACTTTTTAAAACTCCCCCAGGAAATTCTAATGTGCAGCCAGACTTGAGAACCACTGCTACACAGAAAAAGAGATCCTTTTGAAACCGTATTAATTAAGCTCATGTGATAAAATGTCATAGTATTACACACACACAAAGAGTGCACGTAGAAACCACTGAATCCAAACAAGGCCTGTAGTTGAGTTAATAGGATTGTACCAAGTCAGTTTCATGCTTTTTATCATGTACTGTGGTTATGTATGATATTATCATTAGGGGGAAGGTGAGTGATAAGACACATGGGAACTCTGAACTGTATGTACAACTTCTTGTGAGTCTTAAATCACTTTAAAAGAAAAAGTTAAAAAGAAAACATTTTAAGCTAAGAGAACGCCTGCCTAGGATAAGGAGCAGCTGTTGTCCATCATCATCTAAGAAATAAACGGGCTCCATCATTCATTCGGAGCGGAGCCATTGGAGGATTTAAAGCAGCGGGATGACAGGTTTGGATTTGTGTTCTAGAAAAATAAATCTGGTGGCAGTTTGGAGGATTGACTAAAAGCAGAAAAGATGAGTTAGGAACCTGTTTCTGTCATCCAGATGGATTATAAGGGCTAGAACCAAATCAGGAGCAATGGAAATGGAGCACGAGAGGATGGATTTGAGAGATTTTGGAGGCAGAATCCACAGGATGTGATGAATGATTCAAGGATTCGTCAACCTTGGCTGTGTGTGTAGGCCCCTGGGAAGCTTTTTCAAATACAGATACCTGGGCCCTTGCCAAGGGATTCTGATTTAAAGGTGTGAGGGGGAGCCCAGGCATCTGAGTTTGTAGAGTTCCACAGGTGGTTCCCATGGGCAGGGTTGAGAGCAGCTGGCTCCGACTGAGGAGGCGGGAAGTGCAGGGGAAACCTCACAGGTTTTCAGTCCAGTCGTGCTGGAACCACAGAGGATGACGAGGAGGCAGCAGAGAGGCAGCCAGGATAAATTAGGGAGGTAGCCCTTCCTCTTCCATTTGTTTTATGTTGAGTAAAACTGTAAGACTCTGAGTTAAAACGTGTAAAGCCATTATCCTTGCAACCTAGCTGTCTTCCCATGGCTTGTCTGAACATATATTTTTTAAATGAAAATAAAACCTTAGTTCGTTTGTGCCATCCAGACATAACTTCAGCTTATTTAAAAACAACGACAGGGACTTCCCTGGTGGCACAGTGGTTGAGGGTCCGCCTGCCAATGCAGGGGACACGGGTTCGAGCCCTGGTCCGGGAAGATCCCACATGCCGCGGAGCAACTAAGCCCATGCGCCACAACTACTGAGCCTGTGCTCCAGAGCCCGTGCGCCACAGCTACTGAGCCCACGAGCCACAACTACTGAAGCCCACGCACCTGGAGCCTGTGCTCCACAACAAGAGAAGCCACCCCAATAAGAAGCCCATGCAATGCAATGAAGAGTAGCCCCCGCTCGCCACAACTAGAGAAAGCCCGCGCACAGCAACAGAGACCCAACGCAGCCACAAATATATAAATAAATAAATGTATTAAAAACTAAAAACAATGACGGCAGAAATTAACACAACATTGTAAATCAACTATACTTCAATTAAAAAAAAAACCAACGACAACAGCAACTTTCTGTTAACCCCAAATTTTGAAGGATTTATACAAACAAGTCTTCAGGAGGCTAGGCTAAATGCTTTGAGAACAAGGTGAAATTTCTTGTTTTTACTGCCGTTGGCCCCTCTGCATATTCTGGAAGGCCCTCCCAACCTTTCTCCCAAATCCACGCAGATGCTGTTCCCGTTTTCCTGTGAACAAGTCTTTCCTTTGGGGTTGCTGAGGCTGCTTTCTGGAATCCATCCAAAAGCTTGCTCCTGCCCGCCCCCTGCCCTCACCGCCACCACCACATCTCCTGGGTCACCAGGCCAGCAGGTGCAACAGAGCCTCCGCAGTCAGTGCTCACTGCTAATAAGCCCCCGGATTCCATAGGAGGGCTTCTGGGGCCGTGCACCATGCCCTCAGAGCTTCAAGTCAGAAGCAGCCGATGGCTAGTGGTTTATCTTTTTCAGGGTGACCCGCCAATGCCACCAGTCTCCAGCTCGTAAAAACAATCTGGGGTTTCCCCACTGAGAGCTGTTTGCTGCCTATTGGGACCTCTCTTCATAAAGCTGTGTGCAAAGCACCATGAAGGTGTTTCCATCTCAAAATGGTCTGTTCTTTAGCATTTCTGTTTTCCCCATTAAAGACATTTTTGACCCTTTTTTAACTTAAAAAGAGAAGTTACAAAGCTCACTGATATCCATTATAATAGTGCAGAAGCACCTCATAACATATAATAAGCACATTACAGAGTGTAACAATGATTTAAGTGGCTAATGTGAGACGGAAAACACTAAGGTGACATTTACAGGGATACTTCTGTGTTTGTGTCTCAGCCTTTACTAGCTATGTTACTTACAAGATAACAGAGTAATGCCTGGGCTCATCCATTCCTTAAATGAACCCGAACTAACTTTGAGATCTGCAGGCTGGTTTATATTGATTCTGATAAAGCCACTTCAGCATGGAAAAGGGGAGAGGAAATAATAGACTCAGAATTTTAAAATCTCCTTATTCCAAATTCCAATGTCCTATTCTTTCTAGAACTGCCTATATTAATAACTGCCTGTGTATTCCCTTGAGAGCTGGGCTGGAAAAGCATTACAGGGCTGTTTTGTTTTGTGTTTAAATTGTCACAGCATCTTTACTTTTAGACATAAAAGTACATATACTCATTGTAGCAATCAACCATTCCCCACGTGTTCTGGTACCTCTTGCTTGTCTGTTGGCCTTTTTGTTTGTTTTGCTTTCCCCCCCACCCCACCCCCCGAGTATTTGAGAACTACCTGGTTCTTTTGCTTGATCACTTCTCAATACTTAACTAGGCTTTAGGCCATGTAAGTGGAAGCTGTTTAAAGCATGCTGGTGATGCCAAGGCGATTCGGGCAAGAGTGTGTTGGCTTGTCCAGAA